>NW_026294447.1:0-1200000 GCF_007827085.1 Peromyscus californicus insignis | reverse complement strand
ATTAACTATAAGTATTGCAAACCACACAGAACAAACCTGAAACTGACACCAGGAATACTACTAAAGGAAACAGTTGTATGACAACCCTAAGTGTGAATGTGTACAAATACATGGAGCTAAAGCAGGGAAAAGTGAATAAAGAAAGCAACAAATCAACAGTCATAGACTTCACAACTCCTCCTTCATTAAAAGTTAGCGTTCAATGAAAAGCTAATAGAAGTAGTATAAACTGAGACTGAGTACGGCTAGACCTTAAGGCACTGTCATCAATTGGCCTTTTACAGGCAAATATGGTGATATTTTATTTGTGCTGAAATGTGATTTTATTTGTATGCTAATAAATAAAGTTGCCTGGAGGTCAGAGCTAAAAGCAAGACATTTACCCGAAGTCCGGCGGTGGTGGCACATGCCCTTAATCCGATCACATGGCCGGTAGAGTCTCTGTGTGTTCAAGGACACAGACAAGTGGTGACCCAAACCTTTAATCTCAGTATGAACCATAGAGACCTGGAGGTCTGTATAGACAGGCAGTGACAAAGAAATCATGTGGTTGGGTTTAAAGCCAATGAGAAGGTAGAACAGAAAGGCAATAAAAAGACGGGTCACACAGGAGAAGGTCTCTCTCTCTTAGGGGAAGGACGGCAGCGACTGGTAAGCTAAAGGCTTCGCTAATGCTCTGATCTTTTGGGCTTTTAACTCTGCATTTGGCTCTGTGTTTCTTGTTTCATAAGACCGTTTAGAATCACATCTACAGGCCAGTAGGGAAAGCGCACTAGCAGAGCATGACGGAGCATGCCTTTAATCCCGGCACTCTGGCTTCTTCATCAGCTTTAATTCTTTTCCCCTTAACATGTGCTCAATGCTATATCAACTACTTCTCACAAATTTGGATGTTGTTTTTATATCACCTATTTCAGTGTGTTTTCTGATTTCCTTGCTATCATTGTCTAATGTTGGTTATTTTAAAGATGTTCTCCAATCTCCAAGTAATGGATGATTTTTCAATTTTTATTATTGTTTTCTAATTTAATTCCATTATAGTCAAAGAGAATATTTTGGGCAATATCCATTTTCTTTTTTTTTTTTTTCTCCCCCATATGTAAAAGCAAAGAGCCTTTATTTTCAAGCTCAGAGTTTGGACTCTCTGTCTGAAACAGCAGTGAGAGCAGAGAGCCGGCAATATCCATTTTCAAAAACAAGCATATATTTGCCAGGACTGGTGGCTCATGTCTTTAATTCCAGAACCCAGTAGGCAGAGGCAGGTGGATTTCTTATGAGTTCAAGGTCAGCCTGGTCTACAGAGTGAGTTCTGTGAGAAAACACACTGAAATAAGTGATATAAAATAAAACATAGCCAAATTTGTGAGAAATAGGTAATGTAGTACTAAGCACATACTAAGGGGAAAAAGAATCAAAGTTAATGAAAGAAGGTTTCACTAAAAGAGGAAACATGAATGGAGCAGAAATTAATAAAGTATAATTTTATTTTATTAATAACTGCCCATATTCAGAGTGAAAGTGTTGACAGCAATACAGATATTAAAACATTAAAAATGATGAGGAAATACTTAAAAGGGATGCTGATAATATTGGCAACTCAAATAACATGACTGAATTATTTAAAAGATACATATCACCAAAACAGTGACAGGGAAAATTAAAAGTATTATCTGTTAAATAACTGAATTTATAAACATCACCCAATATAAGGGATTCAACTAATCATTACAAACTTTTTCATATTTAAGGAAAAAGGAACATTTTTCAACTCGTTTTATAAGCTCAGAATTCTAAAACTAGATAAAACATTAAAACAAATGAAAAACGACAGACCAAAGTCTCTCATGAACACACAGGCAAAGACTATCCAAATAATCTCAAATGAAATTATACAATATCAAAAAAGGTAATTTGTCATGACCAAGTGGGGCACAGCTCAGAAATGCCTAGTTAGTTTAACATTCAAAACGCAATTTGTCAAGTTTTCCATGTTTATAGATTAAATGAGGAAAATCAGAGTTTTCAACAAATGGAAAAGGTCATTCAAAACATGTAATACACATTTCTGATACAAGCCAAATACTTTTTTTTTAAGCTTTATTTATTTATTATGTATACAATGTTCTGCCTACATGTATGCCTACAGGCTGGAAGAGGGGGCACCAGATCTCATTATAGATGATTGTGAGCCACCATGTGGTTGCTGGGAATTGAACTCAGGACCTCTGGAAGAGCAGTCAGTGCTCTTAACCTCTGAGTCATCTCTCAGCCTGCCAAATACTCTTTAGAGTAATATCAAAAAACAGAAATTCAGAATGATCCAACCTGACATCCATGAGACTGTAAAATACATGCTGTGAGAGATTAAAGACAATCTATGAAAAGTTAGAGACAAAGTGTTGGTAGGTCAGAAGACTTAACATAAGGATCTATGGATTCCATACAAATCCAAATGAAATCCCAGCAGGTGTTATTCCAGCTTCCAGACAGATGAAAAGAACTGGAAAGAACACAGCTCACACTTAAAACAGAAAGAAAAGCTCTCTACAGATACAACCTTTCTCAGAATTGTCAGACAGCAAAGGTTAGAATACCCATCAGCCCAGACTCTCAGAAAAGACAGCTGGCTTGAGGGACACATTGGACAGGAACAGCTGAGTACCCAGAAAAGTCAAAAGCAAAACCCAGGAAGACTATTTAGGTAACATTTTTATTGATTTACTAAAGGCTAAGCGAGTGTGTGCTAACATGAAGAATCTGTGGAGAATACATATGCAAAAGCAATCATACCCATCTGCAGGTCCTTCTTTACAGACTTCACTACATGGTCGCAAAGAGCACAGGAAAAGCCAATGTCTAAGCTTAGGGAAGGAAAACATCAGGCACTGAGGGTACAGTATGAAGCACACCTTGAATCCTTCCAGCAACTTTGATATGAGTGTAGGGATGCTTAAACCACTGTGAAAAGGGTAACAACTCTGCCACTCTCTGAACACAACTGAAAAACTCATAGACCTAAGAAAAGGAACTGGAGATGTGGCAGGGGGTGGGATAAGATGAGAGATGATCCTAGAGTCCTAAGGCTGAAAAACAGAATCCATGTTCACAAGTGAAAGCTAGTAGGAATATTGAAAATTCCCATTTCCAAAAATCACCACACAGCGGCTGCCAGTCTATCATGTGGTTTTGTTGTCATATCAAGTGTAATAATTGACCCAGGTAGAACTAGAAATTTGCAAACCGCAGGCTTTATAAGCCAAACTGTCTTTTGGCAGCTGCAACTTGTTTTCATAGCTTAAAGTCCAAGGAAATGATTTAATCTGCCAGCCTTCTAAAGGGCAGACTTGAAGATTAGGCTGGCAAGAGGCCAGGATTTAAAGGAAAAACAAAACAAAACAAAACAAAAAACAGACATTTTAAGCCCTAAAAAGGCTAGTCTAAACAAGTATTGGTTGGAGTCATGAAAGCTGAACGATAATATCCACTTCACAGTTGGTAGACACAGTGACACTAAACGATGACATCAGCTTCAGCTTAGCCAAGAAAGAGGTCAATCAAGCCCAGCTGTTCATGGGAACTTACATGAATAGAGGGTTCATATGAGCCAGGGGCTGTTTTAGGTGGTAAACTGAGAAATGCTTTTGTTCCACCCACCCTTCATACAAAACCAGAACTGACACTTAGGCCAGATCAGCTACATCTGTGGACAAACTATTTTCATTTATGTATAAGGTCCAACTGGTCACTTCTACTTGAGAATCATGAAGCCCAAGTCAGCCTACTGCCAAACAGGGGCATCATGCCATAGAGCCATAAGGTATATCTGTGGGTCAGGTAGTTCATCTTAACAAAAGCTATCAGTAGGCAACTGGCACATTTCAAAAGCCATGCACTTGAAGGGGTGTTATTCAATGGCAGAGTACCTGCCTGTTGTGGCAGGAAAGCCTACTTCTATTTTTAGCACTGGAACAAACAGAACTATTGGAAAATAGTTCAAGTTTAGTGCTTTAGTGCTAAGAGTTACAAGCCAGTGTGACCAGCACAATGAAACTATCTCAAATAAAGGGAGAGAGCTTTACAATTCACAGCTAAATGATACTTGCCTAGTATGTGAGAGATTCGATGTTCAATCCCTAGAACAGCATTAAAACTGTGAGAGAAAGAGACCGGAAGAGGGGGGGTGCACTTGGTAGCTGGGTCAGGCAGGTGGCACTGCTGCACTGGGAAATAGACTGAGTTCTCCAGCAGCACAAGGCTGTTAACTAGCTGTGATTTCTTGTCTTTTTTTTTGGGGGGGGGGGGGGTGTAAATTCCTCTTGACATGTAGCAAACCACGACTGTGAGAGTCACCTTTAAAATCCGAAAGTATCCATACTATATAAGACCAGAAAAACCACAGCATTAAATATTCATCTAGTTGAGCTATCAGAATATCAGAATAACAGCAATGGGTAGGTCCAGAAGCCCCACCCACACTTCAGCTTCTTAGAATTTGAGCAGTTGCTCCCTGCCTGCAAATCATAGAACAAGAAATTGAACAGACAAACAGAGTAACTATAGCCAGAGCCTCTAGGAGGCTACATTATTCTCTGGCCAGGGGTCTGAGGAGTGGGAGACTTTCAGGGAGAGCTGTGATGTGGGAAGGTTTTTCTTTCCCTTTGGCTCCTCACACCATGTGGTACACACTCCCTCCTCTACCCCAAGCTCCTACAAGAGTCAAATGTCTCTGGTTTGCCCCTGTGCCTCCTGCTACAGCTCTAGCCTACCTCAGGGCCTCTTCTTTGCCACCTACTGAGCTTTCCCCCATAAAACCTGTAGGATTCAACAGCCATCTCTGTCCTCAGCTACAAGAGTTCATTCTTTACTCTTCAGGAGGCTCCTCTCACCTGGATTTTAAGAAGGGAACCTCAGAGTGAAGGCACAAAGAACAGCTGTACCAATACAAAACCTTTATATCTACATCCAAATTCCATAGTGACTGCTCAACAAATGAATGTAAAATATCTAAGTCTACTCAGCTCTGTATCTTCACTGATGCCCCCTTTGTCCCCACGGCTTGCTGTCTCACTCAGGAGCTAACATTTTCCCTTCCTTTCCAGACTAGAGAATGAGCAACAACCAAAGCACCATTCCAGCAGCTTTGTTCACCGCATCTTTCACTGCTGAAAACCAATTCATTAGCAAGTAGGGTAATATCTTTGAAGACTTATTCTCTGCAACTACCCTACCTTAAACAGTTAGATTTGCTTCTGTACCTCATGAAATTTAGGCCACTAAAGAAATCCAAAAAAGCCCTGTCCTTTCTTGTAAAGGTAAAGCTTTGTGCTTTACCTTTGTCAATATTCATGTCCTTGAACCAAAAATATCAAAAATTGTTAAGGGTCTGGGATATTATCCATTCTGCTTATAAGCCACGATGCTAGTCTGCTACTGTTTCACAGATACAAACAGAAGGTATTTGATACAAAAACTAGTTCGAGCACATGTTGCTGACAATTCACCTTGCCCTACATGGCCCTTTACCAGAG
Source organism: Peromyscus californicus insignis (assembly GCF_007827085.1). Classification (NCBI taxonomy): domain Eukaryota; kingdom Metazoa; phylum Chordata; class Mammalia; order Rodentia; family Cricetidae; genus Peromyscus; species Peromyscus californicus. The sequence continues at coordinate 1,194,472 of NW_026294447.1, read as the reverse complement.
GGCTCTGAGGTGATGCTCTATATCATGTAGGAGTCTATCACAGCTCAAGAACACCAATTGGAAATGGATCATTTTCAGAACAAGCAGAGCAAATCTATCCATCTGTTCTTTGTCTGGGGAGTCATTACTTCATCCCTCGAGGGAGAACAACCCTAGGAAAGAGATCAGATAAAGAACAGTCAGAGCCTGTATTCTTGTCAAATTCAGCAATAAGATTCAGGGATGCTTGGGACTCATGACAGACTGCTGTCAAATATACTCCTATCCAATCTAAAATCAGAGATGCTGAGAAAATAAGTAAATATGACATGTATGCTTCTGGGAGAAGCAAACTTAATATCTCTGTGTATAGACATTATTGTCTATATAGAGAAAAGTCTATGTAATTTATTTCAAAAGCTCTAAGATTAACATATGGATTTAGTAAAGTTGTAGGATACAAGATTGTCTTAGTTAGGGTTTCTATTGCTGTGAAGAGACACCATGACCATGGCAACTCTTATAAAAGGAAAACATTTACTTGGGGCTGGCTTGGAGTTCAGAGGTTCAGTCCATTATCATCATGGTGGGAAGTATGGCAGCGGCATGCAGGCAGACATGGTGCTGGAGAAAGTGCCTACATCTGGATTGGCAAGCAACAGGAACACACAGAGAGACACTGGGCCTGGCTTGAGCATTTGAAACCTCAAAGCCCACTCCCAGTGACACACTTCCTCCAACAAGATCACACCTCCTGATAGTGCTTCTCCCTATGAACCTATAAAGGTCATTTTCATTCAAACCACCACCAAGATCAATAAACAAAAAAATGTCTGCTATCATATACCCTAGCAACAAGCAATTGGAATTTTTTTAACTAAGTATTGCTTTGATAACATTAAAAATATAATAATAATATACAAATCTAACAAAATATGTACAGGACATATAAGAACTTAAAAAATGATAAAATAATCCACAAATGAACACATTAAAAAAAACACAGACACTATACCCATGACATTAATGATTCAATACTCCTGTCAATTTTTTTTCCAAATTTAAAAGCAAATTCTCTATAGCAACAATCCAAATACTTAGTATTAAGGTAATATCCCTAATCAGATACAAGAAAACAGCATCAACTGGACATATATCCATAAATGTAACAAGGTTACTGGGAAATGTTTACAATGAATCCCTTTATTCAATGGCCCAAGGAGGACAATGCATGTTCCTGAACCTGGAGCAGAATGACAGCCTACAAGAGAATTTCCTACCCTCCAACTCTAGACACAAAGAATGGGAGCTTTCTGATAGCTTCAGTCATATAACATCTGGATCATAAGCAACCATTCAGCTTTGTCACTCAACAGAACATAAGAATTCAAACAGCACAGAAAACAAAAGCTGACATAGTTTTGTTAAATATATAATCCAGCTGATCAAACTGACTTAGCCTCAAGATAGGAATGAATTTGATACTGTATAATATCTTAAAGTAGACAAATTATGCAAAGAAAAGAAAGCAACAGAAAAGAAAAGCCAATGGGGAACAACAAGCACCTGTCTGTCAATAGGGCTGGAGAGATGGCGCAGCATCAAGCACACGTGTTGCTCTTCAGAGGCCCTGGGCTCGTTCCTGGCACCTCCATGGCAGCTAACAACTGTCTATAACTCCTGTCCCAGGAAATCCAACGTCTTCTTCTGGCCTTTGTGGGCTGCACACACATTGCATATAGAAACACAGGCAGACAAAACTTCCATACACATAAAAACCAAGTGAGTTCCAGGAGAGGCGCAAAGCTACACAGAGAAACCCTGTCTCGAAAAACCAAAAAAAAAAAAATAAAAAATAAAAAAAAATAAAACTAATAAATTTTAAAAAATATAATAGTCACCAACAAAACCTATGTAGATGGGGTCTTATGTAGCCCAGGCTGGTCTCAAATTTATCATGTCACTAAGTAGTGGAGGCTAGCCTTGATTATCTGGCAGCTACCTCCCAGGTCAGGAATTACTGGCATGCAGCACCTAAACCCCATATTTAAGAGATACAAAGAGGTATGTATGGTAGTTTTTAATTGTTCTTATAGATAATAAATCATAATATTCTTATTGTCCTGGCTACTTCTTCCTAGACTGAAGTCTCGGAGAATGGTCTGTTTCTATTTTGTTGACGAAGTATTTGTTGTGTAAGAATTAAAGTTGACAAGCCAAATGAAATCTCTGAACTGGCTTTACATAGAAAACTCCACTCTTCCCTGAGCTCCAGTATCAGAAACAGAGTTAACAATGTTAAGTAGTCTGTGAAAAAGCACTCTTTCTGAAGCAATACAGCTTCAGGGGTGATTTGCTGTGGTTAGAAAATACACAGATATTTTTCCCCAAATACTTTCAGATATGGTTAATTAAAATATTTCACTAAGTTGAATTTTTTTACTTACAAACTCATCAAAAGTATAGTATCAGAACTAGCCACAAACTTTTAGGAATTAAGAGCTATACAATAAAAATATTTATAACTAAAAGGGAAAATATAATTTCTGAAAAACAATTCTGAGCTGTATTTGGAGGTTAGAGTCACATATGCTGCTCAGTTATCATTAGGACGGCCAAATTGTATTCCCAGTTTATAAGGTTAAAAAAAATTAACCTGTGAAATTACTTGATAACCTAAAATTTTACTTCAATTACCAGCTGTTGCAGCAGGTTGGATTGGGTGAGCTAGCTGAGGCAGTGCTGGAGAGCTGGCCCAGATAGTTGTAGCTAGGTTGTAGCTGACCAACCCAGCTACAACCTAGAACCAGGGCTATGAGTTAGCTCACCTCCACATCCACTGAATCTATGAACTGTTGGAGCATGTGAAGGGGATAAACCTTCAGATTCAAAACAGCAGGATTTCCATGACACAGGACAGCAACAGCAGGAGCCCCAGTGAGAGTCCATTATCCCTGGTGTAGCAGCAGCCAGAGGCCTCCAGCCAGACCAGTGAATGCCCTGTGGCAGTGAAGAGTTGCCCATAAAGATGAATGGACTAAAGGGTAAACTGTGTGACTCAGTGGGCCGCACTACAGCTTCCACAACAAGATTCTTTTTGTTGTCTTTTTGTTTTGTTTTGCTTTGCTTCTTTGTTTTGTTTGGTTTTTTGTTTTTCTTTTAAATTTGGTTTTGTCTTGGGGGGGGGATGGCAAGGGCAGAGGAGAATTCAGGTTAAGAGGGCAGGTGGCATAAGAAGGCATCGTGTGAGATCCACAAAGAATCAATAAAAGTTTTTTAAAAAAAGGAAAAAGAAACTTTCACCTATTAAAAAAAAAAAAAAAAACCACCAGCTGTAGCATTTTTCAAAATTAGTATCTTATATGAATACTTGTATTAAGTGCACAAGTGTGAAAAAAAAGCCTGTTCCCATGGCAACAAGAATCTTCACAAATTCTAAAATATGTAATTTGATATGCAATTTTTCATAAAAATAATATAATCTGATTTTTTTTTTCTTCAGACAGGGTTTCTCTGTGTATTCCTGGCTGTCCTGGAACTCACTCTGTAGACCAGGTTGGCCTCAAACTCAGATACCCAACCTGCCTTTGCCTCAGAGTTCTGGGATTAAAGGTATATACCATCACATCCAGTTTTTTAATCTGATTCTTAGTCTAATGTGTATTATTACTATAATTAGTTTCTTTGTTACAACTAGAGGATTTTAAATTACCTTGTGAAAAATTTTAGTAACATTCAAGTACCAAGTCAATTTGTGGTTTTAATAATGCAAAAAATATTAGACTAAGTATTATATTTTAAAAACTGCTATTTGTGGATTCTCATGTATCTTTAATCACAACTCAGTTGTACAAGGAATGTACTGAAATGTCCACACTTGAGCTTTTTTTTTGCTACTATTACTACTTACAGAAAATTCAGATTTTGTTTCTCAAAATAATCTGACTATAATTTAGAAAAGTTTTCCCATTAAGAGAGTAGAGAATCACAGAAATATCCTTCAACAACAACAAAAACCAAAGCTATACTGTTACTTGAACTGGAGAGTGAACTTAGGTCAGCCAGGGTTAAGTGGACATACTTTTCTAATTCCAAGGAGTCAGGCCCATAGCTCGAACAGCAGGCTCACAAGGCTCTAACGGACTGGAACAACACAGCCACACATTGGCAAGTCAACATATTCTCTTCACCTTCATTTCTTCTACTTAATCAGAACATTTTGATAATAAACCTAAGCAAACAATTAACTCTCTGGCAGGAGAACACTATATAGATTTTTATTATGTTAATAATTTTCATATTCCAATCATAATTCTCAGCTGATGCTAACATGTTCCCTCTGACTTTAGTTTTTAGTTTAAAATAACATTTTTTTATCATCAGTCTTTAACATATCTGGCATTCTAGCAAGATCTTTTTCCATAACTTTGAAAATGCATGAATAATAAATAGCACAACATTTTCATTTTTAGCATCACCAAAACCTTACGACACAAAGCTCTGCAGAAATTTTTCAAAATTCACAACAAAATGTCCATGTTACTTTCAATTTCTAAAGAAATGCAATTCAAACCTTATGTACTTTTCAGCTACTCCCCAATAAAACTTGAACACTGCCCATAAAAGATCATAAAAATGCATTCCTTTTCAAAATTATAAAAGACAAATATAATTATAATGACAAATTTTTCACCCCCATCCCCACCCCTTAGAACTGAGGACAGACCCCAGGGCCTTAAGCACTCTACCACTGAACTAAATCTCAAGCCCCACCTCCAGCCCCAACCCCTTTTTTGTTTGTTAGTTTGTTTTCAAGACAGGGTTTCTCTATATATCAGCTCTGGCTGCCCTGGAATTCTCTTTGAAGACCAGTTGGCCTCCAACTCACAGAGATCTGCAGTCTCTGCCTCCCTGAGTGCCACCATGCGCAGCTTCTCTAACAACAAATTTTTAAAAAATTTAAGATACAAAATTTTGAAAACTCAAGACTATTTCTGAAATACTGAAAATAGGTAATGATTAATATTCTCATAGTGCCGCCATCAGCAATGTGCTCCTCTTTGGCTCAGTGGGTAACGTCGCTCACCGCCAAGCCTGACAAGTGATCCATCCCCAGAACCCATGTGATGAAGGAAAGAACCAATTCCTGAGAGGTGTCCTCTGACCGTGACATGTGCACCATGGCGCGCGCGTGCGCGCGCGCACACACACACACACACACACACACACACGTGTAATTTTAAAAAGAATCTAGTCACTAGATATATTTTGACCTAAAAAAAATATGTATCCTCACTAACACGAATAGAAATGTATTTAAAAAGTACCCACAGGTCATAGAAATTTAATTTTAAATTAATGTATTTTGTTTTTATACATTCTTTTGCTTGTTTTTGCATCTTAAAATAGTTTAGTTTTATAGCCTATGAGGGCACATACCTTTTTCCTTTACCACATATATTTATCAGCAGTATTAGCAATCACCATATACAATATTTAAGAAAGATGCCCATTTCAAAAATAGAATAGCCCAGTGAGATCAAATAGTAACAGCAAATAGTCAGCACACATAAAAATATCAGCACAGGTGAGGACTGAGATTACCCATTCCCAAAACTAAAACAAAATTACTTATATTTATGCTCTACCACCATGCAAGCAATGGAATATTTACAAATGTTTTATGGTATAACCACCTTACGTCAATGTGACTAATAATATGAACAAATGAATAAAATTAAGGAATATCTGAGTGAATGAATATTTAAGACAAGATGACATTTAATACCATGAGATGGCCATAATTTGGAATACAAAGAGATGATTTGAATACAAATAAACTAACTGATATCAAACCTGGGCTTTCTATCTGTAGAACAAAGAACCTCAACCAAAGCACACACAGCTATTGAAATAGTCAAATCCAGTTATCCAGACTTAAAAGTATATTATTTTTACTATGTAACCACCACAGCATGCGCGCATGCACACACACACACACAATATTTTCTTAGTGTTTGGCATTGGGGAATCAATGAGCCAGAACAAAATACACATTTTTAAAAGACTAATTTACTCATATTCCACTTAAGAGCAACAAACAACCACTTAAAAACTTAGCCTTTTAAAACAGCATCCTTATATAAAACAGTGGGGGGGGGGGTGCCCCCTTCCATACATATGAAGCAGTTTCAGCCAATACAACTGGCCAATCAAAATTAGTGAATGCACTGCATCTCTCTGCAGTGGAGAGAAACGACAAGGTAGGCTGTCACTCTGCAAAAGCTGCTCAGAGCAGGCTTTCCTCTGAAAAAGCAGAGCTGTTCGTTCCTTTTCAGAAAGACTGGATCTAAAAGCTGCCTCTGGAGACAAGAAGCCTTCAGTATGCTAAATTACTTTCATTGCGTATTTTCAAATGCTTATTGACTCCACAGTAGGAAGAGTGAGAGACTGTCGCCGCGAAGCAGCACTACACGTTCCACACATTAGCAGGGCTGCTCCAACAATGGCACAGTACAGACACATCTTCATTAAGGTCATTTTGAAGAGATTTTTATGAGCCTCTTCCCTGAGCCCTCTACTAACAAATGAACAAAATGAAACAATCAAAATTGGAAATGCTTCAGCTACATCAAGAACTGGTCAAATCTTTAACAGAGGTAAGATGCATTTCTTATTATAGTAAATAGCTGTTTTGAAACAGCAGAGTGGGGTAAAATTACTTTGGAATTTTTAGCCTAATATTTTAAGTTTGCTTGTTTTTCTCTATTTATTGGTAAATATGGAATTTTTAAATTTACTTCTTTTAAGATGTGATCTATTTCAAATGTAATTTTTTAGAGTGCACTGTTAAATCAAAAACTACTCTGATCTCTATAATTAATTCCAAAGACATCAGCTCTTAAGTCATTTCTGGTATACCAAATATTTTTAATGTCACTAGTGTAACCATTTTCTCAAGTGCTAAAAAAATGTTTTTATTTCTTATATGAAGCCAGTTTACTATTTAGCTGTTTTATGTTAAGATTATGACCAGGCATGTTCACTGAAAATTATTAATTTGCACTTAAGACTTTTTTTACTACCGTTTACATTTCACCCACATGAGCATATCATCAAAAGAAATTGACAGTGTCTTATCACAGAATCTGTTTTAGTGAGTTAAAGTTCAAGCCATGTGTTAATAATTAAGCAAGGTACAATATTTCCCAGCATGTAGGCAATGTTAAATTTATTATCAGGGGGTAATGGAAGTATGTTTAGTAAATTCTAACTGTTCACAACCTCTAAACATTCAAGTTAGCTTCTAAAAGAGAAAAGAAATTAGTTTAAAATTTCAGTCTTTCTCATGGTTATATTTCAATGCTAACTCTGCTGCTAAATAGGGTAATATATGCCATTTTATGAAAAAGGGGTTAATATGAAGAAACTTCATTTTATGACTATAGCTATGCCTATAACAATACACTTTGCTTATTTTTAGAACAAATGCTACATGGTTTTAATTCTTTAATTAAAATAATATGTAATTAGTTCAAAATTATTAGGAATCCTATTCTTTAATCATTTTCACCTTTTTCACAAGGGTCCACAACTAACTTAATATAGACAACCGACGATATGAAGAACGCAACTGCCTAAGAAGCTCCCTAGCTCTCTGAATCACAAACTGCTAGATATTCTTGTAATGCATGACTTTAAGAAACTAAGGAGTTAAAGCCTCGGATTAGCTCTTCTGGAACGTAGCAAGCTGACAGCATCCCAAGAAGATGCTACATAGAATAACCACAAAAAGAAAAAATAGAGCTGTAAAAAGCCTGCAGATCATCGGGTGAGCATTTTTAAAGGAAGATCTAACACTTTAACACGGCAGAGTTATGGACACGATTGATTCTATAAGAAACAGTGAAGCAAAAACTTGGAAAATGGCAGCTAGACCAGCAAGCAAAATAAAGCATTAGCAGACATTTTCTGTACTATTCAGAAATTCATATCAATTGATATGACTAATAAGTTTTCCATCTGAGCTTTATGACCAATTATGTATCCTCTTCTAATGAGAACAAACCAAATTAAATAGCAGATGGTTTTTATCAAAAGAGCATGTACTGGATTTATAATATAAAGCAAATTATGTGATCAAGAAATCATTTCAAAATAATGAGAACTGCTGCAGAAACAGACTGCAAACAAATGGATATCTAAATGCATTTTAGAAGCTAGAGACATTATGTTTCTTTTTTCTGTTTTCACATATTCTGGAAAACAAGGAGACACAATCTTACATTCCTTCAAAAAGGAAGTACAATTTCTATCATTTGATGAAGTTTCATTTGCCCATGTCTTTCTGAGGGGAAAAAAAAAAAAACACGAAAATTATGTGCTGTTCTTCAGAAACCCATCAGCCAACTAAATGCCACAATTTGTACAGCTAAAGTACTCAAATAGCAAAAGAATGAGTTCCTACAAGACATGAAATAAAACACAACTACTTCACTGTTGTCAGGAAAAAAATTTGTGTCAAAACTGTCAATGACATCATGTATCAACTTGTGGAAAACTACCATGGTGAGCCAAAAGGCCCATAAGGCCACAGCAAACAGGTAGGTCAGAAGACGCATGCACCCCCATGGGAGAAAATAAATGGGTTTTCTTTCTTTGCTGCCTTACTTGACATGTCTGCTTTACTAATTATAAATGTGATGTGCCAAAACAAAGACCTGATGTTCAGTCTGTCAGTTCAGAAAATTTGGCACTCTTAAAATTTGCCATTTTTATAGGATTTCAGTAAGCTAAGCCATTTTATATGAGTAAATATGTATCTAGTAATACCCATCCTGACTCAAATGATGTTGTCATGTTTCCAAAATAGTACCCTAAAATAACAGGCATAAAGTTGTCAAAGGTAACATGAATTGAAATGTCATTATGAATTTTGAAAGTTACTACTTTTTATACTTCAGGTTGGAATATTTTGAAGTTCAAATGCTATACCTGAAATGTGAAATATACTTGAATGTATAAATTCATCTTTTAAGCTGAATTTTAATTTTAAGCTGCTCACTGTAGACATTCTAGGCCAGAAAAATCAGATTATAATTTTTATAAATGACTCTAAACTCTTAAAATATTTATTCACATGAATTAGCCAAAATGTTCATTTCAGACTTTTTCTTCAAAATTATTCACTGGCTGATTGTGAACAAAACGTCTCACAGGTAAAGTGAAAGTTAAAAGCTTCCTCAAAAATGGATGTCAGAATATTCTTCTGAATTTCATTTTTACCTCACAAATTAAACGAAGTAACTGGATACACTAATAAAATCACTTCAAAAGCATCTACTTCTTAATACATATCAAATTTCAATTTCCTCGTTCTACAGCACACAAGAGGGTGTGGTTGCAAAATACATCAGTCATAGGAATACTTTTTATTATGCTTGTGGTTTTTTACTTTAGCATACTGTCTTTTTTTTCCCAAATTTTTGTAAGTCTGTTGTAAAAATATAGTGGGCATATTTACATGATATACAAAATTCCCATCATTTGTCTCTTTCTTTGGGAACTAACCTCATTGTCCACATTGTTGACTTCTCAGAAACTCAACTAGAGTTGGTAAGGTAGTGGAGTGACAGAGATGAATTAGCACTGTGTGCTGTTATCCTTTCAAATGAACACTTGTCCCCTTCATTTGAAATCTCACAGGAATAATTACAACTACACTAATCATGCTAGAGCATATTAAAATAGCATTTACCTTCCATCCACTCACAATACCATTTAAATGAAATCTTAAACCATTAGACCAAATTAGTTTTGCACACTAAGTAGTCTTCTTTTTCAGAAGCATACTTTCTCAAAAAATAAACACCTCAGTTATTTCCAATTAAGTAACCTTGTAGTATGGATAGTAATTCTGTACTACAGAGGAACAATTCTCATAGGGTTATTTCTTCAAAAAGAGAAAACAATTTCTCTTTACACTAAAAGCAATGCAACCTTGATGTTTCCCAATTCTATATTTTGCATCAATAGTTTACAAAATAAAAAATTAAACTAAATACACGATAAAAAGATATTTTGTTGTTTACAAAGAATACCATGTCTTATATGTCACTTAAATTGCCAAATATCAAATATTCTATTTCATTTTCTAGGGGAAACACCAACTGGTCCAAAAGAATGTGTTTTTCTCCTGTTCTGGAAATCAACATGCAGTCTGAATCAAACATTACAGTGCGAGATGACATGGATGACATCGACACCAATATGTACCAACCACTATCATACCCACTAAGCTTTCAAGTATCTCTCACTGGATTTCTCATGTTAGAAATTGTGTTGGGACTTGGCAGCAACCTTACTGTATTGGTACTTTACTGCATGAAATCCAACTTAATCAACTCTGTCAGTAACATTATTACAATGAATCTCCATGTACTTGATGTAATAATTTGTTTGGGATGTATTCCTCTAACTATAGTGATCCTTCTGCTCTCACTGGAGAGTAACACTGCACTCATCTGCTGTTTCCATGAAGCTTGTGTTTCCTTTGCAAGTGTTTCGACAGCAATCAACGTTTTTGCTATCACTCTGGACAGATATGACATCTCTGTAAAACCTGCAAACAGAATTCTGACAATGGGCAGAGCCGTAATGCTAATGACATCCATTTGGATTTTTTCTTTCTTCTCATTCCTGATTCCCTTCATTGAAGTAAATTTCTTCAGTCTTCAAAGTGGAAATCCATGGGAAAACAAGACATTGTTGTGTGTCAGTACAAGTGAGTACTACACTGAGCTGGGGATGTATTACCACCTTCTAGTTCAGATCCCCATTTTCTTCTTCACAGTTATAGTGATGTTGATCACATACACCAAGATACTTCAGGCTCTTAACATTCGGATAGGCACCAGATTCTCAACAGGGCAGAAGAAGAAAGCTCGGAAGAAAAAGACAATCTCTCTAACCACACATGAGACCACAGACATGTCACACAGCAGTGGTGGGAGAAATGTTGTCTTTGGTGTGAGAACTTCGGTTTCTGTAATAATAGCCCTCCGGCGTGCTGTGAAACGCCACCGGGAACGACGAGAAAGGCAGAAAAGAGTCTTCAGAATGTCGTTACTGATTATTTCTACATTTCTTCTCTGTTGGACACCAATTTCTGTTTTAAATACCACCATTTTGTGTTTAGGCCCAAGTGACCTTTTAGTAAAATTAAGATTGTGTTTTCTAGTCATGGCTTATGGAACAACTATATTCCACCCTCTCTTGTATGCATTCACCAGACAAAAATTTCAAAAGGTCTTAAAAAGCAAAATGAAAAAAAGAGTTGTTTCCATAGTTGAAGCTGATCCCATGCCTAATAATGCTGTAATACACAACTCATGGATAGATCCTAAAAGAAACAAAAAGGTTACCTATGAAGACAGTGAAATAAGAGAGAAATGTTTAGTACCTCAGGTTGTTACGGACTAGGGAGAAGTCTAAGTTTCACCAAACCTACATTCAGAAGAGTTTTAAATTTAAATTGTAAAAACTGATTACTGCCAAATGTAAGAGAAAAACATTCTCAGTACTGGTTATGTTGTAAATTTTTAATGTGAATGTCAATTAGATTAGGTCATATATACTCAATTTCCTCATTATTAATGTATTTGTTGCATGGCAGTTTGTTAAAAGTAATCCATGTGTATATTCTGTCAATATTATGTCTATCAGAAGACATGTAAGTCATATTTTCTAAAGAATAAATACATAGCCTTAAAACAGTGTATAACTTTAAGATGTAACTGACACAGGTATCTACGTTTTTTAAGACAATGTATGAAGCCTATTATTTCTAAACCATGAACTAGATATATTTATATGAGAAGTTGCATAATATTTAACACAAAAATTATAGTCTCAAAACAATCAAAGCAAGATTTTCTGTACCACTATCCTATATTTCTGGTATGATGAACTTGTTATAATGTTTTAACAACAAAATAATGAACTATATATAAACCTTATTCTTTGTTATATACAGCCCTTATGTGGGAAACCACAGACTATATTAGTATTTTAAAACCATGAACCAAGAATAAATAAACCCCGTATATGGACACAAAATTAGGGAAACTTCAAATTCAAGCTTATTATATAAAAAGATTGAACTCTGTTACAAGGGTAATATGCCTGAAATACAAATGAACCAACAATAAAGGGAGGGAAGAAAGCTACGTAACACCAGTCCTGCCCCTTCTTCCTCATTTTGCCTGAGTCTATGCCAAATGTTCTAGGTTCAAAGAAAATACTGGTTTAAAAAAACTGCAATAAAATAATTTTTCATTTTTAATTTAATAACAATTCAATTTATTAACCATTTAATAAGAGAAGTTAACCACATAAATCAGAAGGCTGGGCAGAAGAAAAGGGATCTCTTCTGTCCTTGTAGAAAAGGCTAACAAAGGCAGCTGTTTCTACTTTTAGATCCATAGCAACTTACATGTGCTAGAATTTACACAACATTCCTACCCAGCCTTCAAAATACAGCAGCACTGTTTCCACTCTCCAGGTGATTAAAGCAACAATAAATTGTGTCACATTTCTATTCCACCACCATGTAACTTAAGCATTTTTCTCTCAAATCCTCAATTCATGTCAGAAAATTATAATTACAGATTGTAAGGATTATGAATACTTTCAAAGCAAACAAGAATTTCTCACTTGCTATAATAATCTGGCAATGTGTAGCAATAACAAAAACTTAGCAACAACTTATTCAAAATAGGTAAGTACCTGCTATATATATATTACAACTGGTTAGCTTAAGAATAATTATTCCATATTTTAAATACTATATTCAATAAATGAAGTAACATCAATTTAAAATTTAAAACCTCATGTTAAACAACTCAGTATCTATCACTTTTATACAAATAAATGAGATTCATTTAATCAACATTACTGACTAGCCTAATCCCTGGGAAAACGAGCATGATACAGGAGCTTGAATTCACTAAGGTTTCTGGCAAACTAAACTGATTTATTTCTGATACTAATGCTAGTGTATCAAAACTTAGCAAAGGCCCACTTTCCTACTGCTTTATGAAATTAAAGAAATGCTGCAGTTTAATAAAATGTAGCATAATCAAGTAAAATTAATTTTTTGAAACCCTAAAATTAAGACTTAATGGTGTTAAAAAAAATTCACTCAATAAATGCATTTGGCCTACAATATCTCCTAACACCTTAACTAAAACTTTTAATGCATTTTGTACTTGGACATCTAAGCATAAGTTAAAATATTAGCACTTAGATTTATAATCTGAATTTTAAAAACTAGACTACTTTTATAGAGTTCATGTTAAGAAATACCTCCACTGTGTTTTCACTACTTTTATCATAAGGTTTAATAAGCACTCCAATTAATTTAGTATAAAAGTAAGTTTCAAGCCGGGCGGTGGTGGCGCACGCCTTTAATCCCAGCACTCGGGAGGCAGAGCCAGGCGGATCTCTGCGAGTTCGAGGCCAGCCTGGGCTACCAAGTGAGTCCCAGGAAAGGCGCAAAGCTACTCAGAGAAACCCTGTCTCGAAAAACCAAAAAAAAAAAAAAAAAAAAAGTAAGTTTCTACCACATTGGCCTAATAGTTTTTATGCATTCTGATCTTCTGTACTAGGAAAAAAATAAATAGTAAACATTATAACTTTGCCCTGTAAGCTGCTATTTGTGCATTGGACATCAGAGTAAACAATTAAGCATTTTACCCTACAGTAACGAATTCTTTCAGGATACAAAAGTCCATCTACTGATTTACAACAAACAAAATCTACACTTCCCATACCTCATCAGAAACCTCAAGTAGCTTTTAATGTGTTAAATACATAGTGTGTGAAAAACTGTGTTAAAAACAAAGCACAAGCATCTGCAACTGTTGATCTCTTGGTAAATGAGAGCTTAGACGAGTTTTCCTTGACTTTCATTCACTCTATGGACAAACAAAAGCATTGTTTTCCTCAGAATGTATTTTGATTCAGTGTGCAAATTTTTTACTTTTTCACTAGTAATTTTACCCCCAAAAAACATTTTTGCTAACTTTCCCTTTTATAATGAAAACTTGCTTTGCAAATGCAATAGAGGCAGGAGTGAATTTGGTATGGACAACTTACAATTTGACTATTAAATCCATGTGCTTTCAAACATAGATGATACCTTCTATAGTGGAGTTGAGTCAACTATTTCAAGCATAAAGTCCATAAAGTTCAGAAATTTGTATTAGCTTTCTTGTTTTGTTTGACAATTTAGGGAATTTAGTACTCTATCAAAAAGATATTCAAACTTATAATGAAGATTAAATACTTTACAATTATTCTTTTTAAAAGACTATTCTATACTTTACAACAATGGCAGCCATATTCATATAAGTAATCAAATTTTCATCTCAAAAAAGGTAAAACATTAGTTCTCCAGGTTTAAACTCCGACTTTTCCAGCCAGTCAGGTGCTTCCATGGAAAAATCATTTGCTACACAAATCTGGCAAGCCTAGTTTGATCCCTGGAACCCACATAAAGGTTGGAGGAGAGGAGTGATTCCACAAAGCTGTCTTTTGACCTCCAAACATACAGCTTGGTCCTTGAGCATGTGTATACACACACTCAAAATATACTTTTTTAATCAGACTCAAGAGTAAAAATAATCTAAAATTTAAGAAAAACAGTTACGAGGATTTTATTACACACAGTAATTTTGAGGCTAAATTTCAAGGTCAACAATATTTTTAATTTTATTATGTTTTGTGGTTACATAATTAAGTTTTGTAATTCAATTGGCCTGTGAGTTTTTACGATACACAAGCATTATGGCAGAGATGTTGAATTATAGAAAGAGGGTCATGACCCACAGGAGTGTAAAACCCCATAATCAAGGTATACATCAAGCACTGCTTATTAGAAATGCTTGGAATGGAGTGTTTCAGATCAAAATGTAGGTATTTTGGAATACCTGTATATACTTAATGATACAACTTACAGATAGGTCCAACTCTAAATAAGAGTTTCATCTATTTCATATACACATAACCTAAAGGAAATTTCATGCTGTATTTTTAATGTGCCTATATCTGAACTGAAACCATCTATGTGAGTTAACTTGTAATAATTGTTACATGGAAAAAACGGCATCTAGGTACTATCATAAGAGAGGAAAATAAGGAGATATGGCTAGTCTAAGACCTAAATTAAGGGGCTGCAGGCAGGCAGTTCAGTGGTTAACAGGACTTGCTGTTCCTCCAGAGGACTTAAGTTCCATTCCCAGCACCCACATCCGGAGGCTCATAACCTCCTGTAACTCCAGTTCCAAGGAATCCAATACATTCTTCTGGTGTCTGCAAGCTCCTGCACACATGTGGCATTCACACACACACACACACACACACACACACACACACACACACACACACAAATAAAAGTAATAAAAACACATTTTTTTAAAAGACTTAAAATATTCAAGGATACTCAGCTTCTAGGGAAATACAAATAGAATTGTGGGTTAGAGTTAACAAAAGAAAACTAATTGGAAAATTGACCTTTCTCTAAAAACCATTCAAACAATGAAAGATACACCAGCTGACTGGTTGGATATATTTGAAATATAATTAGACATTGTACTATTAAAGTATAATAACTATTAGAATATTAAAATAATTTGCACATATTTGGAAAGAGTGCTATCATGATTAGAAATGAAACAGTGGCCTTATTACTAATACAAAAGCTATCATCTGTTAAGAAAAATTCATTTTTACACCTGAGGAAAGCTGAGGAAACTCAATGAATATATTTCTTCCCTTTCTCATTAAAAAAAAAAAAAAGTGAAGATAATCCTAAGTGTCTCTGCCACTCTTGTCACAGGCCCTAACAAGCATGACAGCTTTGTACTTCCACCAGCAGGTGGTAAAAGGAGCTGTCATGCATGTCACTGTCACCAATATCAACTCTTCCACTATCAAACCCTGCAGCATCACTAAGATAAAAGCTGAGTCTGCTGGGAGCAAGGTCATTTTCCTCACCCTGCTTCCATGAAAACAATGTTTCATATTTTCTTGAAAGATGTTAACAAGGCAGACTACAAAACATATCTACCACGTTTTCAAGATGAAACGAAAAAGTGGCATAAGACAGAACAATAACATTATGAAGAAATTACTTTCCCTTTAGAGAATTAAAGATATCTAATACTCAAAGTAGGTGGAAATTTTTAATTTAATATAAAAATTTTCATGTTAGCGCTAACAAAATGAGGACTCTGGGCACACAAAAAAATAGACTGGGAATGCAGAGAAAAAGACAAATACATCAGCCCATATATTACTCATGATTCCATGCTATATCCTATATATGGGCTATTTTTATTGGTATACAACAGTACATGTTGACCGGACAGAGAAGATTGTTGTACTACTCATCCCATAGGGCCAGCTAAAATGGAAAAATTAGCTAGGCATGATGGTGCACATCTTCAATCTAAGTGGTCAGACAACAGAGGCAGGCAGGTTACTCTGAGTTTAGGCCATCCTGGTCTACACATGGTTCCTGATCAGCCAATATAATATAGTGAGATCATGACTCCAAAAAAGAAAGAAAGAAGCCAGGCATTGGTGGCACATACTTTTAATCCCAGCACTCAGGAGGCAGAGGCACACAGATCTCTGCGAATTCAAGGTCAGCCTGGTTACAGAGTGAGCTCCAGGACAGCCAAGGCTACACAAAGAAACCCTGTCTCCAAAAGCCAAAACCAAAACCAAACAAATAGACAAAATTAAATTTACCCACCCCTTACTCTAAAGGTTTTCTTCCCATGTGTTTTTATTTTGTTACTGAACAAAATTCTAGCAAACTATAGCTACCTTACTGTATAAAGCTGCCATAACTATATATACTACAATAAGTCAATTGTAAAAATGAAAACTTTAATAATGTCTCCCCCAAAAAAGTGCTTGACACACACTAATTCATCAGAAAATAGTAGAGGAATTGAAAGTAAACAAGTTTTTAGTTTCTGATCTTACTCCTGTATCCTAATTCAAACAGTGTTACTCAAAATGTAGCCAGCCTATATCAGAATTCTCTATAATGCTGGTTTAAAATGTCTTTTCCTCCTGGCTAGCAAGGTGGCTCTATGGGTAAGGGCACTTGACACCAAGCCTGAAGACCAAGTTCAATACTCAGGACCCACATAATAGAAGGAGAAGACCAACCTTCACAAGTTGTCCTCTGACCTTTCTACAGGTGTGCATGACACATGCATAAATACACACACACACACACACACACACACACACACACACACACAAATAAATAAATAAATAAATAAAAATAAAAAATAAATAAAATAAAATGCCAACTGTGGGGTCCTTCTGACTTTCTCAATCAAAGCCTCTAGGGTTTTAGCCCTGAAAAGCCCATTTTAAATAACGACTGTCAAGTTTCCAATCAGCTGACTTGCAATCACCCACAGCAGCTCACAGTGGAAGTCTGAGCACTGCAGAGGCTGGGCAGAACGATCACTGACTCAGGGCTGCAGTGTCACCCTGAGCAACACAGCACAAAGCCTTCTCAGAGAAAGGAGGAGAAGAGAACCACTAATTTGATTATCAGAAGACTAAAGGTTCAGGATATTCAGGTTTCTAATAAATTAAAAGTTACAGATGCAGTTGACACTGAATTCAATTGATATCAAACTACCTTCTTGAAGAAAAAATAAATAAACTTATTGACCTTAAATACTTAACCATACACAGTGTAATCAATCCACCAACACATTAGCCTCCTAGGGACATAAATTTTGTTTTTATAAATAAGTCACTGATAAAACATTTCCATTAAAAACCAAATATTCATTAGACATAGTAGCACAGGTCTGTCATCCTAGTTGGAAGGGCTGAGCTGAAGAAAGATCACAAGTTCAAGGCATTCAAAGCTTGGATTGGTTAGTGAGACCCTGTCTCAAAATAAATAAAAGGGCTGGGTGATATGACTCAGTTGTTGCCTATCAAACAGTGTGTAGCTGTGTGGGGGTGTGAGTGTGTGCACATGTGTACTGAGAATATAAAATGGTACCACTATAAAACATGACATAAGCCACTATGCTATTCAGTAATATATACCATTCAGACAAAATAGTTAATTATAAAAATCTCATGACCACTGTTTGTCATTAAATTATATTATTCCGACCATAAAATGCTATTCTTGAATATCTTTACTCTTTTCAACAAAACTATTAAAATATATTGAACATCAAGAATAAGAATTACCTCTGGAAAAATAAAATAATTATCTCTGCAAATGGGGGAAGGGGGAGGCTAGGGGATTTGGGGTGGCTGGAGTGATGGCTCTTCAGAAAGAGCACGGGCTGCTATTGCAGTGGATTCCGGTTTGGTTCCCAGCACGCACATGGTAGCTCGCAAGCATCTATAACTCCAGTTCAGAAGATCCAACACCCTCTTCTGGCCTCTATAGCTACTAGATGCAAATACACATGTTGTGCAAACAACAATACACAATATAGAGATGGACTTAAAAAAAAGAATTACTCAAAAGCAACAACAAAACAAAAAGCAGCAGTCTCCTGTTCCTAAAATCATGGGTAAAACTGGCTTAATTCAAGAATAAATTGTAAAATATTACAACAGAAGATCTTGACTGACTTATAACACAATAAAGGATCAGTCAAGCAAGGAGAATGATACATTCAACTGAATAAAGAGATATGTCCCTAAGAATAAAAGGGGTCCCAAGGCCAGATCCTTCCTCTTCTTCCCTTACCTCTCAACCTTCAAATATTTATTATTTATGAGGAATACATGGACTGACTGGCCTTAACAAATATTACCCAGACATCTTCCCTCTCAAAATTCAGAAGCAGATTATTGGCAAAGATACTGTTAAATATGAATCAAGTTGTGCAAAAACACCTAAGTTTAGAGACCTAACATTCTAGAATTCCACTCTACGCTCACACAGAGTTGGCTGCAAGGAAATTGTGAAATGACAAGCAGAAGAATTGAACTGTCATTATTAACTAACTTGAAAAATCTAACTTGCCTAAAACTTAAGATTCTCATTTATCTGTACCCTGAGATTGAATGATGGAGTACATGCAATCAGAGCAAAGACAAAGAAAAAACTGTTCTCATCTATCTGGTAATATATCACAGAAATAATTTTGTAGCCTCTCAAATACTGTTTCTTTTAAATATAATGACCTATCAATAACCATTTATATTAACAAAAACGTTTATTGGTTTCACGATATAATTTCTCAAGTTGCATGAATGATTCTAAGAGCTTAATACTAACATATACCACTAGATCCAGTAGGTAGAATCACAAACCACCGAACACTGTCAAATAGCTGCAACCATCAGTCCTAGTTACTGCTGTATCCAGGTCTGCTAGCTTGTAAGTGCTCATAAAAGCATTCCATAAATCATAGATCCTAGATAGCAGCATATACAAATCTATTATCTCACAAGCACAAAAAAATGGAAATTCTTTTAAATGGTCCATTATGATAGCATTCAGCCCTCAAACCAAATTTGAACATTACATAAAACATTTGATTCCTATATGCTTACAAAGGTGGCAGAAATAAAACAAATATGTCAACCTCAGTATCACAAGGCAAAACATAATAAAAGTTAAAAAAAACAAAAACAAAAACAGAGCAATGGGGCTTAAAGGAAAAGGATTACATGTCCCAAAGAAGCTGTACAAAGAACTGGCATTGGAACTTCAAGATGACAAGGATCCCACAAGGCAACAACATCAACAAGTACATGAAGCAGGAAGCAAAGCTTTCAGCTCAGAAGTCTGAGTGACACCTAAACTGAATATAAAGACAGAGAGAATTCAGGAAACTAGGTAATAATCTCATTTTATCACACACAAAAAAGAAAATTAACTTTTTAATGTTCTTAAACATTTTGCTGTCTTTGTATTTTCAGCCTTCTGGTATTGATGCATACAATTATTTTTCACAAACATTTCTTTTTCTTTTCCCCACGACAAAGTTTCTCTATGTAGCCCTGGCTGTCCCGGAACTCACTCTGTAGACAGGCTGGCCTCAAACTCAGAGATCAGCCTGCTGCTGCCTTCCCAGAGCTAAGATTAAAGGTGTGCACCACCACCGTACAACTTCATAAACATTTCTAATGACAGCATTTTGGTTTTAATCAAGAGTTTCTCCACCTGGTGGTGATTTTTCTGATCCAGTCACATCTGCTACTCAGGATATTGTTCAGCTATTTCTTTCCTAGTGTCTCTCCCCATCTGCCAACCCAAGTTATTCTAGCATTATTTAAATCATCATGAAATATTTCCTTTAGTTACTGAAGAATTAGCATCAATAAGAGTGTTTTAATAGCATCCTTAACATTGGGAGTTTAATACATTTTGTTTTTTCTTCATTCTTAATAGATTTATAATAAATGTAATATGTGCAGAAAACAGATCCAGGTAGTAAAGTTTTATTCATGGTAGAAGTATTCTTTTATTTTTGTTTTAGTTCTGTGAGAGTTTTAAGTTTCATACAATCTGTTTTGATCATATTCCCATACCCCTACCTCTTCCCAGATCCATCTCCACTTCTCTAGCCATCTAGCTTTGTGTACTTCTTTTCTTTTTAAATCTTTTAAGACCAAATCAATCCCTAAGCCCAGTAAATATCTTTCTAGATTTAAACACATGTGAGGGCCCCTAAAAAAAAGTATTTTCATTCTATTTCTATTATCAAGTTTAGGCCCTCGATCTAGATCACTTTGATGTGAGAAACCAAATTAAGGTTAGCAATCTCTCATAAATTTCATTTTTCTCTTCTTAAAGTACAATTCCACTTATTTTCATCCCCCAGTTATACTATTTATAGCTACATTTTACTGAAACCTAAAATAACAAAGTAATATTCAACAGAAAATCATAGAATGCCATATATCATGGTACACATCTTTAGTCCCACAACTAGGGAGGTAGAGACAAAATAAGGAGTCCAAAGCCAGTCAGATTTATAAGACATCTGTCTCAAAAACAAAACAAACAAGCAAAATAGAAAACAAAGAAGTAAAAGAAGATAATAGAAATGCTGCAGCAAAGGCTCTGCATTTTTCTAATGTAGAATTGGAGATATCTTATAAGTTACATAACATTTCAAAAATACAACTATAGAAAAAATCTTTATAATTGTTTTTCAACATAAAAAATATAAAACACTCGGAAATCTAACTACAAATAGTTGTAAGTAAAAAATGACAAAAATGCAGTAACAAATTCAGTTCTAAGATTTGAAAAAGAAAAAGACAACTGGAGCAAGAGAAACCACATTCAAAACTCCAGCCAATAAGAAAAGTGCTATCAAATACAGGACATTTCAAACCTAGAAGGAAGGGGTATTCACAAAATAACTAAGGTGTGAAACACTGAAGTTAAATGCTTATTGGTTCCCAGAGTCGGTAAGTTCACAGCTCCAGGAAGCAAAACCTCGTAATTTTCCAGGTGACAGTAAATGGTACTGCTTGGAGTGCAATGTGGTTGCTATGTGAGCAAGCTAGACCCAAATAACTTACAGATGGATAAAAATGAAGCCATAAAAATATCTGAAGAATACCAAGGAGAATTGTTTTTTTTTTTAAGTTTTTCAAGGCAAGATTTCTCCGTGTAGCCCTGGCTGTCCTAGAACTCACTCTGTAGAACAAATTGGCCACAAACTCACATATCTGCCTGCCTCTGCCTCCCCTTAAAGTCATGTGCCACCAACCGCCTGACTGAGAATAAATTTAAAATACTGTAATAAGAAGCAAAAGTAACCCAGTAGGTAAAAGAGTACCATGTGTAATTAGAAAAAAAGTTAAATAAGACATTTAAAAAGTAACAAAATGGGTAAATGTCTTGTCTATATAATATAGCAAATAAACCTCTACTAGCAAGAGTATTTACAATCAACATGGAAAAGAACACAGTTAGCATACCAGTACAAAACAATGACAAATACAAAGGTATGCAACCACAGACATTAAAAACACATTCAAATCAGAATTAAAGGGGTGTGTGTGTGTGTGTGTGTGTGTGTGTGTGTGTGTGTGTGTGTGTGTCAATTTCACGTTATTTAAAAAGTAACTTTTAAGATGCATTTTATTTCCATATGAGAGAGAGGAAGGAGGAGGGGGCAAGGGCAAGGGTGTGCATGTTTGGTGAAAAGCAGATCACAACTCTCAGAAATCAATCCCATCCTATTCAGGTTGGAGAAATCAAACTCAGGCTGTCAGGCTGGACAACAGGTAGCAACCCACTGAGTCATCCATTATCCTAGAAAATAATTTTAAATGCCAATGACTATTAATTTTGACAAAGTTATATGTATGCTTCTTCAAATTGCTATTAGTAACATATTTCATTTTAAAATATTAAAACAAACCTTAAAAATGACCTCTAACCAAGAAATTTATCTTCTAAAATTTACCCTAAGAAAACAATGTAACCGGTCTTCAAGTATGGTCATCAAAATAAAGGTAATAACAAAAAATACAAATAATCAAAACAGGTAACAATAGTAGACTATTTATAAAATTACTGGATAGTTTACAAGTAAATATCACTTAGTTAAGTTAGTCCATATTCTGTTGCTATAACAGAATATTTAAGACTGGGTAATTTATAAAGGAAAGAACTTGGTTTCTCATGACTATAGAGCCTAGGAGTCCAACAGCAAATGGTCTCACACTTCATCACAACATGATAAAAATACAAGGAAAAGAATTATATCCCCTATGTGAAAAACCATGTTCCCAGTAAGTGACGTATGCCCATGTGTTAATTCTTCTAAAGTAGCTAATCCTCTTAAAAGTCCCGATCCCCAGCACTGCCACAAAAGCAATCAAATTTCAATCTGAATTGGGAAAGAGAAACCAAATTTAAGTAGCAGCACTAGTAGTTAAAATGAGGACACACACTCATGTGAACTAACATGGAAGTGTGTCCACAATGCAAAGCCCAAGACGGTGTGTGTGACAAACACCGCAGTCTGCAGGCAGACAGACAGACAGGAGGCTTAAACTCTCCAAAATACCAATAACAAATCCATTTAGAAATCAACATATATCTCAATTTTCTAGTTTTCACAGCATATCATTATTTGATAATTTAAAAGGTTTTATGAAATATCGGCCAGCAAGATGAATCACTAGGTAAAGACATTTGCCACCAAACCTCACAATCGGAGTTTGATTACCTAGGACTTCCAACAAGTTGTCCTCTGAACTCCTTATCTATACGCGCGCGCGCGCACACACACACACACACACACACACACACACACACACACACACACACACACACACGAATAAATACCTTTTAAAGTGCAATGCTCTATGGGGAAAAAATAATGAAGAAAATGCAGGTAGCATCCATGAAAAAGGGTATCAATCTTAACATTAAAGATTTGTAAGTGGTAAAGAGTGTAACTTTCACTGGAAAATCTACTGCACCTAAATTTATAAAATTCACAAATTCATATACTCTTTGGTCTCAGAGAGCACAAGTTGTAAAACTCTAGGAAAACAGTTTTAGTTTTGGTAAAGGGGAAAACATCTATATTTAATGAATAAAGGTGCTCAAACTGTCACCTTAAATATATATTTGAGAATACCTATAGACTTCAATTGTATGCTTTAAATTACTTATTTTAGAAGAAGAATGAACATAAAGGAAAAGAGTATTTCAGTCATACACAAAACTTCAAAGCCTGTGGATTCTACAGTAAATCTGCAACATGACACATAAGTGACCAGACATATTTCAGGTTGGGGAAGATGTTGTATGAAATGAAGGCCATAGGTCAGACGTGGGTGTTGTTCCTCAGGAAACATCTATTATGCTCTTTGAGATAAAGCCTCTTGCTGGGACCTGGAACACACCTATTAACACAGGCTGGCTGACCAGCAAGCCTAGGGACCCTCCTGTCTCAGCCTCTCTAGCAGTGGAATTACATGCGCAAGCCATCAGTTCTGGCTTTTGGGGGGAATCTAACTCAGGTCTTCACACTTGTGTGGCAAGCACTTTACTGACTCAGCGATCTCCACAGCCCTCAGAAATCCAACCCCTCCTGTTCTAGTTCTGTGATCATGAGACTGCTGCCTCATCTCAAGAGACTCTGTCCATCTCTAAAGTGGCATTACTTCAAAAGGGTGCCGGAACGTTTCATGAGAACTAGCTCAGGACTTGGCACCTGGGATCAACACAACACTTATCACATTATTGTGGAATTTGTTTAAAAACAGTTAACAATGGCATTTCAATTCAATTATGTGACATAGTCATTTTTCAAAGAATAAATTATAAAAAGGAAGCCGGGCGGTGGTGGCGCACGCCTTTAATCCCAGCACTCGGGAGGCAGAGCCAGGCGGATCTCTGTGAGTTCGAGGCCAGCCTGGACTACCAAGTGAGTCCCAGGAAAGGCGCAAAGCTACACAGAGAAACCCTGTCTCGAAAAACCAAAAAAAAAAAAAAAAAAAAAAAAAAAAAAAAAAAATTATAAAAAGGAATTCACTGTGACTTCTTCCCTCAATAGGTACATTGGGAACTTCGATTTTCTTAAGTTTTTGCTGTTGTTGGTGGTGTTTTTTAATTTTGTGTGCATTGGTGTTTTGCCTGCATGTATGTCTGTGTGAGGGCTTCAGATCTTGGAGTTACAGACAGTTGTGAGCTGCCATGTGGTTGCTGGGAATTGAGCCCAGGTCCTCTGGAAGACCAGCCAGTGCTGTTAACCACTGAGTCATTTCCCCAGCCCTCTTAAGTATTTGTTATTATCCTTTGGTACCCATCTCTAACTTGAAAATCTGTGGAGTAAGACTTGTAGGGGCCCACAGGGGCTCCCTAGTAAGACCTTACTCAAGGTCAGAGAATCTGAGCTTGCTTTACCCAGCAGGACTGCACAACAGGATGATTTGGCCACAGGTGTGGTCACCAGGTGTTTTGAAGGCTTTACACTTGGCTGTACATTGTGCTTTGATCTTGAAAGGGAAAGGTCTTTTGCCTCACCCATTGGCATTGTATAAAAAGTCCTTTGGAATAAACCTCTAGGCGACTGGGTAAATGTACATTTGAATGCAGAGAGGTAGAACACAACCACAAAGTATGACATGTGCCCAAGGTGACTGTTAAAATGTGACAAAATTTTTTTTTAATTTCAGTCCTAAAGAAAAAAGGATGAGAGAAAAGCAATCTTTGGGGGCCCTTTTATATACCAGACAAAGGCAAAAGCAGTCTATAAATTCTGTCTCAGAAAATCTCAACACTCTTTAGAAATGGGAAAGAAGTTCTTCAAATCCAGCCATCAAGACAGAAGAAAATGGAATTTAAACCATAATCTAAATGGTTCCAAAGCTCATCTCTTCCTGTCTCAATCTAAATTTCACAGCAGAAATGTTTGTAATCATTTCTGGTATAACTTTATGATAGTCTCAAGTCTCTAAAGTGTTAGCAATGTATCACTTTGATGAAAGAAGAATTTCTGAACACTCTGTTGTTCTGACCATTATGTTAAAATAACTAGGTTACAAGTACACATTCAATAAGATTTATTCAGTCATTTACTCTCAGTGAAAATCTCTCTAAACAATCCTTTTTGGCTTTTATTTTTCATTACTACAGTTTAACTCACTTTAAAACATTAATTTCACTACTTAGTGCTAAGCAGTAATTTTGGTACATCAATTAATTAGGTGGCTATTCTTAATGATTCTCAAACTTTGTCAGTAGACAGTATGTCAGCAAAGTGACTTTTATCTATGCCCTACCCCATAATTACCACATGTAGTATATACATGAAAGACTGGGGTGTTTCTTGTTTTATTTTTCAAAGAAGAGATCACCCTGGGTATACTTTCAGGCCTGATCAAGTTTGAGAATCTAGGTTACCATATGGGGAATCCCAAATAAACACTAACTCTCCTACTCAATTGAAACTGGTTATACAAATCTGTTCCCAAATAAAGCTTTAGAGCCTATGACTGCCTCAATGAGTTAATATACCTACTAAGAAACAATATCCAATCCCATCTCTTTTTCTATGTGTGCAGGAGTACATGCATGAGACCGTGGAAGTTGGAAGTGAACAGTGAGAGTGTAAGTACATTCTACAAGCACTCTCCATCCACCTTAGTTTTTGTGGCAAGACCTCTCGATAAACCTGGAACTTACTAATTACTAGAACAGCTGACCAGCAATGCTCCAGGGATGCTCTTATCTCTGGCCCCCTAGCACTGGAATCACAGGCACATGCTGCCATGCCCACCTTTTGACATGGGAGCTGGGGATCTAAATTCAGACACTCATGCTTGTGTGACAAACACTTTACTGACTGGGCCTTCTCACCAATCCTCAAGACTTACAAATCTTCAAACTTCTTTTAGAATAGATTGGGGAGCGGGAAGCTGGACAGATGGCTCAGTGGTTAAAAGCACTGGCTGCTCTTCCAGAAGATGTAGGTTCAATTCCCAGCACACAAATGATAACAGCCATCTGCAATTACAGTTCCAGGAGATCCACACCCTCTTCTGGCCTCCATGAGCATTGTACACATGTGGTACATAGACATACATGAAGGCAAAACACCTATACACATAAGTTGAAGGCCAGTCTGGTCTACAGAGCGAGATCCAGGACAGACACCAAAACTACACAGAAAAACCCTGTCTCAAAAAAAAAAAATTATAATACATAAAAATTAGAATAGTTTCTCAAACAAAGCCTAAATTTATAAACAAGGCAAAGCCAACTAATTTCAATTAAGCAAATTAGGAGACCAGAGTTAAACAGCTAACATTCTCTTCATCCAAATCACAAGATTTCTTCAGAGTATGTACTAAACAAATACAATTGTTGAACTACTAGCCTCAAAAGGAAACTCAATGGAAAATTTACTGCTCACTGCAATGAAATCTTGATTAAATATATTCTTATTTCCATTAGGCCCTGGCTTGATCCCTAGCACCACAAAATGAGCTATAACCCAAAAGTTAACAAACTGGAGCTCGCTTTTCAAAGGCTCTAGAGTAGAACCATTTTCTTGCTCATTTAGGTAGTAACAGAGTTTAGTTCCTTGTGGTTGTGAGACAACTAGCAAGTTCCATTTCTTTCCTGGCTATCAGTTGAGAGCAGGTGCCAACTTCTAATCACATCTATCTGACTTGATTCTCAGTCCCTTTCTTTTACCTTCAACACCAACAACAGCAGATCACATATTCTTCATGCTTCAATTTCCTGTCTTCAGCCAGCATCCAGCATTTGATAGAGTCTTTTGCCTTTCTCTTCCATTTTTTTAAAGAAGTTAGTGACTGACAGTGAAACCACAAGAATAACCTATAATAACCTTGTCTCAAAGCCCATACCTATAACTGCAAAATCCTTTTTGCCATTCAAAATAATGTATTTCCATGAATTTGGGCATGAACATCTTTGAGGTGGTCATTATGATGCCTAGGGTACTATTTTTATTGAACTTTACTCATCTGAAGTCAGAAATTAAACCAGAGAGCATGACAACTGCTATAACATGAATTTATGTTAATCCCCAATGCAATAGTGTTGGTAGGCAAGGCCTTTGGGTATATAAAATTTAGACACAGATTTTCAATTATTACCTATTGCAGAATATTATTTTAACTGGGCAAAGATGTGTTGCATTTGTTTATACTGCAGAATATAACTTTAACTGTGTAAAGGTCTGTTACTTTTGTTTATGCTGCATTTGTTTAACAATGTAAGGATATGTGCTTAAATATGTAAAGGTATGTTGCATTTCTTTCACATTGCCTGCCTAAGGCACCTGATTGGTCTAATAAAAAGCTGAACAGCCAATAGCTAGGCAGAGAAAGGATAGGCGGTGCTGGCAGGTAGAAAGAATAAATGGGAGAAATCTAGGCTCAGAGGGGAACAAGAGAAGGAGGAGGAAGAGAGAACAAGGGACATACGCAGGGCCAGAAGCTAGGCCAGGCAGCCAGACATGGCAAGCAGTGAAAGTAAGATATATAAAATAAAATACAGTAAAAAGCCACAAGGCAGAAAGTAGATAAAGAGAAACAAGTTAGTTTAAGTTAAAAGAGCTAGAAAGAAACAAGCCTAAGCTGGGTGGAGCATTCATGACTAATAAAAAGTCTCTGTGTTATGATTTGGGAGCTGGTTGGTGATCTAAACAAAATAACCTGGTACAATTACCTTTTACAATACTTTAACTTGTGTAAAGTAAGTGACAGAACTCTGGACCATTTCATTCTGAGCATCATACCTTCTTGATGCATGTCCTAAAATAAATTAGCCACAAGATGTATCTGTGGATAACTAACTTGAGGTTTTTTGTTTTTTTGTTTTTCCCCTTTTTTTTTTTTTTCTTAGTTCAATCCTTTAAAAAACAGGTTCCAGTGACTGGTTTTGCCACGAATAATTTTCAGGAATTATTTTCCAAAGTGAACTTGTGTTTATTTTACCATAATCAATACGGAAAAAAATCTGGATTGCCACTCCTGAACTCTGAATAGGATCCTAGCTGTGATCATAAAAAAAAAAAAAAAAAAAAAAAAACCACACACACAACCCTTTCATTCACCAAAAAGGATTTGAAGTTCCTATCACACATATTAAAACAAATGAATAAATCTGGATCCTATTTTACTAAATATTTCTCAGAAAGTCATACCTGTTGTTCACATGACACTAACTTGACAATTTCCATATCTATAATGGCAATCATAAATTGATATTAAAGCCTTCTAACTTAATCCTAAGTTATTTTCATTTCAACAAACCCAAGAGTGATTAAAAAAACAAAAACTGTTTCAAACTGTATGTTCTACTCACAAAGTAATGAAGCATAAGAGTGATGAGAAGCAGAGCAACACATCTACACACCAGTACAATATTATAGAGACTCAAGGCTGCACCTACACACCTGTACAATATTATAGAGAATCAAGGCTGCACCTACACACCTGTACAATATTACAGAGACTCAAGGCTGCACCTACACCCCTATACAATATTATAGAGACTCAAGGCTGCACCTACACACCTGTACAATATTATAGAGACTCAAGGCTGCACCTACACACCTGTATACTATTATGGAGACTCAAGGCTGCACCTACACACCTATACACTACTATAGAGACTCAAGGCTGCACCTACACACCTGTACACTATTATAGAGACTCAAGACTGCACCTACACACCTGTACAATATTATAGAGACTCAAGGCTGCACCTACACACCTATACAATATTATAGAGACTCAAGGCTGCACCTACACACCTGTACAATATTATAAAGACTCAAGGCTGCACCTACACATCTGTACACTATTATAGAGACTCAAGGCTGCACCTACACACCTGTACAATGTTATAGAGACTCAAGACTGCACCTACACACCTGTACAATATTATAGAGACTCAAAGCTGCACCTACACACCTGTACACTATTATAGAGACTCAAGGCTGCACCTACACACCTGTACAATGTTATAGAGACTCAAGGCTGCACCTACACACCTGTACAATATTATAGAGACTCAAGGCTGCACCTACACACCTGTACAATATTACAGAGACTCAAGCTGCATTTCATTAACAAGCTGATGTCATTTAAAAGGAATAAACAGCAAATAACCCATAATTATGGGTCTGCTTCTACACATTCAAGTCATACTTTAACAAGTTTTTAATAACAATATTTGTTTAACATTATGAATTTTACATGCTACAATGGAAATGAGTAGTGGCTTCAGCATCCAAACAAGAAAACACACATACAAAGAAGCAAGAAATGAAAATCTTCCCTAATTACTTTGAAGAAACATTTACTAAATAACTTCCTTTCAACTATAAGTGTTCCCGCAAGGGGTGATAATAGATAAAAGTATACAGCTTCCATAGCATTATTAATCAGTCATATTAATAAAACATAAAAGGGCTGTTGTAAATGTGAAATGGAAGGAAAACAGTAGACTAATGTGCACAATAAGTGAGCTGCTTGTTATTTTCTGTATGCCATTCTGAATTCCACAACAAAACACCACAATAAAAGATAAAACAAATTCAATAGGATTTTAAGTGATGTTACTTAAAAAAGAGTTTTATTTGAGTGTGTGCTACTTTACTATGCTGCCTATACCACAGCAAACCCATAGTAAGACTTTCAGATCATTTGGATTTGAGAATAGCATCACCTCCACCTGATGGTAGCTGAACCCTAGTTCCAAAAGTAATTTAGAAACATAGAAATCTAAATCAAGCATATTTGTCCTTTGTTAAATTTATCTATGTCAAAACACCAATGTAAAACTGCAGAATGACTTACCCATACCAAAGTTTTTTGTGACATGTTAAAAAAATGTACCACCTCAGACCAATAAAGGTAATACTATAAATAGTCTCACAGTGTATCTACCACCTTTGCTTCAATATATAACTGCAGTGAGCTTAAAATAAAACTAAGTTTGCAGCACCTAAATCTGACAGACATTAAAAAAAAAATACCACTCATTAATTCAGTGCTCACTGAGTGACCATCTACTATATAAAAAATTTATAAAAGCATGTTTTCACCTGTGCATGAATCAGTTTCACTTGATCATAAAAGTATTTTTAACAGCTTAAGAAAGTATCACAGTTATAACAAGAACATTATTAGATGAAACTGTTATAATTATCCCTTCTTCCAAAATAAATATGTAACAAAAGGCTTACAAAAAATATTTTTGGCTTAAAGAACATTCCCTCATGATATATGAGATTAGGACACAATTAGATGGGAATGAAAATGCAAAACTCGGAAAACAGAGAGTCAACATTACAAATTAATGGAGTTCTATGTTCTACTTACCTAACTGCTTCCTTATAATTTACTACTAATTTTATATATGTGTGTGTATATTTGTATATATACATATATATTTGAGACAGGTTCTATGTAGTCCTGGCCTGGAACTAACTATGCAGCCCAGGCTGGTGCTGAACTCACAGAGACCCTCCGGCTGCCTCCCAAGTGCTGAGATTAAAGGTGTGCACCACCATGCCCAGCTAATTATACTTTTTTAAATGATCTTAAAATAACTTACCAAAGCTTTAATATAGACCATTAAGTCATTAACTGCCACAATCACAAAATGCATCTGCTGTACATCATAAATAATGCATATTAATATTTTATATCTGATTTGAAATATGAGGTAATCATATTTCAATCAAAAGTCATTCTCTCATTTTCACCTAAGAGGTCTTCATTTAGATTTAGTTTATATTCAAGGTAATCTTAGAATGTGGGATAAAATTGTGAATTTTTTTTCATGGGTTTTAAAAAAAGGAGACATTTAGAGACCTAACAATGACAGCAATCTTTTTGGCAAATCAATAAATGCTGCCAAAGACTTTAAGGAGAAGCACTGGTGGTTTAAGAGCACAGACTCTGGAGTCAGAGTTTTCCAGGAACACTATATGTGCAACTTCAGAACCCATTAGAATATAGCTATAAAAAGAAAGGAGACTTTGTGTTTTGTTTTGGGACATATCGTTAATGTCTAAAATAGCACAAGGCATGTGCAGTAGGCAGGCATTCAATAAATATTTATAGAAGGGATTAATAAATTGGCCTACGTTTTATAAGAATAAAATGACAAGTTTTTTCTTACTGCTTAATGGGAAGTAAAGATGAGTCCAAAGGTTTTGAAAAGCAGGAGAAAAGTTTGTCTCCTGGAAACCACATCAGCAGCATTGTTAGCATCAGATTTATAATTCCAATACAGAGACAGTGACAGAATTGAACTTCTCAAACACAAAACCTGTATCTATTCACTAAATTTATATTGGGTTCCTAACAAGCTTATTTACGCTGAAATAATCATTTGATAAGTATATGAATTACAAATCTTGATTTTCATAAACAGACCAGAGTACACACGAAAGTATTGTCTGGCTTGTTATTAATGGAAAAATTTTCTTCCTTTAAATTCTACTTGTAGGAAATACTCAACAATAGAGTAAATAAAAATAAAATTAAAAGCTAACTATAAATATACCTTTGTAAGCTATAGTAATCAGTTCATAGATACATTATTTTCAAAAACTAAAAAATATTGAAGATAGAGCCAATACTACATTAGAGAAGAGGTTTAAAGAACACAACTCTAGCCGAGCAGTGGTGGCGCATGCCTTTAATCCCAGCACTTGGGAGGCAGAGCCAGGTGGATCTCTGTGAGTTCGAGGCCAGCCTGGTCTACAGAGTGAGATCCAGGACAGGCACCAAAACTACACAGAGAAACCTTGTCTTGGAAAAAAAAGAAAGAAAGAAAGAATGAACGAATACAACTCTATGTGTATTACTACATCTATTGGTTCTAGAATATAATAATCATAATAAAATATTTGCTATTTTAAATATACTGGACTGTATTGAGGATAAATGCATACACTAAACCTTGAAATAGTTTTTTATCTATGGTTAATTACTACTACAGATAAATTTTGCTGCTTAAAGAATGAGAATTATTAAATGAAGCTCATAGCTGATACTAGAACTTTTACACCCATATGTAAGAATACACTATGAAAACAATACTCAGTGCCTTCCTCAGCCATTATCAGAGACACTTCCTCCTGCTACACATTGGGAATAAACACAGAGACCCACAGGCAGACATAATGAAGAGAGTGGCAGGCACTGGAACATAGCCCTGGATATAATATCTCCATCAAATGCCTCCCCTCAGGGCTCAAGAAACCTTGCAGAAGAGGAAAGGGTATAAGAGACAAAAGGGAAGGAGGACACCAAGAAAACAAGGATGAAAGCACATATGAACTCACAGAAACTGAAGCAGCACGAACAAGACCTGCACAGTTCTGTGCCAGACGGAGTCCTAGAGCTGAAAGGAGAAACAGACACATGCCCCCATCCCTCACCCAGAAGCTGTCTCCAATTGATAACCATTTTGTGGCGGCTCACAAAGGTTTTCTAGTGAGATATGAGCTTGCTTTACCCAGCAGGGCTGCATTTAGAAGATTGCTTGACCATGTGCATGGTCACTAGGTGATTGGAAGGGTCTAGACTTGGCTGAGCTAGGGGGAGGTCCTTTGCTCCACCCCTTGGCATTTCTATAAATAGCCCTTTAGAAGAGACAGAAGGAGCCACCAGATATTGACCAAGGCCCTCCCCAGGCTATCCTTTGTTTCTATCTGTTTCTCTCCCCTCTATCTTTCTACCTAATATCTCTTATTCCTCTCTCCTCAAGAGTATCCTGGGGAAAAAGTGGGGGAGGATTCCCCCACACCATTTGCAAATGAAAATGAAAATTTAGTTTTCTCCAAGGGGAAACAAACTACTCTTGAGGGCAGGCTGCATGCCTAGCAGTATATGGCTAATAGAAAATGGACACAATGACATCTTTGGAAGTTCCTTGTCTCATAATGTCTTGTCAGTTTTATTACTATTATTATTATTTATTTTTATCTTTTTTTATTTAATTTATATATTTTTCTCTCTCTCTTTTTACCTTATAGGTCCTGTAGTGGTTTGAATAGTTATGGCCCCCACAGACTCATGTGTTTGAATGCTTGGCCCATAGGGAGTAGCAGTATTAGGACGTATGGCCTTGCTGGAGTGAGTGTGGCCTTGTTGGAGGAAGTGTCTCACTGTGGAGGTTGGCTTTGAGGTCTCATATAAGCTCAAGCCACACCCAGTGAGACTGTCCACTTCCTACTGCCTATGGGTCAAGACACAGAACTCCAGCACCATGTCTGTCTGCATGCCACCATGCTTTTCACTACGATGATAATGGACTATACCTCTGTCACTGTCAGCCAGCCCAATTAAATATTTTCCTTTATAAGAGTTGCCAAGGTCATGGTGTCTCTTCACAGCAATGGAAACCCTAACTAAGATCAGGTCCTTTGTGTAGATATTACGGCTTCCAGTTTAGTGTTTTTATAGGATTCCTTTCCCTCCGTTTGTTTTGTCCTATTCTGATGTTAGTTTATGTTTTATTTCTTTTTATTTTATCATTATCCCTTAGAATCCTGTTTATTTGCTAATGAGAGACAGAAGCAAGGTGGAGGGAGGTATCCAGATAAGATGGGAGGTAGTGAGGAAGTAGGAGGAGCAAAGAAATGAGAAATCTTACATAATCAAGACATATTATGTGAGAAAAAAAAAACTATTTTCAATAAAAGGAAGAAAGCAAGTAATAGTTTGGGAAAAGAAAAACATGGTAAACAAAAACAAATTCAAAACCAGTGTTTCCCAGGAAAGAGTAACTTCCACTGAGCAATTTAAAAGCAGCGAGGGCTGTTGATAGAGTGCCACCATGGTCTCATAGCTGGGCTCTCTTGAAGGAAGCCTTGTCACATCACACGAAGCTTTTACTCTACTGTTAGGTCAGGACAGTGCCTGAGATCTGCTCTGTCCCCTGACACTTGTCTAAATCATCACTAATCCCACTGTAGTCTCTAGCCTCTTACCCTGCTGTACCATATAGCATTATCTGACAAAATATATATTTATTGTGTCATTTCTTTAGTGAAAGCCAGAGGTAGTAGAAGATTCCAAGGAAAGGATTGATATACACAGAACTCACAGAGACTATAATAAGACCTATACATGTCCAAACCAGACAAAATCCCAGAACTGAGACATAGAAGAGAACATAAAGTTCTTCCCCTAAACTAGAAGAGACTTGCAATTGATAACTACTAGAAAAAGAAAAATTAGTTTTGCCAATGGCTTGTCACTGGGTATATCAACCACACTACAGGGCAGACCCCACGCCCAGGAGTAACTGGTAAACACAAAAGACTCCATGCTTATTTTTTGTTCTCCTTATTTCATTTTGGCCTTTTTTTTTCTTACTGGATTTTGTTGTTGTTGTTTTTAATTTTCACTCTTTGAAAGAGAGAAAGAATATGAACTTGGGTGAGTAGGGAGGTAGGAAGGACTAAGAACAACGGTAAAGAATAAAATCAAAAGTTGAAAAAAAATTAAAAGAAAAACAGCACAAATGATAAGTTAACAAATTTAAAAGCATTACACAAATATACAATGTACTATTTTTAAATTTTTAATTAAAATAGAATTGCATCACTTTCCCTTTCTTTCCTCCCCCGAGACCTGCCCTCCCTCCAACTCCTCTCATGCTTCCCCCACTCTCAAGTTGATAGCCACTTATTTCTTTGATTATTAGTTACACACAGGTATATGTATATGTATAGGCACAGATGTATAATTATAACCTTCCAAATTAAAAAAAAATCAAGAAAGTAACATACATGAGAATAATTTTCTTTTTTTTTTTTGGTTTTTCGAGACAGGGTTTCTCTGTGTAGCTTTGCACCTTTCCTGGATCTCACTCTGTAGACCAAGCTGGCCTCGAACTCACAAAGATCCGCCTGCCTCTGCCTCCCAAGCGCTGGGATTAAAGGCGTGCGCCACCACTGCCCAGCGAGAATAAATTTTAAAATAAAAATATATATACCTTTAAAAAAGAAAGAAATAAACACTCACATATTACTCATTGCTTAGTAACTTTTAATATAGTCCAGCATACTAAATAGCATATTGCCAAGACGAGTCTAACCAATGTCTATACTTAAGCATCACACAATTGAAATGTTGAAGCATGATTTGTGAAAATTACTGTATTTCTTTGACCAGCAAAAATATAAACATCAGAGCAGTGATTCTCAGCCTTCCTAATGTTGTGACCCCTTAATACTTCCTCATGTTGTGGTAACCCTTAACCATAAAATTATTTCGTTGCTACTTAATAACTGTAATTTTTATGTTATAAATTGTAATGTAAACATCTAATATGCAGGATATCTGACACGTGACCCCACCAGGGTCACGATCTACAAGCTGAGAACTACTGCAACAGAGCAAGACTTTACAACAGAAATATCAAAAATGGAAAAACTCAAAGGAACATGTCAAATACATTTTTCTAGTGTTACTCTGGCATAATCATGCCTTCAAGAGTAAGCAAACCAGCAATGTTTAAGACATATATAATCGGCTGGGTGGTGGTATTGCACACCTTTAATCCCAGCACCTAGGAGGCAGAGGCAGGCGGATCTCTCTGAGTTCGAGGCCAGCCTGGTCTACAAAGGAAGTTCCAGGACAACCAAGAATGTTTCACAGAGAAACTCTGTCTCAAAAAAAAAAAAAAGACATATAAGACATATAATCAAAGGCCTTCTAAATCTATAAAAGAATAAATATCACCAAATATTTTCACTTCTAAAAAAATTACTGTGTACCCAATGAAAACAAGAAACCCACAAAGTCTCATCAAAACCCAGGTGTTGGCATTTTCTATGTGTACTCACTAGTTATTCAAACTTTCTCCTGAAAAAATTATGGAACTTGAAGCTTTTTAGCCAGCAAAACCATCAACTCTAAACCTTGAATGTCAAGGGCCTATTTCAAATATCTAAGAAAAGAATGAATAAAGACATCTAGACACCACAAAACATGGGATTTATCACCTAAATAAACAGCATTTCTCCTGGATATTTACTCCATAGAAACTACAACAAAACCTACACACAAGTGTTTACACCCACTCTATCATAATCACCAAAAGCTAGAAAAAACTCGAATTCTCCTTCAACCAGTGACTCAAAGGACAAGCCCCATGACAGCACAGAATGTATTCTAACAAACTGCTAGTATTCCTACCAATTTGAATAAATCTCAAAGGTATTAAAAGCTAGGTACGAGAAGCCAGCCTCAAAAAGGTATGGACTTTATGATTCCATTTATGTGTCATTATTAATAGACAAAACTGTAATGATAGAAAAATTATGATGGCAGTCAGGTTAGAGGACAAGGACAGTTCTGATCACCAAGCAATGATGCGCATATTTTCAAGAGTAATAAAAGTGTTTTGTATCATGACTGTGATTGCAGTTACTCAAATATTTACATGTTAAAGTGTACACAACAGTTCATGAAAAAAAAGCCAGTTTTATTATATGATCATTTTTAAAGTAAACAACATTTTCAAGAAGTCTAGTTTTATTCACCCTTTCTGGAGAGAAACATTGCTATATACAGCCATTTTAAAAATTTTTAGTAATATTTGTTAATAGTGATAACAAATGTCAACAAATCAACTGAGTTAAAACTGTCAAACTTCTACCAATTTTTAATCATGAAAGGACTTACCAAGTTCATTGAGACTCTGAGCAGCTTTGGTTATCTCTCTACTTCCTCCTTGCAGTTGTCCCTGGAGTCTCTTACTGAGATATAAGATGCGAATTATTCTCCGAAGCAAATCACAGGCAACCTGTTCAAGTGATACAGTATTAAGAAAGTACAGTAGCTCCATGAAGTTTCATTGTGATTACGGTCAGTTCATCTGTGAAGCTTTCCAATTCTTCAGATGTGAAAAAAAAAATTGTTTATCCTTTTTGTTCCCCAGTAGACACCCTAAACAACCACATATCTTTAACAAGAACATCCACAATCCCATATTTAACCTTTACAAAAAACTTCAACTTATCCCAAATAGAGCAAATTTGAAATTGAGATACTATGGAGTCAAAGATTCTTTTCAACCCTGTTCTAGGCTGATTGCTGTTTGACTTCACATTACTTCAAATGGAAAGGTTCAAAAAGCTCCAATGCTAAGACTGTATTTCTATACAACTAAATCAGAATCTGAATGAGTGATGACTACACATCAGTTCTGCTTGCTTAAAGGCCCAGTTAATGGGAATGTGCAGCCAACTTCTGTGCTTGGCTGCCCACTGTGGCCTCCACTCTAGTTTCTCTTTTCTCAATGTCTAGTTTTTTTCTCAACTTCACTAGTCCTTAAAGGATAAATTATGCATATCTGCTGTGGGATGGTCTGTATGTCAAGTGTGTTGCTGATTGGTCAATAAATAAATCACTGATTGGCCAGTGGCTAGGCAGGAAGTATAGGCGGGACAAGGAGGAGAATAAAGCTGGGAAGTGGAAGGCTGAGTCAGAGAGACACTGCCAGCCGCCACGATGACAAACAGCATGTGAAGATGCCGGTAAGCCACGAGCCATGTGGCAAGGTATAGATTTATAGAAATGGATTAATTTAAGCTGTAAGAACAGTTAGCAAGAAGCCTGCCACGGCCATACAGTTTGTAAACAATATAAGTCTCTGTGTTTACTTGGTCAGGTCGGAGCGGCTGTGGGACTGGCAGGTGAGAGAGATTTGTCCTGACTGTGGGCCAGGCAGGAAAACTCTAGCTACACATATCTGCTTGAGTTTTCCTAATAGATCTTATCAATAAATAACAGAAAAGAAAATTAGTAAAACAAAACTCAAAAAACTATTACTTACTTTTATGTCACTTCCTAGCTCTTTTTCTTTCCCAAATGCAACCGAGGTTCAAAAAAAAAAAAAAAAGATTCAAACGTGTGCATGCTCTGATGCAGAAACTGGGTGCAGAACCATTGAAAGAGAAGAATGAGGTCATCTCATTTCTAGCCTCCACGGTGATAATGAAACACAGGTGATGTATGCTGCTCATCACTACCATCTTTGAATAAGCCCAAGGCTACTTGAAAAGCAAGAATTTTTTACTGAGGAAAACCCTAAAAGGTAGCAGTAAGAATTAAAAACTCAATGCCGGCCAGGGGCTCTTTGCCCGAGGTCAGGAGGAGAAAACAGGAGCTTGCCCAGCACCATGAAGACTGAACGGGAGACAAAGATTCACAAGCCCACTCACTCATCAGGCTGTTATGACAAGCAAATAGACAAGCAAAAAGAGAAAGACAGAAGGCTCATGTCCTGTAGAGAGAGGCAGATTTGAAAAGGTGAAGGTGGTGAGGAGTGGACTGAGGTGGGTGGCCTGCTTACCACCAAGGGCCAAGGTGATGTCCAGGCCTGGGCTATTGCAAGGGCCATGTATGCCCACGACCTGGCCACACCTGTGGTCTGTGTTCATGTCTGTGGCTCCGGTTACTACCTAAGACCAAGAGGATAGGGCTGCACAGAGTTGGCCCCACCCCTCACTGGTTGCAAGAAGAGGGAGAACTGGCCTTGCCCCTCACAGCTTCAGCACCCAAGAGAGGGAGTCCCGCACCTCGCCTGGGCAGCACAACAGAGCTGACCCTGTTGGTGGGGGTGCAGGCAAGCTGGGCATGAGAATGGGAGAACTCCTTCTGCCCACGCCCCCCCCACCCCCCACCCCTGTCTGCCATGTGGTGGTGTGGGTGAGAGAAAGATACTCTCCCCACCTTTCTGCTGGACACCACCCCCTGCAGCAGGTGGGAGAGCCGGCCCTGCACTCACCTGGGCAGTCCCTCACCAGCTGCAGCACTAGGGAGAGCTGACCCTGCACTTACCTGGGCAGCCTGTTGACAAGGATACAAGTAAGCCAGCCCAAAGAATGTGCATGTAGGAGATTTTTCTTTTCTTTTCCTTTTCTTTTAAATTTTATTTTGTTTTATCTTGTGGGGGAGGTTGCAAGGGCAGAGGGCGGGTGAGAAGGGACGGGGAGATGAGTTAGATCGAGATAGATGATGTGAAATCCACAAAAAAAATTTTTAAAAATTAAAACTCCAAGGGATAGGAAAGATTAACACAGTAGTTAGGTGCTTGCTGCACAAGCTTGAAGGCCTGAATTTGGATCCCCTATCACCATCAACTCATAAAAACCCAGGTTCAGCATACATCTGTAACCACCAACCCCCCTGCACTGTGCAAGTGGAGACAGAATTCCTCGGAGTTGCTGGCTCTTGCTAAAGGAGTAAGCTCCAGGTTCAGTAAGACCCTGTCTCAAAAAAAATAAGGGGACAGGGATCAAGGAAAACACCAGATACCTCTGGCCTCATGTTCACATACATACATGTACACATTCCTGCACACACACACACACACACACACACACACACACACACACACACAAACACACACAAAAGAATTAAGAGCTCCGGAAAAACATCACTAAATGACCAGGTATAAATATTCTTTTATAGGCAAACACGGTACATACTACAGCCACCCCAGTCCCACTCAAACACTCCTATAGCACATAAACACACAGACATTGTTTACAAACAGACACAGCCAAAGACACACAAGTAGAAAACATGTTTGTTTAACTGGTTTTCATAGTGACCACATGATGAATAAGAAATAAGAATTTCCATCAAAAAACCAAATGCTTAGCATATTTATTTTATTTATTGGAAACATGATCTCACTTTGTAGCTCTGGCTGGCCTGATACTCACTATGTAGACTAGGTTGGCTTTAAATTCAAATCTCTGCATTCTGAGTGCTGGGATTAAGGGATGCATCATGACGGCCAGCTAAATTCTCCATCTTTTAATTAAATGTTATTTTCTAAGTATATATCATAAGCACAATTTAAAATTCAAAACATGAGGGTTGGGGATTTAGCTCAGTGGTAGAGTGCTTGCCTAGCAAGCGCAAGGCCCTGGGTTCGGTCCTCAGCTCAGGGAAAAAAAAAAATTTTAAACATGAAAAGAAGCAATGCTGAAAAATCATCCTCATATCTCTATGCTCCAAATTATGCTCTGAATTAAAACCAGTATTACTAGTTCCTTGATGAACAGAAGTGGTTTTTGTTATTGTTTGTTTGAACTTGCTTATTATTTTTGGAGATAGTGGCAGTGCCCACCTGGCCTGGAACTCACTACATAACACAGGCTGGATGCAACTCTTCCAGCCCTGCCTCCCTCTACCTTTCAAGTACTAGGATTCCAGGAAGCAATTCTCTCTACCACCTAGGACGGCAGCACGGAGCCCAGCAGAGCTGTTTGTTTCCATGAACAATGTGGAATTTAGAACCTTTCGAAACTATTCTGAGACTACACACATCATGGAGTGAACTATCAGGTCTTACTCTTGATCCCCTAAACCTGTCCATCCAAAATTATTCAGTCGTACCCAATAAAAGGAATGCCTTCAAACAATAATTTCAAGTTCATTTCTAGTGCTTTACTCTTAACAATCTTATTCACTGCCTACTACATAACAAGCTGCTACATAACAATCTTAACTCCATTCCTGCAAGGATTGCCTCAAGTCAATCCTCATCAGTTCCAATTTCACACAATGGTCTCTCAATGAAATCCACCTTCAAAGATTTATCTTCTTACAGTTTTCAACACTCAAGCCCCCTTTTTAATAAACTTTGGTGCCTCTCCACTTAAAGACTAGTTAAATTTTCTAAGAATAGCATTAATAAAATCCTCAATCAACAAGTCTTAGCTAATCTAAAAGCCATCAAGTCTCACCATTTCTCAACACACAACTCTCTCCTATAATCAATTTCCTTTTATTTTACTTTCACTAATCATAAAACGTTGTAAGCCACATTCACAGATTTATAACTAACTATACTTAGAACCACTACACAGAAGAAAGAATATTGGCCATCACACACACTGCCACATTCATCTCTTGCTCCATCTGAAAGAAAACACTGTTCTTGTTGGTTCTTGCTTGTTTTTCGAAACAGAGTTTCTTTGTGTAGCAACCCTGGCGGTTCTGGAACCCACTCTGTAAACAGGCTGTCCTCAAACTCACAGAGATCCACCTGCCTCTGCCTCCTGAGTGCTGGGATTAAAGGGGTGCGTCACCACACCTGCTAACCACAATTCTCTTTTATGGTAATAACGTCCCTACCTTTATCCATGGATTTGTTACAGAAATAACTCTCTCTCTCTCCCTCCCTCCCTCCCTCTCTCTCTCTCTTTCTCGTGTTTGTGTGTGTACATACACACATACATATGCATACGCAAGTTACAGATTTTATGTCCTTTCTAGTCGACAGATTTCCTCAACTTTTCTCTGGGAATCTGTGAAACACATTAGATCAACTATCAACAAGGCATCCCAAAACTGCAGTGTGATGACAACATCATCATAGTGTACTTTAACAAGTTCTTCTGCCTTCTATATTTCCTATAAAAAAAGGTGGATGTAGGCGACTTCATCAGATCCAGATTCTGTATTGTTGGCAAAGGTCTGAAGATGGCTCAGCAGTAAAGAGCACCTACTGCACAATCACGAGGACAGCGTTCAGATTCCAGCACCCACATAACAGGCAGAAATTAATAGGACGACATCTGATGTTCTCCTCTGACCTCCATGTGTGAGCACACACATGCGCACACACATGCACAAATAAATCTCTTTAAAGTACTTAGGCAAGATCATTAGGTGATAGTATATCCATACAGCAGGTATGATTGTCTCTTTCTGATATTAAGTATCAAAATCCATTAAAATCTAAGAGATTACAAAAACACTCCAATTCTACTGTTTTATCTTTATTTGTTGGCACATAAAATTTCTATCTCCTCTATTATTTGATAGGGTCAGGTGCCTAGAAATAAGAATATTTCATCTTGCTTTGGTTATCAGTTTCAAAAGGCAGTGTTTCTTTTTTAAGATTTTATTATTTTTAGTGTATGTGTGCCTGCCTGTAGGTATGTATACATAAGTACAGGGGCATGAAGAGGCCAGAGGCACTGGATCAACCTAGAGCTGGAGCTACAGTATATGTGTAGTGGAGGGACATCGAACTCAGGTCCTCTGGAAAAGCAGTACATTCTCTTCTTTCAATCCAAAGGCAGGATTAACGTCCACTAATGACAGTCAGTGCAAGATGGGGGTGGGGGTTGTTAATTTTCTGAGGTTGTTTTTTCCATTATGAAAATAGGTATTAAGCATCAAGAGGGGTTGTCAATTCACTGTAACTTTAATCCTTATTGATGCCCAAATGGAACAATTTGACCTAGTTGAAACACCTAAGTGCAAGCAACTATATCACTCTGCCTAAAACTAAGAGATTTCTCACTTTCATGATCTATGGCTTTGGCACTAAAATGAAATAACTGGTCACCAAAAAACATTTCTGAATTGGCTATGAAGCTCCTTTGTCATGGACCTGGTAGTTATGGTGTCTGGTATAAAATTTTTCAAGATCACTTTATATATTTTCTTTCTCCAACCTGAATCAAAGATTTCTCAAAGAAGCCTTAGTTTCTTTGAAGAGGAAACAGTATTTCAAGATCATTTTGGAAACTAGGCTTGCTCATTGCTGGACTTTCTCCATAGACATAGGTAGCAAATGTCAGAACTAAAATATAGGATAAATATTCACTTGACTTATTTGAGAATAGAAATAAAGCATTCTGATTAAAATTATGCATATACATACCTACATTTATAAGGCTTATGATATTTTAAAATTAAAACATCTCAACTTCATACTGAAACTTCCAATTCAGGATCAAAAGTACAGGGTGTTTAAACTCTATCTTCCATCTTATATCTTAGACATTAAGAGTTGTGGCTCTTAAGGACACAGCAGATAATACAATTAGAGTAAAATAAGATAATTCACTTGTTTGATTGCACAACACACAAAAAGTAGTATCTATTTAAAGAAAGCAATACATGATAAAAGAATGACTACTGAACGTACCTAAATACTGCATATGATTTTATCACATTTTTCACAGTTACATTCTATTTTTTTTTTTTTGCCAAACCATCAAATTGTTATTTCCTATACTTTACAGTCCTTGTTTAAACTCAATTCTATGCTCATTACAAGTCTTTACATTAGTATTTCTCTAGTCATTTTGGTTGACTGAAGTAGTTTGTCTATTAAGATTCATAAGGAAATGTCATGAGAACAATAATCTCTGCTTTCTTTTATGCTGATGTGAGTCCCTACTTGAAAAACAGTTCAATTAATATATCAATTATCTATTAGTCTTTAAGAAACCAGCACAAAACTCAGTGGCTGAAAATTATTTCACACTCTGTGGCTTGAGAATTAAAGAAGAATTAACAATGTGTCATGTGAGACCACCAATCACTCTGCTGTACTGAGGTAACAACTAGGCTGGTCTCAACAGCAGAAGAAAGCATCACTGATACATCAGGTACAACAATGCTTCCCTGCTTATTAGACCCATACAGCTAATTTGAGCTTCCTTGGAGCGTGATCGGTCTAGCTTTTGTAGAGTAGAAATCAAAGCTGCTGTGCTCCCTAAAAAGTAAGCCTCAAATTAGCTTTCCTAGTACCAGAAGGTGTCTTGCAAGCTTCCAGATGAAAGAGACAACCAACTGATCCTATCCAGCAATGATATGTATGGACCAAAACAACAAATACCATGGC
This sequence comes from Peromyscus californicus insignis, assembly GCF_007827085.1. Taxonomy (NCBI): domain Eukaryota; kingdom Metazoa; phylum Chordata; class Mammalia; order Rodentia; family Cricetidae; genus Peromyscus; species Peromyscus californicus. Next base: position 1,150,266 of record NW_026294447.1, on the reverse strand, counting down.
ACAATACACCTACAGGTGCAGCGGTGGCACACAAACCTTGGTGGTAACCAACAGCTCTCTAATGGTACTTAAGATCCATTAAACAAGAGGGATATCCATGCCTGGTATTGGAAACCTAGCTAACTATTCAGTGCTAGTGAAATCATAACTATTGGAGGAGAATCTACAACCACTAACTTATTAAGCCAGCATAATCCCTAACAACAATCTATAAACATTTATCCTTATGTCTTAGGATTTCTAATTCTATGAAGAGACACCATGATTACACAACTCTTATAAAGGACAATGTTTAATTGTGGTGGCTCACTGAAGAGTTCAGAGGTTCGGTCCATTATCATCATGGTGGGGACATGGCTGCATGCAGGCAACATGGTGCTGGGGAGATAGCTGAGAGTCCTACATCTTGCAGGCAACAGAAGTCAACTAAAATGCTGGGCATGTATAGGAAACCTCAAAGCCTGCCCCCACAGTGACACACTTCCTCCAACAAGGCCATACCTACTTCAACAAAGCCACACCTCCTAAGAGTGGCACTTCTTATGAGCCTATGGGGGCCAATGACATTCAAGCTATCACACCTCATAAACACACGTAAGTGTAGTTTTCACCCATCATCAAGGAAAAGTCTCTTTTCAACAGATGGAAATGACTACAGAAAACCACAACCAATAAAAATGCAAAGTTGTAAACCCAAATGGACACAGTTACAAAACACTATGATATCTAAGGCTCAGAGAACATTGCCGAAGAGGGGGTAAAAAGACTGTAAGAGCCAGTGGATCAGAGAATTTGCTGTGGGACTGTGTCTTATAGCATCAGAAGCTATGCCCATAAAGTCTTACCAACATGACTGTCCAAACATGAGCCAAATAAGAGTGACACATAAATGAACGTGCCAGACTGGACATGGAAAAGCCCACAAGGCATCAGCTCTACACAAAGAACTACAGGCAATTAAGAAAGGCTAGAACAGGAGATGTGGTCTTCCTTGGAGAAAAACATACCAATTGGTTGTCCAGTTCCAAATGGTCAGCCCTCAAATCATACATATAAGTAACATTATATGGGTGCAACAGGCTATATTTAGGAATATGTAGGTATATGAAAATACATATATGCATGCAATAACAATTAATGAAAAAAGAGGCCATCAATTTGAAGGAGAGCAGTGAGGGGTATATGGAAAGGTATGGAGGGAAGAAAGGGAAAGGAGAAATATTGTACTTAAATTACAATCTCAAAAATAAAAAACAACAATAAAAAGTAAGCCTCAAACTAGCACCAAATCTCTTACATCAGCATCATTTTTCATGGTTTTCCTATACTAATCGCTCTATATGTTATTAGATTGTTTACAGAGCTTGGCATTTCTATGCTATTACTTCTTCACTTCCTTCTTGATATATTTCCTTGCTCATAAACTAATTATAAAGCCAGTAAAGTAGATTCATACTCTATAGAACATGAAGATAGAATTAGGCTCAAGAAATAATACCATTGGTATATCACTTGCCTAGGATACACAAGACCCAGGGTTTAATCCCCAACATGCATGGCACCAAATGACAAGTACAGGCTGGAGGAGTTCAAGGTCATTCTCAGCTACATAGTCAGCTTCACGTCAGTTTGGGCTATGTGAGACTGTACCTCAAAAAAAAAAAAGTAAATAAAATAATTTTGTAATATTAAATAAAAGGAAAAAGAATTCAGCTAAGTATTGATACAAAAAGTATATATAAAGCATATATGATAAAACAAATGGTTTCAGGGATGATATCCATCTTTATTCTAGACTTTTTCATCCCAGGGATGCAAGGATGTTTCAACATACGAAAATCTATCAAGGTAATACACCATATAAACAAACTGAAAGAAAAAATAAAACACACATGATCATCTCATTAGATGCTAAAAAAGTCTTTGAAAAAATCAAACACCCCTTCATGATAAAGGTCCTAGAGAGATCAGGAATTCAAGGAACATACCTAAACATAATAAAGACAATTGACAGCAAGCCATCAGCCAACATCAAATTAAATGGAGAGAAACTCAAAGCGATTCCACTAAAATCAGAAACAAGACAACGCTGTCCATTCTTCCCATATTTATTCTAGCTAGAACTTGAAGTTCTAGCTAGAGCAATAAGACAACAAAGGGAGATCAAGGGGATAGAAATTGGAAATGAAGTCAAACTTTCACTATTTGCAGACAATATGATAGTGTACATAAGTGACCCAAAACTCTTACAGCTGACAAACTCCTTAGTAATGTGGCAAGATACAAGATTAACTCAAAAAAATCAGCAGCCCTCCTATACACAAATGATTAAAGGGCTGAGAAAGAAATCAGAGAAACATCACCCTTTACAATAGCCACAAATAATATAAAATACCTTGGGGTAACTTTAAGCAAGTGAAGGACCTGTATGACAAGAACTTTAAGTCTCTGAAGAAAGAAATTGAAGAAGATATCAGAAAATGGAAAGATCTCCCATGCTCATGGATAGGTAGGATTAACATAGTAAAAATGGCAATCTTACCAAAAGCAATCTACAGATTCAATGCAATCCCATTCAAAATCCCAACACAATTCTTCACAGATCTGGAAAGAACAATACTCAACTTCATATGGAAAAACAAAAAACCAAGGATAGCTAAAAGAATCTTGTACAATAAAGCAACCTCTGAAGGCATCACTATCCCTGACTTCAAGCTCTACTATAGAGCTACAGTAACAAAAACAGCTTGGTACTGGCATAAAAACTGACATGTGGACCAATGGAATAGAATTGAAGACCCTGACATTAATCCTCACATGTATGAACACCTAATTTTTGAAAAAGAATCCAAAATTGAACAATAGAAAAAAGAAAGCATCTTCAACAAATGGTGTTGGCATAACTGGATGTCGACATGTAGAAGATTCCAAATAGATCCATATCTGTCACCATGCACAAAACTTAAGTCCAAGTGGATCAAAGACCTCAACACAAATCCAGTTACACTGAACTGCATAGAAGAGAAAGTAGGAAGTAGTCTTGAACGCACTGGCACCACAGATCACTTCCTAATTATAACACCAGTGGCACAGACACTGAGAGCAACAATTAATAAATGGGACCTCTTAAAATTGAGAAGCTTTTTTAGGGCAAAAGACATGGTTATAAAACAAAACAACAGCCTACAGAATGGGAAAAGATCTTCACCAACCCCACATTTGACAGAGGGCTGATCTCCAGAATATATAAAGAACTGAAGAAACTAGACATCAAAAGACTTTTTCAATTTTTCTTATATACTTTTAACATTAAAAATTAGACTTAAAAGCTAAAATGTATGATTTTAAAAGTTTAAAACTAAAATGATAAATAGCTCAAAATTATTTTTAAAATTTATGAAGAATTTATGAATTCTCAGTAAACCCTATTACATTTTAAAGCATAGTTTTAAAAATGTTTAAGTGTTGAAAGTTATAAAACTTAAATTTTCATTGACTTTAAAATTTAAATGTTCTATGTAAAAGATTATAAGCTCTTCAAACTTTTTTTGAAAAAACTGAAGCAATTCATAAGCAAACAATATTACTAAAATGAATTAAGATACAGTCCTTGGGGTGATAATTAAATTCAACTGGTGTATTCATGTATATAATGAAGCCAGAAACTTCTACTTTAGGAAAGAAAAGGTTTTCTGGGAAAAGACTGAAATGGAAGTAGGGGCAGGGGAGAAAGATATAAAAAGGTACTTATTTCTAATTGGAGACATAATCACAGAATTTTATGTTTAAAGCAAAAAGCATCCTTCATAGCTATTTCCTTCTTACTTTCTGTTTTAGTTAGGATTTCTATTGCTGTGAAGACACAATATGATCATGGCAACTCTTTTAAAGGAAAACAGTAATTAGGTCTGGCTTACAGATCAGAGATCCAGTCTATCATCATCATGGTGGGAAGCATGGTAGCATGTGGTCAGACATGGTACTAGAGAAGGAACTGAGAGTTCTACATCTGGATCCACAGGCATCCAAAAGTGACTGCCACACTGGGCATGGCTTGAGCATATGAGACCTCAAAGCCCACCCCCAGTGATCACTTCCTCCAACAAGGCCACACCTACTGCAACAAGGCCACACACTTCCTACGAGTGCTACTGTCTATGGGCTTATGAAGGCCAATCATTCAAACCACCACATTTCACTCCCTGACCCCCAGAGGCCTGTAGCTATATCATAATGCAGAAATGCATTAAGTCCAACTTTAAAAGTCCCCATAGTCTTTAACAGTCTCAGCACTGTTTAAAAGTCCAAAGTTCAGCCGGGCGGTGGTGGCGCACGCCTTTAATCCCAGCACTCGGGAGGCAGAGCCAGGCGGATCTCTGTGAGTTCGAGGCCAGCCTGGACTACCAAGTGAGTTCCAGGAAAGGCGCAAAGCTACACAGAGAAACCCTGTCTCGAAAAACCAAAAAAAAAAAAAAAAAAAAAAAAAAAGTCCAAAGTTCAAAGTCTCTTCTGAGATTCACGCAGTCTCTTAACTATAATTCCCTATAAAATCGAAACGAAAAAGCAGATCACATACTTCCAACACACACTGTGTTGTGGATTATTTTCACTAGGCAAAGCTGTGTTACATTTGTCTATGCTGCAGAACATTATTTTAACTGTGTAAAGGTGTGTTACATTTGTTTATGCTGCATTTGTTTAACAATGTAAGGATGTGTGTATAATTATGTAAAGATGTGTTGCATTTGTTTCACCTTGCCTGCCTAAGGCACATAATTGGTCTAATAAAGAGCTGAGTGGCCTAGGTAGAGAAAGGATTGGCAAGGCTGCCAGGCAGAGAGAATACCTAGGAGGAGAAATCTAGGCTCAGAAGGAGAGAAAAGAAGAACCAGAGAAGGAGGAGGAAAGAATGAGGGACACTCCTGGGACAAGAAGCCAGGCAGACACCAGACAGACAGACATAGAGAAGCAGTGAAAGTAAGATACACAGAAGTAAGAAAGGTAATAAGCCCTGAGGCAAAAGGTAGATAAAGAGAAACAGGTTAATTTAAGTTAAAAGAGTTAGACCGAACATTCAAAACTAATAAGATGTCTCTGTATCATGATTTTGGAGCTGGCTGGTAGGCCAAAAGAAAAAGCCTGGTACAACACAGGATATATATTACCATTCCAAAGGGGAGCACAGTAAGGAAATACTCAACCAAAGCAAGACCAAAAACCAGCTGGGCAAATTCCAAACTCTGCACCTCCATGTCAGCTCTCCAACTCCATTCAGCTTTATTGACTGCAACACACTTCTTTCTCTTGGGCTGGTTCCACTCCCTGTTAGCAGCTTTCCTCCGCTGGTATCCATGGCTCTGTTTTCTCCAATATAGTGGAGTACCCAAGGCAATCTAGGCTTCACCTTTACAACTTCACACAAGGGCCTCTTGGGGCCTCCATCCATGGACACCCTGACATATGCCTGGCCTCAGCTTTCCTTAGTCATGGAGGATATTCTATAACCCCTTCCTTCTATCCTTGACTTTAAAGCCAGAACTACATGGCCAAAGTTGCCAGGTTCTGCTGCTTGCTAGGGCTGGAACATGGCCCCTCACTCAATTATATCTTTACCAGCTTCCTGTTTTCAATAGTTTCAGTTTCCTTCATTGACTAAGCTTGGCTGTCCTGGAACTCACTCTGTAGAACAGGCTGGCCTCAAACTTAGAAATACGCCTGCCTCAGGCTTAAAATTGTGCACCACCACACCCAGCTCTAAGCTTCTCTTTAGTTCCTTTTCACAAGTTGGAAGCTTAGATGGGTAGTATCTTGCCCTGAGGTCACCACTCCCTTTGTTCTATTTAACCTCAGAGATAAACATTATCTCCTTGAACACAGCACTTGGCTCCATTATACTTCTTGGTGTCCCTTTTTTTCTCAAATTGTACAATTTTTTTTTTCTTGCTCAGTTTGCTCTTTTTCATTATTAATTCTAATAACCACACAACACAGTCAATATTAGGTTGTTTTGAGATTTCCTCTGCCAACCCAATTAATCCAACTCTTCTTGTTTCCCTATTGTTGGGGTAGGGAGGACAGCCTTACTCACCTCACCAGATTTAATTGCACTTTCAGGGTTACTTAATGGGAAAAGATTTTCCAGCTAAGATAGGAGCTTTCATTTCATTGCTCCCTCCATGTGCCCCACTCCAGACCTGTCAGAAGTGCTTCTCCTCCTCGTGCACAGTGACATAGACAGGGCCCTGATCTCTGCCTTGTCCCTAATTCCAAAGAAATGAGTTATCATCCTACAAGCTTTTCTTTTCCTGGTTCCCTCTTCTAATTAACTGCTCAGCTACTGGCTGCTTCGGACCACCACAGAACTGGAGTCCAGAGACCATCAAGTAAGAAACTGTAATAGCTAAAAGGCATTTATATCCCCAGACCAAAAAGTGTCTGGGCTCTACAAAAACAGACTTCAATATAACCATCTATTACTGTTAAATGCTCTCAACAATTGATCAGCTGTGTCTCCTGAATGCTAAACTAATAAAGGAAACAGGTGCCTTAAATAGTCTACCTCTAATAAAGCTTATCTCAGGTAAAAATTAAGCAGAGTACTAAATACTACAGTGGTTACTAATTTTCTCATGGCTCCTTCCGAACGTGTTCAAAATTTTTCCAAAGCTCCAGAAGCCAGCTTAAATCCATCTGGACAGGTCAGATCTACTTCAGATAAGTGCCAAACACACAAACTCCCCTGGTCTGGAAACACTCCAAAGAAAAGAAAAATAATAATGATTCTTTTTCTCTAAGTTTTCTCTATCTCACCAGCAGCCTGTCAGACACAAAGGCGGCCAGAGTGCCAGGCCAAGAGGAATGAACGGCTCCGAGGCAGCAGGACAGCCCACCACCCCAGGACAGCCCACCACCCCAGGACAGCCCACCATCCCAGGACAGCCCACCACCCCAGGACAGCCCACCACCTCAGGACAGCCCACCATCCCAGGACAGCCCACCACCCCAGGACAGCCCACCACCCCAGGACAGTCCACCACCCCAGGACAGCCCACCACCCCAGGACAGCCCACCATCCCAGGACAGTCCACCATCCCAGGACAGCCCACCACCCCAGGACAGTCCACCACCCCAGGACAGCCCACCACCCCAGGACAGCCCACCATCCCAGGACAGCCCACCATCCCAGGACAGCCCACCATCCCAGGACAGCCCACCATCCCAGGACAGCCCACCATCCCAGGACGCCTACCCCCGCAAGAGCCAACCAACACCCACCAAGTCAGCTGGTAGCGGTTTTTCTGGGAGAAACGATGCCCCTATTCCTATTCACTCCCTTTTTTTATAATAAGCAAAAAATATGGAATGTTAGAATTCTGCCCTTACTCCAGCTACACATGCGCAGTTCAGGGTCTTGCATCTTATGTCATCAGTGTGTGCTGGCAACTACATGCACACGGCATGGTCACACAATCAGCTTATGCATGGTGTAGCTCCATACCGGGAGCCCCTAAAAAGCTGGATGCAGACCCCGCCCTCTCTCTGCTCTCTCTTGCCCCCCACCCTATCTTTCTCTCTGCCCTCTGCATGTGCTCTTTCCCAGGCCTGGTCCTTTTGTCCCTTCCCCTGCTTCCTCCTAATAAAGCTCTCTGCTACTAAGTAACCAGGTTCTGTCGTGACTGTGACCTTTCCGCCAGTAACCAGTGCTGCCGCCAGTACCATTTCTCATTCATTTCATTGAGCATCCCAGTACTGTCTCTGTGGGTGTGTCCACCCTCTGAAGTATATGTCACTTCTCCTCTTTCTGGCCCACCAGATACTTCCTTTACTCTTTCTCATTTAAGAGAAATACTCCTAGCTTTACAAAAGACCTTCTACTTGGGCCCAATTGATAACTGGGGAAAATTTAAGTTATAGAGTTTTAAGAAGAAAGTTGACTTTGCTTTGTACTATTGCCCAATCTCAATATAAATTAAGACACTGAAGAATTTAAACTGTTAATTCTCCAGCTCAATCTGTTCTCTAAATAGAGGGACAGTAGTGGGAAATCCTCTATGTCCAGGCTTTTATATCTAGATTTCAAACTAAGAAGCTGCTTCTAGGTCTGTATGATTATAGTATATAAGCCCAGTCTAGACCTATAGAATTGGATTCAGATACAGTGAATGAGTCCCATCTCCAATCAATACTATCAGCAAATTTTCTATACCTCTTCCTACTACAAAGACAGGGAACCCAATGAGAGCATCCACTGTCTCCTGACCAACAGACAACTCTCAGTTGCTCTCTTCAAACTCTTTCCCTCCTCTCCTCTCTCCTGACCATTCCCACATGAGGAAAACACCTTTTCCTCTCTGTCCTCCAGACCAACCATCTAGCCAATCTCAAAAGACCATCCTCAGTCCAAGAGAATGAGGTTAGGAAACAGTCAGCCAAACCCAATCAAGGAAATCTGTTCTCATCACAGGACATATTCAATGGACATATAGACAATATCAGAATGTATGCCCCCTTTATAGTAACAGGCATGGTCCAGTTTAAGGACAGTTTTGGTGACTTCTCATAAAACCATGATGAATTCCTTCATATGAGCTTCATGTCTGTTCCTGTCTTAACAGGAGGTTTTCTCAGTATTGATTTATTGACACTTCTGTGAAAGGAGTGAATTTTTCAGGTTACTGAAGTAGCTGGTGGGCTAGCAGCCAACATCCTAATCCATGATATCCAAACACCTGGGGAAAAAATGGCCCACACAGAGACCCCAGTTGGAACCCTGAGAACCTTATTCACAGGTAGTACAGAAACCTCTTAACTTGCCTCGAAACAGAAAAAGAAATGTCTACTTAAGGTTGTCAGCTCTGACGGGGTCAAAGAAAAGAAAAAGAATATTGTGAATTTCTCCAACCACCTATTAAGTTCTTCTGAAAATCAACAATATCAAACCAGAATCGATGGAAACATGATCCTTAATAGCTATAGATTTTATGAAACAAACTGCCCCAGATATTTAGAGAATGTTACAAAACTGAACTAAGACATCTAACACCATTTTTAAATATAATACAGGAGGCCTTTGAGGTTACACCAACAGAAAAAAATAACAGTGGGGGAGGCAAAGAAGAAGAGGGGGTGATAGGGAAGAAAAAGCAAGTATGGACTGCTTTAATTCAGCCACCATCTCACGGTAACCCACAAAACTCCAGAAAATATACCCAGTGAGAATTATGCTACCTGAATCACAACCGATGTATATGTAGCTGAAAGGTAGGGCATTGAAAAGGAACTGTTCTGAGTGGCCCAGAAAGGACCAGCTAGAAATGATTCACTTAGAGCAAAATTCTGGACACTGTCTTCCAAGAAGGACAATTCACGTTTAAACTGTAAAGGCACAAACACTCTCTGGCTCCACTGTAAGTACAGTATCATATTAGCGAAGCCTCAGTAACAGGTGAGCAGTAGGCAGGAGGAAAGAATACTTACTAGATACAGAAGCTGCTTATCTATCCTGACCCAACTTGTTGGCCATTTGTCCAATGCCAACTGCCAAGGACCAGAAACAGATGGGCAGCCTGGGGAAGAAGACTCACTTTTCTCCTATGTTGTGACACAGGTTCAACCACCATTACCCATTTCTTCCAGTACCCCTGCTGGTGGAGATCTCCTTAATACACTGGGTATCTCTATCTCCCTGAAGGAAGAACAGAGGCATGTTTCTATGGAACAAGAGCACAGTATCATCTAGCTGCTTTCCTCAATAACACTGGCACAGAACTTCAGCATGTCCCTGAAAACGCAAAGGAGTCCAGTGGATGGCTCCACCCTCCTGTGCAGGTAGGTGGTACAAATTGGACTCAGTGAGTTATTTTACAAAGAGGGTAAAGGATATCTGTTAGGCAAGTCTAAGAAAAAGAAGGGAAAGTGGGAGTGAATATAATTAAGACGTATTGTATGCATGTGTTAAATCATCAAAGAATAACTTCCACACAGAGACATATAACAGGAATCTTAAACAGTTCTTATTAATAAAATCAAACCTGAGCCAGGTATTGGGGTGAACACTGGAAGATCAGAGAGATAGAACAAGCCACAGCTAACCTCACCTGGCTAACTTCTCAGCTGATCTTGTTTCCTCAGACGGAAGCCTCTGTGTCCTCATATCCGAATGGCTCTCAGGTGAACTGTGCTGCTCAAAACCTAAAAGCTTAACCAGCCAAATGCTTCTAGTTTCTGGTCCTCACGCCTTATATACCTTTCTGCTTTCTACCATCACTCGCTTTCTGGGATTAAAGGCGTGAGTCACCATGCTTGGCTGTATCCTTGAACAGATGGATTTCTGCCTCTGGAATGCTAGGATTAAAGGCGTGTGCTACCACTGCCTATCCTAAGTATCTAGTGGCTTTTCTGTTCTCTGACCCCAGGTAAGTTTATTAGGGTACATGATATTTGGGGGAACACAATATTACCACAGAGACACTTAACACCAACCTCTAGTCTACTCCTTCATGCACAAGTACAGCCACCTATACATACCACAGGCACAACAAATTTTCCCCACTTACAAAACAGTGTGAAAGATAAAGAACCAGATGTGATTACCTACCTGAAGTCTTGCTAGCTGTGCAGTACGGGCTACTATTTTATTATATGGCTCAACAATTTTTGATTTCATCCTAAGGCCAAAAAAAAAAGGAAAAAGAGTAAAAATCATTTTCAAAGTAATCAATGGGGGACTAGAGAGATGGCTCAGTGGGTAAGAATGCTTACTGTACAAGCATAAAAATCTGAGGTAAGACCCCAGCACCTATGTAAAAAGTTGGGCATGGCTAGGCGTGAACCTGTGACCCCATGCTATCAGGGAAGGAGACAGGAGGATCTCTGGGACTTGCTGGTCACCAGCCTCACTCCAAGTTCAATGAGAGTGACTCTCTCTCTCTCTCTCTCTCTCTCTCTCTCTCTCTCTCTCTCTCTCTCTCTCAGGAATAGGTAGAGAGTGATAGCAGATACCCAACAGCTACCTTTGACCTCTATGCACACACCCATAAACACATATATGCCATATGCCACATGCACACATATACATTACATTGAAACACAAGCATACACAAATAAGTAAATCTAAAAACAGTTACATGTGCACACATATTAATGACTAGAAATAGTTCCATCTCATATATTTATAAAGTGAACAACAGTACCTATCAACAGCTCCTTGTAAAGCTCCAATTCTTGTCTGCATCATCTGAAGAACACCTAGGAAAGATAACAACTCATATAGGCTTTATAAATTTATAAGCCTCACACTGGACCAAAATAATCAAACACAAAAATATACATAAATACAATCTTAATGCTTTTCTGCCATCATCCTGATGCAGGCAACCAATATAACTTCTATAGTTATAAAAGCCTGCAACTAGCCTCCCCCTCCAATACCTGGTCCATGACAGAAGCCTGACAGGAAACTAGGTATGGCTACTTACTGCTGACAGGTTTCCACTTGACATAGTGTAGACATTTTAAAACTATACAGTGCTGAGGGCTGTGTAACACTGAAAACATACGCGGCACCTCTCAATCACACACTTGAAACTTGTTTAAAATTTAAGCTGTAATGGTAAAATTATACATATTTGCTACAATTATTTTTTAAACCTTTGAGTGGTATTTAAAGTTCCAGCTGAATTCTCTATTTAGTATCCTTCTGTGGTGTCATCTCCACTCCTGCAGTAAAGCTAAAGTCCAAAGTCGTGCTCTTGAAGCCAGAGTCAGCGCACTTCTTAGGCTTCCACTGGTCTCCAGCTGCTCCTGAGCTCAAGTCTCTGTTAAGACTTCAGCTTCACTCATCTTCTTCTCACCTACGTCCTTTCAAGGGTTCATTCAATCCAGCATTTAAATGCTTCCTTTTCCATAAACACTGATTTACTTATAAACATGTACATAGAAAGGGGTAAGTAATATCCTCTTTACATCTTCCTATATACAAACATCTTCACCTCCATCCCTAAATTCTGGCCTGTCAAATTTAGTATGTCGAAGGTGACTTCTGCAATATCCCAACCCTGCCAAGTCACAATCCTATGATTTATCCCACTTCAATAATCGCATCCAGTTTAGCAGACCAAAATCTACAGAATCACCGGTGACTTCTCACACCACTTTCAAGCCCCTCAAGGAATCCTTTCAGTTCTGTTTCAATTTGACTCCCATCAACTGCTCTCTATTTACCACACTAATTCGAAGCACCACCAACGTCAACTACTCTACCAGTGCTGTCACCCTGTGGAGCCAGCAGGAAAAATTACTTACAACACTCACCTTGTCTTACAACACTGACTATCAAACTCTCTAATGGTTAATACCTGCATTCAGAATGAAATCAAAATTCCCTTCCAGCAAATTCATCTGTGATTCTCTCCCCTGTTCACATACTCATTCACAAAAGTGACTCTGGCCTTCCTTTTTACCCTGAAGCACATCAAGTTAACTCCTGTTCCCACTGACTATTCCCTAAGCTTTCAACAATTCCTCTCCAGATCTCTACAGGACAGTTCCTTCTTCTCCAGGATTTTCTTTGTAGGACTTAAAAATGTCTGATTTTCTATTTGTACATTTTTTTCTTTCTTTCTTTCTTTTATTTATTTTTTTTTTCTTTTGGTTTTTCCAGACAAAGTTTCTCTGTGTAGCCTTGGCTGTCCTGGAACTCACTCTATAGACCAGGCTGACCTTGAACTCACAGAGATCTGCCTGCCTCTGCCTCCCAAGTGCTGGGATTAAAGGTGTGTGCCGTCACCACCCAGCTACCTATACATTTTTTAATTGACTTTACCATCTGAAAGAAAGATTGTTTTATAAGGACACAGTGGTTTTGTCTATTCCTCAAATACCTGGTATCAAACAAGTTCTCAACTGCTCCTTAATTGACTAAATGAACAGTGGGAAAAAAAATGGGAATAAATTCTCTTTAAAAATAGCCTGAATGGCTAGGTGGTGGTGGTGCACACCTTTAATCCCAGCACTCGGGAGGCAGAGCCAGGCAGATCTCTGTGAGTTTGAGGCTAGCCTGGTCTATAGAGCGAGACCCAGGACAGGTACCAAAACTACACAGAGAAACCCTGTCTCAGGCTGAATGAATGTACCTCCAAACTACTTACAAAATTTTTTCAAATACAAGGGAGAAAGATGAAGAAGTTAGGATTAAGGATTAAATTTTCTAAGTGTAGTACACTTTTTGGCATCTCAAAATAACATTCTAGTAAGTGTTTTGAAATACACCCTATGATAACATACAAATACATACATATATATGTAGATATATGAGTATATAGATATGGATATAAGGGCTTCACAATGCCAGGAATTAAACCCAGGGCCTCATACATGTTAGGCAAGCTGTTTAACACTGACTTACAACTCAGCCCTAATGGTGTTTTAAATGTTGTAACCCTTAAAAAGTATTCTGTGAAAGGGACTAGAGAGATGGCTCAGCCTTTAAAGGCTAAGACTCACAACTAGAAGGACAAAAAGTATCCTGGGAAAAACAAGCACATTGTAAGAATATGCAGATAGAAAAAACATAATGAGGCTAGTATGGTAACCCACTCCTTTAATCCCAGCACTCTGGAGGCAGAGGCAGGTGGATTTCTGGGAGTTTGAGATGAACAAGGTCTGCACAGTTAGTTTCAGGCCAGCCAGGGCTAAACTGTGAGACCATCTCAAAAAAATATTAAGAGGAGCTGGGCATGTGGTGTATATCTTTAATCCCAGCACTTGGTAGGCAGAAGCAGGGGAATCTCTGAGTTAGAAGCCAGCATGGTACAGAGTGAGTTCCAGGACAGCCAGGGCTACACAGGGAAATCCTGCCTCAGAAAGCCAAAATAAACAAATAAACAAACAAATAAATAAGAGATGAAAGTTTTATAAATGAATGAAGACATAATGAAAAGTATTTCTGCTATAATGATGACTCACCTAATCAATGTACTACATCACTTCACAAGTGAAAATTATATTATAAAGTTATCATTAAAATATTACTGTTCTTAGAAATTCATTTTAAAAAAAGTTAAGAGATTAAAAAATAATTAGGGCTATCAATACTTAGAGACTCTTAACTTCTTCAGATTTTCAAATTAACAATCAAAATACCACTTCCCAGAATGCTAAGCTCTTTCCCAGGGTGCTTCAGAAACAGGGATTCTGAGGTAAAAGCTCATTCCTTTGACACCATGAGAAATAGTTAGACAAAACCAAGGATATTGCTTCACAGAAAATAAAACCCTTTTCCTTAAGAATTTGATCAACATAGAAAATAAAATCATTTAACTTTCTATGGATGTGGTTAATAATAGTAATCAAAACACAAGGGTCATAATTTGACACAAGCTAGAGTTATCTGGGAAGAAGAACTGAGGGTGAAAAATGCCTCCATCAAGATTGCCTACAGGAACCCTGAAGGGCATTTTCTAGTGGGTGGTACCATGCTGGGGCAGGTAGTCCTGAGGTTGGTAAGAAAGCACACTAAGTGAGCCAGGAAGAACAAGCTGAACAACTGAAATACTTTAATAATTGAATAGCACTCCTCCATGACCTCTGCTTCAGAACCTTCCTCGAGTTCCTGTCCTGACTTTCCTTAGGGATAGAGTGCAAAATGAAAGTTATAAGCTGAAATAAACCCTTCCTCCCCAAATTACTTTTGGTCATGGTCTTTTATCACAGCAATTGAAACTCTTAACTGAGACAGCAAGTAATAATGAAAAACATAATAGTAACATTTCATACTTATAAAATGTAATCAAGAAAAAATGAAAAATTCATAAAAGAATTAGTCAAACATGAATCACACAAATAAAACTTTAATCTGTTATTATTCTATGATACTGATAAGAATGTCAAAGAAAGGAAAAAATACATAAAATTCCACACCTACTTCCACTACTACCTATTCTAACAATACTAATTTTTTTATTGTTTTAATTAAATAAAATTTATAGGAATACTCATATATGCAAGCCTGTTTTGAGCATTTTCCTCAATCATTTAATCCTTAAGATAATATTTAGGTATGCATTAGTATATCTGTTACAAATAACTGCAGCAGAGCAAAGTTAACTTGCTCAAGAAGTGCTCTGAACCCAGATGGTTTAACTCAAGGATCCGTTAATGAAGTTTTAAGTTTTCCTAGTACACTGCCACCTTGTCTATTATCACATTATCTGTTGGTTGCTTTAGATCTTTCTAGTAAAGCTCAGTAGCTACAACAGAGTCTGTATGGACAACAAAATTTAGAAGTACCTTCTAGCTAGCCCTCAAGCTCAAAAAAGCTTTTGGGTCCCTAACCTAGCTCCATCTAACAGTAATAGATAATAAAAATATACCTTCCAAAGACTCAATCCCAGTTGCTTGTGCCAGTAAATCTTCATGTCTGGCAACAACCTGAAAAATCAAGAATGAAAAATTAGCATTTGCTCTGATTAACTATCTTTATCACCACAGGGTACAATCAAGGTCTCCCTTCGTATATAAAGGAAACAGACACTATACATACACACACATATGCATATACACATTCAAGTTATGAGGTGTGCTTAAGATGGGTTGTAACAAACACATAAATCATTTATAGTTCAATATAGAGCAAAAGAAAATAGTGCTAACTCTGCCTTAGTCTATTTGGGGTACTGACAAAATACTATATCATAGCCTAGAAAATACACAAGAGATTCATCATCATAGTTCTGAGGGCTGAAGTCCAAGATCAAGGATAAGCAACCAGTATCCATTCATCATCAGTGGTGCCTTCTTTGTCCTGACATGGAGGAAAGATGAACAACCTCCTGTGGAGCTCTGGCAGTTTAGCAAGGTACTAACCACCTCCCCAAAACCCACCTCTACAAATTATCACATTGGCGATTGTTTCAATATATGATCTGCAGAGTAAAAAGGGCCAAGGGAAAAAACACCCTGCCTCTGACTATACCTGAGACCTGGGCCAAGGAAAAACACCCTGACCCTGACTTGACCCCAGGACCAGGGCTTGAAATCCCACCAATCCCTGAGCTTGCCCCCAGAGTTAGGCTGCAGATTTTCACCAATCCCTGAGCATGAAATCCTACCAATCCCTGAGCTTGCCCCACAATCAGGCTACAAAAATTCACCAATCCCAAGCCACCCTAGAAAGCGCCCCCAAGAAATCGTATATAAGGTCTATACCCTGCTCAGTTTGCTGCTGTTTCTCACCCAAGGCAGCCACCCTCCTGGATTCTTCCTTCCCAATAAATCTCTTGAGTGAGGTTTGTTGTGTGGTGTGACATTTTCACCAGAGCAGAGCCCAGCTGTAACAGCTTTCACTGGAGCGGAGCGGAGCAGAGCCATAACACTTTCCCTGGGGAAACTATCCCCTAGCAGAGCAGAGTTGCTATACTCCAGGACCCTGAGCAGAACTGGAACACTTTGCTGGAGCACAGCACAGGGAGCAGAACAGAGCTATAACACTTTCACTGGGGAAACTTCCCTTAGTAGAGAAGAGCTATAACACTTCTCAGGAGCAGTAGTAACAACTTCTCAAGGGAAAAACCTCCTTCCTCTGCAGGAAAAGAGTTGGTACACTTTCACTGGGGAATCCCTTCCCTAGAGCAGAGTATATAAGCTGCTATGCTTACAGTGACTTTGTGGTACTCCTTGCTCCCAACTGCCAGGATACCTTTCCATCCCAGCTGCAATGCTTACATGAATATATGAATACATGCAGTTGTGACTTAATAGGAAAAATGTGTGTCTACTATGAATGAAGCCCTGGGTTCAGTTCCCAGCAGTTAATAAAATCCAATATATGAATCTTGGGGAAATGCAAACTTGGGTCATGGCAAACTCTCCACTTTCCTAACTATGTAAGTAGAATTGTGCAAACAATGATATAATCTCTGCTGATTTTTTGTGCTTTACCTCTACAGAATTCTTTCAAAAATCAAGTTTTTCTTTATTCTTAGACTTAATTCAGCACCATCGAGGGCACATCCTGAAAACTAAACCACTCAGTACTTATCTAACCCTGAACAGCTCCCTGTGTCGTCCCCTGTGTAAGTCCCGAGTGGCCAGGCCCCTTCCTTAAGGATCTGCCAGGCTCTGCCCACAGAACACTCTAAAGGCCATAACAGCCTAACTCAGTCCCTTGAGACACAAGTAGCCAAGCTCTGCCCTACAGAGCAATAAGCCCAAACTCAGGACTTCAAAACCCACTGTGGTTGATATATTGTGTACCCCAATAAACTTATCTGGGAGTCAGAGAACAGAACAGCCACAATATTAAACATAGAGGTTAGGCAGTGGTGGCACACGCCTTTAATCCAAGCATTCCAGAGGCAGAGATCCATCCAGATCTCTGTGATTTCAAAGCCACATGGGAAACAGCCAGGCCTGGTGACACATGCCTCTTATCCTAGGAAGTGATGGCAGGAAGCAGAGAGGTATATAAGGCATGAGGACCAGGAACTAGAGCTCTTTTTAAGCTTTTAGCTTTTAGCAGCAGTTCAGGTGAGATCCATTTGGGTGAGGACTCCAGAAGGTTCATGAAAACAAGATCAACTGAGAAGTTATGGAGGTGAGGTTAGCTGTGGCTTGTTCTGTTTCTCTGATCTTTCAGCATTCACCCCAATACCTGGCTCTGGGTTTGTTTTTATTAATAAGACTTTTTAAAATTTGTGTTACAACCCACCAACCCCTGCCCTCAAAAACTCCACCCCCCAAGAAACCCTATATAAGCCTGTCTTCTACTCTGTTCCCTGCTCTTCTCGCCTGAGCAGAGGTAGCCATTCTCCTGTGTTTTTCCCAATAAATCTCTTCTGTGAGGTTTGTTGTGCAGTGTGACTTTGTGGTGTTCCTTGGCTGACAACTGCCAGGATATATTTCTCCTCAGAGCTGTAACACTTACACTGGGGATATCTTTTCCCTTGAAGCTGTAATACTTACACACTGTATTGCAAAAAACCCTTTTCCCTATGGAACATAGATATTTTTGTGGAAATTAGGGCAAAGGAGGGAGGGAGGGAGTATAAGTTAAAGAGCACATGTAAGAAATTCCTTGGTACATTAAAAATCATGCAATGGGTTTGAAGAGATGGCTCAGTGGATAAGAGCATTGGTTGCTCTTATAGAAGACCTGTGTTCAATTCCCAGCCCCCATACAGAGGCTAACAACTGTGTGTAACTCCAGTTCCAGGGAAGCCAAGACCTTCTTCTGGTCTCCACAGATACCAGGTACACACATGGTGCACATAAATACATGCAAGCAAAAGCATACACATAAAATAAAGGTAAATAAAATAAAATCATGCAAATAATAACAATACTGTGGAATCTTTATGATTTTGCATCCTTTCTCAGTGTAAGAAAGCTCTCCATCTAGCCTGAGTACTAAAGTTCCTTATCACCAAAGAATCATTCATGGGTGCCTTCACTTTGGTCTCTTCTGGAAATCACTGTCATTCTATAACCTCCTTTATCCTTCATTTTGTACTATTTTAAATATAAAATTTGTTCTATCAAGTCTTTTCCTATCATGCCACCTCATGTAAGTATTACATTGATTCTGCCTTTTATCACTAAAGTTGCATGGCGGTTTGAATGAGAATGACCCTTATAGGTTCATATATTTGAATGCTTAGTTCCCTGCTATGGGATGTCTTTCTGTATGCTGTAAATATGTGTTGCTCTGATTTGTTGATAAATAAAGCTGTATTCGCCTATGGTAAAGCGGCTTAGAGGCAGGCAGGAAATACAAGCAGAGAGACAGGAAGAAGAAAGGAGAGGAGGGAGAGACACCAGCCTGCTGCTCAAGGAACAGCATGCCAGCAGACCGGTAAGCCATGGATCATGTGGCAAAACACAGATTAATAGAAATGGGTTAATTTAAGACATAAGAGCTGAATAGCGAAGAAGCCTGAGCCATTAGGCCATACATTTTGTAAATAATATAAGCCTCTGTGTGTTTTATGTGTTTATTTGGGTCTGAGTGGTTGCAGGACCACAGGTGAGAGATTTGTCTGGACCATGGGGTGTGGGGGGAGATGAAGAAACCTTCCAACTACAGTTCCCAATTAGTGGAACTGTTGGGGAAGGATTAGGGGGTATAGCCTTGTTGGAGGAGGTGTGTCACTAGGGGTGGGCTTTGAGGTTTCAAAAGCCCACACAATTCCCAGTTAGCTTTCTGCCTAATGCTTGTGAAGCAGATGTAAGCTCTCAGCTACTGCTCCAATGCCATGCCCTACTATAGCCTGCTGCCATGCTCCCCGCCATGATGGTCACAGACTCTTAGCCCTCTGGAACCATGAGCACCAAATTAAATGCTTTCTATTATCAATTGCTTTCCTTGGTCATGGTGTTTTGTCACAGCAATAGAAAAGTAACTAAGATGTGTTGCCACCAGAAGACTGAATTTTCTCCAGATTATTGATGTGATCATCAATGTATCTGTCTTAAGAAGAATAATTTTCTATTCTCCTTTATCTCTCATGACACTTTGAAAAGGCTGAAAAACTAAAAATTACTTTTCACACACTCCTTGCTGCTAATCAGATCACTTTCTGAAAGATGTAGAAGAAGAAAGAAAGGTGAAAGTGTAAGTCCCTTGGGTGCGGAGTGGCCAGGCCCTTCCCTGAGGACATCCAACTATCAGGTCCCAAACACAGAACACTAACTGTCCTAATGCCCAGACCCTGCCCTTGTCCTACAGAGTAAAAAGCCCAAGTTCAGAACTTGAAATCCCACCCACGGAAATCTCCACCCTGGAAAGCTCTGTGCCTTCTCCCCCAAGAAATCCTATATAAACCCTGTAGGGTCAAAAAGGCCAGTGAAAGAACACCCTGGCCCTGAGACCAGAGCCAAGGAAATATACACTGTCACTAACTAATTCAGGACTTGAAATCTAACCAATCCCTGAGCATGAAAACCAACCAATCCCAGAACACAAAATCCAACCAATCTATGAGCTTCTCCCAAGCTCAGGACTTGAGATCCTACCAATTCCTTGCTGTGGATATTGCTCTATATAAATAAAATACTGATTGGCCAGTGGCCAGGCAGGAAGTATATGCAGGACAAGGAGACAGGAGAATTCTGGAAAGTGAAAGGCTGAGTGGGAGAGACCTGCCAGCCACTGCCATGACAAGCAAGATGTAAGGTACCGGTAAGCCACGAGCCACGTGGCAACTTATAGATTAATAGTAATGGGTTAATTTAAGATAAAAGAAGTAATTGCTTCTCGGCCTTTTGGCTAAGATCAAGTGAAGATAAAAGAAGTAGATAACAAGAAGCCTGCCATGGCCATACAGTTTATAAGTAATATAAATGTCTGAGTGATTATTTTATACGTGGGTTGTGGGACTGCGGGGCTTGGTGGGACCTGGAGAGAAGCTCTCCAGCAACACTCCTACCCTGAAAAATCTTCACTCTGGAAAGCTCCACCCCTAAGAAACTCTATATAAATCAGTTTGGGGCTGTTCAGTTTGGAGCTGCCTTTTTCCACCCTGGCAGAGGCAGCCACTCTCCTGGATTCTTTCCTCCCAATAACTCTCTTGAGTGAGGTTTATTGTAATGACTTTCCATTTGCTGGAGTGGAACAGAGCAGACAGAGCTATAATAACTTTCACTGGAGCAGAGCAGAGCCATAAGGGCTTTCGCTGGAGTGGAACAAAACTGCTAGACATCCATGGGGAAACTTTTCCTTAGCAGAGAAGAACTGTAACACTTTGGCTGGGGACACTTTCCCTTGCCAGAGCAGAGTTGTTACTCTGGGGAAGCTGAGCAGAGCTGTAATACTTCTCCTGAGAGGAGCGCAACAGAGCTGTGACAGCCTCGCTCAGGAAACCCTCCCTGCTGGAGCAGAGTTGTCACACTTTGATTAGGGAAACCTTTCCTGGAGCAAGGACTGTAGCACTTTGCTAGCGAAAACCTTCCTGGCTGGAACAGAGCTATAATACTTATATTGGAATACCTTTCCCTTCAGAACTGTATGTATTCCTCAGTTTCCAACTGCCAGCCTACCTTTCCCTTCAGAGCTGTAACACAGAAAGCTACTTTCCTGTTTGTTTCAGCTAGTAAACAGTAACCTGCAGATTCACAAACACTTAAGGAAACCATATTGATTATTCCAGTATTTAGTCACAATCAAAATGTTAGCAGTAACCCAGGAGACAACACTCTGTCCTGCAACTCTACTTCCTTCAGTTCAACCCCTTCTGGTCACCAACAACTCCACAGACAACTATCTGCTAGCTACCTTTCTGCTTTCAATACCTACTGTCAATTCTAGTTCGTGTGTTAAGCTACAACAGATAATAACTCTTAGAACTTTAATCATGTCACTGATGCTTCAATTATTTAATTGCATTCTTTTATTTAGCTAGCATTATCTAAATTTTGCTTCTGAAAAAAATTGTAGTAGGTTCAGCCTCATACTAGAACTCAGAAACTTTAATCTCACATATCTATATCTATAGCTATAGGTATAGATATATATATAGATATATATATCTATATATATATATAACTTGTCCTCCTAAGGAGTGTTAATTTAAAATTCTCATCAATTCCTACCAAAGAAATACTGCATGAAATGAGAAATATACCAAGTATACAAGTGATACAAAATTTCAGGTCTCTTGCAAAAACGTATCCCCTGAAACTCTGCAGAGTTTAAAGACATTCTCCTCTGCTCCTGTAAAAACACCCTGTACCTTTCTATGTAAAACATGCTTCACTTGACAGTTATTTCTGTCTGTATCTGTCACTAATCCTTGGAGTCCTTGGAGAATCAAGGCATATGTTCTCATTTCTCTAATCCACAGCCTGACATTAAGTGTCTTCTAAATATTTGTATTTTAAACATGTAATCAGAATTTTAAAGTTCAAGTGACCTTATAAGTCATCTCAATCCTTCTAAGCTGTTCTTTTCATTAATAAAGAAACTTAGATACAAAAAGTTCAATGAATATGTCTCATGATATGATAGATGTAGATTTTCCGGTAAACAGATCATCTATTTACACACTTATTATTCATCTAAGTATTTCTTCCATAACTACTCAGACGAAAAGCAATGTGAGTATTTGGAGACCTGGGGATATAGCTCAGTTGGTAGGTGCTTGCCTGGCATGTGTAAATCCCTGTGTCAGTTTCCAGTGCTACAAAACAAACCAACTAACAAAGAAGTAGATCATAGAACAAGCCTACAAAAGTTATCAATTATAGAAGAAGGAACCTTTAAGTTTATCTATAGCAATATCTCCTTAGTCACTAAAGGATATATATATATATATATTTTTTTTTTTTTTTTTTTTTTTTGGTTTTTCGAGACAGGGTTTCTCTGTGTAGCTTTGCGCCTTTCCTGGAACTCACTTGGTAGCCCAGGCTGGCCTCGAACTCACAGAGATCCGCCTGGCTCTGCCTCCCGAGTGCTGGGATTAAAGGAGTGCGCCACCACCGCCCAGCGATATATTTTTTTTTTTTAAAGACTCAAAGAAATGCAGTGGTTAAGAAAGTCAATTGTAGGGGCTGGAGAGATGGCTCAATGGTTAAGAGCACTGCTTGCTCTTCCAAAGGTCCTGAGTTCAATTCCCAGCAACCACATGGTGGCGCACAACTATCTGTAATGAAATCTGGTGCCCTCTTCTGGCCTGCAGGGATACATGCAGACAGAACACTGTATACATAATAAATAAATAAATCTTTTTAAAAAAAAAGTCAATTGTAACAGCACACCTAAGCTTGGGGACTTATCTCCTAATGCTTATATGTGCTCTAACTATCACAACATTTATTGAGTTTCTATAATTTCAGCAAATGTTATACTTTGTACTTAACAAGGTAGAAACACTTCCTATGCAACATTCCAATACTACTTATTCAAATTATTCTACTTCCAAAATTCCATTCCATTTTCTGTTATCATTATCAAAGGTGTCTTTTTTTGCCCAAAACATTCACTGTAAACTAATAATAATAATAATAAATAATTCAAGTAATAAACAGAAAGCAAATGATTCCAGAAAGGTGGGTCAATATGTTTTCAACTAATAAAAAGTAGTTTACAGAAGACATCACAAAAATGTAATTAAGTGATGCTGGTAAGTTAAGCATTTGTTTATGGAAATACACATTTGGTTTTACAATGATGAGATGACAAAGGGATAAACTGTCACTTTCTGCTGAATAGTCTCTATGACCCAGAAGACTGACCTTACCTGTAGGTGTAGTTCTTTATCCAACTGACTGATCCCTTGGGCAAGTTTTGCTAGTTGCTCAGCAATTACAGCTTGATGAATAGATTGAGAAGTATAAGCTTTTACATCAAAGTCTTCATTTAAAAAGTCACTATAACAGTCTAGGAGGGAAAACAGAAAACTTATCAACTCTGTATTATATCAGTTATTAAACAATAGATCAATTATAATCATATCATAATTTACATGCTTTGAGACCTTCTATGCACTAGGAACTGTTGTAGAAGCTACCTAGAACAAAGTGGATGAATTGGAGCAGGCAGCAGCAGACAGAAAAGATAATACTCTTGAGAGAATACTATGGATTAGGTGGGGCTCTAAATCCAAGTACTGACTCCTTCAACCCCACAGTCCTGATATGTGGGAAAACATCATTTGCCCACTTCACAGGTGCAGATAAGTCATGCAACTTGTCCATTGTTACTATCTGGGATTCCAATGCAGAAAGTATAGATGCAGAGTCCAGAGGTCTGAATCTCTCTGTTTCTTTTTTGTTGGTGTGTGTGGGGGTTTTTTTTGGTTTGGTCTGGTTTGGTTTTTTTTTTTTTTGGTTTTCGAGACAAGGTTTCTCCGGGTAGTTTTGGTGCCTGTCCTGGATCTCACTCTGTAGACCAGGCTGGCCTCGAACTCACAGAGATCCTCCTGGCTCTGCCTCCCAAGTGCTGGGATCAAAGGCGTGTGTCACTGCCGCCCGCCTTGTTGTTGTTTTGTTTTGTTTTTCTTTTTGGTTTTTCATTTAAGGATTTATGGATTTCATAGATAGATAGATAGATAGATAGATAGATAGATAGATAGATAGAGGATTTATGGATTTCATAGATAGATAGATAGACAGACAGATAGATAGATAGATAGACAGATATATGTATGCATATATTTAAAAACACATCATTTCTTTTTCCAGTCCATTTTAATACAATTTTTATATCTATTTATTTTACCTTTAAGTCTTAAATTTCAATACTATCTGTAAGTTTGTGTTTGCCTATTTCTATTCATAATTTAGATTCAATTTTTATAACACTATTTATGCACTGAGTAGAGATACAGGAAGCAATAAATATTATCAGTAGTCGTTTTCCTTAAGCATTGTTCCTAGCAATAATCTCACTTTCTTGGAATAAAGGTTAGAGTTGATAGTTGTGATTTTAATCTTTTATTCAGTGTTTTCCTTCCTTGTGATTCGCCTGTATTTTATTAGTCTATATTCATTATATGTTCCATCAAGGGAAGCTGTTTGTTCTGTTTACTACCACATCTCTAGGGCCTGAACATGGCCAGACAACGGCAGGCACTCTATATATGCCTGAAAGTATCACTGTGCTAAGAGCAAAAGTCTTAATTATTCTCACAGTCTAATTACTCTCAAACTGAAGTAACAGAATGACTACTTTGGCCCTAATTCTGAAAATTATATTTTCTTCCAGCTTCCAAGTTTTTCTCAGAATTAAGAATCCTACCAGACAATTATAACAGTTATTCCACACAGAAAGTTTACCACCAGAAAATGTCAAAATGGCATGTTTTTACAAGGGTAATAATAATTTTAGCAATACTAGATGACAGAATCATATATTAGGCAGAAAATGTAAAGATGAAGTTTCAAAGGAAGGCTGGAGGGCAGTTTGATAAAATACCTATAAGATGTGCAAATTATTCAACTTATATGCTACTGATAGTTCTAAAGTCAAACAAGAGCACTATCAGTTTTGTATTCTACAACAATAATTCTAGCTGGAACAGAGAATAACTAAAATGGGATTTGTCATACAGCAGTGTACTTGAGTTAGTATCCACTAGCTTTTAGCAGCTAAACTATAACATTTTCAGGAGTTCTTTGAGCCAAACAGTATTATATATATGTAGGTGCCTTTAAACCAGCCAGGATAGGGGTATTTATACCATGAAATACACAAATACTAACAAAACAAGGCCTTTTCTTATTTTCCAAGAAAACTGGTTTACTAACATATCTTCTCATGGAGTAGAATCAGAGAGGTCACAAAAGCACAGCACTGTGTTAACAGCCCAAGTGACATAAGGAAGATCCAAATAAGAGAGTGTCACTTAAGAATGTCAAGCAAGTATCATATTTGGCAAATGTTTGGACATGATAATGGGTAGGACTTGATAAGCTGAAATGGTGATTAGGTAGAATAAACCAAATTAATTGGTGGAATATTCTTTATCTGATAAAAGGAATTCAATTCTGCATTAAGCTGGATTCCCAAGGCATTAAATATAGAAAGTTGAGAAACAAACTTCCTCCAAGAGCTCCACAACCTACTAAAGTCAAATGACCAACAGTAAGTAGTAACGATGACAGACAGAAAAAAAGACTCAAGAATAGGGAAAAAATTACTGTGCTTAATGTTTTCCTAAATATGTACTATTTGTTCATATGTTGCTTACTATCAACACAGGAATTCCAGTAGGCAGCTAAAAATATAGTTTAATAATTTAAAAGTAAGGATAACTTGTCCATCATCAAGAAAAGCAAAGGTAGGAAGTCAAAGCAAGAACCTGCAAGTAGGAACTGAAGCAGAAGCCATAAAGGAGCACTAATTAATGGCTTGCTCCCCTGGGCTTTATCAGCTACCTTTCTTATTTAATGCTCACCTGTCTAGGGATGGCACCACCCAGAGTGAGCTGGACCCTCCTGCATCAACTAGTAATTAAGAAAATGCCCCAACCTATGGCCTTGTTGAGTCTGGGGGCCATACTGCAGCCAGGGCTATACAGATCTGGGTGGCCTGTGCTGCCACCTTCGGCCATGATGTTGTCCAGGCCCAGGCTACTGCCAAGGGCCATGTCTGGGTCTGTAGCCCTATAGCAGCCAGGGTCTGGGTGGACTTCATGGCTCCTGCTGCCACCAAGAGTCATGCAGATGCCCAGGGTCAGGTAAGCCACCTGAGTCCATGATGGTATCCAAGGGCCATGCTGCAGTAAGTGCCATATGAATCTGAGTAGCCTGCACTGCTACCCAATGTGATGGTGACATCCAGGCCAGAGCTGCAGCTGAGGGCCATGTCTGGGTCTATGGCCCTTCTGTGGCCAGGGTCCATGTTGATGTCCGAGGCTCCTGTTGGCATCCAAGGCCATGCAAAGGTCTGGGGCCATGTTAATGACCAAGGGCCATGCTGTCACTGGACACATGCCCAATTGAGTGGCCCGCACTGCCACCTGGGGCAACAGTGACATCCAGATCCAACTGCTGCCAAAGATCATGTCTGGGTCCATGGTCTAGTTGCAGATGGAGCCTGTGTTGATGTCTGTGGCCCATGTCACCTCAGGGGGCCATAGAAACCATGCATGATGAAATCAGAGGGCCATGAGCCGGCCCTACCCTTTACTGGTCCTGGGAAAGCTGGCCCTGGCTTTTGCTGGACACTGCAGAAAGAAGCTGCCCCTTCTCCCCCTTCACCCCCATCCCCACACACGAGGAAGAGCTGGCCCCACACCTTGCTAAAGGCAAGAGAGAACTGACCCAGACGGTATAGGCATAAGGGAGTTAACTCCGCCCCCTCACCTGAGGTAAGGTACCCCAGTGGCCCAGACTGACCAGCTTTGCTATCCAGGCCCACAGCTGGGCCTTGGGTTGGCCCACCCTAACATCTACCCATCTAGGACCTTCTAGAGCTCGTGAAAGGATTGGTCCTGTGGAACAATACTCACAGGATTTCCATGACTTAAGGCAGCCTCTGATATCCCAAAGGGATTTTGGTGAGGATCCAGTGATGATGGTGCACCAAAAACCAGAGGCCTTGAATCAGACCAATGACTCATTGCAATGAACATTTGCTAGTAAAGTTGATAGGACAAAAGCCCCCAATGCTACCAGGATGAATGAAGAGGTATTGAAAAGGCAGGAAAGACAGAGAAGGGAAGAGGTTTGGTTTGGTTTGGTTTTGATTTGTTTGTTTGCTTTGTTTTAGTTTGGTTTGATTCTTTACATCTTTCTTGGGGGGCACACTACAGGGATGAGTTGAGGATATGGGGGGACTAGGGGTGAACAGAATTAGGGTGCATAATGTGAAATTCCCTATGAATCAATAAAGAAATTATGTTGAGAGAGAGAGAAAGAGAGGGAGGGAGGGAGAGAGAGAGAGAGAGAGAGAGAGAGAGAGAGAGAGAGAGAGAGAAATGCCCCACAGGTAGATATGTCCATAGATCAATCAAATGGAGGCAATTTCTCGATTGAGGTTCTCACTTCCCAGCTTACTCTAGATGATTTAGAAACAAATTTTAGAATAAAAAAGAAAAAAGTAAATAGAAATGGACAATATGGGTTCAGAACCCAGGAAGACACCAAAACCTAGGAAGCTGTATAAAGAAAATACTGAAGACTGCTTGGAGTGTGAGGGACAGAAAGAATGACTAAATCAAAAGAAATAACAATTGAAGGGAAGTGGTCAACTGTAACTATGATCTCCCAAAGAGGAACAATAAAAGATGAACATGGCTATTGGATCATTTGATGATTCCTATTCTGGAATAAATCACATAATTTTTCTCTTTTATGATCTTCTTCTTACTAGAGGCAAATAAACTGCTCACAAATTTTCCAACTATGCGTCTGTGTGTTCACCAAGTTTATCTATCCTATCCTCAGGCAAATCTTCAACACAGTGAACACAATGAATCAGTTACTGAGCAAAACGCTCAATTTTTCAGGTACATCTAGGAAAACTGGAGAAGAGCACCTACAAATTTAGGGAAAAAAGAACAGCCCTACACCATATTAGGAGAGTTATTTGAAGACAGGAGTCAAGCCCTTTACAAACTTAAATGGGATAAGAACCAAAAGTTCTGATTTCTCTCCCAAGAACCACCAGGACCTTAGCAACATGACTTTAAGGTTAAAGAGTGTGAGTGTTTGGGTTCTAGACAAGGATAAACTCCAGAGCACAAAAGGAGGGGCTGTCCATAAGAGAAAGTAGAGCCATTACGTTGTTGTATTTGAAACTGAAAAAGGAAAAAAAAAAAGCAAGCAAGCATGATTTTAAGTTTAGGATAAGCTCAAGGGCTGGACAGCAATTAAAAAATAAAGTTCACATCTAACAAATTCCAGGGGTTTAAAAGAAGAGATTTTTAAAGAGTAAACGTAGATTTAAATAATCACTGTGGAGGATGACAAAGAGAATTTTTGTAAGTAGGAAAATATAGGGTGTACATTAACAATTTACTATCCAAAATCTAGTTACAATTCTTGGAATGTATCCTATGAAGCATATATTCATTGTTTAGAATATGACATCAAGGGACATAAAGTGGGCAGTCTTAGTTCCACTTCAGAACTAACAACACCCGGACAAGCATTATTGACACTCCCTAACCAAACTCTAAGCCCTTGCTATCATCCTCTGTATTGCTGTTTGGCTGTGTACACACAATCGTACTATACTCTTCCAACACTATTACAGGAGCTACCTTTCTTTATAGCTCTACATGGTAAGGTATTTGAGAGTGGAAACTTTATATATATTTCAGGAGTTTGAAATCTGGTTAAATTTGAATTACAATTAAGACACAAAGATAAGGCGAAAAAGGCAGAAACTCTAAAGGATCCACCCCAACCTAGTTCAGAAAACATCACTGGTTTTGACAAAATACACACCACAAAAAGACAAATAATTAAGGCAATATAAAATATTCAACAGTCAGAGAAAACACAGTAATTTAAAACTTTATTAGTTTGATCCTTTATAAGCCACACTTAGAGTGGTTTTCAAGTTAATAAAAAAAAATTCCGAACCTATTGTATGCACAGCTCTGTGGATTATAAAGAGGTGTTTTTTGTTTGTTTGTTTGCTTGTCTTTTGCCGGTTTTTGTGGTAGCCTACGCCTTTGACCCCTTGCACTAGGAAGGCAGTTCCAGAACAGCAGGGCTAGGTAGAGAGACCCAATCCCCCCCACCAAAAAAAAAGTGGTGGGGTGTCCCGACACCTCGGAATCAATTTAAGTGATTAGTGAAAATGCTTTTAATACATGAAAGAATGGGGGAGGAGGGGGTGGGAGGGGCTTAATACCTTTTGCAATCTGAATTTTGTTCCGCCTTTCAGACTGAGTATTAATACAACTGGATTCTTCAAGACTACAATAGTAGTCATATGAAGTTATATAGCTAACTTACTTGGGACAATTCCTCTCCAAACCACCAATAAATCTAACTTTGACACACATGGATAATACACTGTAAGAGGCGCCTGCACAGCCCAAGAATATAACGCAGGTGTTTTCCCTTTTGCAAGCTCCCCACCCCTTTCCTTAAGCGTCGGTTTGTCACCTAGGGTGAGTTTACACTTCTGGATGAAGATACTACACTCTTAGGTCAAGAACTGGGCAGGGACTGTCAGCCCAGACCATGGCGTACAGGGTCCTGGAACTTAAAAAGAAGCCCTGGGCGCGTCAGAACCGAGTTCAAGCGCGAGCAATTAGAAACCAGGTGCCCCCTAGACACCCACCGGAAGAAAGAAGCACACCCCCGGGGAAACGAGTGGACCAGGACAATCCCTGACGCCAGGGGGCCGGGCGGAGGGGAGTGGCCACGTCCAGACTGGAAAACTTTGTGCAAAGCGACCGCTGGAGCCCTCAGCCTCCGCGCAGAGCACAACGACCCGGGCCCGGCCCGCGCCCTACACCTTACCGTCCTGAAGGAGCTCCCGCACGGTCACGACCACAGCTGCGGAACCCGGAGCCCCACGGCCTGCCACGGAAACAGCAGTATCTCCACCTTCCATGTTGGCAAGTGCCGGATTGATGACGTCTGCAATAGCCCCTCCCTCTAATGACGCAGAATCAAGGCGC
Organism: Peromyscus californicus insignis; assembly: GCF_007827085.1. Classification (NCBI taxonomy): domain Eukaryota; kingdom Metazoa; phylum Chordata; class Mammalia; order Rodentia; family Cricetidae; genus Peromyscus; species Peromyscus californicus. The sequence goes on along the minus strand of NW_026294447.1, from coordinate 1,120,189 downwards.
CGCCCGCCTGGCCATCCCGGGGGCGAGTTTTGGGGTACCCGGAGCTGCAGTCCCGGCACGCGAGGAAGAAAAGCCTGCCGCACTGGCCTTCTCCCATTCCGCTTGAGACGTGGCCCCCGCGCCTACCTCCAACGCAAGTATTGGCCTGAGAACGCGGCCCCCGGCGTAGGGAAGAAGGCAGGCTCCTGGGTGCTTCACGGCCCCCTTCGCTCAGCACGTGGGAGCTAGAGGCTGCCCACCCTTACCTATGCCAAGCCCGGGTAGCAGGCGGGATATGCTGGGGAAGAAAGAATAGTTGCTAAACGCTGCCCTAAGCACCTTAGACGTCCAAACGTTTAAATATTCGTTACTTAGGTGAGCGGGTCTCGAACTACACTGCATTTTGCATTCCTTTAGCAGCGTCTCAGATTTTCCCTATGTGTTTGACCTCAGTTGTGATACAAATAGGATTGCTCCGTTTGCCAGAGGCAGCATGCCCAGATTCACATTAGATTTCAGTATTCATATTATACAAAACTAGTTTGTTTATAATCATAAACGACGAACAGCATTACCTGAATTGCAGTATTTTTTTTATTTTTTACACTAAAGGATTTTAGTCAGTGCATTTTAATATGCAATTAAGTTTTAAACCTCCACTGTACATACTAGCATGAATTTACAAACACAACTAAAAGAAACTCCAGGTGTAGAAGCATATTAAGCAAAATATTGTGCCTGGTGCTATCCAGTTTAAGCAGAATTATTCTGGTACTTTGAAGCATGGCTGCAAGCTTTGGAGAACGTTAAAGAAAATATTAATACATTCATTTCAAAAGCCCAGAGAGCCGTTTAATTGATTTCTCTAAGAGTGACTGATAAAGGATCAAAATAAAGTTTTAAATGCTGTGTTTCCCCTGACTGTTGAATATTTTATATTGCCTTAATTACTTGTCTTTTGTGATATATATTTTATCAAAACTACTGATGTTTTGTGAACTAGGTTGAGAGAGTTGTTTTTTTGGTTTTTGGTTTTTGGGGTTTTTTTTGCCATTTAGCCTGACCACATGAATGAGCAAAAGCAAAACCATGATTGAGAAAGTCAGTAATGACATCATTGCCACTCAACATCTCATGGTGTTTATCATTTCTGTAATGTTTAAAACTGTTTCCTCCTTTGTCATGAACTTCTCTTAGAGTTTATTTCCCTTAGCACTACAGGCCATCTCTGATGAAGCTTATTTACACTCCCTTTCCTCTGTTACTTGAATGTTGATGCTTCCCAAGATTTCTTGCAAGCTAAAACATCCTTAACTATTGGCCGTGTTTTCTTTAGCTTACTGCCAAAGGTTAAAGACTGAATTTTGAATAATTAACATTTTATAGGGATAGCTTTTATCTAGCAATAGATTACAGAGGCAAAAATATAAAAAGCAACAAGCACTATGAAATCAGAGTTTTAAGTACCAACATGGAATATAAACAATTTTATCACTTGTACTTTGGGTTTGAAAGTTATTTATTTGATTATAACAAAACTTCACTGGTAATAACGTTTAAATTTTTAAAATAATAAAGTTTTGTCTGCCTTCTGATTCACCAAAAATTAGAAATAAAAGTATCAAGATTTCTTTTTTTTTTTAATTGTGTGTGTGTGTGTGTGTGTGTGTGTGTGTGTGTGTGTGTGTATGTGTGTGTATCTGTGGGTGGGTATATGCATGTGAGTACAAGTGCCCTCAGAGGCCAGAGGTGTTGGATCCCAGAAGTTGGAAATACGAGTGGCTGTGATCCTCCCAACCTGGGTGCTAGGAACTGAACTCAGGTCCTCTGTAAGAACACTATGTGTGCTTAACCCCTGAGCCATCTCTCTAGCCCCAAAATACCAGGATTTATTTTACAATACAGATGTTCTGTTAATGCCACCTAACTTTCCTGAATGAAATATTGCAGGTTGTGTGTATACACAGTATTGTATGGGAAGTAATTCAAGTCAAATTCCTTGGTTTATCAAGAAAATAAAATGGATAAAATGAAAAGTAACATGAGGTTGAACATGGAGGCACACCAGTGTAATTGCAATACCCCAGAGGCTGTGGCAAGAGAATTAGCAGTTCAAAGCTAACCTGGCTACATAGCAAAACCCTGTCTCAAACAGCAAGCAAAAAAGTAATAAGCAAAATCATAACATGATATACATTGGAGGGAAAATCTAGAGGTCTTCCATATTTTATTTCTCTAAAATTACCATGCTCAGTGTCTGCATTTATTGATCCTATAAGTAGAGGCAGAATTTGGCAAGATTCTCTGACTCTGCAAGCCCCAGGAAAAATATTGGTGAATGAAATTGCTAGAATAATAGTTTCTTGTTTTTCTAATACTGAGAATTAAACCCTGAGTCTGCCACATGCTAAACAAACACCCAACCATACAACAGAGCTATGCGACTAGCCCAATGATGGGATTTCATGTAGTGAAATACTACTGTCTTTTTCAGATTTTTTTTTCTTTGCAAACTATCTTTTTCAGATTTCAAACTAATTTGTATACATGAGAAGTGACTCCATACCAATCACAATATGTCAAGAAAGAAAAAAGACCCAATAGAAATGTTTCATTCTGGACAGCTGGTAAAAATCTGTGCCCCAATGGTTCGATATTCAAAGTAAGTATTGATAAATCATTAATGAGCCAATTTTCCTTACATGTAATAATTTTTTTGAATTTTTTTTCCCCCAAGTAATAGTCACTCAACTGCAAAGGCCTTCAAACTCCTAGCTTTGGAATCATGATTTAGAATTGAGTCCTGGTGATAACACTCAACTGGTATGTTTCTGACCCAAAGTAGATAATTTCTCCAAGCTTTTTTTTCCAGGGTCTCATGTATCTCTGGCCACCTAAAACTTGCTAGTGGCTGAAGGCCTGATCCTTCTGCCTTCATATCTCAAATACTGGGATTACAGGTGTATGCCACTGTGACTAGCTTAAATAATGATGGAGACAAACCCAGGGCCTCATGAATGCTAAGCAAGCACTGTACCGTCCTCAGCCTAATATCTGTAAAAATGATAATGTATTAGGAATGCAGCCGGACGGTGGTGGCATATGCCTTTAATCCCAGCACTCATGAGGCAGAGCCAGGTAGATCTCTGTGAGTTCGAGGCCAGCCTGGTCTACAGAGTGAGATCCAGGACAGGCACCAAAACTACACGGAGAAACTCTGTCTCGAAAAACATACGTGTGTGTGTGTGTGTGTGTGTGTGTGTGTGTGTGTGTGTGTGTGTGTGTGTGTGTATGGGATGCTGTAGATATTAAATGGATATAAATATCACATCCGCAGATCTTTATGTGAACGTGCATCTTGGGACCAAAGCACAGTTAGTAGAATTGCCAGGCTTGAGGTGATTTCATGAGTGAGTTTGTTTGTTTCGTTTTTTTCTAACTACTACACTTTTTTAGAATGGAGATTACACTTTTACACTTTGACCAAATACTTGCTTACCATATTAGTCTAGTTTCTCATCCTCAGCAACTTTTAATAATGACACTTTTTATTTTTACCATTTTATAGATCAGTAGAGTTGTGTCATTATGGTTTTAATTTTTTATTTCCTGTGTTACTAGAGATGTCAAATATCATTATCTGTCTGTGTGCCATCCACATATTTTTTAAGAAATGTTTCTTCATATCTTTGCCCATACTCAAATTATTGCTGTTTAACTATTGAGGGTATTTCACAGGTTTCTTATGGTTGTAAAATACACATAATATGCACAATGAGCTAAGACGGGAGAACTGTTGAGTTTCAGGGCCAGCCTGGGCTACATACTGAGACCTTATCTCAAAGAAAATAAAAAATAAAAAAAAGACAAAAACCAATAAATAAAGATGAAATTTCCCTTGTAGTGATTCTTAACTGTACAGGATTATGTACAGTTAAATGTTGAGTGCCTGACTTTTAAATCTCTGGACCTTTTAAGCAATAATTCTTCATTCCTAATACCCCCCAACTTCTAGTAACCATTATTTTGCTTCCTTTCTCTATGACTTTGCCTATTCTAGATGCCTCATGTAGCTGAGACTTGTCTTTTTGAGAAGTTTAGTTCACTTAGCATTTTAAGAATACTTATTTCAAGATTCGTTCATATAATACCATATGCCCGCCTTTCCTTCCTTGGTAGTCTGTTTGGTGTACATACTACATTTGTTTCTCTTTTCATCAGTTGGTAGACAGACATTTGGATTGTTTCCACCTTTGGGCAATTTCAGATAATGCTGCTATGAATATGGGTGTTTAAATATCTCCTACCATTTCAGCTCTTTGGGGCTATAGAGTCAAATGGGTTACATGTTAATTCTGTGTTGTCTTTTCAGAGGAAATACACTGTTTTCCATCAATGAAGCACCTTTGCCTACTCCCCAGCAACATACAAAGGTTCCAGTTACTCCCACCTTTGACAATACTTGTCATTTTATTCTGTTTTTTAATCATTATATCTATTCCACTGGGTGTAAAATAAAACCCCTTGTGGTTGGGTTTGCATCCCCTAATAACTAGTGGTGTTGAACATATTTTTGCTTCTTGACTATTTTTCTTATTTTCATTATAGAAATATTCAAATGCTCAGCCCATTCTGAATAGGTTTTGAGGTGTTTCATTTTCTGCTATGGACTGTTGTCTTTACATTATCCCAGAAGCTACTCCTGTGTGGTTTGCAAACGTTTCCTCCCAGTATGTAGTTTGTCTTTACATCTTTTATTCTGTTTTGGTTTAGTTTTTTTGTTTTTCAACTCACACGGTTTGTTTGTATGTCCTTGGCTGTCCTAGAATTAGCTCTGTAGACTAGACTGGCCTCGATCGAACTCACAAAGATCTGCCTGCCTCTTCCTCCCAAGTGCTGGAATTAAAGGCATGCGCCACTACTGCCCAGCTCATCTTTTCATCTTAATGGTATTTTTGAAGCCCAGCTTATTATTTATATTTGTGTAAATAGTGTTTTGAATGTAAAGCATAAAAAAATTGTTGTAGAGTGTGTATAAAAGAGGAGGGGGAGCCTGGCAGTGGTGGCACGTGCCTTTAATCCCCGCACTTAGTGAGGCAGTGGCAGGCAGATCTCTGTGAGTTCAAGGCCAGCCTGGTCTACAGAGTGAGTTCCGGAACAACAGAGAAACCCAATCTCAAAAAACAAGGAAAAGAAGGAGGAAGAGGAGGAGGAGGAGGAGGAGGAGGAGGAGGATGGGATCATGGGGTGGCATATGTGCCACTTCTCATTCTCTCATGAGGTCAGAGGTCCAACTCATGTCAGCTGGGGATTGGATCTGAGTTGTCCGGCTTCTGTAGCAAGCACTTCTACCCATGGAGCTGTCCCACTAGCCCCTAGTATTATACTTTTAATTTTATATCTATCACTTAATTAAAAGTTTTTAAAAGATCCTTTTTCGTGTTTTTCTGCGCTGGCTAGAAGTGCCCACTGTGTTAGCAAGGGGTGCAAACAGACATCCTTTCCTTGCTCCTGTCTTGGAGAAGATGTTCATATGATATCTTATGAATGGTCTTCATCAAATGAAGGAAGCGGCTTACAATTCTGTTTTTGAGACTTTTTAATATTGTATAGGGATTATTTTGTCTAATGTTATTTCTGTATCAGTTGATACAGTCAGCATTTTTACATTCTTCAGTATGTTCTTTAGTATATAATGGATTATACTTCTGATACAGTCAGCTGTCCTGATGCTGCTTCATCAGAGAGAAAGGAGAGACATCACCTCATTACTATGAACATTATGTCTTGATTCTCAGCTTGCCTTCTGTGTACATTTGGGAGATAAGGAGTCCCTTGGTAATATTGACAGAAGTGAGAGTTCTGCCTCATAAGCTACTAGGTAGTACTGCAGGAATGGCTCTCCCCAAGGCCTCCTTTCACAACATCCAGCAAGAGAGGAACGGGTGCCTTGTTACTATGCAGTACCATATACATGGAATGTATGCTCTATATGTGATCTCACTGATAGCAGTGGAAAGGGTAGTCTTGGTAGCCAATAGGAATGAAGGTTTCATGTACCTACCAGGCCTGATTGAACACTATCACCATGAGATATTGGGGTATCTTAGGAGTGAAAATCTAGGCTCCCCACCCAATATTTCCTAATAGAGATAAGTCCCTATTGTTTTTGTATTGTGTTGTTACTTTGTAAGTTTTCAGTCTTTCAAAGAGTCTCTTTTCCTGATACTTTATATGGTAAAAGACTTACATTGGGCCCTTTTTGTCTTCAATCACTGCTGATTCCAGGTGGCTAGCTACTTCAGCCCCAAGTCTTGTGTATTTAAAGCAAAAAGAAAATTCACAGGACTTGCAAGGCTGCTAGCCTGGCTTCCCTTCCTCTCTCTCTTTTATGATTTGTCTATTATTGTTTTATAAATAGTTTTGAAATTTTAGCCTGGTGCACACCCTTATTCCCCAGAGGCAAAGTCAAGATCTCTGTGAGTTCCAGGCTGGCCTGAGCTATGTAGTGAGACTCAGTCTCAAAAACACAAGTACTGGGGATTTTTGTCATACTTAGCAGGTAGACTAGGTGAAAGTACATCTCTTTAATGCAAGAAAAAGTTACTCTAATAAATATTTATTAACTAAATTGAACTTGCAATTACATGTACATCAAGGATTTTCTAAATTCATGATTAAAGTTTTATATGTTTCACAGGTTGGCTTTTAGAACACTAGTAAGAAAATACTCTTGTGATCTGTGTTATACACCAATGATAGTTGCTGCTGATTTTGTCAGATCTGTAAAAGCCAGAGATAGTGAATTTACCACAAACCAAGGTATGTAAAACTTGTAGTTTTCTGACTTTACGGGGGAGAGGGGAATGTGTTTTAAGTGCCTTTAGTATTTTTACACTGTCAATAACCTATTAAAATGTAAAGTCAGCAGCTCTTGAGACCAAGCCTTTCTTTCCTCATTTATTAGAATAATTCCCTGTCTTGTTGTCTGTGGTCTTTTCTCATTCAGACTATCCTCTAATAGCCCAAAATGACTTGTCTAAACTACAAATTTGATCATGTCCCTTCCCTGCTCTCAGTCCTTCTTATAACTCCCATTGCCAAAAATAATGGCTTCAATATGATTCCCAGGCAAGTGGTGACTTCATCAATGGAAACTTGTTGGAAATGAATGTTTCCAGGCTCCACTTTAAGCCTTCTGAATTAGAAACTCTTTGTGTTTTGAAAAGCCATACAAGTACTCTCATCTTGCTAACCGTCAAGAATTGCCGGTCTAAGGGCTAGAATCCAACATCTGAGGCCAATAAGCAAAGTCCTTCATGATCCAGCCACTGAATACATCTATAGCCTCTCTTTCCATAAATTCCTAGAGTTTGAACAGGCCTTGTTCTTGAACTTCCTTACCTAGAATGTCTTTCCCGGTCATGCAGTCTCTGTCTCTGTCTCTGTCTCTCTCTATCTCTCTGTCTCTGTCTCTCTCTCTCTCTCTCTCTCTCTCTCTCTCTCTCTCTCTCTCTCTCTCGTGAGCACACACACCCACACCTGGCTAACTACAGTTCATAGTTTTTGTAAAACAGCTTGAGAGAGGCCTTGGCGGGTTGGTGGGTTGGCAGGTAAGGGAGACATGCCATGTAGGGGTAGCAGGCAGTGGCATGGGATGGTAGAAAGTTACACACACCATGTAGACATGGCATCCATGTGGAAAGTTTTATTATTAAAGGGAGAGGGGAGGGGGAATAGAGGGAAGGAGAGAGACGGAAAGAGGGAGAGGGAGAAAGAGAAAAAGGGAATAGGGAAAGCAGAGGTGTGCACTACCTTATGAAAAGAGAAGAAGAGGGGAGGAGTTTTTTCTTCTTAATGGGGGATTTATGTCAGATGGCGTGAGGACACCGGGCAGGTTCCTAAGGGGCGGGCCTGAATGCTAACATTTATCTGCTTTTGATTTTTATAAAAAGGTGAGTTGTGGATAGCAAGTGGGGAGCAGGAATGATGGCACCAAATTCTTGAGGCTGCTTCTTGCTGATTTGGGGGCAAAGTGGGGAGGGGGAAGTTGGGAGTCATGCACAGCAGGAAGTGTAAGTAAAGAAGCATTCAGTTAGCTGTCATCCTGGACACCCCTTGAGGGAGCTAAGAAGGCAGGTTGCAGCAGTGATGTTCCCGGAGCCTTGGGGGATGTCACGCCAAATCAGTACAGGAGCCATCGCATCTGCTGTTTCTGTGGCGTGGGAAATGCTCCCATCCATCCTGTAAAAGTGTCAACGAATTAGGAGATAACAGAGTTTTTATGAGTGGGCGTGTGGGTGAAGCCAACCTGCCAGTGTTCATCCGGTTGGTGTCCTCGGTTGGTGCAGCAGCTGGTGGTGTATCTGGAGGGCCTTTGAGGGTCTGGCCTTGGCATGAGGCAGGAGGGGTGGGTCTGTGCAGGAACCTGTGTCTGTGAAACAACTGGAACAGACCTATATCTTGGTGTCATAGCAAAAGCTATGGCTTTGGGTTAAAAGGTATGAACATTTTCTAGGTCCTGGTTTCAACCCAATGAAACATATCTTTAAATGTATAACCAGAGGAAATGTACTGAATCGGAGTGCTTGAGTGCGTGAAGGAGGAGGAGGGAGGCTTCCATACCCTTTCTAATGCTAACCTGCCTCTAAAAGCTGGGACCAGTAAAGTCCACAGAAATTTAAGGACTCCCAAGACTGTCTGTAGTCAGTGTTCTATCAGTTTATCAAAACTGCATTTATCAGTTAAAATTTTGAACCTCTCAAGTTATATCTGAAACTGGTTTATCTTGTACCACGAAGTCTGTGAATTGAAAAGGCAGCTGGAGCCTGGGTTGCTGCTGTTGAACTGACAAAGCCTGGTTGTCAAATGACATCAGAGATCTGAGAAGGACAAATTTTACCTGAGTTAGGGATTGAAAGTGGCAGAGACTTACCTGGTGGCTACCTAGACAGCCACCCCAGGGTCCTCTGTTGAGGGCAGAGGTGTCAAGGCAACAACATCAGTCTTTGGCTGCCAGGTCTCAGAAGATCAGACAGTTGTGGGGTAGGAACTTGTGGGAAGGACCAGCCTACCTTGTCTAGGCAAAAGTGAGGAAGTGGATTCCCAGAGTCCTGTTGTCCATGGTCTGAAGAAGGCCCTGGCAGCAGTTGAGGTGCCCATCTCAGTGGCTGGTGCTGCCATTCTGAAGCAAGTTCTGGGTGGAGGCTCTTCCGTGCCAGCCATCTTCTTTGGAGGAAATAAAGGTGCTGCCAGGAGCAAGCATGTCTCTCTATCATGAAAAGCTTTTTAATTAAACATTTTAAATGCCATATTCTGCAGATCTCTGAGCATTTGAGGTCTGTCTATCCATTAGATATGAATGGCTGACTATCAGCTTACGTTCCCTAGCAGTCTCCAATATGTTAGGAGTTTCGATAAGACTAGGACTTACTGTCTCCTGAGAAGGCAAGGAAGAGTGATGGGGGAAAGATCCCAGGGCCACATGGGAACAGGAGAAATGGGCCTTGTGAGTTTGGATGTGACCCATCTCTGAGAAAAGGACCCTCTGAGAAAAGAACCCTCTTGGGGAACCAGAAACTCCATCATAGAATATATGTCTTGTTTATCAGATACCCCATTTATCACACATATGACATTATTTATTTAAATTCTCTAGAAGCTTGGTATTGAACATTTGACAAGGATGTAGGTGTAAATCTCTAAGTTAGCTTTTGTTAATCTGAATAGATCTTTATAAATTTAAATTTCTATTATCATATAGGGTGTACTAAGTGTTGAATCGCTTTGCATCATCATACAAAAACTCCATACCAGTCCCAAGTATTTGAGGCTTGTTGCTTCCTTACTGTAGAAGGAGATAAAATGAACAGAGAGGTCATCAGGGCTAAATGTGTTTTTTAACCTTAGTAAACTTTAGTAAAAGATTGCTGCCAGCCATGTGGCCATCTACATCATGATGAGGTCACCAGTCAAGATGGAGGAGAGCCATGTGGTTGCTGCCCAAAGCTTGTTTTTTTTTTTAATAAGTAAATCCAATTCATATGTATATACACATAGATATATTAAACAGGAGTTGAGTAAATATGAAGAAAGGGAGAAGAAAGAAGGTGCAGAATTTTTTCTCAGTTCCCCCACTGTCTGGCCCACAAAATATTGAGGCCAGTCTCCCATCCAGGGGGATAGTCAGAGGTGAGTAGCTCTGCCAGAGTGGTGGTATTGAATGGAGGGCAAAGCCACCAGTGAACAGGAAAGCAGACTTGTTACAGGTGGGAGGGAGCAGATCTGCAGTGGGTGGAGGCAAGTAAGTGGTTACCTTTGGCGGGCCCTGCCAAGGTATGCCACCAAGCAAACATGCCACACACAGCAGAGTTAGTGGAAGAGGATTGAAGGAGGAGGAAAACAAGAGTGAAAGACCATATCAGAGTGGGGGCTTGGGATGGGCAGGCCCTGATCTCTCACCTTAGCCATAGATATCCCGAAAAATATAGCATGGTTCCCATGGATGAGATGGGGGAAAGGAGTCCTGCAGGCTGTAGTCCTGGGAACACCCAGGACTAAAGGGAGGATTAAGGAGGACCAAACCATTAAAGAGGGCTGTCACCACACTCAGTGGGGGTGAGGCTTAGCCTGACTAAGCCAGAGGAGACACAGCACCTAGTATTGGGCTTTTCAAAGAGGCCAGGAGGCAAGAACAAAAACTGAGTCCTGAGAGGGATTTCATCCATAAGAAAAGGTCAGGAATCATGTCCCAAAAGCCAGAAGGGCCTAAAGGACCTTTCGGATTGTGGGCAGCATCCACAAAGTTGAAACTTATGAGGTTGTCACTGGTGTTGAGCAATCGGTGAGCTGGAAAGGGAGAGTGGTGCCAGTAGACAGTCCAGTCCAGGGTCCCAGCGTTCCTCAAATTGAGGAACTGCCAGAAGAACCTACCTAGTTTTCACAGCACCAATTCTGTACATGAGAGGCCTTTGGCAGGGTGAGAGGAGTGAGGGAGATACTCCATTCAGAGACGCAGGGGGGTGGGCACTGGTGTAGTGGAAGGTTACTCACACTATGCAGACATGGCATCTACATGGAAAATTTTCTTATTAAAGGGGGAGGGGAGAGAGAAAGAGTGGGAAAAAGGGAAAGCAGTGGTATGCTCTACCTCATGGCTAGAGAGAGAGAAAGGAAGAAGGGGGAGGGGATTTTTCCTCTTAAAGGAGGTTGATGATGTCAGGATGCTGGGCGGGTCCCCAAGGGGCAAGCCTGAATATCAAAAAAGGTTCCTAATCCATCATTTAGAGCTTGTAAACAAGGAACCTTCCTTGATCACTGTGCATCCATATCCTTGCTCATAAGCACGGGCTCTTTTATTGTACTAAATCCTACTGTTTTGTTTTCTTCTTGCATGCCCCTCTCTCCCACTAAATTATAGGTTCCTAGAAGACATGAGCTATAGAAATAGCTTGATTTTTATGTTCAACTGCTAACGGTGTTGAAAATATATGAGAGCAATACATGGTTGTTAAAGTTGAATTTTGTAACTAAGGTCCCAACTGGGGAATGCACCCTACATGCCAATGAATAATAAAAGAATATTCTTTCTCGCCGGGCGGTGGTGGCGCACGCCTTTAATCCCAGCACTCGGGAGGCAGAGCCAGGCGGATCTCTGTGAGTTCGAGGCCAGCCTGGGCTACCAAGTGAGTTCCAGGAAAGGCACAAAGCTACACAGAGAAACCCTGTCTCGAAAAACCAAAAAAAAAAAGAATATTCTTTCTCATCAACTCCAAGACCAGTGAATTGCTCTAGAAATCTGTAATCAATGTAAAGGAGGTAATATCCTGAAATGTGCCTTTTATAACAAACATCCCATGAATTTCATAGGAAATCCTCATAAAAGCCTTTGAAATGTTAAAATACATCTTTTCAGAATTGTAACACCATCCAAAGATGTGAAAAATATTTTAAGACCTAGGAAAGCTGATACATTTGACTAACCTAAATTTTAAACTTCTCCATGTAAATATAGAAATGTACTTTAATATATATATTATATATATATATATTATATATATAATATATATATGGCACATGCGAAAGACAACAAGTCTAATTTCTTTTTCAAAAAAAAATCATCAAATCACAAACACAGCTAGGTATGGTAGAAAATGCCTTTAATCTCAGCACTTGGAACACAGAGCCAGGGAGATCTCAAACTCGGGTTGGAAGCTACCCTGGTCTACATAGTGACCAGGCCAGCCAGGAGAACAGAATGAGACCCTGTCTCAAATGAATACATAAATAATAAAAGAAGCAAGTAACAAAAATAGAAAAATGTAAAAAATACAAATAAAAATACAAAAAGATTGTGTGTTCAGCATGGATGAGTTGAATGAAAATAAAGACCTTTTATATTAATATGCATGTGCATCTATAAACTCTTAGAAAATAATTTAATAGTATCTATATTAAATACCTAGGCAGTGTTAAATGTTTATTCAACAGTTAAACTTCTAGGTACTTATCTAGGAATAGATTTATAAAAGCATGAATGCAGTTTAGAGAACAGTATATAGACCATCCATATAGGAGAATATGCCACTAAATAGAAGAAAATACATCTGAGTGCTTTTCCCAGATACATAAGAAGAGCAGAAGGCATAGCAGTGTATATAGAATGTTCACATTCACTTCCATGGAACAGGTACGTATATACTATCATTTTGGAATAGTTTTCATTTTATAAGTTTTGCACTGTTTCATTTGATTTTTGGCTGTGTGAATGTTTCTTCTAAGAAGTTTAATGTTGGACTTCCTTTTTTTTAAACAGGTGATTGGCCATTGATTGTTCAATTTGCTGCTAATGATGCAAGACTTTTATCTGATGCTGCTCAAATAGTCTGCCCCTATGCAAATGGAATAGATATTAACTGTGGTTGTCCTCAGAGGTAAAGGTCAAAGAAATTAGAAGAATTTTCAAAGAAATTAGAAAAAAAAAACTATGGGAACATGGTAAAATATCTTTCTAGTTTTCCAAAAGTTAAGTAGGACAACCTAAGTTCCTTCCCTGGAGCCCATACAATGGAAGGAGAGAACTGACTCCATAGAGTTGTCCTCCTACCCCACATGCACACTATCCCCCCTACACACACACACACTAATAATAATAATAATTAATTAAATAATGAAATTTTAAGAGGAAGGCTATAGAATTAAAGGACTATGGTTCTAAACAAGAATTTTGAAAAAGAAAAAGTTATTTAGAAACATAACTTCAAAGGTCTTTTACAATGGCTGAAATGATTTATAGACCTTTAACTAGTTTTTGACACACCTCCTTAAACAAAGCTACACCTCCTAGTCCTTCCTAAATATTTCCACCAACTGGAGAACCAAGCATTCAAATATATGACCCAATGGGGACCATTCTCATACAAACCACCACATTCCACTGCCTGCTCTCCATAGGCTTGTATCCATATCATAATGCAAAAAATACATTTAGTCAAACTTCAAAACTCTGTTGTTAGTGGTTGTTTTTTACTCTTTTTGGGGGGCCCGCCACCCAGCTCCCAAATAAATTCACACATGGAGGCTTATTATTACTTACGAATGCCTAGCTTTAGCTTGGCTTAGTTTCTTTCCAGCTTTCCTTAACTTATCCCGGCTACCTTTTGTCTCTCGACTTTTCCTGGTCTCTTCCATAAATCTTACTCTTACTCCGTGGCTTGCTGTGTAGCTGGGTGGCTGGCCCCTGGAGTCCTCTTCCTCCTCTGGCTGCTAGATCTTAGATCTCTCCTCCTAGTTTTCTCCTATATATACTCTCTGCCTGCCAGCCCTGCCTATCTTTTCTCCTGCCTTGCTATTGGCCAGTTCTTTATTAAACCATCAGGTGTTTTACACAGGCACAGTAACACAGCTTCACGGAGCTAAATAAATGCAACATAAGCAAAAGTAACACACCTTCAAAGTAATATTCTACTACACCTTGTAGTCTTTCACAGTCTCAAAACTGTTGTAAAGTTAAAATTTTCTTCTGAGACACAAGGCAATCTCTTAATTGTAACCTCCTATAAAGTTCCAAAGCAGACTACATGCTTCCGACATACATTGGCTCAGAATATACATTAGCATTTCAAAAGGGAGGAAAGGGAGCATAGTGAGGAAATACTGGACCAAAGCAGACCGAAACCCAGCAGGGCAAACTCCAAATTCTGTAGCTCCATGTCCAATATCAAAGGACTTAGATGGCTCCCCCTTCAGATTTGCTGACTACAGTGCTCTTCTCTCCTTTTTGCTGGTTCCACTCCATGTCTGCACCTCTCCCTGGCAGACATCCTATGGCTCTGGCATCTCCATCCCAATCCAGACTTCATTTTTACAACTCCATAGAATGGCTTTTCAGGGCCTCCATGTGGGGACTCCTCTGCCACACATCTGGCCTCAGAGGCTCTCCTTAACTACAGAGCGAGTTTCCACGACACCTTTTCTCTGGTATTTTTCATGATGCTGAAGCCAAAGCTGCATGGCTAAAGCTGCCTAGTCCAGTGGCCACCTTGGGATGGAATCTGCCCCTCTTCTTGAAGTACATTTGCATAATTGTTGAGCTTCAGTTGTTTTTTGGGTACAGAAATTTTCTTAGGCCTTTTCCTTTCACAAGTTACAGAATTAGCTGGGTGGAATCTCCCACTAAGGACGCTACTCCCTTTATTCCATCTATTACCTCTGCCCTCCTCATCTTTTTCAGCAGGCCTTGGCTCCAACATTAAATTTCCAGGCACTCTTTTTCTCCTCAAAGTGTGAATTTTGTACTTTTTCTTGCCCTGCTTGTTCTTTTTCTCTGTAGAACTGCATAAGAATTATTACTAGTGATTAAATTACTAATGACTAAAGCAAGAGTGTCAGTATTGGCTGTCTTGAAATCTCCTCTGCCAACAACATTAATCAAAGACTCTAGTTTAGCCTCAGTCAGATTCTAGGACAAAGGTGAAAAGCAGCCACATTCTTTACCTAAATATCAGAATGGTCTGTAGCCCAGTTGCTAATAGAGCCCTTTGAAACCTCTTGGACTCTATAATCCACTTGTTCTCATTGTATTCCAAGCTACTACTAGGATGGTCTGTTAAGCTTCTCTTATGGCATGCTACCACTTTTCCTAGTCCAAAGTCCCAAAGTCTTCCACATTCCTCCAAAGAACAGCATGATCAGGCCTTTCACCTGTCTTAGTTACTTTTCTGTTTTTGTGACAAAACACCATGACCAAGGCAACATATAAGAGTTTGTTGGGGCCTTACAATTTCAGCAGGTGAGTAATGGCCACCATGGCAGGGAGCATGGCAGCAGGCAGAAAGGTGTGGTGCTAGAGCAGTAGTTAAAATTTTTCATCTGATCCAGCAGCGTAAGGCAGAAATAGGTAACTGGAAATATGGTAGGCTTTTGAAACCTCAAAGCCCACCTCCAATGACATGGAGGTCTCCTTCAAAAAGGCCACACCTCCTAATCCTTCCCAAACAGTTCTGCTGATTGGGGACCAAGCATTAAAATATGTGAGCTTTTGGGGGGCCATTCTCATTCAAACCATCACATTCAACATTTTCTTGTACAACCCAGGGGTAACACAGCCCACAGTAGGATTTGCACATCAATCATTCAACAAGAAAATGTCTCACAGAGATGTCCACAGATCAGTCTGATGGAGACAATTCCTCAATGGCGGGTTCCCTGTTCCCAGATGACTAGTTTGTGTCAAGCTGATAAAACGAACAAGCACACTCTGTGTGACTCTGCCTTCAACCTCATCCATAGCTAATTTTTTGAGAATATAATGTTAGCAATCCCAGAAATGTGTTTTTAATGCCATGTCAGGTATACTCTCTGAAAGCTGATTGTGTGATGTAAATATACCGTTGACTTTCTCCTAATTAATTACATACTGTAGTAACCTTTTCCTTTCTGTATCACAGCTACTTGATTGGGCTTAAGTAAGTGAGTTTGAATGGTATGTACTTAATAAACTACTGTCCTGGCAATGTACTAGGTTATCTGCTAGTAGCCAGAATGTGCCCAAAGAATAAGTCACAGTTTTAAATGTAGCACAAGCCAAATCAGATTAGACATTTGTATACTCATTAGGAGAATTAGAAACGCTATTTATTAGTTTTGGAATGATGTGAGCCAAAAATATTTTTCTACTCTTGAGACTGATAAAAACCTCTTGTTATGCACAATAAACATCAAATTTGGAATTTTAAAAATTTGAAGTAATTGCAGTTAATATGAACATCTAATCTGTTTTGGTTGAATGAATTCTAATTTAATACTCTCACTTAGCTAGTGAGAAACCATTTCCTAGTACTTTCTGGTCTAGGCAAGTGTTTTCCTGATCTCATGAAACCATTTAGAAATGTTGATCTATGAATTTTATTTAGGACCACAGTCTAGCCAACTAAGCTAACTGGCCTACTGTAAATCCATGAACTGTAAACGTGTGCTTCATTCCAGATCAGATCGTTGGATAGAGGAAAGATTGATACAGTACATTTAGAGTTTTATCTTCCCTTCTAGTTGTTTACAGTCTATCTGTTGTGCTTGCTTTATCAAGGTGGGCAGTGGCAGAAGGTTATGGAGCTTGCTTAATAAACAAGCCAGAGCTCATTCAAGATATGGTGAAACAAGTAAAAAATCAAGTGGGAAATCCTAGATTTTCAGTTTCAATTAAAATAAGGTAAACACAATATTTCAATTTACTGACAAGTTAATATATTACTTGGAAATTTTAAAAATATTCCTTTTGTCCAGTGATGTGATAGTGTCTATCCTAAATAAATTAGAAGCTGATATGTGGAAATATTGAAAGATGTTTGTCTAGCAAGCAAATATAAACCCCATTCTTTTTTGTTTGTTTGTTTGTTTTTGTTTTTCAAGACAGGGTTTCTCTGTGTAGCTTTGCGCCTTTCCTGGAACTCACTCTGTAGACCAGGCTGGCCTCGAACTCACAGAGATCCACCTGGCTCTGCCTCCTGAGTGCTGGGATTAAAGGCATGTGCCACCACCGCCCTGCTCATAAACCCCGTTCTTAAATTATAATCCTTATTATAATCCTGAAATCTTGTTTCTTAACAAAAAGTAATATATTCTTAATTAAAAGACCTCACCGACCCCTCAACTTTCTCCAGATGCTATTTAGCTAATGCTAAGAAATATCCCTGGCAACAGCTAGAAAATAGGAAAGATATTTGCACTAAAATTTAAAAATTAAAAGAAACTGAGATTTCAATTTGAGAGGCATGCACATCATGTATTAGGATAACCTCTTTGTGTTCCTCTGTGGCAGTGTGCTGATGGCTCTCAATTTCTCAGAGCTAGTAAGGAAAAGCAGTGGGGAAGGGAAAGACATTTGTCACCATTTTGTTTCTATAGTCAAATAACTAAAGCAAAGGTCTTCAATGGGAACCATCTCTCAACAAAACCTTATTAATAGTGGCGTGAAGTGATAATACAATATGGTGAAGTTAAGTAATGTAGCAAATGAAGTATCTTAGTTATTTTAGCATTAAAATCTGTGTGCCCTGAACAGCTGCAATTGTGAAATTACAGGATCCATGATGACCTTACAAGAACTGTAGATCTTTGCCAGAAGGCTGAAGCAACAGGAGTGTCCTGGATTACAGTTCATGGAAGAACCATTGAAGAAAGACACCAACCAGTCCACTATGATGCCATTAAAATGATAAAGGAAAGTGTGTCTATACCTGTAGTTGCTAACGGAGACATAAGAAACTTGAAAGAAGCAGAAAATGTGTGGCAGATGACTGGGACAGATGGTAAGAAATAAATAGTGAGTTTTTTTTATCATTTAATAAGGATGGAAAAGTGAGGATGGGGGAGTGATGTTAATTTGATTTTGTGTTTCAAACTGAGCCATATTTTCCTATTGTACTAATTTAAGCTTAGTATTTTATTATAATGCTGTCAGCTCTTTTCCTTAGAAACAGTAGATCATTTTAGATAAGGCAGTGACAGCATTTTGCTGCCACCATCATATCTAGTGACCAGTAAAGTCACCTACAGATGGCCTATTTATTTATTTTTTGTTTTGTTTCATTTTATCTTTAAAAAGCATCTAGAATATCAGACTAGAGATGAGAATTAATGAACATGGTTGGCCACAAAAGCCTCAGAACTGCCATGTAGTTTCATTACCCCTCACATAATTAACAAACAGTCCTATGGTAACTGTTGCTAGATGAAAGCAAAGAGATTCAACTTTAAGCAGCCCAATTTATGACAACATGGATATCTCCTAAAGAAACAGTCAATTAATATAGATGTCTTTTTACAATTAGTTGTATAAATACAATTGGTTTATCAGTGGCACCAGAATCAACTTATTTCTTGTTGAATTTCATTAGTTTGTAGTAAGGGTATTCTGAAACCTCAAAATAATACTTTTTGATCAATGCTCTTGCATTGTTTGAACTGATTGATAACCATGGATTCTTAGTTTATGGACAGATATGTTGTGCTTTAATTTGCAGGTGTGATGGTTGCAAGGGGACTTTTGTCAAACCCAGCTATGTTTGCTGGATATGAAGAAACCCCGCTGAAATGTATCTGGGACTGGGTTGACATCGCTCTTGAACTTGGAACTCCTTTTATGTGTTTCCATCAACATTTAATGTACATGATGGAAAAGATAACATCAAGGCAGGAAAAAAGAGTATTTAACGCTCTGTCAAGCACATCAGCAGTCCTGGATTACCTTACAGACAATTATGGTGTTTGACTCCACTTTCTAAACCATTGTAGTATATACGTTATATCTACATGGAACCATATGACGTCACATCCTGGTATTTCTTTTAAGTCTGTGTTTAAGGCTTTCAACTTCAGTACCAGGGGATCCAACACCTTCTTCAGGCCTCCTCAGGCACCAGCCAAGCATATGGTACACAGACAACATTCAGCCAAAATGCATAACTTTTTACACTAAAATTAAAAAAAGAAAAAATCAGTTCCTATACCCTTCCTCATGCATTCCACTTGAGTAAATTTTGAATGGACCCAGAAGTTTAGTTTTAAAGAATCCAAGAGGTTCAGACATCCCACAGTCCCAAATCAAATACTGAAAAACTTTGCTCTGAATCTTTATGAAGTGTGGTGTGTGTGTGTGTGTGTGTGTGTGTGTGTGTGTGTGTGTGTGTAATTTTTACTAAAGATACTCTTTTTAACATTTTTAAATAAAACTTCTTTAATATCAAGAAGTTATGACTCTTCTGTAAGTTAACAAGTATGTTTTTAATTTTTTGAAAGTTCAAGAAGTAGAACAGATGTCTACATAAAATGAAAAAACAAGGAATCCTGGGTAGAATTATATTCAGACTGTACATTAAAATTTTAAATTGGAAAATCAACTAGCATATTTCTAATTGAATATATATCTCAAAGTATTTAAGTTGTATGTGACTGAATTTAATCCAGTGTTAGAACTCTGGTTAGTGTAAGTCTGGGAAGCATGGGTTCTCTTTACAGCTTTTGAGTACCATGATTCTCAAGCCTAGGATGTTAGGATTTTCCTAGCCTTGACTAATGGCCACTTGACAACTCTCTGGAACTCTACCAGCAGACAGAGCCTGCAGTTTCAGAATCTTACAGGGTTCTGTCCAGCCGCAGAGACTCTTTACCGTCTCTTATCTGTTTCCACTGTTCTTGTACTGACCCTAGTCCCTGTGCCATCTGGTCGGCCACTTCTTGTTGCTGTGACTGCCATCACTGGGACAGCAACTACTTTTGCTGCTGTGCTTCTGTTGCTGGCCTTGCAGCCTGTGTTTCCTGAGGATGTCAAAGCCACCAGTGGCTCCCAGGCACCCCTTCTGCAACTGTACTGTCGCCACAGCTGCCGCTTATTAGTTCAACCCATCCAACCATTGGTTGATATCAACAGAGGGCAAGAAGGGCTCAGGAGATAGCTGTGTTGGTAAAGAGCTTATAGCACAATCAAGAAGTTGATGAGGTCCTAATGTGATCTCCAGCATCCGTATAAAAATGCAGGTGTCGGGGCTGGAGAGATGACTCAGTAGTTAAGAGCACTTGCTCTTACAGAGGACTTAGGTTCAGTTCTCAGCACCCACATGGCTTACGGCCATCTGTAACTTCAGTTCTAGAGGATCTGACACCCTCTTCTTTTGGGGACCAGGCATGCATGTGGTATGCATACATACATATAAGCACTCACATGTAAACATAAATCTTTTTTTAAAAAAACATCCAGTTGCCTTGGCATACACTTGTGATCCCGGTGCTGGGGAGGCTGACAGATCTTTGGAGCTCACTGTCTAGCCAGCCTAGCGTAATCTGCAGCCAATGAGAGACTTCCTCTCAAAACAGAAGCTGGACAGCCCCTAAATATTAGCACCCACAGTTGACCTCTGGCATACACAAGGCATATGAATACACACACCATATTTATATTCTGTGGGAATTATTTTCAGGGACCTTGACCTGGCTGAAACCAGGATTCTTGGCTGTGCCCCCTCCCCCCAAAAAAAATCTCAGGGACTTAGTAGGAAGCAGAATTAGAGTTAGTTATTTTTTCAGTTGGGGTCTCATGTAGTCACAGGCAGGCTTCAGACTATAGAGCTGTGTATGGCCTTGAACTTTTATCCTTCTGTTTTCACTTCCTGAGTGATAGGATTATAGGTATATGCCACACATAAAGAGATGGAGGTGCTGGAGATCAAAGCCAGGGTGAACACTCTACCAACTGAACCACATCTCTAGCCAAAGCTAGAGTTTATCAAGAAGAGATTCTGGTTTTGCTTTGTTTGGGGTTTGTTGTTGTTGTTTAAACATTAGAGGTGCAATCCTTAGGACCAGAGTTCAGATCCCCAGCACCCATGTACAAGCCAATGTGGTAGTATGCCCTTGGAGTCCCAATGCCAGGGAAGTTGAGTCAGGAGGATCTTGGGGTCTCCATGGCCAGCCAGTCTAGATAATCAGTTAAGGCTGCATTCAGTAAGAAACCCTCTCCAAAAAAAAGAAAAACGAAAAAGTGGGCAAGTATAGAGGAAGACATTTGACATCCACCTCTGATATATGCAAAAAAAGTTTTTAAAATTTTAACACATTTAAGCACAGACATTTATAATAGACACTTAGCAAAAGGACAGTGCAAACCCAATTGTAGGCATGGGCTGCTCAAATAAAGTGACAGTAATTGTCTTAACAACCTTATAGATGATTTTGACACTTTCTGAAATTGCTATTTTTGGTAAATGAGCTCAGAGTGGTTCTAAAGTCCATTGGATGATAAGGTACAAGGAAAACAAAGGTTTTACAGGAGTGTAGGTGAGGTCTTTCACTACAAAGTTGGAAGAATTCTTTCTAAGACTTCCAGAAAATTGCAGGTTTACAGCTAGAAAAGGGAAAAGACCATACGTGGTCAGATATAGTCAGGCTTTAAGTGTGGTTCACTGCCATTTCATAATCATTTAAATTTTTCTAATTAAAGTAATTTTGTTACTCACAGCAAATTTTGTTAACTTTGCTGGAATTCTTGTCAGTGGTATGAGACTTCTTTCTACCAGACTCCAAAGAGGCTCCTTTGCCTTCCTAGGTCATCTTAATTTTTTTTTTTTTTTTTTTTTTTGTATCCTGCCCCACTTTGTATTACATTCCTGAGATGTTACAAGTATTTAAAAAATATGTATTTTAAGTGTATTCACATATTTTGAAAACATGGAAATGTTCAGAGTTCCCTTTTAAATTCTTAGACTTGTTAATAAGAGAATGACAAAGCTTTTTTTCAAGGACAATTGTATTAGTTTGAAATAAAAAACTAACAGGGTAGGCAACGAGACAGAGAAGAGGAAGAAACAAAGTTATGCCTTTTGAGTTAGGATCCAGTAGTTAACTGCCTTGTTCAAAAGTGGAGGCCCACCAGCAGTTGCAGGAGGGGGCAACAGCAGGGAAAGCATGCTTCGGTTTTTGGCTATCGACTAAAGAAAAACAAAACAAACAAAAGGCAGGTGTTGTATTTTTCTTAATAAAAACACAGAAAAGCAAGCAAGCTTAGCACTGCTACATGACAGAAGGAAGCTCTAAAGGAGCTCATCATGGGAAGTACAGTAAGTACAGTATTTTATTAAAGGGATAATTTTCTCTCCCACCTCTTTAACACGTCTCCAAATAAATCAGATTTCTGGAAGTGGACTCTTGGCCAGCTTAAGGGAGAAGATAATAGTATGTAATGTTATCATCTCTGGAGCAGATCAGGATGCCCTAGAGGAGGGGTATTCAATTTTGGCCAGGTGGTCTGGGGGGAGGGGGGCAGTTGTTAGCTTTTCCTTTCTTATGTCACCAGGGAAACAGGAGTTAGAATGCAGTGTTAACCATGAGGGAGTCCACCCTCATTGTTTTCCAGGGCCTGTTTAGCTAGCTAACAGAATATGGTTAGGTAACACCCACGCCCATCTTCCTAGCAATCCCCAAGCAGCTCTTTTAAGTTGCCTGGTCCCACCAATGGACAAGAGCAGGAAAACAGGACGCAAAACGCGTCCGGACGATACAGATTCTGCCGTCTCGAGAAAAAAATGCTCCACAAACCCCCAGGCCTGGGCCTTCTCTTAAATTTAGTTTAATTAGGGGCAGGGAGGCAGGTTTCCACCTTGGAGCGGCTGGCTGGATTTGAACCCAGCCCCGGCCCTGGCTCCCACCACTCGCCGCCAGTGGCCTCGTGGAGAAGCCTGCGTCACCTCGCGTCCTGCACGCCGCGTACCAGGAAACGCGGTCGCGTCAGTGTGACCTCAGCCGGGCCGGGCGCGCTGCGGGCGGCGTGTGACGTGCGCGCGCGGGCGATCGGCGGCCGGTAAGCCGGACGGGGCGGGGGCCTCCCGGTGGAGCGCGGCCGTCGGCTGGGCCGCGGCGTCAGGCTGCCCGGGCGCTGGGGCCGGGGACCGCCGGGAACGCCCCTGCGCGGCCGCGTCACGCGGGGCTGGGCGAACTCCCAGCAGGCCCCGCGCCTCGTGGGGCCGTTCACCCGGGCTTGTGTGAAAGTGAGCTCTCTCTCTGTTTAGGTGTGAAGAAAAAACCATGACAATCCAATGGGCGGCGGTTGCCAGCTTTCTCTATGCTGAAATAGGACTCATTTTAATCTTCTGTCTGCCCTTTATTCCTCCTCAGAGGTAGGAAACCTTCAAATCTTTAGCAGTACCTAATTGATTGGCTTCTTCAGGCTACTGCGAGTGACGCTTTTCGTAGGGTTAGAAAGTTTGGAGAATGCCTGCAGGGTGGTTCAGTGGGCAAAGGGCGCTTGCAGCCAAGTAAGAGAATTTCAGTTCGATATCCGGAAACCACATGGTGGAAAGGGAACCGACTCTACAAAGTTGTCTTCTGACCTCCACACATCCACCCTGAGATACACCGAAACACATGTGGGGGGCTGGGGGAGGTGAAATAAAGAAAAAGAAAAGTTTGAGAGCCAGTTATATAAAATATAATATTATATATATAAACTAATTTACATGTGTAAAAGTTTACCAGTATATATACTTAAGGGATTTTTCCCTCACTTTACATATATGTCATATCTCAGTTTTTTTGCATTCCCTTTTGGTTAAAGAAATTGTTTTACTGAGAGTAGATGATAAACGCATACCATATAAAAATAGACCTGCAGAAGCCAAATACAGTAGTAATTGCTTGTAATTGCCGCACTTTGCAGGCTGAAGCAGTGGGTGGCAATTTCCATGCCACCATGGGCTACATAGTGAGACTGTCTCAAATAAGTAGAGAATTAGATGTTGCTAATGGTTAGATCAAAGACACCATTTCTTTTTTTTGTTTTTTGGGGTTTTTTGTTGTTGTTGTTGTTGTTGTTGTTGTTGTTGTTTGTTTTTCGAGACAGGGTTTCTCTGTGTAGCTTTGCGCCTTTCCTGGAACTCACTCTGTAGCCCAGGCTGGCCTCGAACTCACAGAGGTCCGCCTGGCGCTGCCTCCCAAGTGCTGGGATTAAAGGTGTGCGCCACCACTGCCCGGCCAAAGACACCATTTCTAAGACATTGCTCTAACTAGGGAAAAAGAAATAGCTTCCATTAAAAATATGACATTTTAGTTTAAGAATTTCTTTTTGGGCTATTGAAATAGTTCAGTTGGTAAAGTGCTTGGCATAAAAGCGTGAGCATCTCAGCCTGATCCTGGAGCCTGTGCGAAAGCCAGGGATGTTTGTGTAGGTTTATAAGCCCAGTGCCAGAGGCAAAAGTAGGCAGATTCTGTAACCAGCCTCTCCTAACCAGGGAATCCCAGGGAGAGACTATCTAAAGGAAGCTAGGAACATATCAGATTGACCTACTCTACAGGCATGACTCGTGCACACAAACCCATGCCCACATTTCTTTTTGAGGTTTTGCTCATGTATGTTTACTTTAAAAGTTATTTTTTCCAGGTGGTGGTGGAGCACACCTTTAATACCAGCACTTGGGAGACAGAGGCAGGTGGATCTCAGTGAGTTCGAGGCCAGCCTGGTCTACAAAGCAAGTTCCAGGACAGCCAAGAATGTTACACAGAGAAATTGTGTCTCAAAAAAAAAAAAAAAAAAAGGTTGTTTTCATTTTAGAATATACAAACCATCAGACAAAAGATAATCAAATGTCTTTAATTAAAAATAATTATGTCTATTTCATGTCATGTCAGAGGATTAATAACTTTTACCATTAAATTTCTCTAATTTTTGCCACACTAGCAAAATATTATTTCAGTATTTACGAAACAGTTCAAAACCTGCAGTTGGTTTGTTTGTTTCTGTTGTTATTTTTTGTTTGTTTGTTTAACTAATCTAATTGTATTGCTTTACAGATGGCAGAGGATTTTTTCATTTAGTGTCTGGGGTAAAATTGCAAGTTTTTGGAACAAAGCTTTCCTTACTATTATAATCCTATTAATCGTTCTGTTTTTAGGTAAGTATAGATCCCTCCTTTGAATCCAGTTCAGTAAATTGTTTGGGTTTTGATTGTTTAAGTTGATGATATTGATATATTGAAAGACAAATCATTTTATATATTGACATTAAGGTAATTTTGGCTATTTTGATACATATTTGGTACTATTTTATATGCACAAATTCCAGGTGCAGGGATTCTTAACCTCTTTTAGTTTAGTTACTCTAAAGTTTAAATGGAATGAGCGGCCTTCTTTCCAGCTGCCAGGTAGTTGCCAGTTGCAGTCTTTGTTGTAGGGACTGTCCTGGGCACCCAGGGACTTGGCCTGTATGCAACAAAGGGACGGGATTCCAGGATCCTTAGGAAAGTATGAGTCTTCACTGAATCCTGACTGAAAAACAGCTTTGGAGGCTGCTGCAAATTTTTCTTAATACTAAGTGGTTATTAGGTAATGTTGGGATTTCGCTCTCCTGATGGCAGTGCATCTTAAAGTCTGTGGCTCAGAGGCCTGTTGTAAGGATGGTTTTACTGAAGCATCACCATTCTTGCTTCTGCATATGGTCTCTGCCTCCTTCCGCAGACATCTCCAGAGTATAGTATTGCAGCTGATAAGCCCTAAAAACATCCATTGCCTTTCCCTTTGTCTAAAACATCTATCCCTTTGTTAAAAAAAAAAAAAGTTATTAACAGTTTTTATGTAGGAATATGTCCTTAATCTGAGAAGATGCATACTGAAATATTTAGGGGAAAGCATCAAGGAGACTGTAGATTGAAAAACATAGAGCAAATGTGACAAATTTCACAGTGTAAATCCATATGGTGGGATTAAAGATGTGTACTGGACAGATTGGACATCCCTAGCCAAAAACTCTAAATCTAAAAATTTGAATTCAAAGAATCCGAAACATTTTAGCACCAGCAGGCTAGCATAGGTGGAAAATTCCACCCCTCACTCTGTGTGATAGATTACAGGCCAAACCCAAGAAAAGTAAAAGACATTATCTGAAATTAACTCCAGGTTCACATCTATAAACTATGTATAAAATGTAATGAGTTTCATGATTATATTTGGAAGAGTCACTCTTTGCCACTTTAGCTTTTAATATACATTGCAAAATACATTTTCCTTAGGAACCGCCTCACACCTCTCCTTATGGATTAAGTGGGTTCATTGGCAGCAACTTGGAATCTTTACCACTGTGTTTGACATTTTATGCAAAAATGTTTTATGTTCCAGACACCAACCTTTGAAATAAAGTTGATCTTCTTTATAAAATTGAGAACATCTATTGTGAAGGGGTATAAAATTGTTAAAAACAAGAAAGGAAGCCAGGCATGATGGTACACACCTTTAATCCCAGCACTGAGGAGCTAGAAGTTGAGGCTGATAGATAGATAGATCTCTGAGTTCCAGGACACCCAGCACCACATGAGACCCTGTCTCAAAACAACATCAAATCAAGAAGGGAATTGTATCGAGTTTTAATGAATTTGTAGCACATTCCTATAATATTGGGTCTAGTTAAGGCAGACAGATAAGACTTATCCCAACATGTTGGTGTCTTCATCTCAAATGGGCTATCACCTACTTCACTAAAGTGATGTAAATAGTACATAACCCAGTAGATTACTCCATCTTAATTCATTTCTTACTTTGGAACTTGTTTCCTTTTTCTTGTTGTCATGTAGCTATTATGTAGTATTTATATTTCTGCAGCCAAAACTTGAATATTTATCATATGTGTGTAGGTTAGGGTAATAAATAACAGACATCAAAGTAGCAAAACCAAGAACATATGTCTTTCAACAAAAGTACATTCCAGAAATTAGAAAAATGTAAAACTTATCCTCCAAAAGACTCTTCATACATATGATTTATAGAAAATTAGGCTCTATCACATTTTTCCCTTATTGTTGGTCCTACTCCATTTTCAACATACTCTAGAATTGAAAACAAACCAGAATAAATGAACTAAATAGTATATTAGATAACATGTTGCAGAGAAAAGAATAATTTCAAGCAGCAAATATATTTTATGAACACAAAAGATTGTAATGAAATCTGAAACTTCATTCACGAGCAATTTAAAAAATACTTTTGTGTTAGCAATTTAAAAAATACTTTGTGTATGATGCCACACAGAGCAAATGAGCAAGTATGCTTAATGGAACTTAATTAGAAATAAAGTTTTTCAGTAAAAGAAATGCCATACAAATGTAAGGTAATAAAATGAGCAAATGAGCCTCTTGGTTTTTTTTTAATTTATTGTGGAATGCTTTGTTGGGTTTTTATTTTGGAGTGATAGAAATGTGGCACTCTTTAGAGATCATGGCTATGAACTATTGTGAAGTAAATGCAACTTAGTCTGCATCCTATTTAACCAATCTATACAAGTAGAAATTTCAATGCAATGAAATAGTTCTGGTCTCAATTATTTATTTAAAGTAATAGTGAATATAACAGGATGCTGGGATTATATCTGTTGCTGACAGCAGGTTGAATTTTAGTTTCACATTAACGTTTCACATTTCACATTAGATCAAGATTTGGCAGTGAGATAATAAGTAAGCCGTAGAGGAATGATTTTAAAATACTGTAGTAGTGATCCATAAATTACCACTACTATCCATCTTTGTGCACAGTACCCTCTCAGGTACTAAAAAGGGACATACAGAAAGAAAGCCGTATCTAAAATCCATTATTATAAAGGTTGGTAAGTTATTCTACAACTACTTGTTGTTTAAAATATTTTTACTTGAAAATCAAAAGTAATGTTCTCTCTCCTGTAACAGATGCTGTGAGAGAAGTAAGGAAGTACTCCTCCACTCAAGCCACTGAGAAGAACTCAGGCGGCAGGCCTGGTGCCTATGAGCACACACAGATGAAGCTCTTTAGGTCCCAAAGAAATCTTTACATTTCTGGATTCTCTTTATTTTTTTGGCTGTAAGTAAAAATCTGTACAAGCACAGCTTTAACACTCATAGAATTCTCTTTCTGCTTTTTTTTCCCCACTTACACCTTAGTTTTTTGTTGACATCTTCATAAAAGAATACAGATGATATACTCAAATAACAAATAATTGTTGCACTGAAGAAAGCTGGGAATAGAAGACATGGCCTTCCCCAGGGAAGAGCACAACAATTGGTTATCCAGTGCCAAACGTTCAGCCCTGAAAACATACATACAGGTAGCATTATACGGACTGAACAGGTTATATTTAGGAATATATATGTATATACACACAATAACAATTAGAAAAAAGAAAAAAAGAGAAACCATCAATTTGAAGAAGAATAAGTAGAGGTATATGGAAGGATTTGGAGAGAGGAAAGGGAAAGGGGAAATGTTATAAATAAAAAGGGACAAAAGTTACAACTCATAGATCTGCTGGTTGCAAAGGGCCTTGAATGATTTGGTTGCCGACTTTCTGGAACCTTCTCATACTGTTCTGCAATACACAGAGTACATTCCATTCCCACTCTTCTTCACTATTCGTTCTTTTAAAAAAGTTACCGAGTTTATCAGGTATCTGTGTCCTTCCTACTTTGAGTCATCATACAAGCTGTTCTCCTAGACTACTCTTCCCTCCCTGCATCTTTTTTTGTTTGTTTTTCTGGTGGCTGAAGAACTGCTTTTATTAGGAGGTGAGGAAACACATAAATATAGCAGGCACACAGAGATAAAGATCCTCCACACAGCAGGGGGTGGGGCTTGGGAAGCTGAAGCCCTGTTCGTTTCTTTTTGAGACAGAGTCTCACTGTGTAACCGTGACTGGCCTGGAGCTTGCTATGGAAAGCAGACTGACCTTGAACTCACAGATCTGCCCACCTCTGCCTATCAAGTGCCGGAATTAAAGGCTAACCTGACCATACACGGCCTTCTCTTCTTTCTTTAACTTTTACTTATCCTTTAGCCGCTTTCTCCAAGAAGCCCTGTCACCGGCATTTCCTCCAAAGTAGATTGGTCTGTTAAAGTTCTTAGACCGTGTCTAGACTTCATCTTCTGGTGCCTTTCACAATTATAATTAAATATTGTTTATATCTCCAACTAGAGGCCCAGGGTAGTGCTACACCTTTAATCCCAGCATTCAGGTGGCAGAGGCAGGCAGATTTCTTGGAGTTCCTGGCCAGCCTGGTCTATAGAGCAAGGTCCAGGACAGCTAGAGCTGTTATATAGAGAAACCCTGTCTCGAAAAAAAAATTATATAAAATATCTCCAGTTAGAACTTAAACTTAAAGGTAAGGACTAAGTTCATTTTCAGCTGTGGCCCCAGTGCCTTAGTAAATAGCTGCTGAAAAAGATAACTGAAGAGATTAATTATAATATCTAGCAATGGGGGTTACCTATAAACATGACAATGTTCATTTTTTAGACTTAGCCACCCTTACAAAATGATCTTTAAACTGTAAATTTCAAACTAGACCAAAAGAGAGCGGGGAGAGATTGATTTTTTTCTGCTAGTCTTACAGTACCATCTAAAATTCCATCTTACTCCTTTAGGCTAAAGGCCTGTAGAGGAAAAACGAATACCACTGTGTGTGTGAGGCCCTCAGGTGCTGCCACATCTGTGTGTTGCGATGCTTGTCGTCCAGCAGAGGATGCGAAAGAGTGTTTGAACTGCCAGGCTTGGATGGTAAAGAGGAAATGTTCTGTTTAAACATCCTCTCCACCACCGTTTCTCTAGACATAGCAGGAGTCATTTGACAATGGCTATTTGTGTTAAAGTCAGAGTTCCCGATGAGTAATCTAGTTATGCATTATTCTGAACTTCATCTGTTTTTTTCCTCAGAGTGTTGAGACGTCTGGTCACGCTTATTACTCAGCTGGCAAAAGAAATATCAAACAAAGGAGTGCTTAAAACTCAAGCGGAAAATACTAATAAGGCTGCCAAGAAATTCATGGAAGAGAATGAAAAACTAAAATTGGTATTTAATTTTCTTATAGAAAATTGTTTAAATGCTGTTGATGTTCACAAGAAGTAATGTACTATTTTTTAGCATCAAAAGTAGCATTTTCATAATTTATCAGCAGAAAGTGGCACAAACCATAGCATTGTTCTGTGATTGCATTTATTTATTTATTTATTTACTTACTTAGTTAGAATTTCTGAGAAACACTTTGTAGATGAGACTGGCCTTGAACTGGGAGATCTGCCTGTCTCTGTCCCCTAAGCGCTGGGATTAAAGGCGTGCACCACCGCTGCCCAGCTGATTACTATTCTTTAGGGTTGCTTGCTCCCACACATTCCCTCAATATATACTGATACCAGTGGTTCCATTTCTGTGATTCCAGGAGGAAACATTATTGGAACACACATTTTTTAATAGTTTTTTTGGTAATTAAATTTTTTCTTTAACAAATTCATGCATGTATGTAGTGCATTCTATTTACTCTGATCCCCTGTCCCCTCTTATCCCTTTCTCCTCTCCCCTACAACCCCCCCCCACACACACACACACAAGTCCCCTTTCCATGTTCCTATCTTTTGTTTTGCTTTGTAGTGCCCTGGGTTTAACTAAAGCCTTGTGTGACCATGGCTTTAGCACTATCCATTGTAGCTGGGTGGGCTCCCCAGTGCATACACAGCTAATGACTCCCTCTCTTCCAGAATCTCTCAGTAGTCAGTAGTTCAGCAGGGATGGTAGGGCCCCATGACTATCCATGACTATCTGTTGACAAGGGCCCAATGAAAGTGACTACAGCTGCTGTGAGTTTAAGATTACAGTGGCTGTGTCATACCCAGAATATGGCCATTCTTGGAATACAAATTTTAAGTCCTCTATTACCATTAATTTTACTTCATAACTTGAATTAAATCTTTATAGTTCTCTGTGTACATTTCTCTTTCAGTTAAAATATGATTTGTTGTATATGAAGTAGTGAGAGATTATTGAGACAACATTGATAATTTCTCATAATTTTTAAAGTCTTTTTACAAATCTTATGCTGCTTATATCTTCTGATATCCAGGGAATACATATGTCTGTCAAATATTGAGGTTTGCCCTATTGACAAAAAAATAGAAAAATGAAACACAAAATTAATTTGATTTTTAAAATCTGATGATCTCATAGATTCAGTGTTTCAGTTCATACAAATTCCTTGAGTTTTACTGAATCTAATTCTTAGAAAAAAGATTCACTGGGACTTTTAATAAATGAAACACATTTTCTTGAGGAAAGTATTTTTAGAATCATACATTAAGATTATTTCTCAAAGCTGGGTATGGTGGTACACACCTTTATTCCCAGCACTCAGGGAAACAGAGGCAGGCGGATCTCTGTGAGCTTGAGGCTAGCCTGGTCAACAGAGTGAGTTCCAAGACAGCCAGAACTACATAGAGAAACTCCCATCTTGAAAATAACAACAACGACAAAAAGATTCAAATATAGTCTTCACATTATACCAAGTTAATATCATGTTCAGCAGTAGAAAGAGAAAATTCTGAGCTCCGTCTTGAAGCTCAGCCTTTATTTAAAAAAAAAAAAAAAAAAAAAAGACCTGCCTGCAAGCACTACCTTCCATTGGTTGTAAGCTAGGAAGCTATCATATGGACAATAGGAAGAGTTCTGTGACCTTGTAAATTAGGCAAAACTCATTATCACCTACCCAAAACTTCTGTTTTGCTTTTTATGATATTTGCCTCACTTATATGGTAACAAAAAAAGGTAGGGAAAGACCTCTTTTCGTAGAAACATAATTTTAAAAATGCGTGTTTA
The DNA here is from genome assembly GCF_007827085.1 of Peromyscus californicus insignis. Classification (NCBI taxonomy): domain Eukaryota; kingdom Metazoa; phylum Chordata; class Mammalia; order Rodentia; family Cricetidae; genus Peromyscus; species Peromyscus californicus. Next base: position 1,088,573 of record NW_026294447.1, on the reverse strand, counting down.
TGAATAAGTTATTAGCATCTTTTATGGAAACAGCATGTTACAAACAGTTTACTTTTTTTGTTTTGTTCTTGTTTTTAAAAAGTTTTTATCATGTATGCATGATGTGTGGAGAGGCTATGCATGCCACAGTACAGCTCTTGGGAATTGGTTCTCCCTGTCTGTCTTCACGTGAGTTACAGGGGTTGAACTCAGGTCACCAGACTCACACAGCCAAATGCTTTTACCCACTGAGCCATTTCACCAGCCTTTGCTCTGTTTTGAAAAAGCATTGATCCATTGATGTCTTCTTTACTTCCTCTTACAGTAATATTCTCTAGAAATCAAGATGTAGGTATGATCTGTATTAAAAAGCTAGTAGTAAGTACTTTCTGCTTTTTTGCAGGGGAGATGTTTGTTTCAGCAGGACAATCAATTTCATTTTGTACTTAATGTTTGCTTGATTGTCTACCTTTTGATCTCATTTCACAATGGTAAAATCAAACCTTGTATATGTTGATTAAATTCAAAAGCCCAGCTTTGTATCTGTGGGAAGACTTTCATCTATCTTTATTGCTTTGAAATTGTGCACATCATCTTAGAGTAGTTATAACTATTGTTGGGGCACACACACACACCCTTTTAATTGTTGTCCTCTTAATCTTGAACTATAAGCAGACAGTATTTTTACAGAGTTTTTGATAACATAACTCTTCACATATGCAGCATAACCAATGGAATTAATTTAGTCTTGTCCGTCAAAGCATCACTTCCTCAAGAGAACTTTGGAACTCTTCTTTTGGAATTATTTTCAAAGCCATTCACTCATGGTAGGAAATTTATTACTTGCTTGCTGGTTCCTGGGCCTCCCTCAATTTCAGCCTTTTTTCTGGTTTCCTGCTTGCTATATAGCTCTGACCCAGTCAGTGGTCCTGGATCATCAGATATGCTATACCAAAACTAGTATGCAGTGAGAAGGAAATTTGTGAACTGGATAAATCCTGTCAATACTCAGAGTATAACTAATAGACTGATAAAGTGATCAATAAAAGCCATAGGTAAAAATATAAAAAATGCTTTTATGTGGGCTTTGAAATATTAGTGAAAGAATGATAAAATTGCTAAAAATATTTCTTTATTCTGTATACGAAGAATATTATCTAGCAGAAAACACACAATCCTGAGATTCAGAGACTTTCAACTGGGTGCTAATGTCAGCACTACAGTAACTGGCAGTGTGACCTAGGGCAACTCTCCTCATAGTTTCTGAATTTCAAGGTTCTGTGGCTTTAAATAATAGTTAATGCTATGCCAAATATTACTTCAGGTGCTTCACAGTAAGATATTAACTCTTTTAATTCTTGAACAATCCCATGAGGTTTGTATTGTCTGCATTTTATAGCTGAGAAAACAGGGAGAGGATGGGTAATTGTAAAAATAAATGATACAGTTACAGGAAGTTTGAGGCCATGCAGCCTTTCTGTAGTACCCACATTTACAACCACATATTTTGTCCCCTCAACTACTATAATGTTCTATAAAAATGATGCCTCTTTGGTGCCCAAGGTCCGTTTCTCTTCTGATAATTCAGTTGAAGTTAACTTTTGTTTGTGTTTCAAGGCAGATTCTCTTTAAGTAGCCAAAGCTGGTCTTGAAATCACAATATTCAGGGTAGAGAGATGACTCAGAGGTTAAGAGCACTTGCTGCTCGATCTTCCACAGGACCCTGGATTCAGTTCCCAGCACCTACACGGTGGCTTACAGCCATCTGTAACTGTAGTTCCAGGGGATCTGATGACCACTACTGGCCTCCATGGGCACCATGCACACATGGTACACAGATATACATAAAAATAAATACAACTTTAAAAAGAAAAAGAAATCAAAATCCTCCTGCCTCAGCTTGTCACCCAAATACTGGTAATTCAGATGTGTGCTTCCATGCCTTGCTATCAGTTAATTTTAACTGAACTGCTTTAAAATGGCAGCATGGAGCTCTCTACTTCTCACTGACCTTTACTCCCACCAGCTTCCAGGGTGGATAAGAGTGGGTGGGCTAGTGAAGACATGTGTTCCTCCTGTAGCTGGGAGCTGTCAAGTTGCAGACTCCAGAGCTCTTGGTCTTTCTCCAACATGAAATTAGGGATAATAAATTGGAGCAGTTTTACAGGTGCAGTAATGAAAGCTTATTTACAAGACTGCCACAAATCCAGCTTTTCCAAGTCGGTGGCATAAATAATTCAAGCAGTCACTGTAAACATTCCTGCAGCTCAGTGTGGTTCCTTTCCAATTTTGGTAATCACCCCAGTGCAGTAATCCTCTACAGTGAGCTTTTTAAGTTTTTAAATCTGCTCTGACTTTACAAATGTAGCTCTTCTTTTCTAGGCTAAAATTGTTTTGAACTTGAAGTAAGCAACAAATTGAAAGAGGCTTAAAGAAGTTCTCATCCTGCTTTTTCAGACAAGTTTTTTGATTCTAAAAGGTCTGATGCTCTCCCCGTTTCAGAGTATGCTCCGAGCCTCTGCTCTCTTAAAAGCTATTTAAGAGATAGTATGTTCACTGGAGCTTTAATCCCTCCTCGGAGCTGCCTACTCCTGTCCTACTCCAACATGGTGGTGCCATGTTTGTGCTTATTCCAGCTTTATGCTCCTGCTTTTCCTTTCTACCAAGTGAAAGTTACCAAAGAAAGAGTATAGGCCATGGTTCTCTTACAGTGTCTTTCATGCTAAAATGTTTGCATCCACTCACTAGATTTTCTGAGTTTTGTCTGTTAAATGTATCCCTTTGGTGTAGAAATTCTTAAATTATCATGTTTTCCTAACCATGGAAGCCACCAGAATTAAGCTGCTGCCACTATGTTTAGTCTACTGGCCCATGCGTATGAATGCATAAATTTATTTTCTATTTATCTTGTGTGTGTTGAGGAGAGGGATACTAGTCCATGTCCATGTGTGTGCATATGAGCATAGAGGTCAGAGGTCAACCTCAGGTGTCATTCTTCAGGTACTGTTCACTTTGTTTTTTGAGACAAGATCTCTGGTTGGCCCGTAAGCTCCTGGAGTCAGCTAGGCTGATTGGCCAAGAAGCCTCAGGATTTCTCCTGTCTCTGTCTCCCCAGTGTTCGGATTGTAGTAGGCAGGCTTCGCCATGCCTACCTGGTTTCTTTTTGTGGATTCTGGGGATCAGAGTCAGTGTGATAACTACTTTATTGACTGAGCTATTTCATTTTCTTTTATTTTGTATATATGTATGTATGTATTTATTTACTTTTTGTTTTTCAATACAGGGTTTCTCTGTGTAGCTTTGGTTCCTGTCTTGGATCTCACTCTGTAGACCAGGCTGGCCTCGAACTCACAGAGATCCGCCTGGCTCTGCCTCCTAAGTGCTGAGATTAAAGGTGTGCACCACCACCGCCCGGCTCATTTTTATTTTTAAAATAGTTTTAAAATATAATTTATCTTTCTTTGTAACTTAAATATTTTATGTTTCTTTTAATCTACTTCTAGTTTCTAGTAACAGTGATGATTTCTATGTAGGCATGCAAATTAGGAAATTTTTATTCTATAATGTTTATTGTCAGCTATTTACTGTTCAGATCTTTATTGTTTTACCTAGAAAAGACAAGCTACACACATATTTATATCCAGAGTTGATTTTGAAATATAAAGAGCAATTTAAATGATCAACTAAATTAAAGATTAATTTGATACTGCTTAATGAAAACCAGAATTTTCCTACCTTAGAGATCACCTTACCATTTTCCATTTACCCATCTTCATCCTGGCAACATTATACTCTTACATACTTCTATGTGTAAAAGAAGTCTTGAGTAGACAAGACAGTGCAATTATAGCATGACTTGTACAATTAATGTCAAACCTGGAACTGATTTTTTTTACATTAAATGTATATCACATCTTTAACTGAGGAAGGCAGTCACATTGAATTAATTTTGAAAGCATAATTATAATTATAGCCCAATCAGAAATTCTTACTTTAATTTCAGAAACGTCATCCATAATAATAACAAATCATTTTTTAAAATATTTTTAAATTACGTGTTTGTGTGTGTGTGTGTGTGTGTGTGTGTGTGTGTGTGTGTGTGTGTGTGTGTGGTTTTATGCATGTGAGGGTAGTTGCCCACAGAAGTCAGAAGCATTGGATTCCCCTGGAGCTAGATTTATCGGGGGTTGTTGTACCAGGATTTTTTTTTTTAGGGCCACCAACCAACTCCCAAGTCATGACAAGGAGTCTTATTATTAGTTATGAATGCTTGTCCGAGTTTAAGCTCATTTCTAGCTAGCTCTTTTAGCTTAAATTAACCTGTTCTTCTTTAGCTACCTTTTTGCCTCGTGGCTTTTTACTTTTCTTTCTGTATATATTACTTTCACTGCTTCTCATTGCCTGTCTGGCCCTAGGCGTCTCCCTCATTCTCTCTCTCCTTCTCCTCCTTCTCTAGTTCCTCTTCTCTCTTGAGCCTATATTTCTCCTCCTACTTATTCTCTCTGCCTGCCAGCCCCACCTATCCTCTCTCTGCCTAGCTATTGGCCAGTCATCTCTTTATTAGACCAATCAGGAGCTTTAGGCAGGCAAAGTGAAATAGATGCAACACATCTTTACATAATTAAACACACATCCTTACATCATTAAACAGATGCAGCATAAACAAATGTAACACACCTTTACACAGTTAAAGTAATATTCCACAGCAGGTTGTGAGCTGCCCAACGTGGATGTTGGGAACCAAACTCAGGTCGCCTGGAAAAGCAGTATGTCTTCTTAGCATCTGAGCTGTCTCTCTAGCTCCACAATATCAATTTTGTGTGTTTGCTTGCTATATCAGGTTTCTATTAGATTAGCAAAAGCACTTTATAAAAAAATTATTAAATACTTAAAAAGACATTAATAAAAACCAATAATTTTAATTTATTCAAAAAATATCCAACTGTTGCAATATAAGCTTATTTCTTCCTATAACTCTTTTATGATAGGTACTAAAAAACCATGGCAAAGATGAAGAAAACATTTTGGAAACTGAAAATAAAAAACTAGTAGAAGACCAGGAAAAATTGAAAACTGAATTGAAGAAGGCTTCAGATGGTGAGTTTGTGTGCATGTGAAAAGGGGAAAGACTAGCAGATATTGTATGCTGTCCCATGTTTTACCTTAAACAAAACTAATGGCTAATGCCCTCGGGCCAAGCACTAATAATGACCTATTTATAAATTTCTGTTCAAATATGAGATTAAAACATTGTGCCAAGAGAAACATGTTCTGTTATGCAGAAAAACAGGTAGGTGTTTTAGATCTGTGTTGTAAATACAAATGTCCTTACCTCAGCAAAAGAGCTGTGAGCTTGAAAGCTTTCTTGTAAGCATATTTTTATAAAATGAGTCACTTTTTTTGTCATCATGTATTTCTTCTTTTATAGAAATAATCACAAGGAGACAGCCTTGGTACAATAATACATATATTATCTTAAGCCCTAGTATTTCCAACACACAAAATTTAAATTTTTAAGAATTTTTTGAAACAGACTGAAAGTAAGCATCAATATGGGATATCAGCTGAGAAATTGAGGCTTTGTGCCAAAGTACGTTGCATTGTAAGTTCCGAGTGGAACATCCTAAATCTAAATCCATGAAGGCAACTGTTTCTGCACTTAAAAAGTTCGGATTGTTCTTAGTCATACTTGCTACATATATAGTAAAGTATATACCCCAAATCCACTGTCATTCTGAAAAACCCTTTGAGTGTGTGTAGCTTGACCCCTGGCAATGTATCTGCATGTGGAGACAGTTAATGCTTGATGTTGGCCAGACACAAGGAAACCTATTAAGTATTCATGGTTAAAATTGTTGGGTTAAGGTGATGATAAATACATAGGTCTTTTCCAATTTTAGATCTCTTCTAATACTTTAAGTGAAGGTAAAAAGGATTCAGTGGCCAAATTAAAGACCTACTTGAAATCATTGAGTTTAGGTTTAAGTTGCTCTCAGCATATTAGAAGTTCTCTGAAATATAACTTGCTATTTTAAATATCTATTTACATTATTTGGATAGGATTTATTTTATGAAAGTATGTTTGGATTTTAAATTGAAATTCCAAAAATAAACGCTAATTCTATAAATAAAAACTCAGATTAGGACATTTCATGTGATAAAAATTCTTTAGTCATTTTACTATTTCTTTTATTTATTTTTTTTATGTGTGTGGGTGTCTTGCCTGCATGTATGTCTGTGCACCAGGTATGTGTGCCTGGTGTCCTCAGAGGCCAGAACAGAGGGCATCAGATCCCCTGGAAATGGAGTTACAGACAATTGTGAGCTGCCATGTAGGTGCTGTGAACTAAACCCAAGTCCTCTGGAAAAGCAGCCAGTGCTCTTAAACACTGAGATATCTCATTAACCTCTACAGTTTCTTATTTAAATTTAAATGGTAAAATAAAGACAGCAGACAAAGGTGAATTAGTGAATTAAAAATTCAAAGTACCCTTCTAAACAAGGTTATTTGGTATAGCCACAAACTCAAATGTCTTGTTATAATTTAGTATTGTTACATTTATTGTAATTCCAGAAGATTTAGACAGTCAAGAAATTTTATATAAAAATTAATGTAGTAGTCCCCTATTCTCTGCAGTGGTGGTTCTATCTTTTTTGTTTGTTTGTTTAATTTATACAATGTTGGTGTTAACCCTTTTAGAGAATGTAAGGATTTCAAAAGTACATTTAATTAGTAAAAATAGAGTTATAAAATCTTTTTTTAATATCTGACAAGGATCTCTTTTATGTTGTGAATATGTAATATAAAATTTAAAGAAATGGAAGCAGAGAATGTAACTCAGTTCATATAGGTTTGCGTAACATGTACAGTAACCTGTATTCATTCCCTAACACTTTGTAAACCAGCCGTGGTTCACCCAGAACTCAGGACATTGATGTAAAAGGGATCAGAAGTTCAAGGTCATCTTAACCTACAGAATAGGTTTCAGACCAGCCTTTGCAGCATAAAACTGTCTCAGAAAAACTTTTTTTTAAAGGATTTCGGTCAATAAAGTGCTTGTCAAGCAAGGAGGAGAATTTGAAGCTGGGCATGGTGGCATGTGCCTTAAATCCCAGCACTCGGGAGGCAGAGGCAGGCAGATCTCTGTGAGTTCGAGGCCAACGTGGTCTACAGAGTGAGTTCCAGGATAAACAGAGCTACATAGTGAGATTCTATCTTGAAAACAAACAAAGGATGAGGCCCGAGTTCAGTCCCCAGCAGCCATGTCAAAGGCAGCATGGTGACAATCAGTTGTAGTCACAGCTCTAGGAAAGCAAAGACTGGAGGATCTCTGGGGCTTGCTGGATAGCTAGTCTAGAATCATCAGTGAACACCAGATTCAGTGAAGAGAAAATACCTAGTGTTGACCTCTTGGCTTCCATGTGCACACACCTACTCATGTACATACAGATAAGTAAGTAAGTAAATAAATAAATGTAAAAAAGACAAGAAGATCTGGCAAGATGGCTCAGGAGTGAAAATATTTGCTGCCACCTCGGACTACCTGAGATGGATCCCCAAGACCCATACTAAAAGGTGAGGACCAGTTCCATCAGGTTGTCCTGCGACCTCCACATCTATGCTTATGTGTGCGCTCTTCTCTCTCTCTCTCTCTCTCTCTCTCTCTCTCTCTCTCTCTCTCTCTCTCCCTCCCTCCCTCCCTCCCTCCCCCCCTCTCTCCCCCCCCTCCCTCTCCCCCTCTCCCTCTCTTTTTCTCTCTTTCTGTCTCTCTCCCCCCTCCCTCCCTCCTTCCCTTCTCTCTCTCCCACATTAAATAAAAATAAATGAATGTAATATTTTTCAAAGGCGAGAATAGAGGATATTTTTATTCCTCTCCAGTTAATTTAGTTTCTTCTTCTTTGCCTTTCAAAATTTACAATTCTGAGATATTTTGAACTTTTACTTCTTAATCCTGACGTAAAACCAAACTCAATATTACTTCAGTATTTATTTAATAGAAAACTTGGGTGTTTGGAGAAAATGAACTCTTTAATAATATAGGCATTGTGTTTATAATCTGATAACAAGATATGCCAGTCCTGCTTGTGTTTGAAATGTAGACTGACCACTTTCAAAGGGAGTCAGGGGTGAAGTCAAAGCAGACTTTACCTGTTTGAGTGTGTCCTGTTTGGTTCCTTCAAGAGGTGCAATATTTTATGAACACATTCCATTTACCTGGAGTCCTTTTTTAGGTGACAGTCTTAATGACCTTGAGAAACTCAAAAGTTCTGTTTCTAGACTGTTTTCTAGACTTATACCAGACAAATTCATGTAGGCAAGACTAAGAAATTGTGTCAGTTGATAGAAAAAGTGTTGTGATTTTAACAATACAGTGTTTGACATACAAATTCATTAAATGCTCATTTATTTCTAGAAATAGAAGATATTAGGATGGCATTGCTTGAGAGCTTTTCAGAATGATCTTTTAGGTTTGAAACCCAAGTAAAAGCAATGTCATTTTTATTTTATAGTATGTTTTCCAAAGGAATTTTTTTAATTTTGTGCTTCTGTGATCCACCCTAAGGATTTTCTCCATATTTTATTAGTGAAAATAAAGTATTACAGATAAAGGTTTACTTAAATTAATATTAGCACCAAATTTGAAAAGTAGCCTTCTTTAGGCAGTTATTTAGAACACTCTGCCAGAGGCTGGAGAGATGGCTCAGCAGTTAAGAGCACTTGTTGCTCTCCCAGAGGACCAGAGTTTGATTCCTAGCACCCACATGGTGGCTCACAATTGTGTGTAATTCCAGTTCCAAGGGACCCAGTGCCCTTTTCTAACATCTACCCAGGGCCATTTACTTGCTAGGCAAGCTCTCTACCACTGAGCTAAATCCCCAACCCCAAACTTTTTTTTCTTTTTGTTTTTTTTTGAGACAGGGTTTATTTGTATAGCTTTGGAGCCTATCCTGGAACTCGCTCTATAGACCCAGATGGCCTCAAACTCACAGAGATCCACCTGCCTCTGCCTCCCAAGCACTGAGATTAAAGGTGTGGGCCAGCACTGCCCTGCCTTATGATAATTTTTTTGAGACAGCATCTCATGTAGCTAAAGCTGATCTATAATTCCTGATCCTTATGCCACAACCCTCCCAAGTCCTGGGATTGCAACTATAAGCCACTATGCCTTACAAACTTAGTCTTTCACCTGCATTTGTACCAAAGCTACCATCTTGTTTTTAAATTGTCAGTGCTGTAAACAGTTTATTGGTACTGGCTTTAGTCTTTATTACCTTTCAATGAGATTTTATTATTTGAATAAGGAAAGACATGCCTTCTTCCTAAAAATTTACATATCTGGAAGTTTTTGCTTCTTTGACATACCCTTTTATGAGCTGGAAGAAGTTCCTACTAAGAGCAGTATAATGGTAGAGCACTTGCCTAGCATGTGTGAAGATCTGTGTTAATTTGTATATTAACACGTATACACATAAATATCGAAACATGTAGTTTATAAATATAGTCATTTATTTGATGAATATAGCAATTAAAATATATAATTCATAGTATATTAACTTTTTAAAGACAGGGTCTCTTTCATCCATCGTAGTCAGGCCTCAAACTCTATGTAGCATGATCTTGAACTTCTGACTTTGTGCTTCTATCTCCCCAGTATTGGTATTATAGATGTGTACCACCAACCCCATGTTTTTGGTGCTTGAGATCAAACTCAGAGTTTCATGTATTCTAGGCAAGCACTCCACTGAGCTACCTCTCCAGCCTATTAGCTTTTTAAAGTGATGATAACCTATGACTAATCCTTTTAGTTAGGTAAATAATGCATTTATTAATTCATCTCTATATTATTATCTTCATATATAGTTGATGTTATTGTTAAACTACGAAATGAGTCTTGCTTTTTATAAGATTTCTTTCTTAGGACAAATATGTAATGATAACATTTTTATTCTGTTTGTTTCCATTTTACATTCCAACTCAATTATATTTTCCTTTTCTGTAAACTCTTTACCTGTTCCCAACATCTATAACTGTTTTAAGTGTCTCCAGATTACTAGGAGAAGTAACTATGGAGAAGATAGTAACTTAAAAGGTGTGTGTCTGTATATATATATATATATATATATATATAGTGTGTGTGTGTGTGTGTGTGTGTGTGTGTGTGTGTGTGTGTGTATAATTAACATTACTAGCAATTATCTATACCAAGGAAATATGCTACAGGCTGCAGGAATATGAAATAAAGATTCAGCTGTATATGGTAAAACTATACCTAGAAGGACCAAGGAATTCTTCCAGAAAAAAAAGCCAAATCTCAAGAAGTATTTAGTGTTATTTGGCTTTTAATATATCAGCTGTTTCCTGCTATGAATTTCTTGTGCACTCTCATAATTTCCCTAAGAACTTTTAACAGTGTGGATGGATCATTTCTTGGGCATATAGTTTAAAGTACTTGGATAAGGTCACATAGACAAGGCTTTCAGCCTGCAGGCTTCATGCTCCCTTTTTAGCATTTGAACTGTTTATCTGCCTTCTGCAAATACCCCCTTTAGCAAGCATCCAAAGATAGGGCCAGCTCCAGACCAGGACAGCAACAGATAGACTAGCCACTAGGTGCCTGACGCCCCTGATTAAGGTAAACACCCTTACAGAGACACAGACTGTCTCCTAGGCCAAGTGCCTGGCTCCTAGGTGCATAGCTTTGCTTGTGCAAATCAAGCTCAGATCTCCCCTTCTCTCACAGCCCTAGAGCAACTTCTTAGAACAAAAGGGTTTTCTTCATACCAGGTGTTTCAAGCTGTGATACAAATTGACTGGCTATCAAGTACTCCTCCCCCGCCCTGTCAGAACATGGCGGCATAGGAAAGTAGAGGCAGTTTTATTTTAGTGACTTAAGAGACTTCTTTACCTAACCACCTGTAAGATTGTAGTTTGAGCACATTTATGATAGACTCGTAATGTTTCACCTAACCACTTTTAAGAATATATTTTGAGCACATAAATTTCTTTTCCAATTTATTCCAGACCTTATCTGACCCCACCTCCTCTATTCACTCCCCTTTTGGGTTGCAAATGAAGCTGACATTGATGGCTTTGCTGGGGATCTTGTGTTGTATTGTAAAAGACTTACTGTTGATGAGGTTGTAGACTGGTTCCCCACTAGAGAGCATTAAGCAAGAAAAAGCAATTTAATGAAGAGCTTATAGTCCAGATGGATGCATCAAATATATATACATAAAACAATAGTTTCACTTCTTCTGAACAATACATGAGTTAGTCTACACCCCTCACCACCAAAATGCTTGAGTAAAGATAGCTAAATGCATACTAAATAAAGAAATGTTCTAAGGGATAAGGATGTAATCAATGAACACAGTTCTCTAAATGTGCTGATAAACTTAAATTGGCAGAAAAATGGATGAAATGGTATTACTGTTTTGAGTGGGGCAAAGCCTAGGAAGCAGTGAATGATGGTGAGAAAATGTTGGGTCCCCTAAGTAACAAAGAATGATTTAATAACTTAGTGTTCATTTTGTTGTATTTCCTACCTAGGTATACATGTTTACTAAAGACCTTCATGGTCTTCATGAATATATCACCGTATAAAAGACTTATTTTTATTGCAAATATATGTACAATGAATGACTTTTTAGTTTAAATTATTCTCTATAGTTATTTTATTTATACAATGAAAAGTTGAAAGCTTTGTGGGTGGGTTTTTTAGTTTTCTTTTTGTTTGTTGTTTGTTTTAATTCTTTTTCAAAGACCCTGGTAAGATAACCATTCTTTGCTTGAATTATATGACCAATGTACTCCATTCGTAACTTCACCTAGAAAGTAGATTTTTACTATTAGAAGTTGTTTAACTTTGGAAATGGATGAGGAAGGACAGGGTAATCTTGGTCAAGTTGTTAAATCTCTTTAGGGAACAATTTTCTCTCCTGTAAAATTAGATAATAAACTACTCTGTAATGTCTGTTATGTGGGTCCAAATAATGTAATTAAATAAGAATGAATATGGGAAATATCTTCATTGTTATCCTTTTGACCTTTAAGTTATTTTTTTTTTCATGAGAGAAAGCTTCACAGTGACTTCCCTTTCTCCAAAACATAAATCCAGCAGGTGGTTAATTAAATATTTATGACTTCAGAAAGATGTTTCAAGCAATCATTAGGGCAGGACCTGGCATGTTTGATCCATCTGTTAGCTATTAAATCCTCAATGTTGAACTCTCTTGGGTGGAGTGTTAGGAGGAAGAAGAGAATGTGTGCCAGAAAACAAAATGACTTATTACTGTATGGTTGCTTATGTAGAACATCACTGAACCCACTGACTTGGAATGATACAAGTTCATGAGAGGAGAATTGATTTGAAAAAATAATCAGCATGTTCTTTTCATTATTATTGTATTAAGAAAATAAAAATGAAACTAGATCTATTCAGCCATTTCCAGGTTTTAAGAATGTTTGCTTTTACAAAAAAACATAAAACCTGTATCTGAACATATTGCCTAGCATTTCTACATATTTCTAGTACTCTATAAAGTAATATTCACCTAGCGTACCTGTTTTTAACCTTTCTTTCTAACTTTAATTTATCCAAGTTTTGCATATACATCAATTTAAATGGTAATTAGAAGAAGCTTACCATAAAAAAAAAAAAAAAACAAGGAGCAAGTCCTTTCTGTTCTTTGATCCCTTTCTTGTGATACTTGCTTCATGTTCTTAAATGATTATGGTGGTTACTTTTGATCTTTCTGTGTAGAATATCATCTTCTTCTGCTTTCTTATGAAAGATGAAACAAGGACACATGTCTTTGTTTTTTGAAATGGGGTTTCACTGTGTTGCTCTGACTATCCTTGGAACTCTCTCTCTAGACCAGGCTGGCCTTGAACTCAAGAGATGCAGCTGCCTCTGCTTCCTGAGCACTGGGATTAAAGGTATGCACCACCACTGCCCAACTTGTGTCTTTTATTTAAAAAAAAAATCTGTTTCTAACTTCTACTTTCATGAAAAAATTTGTAATTTGTACTATATTGCATTATTATAACTAATAACTATTCATCATCATTCTGAGCATTCTCCTAAGCTCTTTTTTAGATTTCATGTTTTCTATTTTTGTTTACTCTCTTTTTGGTGGAGTATATCATCTAAAAGCTCTCTGCAGAAAAAAAATAGTTAAGGGGTAAATAATTTAATGAATGAGTCAAATTGAATGAAATATTGCTATAGCCCCTCACCTTTGGTTATAATGTTAAATCTTAGAATTTTGAAGGTGTTGTGCCTCTAGTTTTGATAGCCATTATGTCTATTATAGCAGATTTCATCCACTCCCTGGACTTTTTGTATATAGCTTGTTGTTGTTATTGCTCAATTTTGTTTTGTGAGAACTTTAGCTGTTTTCTTTTCTTCTATGATGCTGGCAATCAACTAGGTACTTGGGCTTACCACTGAGCGACATCCTCAAACCTTGTTTTGTTTTGCCTTCAGGAGACTTGTGAAATCTTTTCAATGTCTCCAAAGATACAGAATTTGGAGAGATCTAGAGGAAACAGAATCAACAAGACTTGGGGTATAAGGAAGAGTAAAGAGTTAGGAAGACTCTGGGTATTGTTCGAATCTTAGGTGGTCTTTTAATAAAATACCCAAAGCCAGATATCAGGGTGAAAGCTGAAAGATCAGAGAAGCAGAACAGCCAGCCACTAGTTCTTACCTCTACAAAATCCTCAAGCTAAAGAAAGTGAGTTTCTGTTTCCTCACACCTTATCTACCTTCCTCTGCCCTGCCATATTACTTCCTGGGATTAAAGGCGTGTGTGCTTCCCAAGCAAGGGCATGAGATCTCAAGTGTTGGGATTAAGGGTCTGTGCCACCACTGACTGACCTCTGTGTCTAATCTAATGGCTGGCTCTGTCCTCTTATCCTCAGGAAAGTTTATTAGGGTACACAACATATCACCACATTTTCCCTTTTTTGTCTAAAATAATAAAAGAAGGTTATAACTAATATAAGAAAAATTTTATAAAATATGTACAATAATTATATACAATATATATAGTCAAGAATTACATTAACAATATCCAGTCCATTAACATTTGACAGATTCAGAGAAAATACTCCATTATTTATCCTATTTGGGTGAGTCCACAATGTTGTACCTAATTCACTTTCTATCCTAACTTGTATTACCAACCCAAAACTATCTTTTGATGTCTGTCAAACTTATACACTTTGTACATCTTTAGTGAGTTTCTTCTCTGAATTTGTTAACAAGGAAAACTATATCTAATCTTCAACTTCCTCAGAGACCTGAGAAGGAAATAATATTACCTAATTAAGCAGGAAGTACAAACAAGCAACTTGCAAAAAATGTGAGAAATGACAGAAACAGCTGGCTGCGTAGACAGTCACCAAAGATTTCTCTGCAACATTGGGGCATCCATCTTTGGCTTATAGGCCTAGCATATCTGACAGACTCATCTGTGAAGCAGGATTTTCTAAAGGGCCTTCTCACCTCATCTTGGCAAAGTTCATCAGTCCTTTCTTTTGTGTCCTGCTTGTCCATTTTGGACAGCATACTGTCAGCAGTCAAAGCAAGGGTACTTTCTTGTCCAGTGGCTAACTTTTGCCACAAAGAAAGTAAACTCCATATGGAGTTTCTTCAATGCCCATCATGTTCTCTGAAGTAGATTGGTGCTGCCAGGAGCATACATGTCTCATAGTCAGAAAAAAAAATAAGAATCTGTTATCAAAACATCTTAAATGCCATATTCTGTAGATCTCTAAAGTTTTTGAAGATGACTTATGTCTAAAATATATTTCTGTTTGACATTGAAAACATACCTAATATGACTACAAGTTCGATTGTAATGACTAACTAATAACTTGCATTTCTTTATATCCTAATTAGTTGATAATAATAACTTTCAAGGACTAGAAAATTACATTACAGTGTTAAGTGAGTTGTATAGGTACAATACGTTGAACAAGATTAGAAGTATATGTACAGTATTTTCTAACAATCAATCTCAAATTTGTATAAATATACATAATATGTGTACAATCTACAAAAATCCAATCCAATGAAAAATATTTAAAACTAGTATTTGCTTTCTAAAAGTAGATTCAGTAATCTACCTTTTTATCTTATCATCTCTATATCCTCTTTTTTTTCCTTTTCAGAGTAGATTCAATAATCTACCTTTTATCTTATATCTATATCCTCTTTTTTCTTTTTTTTCAAACAAGAACTCTAAATCTAATCTCCTTTGTTTAGACTTTTTCCTTACCATTAACAATAACTTGTAACCAACTATTCTAAACAATGACAATTATACATAACCCATTGAATGACCAAAAACCACCCATCCCACCTCTTGGAAATGTGAGTGTCATGTTCTTAAAATTACTTCCTGCTGTCTGGGGGCAAAGGCATCTTTAGGGAATCTTGAAAAGAAAAATTTTGGGTTAATTGTCAAGTCCTGGGAGAGTTAGCTGTATCATTTGTCATCCAGTCACTGCATAATAGGAAAGTGTAGGACTTGTCTCAAGTCCTTGCTCAAGTAGTCTGTGAGGCTGGATCATCTCAGCTAGCCATCTCAAAATTGCCCTGAGCAGTTTGTAGTCCAAAGCTGATCTTTGGGTGGTGTTTGTCATCTTAGTGGCATTATCATTGTCCTGATGAAATCATCCTTGTGGGATCCTATCATCTCTTTGGAGACTTCAAAGATCACATTGGGTCAGATTATTCCTGTTCTTGGTAATTTTTTTCTGGGTAATTCTCTTCTTCTTTGGATGCTTACTTGTCCAAAGGTCTTTAAATTCTTCAAGGTGGTTGTTTTTCTTTACCTGAAAAGACATAAAAAAAAACCCTTCCCCAACCCTAACCTTGGGGAATTTCCAAATCTAATCCTTATCAAATTTCTCTGCCCAGACATCACTTTCTGGGATTAAGGCATGTATGCTTCCCAAACAAAGGCATGAGATTTCAAGTGCTGGGATTAAAGGTGTGTGCCAACACTGCCTAATCTCTCTGATCCTCAGGAATGTTTATTAGGGTATACAATATATCACCACACTGGGTTTTTAGTTTATTGACCAAGATTGTTTTTAACCAAGGTAAGGATCAGAGGATTAGTAGAGTCCTTTATTTTTCCAAGCAGGGGAGAAGAAATAATGTGTTTGGTTATAAATATGCTGAGTTTGAAGGATTGAAGGACCATCTGGATACTGTAGTGAAAGTTCCCAAAAGAGTTGAAAATACTAGTTTGAGGCTCAGAAGAAAGGCCATCTTATATTAGAATCTAGACCATCATGCATCCTTACAGCTAATAGCTAAATTGGGCAATTGATAGGAATGCCAAGACTGCTTTGAGTGAGAAGTCTGAATGTAGAACTCTGCCACATAAATTGAAGATTGCACTGAGAAGACAGAGGAGAACTTTTACATAGTGACTGTTCCACTTAGAGTTATTTAATGCTTGAGACCCCTAAATTGCAAGAGATAACTATGTTCAGTGTGTATAAATAGTATTAAGTGTTACTATTGCGCTAGAAGATTCTTAAATACAACATAATATGTAAATATAAAAATTAAATTTACTTGAGATCTTACTCTTTAGAAGACATTTTGAAATGGCTGACAGGAACAACATTCATGAAAACAAAAAGATCAGTAGGAGCTGGAGTAGGTTAGGTATATGAAGAAACTGCAACCTATGAAGTAAACATCACTGCTCAACTGCCCCACCCCCTTTCCTTGTACTACTTCCACAATGTGGTATTTTCTTCAGAACAAGGTTAACAGTGTTTTCCTTTCACTTTCCCCTTTTCCATCTTGTTTCATACTCTTTATTATTGATGAGATTATTGTCAAGGGTAAAATTTATTTGAAAATTTGTATTTAAATTTTATTAAGTCGTCTCATAAAATCATTTTCTTGGGAAAGATTGACCCAGTTGCCCTGTATAATGGATCAGTAGCATCTTCTTATGCTTGGTAGAGTGCCCTATAACTTCTTAACAAAGTACTCCATAGTTTATGTCTAGAAACAGTTCTTGAGATGTGGAAGACTGGAAAGGGTTGCCTCTTGGAAGACTGCATAGTGAAAAAAAAAAACAAAAACAATCAGGAACATGTAGTCTTGGTCAAGCTTCATATTTGAACTTTTACTGGTCCACATACAAGGCAGTTCCCTGGGTGCTGTGAAGGGTACCAAGATGAGTACTTTGAGAAAGCCAAACAAACTCAAATAATAAAATTAAAAAGAAAGGAAATAGTTATTAATCCAAAATAAAGGTATAATGTCAGGTCATGGGGAGGGGGGTGAATGAGAATGGTCCCCATAGGCTCATATGTTTGAATACTTGGTCCCAGTTGGTGGAACTGTTTGGGAAGGAATAGGAGGCACGACCTCTCTCAGGCCTCACTATGCTCTCCTTTTTGGATTGAAATGTGAGTGCTCAGCTGTTCCTGCCACTATGCCTTTGCTTTGTCATCATGGATTCTAACCCTCAGAAACTTAGATCACTTAAATACTTTCTTTTGTAACTAACCTTTGTAGCTAGAGTTTTCCTGCCTGGCCCACAGTCAGGACAAATCTCTAGCATCCACCAGTCCCACAGCCGCTCAGACCCAACCAAGTAAACACAGAGACTTATATTGCTTGCAAACTGTATGGCCATGCCAGGCTTCTTGCTAACTGTTCTTACAGCTTAAATTAATCCATTTCCATTAATCTATACCTTGCCACGTGGCTCGTGGCTTACCGGCATCTTCACAGGCTGCTTGTCATGGTGGGGGCTGGCAGTGTCTCTCTGACTCAGCCTTCCACTTCCCAGCTTTATTCTCCTCCTTGTCCCGCCTATACTTCCTGCCTGGCCACTGGCCAATCAGTGACTTATTTATTGACCAATCAGCAACACACTTGACATACAGACCATCCCACAGCAAACCTTGCTCATGGTGTTTTGTCACAGCCATAGAAAAGTAAGTGAAGCACAGTAGAGAGTATAGTTGATTCTTATTGACACCATTGGGGGAAAATTTAAAGGAAAGAGTTATCATTTTACCTGAGTTGTCAGGATGGGAAGGATTTGATAAGCAGAAATAGCCTAGGAATAGCTTCCCCTGGTTTCAAAACTTCATGAAGTAAAGTTGAAAGCCCTTGTGACCAAGCTTATAGTTTATGTCTGAGTAGGAATGATGAGGCTGGCAAGAAAAGTATAGATACTCTTTGCTTAGTAACTGAGCCAAAAGTATCACTATTATTATTATTACTTTTTATTATTATTATTATTATTATTATTATTATTATTATTATTATTATTGGTTTTTAGAGACAGGATTTCTCTGGGTAGCCCTGGCTGTCTTGGAACTCACTCTTATAGAACAGGCTGGCCTCAAATTCAGAGATCCACCTGCTTCTTCTGCCTCCTGAATACTGGGATTAAAGGCATGTGCCACCACCACCTGGCCCAAAATTACTTTTATTACTTAGCAACTTAAGCTTATTTACTGATGTTTCTTTCATATATGGAGCTTGCTGTGGAGCTTATTTGAAAGCCTGTTTTCAAATTTGAAATTTTTTACATTTGAAAGCCTGTTTATCAGTTCCCTGGCCCATAGTACCAATAAATTGTGTCCACATGGATAAATCCATATTGTCTCCAAAATTCCAAAGCACTGGGTTTCCTATGGGCTGCTTTCATACTCCCACTCCACCCCCCACTCAGAATATAAGGAAACTGAGAGGCATGCAAAGAAACAAATTTTGTTCTTTGTAAATTTAGTCTTTATAAGAAAAAAATAAGCCGGGTGGTGGTGGCGCACGCCTTTAATCCCAGCACTCAGGAGGCAGAGGCAGGCGGATCTCTGTGAGTTCGAGGCCAGCCTGGGCTACCAAGTGAGTTCCAGGAAAGGCGCAAAGCTAAACACAGAAACCCTGTCTCGGAAAAAAAAAAAAAAAAAAAAAAAAAACAAAGCCGGGCGGTGGTGGCGCACGCCTTTAATCCTAGCACTCGAGAGGCAGAGCCAGGCGAATCTCTGTGAGTTCGAGGCCAGTCTGGTCTCCAAAGCAAGTTCCAGGAGAGGCGCAAAGCTACACAGAGAAATCCTGTCTCGAAAAACCAAAAAAAAAAAAGAAAAAAAAGAAAATTATTTTTGTTTTATTTATTAATGTTTGCTCTGCAGTGTAATTTTTTGTGTAGCTTTGTCTCTATTTCAGTAATGTCTGGCTCTTCTTGCCAAGGAAGCAGTCTGCTAAAGTATGTTCACTTTAATCTCTCTGCCATTAGTTGGGCTTCTCACATTGCTGCTAAGAACAGGGGTTTTGTTGTTGTTACTGGTGGAGGTGGTTTTGTTTGTTTAACCATGGTTATGCCTCTGCACTGTTTCAAACTCTGTTGGCTCCTTGTCACCTAGGCAGCAGTTCAAGTTGTACAATGTGGTGTGCAGTGATCTGACCACCAACACATCTCCAGTCTTATCATTTAAATTTTACACTCCTTCATTGTTATCTTAGCTTGTAGTTAAAACAGTGGCATCTCATTAGTTTTTAACTTTTGCTTAGTTTTGCAGGTCTACCTGCCTAGAACTCTAAGCACAAGCATAAATTAATTGATGCTCATCATTCTGTCCCAAATTTGCCATGTCTATGAAATGTCCCCTAAAGTCTCTCCCTTTAAGCACAGTAGACTGCCTTCCTTCCATGGCATCCATTCCTGCACAGTTACCAATAGTGGCACTCTGGAGAAATTACTGATTTGATTTTATTTATTTATTTATTTTATGTGTATAGGTGTTTTGTCTTCATGTATGTCTGTGCACTACATGCATGCCTGGTGGCTTCAGAAGCCAGGAGAGGGTATCAGATCCCTGGAACCTAAAGTAACAAAAGGTTGTAAGCTGCAGTTTGGGTGCTGGAAATTGAACCTGGGTCCTCTGGAAGAGCAGGCAGTCCTCTTAATCACTAACTCATCTCTTTAGTCCTTTACTTCACTTTTTTTTTTTTTTTTTTTTTTTTTTTTGGTTTTTCGAGACAGGGTTTCTCTGTGTAGCTTTGCGCCTCTCCTGGAACTCACTTGGTAGTCCAGGCTGGCCTCGAACTCACAGAGATCCGCCTGGCTCTGCCTCCCGAGTGCTGGGATTAAAGGCGTGTGCCACCACCACCGCCCGGCTTACTTCACTTTTTAATAAAGGAGTTTATTATAGGCTTAGGAGTAAGAGCTTAAGAGGTTGGAAACAAGTAGAACCCCTGCATAGGAAGAGTGAGTCCCAAAAAAGGTGTGCCACTGAGGGTTGTTGTCCAAGAGTCAATAAGGATTTTCTGACTTGAGGAATGGGGCATGAGCTGGTCAGTCCAGTTGATCCACCTCTGAAGTGTTTTTAATCACTCCATCCCAGGTGTCTCAACTGAAGATTCAGTTGCATACTCACATATCTTCCAGGCAGTTGGCAAATTGTAAATGTTTCTCCTGAAGACAAGTTCAGTCTGTAACTGCAAGTTCCTCCTCTGGCTGCTCACCCCACCTCCTACCTAGGGTTTCATTCAGCCTTTTTCTCTAAGGACATTACTGGGGGTATTTTTTGGGGGTCCATTGTTTGAATAGTCTATACCTTGAACTAATAAAATAGATACTCTCATTTTTATTTGTAATATCATTCAAAACTAGAAAACTTGATGCAATGTTTTATTTAAAAATTCTTTTCTTTAACAAAGAAATTCAGGTCATTTTGATACATTTTAGTAGCCCATGGTGATGGCATATGCCTTTAATCACAGCACTAGGGAGGTGTAACTCTGAGTTCATCCTGGTCTACAGAGCAAGTTCCAGGATAGCCAGGGATACACAGATAAACCTTCTCTCAAAAAACCAAATAAAATAAAATAAAGATAACTTCTTAGTTACTTAGTACTTACAGCTTACTGACATCTAGACAGTCCTGTATATGTGGTGTGGTGGATAAAGACACTTGCTGCCAAGCCTGAGGACCTGAGTTCAGTCCCCAAGATCCACATGGTAGAAGGAGAGCACACTCCTACAAATTGTCTTCTGACTTCCACATGTGAGTAGTGGCACATAGCCCCTCCTCCCATTACACACACAAACACACACATTTTTAATATGTTTCTTCTCTGTGTGCTTTTGTACACTATGAAACGTGGGAAGATCAGAGGACAACTTTGAAAAGAGAATTCTCCCCTTCCGCTCAGACATCAAACTCGACAGAGCATCTTTACCCAGTGAACCATCTTACTGGCTTTATTGCTCACATTATTTCAGTAGTGTATGCTATAATGTGATTTATCACTTTTGGTGCTAAGCTGGATCACCTGGCAGAGAAAGTGTCTGTTGGGTCTGTCTACTCTAAATGCACTACTCCTCTTCTCTCACCATAGAGTAATCTTCAAAAGGAAACCACCATCAACAGACCACATTCAAATGTGAGGGGTCTAAGTATTGTATCATCTTGAGAGAATCCACATAGTCTAGTCTTAATTACTCTCTATAGGGTCTGTCTCTTCTCTCCATTTATCTATTATGTCAGTGACCTCATGAGTAGTCATGTCATTCTCTGAGGTATACTTTAATGCTACTTTTTTGTTGATCAAGTTGTCTATTCAGAGCCATTGAAGACTCTTTGGATTAGCTCCTGTGTCCCACTGTACATATTCCACTATGGAAGGCTATTTGTTTTGATTTGATTTTTAGAGCTTTTCCTTACTTTCTGTACTCTGATACTCAAACACAATCTTAAGAATGTTTTGCTTCAGTACATTTCCATCAAAATATTTCAAATATTTCTGTTTGCTTTGTGGTTCACCAGCTCTTCTGAATGTCTTGGTTTTTGATTGAAGAGACAGTTGTGCTTATCTTTTTGAAACCTAGACACCCATCAGATGACTAAAGTAACCTGTTATATTATTTGCCTGACATTTCTCATTTGTACACAAAATAATACCTCAGATACTTATACTCCTCACTTATCTGTGTGGAAGCACCTACCAAGTGGTAGGCAGTGTCCTGGATGTTCAGTGGGTAGTTCCCAGGCTAGTGAGGACACGGTCATCCTCCAGGAATAAGTGCTGTGGTGGAGCTTGCTATGCATTAGAAGAAAGGTAACTTCTTGATATTTTAAGGATGATATTCATCAGCCAAATAATGGAGGAAATAGTAAGTAAGGCAGGACAGTAATGGGTAAAGGTCATGGGGATGCTTGAATAAAACATGCAGCTGTAACAAAGAAAGTGGCACTTTGGAGGTATAGCAAGGAGTTCATTGCAACTGAAGCATAAAATAAGATAGAGGAGGTGAGAGGTGAGCATCAGCAAAGAAACCACCATGAAAGTTAACTGTTGGAGGGTTTGAAAGCCTGAGAGTGGCCACTTTTGTTAGCACTGTAGACAGTGAATTAAAGCAGCTAAGCAACCAGATGAGGAATCCATTCCAGTAACGTAAGAGATAAGGAGAGTGGTCACAATGATGAAATAGAAACCTTATCAACAGATGGGTGTGAGGTTGAGAGGACTGGTGATCACTGAAACAATGACTAAAACAGACCTCACCTGTACAGACCTGACAAATAAGTTACATTCAAAAATAACTGCAAAAAAACTGCATTAAATCCAGCAATTGTTCATTGATAAAAATAGTACATGTGAATGTCAAATAGTGAATAGCTCCAGGATATCATATGCTCAAGTTCTCAAAAACAGAACTAAAGAAACCAGCACTAGCCGGGCGGTGGTGGCGCACGCCTTTAATCCCAGCACTCGGGAGGCAGAGGCAGGCAGATCATTGTGAGTTCGAGGCCAGCCTGGTCTACAGAGCGAAATCCAGGAAAGGCACAAAGCTACACAGAGAAACCCTGTCTCGAAAAACCAAAAAAAAAAAAAAAAAGAAACCAGCACTAAATATATAGAATTTTTTCCAAAAAGAAAGATGTTCTCCTCTGGCTCAGATCTTATTATTGTACAACAGCCCAACTTTATCTGTTTTGTGAGTGCCTCCAAAAATATTTTCTTCCATTTCCTGGCAGTGCTTAGCTGGTGGTATCTGTTATCTCTGGTAGAAATCATAGTGATATACATTTGCACAGTTCGTTAGTCTTATGCTCCTCCCAGTGTGCAAATAGCTATAAGTTCAATACTTGGAAAGATCACAAATGTTCTCACTTACTTATGTCAGTTTATACAAACATGTTGACTTATCAATGCCACTATAACACTAGTTATTTTCTCTGGTAATGGTAAATGTACTTTAAAGGGCTTTAGTGACTAGAATATACTCCAGCTTCTAATTGAATCTGGCCATTCTTGGGAAATATCTCAGCATTTCTTTAAAGCTACAAATGATAGCCCATTTTGTAGATAAGAAAATTGAAACAGCAACTTATATATATTGCCTCAAACCTCTGAGGCTGATAATACACATGTCTTTCATATATATTCTATTTCAAAACTGATACAGCTTAAAACAAGCACATTCACATGCCATATTAAAAGTTTATATAATCCCTTGTTTACAGAACGTTCTAGAAGAAGGGGGAAAGCATCCGAAACATAGTATTGTTATTTTTATAAAACGAGATAAAGAAATTGGAAGCTAAGAGGCCTCAAGACAGTAATAGCCTTCCCTAATTAGAGTGAATTTGATTTTTAAAAAGTAATTATCAGGGCTATTGATGTTCACTGAGATACAAAACATAGTAAGAAACATGTTCACATATTGGCTTGATCAGTAGCAGTGAAAACTCTTTGCCTACTATTGTTTTGTTAGAAGTTTATATCAGTAATAGAAGAAACTCCTGGATTGGCTGTGCAAGTGGTTACCTAGTGTCTTAATAATGAACTCAAGGTGACACAGCTTCAGAATAACTATTCTAACTGTACAGAAATTCACTGAGTCTATAGAGTTTTAGTCTGGTTAATTTCATTGTCTAATGTTTTTATTTCCAAGGTTTTTTTGCGATAAAGTTAATTAAAATTTTAAAAATAATAAGGAACTGATGAGTTGATCTCTCAGATGTAGTATATATTCTAAATAATCTATTCAAATCATTAAGTATAAATCATTTTTACATTAAAACTAGCTCCTGGCCAACTGTCCCAGTCCATTTTGGCTGGCACAACAAGGTACTGTAAATCCAGTAGCTTATAAGCAACATAAATTTATTTCTCACAGTTTTGGAGGTTGGGAAATCTGAAATGAAGGTGCCAGGAGATTCAGTGTCATTCAGTGGCCTTTTTCCTGACTCATGGATGTGCTTTCTCACTGTCCTCACAGTATGCAGAGGAAGGCAGCCCTCTGGAATCTCTTTTGTTTGGACACAATCTCATATATGAGAGTTTTGCCTTCATGACTTATTTCCCAGCTTCACCTTCTAATGCTACCACTTTGGTGATTAAGTTTCAGTATATAAATTTTAGGGAGTAAAAATCATCCAGACCATAGTATCTTTTTTTTTTTAAACTACCATTGTAAGCTAGTCAGGTATTATTAGTCTGTGGAATCTATCTTGATTTTTATATACCAGAAATACAGGTTCCTAAACATTTTTAGTAAGATCTGAAGATAACACTAACCATGCTTCATATTTTCAATGTCTTTTTGGTTGAGCTCAAGTTTAAAACTAAGGCATAACTCTTTATGTTGTGATTGCAGTCACAATGAAATCTAACTACCACCAAAAGTAATAATAATCATCTCTTTCATACATTTACCGGGTAGTAGCATATTAAATTTGTCCAAAACAGTCTTTAATATCTAATTTAGAATGATGGGTCCAATGAAAGTAAATTATAAAGTGTAGATGTAACCAACGGTCTTATCAAATAAGAAACACAGAGCCAATTCAGAGAAGAAAACCAAGAGGTCAGAGCTAAGAGCCTCACCCTTCCTGATTCAGGGATCCTCTCCAGCCAAGAGAGCTCTCCGAAAAGGACCTACTTCCTGTGTGTCTGTTTTTAAAGTCTTCCTGTTCTGCCTTCTCATTGGTTGTAAACCCAAACATGTGACTGCCTCGTCACTGCCTGAATGTACCGCCCTCCAGGTCCTTAAAGGCGTGCGCCACCGCCGCCGCGCACTTGCTATGACTCTAATAGCTCTGACCCCCAGACAACTTTATTTATTAAATACAATTAAAATCACATTTCAGTATAAGTAAAATACCACCACATTTCCCCTTTTCTATTTTAATAAAAAGGAAAAAAAAGAAAAAGGTTATAACTAACAAAAGAAAAACTGTATACAAAAGTACAATGACTATATAGAATATATACAAGTAATAAATGTCTAAACAATGTCTAGTCCATTTGTATTTGACAAATTCAGAGAAAATAATTTCATTATCTATCCTATTTTGTTAAGTCCAAAATGTATCTAATTCACTTTCTATCCTAATTAATCTTCAACTATAACTAACTAACCTTCAACTATAACTACCTAATCTTCAACTCCCTCAGAGACCCAAGAAGGAAATAATATTAGCTAACAAAAATAAGAACAGAAAGTGCATGCAAGCAACTTCCAAAAAATTTGTGAGTTGACAGAAACAGCCAGCTGCCTGGACAGTCACCTGAGGTTTCTCCACACTGTTGGGGCATCATCTTCAGCCTATAGGCTTAGTGTATCTGACAGACTCATTTGTGAAGTAGGATGTACACAAGGTCATCAGTTCAACCTCACATTGGGTGAGAGCAGTCCATGTACCAGAAACACCTGAATTCCACTAGTGTCATGTCATGATTCAGGATTTTAAATTCTGGAAATTGTTGTTGGTTTTTTAATTCAGCTGTCCATTCTTCTTGGCTGTGTATATATGGCTTCATCTCAGCATCCCGTTCTTCTCCACATCCCTCTTCAAGAATAACTGTTTCAGCTGCTGTTCCATTGCACATCAGAAGCCATCGGCCCACTGCCTATTCAGCTGCCTTCGAAGAAAAGGGCACTGTACCTTTTCCGAATTGTGAAGGCCATTTCAGGGATGGTGCCATATTGTCCTGGCCTCAGAAGATGCCTTTTGATAAAGCCATAACCACACTTGTTTTGGCAAGAATCAGTAGTTTTTTGTTTCATGTCCTGTCTGTCCATTTTGTCAGCAATTGATTCGAGGATACTTTGTTGTCCAGTGGCTAACTTTTGCCACAATGAAAGTTAACTCCATATGCAGTTTCTTCAATGCCCATATTTTCTCTGAAGTAGATTGGTACTGTCAGGAGCCGACATGCCTCATAATCATAACAAAAAAGAAAAATTTTCTAAATTATTAAAACATTTTAAATACCATATTCTGTAGATCTCTGAAGGGTTTGAAGATGACCTGTCTAAAATATATCTGCTCAATTTTTAAAACATATCTAATATGACTACAAGTTCTATTGTAATGTGTAACTACTAACTTTCATTTCTTTATATCCTAATAGTTGGTAATAATAACATTCAAGGATCAGAAAATTGCATTGTTAAATGAACAGTATAAGTACAATTAGAGATATACATATAGCATTTTCTAACAATATCAATTTCAATATATATAATTTGTATACAATATAAAACAATCCAATCCAATGTAAAGTATTTAAAACTAGTAATTGTCTTTTTCTTCTTCTTTCTTTCTCTTTTTTTTTTAAACAAGAACCTTAAATCTAATCTCCTTTGCTTAGCCTTTTTCCTAACCCTTGACAACAACTTGTAACCAACTCCCCTAAACAATGAAAATTATCCCAGACCCAAAACCCATTAAAAAGACCAAAAAACCACCCTCCCCACACCACCTCTTTGGGAATGTGGGCGTCGTATTCTTAAAATTGCTTCCTGCTGGGTATGGGCGAAGTTATCTTTATCCTGAAAGAAAAATTTTAGGTTAATTGTCAAATTCTAGGAAAGGTAACTATATCCTTCATTATCCAGTCTGTGTATAATGCCAAAGTTCAGGGTTTATCTCAAGTCTTTATTCAAGTAGTCTTTGAGACTGGATCATCTCAGCTAGTCATCTCAAAATTGCTATGAGCACCTTGTAGTTCAAAGCTGATCTGTAGATGATGTTTGTCAGCTTAGTGATATTATTATTGTCCACGTGGAATTGTTGTTGTTGTGGGGCCCCAACTTCTTCCTGGAGACTTCAGTTGATGTTAGGCCTGGCCGTGATTTCCTGCAGAAAACTGATAAGAGACTCGAACACAAAGACATATATATGCAGCTAATTGAAGCTTTTTTCTAGAATTAATTAATACTCTATATGACCATTCATATCTTAACAAAGGTTAAAATGTATATATATCTATATATTAATCTTGTAAATTTTGATATAAAATTTATACTTTAAGAAAAGTTTTAAAGAATCAGAATAGAATCAAAGAGTTGAGATTAGTAATAGAATAGTCCCTTAGTTAATTTGGCTTTTCTCCTGTCCCATAGCAGAAGATGGCTCTTTTATTCTGGCATGATACAGGGGGTTTGCATTTTCCTTTTAACAACATGCTTGAGTTTAAAGAAGGAGAGAGCCATTCTCCAACTCTAAAGTCAGCTTTAAATTTTAATTGAACTGGGACTATTAGAAGACCAATAGTGTTAAATTTTTAGAGAAAAGCAGAAACAAACATTAGGAAGACATAAAATTTTTTAGATAATATATACCCATATGCCATTTCACTCTGTTTCCTGGGATAGATGATTTGTCCCTTTTCTTCAGTTGTCTCATTTGTCCAGTGTTCTTCAGATTCCTTAACCTTCATTCTCCTAAAAGACAAAAACAAAAACCTTTCCCCAAGACTAATTTTGGGGATGTTCCTTTTTGGCAAGTTATTATCTGATTAAATGAAAAGACATGTGTTACTGGTATAAGTTAGTTTAAATTGGATGTTCATGCTGGTTGAAGAACTATCACCTCCTCTAATTAAGAGGTTTCTCTTGTTCAAATCGAACCTTTATCAATTTTGATGGTACCCAAACTTATCTTCTCCTGTAGAAACAAAAGCAAAACCTCGTCCCCAATGTAACACATACCCTGGTTTCCATTCTGAGGTCAGCACATCCTGAAAGTATATAGGCTGATTTAATTCTGTAGTTTTTTCTATTATCCAAGGTCTCTCTGCAGCTGTTGTTCCTTTCTCATTGGCATTAAGAAAATTCAAAGTTAATAGAGCATTATGCAGTCTGTTTCTGGGGGTTTTTGTTACCCCTTTCTGTTTATTTAGCATATCCTTTAGAGTTCTGTTTGATCTTTCTATAACTGCTTGACCTGTAGGATTATGTGGTATGCCTGTAATATGCTTTATATTGTAATAAGCAAAAAACTGTTTCATTTTAACAGAGACATATGATGGAGCATTATCAGTTTTGGTTTGTGCAGGTATACCCATGATGGCCATAACTTCGAGCAAATGAGTGATTACAGAATCAGCTTTTTCAGAACTCAAAGCAGTTGCCCACTGAAATCCTGAATAAGTATCGATAGTGTGGTGTACATATTTCAGTTTTCCAAATTCTGCAAAGTGAAACACGTCCATCTGCCAGATTTCATTCCTTTGAGTACCTTTTGGGTTACATCCAGCTGGTAATGGCGTTTGATTGTAGAAGGAACAAGTAGGACATTTCTTTACTATTTCTTTGGCTTGTTGCCAGGTTATGGAAAAATCCTTTTTTAAACCTTTACTATTGACATGATGTTTTTTATGAAATTCTGAGGCCTCCAGCACATTTCCTATCAATAATTTATCAATCTCATCATTGCCTTGTGCTAGAGGGCCTGGCAGACCAGTATGGGATCGAATGTGAGTTATATATAAAGGATGACTCCTTTTCCTGATTGTATCTTGTAATTGAATAAATAGTGAAGTTAATTCTGAAGCATCAGGGATAAATTCTGCAGTTTCAATATGTAATACTACTCTTTCAGCATACTAAGAGTCAGTTACTATGTTGAGAGGTTCTGAAAAATCCATTAATACCAACAGAATAGCATACAATTCTGATTTTTGAACTGAATTATAAGGACTTTGAACCACTTTACTTAAATTTTCTGATTTGTAACCTGCCTTTCCTTGTTTGTTGGCATCTGTATAAAATGTACGAACTCCAGATATGGGTTTTTCCCTTACAATTCGAGGCAAGATCCAATCAGCTCTCTTTATAAGATCAATTCTATCACTTTTGGGATATTTGCTGTTAATTTCTCCCAAAAAATTACTCCAAGCTCTTTGCCAAGGTTCACTTTCTGTCCATAATTTTTCAATATCCTCCTTAGTTAAAGGTACGACAATTTCTGCTGGGTCTATTCCTGCTAATTGACGAAGTCTCAATTTTCCTTTCCAAATCAAGTCAGAGATTTTTTCCACATAAGTTTTTAATTTTTTATTTGGTTTATTTGGTAAAAATATCCATTCCAATATAATATCTTCCCTCTGCATTAATATTCCTGTAGGAGAATGCCTAGAAGGTAAAATAACCAAAATGCAATCCAGCTTTGGATCAATACGATCCATGTGCCCTTCATGTACTTTCTTTTCTACCAAGGCCAATTCTTTCTCAGCTTCAGGTGATAATTCTCTTGGACTATTTAAGTCCTTGTCACCTTCTAAGGTTTTAAACAAATTATGCAGTTCATCATTTTTTACCCCAACAATAGTTCTTAAATGAGAAATATCTCCAAATAGTCTTTGAAAGTCATTAAGAGCCTGTAGTCTATCTCTCCTAATTTGCACCTTTTGGGGTCTAATTTTTTGTAGCTCTATTTTATATCCTAAATAATTAATAGAATCTCCTCTTTGTATCTTTTCAGGAGCAATTTGTAATCCCCAGCAAGGCAAAATTTTCTTTACTTCTTCAAACATTCTTTCTAAAGTATCTGCATTTGAGTCAGCTAGTAAAATATCATCCATATAATGATAAATTATAGATTTAGGAAATTTTTTACGTATCACTTCCAATGGCTGTTGTACAAAATATTGGCACAGAGTTGGGCTATTCAACATTCCTTGTGGGAGGACTCTCCATTGAAATCTTTTAACCGGTTGAGAATTATTGTAAGTAGGCACTGTGAAAGCAAATCTTTCTCTGTCTTTTTCTTGTAAGGGTATTGAAAAGAAACAGTCTTTTAAATCAATAACTATGAGAGGCCATCCTTTTGGTAACAGAGTAGGCAAAGGAATTCCAGATTGTAGAGAGCCCATTGGCTGAATTACTTTGTTAATTGCTCTAAGGTCTGTTACCATTCTCCATTTACCAGATTTCTTCTTAATAACAAATACAGGAGAATTCCAAGGGCTGGTTGATTCTTCAATATGCTGAGCATTTAACTATTCTTCTACCAGCTCTTCTAAAGCCTGGAGTTTCTCTGTTGTTAAAGGCCATTGCTGGACCCATACAGGCTTGTCTGTTAACCATTTTAAAGGTAGAGCTGTTGATATCTTTGGAAGATCATCAGTTGTAGTGCCCTGTTCTTGTATAATATGGATGGCTGGTGACCACTCAGAATAATGCCTTCTAATATTTCTCTCAGAAACATGTGCTAGTTTATGATTTGTTTCTGAGATTGGAGGGATGTTAATCTGAGTATTCCATTGTTGTAACAAGTCTCAACCCCACAGGTTCATAGCTATGTTAGCCACATATGGTTTTAATTTTCCTCTCTGTCCTTCTGGACCTATACATTCGAGCCATCTTGCACTCTGTTTCACCTGAGATAATGTCCCAATTCCTAACAGTTGAATGTTTACCTCCTGAAGAGGCCAAGTTGGATGCCAAAATTCTGGTGCAATTATGGTAACGTCCGCACCTGTGTCTACCAGACCAGACAACAAAACACCATTTATTTTTATCGATAATTTTGGTCTTTGTTCATTAATAGAAGTTTGCCAAAAAATTTTCTTTATGTTTTCTCCTGAATTTTCTATTCTCTCTGTTTCATCATCCTGACCAGCATGACTTATTCCAATAGGCATTTGGTTATTTAATTGCTCTGAGTAGGAGTTTCCTCTACGACTGCAGGAAAGGTTTGAACTGGATTTGCTATTGGGGCCTGCATGAGGCCTCTCTGGGAGTTTCCCGAAGACTGAGGCAAAGGATTACCCTGTCTGTCCCTTGTTGATCTACACTCGTTGGTCCAGTGTTTTCCCTTACCACACCTTCTGCATACTCCAGAAGGAAGGGGCAGTCTGTTGCCATTGTTCCTTGAAGAAACATTGTTTCTAGGAATGACCTGTTTACAGTCCCTTTTCAAATGTCCTTGCTTTCCACATCCAAAACATCTAACATTCCTCAAACCTTTTGAAATTGCTTCTCCTACCCACGTATCATCATCCTCATGAGCTTCAACATTAACCGTGTCTCTAATCCAATCTTCCAAAGGTGCAGATCTTGCCTTTAATGGCCTGATTATTGTTTTGCATGCTGCATTCGCATTCTCAAAGGCCAAAGATTCAATTATTATCTTACTAGCTTCTGAATCCAGGACCATTCTCTTTACTGCTGAAGCCAGTCTTTGTAAAAAATCTGTGAAAGATTCTTTTGGGCCTTGTACAACCTTTGTAAATGACTCAGTTTTTTTTCCTGGTTCCTCAACTCTGTCCCATGCATTCAAGGCTGCTGTTTGACATAAAATTAGGGTTTGGACATCATATAAACATTGTGCTTGTGCTGAAGCATATTGACCTTCTCCAATAAGCTGATCCTGGCAGACTTGTATTCCTTTATCCCTCCACTGTTTTTCTATGTTTTTAGCTTCATCCTTGAACCAAGTTAGCCACTGAAGCCTTTGACTGGGTTCAAGAACAGCTTGTGCCAGCTCCCGCCAATCCTGTGGTACAATCCTATTATATGTTGACCAAGAGTTTAACATTTGCTTTACATATGGGGAATGCATGCCATAAGATACTATTGCCTCCTTAAACCTTTGTAAATCTAACATTTCAATTGGAGCCCAAATATTTTGTGTAGTCATTTGATCAGGCAACTGCTGTACGGTTACTGGACAAACTAAGGGTGACTGTGTAAACACAGGCTTTCTTTCTGTAACCCTATGATCCAATCTTGAAGCAACTTCACTGTTAGTTTCTTCTGTCTGAGTTTTTACAGGTTTATCAAGTTTTTCTAAAGCTGTCATCCTGGCACTTAAATTGACTATCTTTTTAAATAGTAAAATAAGAATAAGCATAGTAATAAAATGCATAATTCGGTCAACATTAATCTTCTCATATAGCTGTTCCATTGTCAGACTGTCTAAAATTGCAAACAAAGCCCAATTTTCTTCCAATGAACACAGAAAACCCATTTTTTTTTTAAATGTGGAAAAAAATTTCTCTTTTAAATAGTTTCCTTTAAAATATTCGATATGTTAAGTGACTTACCAAGTCCTCGTAGAACAGTACCAATCCGAGGGAATTTCAAAACAGCCTCCTAGTGTCCGAGGTGTGAATCCAGAGAGAGAGAGAGAGAGAGAGAGAGAGAGAGAGAGAGAACACGCAAGAACCGTAGCCACAAGTTCTACCTAAGAACTTGAATCCAGCCACGTGTTCCCGCTTGAGCCTAGTCAAGCCTTGGCTCTGGCTACCTTAAGCTCCAACCACGTGCGTTGGCTTATAGGCAGGGGCCCTGTTCGGCAGGGCAGGCCTGGATTGTCTGTAGCACCGGCTTTAAGCAAGTAGCTCAAAGTTAGTCCGGCCTGAGGCCAAGCCGACCTGGGCCCCGGGCTAGGGAGCCGGCCACCCTGGCGGAAAACGGGACCTGCGGGCCGCCCAGGCGGGAGACCGGACCTGCCGCCAAGCCAAGTTAAGCGTTTTTTAATGGATTCTTGTCACGTTGGGCGCCAAATGTGGTCTTATCAAATAAGAAACACAGAGCCAATTCAGAGAAGAAAACCAAGAGGTCAGAGCTAAGAGCCTCACCCTTCCTGATTCAGGGATCCTCTCCAGCCAAGAGAGCTCTCCGAAAAGGACCTACTTCCTGTGTGTCTGTCTTTAAAGTCTTCCTGTTCTGCCTTCTCATTGGTTGTAAACCCAAACATGTGACTGCCACGTCACTGCCTGAATGTACCGCCCTCCAGGTCCTTAAAGGCGTGCGCCACCGCCGCCACGCACTTGCTATGACTCTAATAGCTCTGACCCCCAGACAACTTTATTTATTAGATACAATTAAAATCACATTTCGGTATAAGTAAAATACCACCACAATAAAGTTGTGCCCAGCTTTTAATATGGGTATTGGAGGTCCTTTACAGCAAACACTTTACCAGCTCTACAGATTTCTAGAAGTAGACCTTTTGATGACTGTTTTGTAATGCCTGAGCACCACCCTGTGCTAGGGAAGTTTAGGGTGAGCCTGGAACATGTGCCAGAAAGTAAAGAAACGCCTTTTAAAAAGAATGAAAAAGAAGATGGGAGCATAGTCATTAGAAGTAGGAGCCAGCCTGAAGTTCTGACTAACCAAATGTTGGGAAATTGGAACCTTGATTAAACAAGTTATTGAAAAAATAGGAGCCAGGTAGTGGTGGTACATGCCTTTATTCCCAGCACTTGGGAGGCAGAAGCAGGCAGATCTGAGTTCAAGGCCAGCCTGGTCTAAAGAATGAATTCCAGGACAGCCAGGGCTAAACAGAGGGACTCTGTCTCCAAAAACAACAACAAAACAACGAAAAAGAAAAAAATAGGAATTTATGATTTATGTTGATTCATAGATGACAGATGTGCCAATAGGTGGATGGGAAAGAAGTCCTAACTGAATAACGTAGATAAAGTGATAAAGTGAGGAAAATTACTAGTTTGCAACAATCACAGTGATTGTTTTAGGCAAGAATTATAAGCAGATGCTCAATAGAGGTAGGCAGGCTGGCATTTTGACAGAGCAGGATTTTTTTCATAGTCTAATTTATCTTCCCACATATCACTGCTCTGGTTACAGGGGCAAACAATAACAAAAATGAACTGAGTAAAAGGTGGAAGATCTTTGGAAGTGGTTGTTCTGTGTATGCACTGGGAAATAGTAAATGTCATTTGTATCATGTTCATATGTATGTGGAATAGATGACCTGAATTCTGTCTTAAGGAAACACTAGACAAACCCAAATGAAGATCATCCGATTTTAAAGTGGCCTGTATTCTTTAAAATGTCAGGTCACAAAAGAGAAGGTTGGAGTAAGATAAAAGAACTAGTCTAGACTAAAGAAAACTAAAGAAGCATGGAAATGAAATGTAAGTGTAATCCACTACTGTATCTTAAAGTAGACGTGAAGAACAACATATAAAATAACATAATAATGACTGTTGTCACTATTAAAATATGGGTGGTAGACTACATTAAATGTATTAATATTAAATTTCTCAAATTTAGTAATTACACTGTGGTAGTGTTAGAGAATGCCCTCTTGTTGGAAAATACACAATGAAGATATAAAGAGAAGGGCTGGAGAGATGACTCAGTAGGTAAGAGCACTGGCTGCTCTTACAGAGGACCCAGGTTCAATTCCCAACACCTACATGGCAGCTCACAACTGTCTGTAACTCTAGTTTTAGGGGATTTGACGTCCTCATATACAGTCAAAACACCAAGCACATAAAAAGAAATAAAGAAAAAAGAGACATGTTTTTGAAACTATCAAATGTGTATGTAGAAAGTGTGATAACAATATGTAGCATGACATTAACAGTTGGGGATTGAAGTGTCTGCTATATAGGAGTTCTCTACTTGAGTCTTACAGCTTTTCTAATTGATATTTTTAGCCCTTTTTAAGGCACAAAACGATGTGATGACTATGAAGATACAGTCAGAGAGACTTTCAAAAGAATATGATCGACTCCTGAAAGAACACTCAGAACTTCAGGTTGGTGACATGTATTTATAGATTTAAAGATTTTTGAAATAATTCCTTAAATAAACTATTTGGATTGCATGCCCTTCACAAATTCAAATAGTGTGCTTAATCCTGGCTTTATTAAATAACCAGAGAAGCCAGATTTATCTAAAGGGTAAAGATTAGGCCATTACAGCCAAATGCAAAATAGCTATAATATAAAGAATTGCTAACATGGTAATTTAAAAATATTCCACATATGGTAAAGTTTTAAAGAAAAGAATTGAGCTATAAAATAACAGCATTAAAAAACTGGTTCTCAGCCGGGCGGTGGTGGCGCACGCCTTTAATCCCAGCACTCGGGAGGCAGAGGCAGGTGGATCTCTGTGAGTTCGAGGCCAGCCTGGTCTCCAAAGCGAATTCCAGGAAAGGCGCAAAGCTACACAGAGAAACCCTGTCTCGAAAAAACCAAAAAAAAAAAAACTGGTTCTGGAAAAATACGTGTTTCACCATCTGGAATGTTTACCATATTTGTACCAAAGTGAGGCCAAATTTTGAAGTTTCATATCACATTACTCCAGTCTTTGTTTTCAGTATCTTAGGGCAAAGAACTATGGCATTCAAATACCAGATTTATACCTCCAAAGTTGTATCATGAATTCTAATTGGTCAGATCGCACTACAAAAGTTGATTTAAAGATGGGGGAAAATCTTGGTTAAAGTAGCTCTCCAATCTAAGCCATGGGTTTTCTTTCTCTGTCTCCAATTTAGCAAGAGTCAGTTCCGAACATTCATCCATATTAGATAGGTTTGTCTCTTTTCTCTTCAGTTGTCAACCACCAACTTGAGTTTATTTCCCAGCCACTCTTTTTTGAGGGGTGCCAGAGATCAAATCCAAGGCCTAGTAAATGATAGGCAAGTGTTGTAGTACATTTTTGGGGCAAGTGTAGGAAGAACTGATATAGAAGCAGCCTTGGCATGTGACAAATGGGCATCATCCCCATGTACTCTGGAATCAGTCTTGGAATACCTGTATCAGTCTTCATGATAGCTTCATAGTAGCTTTATGATCCTAAGAGATAATGTCATCCATCTGAATGAAATTCACTGTCTTCACTATAACACTGAAACAATAATAGTGCCTTGCTCACTGGAGTGTTGAGAGAGCTAAGTAAAATGCAGGGTGCTTGGTACTGTTCCTGGCTGATGTAAATACTTAAGAAACATAGATAGCTGCTAGCTAAGCATGGTGTCACACACCTTTAACTCCAGCATTTAGATCTGTCTCAAAGAAAAGAAAGGAGAGAGGAAAGAAGGAATGAATGAAAAAATAAGAATGAGCTGTCATCATTGTTGTCATCAGTATTACTTCCTTTGTAGTTTTACTAAAAGACTTAGGATGTCTCAAATAGCTGCTTCAGCCTTCAGTTACTCAGTCAAGAAGCAATCTAAAACGTAAATAATCTTGTTCCCAATATGTAATCTAGTCTTGGGACACTAAAGGCTAAATTTATATGGTCTAGAGTAGATGTTTGTTTCCACTGGTAGAGATCCTGAAATTGTTGACCTCCTCAGGGCATGACAAGAACTACTCCATGACATACTCAGCATTCATCATGGGAAGACCTCTTATCTGTCTAAGTAGACTTTACTCCTTCCTATTTGTGAGAACAGGGTCTTCTCAGCCATCATCTTTTCCCACACATTTCGAGAGGAAAGAGTTTGCAAGATACCAGAATTGTTTAGGCCCTTAAATGGAAAAAGGAAAACAAAGAATATACCCTCAACCTTTCAGGTCAGTGTCCATAGCTTAATGTCTCCTTATGGCGACAGTTAATGGTAACAGTTCGATAGCGGTAACTCCTTAACCCTGAAGAATATTTAACAGTTAAGATTTCCTCCAGTCTCCTCACTATCCCCAAAAAAACCACTTTAAGCTTGGAGATTCTTTGTTCTTAGCAAAAGATGTGGAAAGCTTTTGTAGGTATACTCTGCCTAAGAAAATATGCTGCAATATATACAAAAGTAGTTGTACCTGCTTTGGAAAAGAATCCCATCCTAGATAGACTAAGTGCCATGTAGTGCAGATTGGAGCCTTATTGGAGCACATGTAATCCTTAATATCTGTCTGTATTCTGTTTATGAAATACCGACATTTATTCAGTGTGCTCTGGACAAAGCACCTGGCTAATGGTCTTATATATGTGTCAGATTTACTCCCTTGGCAACTCAGCAAGCTAAAATATTTTAGTATCTCTGTTTAGTGGGCAAAGATGTCAAGAATCAAATTTTTTTTTTTTATGTGATTTGCTCCCAAGTTACTGAACTAGAAAGAGCATTTAAAGCTAGGCGTCAAAGTCAGGAAATCTTTCTCCACAACCTCCATCATTAACTGGGTTCTTCAGCCCGTGCTGGTTATCAGTCTGTGTATTCTTGGATCCATTCTCTTTCTACCCCTGCCCTATCCCATGTGGAAACGTACATTTCCAGAACCTTGCTTTCTGTCTCCTGAGCAAATTTAGCTAGTGAGAGGCCACTGATTTCTCCTATTTTCTGTTCTAGGTGACATTTCCTTCCTGGCCTCCAACCCTTCTCTCCCTGGTCACAGTTGCAGTGGCCAGCTTCCATTTGCTGACCTTTACCCATCATCCACTCGCACCCTCTAACCAAGAGTGGTTGTGGTTTGTGCTGTTGCTAATGTTTGGGCTAAACCTTACCACTCTTTTGTGTGCCTACTGTCTTATCACCTGTAATTCTAACTTCCTGAAGTATCTGTTTAAAGGGTTAAGTTGCTCCTGTTGTAACCCTCTGAGTCATTTGACATCCACGTGCCTTGGCTACTTCATCACTTACATGAGAGATAGGGTACCTTAATGAGCACCAAACCAGATCCTATTTCAAAACAGAACTTCAAATATTTTTAAATAGGAAAGTCTCTGTATAGCCATAGCCATAAGATGCTTAGTTGATTTATTACATTTTTTTCCCTATCCACCCACCTAGTCCCCATTGTCCACTATGAAAACCTAAGAAATACGCTGAAATTTAGATGTCATTCCATGGACCCATCTTCTCGCAAGTGACTCTTTAATATTCATAGTCTGAACAAGCAAAAGAGAGTGGAAAACCGTTCTAGAGTATAAAGCTGAATTTAGCTTGTCCTCATGAATTTTACTTCTATTGTCACATCAGTCTTAGTAATTTAATTGTATCCTAAGCTTCCTTGAGAAAACTTAAGCTTTTCTCAATTTTATAAAATTGTGATAGTGTGAATGAAACAAGTATGAACAGTTGTTTAAATGTTAAAATGGTAGAAAAGCTGGTTTCTTTTCCATAATCAAATCTCATTTTGCAGTTTTTAAATACAGCTGGGGCCCCTCCTAGTTAAAAGCATTAAATGAATAGTAGGAAATGGTCCCTTCAAAACATACATAGTCTTTGTTTTTTCTTCTTTGGCCTGGCTGTCTTCTACAAAAGGAAAAAAAAAATGACTAGGTATTATATGCAGCACAAACCATCAACACTTGCTAATTTTTAAATTCATTTTGGAAAATCACCTTTCACATGGGAGATTGCTCTGAGCGTAATAGCATTTTTATTAAAACTTTGATTTATATCTAAAGTGGTCATGTATGTATAAAAGTGTAGAAGTAACATGTCATTCAAAATATCTCCTCTCATACTATCTATTTAATTGCTTACTGTTCTTATAAAAGTGTTAATACTCAGCCTTAACAAGAGGTAGTGGGCTTTCTGTGTAAAAGCAGTAACATTCTGCAGTTCCATTCTCTGAGATTTCTTTCTTGATATAAACATTTACTTTCTTAATCCAACTCTACTTTTAAGGTTAATTCCTATTTCATATCTCATTGTTTTTTGTTTTACTTTCCTTCATCTTTTCCTTGCCAAAAATCTTAATTGGGTCTGCCATAGGGGAATTTGAAAAATTTTGTTTTCCTGGGGTAACTGTGAAATGAGAGCAAAACAAATTAATATGTGAAAAAAATGAACTTATCAGGAGACTTTACTTTCCCCGCCTCTGAATATTTTTTCAAACAAAACTCAGATTTTATAGTGTTTTCATTTTTTTTACTTTCTCAATCCATATTTTAAATTTTTAATTCTCTAAAAACTGGACAAAAGACAAATTTTTATAAGTCATTGTGTCTATGAACTTGTTTATTAATCTATCTTTTTGTTGTTGTTGTTGTTACAGAACCGTTTAGAAAAAGACAATAAGAAAGGCCTGTGAATTAACTTCGTAAAAGAAGATTGTGATCCACCTTGTCAAGAAAATAAATTTGTTATCATGGTAGTCACTAAAACTTTCAAAATTCAGCCAAAAATTAAAAAAGGCTCTGTTAGCAGCCAGCCAGCGGTGCACATCGGCTGTATAATACTGATGTTACCAAGCTTTTGAAAAATACAAGCATGTTAAATGCCATATTTACATATTGCTAATAGCATTTGTATGTGGTGACTCTTTACCCATAAGAGGAAACATTCATTAGCCATTTACTTCCCAAAATGGATCTGAAGTTGCATGAAACCATTATTAGCCTTGAAAGCTTTGATGGGTTTTCAGTAATGATCAGTGGTGGTGGTGAAAATGATGTTTGAAAGTAGTACTCAGTCAGAAAATTTGTTCATGGGGAAATAAGGATAAGTAACCACATAGCCACTGTGTTTATATAAGAGAGTCAGAACAGTGCAAACAATGGCCTTAGGGTTTCTTAAGCCTGGTAAGTCTATGATTTACTGTACATACGACAACACTGTTGTGAGCTGTGTTTTTGTCACTGGGCTTCTGTACCTATTCGACTGTTTTTATTGATACGTTTAGTCATAGAATTAATATTCTACCTTTTTTTTTCAATATTCTACCTTTTTAAGTTCATCTAGTAACAAAATTTATGTCCATTAGTGTAACTGTCATAACATTGAACTGAACTTACATTGCGTTGTGGAATTCTCCACTTACATAGCTCATTTATGACATCCAAAAAGCTGTGTATTTTATGCTTGTGAAAGTTACTGATTATACAGGTATTACCTCAGTAAACATGTTCTATGTTTTCAAACTTAAATGCTGGTTTTCTTGCAAATATTCATGTAGAGGTAGTAATTACAGTAATATGATTTAGATTATTTCAGTGTTTAACTATGAAAAGCCACTTTTCTTAAAATGACTTAAATATAAAAAATAAAATAATAGAGTTTTTACTTCTCTAGTCTTTGTTTTATCTCTTGTTGCTCATTATAATTTTAATGCCAATTTCAGATAAAGGTAGGAGTTAGTGTTAGTTTTACGTGGTGCTGTTTACCCTACTAGGAAAAATCACGAGTCACAACAAAATCCACTATAAGAGTTTATTAGGCCTGATGGTGGTGGTACACACCTTTAATCCCAGCACTCGAGAGGCAGAGCCAGGAGGATCTCTGTGAGTTCGAGGCCAGCCTGGTCTACAGAGTGAGTTCCAGGCACCAAAACTACACAGAGAAACCCTGTCTCGGGAAAACAAAAAAAAAGAGTTTATTAGGAAAAGGGACGGATAGGAGAGGGTGTGCTCAGGCCTGTTTGAGAGACATGTGCAGAAGAGAGGGGAGGGTACATGGGATCGGCCTTTTATGAACTCCCCCGCACATGCGCATATGGGCCCATGTGGCTACACCACTCATGCACATAGATTATGTGATCATGCTGCGCACAAATTACACGACCACACAGTGCACTGATTATGTAGGACATACGGCCCCAGAAATGACTAGACAGAAATGACTAGGTGTCTGGCCAGTGCGTGCACAGTCATGGGGGTGTGGCTAGAATTCCTATCATCGGGACTCTTTGTTCTTATAAAAAGATAGTGGATGAGTGGGAATGGGGGCATCGTGTCTCCCAAAACTGCTTCCAGCTGACTTGGTAGGTGCCGGTTAACTCTTGGGGAGTTGGGAAGGGGCCTTCTGAGATAGCCAGATGTCCTGGGGTAGTGGATTGTTGTCTGCTGCTTTGGAGTCGTCCATCATCTTTCTCGGCTTGGGACTCTGTGGCTGTTTGGGTCTGAGAGGGTACTGGTGAGACAGAGGAAGCTTAGAAAAACAATTTTACCTTGGGGGGCTCCCAGGGTGAGGGAGGGGGTCCCAGAACCAGGAAAGTTTGGGTTATACTTATCTGAAGTAGATCCAACCTGTCCAGGTGGATTCAAGCTGGTTCTGGAGCTCAGAAGAACTTTTAAACATATTAAAAACAGCCACGGGGAATTCAAAATCTTGACCTGGTAGCCATGATACTGTAATGTTTAGTACTCTGCTATCAAAATTTTATTGGTTAGTGTTAGCAAGAGTAGAGAAAGAGATTTGGAACATGCTTTTAATTTTTACCTGAGATAAGTCTTATCAGAGACAGATTTTAAGGCACCTGTTTCCTTTACTAGTTTAGCATCCAGGAGACACAGGTGATCAATTGTTCAGAGCATTTAACAGTAATAGATTGTTATATTAAAGTCTGTTTTTTACAGAGTCCAGACCCTTTTGGGTCTGGGGGTGTAAATACCTCTGGACTGTTACTGTTCCTTCCCGCCTGGGTATATTTGATGGTCCTTGGCCTCTGGCTCTATGGTGATCCTGTAATGATTAGCTGAATAGTTAATTAGGAGACGGAACCAGAAAGGAAGAGCTTGTGGGGTGAGACCTCATTCTTCTGGAATTGGTGACAAGGCAGTGGATCCTGATGTCCTCTGGAACTTGAGAGAACAGGGCCCTGTCTGTGTCACTGTGTATGAAGTGAGATTTTTCTGGGGTGAGGGTGAAATGAAAGGCTTCAGGTGGGACAGGTAAATCCAGTGAGGAAAGCCCTCAAGCTTAACAGCTGTGGGGGTTACAAGAATTACCTTGAAGGGTCCCTGCCATTTAAGGGAAAGGGGTGAGGGGTGCTGGCCTGGAGAAGAAAGGAGAACCTGATCCCAATGTGGATTGAGGGTGGGCATGAATTACACATGGCTGAGGTAAGGAATGGTCTGCGAAATTCCACAGGATAGACAGACGATGACGGAGTAGGAGAGTCAACAGATTGTCTGGGAGGGGTGGAGGTCAGTGTTAGGGCCGGTCTCCCATACATCAGTTCAAATGGAGAAATTGAGAGAGGCCTCTTGAGAAGGGCTCAGAGCCTAAAAAGAGCTAGAGGCAATAATTTTACCCAGTTAAGGTGAAGTTCCTGTGACATCTTAGTAAGAATGGATTTTAAGGACCAGTTGGTGCACTCCACCTTTCCTGAGGACTGAGGACTGTATGGGATATGAAAATGCCAAGGAATATTAAGAGCCTTAGCTAGTGTCTAGGAAATCTGGGAGGTGAACTCCCATACCATTATCATACTGAAGAGAGGCAGGAATCCCAAATCGAGGAATAATTTCCTGGAGAAGGAGATCTGCAACTGTCTGAGCCCGCTTATTAGAAACAGGGTATTGCTGTGGGATGTTCTGTATGGCAAATGTGTTGCTGATTGGTCAATAAATAAATCACTGATTGGCCAGTGGCCAGGCAGGAAGTATAGGTGGGACAAGGAGGAGAATAAAGCTGGGAAGTGGAAGGCTGAGTCAGAGAGACACTGCCAGCTGCCACGATGACAAACAGCATGTGAAGATGCCGGTAAGCCACGAGCCATGTGGCAAGGTATAGATTAATAGAAATGGATTAATTTAAGCTGTAAGAACAGTTAGCAAGAAGCCTGGCACGGCCATACAGTTTGTAACCAATATAAGTCTCTGTGTTTACTTGGTCGCGTCTGAGAGGCTGTGGGACTGGCAGGTGAGAGAGATTTGTCCTGTCGGCCAGGCAGGAAAACTCTAGCTACAAATGGTGTCCAACGTGTTGGCAAGAGTTTCCACCTAAAACCTGAGAAAAGATTCTAAAACGGAGCTAAAAACAGCTTCCTAATTGTCTCTCTCAAATGAGGGGCAGCTGCGGGTTTGAGCTACTGGTGGGTTCCTAGCATGCATGCTCGACCTGCAGTATGGTGGGAATGAGGCCTCTGCAAGTGGCACATTAAGCTGCGTGGTGGATTTAGCCTTTGCTAGTACAAAACAAAAAAAGAGGTTTCTGGGCTACACGCTGCTTGGATAAAAGCATAGACCCACG
This sequence comes from Peromyscus californicus insignis, assembly GCF_007827085.1. NCBI lineage: Eukaryota > Metazoa > Chordata > Mammalia > Rodentia > Cricetidae > Peromyscus > Peromyscus californicus. Next base: position 1,045,678 of record NW_026294447.1, on the reverse strand, counting down.
ATAGCTCCCAGAGCTGGTGGTAAACCACCGCCATGTTGGGAAGCTGAGGTGGGCGGAGCCAGCAGCCTCAGCTGCTGCAGTTTAAAGCAATAGATTCACAATAAGACAGATTCAGATGTAATAGTTTACAATGTGTGTAAAATATACGTAGGCTTAAAAGAGACAAAAAAGGTGATATATACAGTTATAGAAACAAATACATAGTTTTAAAAAATAAAGTCTTTAAAGAGATAGTAAAACTAATATAAAAAATAAAGATGGATATTACACAGAGAATCTGGATTGTGTTGTCTTTGGGATTTTTAACTGCAGAAAAACATTTGATTGTAAAAGCTGTTGAGTTATGCCAAAATGTATATTTTAAAGGTAACTTGACTTCAAAATTTGGATATAAGGATATGTTGCTTTGGAAAGGAGACTCTGCTTTTGTTCCCACAGAAAGCCGGAGGCTATGGATTTGTTCCAGATTAAGATACATCAGGTTTGACCAGCCAAGACCCCCTGAAAGGTCTCTGATGACACCATGGCCCAGATGATCCAACATCCATAATGGTTTGAAGGCAACTGGCTCAGACAATACAGCCTCATGGACTATTCCATAATCCTAAAATTTTCTTTGTGTCCCCATGAGATACAGCGCCCCCCTCCAGCAGGAAGTAGTAAGAGAAGCTACGCCCAAATTCCCAAATTATATGCAATTTTACTTTGTTAAGGTTAAAACCTTCCTTTTTGAAAAAAAAATGGGGGAAGTGCTGTGGGATGTTCTGTATGGCAAATGTGTTGCTAATTAGTCAATAAATAAATCACTGATTGGTCAGTGGCCAGGCAGGAAGTATAGGCGAGACTAACAGAGAGGAGAATTGAGAGAACAGGAAGCTGGGTGAGAGAGACACTGCCAGCCCCCACGATGACAAACAGCATGAGAAGATGCCGGTAAGCCATGAGTCACGTGGCTTCCATAGATTTATGGAAATGGATTAATTTAAGCTATAAGAACAGTTAGCAAGAAGCCTGGCACGGCCATACAGTTTGTAACCAATATAAGTCTCTGTGTTTACTTGGTTGGGTCTGAGCGGCTGTGGGACTGGCAGGTGAGAGAGATTTGTCCTGTCGGCCAGGCAGGAAAACTCTAGCTGCAGGGTATGCCTCCACCCAATTTGAAAATGAGTCCACCATCACGAGGAGATATTTAATTCTTCTGACAGTGGGCATATGGGTAAAATCGAGCTGACAGTCAGTCCCTGGAAGCGAACCTCTAACCTGGTGGGTGGGAAAAGGCTGGCTTCAGTATCTAGTGTTGGGATTTGTCTTCTGACAAATTTCACAAGAAGCAGTAATAGTTCTTAAGAACTGTAAGTCCTCAGAGGTGGGCTGCAAGTGGACTTTTATGAATTGAGACAGAGCAAGACTATTAGGGTGAAAGAGCTGATATAAATAAGACAGAATTTGCCTAGTGTCAGGAGCTGCCTGTGAGGTATTAATTCCCTGAGGTGGGTGAGTGAGTCTTGGCCCTGGAGGGCTGCTGTCCTAGCTGCCTGGTCAGCCCAGTTAGTTTAGTTCCCTTAGAGTTGATGGAAATGTGTCTAATGAGGCTGGCAGTGGATAACTCCTATAGCCTTGGGGATGTGGGAAGCTTTTAGCATGGCCATTATTTGGCCTGAGTTAGACATGAATCCTCCCTTTGCTGTGAGGAGCCCATTCTCTCTCCAAATAGCAGCGGGACAGGAGGATATGGAAAGCATATTTGGAGTCTGTATAACTATTTAGGGATTGCCCCTGTGCCAAATGGAAGGCACGGGTGAGGGCTATCAGCTCAGCCTGTTGGTTAGCGGCGTGTGTGGGTAATGCCTGTGCTTCAACTACCCCAGTATCTGACACTATGGCATAGCCCACTTTACAGGTCCCCTCATGTAAAAAGTAGCTCCATCTGTGTACCAGGTATAAGTGACCTGAGGTAATGTGCCCTCCTGTATGTGTGAAGAGTGAGGTAACAGTTCCTCCAAGGTTTCAATGCAGGAATGAGAAGTCAAGAGTTAGGTTGAGGGAGGAAGCTTAAAATGTTAAGGGGTGGGCAAGTCTGGAAAGTAAATGTGGCAACTTCCAGTAATGCCACCTAGAGAGAAAGAACCGGGGAGGGAGGTAAAGTTTGTAAGCCTTTGTAAGTTAAGAGATGGGACAGGTTATGGTGAGAGAAGACAGTAACAGGTGACCCAAAGGTCAGCTTCTTTGATTCCTGAATAAGGAGCTCAGCAGCTGCTGAGGCATGAACACAGGGTACCCGTCTCTGAGTGGTGAGATCTTGTTTCTTTGACAGATATGCTACAGGTGCAAAGGAGGGTCCCAACTGATGCCCTAGAGTTCCAACGGCAAATCCCTCCTTCTCTGCTACATAGAGGGAGAAGGGGCGGGTTAGGTCTGGGAGGTGAAGCGCTGGAGCCTGGAGAAGAGCCTGTTGGAGCTTCTGGAAAGGTTTAGAAATGGGGTGAAGGAGGGGCTCACATGGGGAACCCTGAGCAGCCTTGTGTAAGGGGCGAGCAAGGAGAGAAAAAGATGAAACCCAAGTCCGTAGGAAGCCAGCTATTCCTAGGAAGGACAGAATCTCCTGTTTAGTAGAAGGGACTACAAGAGACTAGATTAGATGCTTCCTGTCTACAGTAATAGCCTTGTGAGTTGGAGTAATGGATAGACCCAAATAGGTGACCTGGGGAGTTGACACCTGAACTTTAGAAGGAGATACCCTGTAACCTTGGCTGGATAAGAAATTTAGGAGAGCAGAGGTGTTAGTTTGGCTAACCTGTAAGGAAGGGCTACAGAGTAAAATATCATCTACATACTGTATTAGTTTAGAGCCAGGGAGAGACAGAGAAAGCAGGTCTGAGGCCAGAGCCTGACCAAATAAGTGTGGACTGTCCCTGAACCCTTGTGGCAGAACAGTCCAGGTCAGCTGTGTGGACAGATGAGTGTCAGGGTCAGTCCAGGTGAAAGCAAAGATATTTTGAGACTGAGGACTGAGAGGAATAGAAAAGAAGGCATCCTTGAGGTCTAGAACTGAGAAGTGAGAGGTTCCCAAAGGGATAGTGGGTAGGAGAATATAAGGGTTAGGCATTACTGGATGAAGAGGGGCCACTGCAGAGTTAATGAGCCGGAGGTCTTGAACCAGGCAGTAGGTTCCATTAGACTTTTTAATTGCAAGTATGGGGGTGTTAAAAGGCGAAGAAGTTGGGCAGAGCAGCCTTTCCCTGAGAAGGTCAGAAATGATAGGCTTAAGTCCTCTTAGGCTCTGGAGTGAGAAAGGGTACTGAGCTTGGGTAATATAAATGGTAGGGCCCTGTAACTGGATAATAATAGGGGGATGGTGCCTAGTGATAGAAGGGTTCTGGGTGTCCCAGACTTTGGGGTCCACCTGAGAGGCTGGCAAGGGAAATGATCTGTTAGTGCTAGTAGGCTGGGTGGCTAGGAGGAGGAGGAGGAGGAGATGAGCTGCTGACGAGTCTGGAGTGAGGCAAATGGGGGGAGCAAATGAAGTAAAAGCTCCTACCTTGGCTAGAAAATCTCTTTTCATTAGGGACACAGGGCCATTTAGTTAGCACCACTAAAAAATGTGTAGGTGAGAGGGATGCTCCTGAAAATACAATTAAATTGTAGGGTCTAATGAGTTAGGTAAGACTGTCTCCCTACCCTGACAATAGGGAGATAAGGAGAGGTAGGACCCCAAAACTCCTTCAGGATTGAGTCAGTGGCTCTGGTGTCCAAAAGGAAGGAAATGGGTCTCCCCAATATAATTATGACCACCCTAGGTTCCCTGTGTGAGATGAGTGTGGTCAGTCTGGGAACCAGGCAGCTTCAGTCATTGTCAAGGCCAAGCCTAGGAGGTTGGCTGGAGGGTGGTCTTGATTTGATGCCCCCATGCCACGAGGTGCACGAGGGCTGTCAGCTGACCAGTGTCCCTGTTGGTGGCACTTCGGACAAGACCCATTTGGTGGTCCACATGTGGCAGGGCATGCCTGAGCCCAGTAACCTTCTCTATCACATTTAAAACGGACTTTTGAGAAGAAGATAGCGTGTGCCAGCATTTGGCAGTTCTGTTTATGGGCTTTCTCATCTCTCCCATGGTACACCTTAAATGCCACCACTAACACTTCTGTCAGTGTAGTTAGGGGTCCCCTCTCCAGGGGCTTAAGTTTAGCCCTGATGTTAGGGAAGCTCTGTGAGACAAAGTGGGTCATAAGGAGCTGCCTGCCCTCTGGGTTCTAGGGTATAGGTAGTATATTGAAGGAGAGCTTTTGTAAGCTGTTCTAAGAAATGAGATGGATTTTCGTCCTTATCTTGAATTATGTTTTTTAGCTTTTCATAGTTTACTGGTTTGAGGGAAGCCTTACAGAGGCCCACCAGGAGGCAGGTGATAAACCTATCCCTAGCTAGAGACCCACCCTGAGTGTTATAATCCCAGTGTAGGCCCTGATCAGGAACTGCCTCTGCCCCCGCACATGGATGGGTGGGGTTGGTTTGATGAACCACATCTACATGTATTCTTGCCTGTTCCCAGACTCACCTGCATTCCTCAGGAAGTAAGTTATTAGCAAGTATCATATATACATCATGAAAAGTGAGACTATAAGACTGGGTAATAAATTGAAATTGTTTAATAAAGGAAGCAGAATTAGAGGTATAGGAACCCAGTTTTTTTGTTTTGGGTTTTTTTGTTTTTGTTTTTGTTTTTGTTTTGTTGTTTTTTTGTTTTGTTTTTTCTATCTGAGAGAGTTCTGTGAGAGAGAATGGAACATGAACTTTAACCAGTCCATCCACCCCAGCCACCTCTTGCAAAGGGAGAATGGTTGGTGGGTTGGCAAGGCTGGGTCAGATCCCTTAGCAGTCTGAGAGTTGATGGTGGGAGGTGTGAAGACTGGAGACAGAGTCAGGCATTTGGAGCAGCCCAGTACCGGAGAGGAGGAGGAAGCTAGAGGGGGAGCTGAAGGAGCAGCAGGCACCCTTGGAGTGGGAGCAGGAGGTCAGAAAGGCAGAGGTTCATTTGCAGGGTGCAGAGCAGTAGTCAGATATTCCTCAGGTTCAGGGTACATAGCTAAGAGCACATGGGCAGGAGAGAAGGAATCGAGAAGGGAGGGTTTAGAGCTTAGATTTAAAAAAAAAAAAAAAGCCTGAATATAAGTCAACTCTTTCCATTTGCCTGTTCGCTGGCAGAAGTTAGATAATTCCTGTAAAATATCAAGGTCTAAAGAGCCATTAGGCAGCCATTTTTTATTGTTATCTAAGGGCTATTTGGGCCATTTCTTAGTACAGAGATGGACAAGTTTAGAGGATCTTTAAGTAAGGCATTAAGCTGAGAGGTTTTAGAGTTTCCAGAAGGCATCCCAGAGGTAGGACTGAAGGGATTGGAGGCCTTATTTCCCATGTCTGTAGCAGAGAGAAAAAAAAAAATGTGATCCAAGACCAAAATCCCAGGTGTCCCTGAGATCAAGGAAGGATCTGGGAATTGGTGCAAGTCACCTCAAGGCTTTCTCAAGCAGAGGATGAGGGCCAAGGAGTGTGTAGGTGGGGACCCTGTGGGAGTCTAACAGCATTCGATGTTTGTTCAAGTGAGAGAATGAGTCAGCCTGAGGACGCAGCCCAAGGATGGGGGTCCAATGGCAAGAATTATATCTCAAACTGCAGACATGGGAAATGGCTAGAAATATTAGCTTGCGAGGGGGTCTGACTGTAGCCAGTGACGTCCATGGATGGGGGTACTCCCAGCCCCAGGGGCACCAGAGGGGTGCTGGAGGGTCTACAGTCATTCCCACGAGTCCAGGGGACTGTTTATGCTGGTTGGAAAGAGGGAACTGACCAACGAAGCAGCCAGTGTTGTGCAAAGAGGTCCAGCAGACAGGCAAATAGAAAGTGGGCTGTCATAGATGGAGCAAAACCTCAGTACAGGTTCCTGGGCACAGAGTGCCAGCAGGGCCCGCTTGGTCTTGGCACCAATGTTAGTTTTATGTGGTACTGTTTACCCAGTGAGGAAAAGTTACAAGGTACAACAAAACCCACTATAAGAGTTTATTAGCGGCTGGGCGGTGGTGGCACAAGCCTTTAATCCCAGCACTGGGGAGGCAGAGCCTAGGCGGATCTCTGTGAGTTCAAGGCCAGCCTGGTCTACAGAGAGAGATCCAAGACAGGCACCAAAACTACACAGAGAAACCCTGTCTCAAAAAAACCAAAAAAAAAAGAGAGAGAGAGAGAGAGAGAGAGAGAGAGAGAGAGAGAGAGAGAGAGAGAGAGAGAGAGAGAGACTGAGACTTTATAATCCCTTTCTTGTATCCTTGACTCTAAAGCCAGAACCATGCAGCTGAAGCTGCCAAGTTCTGCTGCTTTTGGGGGCTAGAACTTGGCCTGCTGATTCAAATAAATTTTCACTAGCTCTCTGTTTTTTGATGCTTTCCTTCACTAAAACTTTTCTTTAATTCCTTTTCACAAGTTGGAAGCTTAACTTATCCTAAGGTCACCACTTCCTTTATTCCATTTATCATCAGGCTTTTCTTTAAACTTGAGCACAGGATTTAGCTCCATTAAACTTCCTGGTGCTTCTGGAAGAAAGCTATTTAGGAAGCAATGCTATCCCCGGATGCCCCTCTCCTTCAGACTGCTGGGTTTCTCCCCTCCCAGGCCCAGCAGAAGACAGAAGTTTATTTTAAGAGAAAGAAAGAAGTAAATGATGCATTCATTCTAAGTTCAAAATTTCTATCTCAACCAGAATGATGGTAGTCAGTCCCCACCTCCAAGCTCAAGACCAAATGAATGTTTCTAGTGGGGATTTAGTAGGCCCAAGAGGAGATACCTAGAGATATTCACATATATGTTGATAGTGGAAGTTCCCAACAACAGGCCTCAGGCAGCTCACCCAACTGGAAATCTCACCATGAGCAAGCACTCATTTGGAACTTCCAGGCAGCTCTTGAGGCTCTCATTTTAAATATGAGTAGGAAGGAATTCAAGCCTGAAGAGACTGGAGAAAAGCTGGTGCAGTTTTGTTGTTGTTGTTGTTTTTTAATGTGCTGAAAATAGAGTATAAGAAGAAAAAGTTCCCAGTGTTTTTAGAAACTGTGGGTTTTTATTTCAATGTACTCATAAATTCAAATTTTCAAACATTTACCAGGGGATACAAAAGAACTTAGGAAAAGGGTGGAAGGCCCAGTAGAGCCTTAGCATAAATGTCTAAAATATAGAATATCTCAGTCCATTTGTCCTCTGTGGTAGTGATTTTCAACCTGGGGGGTCAAACGACCCTTTCATGGGGGTCACCTAAGGCCATCAGAAAACACAGATATTTACATGATCATTCATAATAGTAGCAAAACAGTTATGAGGTAACAACAAAATAATTTTCTAGTTGGGGGTCACCACAATATGAGAAAGTGTATTAAAGGGTCACAGGGTGAATTTTGGAAAACAAACATTCAAACCATAAAATAGAACCACACTAGTGAACAAGATTCAATGAGAATGTTCTACAAGAGTCCAGGAAACTTGAAAAGCTTAAAGGATATGTAAGTTCATATGTTTCAAAGGAAGCTTTGAAAGGCAGAAGACAATAAAGTAATGCTTTCAAGATTATGAAGAAAAAAATAACAACTTTATATTCTACAGTTGGTCAAACTACAAATCAAGTATGAGTGAAGAATAAAGAAAAATTTTAGACCTACAAGTTCACAAAACTTTTACCTCCCATGATCCCAACTCAAGACAAAACTTCATGTTCTCCCTACTGCAGACTCTATCCTATAAAATTTGTATACATGTATATATGTAAACAGACATAGTATAGGTAAAGTCTAAAAAGTCTAGAAAGACCAGAGAGGGTAAAATCAGGTAAAGAGGAAGGGTGAGGGGTAGGCAGAAAGGCATACGGAACATGAAAGAGGAAAGAAGTGGGTGGCTACTGGGTGGTGGTGGGGCAGCCAGGAGTAGCGGGGGTGGAGAGAGATGGGGGGATGGAGAACCATGAAAATAGTTAAAAAATGTAAGAATGGTATCTAACATGTTATATGCTGATTTTAAACTCTGTGTGTGTGTGTGTGTGTGTGTGTGTGTGTGTGTGTGTGTGTGTGTGTGTGTGTGTGTGTAAATTTTTACCTCCCATATAGCCTTCCTCAAGGAAGCTAGTGGATAGAAGATGTCCTCCATCTAAAAGATGAATAAACCAAGAAAGAGGAACATTGAAACTAGGAAAAAGGAAATCCACACAGGTGAGAGGCAAATGGTCTCACGGGATTTGGGTAATGGGAAGTCATTAGTTAGAAGCAGCTCAGGTAACTCTTCCAGAAGGTGTTGATCAAACACCTGATAAGAATGTGTGGGGAAAAGACAAGTGCAAACAGGAAGAGTCCAGGTGAGGTAACAAAGGAAGCACAGAGACACAAAATATCTAGTAAGCAAAATGTAAGAGCAGTTTACATATGCTCCATTCTGAGAAGGAAATAGAATTACAATAATGTGACTAGTATTGATCTAGGCAGAATTATGATCCTCATGGAGAAGAGATAAGTACTCAGAGGTTTAGTAGTGATGGAAGCACAGGTGAAGAGCTAGCCTCATGTCACAAGTAAAACGAAAGTGTATTATTTAGAGATACTAAATCAGCAGAAGGATTTTGAAGTGGGTGTCTTCGGGAAGAGGAACTGAGAAAAGGAGCTACAGGCTGTGATGTAGCTCATCCCCTCTTGCAGAGATCCTTCATTCTGTATGTTGTAAGACTGAACATTTCTCTATGTTCTTTTTATAAAGCAGTGAGTGTTTCTGAATTAAGTACCTTACGCTTTTCTTGAGACATTTCACAGAATGATATATTTATCGTATGAGCTCTTTAGAAGAAACAAAACCTGATTTACATTTCTGTATATTCATTTCCAAATTCTGTATCAGCATTTCTGTTTGTTCCTAATGCAATTACATCAACATTACATTATTGCTAGATTTTGACTTTTTGGAACTCTAAGATTTGATTAAGATATATACCAGTATGAATCTCTCACTCATATTATATACCTTTCTTCTGATTATAATTGACTTAATACTTTCTTCTGGCTTTTCCTTTAATTTTTATATGTTACAACTTGAATAGTTGGACCTATTCTAGTGAGTCATTCACAAGATCAAGATCCAAATATAAGATAACTATATAACCAAATACAAATAAGGAAGACAACCACTGGGTAGAGAGCAACGACCAAAGCTATGTTGTTTTTTTCCAACTATATATGTGCCCTATATATATGCCCAATATATGATATATATATATGATATATATATATATATCATATATATATATATCATATACTAGGCATCTATTATACACTGAACATTGAGATAGTAACAGTCGAAATTCCTGGAATACTCACCATGTATCACATTCTAATTGCTTTACCTATTCTTATTTAATTATTGCAGCAACATTATGAAGTAAGGTCTAATGTCAGCTCCAATTTGCAGGCAAAGAACATGAGTCATAGAGGAGTTATGTTTTCTGCATTCCTTAGGGAGTGGTTGAACAGGAAATCAAAACCATACCCTGTACTCTGAATCTGTTATGTATCACCTCCCATCTCTCAGTGAGAGACCATGAAAGAAACATGAGAATAAAGAAGAAAAGGGATTAATTAGCTGTATTGAACACTTTTTTTTTTTTTTTTTTTTTTTTTTTTTTGGTTTTTCGAGACAGGGTTTCTCTGTGCAGCTTTGCGCCTTTTCCTGGAACTCACTTGGTAGCCCAGGCTGGCCTCGAACTCACAGAGATCCGCCTGGCTCTGCCTCCCGAGTGCTGGGATTAAAGGCGTGCGCCACCACCGCCCGGCTGACCTCAGGTTCTCTGGAAGAGTAGTATGTGCTTTTAATCACTCAACTATTTCTCCAGCCCAAGAAACATTGGAAATTGACACAGAGAAATAATCAATGATGTGAAGTTTGCAGTAGGCAGAAACACAGAAAGATCTCCAAGGAAAAGTGTTCAGTCCAAAGGATGTATTGCTATGGGATTTACTGGGAGAGAAGATCTCTGATCTTAGTCCCAATGCATAGAATTTAGGTAAACACCACTTTCCCCCTTTTTGTTAAGAGTTTTATAAGATATAGGTTTTAGAGCTGACAAAAAGCATTTCCAGATTCACCTCTTTTCATAGGAATTTCAAAGCAAGAATAAGTACTTACATGTAGAAAACCATTACAAATATAGTTGTGTTGAGCTACTTTCCAGGAAATTATTTTTCTAGTCACCTCTGATAGAACAGACCAAAGAAGTAACTCCATCCACATCTAGCTTCCTAGGGTGAGGAGCTATTTACCAGAGTATGATCAACTTACACCACCAGGAAATTTTCTGATCCTTCTCCCAGAAATGTTACACATCTTTGTAGAGGGAGGGCCCTCTGGGTCTGAGGAGCCTTAGGAGACCTCCCTCCTTTCAGGAAGGAATGTGATTTTGTGTCTCCTACAGACAATGGCAATTTCTCAAATTTCAGAACGACAATGGCCAGGCGTGCGCAGAGGATAGTTCCATGATAACCCCTCCCCCAGCTCCTGTATTTTTTCCCCACCTTCTTCCACATTCCTTGAGCTTTGATAAGAATGATATTGACACATGATTATCCCCGAGCATCAGGCTGTCATGCCAAGCAATATTACAACCCACAGCAACACTTCTTATCTAATACCTCACAGAGAAGTAAATCATCCCTGGTATCAACAACCTGTCTTTATGAATATGCCTTTCCCCCACCCATGCAGAGTACTTTCTGAATTTGTATTTCCAACATATTTTTACAGCTACAAACACAGGCTGTTGTAGGATTTTTATTTATTTTATTTTTTTAGTTACCTTGTCAGGTATCATATGTACCTTACAAACCATAATTTCCCCAAGAGTTTCACAGTTGTGCCTGGTTCCTGAACCCTTCATAGACTGATTCTCCATCCTCGCTCCTTTAGGTGTGCTTGTACCTATTTCAAATGTTTTTCTAAATCTGTGAAACATAGGTTGGCATTATGTAATGAAATCTGTTTTACAGAAGGCATGTAGGATCGTTGAAGGCCTACCATCATTTGTTACAAGCAAATGCCAATTGGTCTTGGGATTCAGTAGCTAAGGGAATGCTGGGGGGCTGGGGGTCTTAGGTCATTTGTTCTCTCAAATGAGCAAAGTTGGGTACAGCAGCAGAGCTATTTTACTCTGCTCATTGTAAACCACAGTCATTCTCCTTTGAGTCTTTCTGCCTCCTCATTCTGGGGCAATGGTACATGTTTCCCTGTCTCCATGGAGAACAGTGAAGTTAGATTGTACTGGTTGGCTGAACTCAGGCCAGAAGAAAGCATGCATGCTGTGGCCTGCTGTACCCCCTATGGAGGTGGTTGATTGGGTCCAAGAAGCTCTGTGCCTGTGCTGTGGCTGCTCCTTCTGCACTAACCACATTTGGCTGCTGAAAGAGGCCTGGTAGGCAGTCTCCACCACCAGTCTGCTTTCTTGAAGGAGAGATGTATACAGCATACCCTGGAGAGAGAAATGTTTACCTGTGGGACAAACATGGTCTTTTTCAACTATACTGTGAATCACTGTTTGTGCTTTAAAGCAGTGGTTCTCAACCTGTGGATCATGAGCCCCTTGGGGGGTCACATATCAGATATTTACATTATAATTCATAACAGTAGCAAAATTACAGTTATAAAGTAGCAATGAAATAATTTTACAGTTGGGGGTAAACACAATGTGAGGAACTGTATTAAAGGGCCACAGCATTAGGAAGGTTGAGAACCACTGTGTTTAAAGGATTCCCAAGGCTCACATTCACTGAACTTGGCAGGTTATAGTTTTTTCCCATAGGAACTCCAGCTCAACACAAATTTTGCCATGTTTACATTTGAGTGACCTGAACAGGACTCTTTTATTTTTGTGGGTTTTGTTGTTGTTGTTTATTTGTTTGTTGTTCCTTATCTCCTGTTGATTGCTTTAGCATTTTGTAAACATAATTTACATGCTGGTTTAAGTAATTCAGTTCTACATTAGCTTCTCCGGTCTTACAAAGATTATGAACTACCATAGAGCTCGGGAAAACTACTGAGACTTCAAACTAGCTAGTGCTGAGGCCCCTGCTGAGTTCATTCATTTTCTTCTCAGCTCCCCTGTGAACACAGTTCTGTCTGGCCAGTAAACTCGGTATGAAACATTACCTCTCACAGTCCTGGCTCTCTGTACATCCTGTTTTTTTCTCTGTTGCCTTCCAGTCTGATACTGGTGGGAAAGTCAAGCAGTGATAACCATGGTCCCTAATGGCTCACAGGATCTGGCCAATCAGGACACTCTACTCCTTGTATTAACACAAACTGTGAAGTCTTCATCTCCAGGAAGGATGAGTACTACTTCCACGGCACTCATCCATCCTTTGTCCTACAGCCTCATGAGCCTGGCTGTGAGATACTCTTTATTTTTTAAAAGTTTTTCCAATCCAAGAATTTTAGGGGTTGGGGATTTAGCTCAGTGGTAGAGCACTTGCTTAGCAAGCGTAAGGCCCTGGGTTCGGTTCTCAGCCCTGAAATTAAAAAAAAAAAAAATTTAAAGGGTCTACACTTGGTTGTACATTGTGCTTTGATCTTGAAAAGGGGAACTCTTTTGCCTCTCCCTTTGCTAGTGTATAAAAATCCCATTAGAAATAAACTCAAGGCAGCTGGGTATTGACCCAGGGCCCTCCCAAAGCTATCCTGTCTTTCTGTTTTTCTTGTTGTCTTTGACTATATTTCCATCTAATACTTCCTCATTTCTCATTCCTCCCCCCAAGAATTCTTCGACAGGTTGGAGCTGGTCTCCTACAAGGGAGGAAGAAAGGAAAAAAAGGAAGGGAAGGAAGAAAAAAAGAGATTGCTCATGGGTAGAGGCACTTGCTTATAGGGTCAGTGACCTGTGTTAAGTCCTTGAATCTCTCAAGGTAACAGAAGAGAACTGACTCAACAGTTGTCTGAGTTTTCATGGCACTGCAGGTCATCAGTCTGTAACCTCTAAAAGATGAGGCAAGATTGCTCAGTGGTTAAGAGCATGTACTGCTCTCACAGATCTGAGTCCTGTTCCCAACATGTGTCAGATGAAAGGCTGTAACAGGCCTGCGCATGGCAAACATGGCTCTGGCAGGCCTTGCCCTTCCTCCATTCTCTCTGCCTGGCTAAACGGTTGGATTACATTCTAAGGCTAGCCTCCAAGGTCTATTCTCTTATTTGGCCACTTCCTTCTCCTGAGGCTGACCACCAAGGTCCAGCTATCAAAGTATTGAAGTCCAGCAATCAAATTGAAGTCCCCTTTTGGCTACCCTAATTAACATGTCCAATCAAGACAAACCAAATCATCCTGACAAGGGGTTTCCGTTTTTCCCTTTATAAACTGCCATTAGTCTGTGGGCCATGCCTGTCCCTCCAGGGCCAACATCTCTTCCTCCTCTCCCTTGTTCTTTTTCTCCCCTCTTCTTTGTCTCCTGTCTCCTGTCTTTGTCCCTCTGGGGTAAATGAATCCCCTTTGTGCTGAGAACTTGGTCTCAGTGTGTCCTGTGCTGACTCTGGTCCTTTCATCAGGTAGCTCACGACGACCTGTAACTTCAGCTTCATGGGGGATCCAATGCTTATGGCCTCCTCGGCACCTGCACTTATGCACATATGCACACACAGACACATATACATAGTTAAACATGAAATAAATACCTTTTAAAACCAACCACATAAGCCGGGCGGTGGTGGTGCACGCTTTTAATCCCAGCACTCGGGAGGCTGAGCCAGGCGGATCTCTGTGAGTTCGAGGCCAGCCCGGTCTCCAAAGCGAGTTCTAGGAAAGGCGCAAAGCTACACAGAGAAACCCTGTCTCGAAAAAACAAACAAACAAACAAAAGGTTTCTTTAAAACACTAGATGCTGCTCCATGCTTTTTCTTTAATTTTTAAAATTTCAGGGGTATTTCTGAGAAAAGAAGCTTGTTTGAAACTTTGCCAGAAGCTTTAGATCAGTGATATGGGCAATGTCCAGCAGGCACGGGCTGAAGCCCAGCAGGCACGGGCTGAAGCCCAGCAGGCATGGGCTCCATCCACTTGAAAGTCATTTTCATCCTGTGACATCTTGGTTTCTGCAATGAAAATAAATTATAATCCCTTTGGGTGGGAGAGACTAAATTAGGAAGAAAAGTGATTAGAAACAGAAGGCAGCTTGAAGTTTATGCTGCCAGATTTGTTCAATATGTGACTCAGAAGCTGTGGGTAAGTTTTCTTGGCTGTTCTCCCAATTATCAACCTTTAGCTTACTTAAAAGCCAAATCAGTGACTCAAAAGAGCGTGCAAGGAAGAAATTTTTGACAGATAGAAGTAGCTATTCCTGGCAATATCAAATAACATATATACATACACTTATGTACCTTTTTCTGGAATGACGCTCAAAATACCCCAACACCTAACTTATACAGCCCATGGAGCTCTAGAACACAACTTTAGTAGCTAACATTTATCAAGCATTTACTATGTGCCAGGCATTTCATTTAATTCTCATACCAGCATTATGAGATAAGCACTATTCTCACATAATCTTATTTTAAAGATGTTGAAATTAAGGCCAGAGGAAGCTAAATAACTTCTCTGAGGTTATAGATATAGAAATAACAGAGCCATGACTAAAACTCAGTCAGTCTGACTCTGACTAAAACACTCTCTTTTTTTCTGTTTAGAAGCTTTTATTTATTCATCACACTTACATACATGTATCTGTTGTTGTTTGGTCATATTCCTCCCCATTATCATCTTATCCTCTCCCCTCTCCCCTGAGTCCCTGTTCTGCCCAACAAATGCCCTCTTGCTTTCTTCTCTCTCTCTCTCTCTCTCTCTTCTCTCTCTCTCTCTCTCTCTCTCTCTCTCTCTCTCTCTCTCTCTCTCTGCTACATTCATCTTTCTCTGTCTCTGTCTGTTTCTGTCTATCTGTCTGTCTGTCTGTCTGTCTGTCTGTCTCTCTCTCTCTCTCTCTCTGTGTGTGTGTGTGTGTGTGTGTGTGTGTGTGTGTGTGTGTGTGTGTGTGTGTGGTATGTAAAAGATGTGTATTTGAGCAAGGGTGATTTACCAGTGGCCACACCACTGAGGAATATGACTTCTCCTTCTCCAATAACTGTTAACTACCTATCACTACTCAGAGAACTACTTGTGAGCCCCCCCATCCATGCTAGAACGTTAATGGGCCTAGTCTTACCCAGGCTAGGGTGGATCACCACTGCTGCTCTCAGTTTTATGTGCGTAACAGCCATATCCAGAGGACAGCCTTTCACAGAACTATTGACATTTTTTTAGCTCTTACATTCTTTCTGTCCCCTCTTTCATAATGTTTCCTGAACCTTGGGAGGGAGGATACAGATGCTCTGTTTAGGACTGAGCTCTCAACAGTCGCTTATTCTCAGTGTTTTGATCAGTTATGCATCTCTGCATTAACTGTCACCCACTGTAAACAGAAACTTTTCTGACCAATGCTGACAGCAGTAATAATCTACATATATAAATATAAGCATTTAGAAGGCAGTTTGACACCATGCTCATTTTTTAAAGACAAGATCTCAATATGTAGATCAAGCTTGCTTCAGACTCACAAAGATCCACCTGGCTCTGCCTCTGAGTGCAAGGATTAAAGGTGTGCCACCACTCCTGGCTATCATGTCCATTTTAATAAAACAATAGTAGTAGGCTCCCCATTAGGGAATATGACCCAGCCATGGACTTTTGGCAGGCTTTGCAGTTCTAGGCATGGACAGACATCAAATCTAATCAGAAAGTAGTTGGTCGTGCTAATAACAGTGATGCCATTATGACACCACCAAGCACATGTTGCCTGAAGGGTTAGTATTGTAGCTTGCAGGACTAGGTAAGATTATTGATAACTATCTTAGTTACTTTACTATTACTGTGACAAAAGCACCAGGATCAAGGCAAATGATAAAGCATTTAATTTTGTAGCTCACAGTTTCAGAGAGTTGGAGTCCATGTCCACCATGGGGAGCAGGCAGTAGGGCATGGCACTGATGCAGTAGATGAGAGCTTACCTCTGATCTATAAACATGAAACAGAGATAGCTAGCTTACTGGGTATGGAGTGAACTTTTGAAACCATAAATCCCACCTCCAGTGGCACACCTCCTCCATTAATGCCACACCTCCTAATCCCTCCCAAACAGTTCTATCAACTGGGGACCAAGTATTTAAATATATGAGCCTATGAGGGCCATTGTCATTCAAACCACCACAATGACTTTCCCCAAGTAGTACCTTCAGTCACTGTGAAAGCTAGCCAACAGACAGGAAGTTTCCAGGTCAGTTCCTGCTCAATTCTCTATGCTCTGCAGCCAAAGTATGTGATGTTCTCAGCAACAGATCTATCTAAGTACTGAGAGACAGCCAGAAGTAATAGCAAATCCCTACATTGTTTTGGGAACTGCTGAACTCCCTGTGCAACAACTCATAAGAATGTATCATACCTAGCAGTGGGATTTTGTTTAATAATCTGTAGCTTCTAGGATTATTGTCATCCACTTATGCGGGATACTGCCCTAAAATTCTTATATCACGTATGTTCTACTATCCCACTTCCTCCTAAAGACTCTCCTTAACCCCAGTGGCCCACTCTATTTCCTGCCCTTCACAGGCACTCCAAGTCAAACAAACAAATCTAAAAATTTGAAGCTCATATCCACATATGAGAGATAATTTCTGGCATCTGTCTTTTATGGTCTGGGTTACTTCACTCAGTGTAATGTTTGCTAGTTTCATCTATTTTCTTCTAAATTTTATAATTTCATTTGTCTTTACACTAAATTTCATTATGTATATGTACCACATCATCATTATGCATCATGTGATGGGCATTCTATTTCCTAACTATTGTGAACAGAGTGCAGTGAACATGGATTTGCAAGTATCTTTATAATAGGATAGTGTGTTAGTTACCTTTTTGTCAGCTTGACACAAGCTAGAGTCATTTGGAAAGAAGGAAACTCAATTGAAAAATTGCTTACACCAGATTGAACTGTGGGCAATCCTGTGTGGGCATTTTCTCCATTAATGATTGATGGGGGCAGGGGCAGCTCACTCTGGGTGGTGCCACCTCTCTGTGGGTGGTTTTTAGTTGTATAAAAATCAAGTTGAGCAAGCCATTGGGAATAAGCACATAAGCAGCATTCCTCCACAGTCTCTGCTTCAGTTCCTGCCTCCAAGTTCCTGCCTTGACTTCCTTCCATTATGGACTATAAAGTGGAAGTGTAAGCCAAATAAACCCTTTCCTTCCCAAGTCATATTTGGTCATGGGATTTTATCACAGAAATAGAAACCCTGACTAAGGCAGAAATTGCTACTAGGTTCATGTGATATTTCTGTGACTGATGTGATCATGTTTTGGGGCAAGATTTTAGAACTTTGAACTAGAAAAGCTATTCAGAGTTTAATGAGTGATTGTGGGAACTTAGAAGATAATACTGAAGGCAGTGCCAAAGATGGAGGCCTGCCTTGTGAAGTTTCAGGGAGAAATTTGAG
Organism: Peromyscus californicus insignis; assembly: GCF_007827085.1. NCBI lineage: Eukaryota > Metazoa > Chordata > Mammalia > Rodentia > Cricetidae > Peromyscus > Peromyscus californicus. Next base: position 1,028,119 of record NW_026294447.1, on the reverse strand, counting down.
AATCCCATAAAGACTCTATCAGGACCATTCACATTTTTTAATTAAGACTCTGTGGTCAGCTGGGACAGAAGAATCAACTATGATTAAGAAGAGACTAGAACCATTAAAGTAAAACCTTTGCTTTGCTGGGAAAATCAATACTGATTAGCTGGGGATGAAGACTTAGCTATGATTAAGAAATGATCAGAATCACTGAGGCCAAATATCTAGGAAGTGTTTCCTCAGGGTCAGCACACAGAAGTTGTGGTCCAAAGGCTATACCTAGCAGCTGAACTTGGTAATATATGAGTTCCCCTTATGACATTGGTTTTGAAAGCATGAAGCGATCATGGAGAGCAGTTGAGGCTTGGTAATATAAGAAGCCAGGAGATGCCATTGGTGAAGGTACAGTATTGTAGAATATTGTTACACTTGTTTATGCTGTGGAACACTTGTTTAAAAATGTATTGCATTCTTTTTGTTGCATTTGTTTAACTCTGTGAAACTGTGTTACTTTGCCTGTTTAAAACACCTGATGGTCTAATAAAGTGCTGAACAGCCAATAGTGAGGTAGGAGAAAGGATAGGCAGGTCTGGCAGGCAGAGAGAATTAATAGAAGGAGAAGTCTGGGAGGAAAAGAAGAAAGAAGAAAGAGCAAGATAGATCAAGGAGAGAGAGGAGGAGAAGGAGGAGGATGCAAGGGGCCAGTCACCCAGCCACACAACCAGCAATGGAGTAAGAAAGACAAAAAGATTACAGAAATAGAAAATGGTAAAATTCCAGAGGCAAAAGATAGATGGGCTAATATAGGTTAAGAAAAGCTGTCAAGAAACAAGCCAAGCTAAGGCCAGGCATTCATAAGTAAAAATAAGCTTCAGTGTGTGATTTATTTGGCAGCTGGGTGGTGGACCCCCCAAAGAACAAAGAAAAAAAAAGGGTAAAAAAAAATACCAACAGCAACAGTATAGCCTCAATTGAAGTAAAAGCCCCAGGGCTGAAGGAGTCATAGTGAGAAGTTGAGGTTTGGCACCATGTAGCAGAATCAGAGTTCCTGAAGAGAATCAAGGAGTAGTTGTTGTTAAAGGTACAGCCTAGCTGAGGCAAATAACCTAGCTTATTTGAGATACCAATATCTAGGGATGGCCGTAAAGTATGAGCTATCTTTCTAGTGCCCTGAGTTATATAGGAAAGTAGGAAGAGCTAGCCATGTGGAGCAAGCCAGGAAGCAGCATTCCTCCATGGCCTCTGATTCAGCTTTGCCTCCAGGTACTTGCCTTGAATTCCTACGCTAACTTCCTTTAGTGACAGACTGTTACCTGGAAATGTAAGATGAAATAGACCCTTTCCTCTATGTCTTAGTTAGGGTTACTATTGCTGTGATGAAATACCATGCAAAGCAACTTGGGGAGGAAAGGGATTTTTTTTTTGGCTTATATTTCCATACCACTGTTCATCATTGAAGGAAGTCAGAACAGACACTAATAGGGGAGGAACCTGGAGGCAAGAACTGATGCAGAGAGCATGGAGGAGTACAGCTTACTGGCTTGTTTCCCATGCATGGCTTGCTCAGCCTGCTTTTTTATAGAACCCAGGACCACCAGCCCAGGGATGTCACTACCTTTAATGGATTAGGCCCTCCCACATCAATAACTAATTAAGAAAATGCCCTACAGGCTTGCCTACAGCCCAGTCTTATGGAAGCATTTTGTCAACTGGGGTTCCCCCCTCTCAGATGACTCTAGCCTGTGACATAAAATTAGCCAACATACTCTCCAAGTTGGTTTTGGTTATGGTGTTTTATCACAGTCATAGAAACCCAAACTAAGATAGATATAAAGTCCTTTGAGTCAAAGGTCAAATGGTAGTTCTATTTTTATCTTTTTTATTCCACACCACTTCAATAAAGTCTTTATCTTTAAGCATTTTCTAGTCTAATACTGGATACAGAAAAGTAACTTTCAGTGTGGCAAGTGTTGAATACATCTGTAGGAGGAATATTTACCCTGTGTGACTATAAGGGAAGCCACTCTCACTGGAATAGCAAGTCAGGAAGGGTAGGGATAGATAAGATGGGGTCACCAGTTCCCCAAACAAAAGAAGCATAGTCCCATAAGTCCACATAAAGAGAGTGCCAGTGAAAATGGAGAGCCATTTTGAAAGATTTAAAAGCTAAGGGGCCGGGCGGTGGTGGCTCATGCCTTTAATCCCAGCACTCGGGAGGCAGAGGCAGGTGGATCTTTGTGAGTTTGAGGCCAGCCTGGGCTACAGAGCGAGATCCAGGAAAGGCACAAAGCTACACAGAGAAACCCTGTCTTGAAAAACAAAAACAAAAAAACAAAACAAACAAAAAAAAAGCTGAGGAGAGAATGGAAGACACTCACATTTCTTTTGTTTGTTATTGTTTTTGAGACAGGATCTTCTTCCCAGACTTCAGCAGTCCTCCTGCCTCAGACTTCTGAGTACTGACACTATAGGCATTTGTATTCTAAAACTTTTGGGGGCTACTTCAGAGCATAAATGGTGAGCAGAGCTTTTCTGTGGTCCTTGCTTGAACCCTGGCAGTGTCAATGGGATGGAAGCACTGGGGATGGGGTTGCGGTTGGGATAGTGGGTTAGTGTAGAGCTCTTACAGAGCACGTATTCCTATATGACCCTGAGTTCATCCCCAGCACTGTAAGAACAAAGTGGACTTGACTGCAGAGCCATCTCTCCAGCCCTAATGTATGCACCTTTTCAATAGAGCATTATTACTATTGCATCTAGCAATCTACAACTGTCAAGATAGACATACATACAATTTTTCATGTAAGTATGCCATTTAAAGCATCATGGTCATTCTTTTTCAATTATAGAACATACAGAGAGAGTACAGATAAACAATATAAAATACTGTATAATAGGATGTCTTTTCATTAGTACAAGTTTGTATTTAGCCTAATAGATAGTTGGGGTAGCAAGATGGCTCAGTGGAAAAAGGTACTCAATGGGCAAGTCTGAATTTGATCCCTTGAACCTACATAAAGGGATAAGGAGAGAACCAATTTCTCTGACTTCCATGTGCATGTCATAGCATGCATGCATGCATATCCAAAGCATCATCATCACCATGCATGCACATACATATATAATTATAATAAAAATTAAGAACAAATAGTCATGATCATATATAGAAAATACAGCCATAAGTATATAAATATTGGCCAACACACACACACACACACACTTCTTGGATTAATCATTGGAGAGGGCTTAAAGCAACATCTCTTGAGTAGTAAGGAGCATACCCAGCAGTCAGTACTTGTGGAGAAAGGGCTCACTCTTGGACCAGTACAAGAAATATGCAGGGTAAGTCTGGAATATCATATAGTGCCAGAACATAAGGAAGTGCCGCCCTCCCCCTGACTCAGAAACAAACATAATACTTCCTGCACTGGTGGGGTACCCAAAGGAGCTGACCAAGAAGCTCCTAATGAGCAAAGCTAGAACAATATTAGTTCAGTTTTGTTTTTCAATTATACTAAGTCATCATTTAAAATACAAAACAATATGCTCATGGTTCCCTAGTGACATAAATGATTGAATAAATCAAGAAATGAGCCGGGCGGTGGTGGCGCACGCCTTTAATCCCAGCACTTGGGAGGCAGAGGCAGGTGGATCTTTGTGAGTTCGAGGCCAGCCTGGGCTACCAAGTGAGTCCCAGGAAAGGCGCAAAGCTACACAGAGAAACCCTGTCTCGAAAAACCAAAAAAAAAAAAAAAAAAAAAAAAAAAAAAAAAAAAAAAAAAAAAAAAAAAAAAAAAAAAAAAAAAAAAAAAAAAAAAAAAATCAAGAAATGAGAAAGAAGAAACAAATTTCCCATGGAGAAGAATTCCAAAAATTTCATGTAAACATTCTGCTCTCAAGGATGTGCAGTTTAACCCCCTGCTCCTTAAGCATGAGCTACATATGATGACTTCTTCAAAGATGGAAGAATGGAAAGCAGGGTGGGGAAGGAAAAACCACTTTACAGTAGAGAACTCTCCTAAACCTTGCCAAAACCAAGGCCTGAAGGTCAGTTTCAACAATGATAAGCCTGTTGACTGTATCCCTGTGCTTCGTGATGAAAATGATACCTTACCCCTGTGATTTTTTTCATCCAAGACAACAGAACGGCCCGCCGTCTATCCATATGAAGTGTCAGACAGCTCCCAACAGAGTAGCAGCCTACAAGGTACTTGGTGAGTTCTCAGATTTGTTAATATCACTTAAAATGGGGACTTTCTGAGAAACTAACAGTCCAGAGGAGCCTAAGAAATCTCACTGACCAAATGTAATGTGGTATCTTGGGTAGGTTCATAGAGCTGGGACATTATGTTAGGTAAGAGCTAAAGAAGTCTAAACAACCATGTACACATACTGTTTCTGAGTTGGGGCAAATGTAGCATGCAGATTTAGGAGGTCAATGTAAAGTATATCATAAAAGGGCTGTGTGGTCTTTTTTTTTAAGACAGGGTCTGGAACTGGCTATGTAGACCAGGCAGGCCTCAAAATTATAGAGATCAGCTTGTCTCTGCTTCTTGAGTGCAATTTTCTTGATTGCTCTATGAATCTAACACTGTTCCAAAATAAATAGTGTATTTTTAAAAGTCTTATGTCCATCCAAAACTAGTTTCATGAGAACATTTCCAGAAAAATACTCTGTGCTTCTATGTCTGGGTATTCCCATTCAGTCCTCCTTCCCTTCTGCCCAGTTTCTCTATTTAGCTCTTGCCCAGAAGGCTGACCTTACAGACAATATCAATAGGCCCCTTCCAGGAGGGCAAGAGCAGGACAGGAAAGAGGAACTGCAACAGAAGATGAAGGAGAGGGAGGGAGAGAGTTTTCAGTGTGCCCTGGACTCCTTCCTTGTTGAATGTGAAATTATTAATAGCTCTGGTTCTCTGCCTGAGTGATCTGATGGGCAGTCTTCTGCAGTAACATGAGTCCTGATGCCAGCTCCCTCCTCCTGCCATCTCAGATTGGGAAATTTAGGGGTTAACAGCTCCCTGAAGTCACTCCTGAAGGACTTTGCCCTGTCTTCATGTTCCTTTACCCTGCCTACACTTTTGTAAGCAAGCCATTGATTAACTCCATCTGAATATGTCATCTTTTTTAAACTCTTTTATGTAATATACAAGTATATATCCTTCCATTTACATAAACATTGGTATACTATACACTTGTCTGGCTTCTTTTTTTTCCATCTCAGCACAGTTTGTGTTTCTTTCTGTCTATATATACTGTTTACCTTATGAGTGTCCCATTTCTGTGTATAATATACTTGTAAACTTTGTATAAAAAAATGTGAATGGAAAGATGAAAGTAGGTGAGTGTTATCTGTTTATTTTTTTACTCTAACCCCACATTGAAATGCCAAAAATGTAGTTGGTTGTTTTTTTTACTCTTTGGCTCTTTGCTCTTTGGGTCTGCCACCCAGCTCCCAAGTAAATCACACAGAGGTTTATTCTTTCTTATGAATGCCCAGCCTTAGCTTGGCTTATTTCTTGCCAGCTTTTCTTAACTTAAATTAGCCCATCTATCTTTTGCCTCTGGGCCTTACCTTTCTTTATTTCTGTATATCTTTTCTTTCCTTCTTATGCCGTGTCTGGCTGTGTGACTGGTCCCTTCTTTTCTCACTCCTTTATCTCTTCTCCCAAGATTTCTCAAATTTATTCTATCTGCTGGCCAACCCTGCCTATCCTTTCTCCTACCTTGCTATTAGCCATTCAGCTCTTTTTTTTTTATTTTAAAACCTCCTTTAATCCTGTTATCCTGTAACAATAATAATAAATGGCCTTTTATCATTTCCAGCAAATAAAGATACTTTATTTTTAACAAAGCCTGGTACATTCAGTTGAGGCAGGTTGAAGCCCCTCCCCCCTGCACCAAGGCTACACAAAGTGTCCCACCATAGACACTGGGTTCCAAAAGGCCGGCTTATGCACTAGGGACAGGTCCCGATCCCACTGCCTGCCCTCCCCCCCCAAACAATTCAAGCTAAACAACTGTCTTGCTTATCGAGAGGGACTGGTCTAGTACCATGGGAGCTCCTCATTCAGCTCTTTATTAGACCAATCAGGTGTCCCATTTAGACAGGCAAAGTAACACAGCTTCACAGAGTTAAACAAATGCAACAAAAAGAATGCAACACATCTTTGCATCATTAAACAAATGTTCCACAGCATAAACAAATGTAACACATCTTAAAATAATATTCCACAATAGATGAGGGATCATTAATTCTCAGATGAAGTGATGAGATAATGGTGAGGTGAGCTGATGCTATGATACCCCGGTTTCATAGTAGTTAAGTTGGCTATGGAGTCAAACTGCTTGGCTTCACGTTCCAGCTTGGCCAAACCATAGACAAATTATTACTTAGCATTTCTACATATGTTTCCTCAAATGTAAATTGAGAATTATAACACCTATCTCTGCAATATTTATGCTTACTAGAGTCTTAATTTCCAAGTAACCTTTCAAGTCCAACTATACAGGACAATGGGGCATGTGACTTACCTTACTTAACATTAGAGAAGACCTAATTGGTATAAGATGCAATTATACCCTGAAATCTATTAATCATCTATGAGATAATTAAAATAATTAAATAATGTAGCGTTATTTGCTCCACCCATGACCTTGGGCTATACAGTCCAAAGGAGGTGATGCTTCTTGCTGTTGTACGTGACATCTTAAAAAGAAAGGGAGAGGGGTTATGAGGCCTGCTTCTTGCTTTCTGGCATAATCAGACTGCCGGTGGATTCACTCTCAGTCAGAACAGAGGATGACTTCAGCTGTTTACTCAGTTCTGTATTCATGAGTGTATTTCCTCAATCTATATTCTAATAAATTCCCTAATACTCCTTAAGCAGACTCCTATGAATTTCTTGCTTTATCTGGCACCCAACCATGTGGATCTGAGCCCCACATGCCCCTCCTGGGGCTACTCGGTGACCAAACTCTAACCCTATGGGTGGCTGCTAGTGAGTTTCTCCACACTGCAGAGTCCCCATGCAGCCCAAACCCCCCAGGAGCTGCCTGATCCCTGCTCAGGTGACCACCTGCATACAGCGGCCATGTGGAGAGCCTGTAGGTCAGGCTGCTCATGCAGCATGTGAACCAGGCACTCCCAGGCAAGGCGGCTCACACCGCAGTGGTTCTTGTAACCACTGCCAGAAGCACATACATTCAGCAGCGGATAGAGCACTGTGTCAGAGAGAAAGGTGCCCATGATAGGTACCTTTCTAATTCTGTGGCTGTAGTGGCTGGATCAGATCACAGCCTTCCACCTGATACCAGCAGCGCTGATCCTTCAGCAAAGCATGCCTGCTCTGCAGTCTGAGCACATAGGCAGTGTTCCTCCCACTGGCCCCTGCCCAGCTCTGAGTGAGTTCCAGTGGCTGCCATGAGACCACTGTGGGAATTGCTGGTACATTCTGCTTGCCCGCCAGCGACTACACTGCAAGTGGGAGTGCCAGCAAGCTGCTCCCTTCTTTTAAATCTGTCCCATGTAGTTGCTTAAGCTCAAAGGTCAAACAACTTCAGAGTTCGAGCCAGAGGGAGGTACAGTGCTTCAGGACCTGCCTTGGCACCACACCTGCAAAACCTGCTGGCCAAACATCTCTACTATATCCAAAAATCATTGCACAAACCAGCCATTCACCCTACCTGGTTAATTAAGAGCCTGGGACATCTGGAACATGTAGGACTCTTAGAACAATCTCTCAAGGATCTTATCTGAGGTAAATTACTTGATAATTTTACACCTTAAACTGATTAATAAATAATATTTTTTCTTTCCTTTACAAATTTTAAGTATTTCTTATACCATGGTGGATAATATAACCATTCAGGAATTTAAAAACTTCTTTGTTTATACTATGGATGAAATTTTGCAAGACATATATGACCTTCCTAGATGTATACGATTTTTGCCATAATGGTGATTAGCATAGTAATTCATATCATTAAAAAACTGGTTTAATAGCAGCACCAAATATGAGACATTAATAGGACTGATACAGACTTTGCAAATGAGAATGAGAACTTAAATCAAAGGAGTCATTCTTTGGGGTCTGCTAAATTACCACATGAACTTCAGTCCACTAATAATATATGGAAAACCAGATTTAATTCTATTGAAAATAAATGTGAAAAACTATTGGGTAAAACATTAAGTCTTCAAGGCAATCTTAATGCCATACAGATAATTTCTAAGGAGGAATGGTCATCATTAATCGATAGAATGAAATCTTTGGAATCATATATTTATGATGAATATAAAAAATTTTTTGATTCCATGAAGTCACTGGAATCATTTATGGTACAGGAGGTACAGGATTTAGAAAAAGGCTGTAGTTAATCAATTTCAAGCTTTACAGGACTCTGTTAGAATTGATAATAAAAGTGTTAACATGCAGAAGGAAGAGGTTAGAGAGGTTATAACATAGCCAGTGCCTTACAGAGTTAGAGATGATTTACCAAAAGTCACAAGACATACTATATATTCGGTTACTGTTTATGACAAGCCAGCAACTGATAAATATCCTGAAGGATATGTAGAATATAAATGGGAGTCTATACATATGAGAGATTTAAAGAGCATCAAGGAAGCTGTTGTTACCTATGGTATACATTCAACATATGTGAAACAGATGTTAAATGTATGGTCTTCTAGAAACAAGATCACATCAAATGACTGGAATCAGTTAATATCAGCTGTATTAGAATATAGCCAGAAGTTACAATGGATAGGAGAGGTGATTTCCAAAGGTATAAAGAGGCATCAAAGTGCCACATGTTTCAACTGTGGTACACTAGGCCATATAAGAAGAAATTTTACACAAGGTGTTCCTAAAGCAATGCTTCTTCTAGAAATGATCCAAACAGGAGACCCCAACCTTCTGGATTATGCAGGAGATTCAGCAAAGACCAACATTGGACCAATGAATGCAGATCAACAAGAGATGTATGAGGCAACCCTTTACCATCAGGAAATGCCTTGGGGGGCCTCTTGCAGGCCCCTAAATCAAATGTGGTCCAGTCATTTCCAGTCACTCTGGAGGAAACTCCTTCCCAGGACAATTGAATAATCCAGTGCTTAACAAAAAAAAAAGCACACTACACTGGATGATAGAACAGCTTTGGTAGACAGATCACAAATTCCAAAAAACCCATAAAATGAATATTTTGGCAGATTTCCATAAATGAACAAAAACCAAAGCTTAGGGTATGAATTAATAACCTTATACTTGAAGACTTAATGGACACAGGTGCAGATATTACTATAATTATGTCAAAATCATGGCATCCACGTTGGCCTCTTCAAGAGGTAGATATCCAGTTTCTAGGGATTAGAACCCTATCTCAGGTAAAACAAAATACAAGATGGATTGAATGCATAGGACCAGAAGGACAGAGAGGAAGACTGAAGCTATATGTGGCTAATATAGCTGTGAATCTATGGGGCCATGATCTGTTACAGCAATGGATTACCCAGATTAATAGTCCTCCAATCTCAGAAGCAGACCAAAGACCAATTTATGTTTCTGGGAATAATATTATATGACACTATACATAGCCACCAACCATTCAGGCTGTACATAAACAGAGCACAACAGCCCTACTTTTAAAATGGCTAACTGATAAACTTGTCTGGGCTGGGCAATGGCCTATAACACAAGAGAAACAACAAGCCTTAGAACAACTGGTTCAGGAGCAGTTAAACACTCAACATATTGAAGAATCTACCAGCCCTTGGAATTCTCCTGTTATTAAAAAGAAATCTGGTAAATGGAGGATGCTGACAGATTTGAGAGCCATTAATAAAGTAATTCAGCCTATGGATTCCCTACAGAATGGGATGCCCTTGCCCTCTCTGTTACCTAAGGAATGGTCTATTATAGTTATTAACTTAAAACACTTGTTTTTTTTTAACCATACTTCTAAAGAAAAGGATAGAGAAAAATTTGCCTTTACAGTACCTACTTATAATTCCCAGCCAGTCAAGAGATATGAATGGAAGGTTCTCCCATGGGGAATGTTAAATAGCCCCACCCTGTGCCAATATTTTGTGCAAAAACTCATTGAAAATTATTTGTACACAATTTCCACAATCTATAATTTACCATTATATGGATGATATCTTATTAGCTGATCTGAAGTTAGATACTTTAGAAAGCATGTTTGAACAAGTAAAGTTTTGCCTTGCTGGGGATTACAAATTGTTCCCAAAAAAATACAGAGAGGAGATTCTATTAATTACTTAGTATATAAGATAAATCTACAAAAAATTAGACCCCAATAGGTACAACTCAGGAGAGATTGATTGTGGACTTTTAATGATTTTCAAAGACTGTTAGGAAGCATTTCCAATTTACAGACTATCATTGGAATACCTAAAGATGGACTAGTAAATTTGGCCAATACTCTGAAATGGTACAAAGTTTTAAATAGTCCAAGAGAATTATCAGCTGAAGCTGAGAAGGAATTGGCCCTAGTAGAAAAGAAAATACAAGAGGCATATGTGGATCAAGTGAATCCAAAGCTTATCTGCATTCTGGTCATATTACCCTCCAGACATTCCCCTACAGGGATTTTGATGCAGAGGGAAGATATGATATTGGAATGGATATTTCTACCATGTAAACCGAGCATGAAGTTAAAGACAGATGTGTGGTGATATATTGTGTCCCCCATGTATTGTGTACCCTAATAAAGCTTATCTGAGGATCAGAAGAAAAAGCCAGCTACTGTATTAAACATAGAAGTCAGGCAATGGTAGCACACACATTTAATCCTAGCCTTTGAGAGGCAGAGATCCATTCTGATCTCTGTGAATTCAAGGCCACACTGCTAACAGAGCCAGGCATGGTGGCACATGCCTTTAACCCCAGCACTAACCATAGAGGTCTGGAGGTCTGTACTGACAGACAGGAAGTGATGTAGGGGGGCGGAGAAAGGCAGAACAGAAAAGGCATGTAGGCATGGGTATACAAGAAGTAGGTCTCTTTGGAAGCTGAGGAGTCAGTAAGATGAGTTTGGCTATGGCTTGTCCTATTCCTCTGATCTCTCAGTTTTTACCCCAATATCTGCCTCTGGGTTTTTTCTTTTATTAATAAGACCACTTAGGCATGGGTATACAGGAAGTAGGTCTCTTTGGAAACTGAGAAGTTGATGAAGTGAGGTTGGCTGTGGCTTGTCCTATTCTTCAGATCTCTCAATTTTCACCCCAATATCTGGCTCTGTTTATTAATATGCAAGATGAACAGGAGAAACCCCTTGATGAGGAGACGTGATTGTTCATGTGATAATTCTTCAAGTTATGAGAAAAACTCAAAAAACAAGGGTCAGGGTAGGGTCTTTTGTCTTTACAGGATACTAGGAATACCCATCTTCAGGAAATCAGAAGGCCTTGGACACCCAGACATCTACAGCAGAAGGGAAGGACCTATTGGTACCAATATACCCTACAGGGTAATGCCTCACTGCCTAACATCAATATCTCTTTAACTCTAGAATAGTTGTGGTCCCAATTCAATTGTAAATCAAGCTGGCTTTGGAGTTGAAATGTGGCTCTCTCCTTCTCTAAACCCAAGCATATTGCTAAAAGAAACATTAGGAGATTCTGTCTCATATTAGAAGAGCCAACTGGTGTGGGACAGAAGAAAACCAATAATCTAGGGGCCATTGTTGTCAAGATTCTATTTCTCTCCATACTTATTCTTGATTCCTAGGAATCCTTCCTTCCATGTCATGTCATCCTAAAGTTCAAACTTTATGTTTTGATATCAATAATGTTCAAGTCTTCCATAGTGAAAAATAAAACTTTCCAATCCCTGAAGTCTCTAGAAGGAAGATAAAGCCCTACAACAACAATTGTACCCAGTCCATAATGATGCCATTGAACCAAAATCACCACTCAATGATCAGCTTTGGACTGCAAACTCTTCAGGACAGTTCCAAGATGAGATTGGTCCATCATATTATACTGCTAGCCAGAACTTCAGACAACCTTACCCATTACTCTGAGGCTGGCTACAAACATTACAGCTAGTCCTTTTGAGACTTAACCATTTAGCTTTCTTATGGGATCCCACAGAGATCATGACTCCCTAGACAGCAGGAAGCAGTTTTAAGAAAATGATGCCCCCTTTCCCAAAAGGTTATATTTTCTTAGTGTTATGGATAAGTTGTAATAGGGTTGGGAGTAGAACAAAAAAATTTAGACTCAGGATTCTCTTTTGAAAAAGAAAAAAGGGAGAATAGAAAGGACATGATATTAAGGTGTAAGATATTAAGGTAGATTATTATATCTATTAGTAAACTTATTTTGCAAACTCTCAGTCTTACATAATTTGCACTGATTTGGATTCTTGTATACTGATACAAATGTGAACTATTTTTCTATTCCTATTTAAGATAATTTGTATATTAATACAAATTCAAAACTATAATTGTCAAATTGCACACAAGTTCCTACTCCTAACTCCAATTTCTTTCTGAAGACAAACTACTGGGCCCTACCCCTTCAAGCATTTCCTAATAGCATTACCAAAGACCAAACCTAACACATAAGGTTTGGAAGGTGTTGGACTACTCAAGGACTTAGTGGATGCTTACCTCTCTACTCTCTCTCTTTAAATGCCTGGTTCTCATGGCCACATACATTCAAAGGACATCTGGCTGCCATCTCCAGGTCTCATATATGTAAATTTCACTCACTCTGCCACCCAGTTCATTTCTCTTTCCTGACTCAGTGTTTTTAGCCTTTCTGTTCCTTTTTCCAAGAGGACTGTCTCCTCGTCTTTCCAATATTTCTTCAAATGTAACCTCCACAAAAAAAAAGGTCTTCCCTGACCACTCATTCTAAAGCAGCCCTCCTTCTCTGCATATTACACACTTGCTTCAACAAGAATTCTATGTGGGACCAGGGAGAGGCTCAGTGGTAAAAATCACTCACTGCTCTTCCACATGACTGTGTTTGAATCCTAGAATCTATGTTTGGAAGCTCACAGACAACCTGTTTGTTTTTGTTTGTCAAGACAGGGTTTCTCTCTGTTGCCCTGGCTATCCTGGAATTTGCTTTTTTTAGGCCAGTCTGTCCTTGATCTCAGAGATCTGCCTTCTTCTGTCTCCTGAGTGTTGGGCCTAAAGATGTGTGCCACCATGCCCAGCTCTGAATTTTTTTTTTATTTTTGATGACTGACAGCCACTGCCCATTAGAATACAAGTCCTCTGAGGGCATCAACTTTGTCAGACATGCTCATTGCAGTATATCCAATACTTACAAGTGTGTCTCATACAAGTGGGGGGCTCAATAAATACTCACAGAGTGGATGGATGAATAGACAGAATAAGTTAATAAGCAGAATACTTCAATATTCAACCAGCACTGTACAGTATTTAAGCAACGTTCCCTTGTCTCCCTCCATGACACACTATAGGATTTATGGGATAAGATTGGCAGGGATAATTATAAAAGTTAAATACAATTAAAATAAACTTGGAAGAGTTCTCAAATTGTTTGTTGCTTAGATAAACTATGCCATTATTTCATGATAGCAAGAGACAAATACAAATTAATTCGAACACTTATCAAATATGTGGTCTGAGAAATGTAGTGAATTATATTGTTATTGACATTAAAAATGTTTTAAGTTGATGGGCTACCATATAAAATTTACCAAGAATTTAAAAAATTCTCTGTCTCTGACTTTTGCCCCGGCCAGCAGGGTCTCAACAGGGGTGACCCACCTGCGGGAGAGAATGAAAGGGACAGGAGACACGAAGGAAGACAGCAAGACAGGGTTCTGATCAAGCTGCAAATTTTATTCTCCTCAGCAAGGCTTATATAGCATGGGAGGGGGAGGGGGCAGGAAGAGGGAAGGGGTGCAGGACTTGCAGCTGAGGGGAGATGTGCAGGTTGTGAAGCTGCAGGGTGTTGTGCTAGGTGGTAAGGTCACTGGTCAGGGCCCATTGTTCTGTTACTATGCTACCTGACCACGGGATGTTCTTTATCTTTGGGGGCATCTTAGGGCCTGTGGCTTGTTCTCTGGCCTAGCTAGTACGTTTCCATGGTTCATGTTTGGTCCCTGACAGACTTTCTTCCTGTGCCTCTTTCTTTCTGCATCTGTCTCTCCCTTGTATATGCACATGTGTGGGTGTGTGAGTGTGTGTGTGTGTGTGTGTGTGTGTGTGTGTGTGTGTGTGTGTGTGTGTGTAGGCCAGAGGGCACTTTTAGGTGCTATTTTTTAATTTTTGAGTCAAGATCTTTCATTGGCCTGGAACTCACAAAGTGGGGTAGGCTGACTGGCCACTGAGCCCAGGGGATCCGCTTTACTCTTTAGAGGCACCACACAAACTGAGCTATCTTCCCAGCTTAACCATGTCCCCATTTTAGTATCACAAGAGACATGTTTCATTAAGGAACATAGATTGTAAGCAGCAAGAGAAAAAAGTAATGGACAGGAGACTGAAACAAGTCTGAAACTGTCTGGCTACAAAATAAACGCAGGAAGTTACTCAGAGAAGGTGATCAGAAACCTTGGAAGTTTAAGTTCTCTTCTTGTATAAAAATGGCAGAATTTAACATCCATTGAGAAAATTAACAGGAATTTGTGGTGGTATTGTGTTCCCCAAAATATTGTGCACCCTAGTAAACTTATCTGGGGTCAAAGAACAGAACAGCCACTAGATACAGAGGCTAGAAAATGGTGGCACTCACTCCTTTAATCCTAGCATTCCAGAGGCAGAAATCCCTCTGGATCTCTGTGAGTTCAAGGCCACATTGGAAACAGCCAGGCATGGTGACACACGCCTTTAATCCCAAGAAGTGAGCCTTTAATCCCAGGGAGTGATGGCAGATAACAGAAAGGTGTATAAGGCGTGAAGACCAGTAACTAACAGCATTTGGCTGGTTAAGCTTTTAGGCTTCTAGTAGCAGTTCAGCTGAGATCCATTCGGATATGAGGACTCAGAGGCTTCCAGTCTGAGGAAACAGGATCAGCTGAGGAATTGGCGAGGTGAGGAAGCTGTGGTTTGTTCTGCTTCTCTGATCTTCCAGCATTCACCCCAATACCTGGCTTGGATTTGATTTTATTAATAAGACCATTTAAGATTCATGCTATGGGAATTAAAAAGTAAAAATTCAGAATTATAGTTGAACTCCCTGATCATTGTTTCTTCAGGGTATCTGTTGATCATCAGAGCCAGTCTAAAGTGTGAGCAGTGCTGACAGTGGGAATCACCATGATTTCCAAATGTGGTCTCTTGACAGAAATGATTCAACTGAAGTCCACCTTAAAATAATAAATAAGCTATGATACACTTGAAACATGAACAATCATAAAAATCAGAATCAAAGTTTCTTTTAAAAACAGGTCTCTTGGGGCTGGAGAGATGACTCAGCGGTTAAGAGCACTGACTGCTCTTCTAGAGGTCCTGAGTTCAATTCCCAGCAACCACATGGTGGCTCACAATCATCTGTAATGAGATCTGGCGCCCTCTTCTGGCCTGCAGGCAAACATGCTGTATACATAATAAATAAATACATCTTAAAAAACAAAAACAAAAACAAAAAAACAGGACTCTTAGTGGACATGGTGGTGCATGCCTTTAATTCCAGCACTTGGGAGGCAGAGGCAGGAATATTTCTGAGTTTGAGGCCAGCCTGGTCTACAAATGAGTTCCAGGGCAGCCAGGACTACACAGAGGAACCCTGTCTTGGGCAGGGGGTGTGAAATCATTAGCATTTTTTAAATTCTTCTGATTAATTAGATAATGGTTTAAATTTTAAGCATAAAATAATTCACACTACAGTGCTTCTTTTTAGACAAGAAAAATGTAGCCAGATTGTTTGTTCTTGTTATCAAAGGACTAGCATCTTTTAAAGATGTATTTATTTTATTTTGTGTGTGAGTGTTTTGCCTTTATGTATGTCTGTACATCACATTTGTACCATGCCCACAGAAGTCAGAAGAGGGTGTTGGATCCTCTGGAACTGGAGTTACAGATGGTTATGAGCTACCACATAGGTGATAGAAACTGAACAAGTTCTTCTCCAAGAGCAGCAAATGCTCTTAACCACTGAGCCATCACTTCAGTCCCTCAAATTATTTCTTATTGTACAGTCACTTAAAAGCATAGATATAATTATGAATTTATATAAATATCATGTGTCATTAATTCTAAGATGCCATTAATTCTAAAACAATTATTTTATGAATCACTGATACAGAAAATGCTGCCATGCCACTCTGGAGGCAGAGCCAGTCGGATCTCTGTGAGTTCAAGGCCGGCCTGGTCTACAGAGTGAGATCCAGGACAGGCTCCAAAGCTACACAGAGAAACCCTGTCTCAAAACAAAACAAAAAACAAACGAACAAACAAACAAATGCTGCCAATTGGTATTTGCCTTACTGTACATTTACCTCGTTTTCAGAAGGATTCAAAGGGTTATAGTTGGAGAGAATATGTGGATTAGAGCCCAGTGTGGGGTACACACCTGTAAGCTAGCATTTGGGAAGTAGAAGCAGGAGGATTTAAGAGTTTGAGGCTAGCTTGGGCTATATGAGAACTGGTGTCAAATAAAAGAAAGAAAGAATGAATGAATGAATGAATGAATGACATGTGTCTTAAGGCTTTTGTGACATTTAAGATGTAAAGAAGGAAATTAAAAATGCAAACCACTAGGCAGTATCTCTTGGCAATAATTTCAGTGACCCTGACTCTGGTACAGAGAAAATCAAGAGCCAGTGCAGTACACACAATTATCACTTTATGCCAAGGGAGCATTTCTTGTGTTGGCAACAGTATACCTCCTGCTGACAGAATTCTAGGTGGCTGATAGATTTTATCAACTATGTTGGTAGACAGGCCTCTTTCACTGAAAAATGTCCAGGAGAGATGAAGAGAACATACCCAAAATTAAGAGGGAGAGGCCAAGAACTGTGTTCAGGAGGCATTCTGTAGGGTCCCTGTGCCCGGGACTCAGGACTTCAGGGGAATGGCAGGCCAGTACTCAGGCTGTTTTTGTCATAGTACTTGTCAAACCCCAGCTGCCTAGCAGCCTCCACAGCCAGGACCTTGGGAGTACTGCCCCTATACAAGCACTTCATGTCGCTCTCCGGGCTTCTCAGATGGGGGCTCCACAGACCAGGGGTGGTTGTAGGACAGGCCACGGTCAGCGTTCACATAGTCATCCAGGCCATCAGCATCCAGCTGCTAGTGTCACCGTAGCCCTTCTTTCTCTGTGCCTCAGTCTCTACGAAGTACTGGCAGAGCTCCTTGGTGATTTCCATACTTCTCAGCTCACATTCTACTTCTTCATCTAAATCCAGCTCCAGCTCTTCCTCTTCATGCAGTGCTCACTTTCTTTTGTGGATGCCTGGGTTCTGCTGTCAAGCAGAGGCTGCCAGGCCATGTGCTGCTCTTTCCAACTCCAAGGATGCCTCGCCCCACAAGCAAGAGAGCTCCAGAGAAGAACTCCATAGGGGGAGAACCATGGAAAGTGAAATAGGAATCCCTAAACTTTCTGTAGGCATTCTGTGATTTTGAATCCAAACCACTGCATGATGATAATGTCACCAGTATCTTGCACATACTCTGTGAGAATACCACGGTACAGTAGCTCTCCATTTTGATGCCATTACTGCTGTCTCCAATTGCAAAAGTTCAAGTGGGTTCGCAGCTTGAAGATCTCAGGCAGTGGGCAAGCACAGGCCTAGTTCTCAGTGTGTGTGTGTGTGTGTGTGTGTGTGTGTGTGTGTGTGTGTGTGTGTGTGTGTGTGTAGGGGGTGCTGGCATTGCTTCATCTCTCCGGGTGTGTGTGTGTGTGTGTGTGTGTGTGTGTGTGTGTGTGTGTGTGTGTGTGTGTGTGTAGGGGTGGTGGTGAATTCTTAATAAGCTCTTGAATAAATGATATATAGATCTAATAGTACGGTGGTCTTAAACTCTAAACGCCTGAGAGACAATGCTTTTTTTGCTGTTTGTTTTTTAGGATTGTTGTTGTTTATTTGTTTTTGAGACAAGATTCTGTAGCTGGAGAGTTCTCCAGTCCTGCCTGACCCACGGTCAGGACAAAGCTCCCTCACCTGCCAGTCCCACAGCCGCTCAGACCCAACCAAGTAAACACACAGAGATTTATATTACTTATAAACTGTATGGCCCTGGCAGGCTTCTTGCTAACTGTTCTTATATCTTAAATCAACCCATTTTTATTAATCTATAAGTTGCCACGTGGCTCGTGGCTTACCAGTATCTTAACATCTTCTCATGGCGACGGCTGGCAGCGTCTCTCTGCCTCAGCCTTTCACTTCCCAGAATTTTCTTTTTTGCTTGTCCCGCCTATACTTTCTGCCTGGCTACTGGCCAATCGGTATTTTATTTATACAGAATGATATCCACAGCAGGATCAGGACATCATGTAGCTCCAGCTGGTCTGGAACTTCTTTATTTTATTTTATGTGCATTAATGGTTTGCCTACATGTGTGTCTGTGTGAAGGTGCTGGATCCCCTGGAATTATGGTTACAGACAGTTGTGAGCTGCCATATGGGTGTTGGGAATTGAACCCAGGTCCTCTGGAAGAGGAGCCAGTGCTCTTAACCTCTGAGCCATTTCTCCAGTCCAGGCCTGGAACTTTCTATGTAGACCAGGCTGACCCTGAAATTCTGGCTCTCTTCCTGCCTCCGCCTCCTGAGTGCTGAGATGACAGCAGTGTGCTACATCACCTGGCCTTTAAATCAGCAACAACTGAGAAGTATCATAAGGTAGCAATATTGCCCTCTGATGTCTATTTTGAAGTGACACACTCACTTCTTTGGAAAAAAAGTCTGGATGTGATTAAATTTTGGCAAATAAGACCCACCTACTTCTATGTGAAACAGGTGAGACTTGATTTGTAAAGCCAATGTGAGTAATCTGAGGAGGTTAATGTAACTAGTGAGATGGATAGCAGCTGTGTTTACCTCACACTCTTCCCTGGTTTTACGTTTTATTTATTCATTTATTTTTAATTTACTTACTTATTTTGTGTGGGGGCATATGGAGATCAGATGACAACTTGTAGGAGGCAGTTCTTTTTTTCTTGTAGGTCCCAAGGACCAAACTCAGGTCATCAGCCTTGGCAGCAAGTGCCTTTTACCCAGTGAACCATCTAGCTGACCCACTTAGCTATTTAAAAGATAGCCAAAGTCTTTCAGCTATGAGAAGAGTAATTCTATGGTCTTATCAAATCCTATAATGCAGATGCTATTCTGTTCATGGATGTTTGTTTTTGCTATAGAAAATACTTTTAATGGGATGGGGAAAACAGTATCAATGTTCAGATACAGGACATAATACACAGTGGTGCTTAAACCAAATTCTAAAAAAAGTTTTATTACATTTTATTTACTTTTTTTTTTTTTTTTTTTTTTTTGGTTTTTCGAGACAGGGTTTCTCTGTGTAGCTTTGCGCCTTTCCTGGAACTCACTTGGTAGCCCAGGCTGGCCTCGAACTCACAGAGATCCGCCTGGCTTTTTTGTGAGTATGAAAGTAACACAGAATGCTGTGGGAGTCACAGAATAACTCACCGGAGCAGGTTCTCTGCTGAGAATTGAACTCAGGTCGGCAGGGCAGTCTTGGTGGCAAGTTCCTTATTCACTGAGTGATCTCACAACTCCCCAAATTCTTTCTCAGTATTATTAATTTTCTACAATAGTATACAAAATATTACATTTCATTAATACATCTGTAGTGGGTAGCCATTCCAGCTTTGGTCTGGAAGTTCCAACCCCCATTGAGGATTCGGTAACTACCACGCTTACAAGGCGGGGCCAAGGGTGGGCCCTGAAGCCCGGAGATCAGAATGCGCCCCACGGGGGCCCTCTTCCTTCTTGGACCAGGGACGCTAGAGGTGGACCGAGGAGAGTTCTCCGGAGAACACCGCCAGACTGCGCTGCGTCTTTCACAGAACCCGCAACCTACCTATCCCTTCATTTGTAAGTTACGCCATAAATAAATCTTCCTTTTAACTACGTGGAGTGGCCTTAATAATTTCACCAATATACATCTTCACACATATCATTATTATCACTGAACCAAATTCTTACAGCGCGTCAGCTACTTCTCTGTTTCTATGACCAAAAGCAATTTAGAGAGGAAACTTATTTTTGACTGATGGTTCCAGAGGGTCAAAGTCCATAATGGTGGTAAGGCATGACAACGGGTAGGAAGCTGGATAGTCACATTTTGACTGTGTACAGGCAGCAGAGAGCAGATTGGAAGCAGGACAAGGTTTCTTCCATCTTTAATAGTTTTTAAATCTCTCTCTCTCCCTCTCTCTCTCTCTCTCTCTCTCTCTCTCTCTCTCTCTCTCTCTCTCTCTCTCTCTCTCCTCCCTCTCGGTTGCACAACCTGGTCTCAAACTCATGGACTCAAGTGACCCTCCCATCTCTGCCTCCCAAGTCTCCTGAGACTATAGGTGCATGCCACCGTGCCTGGCTGGTTCTTGACCTCTTTGGGTCAAGTAATCCTTTGAAAATCTGTTGAAAGCTGGTGACTCATTCATCCCTCATGGGGGGGAAACCACACATGCTTGCAACATATTGACTAGGGGATTTACACTAGAGTTCTCCTAAGAGAAATTTTATTTCCGGGAATTTATAAAATTGTCATGGTCTGTGTTTCCCAAGTGAGTGGCTGAACTTGGTGTCCAGAGCGTCCATACTTTTGAGCCTCTTCTGCATTTGCTTCAGAATACTAACCAGGCACGAATGATCTGAAGTTCCAAACCCTTCTGACCTTATTTTAACCATGCATTAGTTTCAGCCAGATTCCCAGTGGAATACAAAACAGGATAGATCGGAATCCCCCACTCTTCCTTGTCTTGATTCTTGCTTGTCCCAGTGGATCCCCTCCTGATTATCTAGTTGGAGAAGAACAAATCAAAGAGTCAAAGAGGCAGGTGAGAACCGGGCCGCCTACACACCCGAGTTTGTGCATTAGACACATGCACAAAAGTGAAAAGAATTGGCGTCTAAAATCAGTGAGTAGACTATAGTCTCTTCAGCACACCCACTGTTATTTACTTAGTGTACGTTAGCCTGGACCAGGCTGTGGATTCTAACAGCCTAGGACCCAGGTTCCCCCAGCATGGAAGCTCTGGCCTGTCCCTGACTTCACAGCCCTAGTAGTCGTGGTATGAATGAAGATCTGGTGGCCCCTGTGAAACAAGCGTTAAGAGTCACAGCCCGTTGGGTTTGGGAAAGGGAAAGAACGCAGGAGAGGTAGGATTTTTTTTTTTTTCCTGGTTAAGATTCATGGGGAAAAATTGCTCTCTCTGCGTCCTTCCGTTCGACCAAGGTGTCTGTTGCTCCATAAATAATGCGTCCTACTGCTTTGGTGAGCACTATAAAGGCAGCAGGAAGACTGTTCCCAGGGCATTCCGGGCAGGCAGAGAGCACAGGAGCCCAAACAGGTGAGTTCATCGCAGAAGATGCAGTCGACTACACCCCGCCCTGTTGTAACTCTCTAGGGATGGGACTGGTCAGGCGCCGGCGGGCAAGGCAGGAGAGGCATCAGAAAAGGCGAGACAAAAGGAAACTAGGGATAGGACCGGGAAAGTCGCTGTTTCTTTTCCCAAGCGGGACCGCACTGCTGCAGCCCAGAGTGTGTGTGGAGCTGCCTCTCCTACCGAGTGCAGGGAAAGGGAGTACGGGACCCTTTCCCTGTCTCACGGACCCGGGTCCGGTCCAGGGGAGATTTCAGAACGCGGACAGCGCCCTGACTGCCCAGGGAGGGACCCAGTCCAACACCCCAAGTCCCCAAAGTGAGGCTCACTCCCTGGACATTCCCGGGTATCTAGTGTGGGAGACACTGGAGTCCTCAGTTGCTGTCCTTCAGGTGGCCGTAGGGGCGGTTTGTCGCCAGCGTCAAGGACTGCAGGATCGGACCGGCTCTCTAGCGCGGCTCCAACAGTGTCACCCGCGGCTGCTCCCAGGTGCCAGCTGCGGACTGCTTGCCCGGTGCTTCCGAGTGTCTTTTCTCATCGCCTCCCCTCCCGACCCGTGGTCCTCGGGTTCGCAGGCCATGACAGCGCCGAGCAGCAGGTCGGAGCCGCAGCAGCTCGCCGAGTACAGCTGCAGCTACGTGGTGTCGCGGCCAGTGTACAGCGAGCTCGCCTTCCAGCATCAGCGCGAGCGGCGCCTGCAGGAGCGCAGGACGCTGCGGGACAGCCTTGTGCGGAGCTGCAGGTACAGGGGCAGCCGGCAGGTGCCGGGGCGACCCTCCCGGGAAAGAAGCGCGTGCCTGGCGGTGGGGTGCGGCGTACCCGCGGCTCTCGCTCCGCGCTCGCTCTTCTCGCACAGTTCCAAGACAGAGGTGGAATTACTCCAACTTTGTCTGGAGAAACTCCCTATTGGAGAAGGGGGTGTCTGATCACGACACCACTCCAGTTTCACTTTTTCTCTTTTTCCCTTTTCAATGAAATCTGAAAGGCACCTTGGGGTCTAGTGGCTGCGTGTTTCCTTCTTGTGAAGGCCAGGCTAGGGGAAAGCGGTAGGAAAGGAGCTCATAGCAACCGATGATGGACAAGCCTGGCCACACCAGGGTCAGGGGTGCTTTCAGAGACCTGGAATCAAAGCTAGGAGACAGGTGTTCCAAGTGCTTCAGGAAGCAGTGGGTTCCCAAACCCCAATGAGCCCCAGAACCAGACACCATAAACTTAAAAAACTTGGCAGACACTCAAATAATCGCCAGATTTTCTTCTTAAAAACACTCTAACTACCTAATATTTAAAGTATATGCAAAATAGACGGAGAAGATATTAATACCCGAGATTTTACTATTATCCCCTTCAGTAATGATCATTATGAGATTAGCTCATCTTATCTCACTCACCGCCACTCACTTGCTTCCTCTAGCATTATTTTAATATACTATTTTGTTAATTCTTTGAAGTTTGTTTTGTTTTGTTTTGTTTTTCGAGACAGGCTTTCTCTGTTTAGTCCTGGCTGTACTGGAAATCACTCTGTAGACCAGGCTGGCCTCGAACTGAGAGATCCGCCTGCCTCTGCCTCCCAAATGCTGGGATTAAAGGCATGGGCTCCAGCATGATTTTTTTTTAAAATCCCATGTATTGGATTTTCTGTTACCATTCTCCCTTGGTATCTATAAGGGATTGGTTTTTAGGAATCCCATAGCAGACCACTCAAATTTCCAAGTTCCATATATATAATAGCTTAATGTCTGCATATAATCCATACACCCTCCAGTAGTTTCAACCATCTCTAGACTATTTACAGTACCTAATACCATGTAACTGCACTGTTAACCACTGTCACACTGTTAAGTTTAGGAAATAAGGGGGAAACCCCTTCATATGTTCAGCACATTTTTCTTGCTTTTATCTGTAATAGGTTGAACTCACAAAACCATGTGTCAGATAAGGAGGGACCACCATACATTTTTTTACTGTGTACCTCCAAGGATTTAAAAATACATAGTTATGTCTTATTATCCACCTAAAATAATCCCTTAATAACTTGGATGACCTATTAAACTTTGCAATTATTTCATAAATATAATTTTAAAAAATACCTTTAAAAAGTGGAAGTCCTGCCGGGCGGTGGTGGCGCACGCCTTTAATCCCAGCACTCGGGAGGCAGAGCCAGGCGGATCTCTGTGAGTTCGAGGCCAGCCTGGGCTACCAAGTGAGTCCCAGGAAAGGCGCAAAGCTACACAGAGAAACCCTGTCTCGAAAACCAAAAAAAAAAAAAAGTGGAAGTCCTATCTATTGGCATTTTTCCTCTTATCTATAGATTGTTAAATTTACAATTGCTAAGTGACACATGGTACAAAGTATAAATTCATCACACTACAAGTTTTGTTAAAAGTGGCTCTAAGCTTGTATTGCCAAAATAGCTCTGTGTTTATTTTTCTTTAAAGAAGGCAATGCCCGTGTTAGGAGCCTAAAAATTAATCTCACACAGAGACTCCACACTGATCAGTTTCTGGCTGGGTCAGAAAATGGGTTCTTGTGTAGGGATATTTTCTCAGAGGATTAAAAATGTGGATGAAGTGGGAGACATTTAATCCTCTGTTTGTTTCTTAGAACAGTTCATTTGAAAGGATAGATACAGTTCTTGGCAAAACCATTGCAAGCACTTCAGTGTCAGTATTTTCCTCATGGAACTAATTTTTTCCTGACTAGTTATTTTTTAAAAAGCTGCAGAATTTGGTTCATGACTTTGTGATTTGCAACTGGTTATAGTCAAAACTGGATCAGACATCCTATTTTCCTGCTTTTTGACAGTTGCTCAAGAAAGAGAGTCTTTGGTATACTGAAGACTCTCCTGCCCATATTGGACTGGCTCCCCAAATACAGAGTCAAGGAATGGTTGCTGAGTGACATCATCTCTGGAGTTAGCACTGGGCTAGTGGGTACCCTGCAAGGTAAGATGCTGGTGGATAGGTCTCAAGTGATGGTGAGTTACTGTCTCTTCCCCACTCCTCCTACCATGGACCGAGTGTTCACTCTCCTCTCAAGGACTTCACCCTTTCTTTAAGGTGCCTTAGTAGAAAGAGTCACCTATCTTCTCCTCTTTCATAAAGATATTTTCCTAGGAAACATTGTTGTTTCTCTAGTTGTGTGGCTCCAGGTTACAGAGATGTCCCAAGCCAGAGATCCCCAAAGATACTGAGCACAGTACACAGAAAGAAATGTGCATCATGGTATGTACTCACATAGCTAAAGTTTTGTAAAGTAATACAAATAATATGTTCTGATATTCTCTATTATGTTCTGATGGTTTTTAAAAACTAATTCTTTAAGCTCATTGGATTACTTTATTTCCGTTCCCTGCTCAGATCTTGACCTGCAGTGTGAAAGCACTCTAAAGGAAAGAGAGAAGTATCTTAGTTTGGGTTGTACTCCCAGTTCACCAAAGCTTCCACATCATGACAACAGAACTCATTTATTTGGTATAATTTACAGACTACCTAATGGGTTGCAGAACTAGGTAAATTATCAAGACTAAGATGCATTGAAGGAGCTCATAGCTTATTTGGTGTAGGGGGTGGGCATGTGGAGAAATAGCTTGAAAATAGACTATTTTAGAAGCTTGTAATAAATGTTAGGCAATGTTGTGCATTAAAATCTGGCTGTGGCCAGGCAATGGTGGCATATGTTTTTAATCCCAGCACTTAGGGGGCAGAGGCAGGTGGATCTCTATGAGTTCCAGGCCAGACTGGTATACAAAGAGAGTTCCAGGACAGTCAGGGCTACACAAAGAGACCCCTGTCTCAAAAAAATAGAACAAAAAATAAAAAAGTGTGCATCACTCCTGCCCAGCTACAGAATTCTTTACTTGGTGCTTTTTTATGGCACAAAGGCTGCTAATACTTGACAAGCTAAGGATTACTCAAGTTTACTCAGAACAGGCACAGGGACATCCCTACAGAGAAGGAAAAGGTTCTGCAGCCCCAGTGTGGAGCCTCAGTTGGACCCAGTGTGCTCTATATCCCAAAGGTGAGGGGTGGGGCATGTTCTATACTGTGGCTCTAAAGTCTGTAAAGTGAGTTGACTGTGATGGTGCATGCCTTCAATCTAGCACTTGGGAGGCAGAGGCAGGTGGGTCCCGAAGTTTGAAGTCAGCCTGGTCTACACAGAGAAATCCTGTCTCAAAAAAAACACTAAATAAATGCCATAAAGTGGCAGCATCCAGGGCTCCTGGGGAACAGGAGCCTTCTCCATCCCATGGCTGTTGAGGCCCTGTCTACCACAGAGATCAGCTATAGTACGTAGCTCAATCAATATTTAGTGAAAAGGACTGAACTTCATTCCTGGCAATAAATCATTTGTACACACGAAAAATGTGGGGTTTTTTAAGGGCCCAGACATTCTCAGTTGTCATAGACAAGTGTGTTATGAAGATAAATTTTACCACTGGGAGATGGAATTCAGTGGCAGAGTGCTTGGCTCGGATGCATGGGGTCTTAGATTTAACACCCAGCAGGGGGAAAAGAGACAAATTTTGCTTAATATGTATCAGATACATTTCCTCTCATTCTCATATGAACTCTGAGAGAGGGGTACTATTACCATAGCCCCTTTAACAATGAGAAATCTGTTAATTCTTGCCCAGACCTTGGCGTAGGTGAGTGCTAGTGCTAGAACTTGAATCCTGTCTGACCCTACATTCTTAACTTGTACACTGCAGTTCCTCATTTTAGAGATGGCTTGTTTTCCAGAAATAATGCTATAAACTTATCTTTGCTAGGTGCATTTCTGGAAGGTAAATTTGGCTCACACGTGCTTGCTTATCGCTCATGCACATAATAACCTTCTATGGTTCATTCTGTACTTCAGGAATTCAGCCATCACTAACAGACACAGACCTTGTGGATCGAGTCCAATGGTAGAGGTAGGAATATAGCATGATAGGCGCTCATTTGGGAAGGAAGGGCTATTTTATAGACTGTGGGTAAGGAAGGCCTAACTGAAGAGAAGAGATTTAGACAGAGCCAGGAGATGACTGGGAGCCACCCATGTGATAGCCGAACTAAGACTGCCACGTAAAGATGCAAAGGACCTGAGGACAAACAGGGAAGGAAAGGAGAAATCTGATGTGGTGATTGTGTTGGGGAGGGTCACTGTTAATGTGATCTGAGATAAGACTGGACAAGGCCAGGGTTTGGGTGAAGCAAGGAAACACTCTCAGGGGCCTGATTAAATAATGTTCTCAAGGCAGCTTCATCCTAAACCCAGCCCTGAGGGTAGGTTTGCCACCTTGAGCTGGATCAGACAGGACTTAGAGAGCGCTGCAAGATAGGAAATACATTCTGCAGCAGCCATCATCATTATGTTCTGGTAAGTGCAGCTGAAAACCGGCCAGCTCAGCCAGGCAGTGGAAAGGCACACTTGCAAGGAAACGCAACTGGCTCACCAGGTCAAGCTCGGTTCCTGCTGGGGCTTGGGATCAGGAATGTTTTAAGCATTGGTTAGTCTTGGTGCAATGCTTCCATCTAGATTATGTACTTGCTTGAAAGCTATTCTGGAGCACATGAATGTCTGGGGGCGGGGGGGGGGGGGCGGTTCCAGGTGAAAGGAAGGAGTTGGGATGAAGGCAAGGGAACATTTGTGAAATCCCATGGGCTGAGCTGACCCAGGATGGAAGTGAGGGCAAGATGGCACAGTGGTGTGGACAGAGTGGTTGGTTCAGAGTAGAAGTCTTATGATGATAAAGCGATGAATGCCCCAGTAAGGATTCCAGAGTGTGTAGGCTGGAGGGCTCCAGGCCACAGCTAACGAGAGCTAGGCTCAAATGGGGACTTTGGAGGCTATACTGCAACTCCAGTGGTGACAGAGTCTATGACTTGCTTGCTAGCTGGCCCCTTGAAGTGCTGGGAGAAGAGTCTGGGTTTGCTCAGGGTATGGGGTCTTTTGATTCCTAATATTAAAAAGTAAATTCCTATTAAGCAACAAAAGACCTACAAGCCCTTTTATTGGAGTCTTTACTCATGGCTATAGGGAGTTTCCTGTCTGGTTTTTATCTTGGACATTAATTGATTTACTTAATAAATAATAGGAATCTATTTCTCAGTTTTTAAAGCTAAGGAGTCTGAAGTCATGACCTGTTGGGTTGTATCCTCACATGGTGGAAGGCCTTTCCTTTCAGATGGTTTCAATTTAGCTTACACGCCACCATCTTATCCAGCCTATGCACCAACAGAGAGTTCACACTTTCAATCAACAGTTTAGGTTTCTTTCCAAACCATATTATATCAAAAATGTTGTACCTAGCTCCTTTGTAACAAAGATAACTATGTTGTACATGAATAAAAGTTACCCTAAATAGACAGTGTGTATGAAAACTGAAAACATCCCTGTTTCCCAGGCATATTAAGATGTGTAGGCAGAAGTGCAGAGAAGAGAAAAGAGATCCAGCACCTTGTTCAGGGAACGCCCAGTTTGAGGACTAGAAAACTGTCCATAGGAAACAGGCAGGCTGTGCCTTCATGCTCTGTTCCTTTTCCTATTGTGTCTTGGTGAATCTGCTGCTTCTGTTCAAGTTCCTGGGAGAGCACTTGTTGCACTTCCTAGCAGTAACCTGGGTATTAAAGAAGCGCCCCCCAGGGGGTCGGAGGATGATAGCTCAGCAGTGAAGAGCCCTTGCTGCCCAAGCATGGGGGTCTGAGTGTAAGTCCCCAGAACCTGTGTAAAAAGCAGGGTGTAAGCCGGGCGGTGGTGGCACACGCCTTTAATCCCAGCACTCGGGAGGCAGAGCCAGGCGGATCTCTGTGAGTTCGAGGCCAGCCTGGGCTACCAAGTGAGTTCCAGGAGAGGCGCAAAGCTACACAGAGAAACCCTATCTCGAAAAACCAAAAAAAAAAAAAAAAAAAAAAGCAGGGTGCTTTAATACCAGCACCGTGAAGGGGCAGAGACTGGAAGACTGCTGCAGTCTGCTGACAGCCTAGGATGGCTCCAGGTTTAGTGAGAGCTGCAGAGCAGAGCATCTGATGCCTTCCTTAGCCTCTAGTGTCCTGAACACACACGTGTGTGTAAATCACACACACATACAAAATTTTCAAAAAATCAGTGCATCTATGTGAGGACCTGGTTTGACCCCCAGGACACAAACTGTAGAGAGAACCAACACTCAGAAGTTCTGCTCTCGCCTTCACACACATGCTGTGGTACACACACCTACTCTTGTACTGCCTTCACAACACATACACAAAATAAATTAAAATGTAACTTTTTAAAGTTTTACTTTATATTTGGTTGTGTTAGGGAAACATATTTCTTTATATTACATCAATTCTATTCCACTCCCCTCCAAAAACACACTACAACATAGAATCATCATGTTTAAGTATAACTTAGCTAACTGTTTCCTTATTGGGAGATATTCATTCAGTAAATAAATATAAGTGCAAATGTGTTGGGTTATTTAGGTTGTTAGTAAGTTTTAAAAATCATTATGAATAATCCTCTATTAATGGCTCAGGAGTCAAAGGGTTGAATTTTCACTCCTAAAGTGTGAATTATGGAGATATACCATGTGTTAAGGCATGCTGACTACTGAAATGTTTAACTAGGAAAGAATATGTCATTATCCTTTTCCAACTCCCATGTCCACTGAAATGTTGGTTTCTCCATAGCCTGTGATTCATAGCCCAGAGGCTGCCTGGCATAGCCCACTGGTGGGTCAGCCTCCCTTATCAGGGTAGAGTTGTCTTGTTTTTTTTTAATCTAACTTCTGTTATTTAGCAAAGAAAGATAAAGTGCAATGATGCCTGCATCCTTCAGAACATAGAGAAATATGAGTTCATAGAGAACTATTCACATAAGCTGGTCTGGGCTTTGGGACTGGATTAACCAAATTATACCGGAACTGATTTAATTATTTTCCAACTGATATCATCAGCCAGTGACTGAATTACTGAGCAATGGAGTCAGTTCATCTGAGCAGGGGATGGGTGTAGAAACCCTCATTATCCCAGCCAAGTCATATTCCACATCTTAGCTTAGCCGAGGTCTGCATGCAAAACAAGAAAACCACACAGGACCTGCTGATATTTTGAATCCATAAACTGAGTATGTCTATGAAAAAGCATTTCTTTGTGTGGTAAAAACATGCTGTAAATTTTGTTGTGACTCTTACTGTGTTGGTTGTGTCTTAGGGATGGCTTATGCTCTGCTGGCTGCAGTTCCTGTTGAATATGGTCTCTACTCTGCCTTTTTTCCTATCCTGACATATTTTGTCTTTGGGACATCAAGACACATCTCAGTTGGTAATTACAAGCATATTTTACAGCTATATTTGTTCATCTGTAAAATGTTTCTGCTATGCTGGATATACAATGCCTCCAGACCTTTGCCAATGAGTCCTAGAGGAACCAAGCTTCAGGGTGTTGCTTTATTAAATGGCATTGTTAGCTTTATACATAACTGTGCTTTTAAAAAATGCAATTGAAAGACTGAAAATTAAAGCTTACTTTTGAGTTTTATCACAGCTTAAAAATTTTAAATGTAATGAAATTGTCTCTATATTTAAAAGTGATCTCTTCCAACATATGACAGAGAAAAAAATCTTTACCAGATCTAAATCCACTTATATCACTAGGTTAAATTTGTATTTACTGAATTATGGTCACCAAATACACATTTGTTATTTTATAAAGGAACATATTTATTTCAGTAAGGAATATTGGAAGACTGGCAAAATCCTGCCAACACAATTTAGAAAAAGTTTTGTATTACTTCTTGACATGACTCACAGTGTGTTTTCCTTTCATTCCTAACATTCAAGGTAGTTTTTTTTTTCTGGAATATTCTAGCAAATAAATGTTTTGATATAATTTTTTTTTTTTTTTTGGTTTTTTGAGACAGGGTTTCTCTGTGTAGCTTTGCGCCTTTTCCTGGATCTTGCTCTGTAGACCAGGCTGGCCTCAAACTCATAGAGATCCACCAGCCTTTGCCTCCCGAGTGCTGGGATTAAAGGCGTGCGCCACCACCGCCCGGCTTAATTTTATGTGACTTTGACATCAGCAATGAAGATAATTTTGCTGCTACATCCATGTGCTGGTGAGGTATATTTTCTGGATGACCCTCTTGAGACAAAGGTAGTCCTATCCTCAACTGCATCCTACGCCCTTGTGCATGATGGTGTCTCTCATAGACTCTAGCCTCTGGCCTGTCTGCAGAAGCAGGTCAGGAGATGCCTACTGATTGAAACAACTTCTTTGGAGAACCAGTCAATAAGAGACAAATGGATTTGCCTCTGGCATTCACTACATGTAGATTTTCCTGGTTACCAGGCTTGGGTACTGAGGCCTCTCAAGGATAATACCTTTTATAATCAAAGAATAGGATCATCATCAACATGGAAAAAATGTAAGTAGTAAATAGAAGAAATCAATAAAGAAAACTTTTAAAAATAGGATGTTATTGACTGGCATATGATAAAAAAGAAATCATATTCCAATCCTTTGTCAGTTTGGACACTTGACATTGATATTGATGGAGGTACTTGTGTCTGGAGATCAGGATTTTGGACACTCTAAAAGATGAGATCATAGGGGATAAATACTAAATTGAATAAATAAGGATTCAGTTTATGTGTGTCTCCAACAGGAAATCTTTCCTGATAACTCCCATACCCTGTGACATGAGGATCCCACACAGGAGGGCCTGGTACCCTCCCTACACACTCATGAAGTATGCTCAACACTGCTTTACTACCATCTACCTACATCTTGTCTTCTCTGAGTCAGGAATGCCTTGAGATTCTCAGCTTCTTCAAACAGTAATTCTTAGTTTCAGCCAACTACCACACACCTTTCTAATAGTACATAGACATGTTGAGTCTAAATGTCTGTGATTCATTATTGGCTAGTTGACAAAGCCTTTTTTCCCCAGGACCTTTCCCCGTGGTCAGTTTAATGGTGGGATCTGTTGTTCTGAGCATGGCTCCAGATGACCACTTTCTTGTGCCCAGTGGTAATGGAAGTGCATCAAACATGACCATGTTAGATACCGGAACCAGAGATGCGGCCAGAGTACTAATTGCAAGCACCCTCACTCTTCTAGTAGGAATCATACAGGTAATAAATAGGCTTACATGTAAACACAGATGAGTGTAATTCTTATTTGAAATAATTAATTTTAAAATGTGGAGATTTAAAGATGCATCTAAATGCAAGACAAACTTCTTGAACTAAAACTTACTTTTAGTTCTAATGTTATTTTCTAAATAACATTGTTTTTGTCAGATACTAAAATGACTTTGGAAACAAAAACCAACCAAACGAACAAATAGAAACCAGAATCACTTGTTACCAAAGTCTGAGAAAAGAAAGCAAACAGAACGCAAGTGATTCAACTGAGGGCGAGCATGTGGGGCAGTGGAGCTAGTGTTTTCACTGACACAATGTTTAATTCGTTACTATTTCCAGAGAATTGTTCCTTCTCTCAGGCAAACATCTAACTTTTTCCTTTCTTCTTACCCTAGCTGATATTTGGAGGTCTGCAGATTGGATTCATAGTGAGGTACTTGGCAGACCCTTTGGTTGGCGGATTCACAACAGCTGCTGCCTTCCAAGTGCTGGTCTCACAGCTAAAGATCGTGCTCAATGTTTCAACCAAAAACTACAATGGCATCCTCTCCATTATCTATGTAAGTGCTGCATTATCACTGCAGAGACATCATGTTCCAGATTGAACCTGGAGAATCCATTTTCTGGGTATACTTGGAACCATCAAAACACACTTTTCTGAAATCAGCAAACCATCATTTTTCAACTGCTCCAAACCTTTCCCCGATACTTTGGCCCTCAGAAACATCAAGGAATCTGAGGTAGCATAGCAATAAAGATGACAGGGCTGAGATGTTATAGACTTGCATTCTGGTCCTGCATTGCCTCTGATAAACTAAGTGACCCCCTAGACAGATCATATAGGGTAGTGGCTGAAAGTTCAGGTTTGCAGTTGGGTGGGTCTGGATTCAAACTTTGACTTTACTACTTACTGTTTGTCTTATGAACAAACCACCATGCCTCAGTTTCTGCAGAAATTGCAGAATGGAGTTGCAAATAGTAGCTAGATCACTGGATTGTTAGAGGAGAGTTGTTGGATAATTGGTTCAGGGGATGGCATACAGCAAGTTCCAGAAAAGTTATCATTATGGAGTTATTACTTCAAGCCTTTCTTTTTCTTTCTTGTTTTTAAAATGAAATGATTGGAGATGTGTCTCTCAAGCCCTTTCTAATTATGGCCATCCATAATGCATAATGTAAATGTTTCAGCAATTATAAATGAAAATGGAACATTAGATTCAAAGCTGATTCAACATGCAAAAGATATGCAAAAGAAGGATCTAGATCATACAAAGTAGATTTGAAGTTCTTAGATCTAAGTATATGCTCTATATCAAGTAGGTTACAGATGCTTGGGAAATGGTGATAATAGTAACATGATGTCACTCTGGCTTGGGGAAATGAAGCCATGCAAAAGTGCATTTAAAAAACAAACAGGAACTGGGGATATAGCTCAGTTGGTAGACTGCTTGCCAAGCATGCATGAGACCCTAGGTTCAATTCCCATCACTGGATTCATGTCTATAATCCTAACACTTGGGTGTTGAAGGCAGGAAGATCAGAAGTGCTGAGTTATCTTCACCTACACAGTGGTTTGAAGCCGGCCTGAGCTAAAAGATAAAAATTAGCATCTGAAAACAATATATGACCATACACACATTTAACTGGAGTTAGAGTCTACTTGTGTGGCCTTGAATATGTTAAATATTGTGTGGCCCTGGGGCTAGAGAAATGGATCAGCATTTATGAGCACTTGTTCTTGCAGAAGATCTGGTTTCATATCCCAGCCCCCACATGGTGGTTCCCAACAATTTGTAACTACTTTTAAGGGATCTGATACCATCTTCTGACCTCTACAGGTACCAAGCATACACATGGTGCACAAACATACATGCAGACAAAACACTTACACATAAAAAAATGGAATAAACTTAATGAGAATTAAAAAAATTAATTCGCTAATACCCTGGGTCCTAAGGTTTTTTTTGTTTGTTTGTTTGGTTGGTTTTTGGTTTTCGAGACAAGGTTTCTCTGTCTGTGTAGCTTTGGAGCCTGTCCTGGAACTCACTCTGTAGCCCAGGCTGGCCTCAAACTCACAGATCCACCTGCCTCTACCTCCCGAGTGTTGGGATTAAAGGCGTGTGCCACCACCACCTGGTGGTCCTAAGTTTTAAAATCAGGGTAATGATAATGGCCACTTCTTAGAGTAGCAATGTTAAGAACATTTACATCAGGCACACGACACATACTTGTAAACCCAGAACATGGGAAACTAAGGCAGGAGGATCTCAAATTTGAGGCTACCCAGGTTTATAAAATAGTGAGACCCTGTCTTGTAAACTTTAAACATATTTTGTTAAGCTTATGTGTGTTTTGTCTGCATGTATATCTATGTAGTATGTGCATGTTTGATGCTAAGGCTAGAAGAAGGTGTTGGATCCCCAGGAACTGGAATTACAGATGGTTCTGAGCCCCTGTGTGGGTTCTGGGAACTGAACCCAGCTCCTCTGGAAGAGCGGTCAGTGCTCCTAACTGCTGAGCCATCTCTCCAGCCATAAAAAGCAATAAGTACAATATCTGGCTACATAGAACTCAATTTATTAGTGTTGTTTCATTGTCATAGAATGGACCTCACTGAACTTACTGTCTGCTTTGATGAGGCCCAGCCCATCAGAGACATCAGCATAGGCCATTTTTCTTCCTTTTTAGATATAGTATTTTTATTAATTCTTTGAGAATTTCATACAATGTATTTTACATATATTCAGCTTCCATTCCTCCCCCTAACTCCTCCCAGATCCATCCTTATATCCTCACCCACTGTGAACTTCATTTCCTCTTTTTAATTTTTTGAGACAGGGTCTCACTATGTAGCCCTGTCTGGCCTGGAACTTGCTATGTAGATTAGGCTGACTTTGAACTCACAGAGGTCTATGGGTCTCTGCCAAAGTGTGAACTATCATGCCCAGTTATTTTTTATTTTTTACTTTTAAATAACTGACCGCGTCCACTTTGTGCTGCCCATGTACTCCTGGGTGCAGAGGTGTCTGCTGCAGCAAGGCTGACCGGCCAGGGCCACACCCTTAAAGAAAATCAGCATCCATCAGTTGCCAGCAGCTTTTCAGTCAAGGGTGAGGAATCCTAAGCTCCTCACTTCGTGCCAGAATTTTGATTGACTTAAATGTGTAGGTCTTACTCAAGCAGCCACAGTTGCTGTGAGGTCAGGGGTGAAATGGTCCTGTCACTTCCAGAAGACACTGTTTCACTGCCTGATTTCTGCCCCTTTTCTGTAAGTCACTGAGCCTTGTGGGCGGTAATATAGACATCCCATTTGCAGCTGAGCAGTCCTCTGACACTTACTCTCTGCTCTTGGGTCACTTGTGAGTTAACCACTACACTGCACGCAGAAACTTCTCTAATGAGGTGTGCCTCAGAGATGAATCCAGAGGGCAGTTTGCTCTTCTGTCCACTTAGCAGAGTGATTGCAATAGGCTCACCTTTGGGGCCTAACAGGCTGGGTTTTGATTCAGCATGATTTATGGTTATTTTGCTTTCCCCCCGATCATCAGTTCTTATTTATTTACTTTGTATGCATGCATGACACTGGGTGCACAGGGAGCTCAGAAAACAACTTTTAGAAGTTGGTTCTCATCTTCCAGCTTGTTGTGGCAGAGTTTCTTTTGATGATTCTGTGGGTGAGTTGCACACTCCAGGCTAGCTGGCTCCTGAGCTTCTGGGTGAGTGTTCTGTCTGTGTCTCCCTTCTCGGGTAACAGCTCTGGGATTACAGACACGGGCCACACAACCGGACTTTTACATGAGTTCTGGGGATCAGACCCAGGTTTGCAGGCTTGCATGGCTAGCACCTTTCCCTGCTGAGCCTTCTTTGTAGTTGGAAGTTTCTCCAGTCTTGCCTGGCCTCATGGGCAGGACAAATCTCTCCCACCTGCATCCTGCAGCTACTTAGTCCCAAGTAAACACAGAGAGGCTTGCATTATTTACAAACTGTATAGCCTATGGGTCAGACTTCTTGCTAACTAGCTCTTATAACTTAACTCAACTCATTTCTATTAATCTATATGTTGCCACGTGGCCGTGACATTACCAGTCTGCTGGCATCTTGTTGCTCCTTGGGTGGCGGGCGGGCTGGCGTCTCCTCCCACTCTCCTTTTTCTTCTCACTATCTCTCTTAGATTTTCTGGCCTGGCTTCATCCTGCCTTGCCATAGGCCAATGCAGCTTTATTTATTATCCAATGGGCACCACACATATTCACAGCATACAGAAAGACTTCCCACAGCACTTCTTCCTGGCCCTCAGGAATTCTTCTCAATACTGCCAGGCTTCCCATTTTTGATACAGGTTCTGTTACTTTTTGCATCCCTGACACATCTTGTTTTTACACTTTATCAGCTCTTGATTTATTCCTTTATTTTTATTCATTCACCTCATCTATTCAATAAATACTGACACCAAGGCAGGAACTGAAGTAGAGATCATGAGGATCACTGCTTACTAGCTTGTTCTCCATGGCTTGTTCAGCTTGTTCTCTTATACAGTGCAGGCCCACCATCTGAGGAATGGTACAGCCCACAGTGGGCTGTACCTTCCCACATCAGTCAGCAATCAAGAAAATGTCCCACAGATCAATTTGATGGAGGTAATTCTCAAAATGAGATGACCTTTTCCCAGGTATGTCCAAGTTTGTGTCAAGGTGACAAAAACTAACCATGACAAGTTGTTTTTGTACACAAGTGTCTTAGTCAGGGTTTCTACTGCTATGAAGAGACACCATGACTGCGGAAGCTCTTATAAAGGAAAACATGTAATTGGACTGGCTTAAAGTTCAGAAGTTCAGTCCATTATCATCATGGTGGGAAGCACAGCAGTATGCAGGCAGACATCGTGGTAGAGAAGGAGCCACGAGTTCTACATTTGCATCAGTAGGCAGCAGGAAGAAAAGAGAGAGAGAGAGACTGGGATTGGCTTGAGTATCAGAGACCTCAAAGCTTACTTCCTAATAGTGCCACTTCCCATGGGCCAAGCATTCAAACACATGAGTCTATGGGGACCATGCCTATTGAAACCACCACAACAAGGGTGGTTTTTTTGTTTTTTAGGGTTTTTTTTTGTTTTTTGTTTTTTGTTTTTTTGCTTGGTTGTTAATTGATGGTACCTATACCACTGCCTCCTCTAAAAGTAAGCCTGCCCTGAAAAAAGTTCTGCCCAAAGTTGAGATTTTAATTGTGTGTGGAAGGGCAGACAACCTAAGGTGTTGTTCCTTTGGAGCTATCTACTGCAAAAGTGAGTTTTGAAAGTAAAGCTTAGCATGATAGAATTGTTAGTTTTAACTCATTTCTGTGTGCAAAATTTACACCATTATAATAAAGAAAGTAATACTGAGGGGGCAATCTATTTATACAGAAAGTGTCTGGAGCAGGGAAGGCTGGATGGATGGTGAAGGTGACTGTAAAAGGTTGTCACTGTCATACAGAGAAGAACTAGAAGAAAGTTACCCCGTGCATTTTCCCAGATACATACTAAGCACATGTTTTCCCTTATGGCTTCGTGCTTGGTGAGAACTATTATCCACATAAAGTGGTCTTAAAATTCTTCAAACATCATAATAAATAAAATATTATCCATAGCTGATATCTTCATTTGACCTGTATTTAGAATACTAGGCTAAGCTACAGAATTAGATTTATCTATAATTTTAGAACTCTGACAAAAAATTAAATTATAATTACTGTTCAGTGCATTTTTGGAAATTGTTTCTATTGACAACTGTCAGGCCATTTTCATTTATATAGCCAAGGTTTATTCCTATACAGATTAAACTTTCTATTGTAGAGCTTTCCACAAGAAATGCTAAACTCACAATGCAGGCAATATAAGACAAATGCTTCGCTCAATGCAGGTGTATGATTTTGCTTTTTGTAGCATTTAAAATACACCAGGGATTCTTTACAATTTTTTCACTTTTATTTTATATCTATTTTATATCTATGAATGGGTGCTTTGCCTACACATGTGGGCAGTACACCAAGTCTATGCAATGTCTATGGAGGCCAGTGATAGCACTGGATCCTCTGGGACTGGGTTACAAATCGTTTTAAGTCACCATGTGGGTGCTGGAAATCAAACCCAAGTCTCTGGTACAGCAGCCAGTGCTCTTAACCTCTGAGACATCTTTCTAGCCCCCAGAGGTTCTCCTTATTCAAAGATTTAAATAATTCTGTGCTGGTTTTTGCCAATTTGGCACAAACTAGAGTCACCCAGGAAGAAGGAACCTCAACTGAGGAATTGCCTTCATCAAATTAGCCTGTGAGCATACGTGTGGGCCATTTTCTTGCTTAATGATTAATATGGGGAAGGCACAACTCATTGTAGGTGGTACCGTTCCTGGGCTGGTGTGTGGTCTGTATATGAAATCAAGCTGAGCAAGCCAGTAAGTAGTGTTCCTCAGTGGTTTCTACATCAGTCCCTCCTTGGCTTCCCCCAGTGGTGGACCTGTAAGCCAAACAAACTTTTTCCTTCCCAAGTATCTTTTGCCCACAACATTTTATCATAGTAACAGAAATCAAACTAGGACAGTTTTCAAAATTAAGTAAGAATCATGGAGTGATTTTAAAAATGTGTGTGTGTGTGTGTGTGTGTGTGTGTGTGTGTGTGTGTGTGTACATATTCATGTGAGTGTGTGCACAAATACGCGTTTACACGTGTGTAGAGGCCAAGGCTGACGTCAGATGTCTTCCTGGATCACTGTCCACCTTGTTTTTCAAGACGGGGCTTCTTGCTGAATTCATTGATTTGCCTAGGCTGGCTGGTCAATGAGCTCCAGGGATCCACCTACCTCAGCTTCCCTAGTGCTGGGTTATGAACAGACATTGCAGCACTGTTTTTTATCTGGGTGCTGAGGGTCTGAACTCAGGTGTTTATATTTGAGTGTCTGACTCTTCACTGAATGAGCCATTTCCCCAGCCACTGTAGTGATTTAAAAAAAAAAAAGCTTGATTGATTGATTGATTGATTATGTAGACAGTGTCTGTCTGCATGTTTGCCTCCAGGCCAGAAGAGGGCACCAGATCTCATTGCAGATGGTTGTGAACCACTGTGTAGTTGCTGGGAATTGAACTCAGACCTCTGAAAGAGCAGCCATCTCTCCAGCTCCCCCTGTAGTGAGTTTTGTAAAGTGAAATATTTTTGTGATCAGGATAGTTGGTCCAAATGGAGAAAGAGAAGTGGGGGAAGGGGAGAGAGGGAAAGGTGGGGAGGGAGGGAGGGAATGAGGGGGAGGGAGGTGGAGGAAGGTGGAGAGAGAGGTGGGGAGGGAGGGAGGGAGAGAGAGAGGGGGGGGGCTGCTCTTGGACTCTGTTGTACTCTATTGTAAAGAGTCAGTCCAGGCAAGCTTTGAACTCAAGATTCTCCTGCCTCTGCCTCCTGAGTATTAGGATAGTAGTCAGACAAATGATTTCCAAATTAACTTTCCTGTTTCAAGTTGAAAAGTAAACCTTCATTGTATAAACTGCTAAAACATTATACCTAGCTCATGAATTGATAAGAGTTCTCATTAGAAACTTGATTATATAAGGGCAGGCCCCTCACCCAAGAGTGTTTGTGCAACACAATTGGGCAGGGAAAAGAATACAAAATTGGGTGGATAGCGAGATGGGAGCGGATCTGGGAGGAGTTGGGGAGGGGTGAGTATGATCAAAACACATTGTATGAATTTCTCAAATAATTGATATTTTTAAAAAAGCAAATTCATTATGTAAAGAGTCAACTGGCCACAATGACACAAGCCTCTGGAGTAGGTAGCAGGGTTACTGCCTCCTGTGTGAGACATCCTGGGATTCTGTTGTTGTAGGATTTCTCCCAGTTTTTCTTTCATTCTGTAACCACCTGTTTCATCCTGTTGCCCAATGTATCTGTCTCTAACGATTTTAAGTGTCTTTGGAAAGCAGAGTTAAGATGATATATTGGGTTTAATGTAAAAGTGGAAAAGGCTTCCTCCAAATTAAATACCTAAATCCTAGCCGAAACACTTGCTGAGATAAGTTTTGCTTGTAAAAGACCCTCCATCCTTACTCCTGAAGCACTCCAGACAGGCAAGGCTGCTGGCAAAATAAATTGATATTCCTTATATGCCTGACACCAGATTATGATGATAATTATTTACAGTATTTCACTTCTCTGTAAAAACAAACCAAGATACATGTTTTAACTCCTAAGATGCACCATTCCTTTATGTCAAATTAAAACCTAGCTATAAACAGATTTATTCAAAGGAAAGTAGCCACTGGCACGACTTGTCTCATAGAATTGAGAGATGCCTCCTTGAGACATGACTTACCTAAGAGCTGCAACAGAACAAAGATGCCAGTGTTCTGCCTGGGAGTCTCCCTGCTGACTCCCTTGAAGGAGACTCTGGTTTCCAGGGACCTTGTGTTTACAAAACAAAATGAATTTCCTTGAGCTGGCTCTTCTGCCCACTTGGAGAAAATAGATTTTAGTGTTAAGCTAATTTCTAAACAATATATACTTGGTCTATGTACCCATTCAATGGTTTTAATTTACCATAAAGAATTGATCAGTACCACTTGGATTTCCATATGGAACACTTTTGGGGTTTTTTTTGTTGTTATTTTCCACATCATTTAGGTTGGGAGAAGAACATTACTTAGGATGCCAACTGGGACCAAAGAAAATTATCTTGTCAGATGTCAGGTTCAGTAGCCCTCCTGTCTACAAAGATCCCACCTAATAGCATGATACAATCTCCTTAAGACAAAGATTTATTTTTCTGTAAGTTAAGGATAGCATTCCACCGTTTTCCTTGAAAAATTCTCCACTTTATCCTAAAAAATACAGATAAACAAACACAAGAATGTAAAAATCACCTCTCAAAGTTAATCACTATTAGTAACTTTGTATATGTGTGTATATGTTAGAAATTTCATGTTCTTAATGTTCCTTGTATTAGTTGATACATTTTTACAATTTTAATAATAGCTTTATATTATTTATTTATGCATATGTATATTTTAGAAATTTTATGTGCTTAATGGTCCTTGTATTAGCCAATACTCTTTTAAATAATAACTTCATTTATTTGTGTATGTGTACATGTGTGTGTGTACATGTGTGTGTGTACGTGTGTGTGTGTGTGTGTGTGTGTGTGTGTGTGTGTGTGTGTGTGTGTGTTTTCTTTCATGTGTGCAACAGCAAAGGTATGGCGGTCAGAGAACAATTTTCAGGAGTCAGTTTTCTCCTTCATCATATGGATTGTGAGGATGGAACTCATACCATCAGCCTTGTCAGTGATCACCTTAACCCACTGAGTCATCTTGCCAGTCCCATTTTTAAGATTTTTTTTGTCAGTCCCGTTTTTAAGACTCATATGTGCTGTTCATGTGGAAGAATTGCTCTTATGTATATGTCTGTATAGCATATGTCATATACACCCATTTTATCTTTACAGACACTCATTGAGATTTTTCAAAATATCAGTGACACCAACATTGCAGATTTCATTGCTGGGTTACTCACCATCATCATCTGTATGGCTGTTAAGGAATTAAATGATCGATTTAAGCACAAAATTCCAGTCCCTATTCCTATAGAAGTGATCGTGGTAAGTAGAATAAATGGTCAAAAAATTCAGTACTAATTAACACTTGACAAGCAAGGAATTGCCAAGGCCAATGGAGTTGGTTTTATCCATTTTTTTCTTTTCTTTTATTTCAGACAATAATTGCCACTGCCATTTCCTACGGGGCCAACTTGGAAAAAAATTACAATGCTGGCATTGTTAAGTCCATCCCAAGTGGGTGAGTGTGCTGTTCCTCTCAGATAGCGCTAATAAACTAAGGCAGTACTTTGTTAAATGAAACTTTTTATTGCCGGTTTCACTTCACCATTGATAGTCTTACTTTCATGTGATCTTGAAGAAATGCCATGTGCACAAAACATCAGATGAACAGTGCATGTGGAGATCAAGTTCAGGCCAGTTGTTAAAAGCAGACCTTACATGCTCCATTTTCTTTTTTTTTTTTTTTTTTTTTTGGTTTTTTGAGACAGGGTTTCTCTGTGTAGCTTTGCGCCTTTTCCTGGAACTCACTTGGTAGCCCAGGCTGGCCTCGAACTCACAGAGATCCGCCTGGCTCTGCCTCCCGAGTGCTGGGATTAAAGGCGTGCGCCACCACCGCCCGGCTTCCATTTTCTTAAAGTGTGGCAGGACATGTATATTCAGCTAGACTCCTGATTAAAGCATGTATGTATAATTACAGTGTAATGTGAGCATATCACAATTAGCATTGA
The DNA here is from genome assembly GCF_007827085.1 of Peromyscus californicus insignis. NCBI lineage: Eukaryota > Metazoa > Chordata > Mammalia > Rodentia > Cricetidae > Peromyscus > Peromyscus californicus. The sequence continues at coordinate 986,218 of NW_026294447.1, read as the reverse complement.
TTACATTATGAACAATTTGTTTAAGGAATCTCAGATGTCTGGCTTAAATTCTCTACAATGTAATCAACCACAGATAAAAATGCTATCTTTCATACCTATAAGTTGTATTATTTTCGTGTAAATTTTATATATATTTAGACATTTTGTGAATTAGAAGAGTAAAAGGCCAAGGTCCTTAATCCTCTATGTCACTGTCAACGGGAAAGTTCTTCTGTAAGACAAGGGTAATTACACAGAGGAAGCTTCAACTCAAGCTTGTGAAATGTCCCTGAGAGGTCTCATAAAAATGCAGAGCAGATGAAGCGGCTCACACTACAGTTAAGAGGAAGCCCACATATTTACCACATCTATAACACTGACTGTAGCATTTGTAAGTAGACTTGGGGTCAATCAATAAACCGTAGTTTCTCTTCCTTCTAATGTGGGTGGGCCCCACATTGTCCTAGCATTTCCATGCTTGTAATGTAAACTCCTCAGTGTTTCCACAGCAAATGATCTCATTTGAGTGAATATCTTACAGTTTTTCTAATAACAATTTAAAGATATTTTTAAAACAACTGGTACATGAAACTTGTATTACATATTGCCCATTCCAGTGTTACAAATGTACCCTTTGGTAACACCTAAATTGTGTGTTACCTTCCTGCTTTCTACCTCAAACCTGTGGATTCAGGCTGTCTGGAGGAGGCCTGGAAACAATTCTTTTTCAAAAGTGTCTCAAGTGATTCTTCTGATCAGGTAAATTTGAGAAATTTTACACTAGAAAACAACATTTAGTTAGTAAAGGTTGTAAAAGACTGGAGGAAACAGTGCTGAAAGTCGCAATGAAACGAGCTGCGGAATTTCCACCCTAAAGACCGAGTTGTTTTGTAGTCACAAATGCTTATGTAGAAATGTGTAAATGCAGATCTCTTTCCTTAGCTTCCCGTATGCACAGACCAGGGATGGACTGCAGCCCAGACCCGTGAATCTCTGCTCCAGTGCTTGCAGTGGGGACTCACTTTTCCTCACATTGAAATTCCTAGCTGCTCCCTTTGCAAGACCTCTAGCTTCCTGCCCTTTGGTTTAGTCATGCTTAGTGCTCTGATTGCTAACTTAGCTTTAGGGGACATTTCATAGTAGTGCCCCATTTGTGGCATTCAGCACTGTCTCCCTAGTACAACATCTACCTTACAGTGGGCTCTCTGAAAACATTGGCTGAGGGAATAAACCCCCTAAGCCATGTCATTACAAATAAGCCACAAGAAAGGTTATGGCTGTTTAATTTGGTGGCCCAGAAACAATTCTAAAGATATTAACACATCTGCAAAGGAAAGGGTGACATGAAAAGATGAGAAACCAGAGTAGGAATGAGAATGCTCTGATGGCTGAGGACATCACCAGAGAAGGAAAAGGAACCTCCTTCCTGCGTGTCCAGTCAGATTGCTACTGGCAGCTTCCTTTTGTCTCTCTGAAGGTTGGGGTGACATTCAGTCCTCAGAACAAGAACAACCTCCCATTACATAGCCCCAAACCGTGACTGTCTTGTCTACTTAAGCTTGTCTCATCTCCCCATTTATCTATTATGTCAGTGACCTCATGAGTAGTCATGTCATTCTCTGAGGTATACTTTAATGCTACTTTTTTGTTGATCAAGTTGTCTATTTAGAGCCATTGAAGACTCTTTGGATTAGCTCCTGTGTCCCACTGTACATATTCCACTATGGAAGGCTATTTGTTTTGATTTGATTTTTAGAGCTTTTCCTTACTTTCTGTACTCTGATACTCAAACACAATCTTAAGAATGTTTTGCTTCAGTACATTTCCATCAAAATATTTCAAATATTTCTGTTTGCTTTGTGGTTCACCAGCTCTTCTGAATGTCTTGGTTTTTGATTGAAGAGACAGTTGTGCTTATCTTTTTGAAACCTAGACACCCATCAGATGACTAAAGTAACCTGTTATATTATTTGCCTGACATTTCTCATTTGTACACAAAATAATACCTCAGATACTTATACTCCTCACTTATCTGTGTGGAAGCACCTACCAAGTGGTAGGCAGTGTCCTGGATGTTCAGTGGGTAGTTCCCAGGCTAGTGAGGACACGGTCATCCTCCAGGAATAAGTGCTGTGGTGGAGCTTGCTATGCATTAGAAGAAAGGTAACTTCTTGATATTTTAAGGATGATATTCATCAGCCAAATAATGGAGGAAATAGTAAGTAAGGCAGGACAGTAATGGGTAAAGGTCATGGGGATGCTTGAATAAAACATGCAGCTGTAACAAAGAAAGTGGCACTTTGGAGGTATAGCAAGGAGTTCATTGCAACTGAAGCATAAAATAAGATAGAGGAGGTGAGAGGTGAGCATCAGCAAAGAAACCACCATGAAAGTTAACTGTTGGAGGGTTTGAAAGCCTGAGAGTGGCCACTTTTGTTAGCACTGTAGACAGTGAATTAAAGCAGCTAAGCAACCAGATGAGGAATCCATTCCAGTAACGTAAGAGATAAGGAGAGTGGTCACAATGATGAAATAGAAACCTTATCAACAGATGGGTGTGAGGTTGAGAGGACTGGTGATCAGCAGGGTGGCTCTGTCCACCTGTCTATTCCTTGTTGGTTAAAAAACACAACCTATCTTTGTCTAGTCAGTGTCTTAGTGTCTCCAGGGATTCACTCACTCCTGGAGCCTTCTCTGTCCCCCCAGTCACAGCCTGCCTCTCTCCTGATGCTGCTGATCCTCATCCTGCAGTTCTTAGTGTGTCCAGTTTTTCACTCATTTCAACATGTGCTTTTCTTCCAGCCTACCTGTCTCCACTGTGTGTGTGTGTGTGTGTGTGTGTGTGTGTGTGTGTGTGTGTGTGTGTGAGAGAGAGAGAGAGAGAGAGAGAGAGAGAGAGAGAGAGAGAGAGAGAGAGAGAGAGAGAGAGAGAGAGAAAGCACATTTGTGCTTTGAATGTCATTCCCTTTACTACCCCAGTTTGTCTCTGCTCTCAGTGACTGGTTCCTCTCTTACCAGTCAGTACCTGATGTGCTCTTTGTCGTATTAATTGCCACTGTTTTCACTTGGTGTCCTTTGCAGTGAACTTGGAAGTGTGGCCCAGGAAAGATAGCATGATAGAATGGAGATGACTGTTTCCTGTGGATTCCTGCCCTTGTTTAGCTGGGTTGGGGAACAATTGCCAAACATGCACAACCAACCTGAAGTGTAACATCCAGTTAGCATGTTTACCACATGTGACCCCCGCTTTGTGTATTATTGGGCCCTTTGGGAAGCACCATTCCCCACACTCATGTCTTCAGGATAAGGATGTATTCATATGCTCCTTTCTCTGTATGACTGGGTCAGACTGGATTGGCTAGGGCTAACAAGCCCATGGGGTGATCGTGTAGTTTAGGAAGTGTTAAGTCAGGTAATAGAATATATTCTTAATTGGGCCGTTAGAAGATGGGCAGATAGAGCCTCCCCTAATTTACTTTGGACAAATGATTGACACCCTTGGAGTCCAACCAGGAAGCAGAAGCAGTGACGAGAATGTGGCAAGCTTAGCTTCTTCCAGCCTAAGCTGAGCACCACTAGTAAAAAGGAGTTACACAATAATATCTCATTAAATTTTATGAGAAGAGGGCATAGGCATCCTATGACAGCCAATGAAACAATTTAGTAGGTTTAAACAATGTGCCCAAAGTCATAAAGTCACTCAATAACTGAAGTCCTTTGACTTCATACCTCACAATTTTTAACCTTAGTAATTAAGGATTGGGTAATATTTGGAGAACACTACAGTCATGGAGGCAGTGAGCATCATGCTATCAAAACTAAAACCTTTTCACAGTTTAGCTTTGATAGAGTCCTAGTGACCTGAAGTAGACTTGACTGGGTCTTGGAAGCATCCTATTAAGTGAGATCTAAGGTCAGATCTAGACTAGCAGGTGGTGAGATACTGAGTCACTCAAGTATAGGTTGTTTCTAACATGCTGACTGTCTATAGCTGGAGTCCATTCTGGAGTCTACACATAGGACAGGAGAAGAGATGAGGGAGAAAAAAAATTAACCCTGCTGGAGGAAAGTCTTCACAACAGCAGAGCCCTGGCAGGTCTTACTACCCAATTGTCCAATCTCCAACATGGACCCACTAAAACTTCAAGCCACTCATTTCTCTCTTCCGGGTTGCAGTTCTCATATCAAAACGAGAGAGACAGGTTCAACAGCACTCTGGAGAGCTCACCAGCTCGAAACATTCTACAGTTTGTCTCTAAAACTTCCATTCCCACTTTATTTAATTACAAGATACACAGGTGGTGGGATTTGTTTTAATGACTGGGGACTTTTGGGATTGCACAATACGGATATTCTAGAAGTAAATGAAGCTCTTCCTCCAAGCTTTTACATTTGGGGACAAATTTCATAATCATGTTTATATGTTTCATTTTTGAATAGTTTATAGAAAAACTTTGGCTTTGTTGAATAGTCTGTGAAAACACAGTGTTTTTTTTTTTTACTGACTGTGGGGGATGATTATAATCATATACATTTAATGTGGGATGAGGGTTTTTTCTGTCTTAAAATTAAGATTTAAATGTCATGGTTCTTTGGAACTTCCTGCTGAGTTCTTTCAGTGTCATATAGCCTTTGTTTCTTCAACAGAATTGACATCTTTTCACACAGACTAAATTTATAACATACCTAGAATCTCTTGTATTGCCAAAGAACCTTGAAGGTGAAATTATGTGAGGAAAAATGTTACATGTGAAGTGGCATGGATGGAGTTGTAGTAAAGAATCCATAGTGACAGATTTATTCATGTCAGAGTATAAAAACAAAACAAAAAATTCTCTCCAACAGCCAGTGAGCTAACACTAACTTCTGGTTAAAAACTAGGAAAGCAGATGCCGGGCGGTGGTGGCGCACGCCTTTAATCCCAGCACTCGGGAGGCAGAGGCAGGCGGATCTTTGTGAGTTCGAGGCCAGCCTGGTCTACAGAGCGAGATCCAGGAACGGCGCAAAGCTATACAGAGAAACCCTGTCTTGAAAAAAAAAAAAAAAAGCAGATGTTCTTATTTATGCATCCCATGTGCTTCTGTTTGCTTGGGTCATGTCCTTGTGTGTGTACCATGTGACTGAGTAGACACAGCATTTGGTAAAGCTGGGAAAAAGCTGTCAAATCTTCACAAGATTTTTTCACTTACTAGGTTCTTGCCTCCTGCACTTCCGTCTGTGGGCCTGTTTTCTGACATGCTGGCTGCATCCTTTTCAATTGCTGTGGTGGCTTATGCTATTGCTGTGTCTGTAGGAAAAGTCTATGCCACCAAGCATGATTATCTCATCGATGGAAACCAGGTATGGTCACCTATTTATTGAGCTGAGTTTATAAGGCTAAAAACAAGTAAAGAAAACACAACTGGGGGAGATTTTGGTATCATCTAAGGAAACTGATGTTTTCTTTCACTGGCCTTTATTGAGTTGATTTCTCTCCTGTACTTGCTAATTAAATTTTTTTTTGAAATATGCATGTAACACAAATTGCTAAACGGTCTTATTAATAAAACACCCAGAGCCAGATATTGGGGTAAAAGCTGAAAGATCAGAGAGGCAGAGAGCAAGCCACTAGTTCTTACCCCTATGAAATCCTCCGCTGAATGAGAGTGAGTTCCTGTTTCCTTACACCTTATATACTTTTCTCTGCCCTGACGTCACTTCCTGGGATTAAAGGCGTGTCTACTTCCCAGTACTGGGATAAAAGGTATGTGCCACCACTGTCTGGCTCTGTTTCCAGTGTGGCCTTGAACTCACAGAGATCCAGACAGATCTCTGCCTCCCAAGTGATAAAATTAAGGGTGTGTGCCACCACTGTCTGGCTTCTATGTCTAATCTAGTGACTGGCTCAGTCCTCTCATCCCCAGATAAGTTTATTAGGGTACACAATATATCACCACATATGCAAACTAAGTCATTCTGCTTCTTAAGAAATAAGCTAAAGTGACATTGTCTTGGTCAGGGTTTCTATTGCTTTGATAAAACATCATGACCAAAAAGCAACCTAAGGAGGAAAGGGTTTTATTTCAGTTTCCAGCTTGCAGTCTACCATCCAGGGAAGTCAGGGCAGGAAGCTGGAGACCGATGCAGAGGCCATAGAGGAGTATGGTTTACTGGTTTGCTCCCCTTGACTTGCTCAGTCTGCTTTCTTATAGCACCCAGGACCACCACCAGCCCTAGGATGTCACTGCTACAGTAAGCTGAGCCCTCCAATTACTCATTAATCAAGAAAATGCCCTACAAGCTGGGCAGTAGTGGTGCACACCTTTAATCACAACTCTTGGGAGGCAGAGGCAAGCAGATCTGTGAGTTCGAGGCCAGCCTTATCTGTCTACAGAGCTAGTTCCAGGATAGCCAAGGCTATACAGAGAAACCTTGTCTAGAAAAAAGAAAGACAGGAAGAAAGGAAGAAAGGAAGAAAGAAAGGAAGAAAGAAAGAAAGAAAGAAAGAAAGAAAGGAAGGAAGGAAGGAAGGAAGGAAGGAAGGAAGGGAAGAAAGAAAGAAAGAAAGAAAGAAAAAGAAAGAAAGAAAGAAAGAAAGAAAGAAAGAAGAGAGAGATGGAGGGAGGGAGGGAAGGAAGGAAGGAAGGAAGGAAGGAAGGAAGAAAGGAAGGAAGGAAGGAAGAAAAAATAAATGCCTTACATGTTTGGCCACAGGCCACTCTGGTGTAGGTATTTTCTCAAATGAGGTTCCTTCTTCCAAAATGACTCTAGCTTGTGTCAAGTTGACATAAAACTAACCAGCATAAGCACTAATTAAAAAATGCTAATTCAGTCAGGTCAAAGACAATATAAAAGTTAACTATTATGCTAGACAAAGAGCTTTTCAAGTGGCCAAGTAACTCTTGGTAATTCATTTCCCTTTTAAATGATTGCTATGTGATTACACATGATGTGTGTGTGCATGTGTGCCACAGACCAGATGTGGAGGTCAGAGGACAACTCTGTGGAGTCAGGTCTCTCTCTTCACCTTGCATGGTTCTGGAACTTGAGCTCACATCACCAGGTTTGCACAGCAGGTACCTGTATCCACCAACCCTCTGATGAACACTTGATGAGGGTCTGGCAAGCATTCTCTTTGCAATAGCACTGTAACCTAGTCTCTCCCTTAGGAATTCATTGCCTTTGGGATAAGCAACGTCTTCTCTGGATTCTTCTCCTGTTTTGTGGCAACCACTGCTCTGTCTCGAACTGCTGTCCAGGAGAGCACTGGGGGAAAGACACAGGTATGCAGTGACAGCGGGTAACACTGGGAGCAAGGAACAGAAAGTGGGTGGCTGAGAGAGGCTTCCACAAGACTGAACAGGACAATTAGCCTTCAAGAGAGAGGGACTTGTGCTGCCTCAACTGGTACAGTTTGGGCCTCATCTCTTTGACTTGCCCAACCCTCATCAAAAACTTCTTTAAAAGCAACATATATAGTCTCCTGAAACTGTGATTGCCAAATCCTAATGTGTCAATGTTCACCTGGCTCATAACTACATTCACCTGGTTAACCAGGGACAGTCACATTCATAAGTAAAGAAGAATGATGCTGTTTATTAGTTTGTTATCTAGGGAGAGCAAGAGCCTGGTTAAAAAACAAACAAACAAACAAACATTTCCCAAAGCTTAGCCTGGTGGCACAGGCCAGTAATTCCAGCTACTTGGGAGTCTGAGGCAGGATTGATCCCAAGTACAAGAAATCTCGGTTTGGGTTATGGAATGAATTTGAGGCCAGCTGGGACAATGATGTGAAACCTTGTCTCAAAAGAAAAAGGGAGAAGAAGGTTGAGGATACAGTTCAGTGTATCTGAATGCTTGCTCTGCATGTCTGAGATCCTGAGTCTCATCCCCAGTACCACTGTGGGAAAATGAAGCTCGTTGCAGCTTTGCAAGTTATAATATATTCTTTTAAATTTATGTGTCTGGGTGTTTTACCTGCACAGATATATGAGCACCACATATACGCAGTGGAAGAGGGGTTGGATGCCCCAGGACTGGAGTTACAGATAGCTGTGAGCCACCTTGTGGGTGCTGAGAGTGGAACCTAGGTTCTTGGGAAGAGCAGCCAGAGCGCCTAACCACTGAGCTCTCTCCAGCCTGAGTTATTGTACTTTCTATTCATATTTCCTTTTCAAAAGTCAGGAATTTCCTCTAGAGGCTTTTAGAGGAACAATTTATTAGACAAGAATTTTTTTACTGTAACATTTTGGCACTCCTTCCTGAGTGATATTTCTGTTCTTGAAGTTCTGAATATGCCTTTAATTTTGCCTCTTAAATATGGCTTTTGGTTGTTGCTTTCACAAGGTAACCAAAAAACCAGCTAATTCTTCCTGAGGCTGGTGAGAAAGCCCAGGAAACACTCTCAGAGTTTGCTTGAAGGTAGACTCAGCTGTACTTCTGTGCAGGCTCAGAAGGCTTTAGCTTCCTGACATAGGAAAGAACATTGTTTAAGGGGAAAAAAAGAAAAAGAAAGAAAGAAAACTCCAAGAGTATAAAAGAGAATAAGCCCAAACTGCTGTAAAAAAAAAAAAGTCTTCAAGGGTTTTGTTAAGGCAGAGACATAAGAATGAAAGCAAATACCAAGAAAGCAATGACTTTCCCAGGGAGAACTGTAAATGTTCTCACAGCACATTTGATGTACCCACAATATGGATGACGTTACCACAATACAGATGATGTCACCATAGTGCAGATGACGTCACGACATATATGTGATGTTCCTCTCCTATTAAAATGGCCTCTCCCAATTTTTTGGCTACATTAAGGTAAAATTTAATTTTATTTCTTAGAGGTTTTTTTTAACCTTTTATTTTAAGCAATAAAGGAACCCAGTATGCACTAAAAAGCAAAAGCAGGGCTCTGCTGTCAAGGGGAAGTGTGTCAGAGCTCAGTTCCAGAGCTGTGCCTGCTGCAGCTGAAGCTGTGAGCAGCTGGAACCCTGCTGCTTGCTGTAATGGTGGGCACTGAAAAGCTCCCCAGGACACATGGTCCCGAGTGGGTGCAGCTGGATCCAAGCTACTCATGGCCATTCTCCTGCTGTTATCTGCCTGCCCCAGTAATAATGTGTAAAGTGACCTCCTTGGCAAAGGGCTCGGGGATAATAGTGTTCTGGTAAGTTAATATCCTCTGCCACACACTGGCCTGTATTATTTTTAGGAGGGAAAGGTGCCAGGAGTTCAGCACTGAAGAAGGAAACAAGCAGAAATGGCTTGATATTTAATTACTGAAAAGTATATAAAGTTCTAGGGTTAAAAGTCTAAGATCGTGGACTGAAATCCAGGGACCTGTGACCAAACAAATGATCAAGTCCTCTTGTGTGGCTTCTCATGCTTTATGCCAAAGCCTCAACTTCAGCATAAATGGAACTACTAGTTATATCCACCTCGAAGGGATGCTGTGAGGATTAAGTACCACAATGGAAAGTCTTAGCACACACTGACTACTAAACGCTGATTAGTCTACACCTTGAGGCATCTGTGACACATGTGCTGGGCCTGGCACCTAAGGAGTACCAAGCATACCGTTGTCGAAGAACAAATAGAAGAATGCGAGTTGGTGGACTTGAACTGTGTCCTATGCATCTGCAGACTGTAGAGAGCTAAACCTTCTTTCCTGTCCTTTCTCTTACCCCTCCCCTGACCTCTGCTGGCTCATAGAAAGGTAATTAATACAAATTACTCCATAGCTCTAATTACCCTTTCCCTTAACAATAATTAACTTGCCAAGAATTGAATCTTCTTAAAGATAGAAAATCTACGTTTTTCCACAAACCAGCCTTATACAGTAAATTCAAATAATTAATCCCTTATAGGTTTTAATATTATGATCAAACTTAGCCTTGGCTCTATAATTAGAGACTTACTATCCTTGGTGAAGGGTGGCCAGTCTCCTACTCAGAGTTGTGCAGATAGTTGTCCCTGTCTCCAAATATACCTTTTACCAATCCCTAGAGCCTATATGTAAGTGGCTCAATAATACAGATCAAGTAACAGAAGGCATGAAGGGAGGAGGGAGGAGTGGAGGGAAGGAAGGGAGGGAAGAGGAGGCTAGCTCCTTAGACAAAAGAGGAAATTGTTCACCATGGTGCTGGGATCCTGGACCATGGAGTCAGAAGATGACAGAAAAAAGAAGTTAGACTTCTGCAAAGTGAGATTTTTATACCTATATAGTCATGATATTGCCCGGGCTGCCCATATATAAACATAAATGACCAGTGTACCAGATGGAGTGAATGCTTTCCTCTTACATGTGCGGTGCCTGCTTTCTTTAGCTAGGACACCATGCACGGGGAGTGCTTGCGCTCAGTTGTCTCTCCCCTTCCTCTCTCTGTCTGCTTCTGGTTCCCTGATCTTTCTCCTTTGTTTCAGAGTCTCTAGTCTTCTCAGCTATGCCCCATGATGTCTCAGCAGAGAATTCACTGACCAAGCCAACTGATCAAACCAGGAATAGGCCCCACCCCCTCAGCCTCTCTCTATTTATGGATCTTAGCAGAACTTTTTTTGTCAGCGAAGGTAAAGATTCCGAGCTTCCTTTACCCTGTGATTGCACCACTGCCTCAGTTAATGTTTGGAACCTGCGCTACAACTGTTAGAGGAGACGTGGTGTGCCAATGTGACGCTGTGAATTTGTAACAAGATGGCTTAATTTATTTTCTCTGGGTTGTTCATGGCAATTATAAGCTACAGGTACAATGTGAGTAACCATTATGGCTGCTGATTCCACAATGCAGAAGAATCTAATGTGCCATAAGGATTCATTCCCAAGAATGTGAGGGTCTCTGTCTCATGGCATGGTAGACACCCAGAAGGTTTCCCTCCTAAATCATACTCATAGGCATCAGCCACTCAAATGAAATTCAAGACAAACTAGCTTTACTTTATCAGGGTTAGTTTTCATATTTTCTTTAATTTCTCAGCAATAGTGGGTGTATATTGCTCTGTTTTTTTTAATTTTGCATGGGCTTAACAAATAATGCTCATATTTCTAAATACTGAGCAGAAAGGGAGGGATGAGGAAGTACTAAATGTGTCTGTGCACAGGTTCCTGTGCACACCTGTGGTGAGCAGGGTGAGCCCACCTCATGGAAAGTGTCTTTCAGGTTGCTGGCATCATCTCAGCTGGGATTGTAATGATTGCCATTGTTGCCCTAGGGAAGCTTCTGGAACCCTTGCAGAAGGTAAAACCCTGCTTTTCTGTGCACCAATTTCTCTTTACTAGACTGTTATTAGGGAAAGAGCGGAAATTAGAGGTCAGCACATGAAAACCTCTGCCTCCACTCTCTCTGTGCAGTCAGTCCTGGCAGCTGTCGTCATTGCCAATCTGAAAGGGATGTTCATGCAGGTGTGTGATGTTCCTTGTCTGTGGAAGCAGAATAAGACTGATGCCGTAAGTGACCTACCATGTCTGTCTTTAAAAGAGCTCAGTCCTGGCTGCTCCTGTCACATCATTATGCCCCGTTTCCGAAGGCTAGCCTGAACTTTCAGAACTCCAGAGCAGAACTGGAGTAGTGTTGGGAAGCCAGAGCCTTGATGTCTTCTATGTGACAGTCCTAGATCTCTGGGACGATTTGTTTCCAATCACTTGATTGATATCTGGTGAACTAATATAATTCTTTTCATTTCCATTCCCCTCTAGGTTATCTGGGTGTTTACATGCATAATGTCCATCATTCTGGGGCTGGACTTGGGTTTGCTAGCTGGCCTTTTATTTGGACTACTGACTGTGGTCCTGAGAGTTCAGTTGTAAGTACAAAACAAAACAAAACAAACAAACAAACAAAAGAAAAACAGGTATCTCATAGACAGCACAGCCTGAATTTTCCTAGGTTGTTTTTATAAGCATACAGACATTACTTCTTTTTATAAAATTATATATTGAATGAGTGTATGATTTACACACACAACACTTTACAATGTTGAATAGCTCTGATTAGTCTTACTCTACAGGTGAGAAAGTGTAAGCTCAGAAAATTTAAAGACCTTTCTTAATGCTTACGGTTACTAATTGGCAGACTTAAATCCCAGTGCAGCTCACTCCTGAATCTACGCCCTTACTCACATGCGCCACCCTGCTCTCCTTTGGCTGTGCTAAAGTGAAGGGCAGACAGCTCAGTCAAAGACTGGACTTGCTTTGTTTGAATCATTTTTAAATCAGGTAAGTATTAGAGGCACTGGGCACCAGGCACAGAACTGGGCACCAGGCACAGAACTGGACACCAGGCACAGAACTGGGCACCAGGCACAGAACTGGGCACCAGCACAGAACTGAGCACCAGCACAGAACTGGGTGCCAGTCACAGAACTGGGCACCAGGCACAGAACTGGGCACCAGCACAGAACTGGCACCAGGCACAGAACTGGGCACCAGCACAAAACAGGGCACCAACACAGAACTGAGCACCAGCAGAGAACTGAGCCCCAGGCACAGAACTGGGCACCAGGCACAGAACTGGGCACCAGGCACAGAACTGGGCACCAGGCACAGAACTGGGCACCAGTCACAGAACTGGGCACCAGTCACAGACCTGGACACCAGCACAGAACAAGTCAACTCCTCTATATACCCTCACCCATTTTACTTATTTGAAGCTAGTAACTCATTATGCAACTGGGAGCTTTAAAATAGTTATTACAGCCAGGATTCATTCAAATCTGACAAATGAGGCGCGTACCCAATTATGTGAAGTAAATAAGATTAGTTCATATGCTCAGTGGGAGCAGCAGAGCTATGAATCATACGGTGGAACAGCCTATGAGGGCAGATGAGGCAAGCTGAAGGCAGATGATCTGTGGTGGTGACGGTTTTGTTCTGACTTTGGTTTTAGTTATGTGTCCACATGGACTTGGGGGAGAACAGCCCCCACCCGTTTAGTTTTTCCTTGCCTTTCCAGACATCTGGCTTCTTCTCTGCCTGTGCTTGGGCAGTGATAGAAGAAGACACCTGGGAAGACACCAGCATGGGTGTCTTCAGGTTAGCATGAGCTCACCTCTCCTAACCCACCCACCAGCTCTCTGCCCGCCATCCCTCCTCTGGCATGGTGGTGCCTTCCTGAAAGGCCTGTGGCTGTCTCCCTCAGCACCCTAGGAGCACAGGATCCTGAAAAGGTTCATTAGCTTCCAGAGGGCCCAGTTTGCTACTAGGGAACAGTGAAGAAAGTGTAGACAACATTGCCTCCTGTGCTGAGTATGCTCAGTGCCCGTTTTTTGTTTTGTTTTTTTGAGTCTGCTTGAGAAGGAAGTTGTTTTTTTTGTTTTTGTTTTTGTTTTGTTTTGTTTTTAAAGAGATAAAGACTAACTTATGAGGTTTAACTTAAAAATGAGTCCAGTATTGTGAGCCAAGGGAAAACTTGGTGGTACAATTTAGTTGCTGGTTTGGTAACCAGGATCCTACCCAATGAAAAGCAGTACCCTTCACAGTATTTAATTTCCAGTAATTATAATGTGGATCTAGAGAGCACAATGCTGAGAGGACCTCAAACAGACAGTCCTCCTCCAGCGGCTGCATTCAGCATATGTCGCCAGTCACAGTTAGAGAAACGTGGAGTTTATCTGATCGCACCAGGAACAGGAACTCAGTGGTCTGGTTAGCGAGCAGGACTCCTTTCACCCAGGCTGCTGTTTCTAAAACCAGAGACTAATCTGATCACTTGCAGACACTGTACTCAATCAAGAGGTTACCATCAGTCATAAAGAAGTGGAAGGAGCCACAGACCCATACGCTAAAGATGAAGGCTGTGCTTCCTATACTCAATGGCTTCTCTAACTCCTCTGAACATCATTTTACCAACTAATAAAAATAAGGATAATAGTGCTGGCCATTCAGAGTTATGGTCGGGCTTCCAGACGATTTACATGTGAGAAAGCTTGCCGATTCCCCTGTAATTGTTATGCAGGCGGAAGTGCTCATTATCTCGCAGCCCTCAGAAGAGGCTCACAGTTACTTCCTCTTTCTCCAGTTCCACGCAAACACCAGCTGTTCATTTCAGAGTTAAATACAGGAAAATGTCATCAGCAATAAAGACCAAGTCCAAAACACCAGACACCAGAATGATGTTCTCTTTCATATCTATTATTTCTTTTTAACTTTTTAGTTGAAAAAGTGATTGTTGCAAAAAAAAAAAAAAAAAAAAAAAAACTTGATGTTCTTTTTTCTTCTTGCAGCCCATCATGGACTGGCCTTGGAAGTGTACCCAGCACAGACATCTATAAAAGTATCACACATTATAAAAATGTAAGTGCCTTTGTGAGACACTTGTCACATGGGGCTTGCTGGAATTTAAGGAGTCAACAGATTCCTCTTTTAGCCTGCGAAGTGCATGCAAGCCATGAAGATGTCTGTTGGGAAAGTTCATCAGCACACTGGGAGTGTCTTGAGAACTTTCAATTCAATGTGCCTTTCATTATAAATTGATTACAGGAATTTTGACCATACTAGTTGAATGTTATTTTGGTGTAAAATGAGGGGTAATCATGAGGGATTAAATATAACAGGCATTTAATAAAAGTTATATTTCTGTCTGTAATCCATAGCCTTTATGAAATGGCCTGAAGTCTCTGTAAGATTTCTTTATTCAGCTTTAACAAGAGATCTTTACAGCTCTCAATCACCAAAGCTTTATTTGATTTTTTTTTAAATCATTGGAATTGGAAGAAATAATATATGAACCAGGAAATGAAAAACAAAGAAACTATGCATTACAATGATGGTCAGATGCTGCTCACAAACAAAACTGTTAGTGGCTACTAGGAGAAAAAAAGAGGCAAAAGCAGAGGGAGTTAAGAAAACATAAATTTACCTTTAAAAAAAGTGAATCAAGTGGTGGTGGTGGTGGTGGTGGTGGTGGTGGTGGTGGTGGTGGTGCATGCCTTTAATCCCAGCACTCGGGAGGCAGAGAGTTAGAGGCCAGCCTGGTGTATAGAGCTACAGAGCAAATTCCAGGGCAACCAAGGCTACACAGAAAAACCCTGTCTCAAAAAACCAAGAAGAAAGAAAGAATAAAATGGATATATGTTATGTAATAATATATATTTAATATATAATATTTAATATATTATATATATATCTGATTTTTACCTTAATATTAAAAAAACATTGCTATAAGGACAAGGGGTGGTGGTGCACGCCTTTAATCCCAGCACTCTGGAAGCAGAGGCAGATGGATCTCTGAGTTAGGGCCAGCCCAGTCTACACAGTGAGCTCCAGGATAGCTAGGACTACATAAAGAAACCCTGTCTCCAGAAAAAAAAAAAAAATAGATTACTGTATATTCAACCTGGAATTCTAGTAGCTGTTTATTTCCATAACCTTTCTGTAATTTTGACCCAATTATCATCTAGAGCTGAAAAGTTAGTTCAGGTGTTGGAGATGAGGAGGCCATGTAAAATATGCCACAGTAACAGAGCAGTGTGCCCTCAGAAGCACATGCAATAATCTAGTTTATAAACCAGACTGTAAAGAGGTGCAATTGCACCATTCAGCGCCACTGTTGAGCTTTGCTGCTTAATAGGGAAACTTAGCTTCTAGTTTGGGAGCTCCAGATTCTAAGCTCTGTCTTGACAAGACTTTGCCCAAGTCACTCAACCCCAGGGCCAAGGTGTTCTCATATGCAAGGGATAGACTGATATGGTTGTGACTGCTTAAGACTAGAAGACTCTGGTTGTGTGGGATTCACTCTTGGAGTGGCCACTCTGTGTTAGGGTGTAAACAAACAAAAAACATGGTAGGGCAAAGTTTCTGAAACACAACCTCCAGATCCCTTTTGTCACCCCCACCCCACCCCATGCCAAAGAAGTTCAGCAAAATTAAAACTGTGGAGGCTAGAGACCAGTCACATTGCCTTTAGAGCCACTTTTCTTCACATGGGTAGCAGCAGCCTATGAGATTCAGCCTATGAGATCCTGATTCTGGTTCTGACTGATTTCATGACCTCTGATTCTGGGCATCTTATCTCGTAACTCCCCATCTCAGAGGTCCAGCCCCTGAGCTACCATGTCATCACAACAGGCAGAACATCAGGTGAGGATCTGAGGTGCAGATTTATTTATCTCTCTCTCTCTCTCTCTCTCCTCTTTTTCTCCCTCTCTCCTTCTTTTTTAAAATACCAGCTTGAAGAGCCTGAAGGAGTGAAGATTCTGAGATTTTCTAGTCCTATTTTTTATGGCAATGTTGATGGTTTTAAAAAATGTGTCAAGTCCACAGTAAGTATTTTATTCCTAAAAGTTTGACTTTTTAAAACTTATTTTCTGATTTGATTTATTTATTGGGACCAACTAGAAATAAGGCCTTAGGCTTGGTTCTCTGTGTGGCATTAAAAACTATGTTGTGGCATGGTGTGGTAATACACGCCTGTAATCCCAGGATTCAAGAGACTGAGGCAGGAGGATTGCTGTAAGTTTGAGACCAGCTTGATTTGCATAGGCTAGGCAGGTCTACAGACTTAGACCTAGTCTCACAATAGCAAAATACATAATGAAAAAACAACTATATTATAACATCTATTCTCCATATAACCTACAATGTGGGAGGGAAGAGGAGGAGAGGAGAGGACAGGAGAGGAGAGGGAGACAGACAGACAGGGATTTGGAACTGGGTCTGAGGCATGCAGGGAGGAAGCACAGAGTCAGAGGCTAGGATTTACTGAGTTCCAGAGGCTGTGTGAACTGGTTGCTCCAGCAGAGACAGGAAAGAGAATCCAGCTGCCTTTCATAAATAGATACAGCTATTTAGAACAATACCATGCCTTGAAGACTTTTATTTTAAAAATAGTTTCATTCATAAAATATACATTTTTGCTGACATGTAGTAAGTTTATTACTTTAAGAAATAGTTTTAAATGTTTAAGAAATAGAAGAGGGGCTGAAAGACGGCTCATCTGTTAAGAACATTTCCTGACCAAGCGGAGGAGAGGCATTTGGATCCTACGCCCACATCAAGTGGCTCATAAATACAGCTCGAAGGAATCTGGCTTCCCTCTGGCCCCTGTGGGCACCTGCACACATGTGCACATCCACACACACATAAATACAATATTTAAAAAAGAAGCCAATAGAAGTTTTAGTTGCAGATACTGGGTGTCTCTTAGGTGTCTATTGCTGGGATAAAACACCATGGCCAAAAGCAACTTGGGGAGGGAAGGGTTGATTTCATCTCAGAACTCTCAGGTCACTTTCATCACTGAGGGAAGTCAGGGCAGGAGCTAATGCAGAGGCCAGGGAGGATGGCTGCTTACTAGCTTGCTCCTCCTGACTTTCTCGGCTTTTCTTACACAGCTGAGGACTTCCTGGCCTGGGGTGGCTGTGTCCTCCCACGTGAATCATTAATCATGGAAATTCCTGACAGATTTCTCTACAGGCCAATCATAGGAAAGCACTTTCTCAGTTCAGAGTCCCTCCTCCCAAGTGACTATAGCCTGTGTCAAGTTGACATAAAACTTTCCAACCAAATCATGTGAGGAAGGGGGTGTGCTGGGTGTTGGGGAAGTATGTTAACTGAGAGGGGTAAGCACAGAGGAGTGGACAGGGCTTGCCCTGCTGGAGTAAAAAGTAAAAAGTGTCAATGTGGTAAAGGAGTAAAAGGCTCTTGTCTCCAGTGCCATGCTATCCTTGCAATATGGAATTTGCCAGAGTGCTCTTTTCCTGTTTCCAGAGTAAACTAGCTCGAAGAGAAGCTAACAGACCTTCCCCCAATAACAAAGGGGCTTTGTGACATCAGGAAAATACAGACTTCAATATAAATGGTTCCCCCCACCCCAACTTTGTCTTTTTTACTGGCTTAGAGCCTTTCACCTGCTAGTCTTCGCTCCTCACCTCTAGTGGGGTAGGGTGCCTGGCGATGAAGAGGAGTCTACTCCCTTAGATCTCATAACTTTTTTTTTCTGGCAGGGGTTCTTTCAAAATAATATCTTTTAAGAAATAGCCATTCTGGGGTCTGGAGAGATGGCTCAGCAGTTAGGAGAGCTTACTGTTCTTTGAAGCACCAAGTTTGAATTCCGTAGGGGAGTTCACAACCCCCTGTCACTCCAACTGCAGGGCATCTTACACCCTCCTCAGGACTCCATGGACATCAGCACCCACATGTGCACATATCCACATACAGACACATAAGTAACAACAAAAGAGAAACAACCCCTCAGATAACAAATGCCATGGAACATTAAGAACCAGACATTTTTAAGTAACTGACATTTATTTCCAAAGGTTGGATTTGATGCCATTAGAGTTTATAATAAAAGGCTGAAAGCACTGAGGAGAATACAGAAACTCATCAAAAAAGGACAATTAAGGGCAACAAAGGTGAGACAACATCTTTCTCCCCCTCTAGGTCCTTTCTCTGATGAAAGCAGTTAGATGGTCTAAAATTAAAACCACCCCATTTGCTACCCAGAGGCACAAGAGTGGATGACAGACGTGCATCCCAGAACAACCGATCTGTTGTAGGCTCCAGGGGAAGGGTGGGGTAATGAAACCAGTAGAGCTCCCTCAAAACAGAGGCAGTCCCCATTAAAAATGAGCATCTGTACTATTTTTAAACATTATTTTTACTGAAAAGAACAAGGTACAAATTCAATGCCAGAAAACTACAATAGTAGTTTCATGAACTTTCACAGTTTTTGCTGTGACTTTTCTGTATTTCTTGCAAAAGTCCCACAATCATCCAGAAATCCAATTTCGCTATATTGGTTTTCTAAGTGGTCCATGCAGGACTTTTGAACAGTTTGGGGTAAACTGATGAAAGGTATTTTGTATTATTGACAATAAAGTTGGTGTTGTTTTCTTTCTTAGAACGGGATCATAAGTGATGTTGGTTCATCAAATAATGCTTTTGAACCTGATGAAGATGTTGAAGAGCCAGAGGAACTTGATATTCCAACCAAAGAAATTGAGATTCAAGTGGACTGGAACTCTGAACTCCCGGTTAAAGTGAATGTCCCAAAAGTGCCAATCCACAGCCTGGTGCTGGATTGTGGAGCCGTGTCCTTCCTGGATGTGGTAGGAGTGAGGTCATTGCGAATGGTGAGGTTCTGGTTGTTTGTACTATAGACTTGGGGTGTTGGCAATGATAAAGTGAAGGAATGGGTCACTCGGCTGTGTGAAAGGGCTCTGTAATTTGTCTAAGTGAATTTTCTTCTCTCTTCTTCTTCCTCCTCTCCCTCCTCCTTTTTGGCAATAGAGCGTAAGCTCTGGAGTCAGGCTCTGTGAAGTGAATCCTGCCTCCACTACCAAGAACAAGTTTCTTAATCTGCCTTTGTCTTGGCTTCTTCTTTTGTAATATAACCAGAATGATGGTATTTACTACACAGGTATCATGAAGATCAAGTGAGCAGCACATATAAGTAATACAGAAGAGTTTCTGGCACACAGATGTCTCTTAGAAGATGTTAATACTTAGTATGTTTTATTTTTCTGAGAATGTAAATGTTTTCCATGAAAACAAGGAAAAGTGGTACAGCTTGTGTTAAGTATTATATTCTACTTGTTATGGAACAGCAATAGGACTGAACTAGAAGAGGTAGGCATTGTTAAGAAGCAAGGGCAGGCCTTGGGTCATACCCAGGAAGTCAGGGCAATAGTAAGCAACATGCTGGACAGAAGCACTCACAGAACCAAGAGCAACAGCAGAAACTCAAGTTCATTCATTCGATGCTTCAATGTGTGCTGATTGCTCCACCTAGCAGAAGACTCGTGATGAGGTAGGCCCAGTTTCTCTACTAAAGAGGAAGGTAAACATTCAATCATGTACAAACAACTGCAGTAGGTGCTTCAGTGTACTTTAAATAGGTGTTATCCCAAGTGTTAAATTTAGATGAAGCTTCAGGTAGGTACCAAGAGGGTCAGAGAGAGAGGTCGGCAGGGTAAGGCATCAACAAGAGATATAACCACAGGAAACGGGCTTCTGTCTAGTTTTAGCTTAGCTGAGGGCTACCACTGCAGGAGAGAAATTGATGCCAGGGTCTGGGTGCTAGGTAGGTGAGTATTTACACTTGGCAAAAGACTATGAGAATATGCTGTGAGGCTCTGTCCTCTCAGCAGGTCTGTCAGCTCATTTGAGAACACACGCTGGCTCTTTGTTGTTATCTCTCCCTATGCAGTGATTGGCCCCTTGGTTTAATGGTTTTATAGAGTCCTAATGCCAGACTATGTTCCACTTCCACACTTGAATAGCTGTTTATGTTCTAGTGACAATTAGTTTGGATTTTTTTTTAAAAAATCAAACTTCTAATGGTCATTGTAAATTCACACTTAGTTTTGAGGGATATTAGAGAAATTCTATGTACCTCCTTCCTAATTTCTCCCAATAGTTATATGGTATAAAAAACTATAGTACAAAAGTGAAATCAAGATAATTGGCATTGGTACATTTAAAACAAAGACCTGGATGTTTAGTGAGATTTGACTTTTTGGTAAGTCTTATACTTTTTGTTACAATGAGCAAGAACTATTTGGGAGCCTAACCACTTCATTGTTTCTTTCCTTCGACAAATATTTATTGAGTACCTCTGTGTTATGAATTGCTAGCTACCACACATTGGATGTTGTTCTTCCTCAGTCTTTTTAAAAACAGGTCTTGCTATGTAATCCTTGAATTAAAAGCCCCTTGCTTCAGCCTTTTGAGTGATAGCATTACCAGCGCAAGCTACCTTACTTGGTGTGCTGTTTCTTAAGATACATCACATACATTTTTTTTTTTCGTTTTTTTGAGACAGGGTTTCTCTGTGTAGTTTTGGTGCCTGTCCTGGATCTCACTCTGTAGATCAGGCTGGCCCCGAACTCACAGAGATCTACCTGGCTCTGCCTCCCAAGTGCTGGGATTAAAGGTGTGAGCCACCACCGCCCAGCCCATCACATACGTCTTTATCTACAGCATTATGTCAGGCTGAAAATATCTATGGTTTTCCAGTAATAAACTCTCCTGAAAGTCTTGATTAACCATAGAAATGTTGACATTTCTCCTGAGCAAATGTTTAAATATGACTGAATTCTTTTCTATTTTTAGATTGTCAAAGAATTTCAGAGAATTGATGTGAATGTGTACTTTGCTTTGCTTCAAGGTAAATGCCTATGTGCACATATATCAAACTTGCCCCACATCTCCTCCCTTGGAATGTGAATATATGATGTCTAAAGGCCTTCTAAAAAATCAAACAAAATTTAAAAAAACTATTTTGTATTGTAGTACAGAATGTCTAAGAAAATATCATCATAGTAACCTTTAAATATGCAGTTAATCACAACATTAAATAATTGTGTGCTATTTCCAAAACTTTTCATCACCACAAATAACTGTGTACCTATTACAGTAGCTTAGGGCATTTTTGAGCTTTGAAAGAGATTTCTTCCAATTTGTGCCATAGAGCCAGCAAAGTATTGAAACTTGTTTCCTGATAGTGGTGTTAGTGACTGTGGGGACATTGTTTCTGGGGAGAGCAGAGGTGAGACAACGAAGATCTTTTGGAACAGGAGAAATGCCAAGTATGAGTCTCTGTGACTTGTCTATAAGTAGAGGAGGGTACTGGTGCTTGGGATGAGTTCTCTGAGGGAGCCTGAGATGGGGGTTTATGCACAAGTGGTTGAGGGCGTGAGGGAAGAGGGACAGGGCAGGAGATGAGGCTGGTCAGGCACCTGATGTCAGACGGTTGACTACACAGTGGCTGTAGTCAGGGGTGGTTATGCAGGGCCCCACTTTATACCTTCATCTGTCCGTCAGTGGATGCAGGCCAGGTATGTGTGTGGGAGCTCCCCAGGCCTCTTCAAGTTATACAGCTCCCAGTGGCCAGAGAAATTCTCTGAAAAGGGCACAGCTGTGAACCAGCAACCAGGTTCACAGCAACTGGGGGATGGGAACATTGGCTTGGCAAAAGGGTCACCAAGACAGACTGCAAGCAACTGTGGGCTGACCATGCTGTGTGCTGCTGGTAAAGAAAGACAGCTGTGTTAGAGCAGGGTCACAATTTAGAAATGAGAAAATAATGAAAAGGTGCTACCAAATTAAAAAAAACAACAACCTGATATCATTTGATGTTACAAAAATCCTTTTTCTAGCAACTAAACATCCTTTTTCATTTGCAGACGATGTGCTAGAGAAGATGGAGCAGTGTGGGTTCTTTGATGACAACATTAGAAAGGACAGATTCTTTCTGACGGTTCATGATGCTATACTCTATCTGAAGAACCAGGTTAAATCCAGGGAGGGCCAGGATTCTCTTCTAGAGACGGTAAACATTCACCTAACTCTCGTCTGAAAGCCAGGCTAACCTCTGGCTTTTAGGCCATCTGTTGAACTTCTAAGAGCCAGTTTCTCCTCGGTAAAGTGGGGATAAAACCACTTACTGCTGGAAAAACTGGAGGACTAAAGTAGTTTCTAGGAAGGTTGATGCCCAAGACTTGAGTTCTGCAGTGTGCATGTTCACTGACAAATGTGGCATTAGCTGCAATGCTTTTTTAGAAAACAGCACTGAATCTTGATTTTCTGTGATGCGTGTGCACAAATGTAGTATATATTATACCAATGTGGAATCCTTAATTTATGAAGTTAAGATTCAATTCATAAGTAATCTTTGGAAAACAAACAAAGAACAAAAAATGAGGAGCTTGGAAAACTGAAGGCTTGATCGCTGTGCAAGTGTAAGGATCTGAGACAGCTCCACAGCACCCACGTAGATAAGAAAAACAAACAAACAAACAAACAAACATTGGTGATATGTGCCTGTGACCCCACTGTTTGGGTGTGGAAATAGGTGAATTCCAGGGCTCTCTGCCAGCCAGGATAGCCATGATGGCTCCATGTTTAATGAGAGACCCTATCTCAAAAAAAATTAGATGGAGAGCAACAAAGGAAAATATCCTGATATTAACATCTGACCTACACATGTATCCTCACGGGCAAGTACCGCCCCCCACCACAAAAAATTAAAACCATAAGCAAATCCAGGTTCATTTTCTCTCACAAAATGGGAAACATTATCATTTCCTAGAAGTCTTATTTTGTCAATTCTCCTTTCAAGTAGTGAGAAGAGGCAAACCTGCTTGGACTCCTTGCCTGGGTCTACTGTAGGTGTGAATGAGAACCTCATTTCTCATGACCCTTTCATGGTGAATTTGAGACACTGTAGCAGGTTCTTTTCTGTTGCTGTGATAAAAATACCACAACTAAGAGTTTACTTTAGTTCACAGTTCCAGAGGGCCCACAATGGCAGGGAAGGCATGGTACAGAGGCAGGAGCTGGAAGCTGGCTGGTCACATTTTATCCACACACAGAAAGGGCAGGAAGTGGGGCAAGGCTATGAAACATCAAAGCCTGCCCCAAGTGACATTCTTTCTCTAGCAAGGCTCCACCACCTAAATGTTCCATAACCTCCCCAAACAGTGCTACCTACTAGGGACTAAATGTTCAAATACATGAGCCTATGGAGAACATCTTCCATTTAAATTACCATTAACACATGAAAAACAATTATCCTTTTAACATAATCATATTGTATTATTTACGATGTTTCCTAAGGCTAAGATAAGCAGATCTTTTATTACAGATTAGAAGTTGGTGTTTGGAGTAAAACTAACTCAGAAACTATTGCATTATTCTTTTTAGCTGTCAGTACAGAGGATGTTCTGCCAATGTTCCTGGTGAAAAGAGCAGCCCAAGCTATTGAAAGTGTCCATCTCAAATACACAAGTGTCCATACCTACTAAAAAGAAAAGCTAGGGGCTGGAGAGATGGCTCGGTGGTTAAGAGCACTGGGTGCTCCTCCAGTTTCTAGCACCCCCATGGTGGCTTGCAACTCTCTGTAACTCCAGTCAAAGGGGATCTGATACCCTCTTCTGGCCTTTGTGGGTACCAGGCATACACTTGGCACACATATGTATGTGTAGACAAAACACTCATACACATAAAATAAATAAAATTTTTTTCTTTAAAAAAGGAAAGCTACATGTAAGATGCTAATCTAAAATTCACCACCTTTGTTTCCTATCCAACTTAAAAATTTCTAACCCAGACTGGAAGTAGCTCAGAGGTTAGGAGCACTAGCTGCTCTTCCAGAGGTCCTGAGTTCAATTCCCAGCAACCACATGGTGGCTCACAACCATCCGTAGTGAGATCTGGTGCCCTCTCCTGGCCTGCAGGGATACAAGCAAACAGAATACTGTAATAAATAAATGTTTTAAAAAAAATTTTAACCCTAGATTAAAAACAATCCCAGCACTCGGGAGGCAGAGCCAGGCGGATCTCTGTGAGTTCGAGGCCAGCCTGGACTACCAAGTGAGTTCCAGGAAAGGCGCAAAGCTACACAGAGAAACCCTGTCTCGAAAAAACAAAAAAAACAAAAAAAAAAAAAAAAAAAAAACAAAGCTGGCTCATATAGCTTTTTGAGACCACACATCAAAAGTAAAACAAAACCACGGCACCAAGTTCCTTCTCAACAGGAAAGCAGTCCTGTGATTTGTTAGCACCCTTTCTGATGTAAAATCTTAGGCCACAAATGTGATAAAGCTGAATGAGGAACAGTGCACTCACTATATCAGACTAGACTGATTCAGTCAGTGAGGTGCTGTGAGTGGTCGGCCTAGATTTTCACTTTTAGTCTATGTTAGCTAGAGTATAAATGATTGCTTGCAAGGTGGGCAGAGCATTTCTGGCTCCAGTGAGACTGGGAAACTTGCCTGTCTCCACAGGGTCCATCGTGAAACTTGACCCATCCTCACCCAGTGGTTTCCTTTCCTTCAGAAAGTCGCTTGCTCAGATATTTAGATGCAGAGATTTACTGTAGCTTTATCCTAGCACAGCCACAATCTGCATCTACCATTCCATCATATTAAGACCATTTGTACAGGGACTTGGCCTTTAACTGACTTTCACATCAAGAAAGAGCACTGGGCTGTTTGTGAGACAAAAAGTAGAAAACTAGTACTTTAGGATGACATTTTAGCTTTGGTATACACTTGGTATTACTTTAGAAATGTCCTCAATGAACAAGAAAAATGCAAGTTGTATTGTGTTGGGGGATGTCTTTCTGTATGCTGTGAATATGTGTTGTTCCCATTGGTTAATAAATAAGCTGCTCTGACCTATGGCAAGTCAGGTTATAGCCAGGCAGGAAATCCAAGAGAGAGACAGGAAGAAGAAAGGCAGAGGCAGAGAAACACGAGCCAGCTGCCCAAGGAGCAACACATAATGGGACACAGGTAAAGCCAAGGAACACGTGGTGGTACATAGACTAATAGTTATGGGTTCAGTTGTAAGAGCTAGTTAGTGAGAAGCCTGAGCCAATAGGCCATACAGTTTGTAAATAATATTAAACATATGAGTGATTATTTTATAAGTGGCTGCAGGACCTCAGGGCTGGAAGGGACTGGAGAAATCTTCTGGCTACATGATATCCTCCATGGAAAGGATTAAATTATACATTATCCCTGAAAAGCAGAAATGTCCTAAACAGTCAATTCCTCCTCCAATAAAATTAAATTCCACTAAATTCATGTTGGGATCCTATATTGTCCTGAGTCACCAGCCCACTGTGGTATAATCAAAATGTGCTCAAAGCTGTATTAAGTGTTCTTAGCTTAGCTGTCAAAAGACAAGCACTATTGACTGCTTGTTGGGGTGTCTTGTTAAGAGGTACATACTTCAGAGGTAGAGAAGAAAGCTGTTAAAGGAGTTTACACAGGGGAAAACTGGACCAGTTTGAATGTTTTTAAAAAATGGTAGAGGGAAACTCCTAAGATGAGAAATATGAAGGAGCAAGAAATTAGAAGAGGATTCTGAAATCCATAGATTACAGATGACAGTATCAGCGAAGCTTCAAATCATTTCAGTGGTATGTGCTATATTTGATGTTATTATATTTCCAATAAAAACTGTGTATATTCTTTGTCAAGATCACCCTCATTCAAGACTGTAAAGATCCTCTTGAACTGATGGAAACAGAGAAGAATGAGGAAGAACTTGATGTTCAGGATGAGGTATGGTCATTATTTTATGTAGAAAATAATTGGATTTAATATTGAATAAATGGAGTGAACAAGCAGTGAATCATTTAAGAGCCATCCAGGGAAAATCCAAAAACATCCTGAAAGGTATAGCTTTATAGGAGGAGAAATGGAAAGAGGAAATTCCCTCAAGGATGACAAAGACTTGGGGAACTTTAATTTCAGGCACAGAGAGATGACCAGTGACTGGTCGCCATAGGCTAGTTCTGATTTTATATTGAACTCAAAGCACACTTCTTCCTAGAGACCTAAGGCTATGGGGTAGGGAAAGGGGACAGGGGATTTCTAACGTAGGGCCACAGTCAGTCTTCACCTGACTAATGATGGCTTACACACTTCCTTTGCACCAGACTGAGGCTGGTGATCATGCCATCAGACTGTTTCTAGGACAGTTGACTGAATTTGAAGAATCTGAGTAAACTTTAGGGTTTTACTTCTAAGCAAAATGAGAGCAACCATGGAAGATCAGATAATTTTTTATCATGAAATTACCAAAGAATATAAATAAAAATAAGATAACTTTATACTTGATCTTAGCCAAAGGCTGAAAATTAAAAGAATTTTAAATTGCAAGTTTTCTTAGAAACCAATAATGTGATATTCCAGCCCATGCAGAAATCCCTCCTACACCAATCTGATTCACTTAATTTAGATTATCTGTGAAAATTTCCAGACACTGGTAACCAGTGACTTCTCAAGGGAAGTTTCCATGGATAGAAATCCCAGTTAATTGTGCCTATGCAAGTGAGCTTGGCCTTTCTGTAGTAACTACCAGCTATGTTTTCCCTAGCAACACAGGCCTTCCCTTGGGCCAGGCTATCACTCATTGATAACACCTCTGTTTCCACCAGACTCCCAGGGCAGCTTTTTCCAATTCCTTCTGTCAGTCTTCACAGATAAGCAGTCTATCAATGTTTTGCTGGCCAACAAAGGGACCTACAAGTAGTTAGGGTGCCATGGAAACCATGCAACCATGACCATTTTGAGCTCATCGAGATATTTAAAGAACATATGTCTGTTTTTATTATAGCTACATTAAAATCTTGGGCTCTATTTAACAGGAGTCAAATAAAGACAGGTGCATTTTCACATAAACTATGATAGACCTGGGTTCTCCGTTCATACTTAGGCAATTGGTTTCTGTCTCAAATGCAAGATCACATTCAGTTCTGCTAGACTGCATTTTGGATCCAGTTTATTAACGGTTTTGGTTTTGACTGTCATCTCACATACTTACTTCAAGTCTGATAAGCAAACTATGATGACTTTCCAGGTCCTGATGGAAAGCACTAGGTAACATGCAAGCCCCTGTAGTAAAATTAGGCAGAGAATTTTGTGGAAGAAAGTAATGTTAGAATGAAAATCACAAGCCTGGTGTCTTGGTCCCCTAATAAGCCTTTGAAAGTCATTATTAAACCAAGAAGTCTTTCCAGCTTTGATAATTTATGACTCTATGAGGTCCTGGGTTCAATTCCCAGCACAAAATAAATGGACTCCTGTAATCCCAACATTTTGGAGGTAAAGGCAAGGAAGATCAGAAGTTGAAGTGTATCTGAAGCTACCTCTGGGGCTTGATGCCAACTTGGGCTAGAGATCTTATCCCCAAGAAATAAATGAATGAATGAATAAAGAAATAAATAAAGGAACTTGAGTGACTACCACACTGCGGAATAGATTGTTACTAATTTCCACATAAAATGATCATTCAGCCAAGGCGTCTAAGGTTATGAAGCATTGTAGCAGTTGGGATTTGAAACCAGACAGACCTGTTGAGCTACTCCTGAATCTGGTTCTTACTGGCTGTTCAGCCAGCACATTCCTCTTTCATTTCAGTACCTGCATGGTAATACACAGAGTGGTGAAAACTGAAGGCTGCATATGAAGAGTAGGGTTTTATACTTAGTGTCCAATGAACAGTAATCACTGCTTTACATAAACCCAATTAGAAGTATGATGAGAATTGAAATTGTCTTCTCTCCTTTTTTTTATGATACATATCTGGGAAAAATCAAGCAACCAATACTAGAAAAACATATTTTAAAAAAAGATAATGTAGCCCTAAAGAGAACTAAGTTGGTCAATGTTTTGTTTCCCCTTTTCTTTCACAGGCCATGCGTAGACTTGCTTCCTGAGAGTGGGTTCAGGGGTCACTGTCAGCAAGGACTCCTAGACAGACATGGCCATCAGGTCATTCTCTGCAAGTGTTCTCTGCACTGATTATTTCATCGTACTTAAACAGCCATCCTTTTACTGCTATGTTAGAAATATTTACATTTTTAGCTGGGCCGTGGTGGCGCACGCCTTTAAGCCCAGCACTTGGGAGGCAGGGGCAGGTGGATCTCAGTGAGTTCAAGGCCAGCCTGGTCTACAAAGTGAGTTCCAGGACAGCCAGGGCTGTTACATAAAGAAAACCTGTCTTGAAAAACAAAACAAAAAAAGAAAATTTACATTTTTAAACTTCTTAGGTATTACACAAGAAACACTTGTCATTTCTATGTCTTAATGTAGAAAATAAGCAGCTTAGCTCTAAAATATACAAAACCATGAGAATTATCCCTGAAAATCAGCAATGTCCAGTGACTGTGCTCAGTGCTGCTAACACCAAACAGGTTTGCTGTCTGTGCCCACAGGGTAGGCTCTATCCCTGTTAAGTTGCAGTAAGTGTTGACATACAAACTTTATGAGCAAGTGAGTCAGGAAGGACTAATCAAAAAGGAAGATGATTCCCTGATTGACCCTGAAATCCATGGGTTGTGTTGATCGCAGTGAGAAAGGTAAAACAGAATTACTAATGCATTCATTAAAGAGCTTAAAAAAATAAAACCAATCTCTGAAACATAATTTTGTTTAGATTTATTTTGTGTATGAGTGTCTTGTTCATATGTGTACCATGTATGTGCCTGGTGCCCAAGAGGTTAGAAGAGTATCAGATAGCCTGGGTGTGGAGTTATAGATGGTTGTGAGCTGCTGCATAGGTCCTGGGAACTGAATCCAGGTTCTCTGCAAGAGCAACAAGTGCTCTTAACCACTGAGCCATCTCTCTATTCCCTATAATCTCTATTTTTAAAATGCAGCTTTAGCTTATCTTTTTGTGTATAAGTGCTCCTTGTATAAGGGCAGATAAGCTCTCTTCTACTTACGGTCTGACATGAGAGCCAGGCATGGTGGTGCACATCTACCATCCTAGGCCTTGCGAGGCTGGGGCAAGAGGAGCAAGAGCTCATGGTCTATTGCGCTGCATAGTGAGACCACATTTTAAAAAATCTAACATGAAGACAATTTTGACCAAACCCTTTTTTTTATAGAAGACCATGGTGATGAGGACAAGTTTTTCTCTAACTATTCAATAGTGCTCAGAGGAAACAGTCATGGAATTCTAACCACTTTAAAAACAATCTAAGGCAGAGCGGTGGTGGCACACACCTTTAGTCCTAGCACTTGGCAGGCAGATCTCTCTAAGTTTGAGGCCAGCCTGGTCTTCAGAGCAAATTCCAGGACAGGCTCCAAAGCTACACAGAGAAACCCTGTCTCGAAAAAACAAAAACAAAACAAAACAAAACAACCCCCCCAAAAAAACCAGAAAACTAAAAAGTAAATTATCTATAGTAGTCTATATTTAAAGTGAGCTTTTAAATACAAAGTATTCTAAATGGAGTCAATACAAAAATAAAAATAGTTTTGAATATACCCATCGGAAATGTGCATTAAAAATACACATTTTAAGCCGGAATATTTCCTACTTTTTAAATTTTTTTACTTGATATTTTCTGAGTACCAACAATTTCTAGGTATCCATGTAATATATAGTCTTTGGTCTCCTGCACTAACTACATAGTTCATACTGGAGTAAAACTGCACTTCATTTCTAGAGAAAAACAAGTATGTAGCCTCAACTGAGATGCTCTGCTTGAGAACCATAGGGTGCTCTGGCTCAGATGTGTGCAATTCCTAAATGTCCTTGGTATTTTAAAGGCATAATGTTCTATTCTATTCCTGGTTTCTTCTTAAATACAGTTAGAAGCCATGTGTTGACTTCTGAAGGAAGATGATAGCTGCCTCATGAAGGCAGCTGACCGTGCATTCTGGTTGTAGCTAACCAGGACATACCAGAATCATACTGCTGTCTCATCCTCATTGTGGCACTTGCCTATAATGGAACAATAGTATCTCTAAAGACTATGTAATAATAGTCTTGCAGAAAATGGATGAATACTTCTGTTTAAAAGAGTAAAATACTGCTTTTTTTCTTTAAAGGAAATACCAAAGTTCCATGTTATAATAAAGCTAGTCTTATAAAATCTTGGGTCTACGGTGACTATAAAAGATTATGTCACAGCACACTCTGGGAATACTGTTTTCTTTCATGCATTTTATGAATAACAAGCATACTGTATAGTGTGTTTAATTTGAAATTAAAGTTGTCCTTTGTTATATTCCTAACCTATAAGATGATTCCACTAGTGTATATGAAATTCAATAGCAAATGAAAAACAAAACCAATACATGTAAATCTGGAAATGTATTATTTAATAAATGTAAAGTTATCTTTTGTTTTGGATTTGGTGTTTTCATCCCCAAGACAGCTTTATCCTGGCTAGTCTCAAGCTTGTGACACTCCAACCTCAGCTTCCTCAGTGCTGAGCTCAACAGGTGTGTGTTACCAAATCTGGCCCCAAGTTACCTTTTATACTACTTAGTTTTGTCCTCTCTGAGAAGAGCTATTAAACATATTTTAAATCCGACATTCCAAGTTTGCCACTGCTCATCATTATTTTGATGTTCTCTTTATCCCACTTATATGTGTAAGCATGTGATTTCATGTGATAGTTGGTGTGGTAAACATCATTGTGGTCAACAATGTCCCACAAGTTCTCCCTCCTCTCACCCAAATATATAATATATTAGTGTTCATCAATCTAAGCAAAATTTTCAACCCAGTACTATATGTGTGTGTACACACATGTATACATACACATAGACACACTGTATAAAGAATTTTCACAAAACAAGTGCATTCCTGTTAGTCATACCTATATTAACACACAAGCATACCCCGCTCCCGGAAAACTTTCACTCCTAGCCATTGACACTAGAATGACAGCTGTCTTAATTTCTAAAACCTGTTTTGTAGTTGTTTTGAGACCTGGGTTATGTAGCCATGGCTGTCCTTGAACTTGTAATTCTCCCATCTCACTCTCTTGAGTGCTGGGATTATGGATATGTAACACCATACCTGCTACAACCTGTTTTATTTGAACTGCAATAAATATAATTATTATTTCATTTTTTCTTTATTTGTGTATTTGTCTTATTTCATTGTTAGAATTATGAGGATTCGTCTGTCTCTGCATCAGCAGCCATTTACTGGTTCTCCTGTTATGTAATGTTCTACTGTTTAAGTATTTAGCTATTCAACTGGTTTTGATTATTTGTACTGTTTGTAGTTTTGGTTTTTATGAATAGTGCTGTGCTATGGGCATTCCTGTGAGGTATCTGTCCATGTTTCAGAAATATTGAGATACTGTATTGGAGACTTAGGTCTCCAAGATGACAGTCAATAAAATTAAAGTTATTCTGCATCTGTGTCAAGCGAGCTACATAAAGTGTCTGATTTCAGGAAGAACAGGACATACTTACCATGCAAATAACATTTAAACAATGAAATCCCAGACCCTTGTAGTTTAATTATATAAACTCTACCCACAAGCAAGCCACATGGATGATGTGTCTAGAAAGAATGGAAGAAACAGAAATAGATATAGTTAGGGGAGAAAGTCAGAGGAACAAAAGAGATAGTTAAAAAAAAAAGTGACAGAACCACAATGGAGAAAATGGCCCTGATGCAGAGAAATGATGGAGAACCAATAAACAGAACCAGGTAAGCAAGAAGTTGAGTTGTAGTAGAGCTTAACTGTAGTCCTGAAAGTTCAGGAAACACTGGCTGTCTTGGAAGACAGCCATTCTCTGTCCATGTTAGCCTTAGTCAATGTCACTAATTGTCACTTAACTCAGCCATCTAGAAATACTTACTAAAAAATCTAATGTGTGTCGGCACTCATTCTTCTTGGTGCTTGAAATTTGTACAGGAACAAAATAAAGAACCTGTTGTGCTGGGGTGTATGTTCTAGCATGGCAAAGAGGCAGAAGGAGAAAATAAAGGGTATATGACTCTTACAGGAAGAAGACACAGGACCAAGGAAGGAGGCCAAGAACTCAGGAGATGCCATGGTGTGTAGTATGAGAGAATCTTGCTCATTTCTGTGAATTCTAAAGGATACACATAGAGATCAGTCTTCTAGTTTCAGTTTTCTTTTCCTGATATCACATTATCCTAGCATTCTTTTCTGCTTTCTGTTTTCTTCCCTCTACCCTGCCTTCAGCTTTTCCCTTTGCTCATGCTCATCAGAACAGCTTAACCACTTGGAAACAAACCCCAAAATTGGATGTGTTGATTGTTGGTGCTGCCACATAGAAGGAGGTGGATCATCGGAGGTCTTGTTCACTTACTCCTGCTCCTCTCTCTGCTATTTGCATGTAATGCCACACTTAATTGATTTACCTAAAGCCTGGGAGAAATAATTATCCTTTAAATGACATAATATACTTTTTTTGTTGAGATAATGTACTTTTCCTGGTATAATCACTTATGGAGATATAACCCTGTTAAGCATATCTGCTTTTCTAAGTACTTACTCAAAAAAGTGTAACTTTTCCTTTCCTTTTTTCTCTTCCTAAGCATGCTTTCTCTAACACTGTGGGCTTCCTTACTCTTTCTCTGAAGCTCCCCACACTCTTTTATTAGGTGGCTTCTCATCCACCATATGGCTTGGCCTCCATTACTGAACACATATGCTTAATTCAAACTGAATGTTTTTCTCTCTTACTCTTCTTCATCTTCCTCCTCAGAACAGCGGCTGAGATTTAAGCTTACCGGCCATTGCTGTGATTGGTATAATAAAAAGCGGAATAGCCAACAGCTAGGCAGGAGGTATAGACAGGATTTCAGGTCAGAGAGGGGAAGTATGAGGAGATAATCGAGGCACAAAAGAGATGCCAACAAGACATGGAGGAAGTCGGACATATACAATGAAAGAAAGGTAAAAAGACATGTGGTAGAATGTAGATTAACAAAACTAGGTTAATTTAAATTATAAAAGCTAGTTAGAAACAAGCCTAAGCTATAGGCCACGCTTTCATAATTAATAAGTCTCCATGTCTTTTTTTTTTTTTTTTTTTGTGAGCTGGTTGTCCAAAGAAAAATCCATCTACAGAGGTCTTTCTTTTAAACACTGATAAAATTATCCTCAAGCGTTCTTCTTAGTTTTTACATTCTTTTACTAGCAAGACTAGGAAATCTGAGAGAGGATGTGGCACTCCAAAGTTTCTGTTAGAGTAGGAAAGGTCTGGACACATTCAAGACTTGTGAGTCCATGGCCTTTATCCGTAAGCTCCCAACTGAGTCAGGGAAGGAAGTGGTGAGAAAGGCTGGAAGCAGGACAGGAGCCAGATAATGA
Organism: Peromyscus californicus insignis; assembly: GCF_007827085.1. Classification (NCBI taxonomy): domain Eukaryota; kingdom Metazoa; phylum Chordata; class Mammalia; order Rodentia; family Cricetidae; genus Peromyscus; species Peromyscus californicus. Next base: position 952,725 of record NW_026294447.1, on the reverse strand, counting down.
AGGGACTCACATACTGAATTAAGGAGCTTAGATTTTAATCTCATCTGGTAAGAGATAAAGGCAAAATGGTGGGTTATATTACCTGGCTAATCCAATCAGCTGACCTAGGTACCTAGAAATAGATTCAGAGGAAATTAAAGTGGAGATGAATGAGGCTTTTGTTTTTCTTTTCTTTTTTTTTTTTGGTTCCCAAGGAGAGAGTAGGAAATGAAAGGAGACATAGTAGCTTTTGTGATTTAGAAATAAAAGCCAGTTCCATTGATGTGATTGTTTCCATAGTTTATCTTTGCAAGATTTTAGTATTAAATTATATAAAATTATATGAAGTCTTATTTTTATCATCAAGAAAAGAAAAATGTACTATTTTAAAACATGGAGAGAATAGATACTGAATTGAGATTGTAGAGTTACACTTTCCTTTTAATGTGTGAGAGCTTGCATTTTACTGACTTTTTGTGGTTTTACTTGCTTGTAAAAAAGGAACATTTAGTCTCTAAAACAAAGAAGAGATTGCTTAATATTTTTGTTTAAACCAGTTATTAAATGTCTGTGGCAAAATAACAAGCTTTAGTAAATGAGGGCTCTATGTTTCTGCTTCCTCCCAAGGAATTAAAGCACTGGGAGTGTGGTATGTCTGCTCTCCTGCACACTGGGTGGCTGGTGTATCCACACAGCTAGTCACATGGTGTGAGCAAACTTGGGCCAAGGAGCTACTCTGGAGAAATGTGAGGTCAATTTTGCTCAAGAAGTCCAGGCTACCTTCTTCTTGTTTCATCAGCTTCTCCTGCCTTTAGCCCAGGCACTAGACTTTTCATCAGATCCTCATTCATTTATTCATCAAAACTTACTGTGTACCCATTTTATAATTGGCACAAGACTAGGGACTAGGCATCCAGCAAATGGTAAACAAAACAGATACACTCTCTGTTCTAATTAAATTAATAGTTTAATGTGGGAAATGACTAACAGAGAGGCAAACATACCAAGAAAAGCAGTATCACAGAGGATTGGTCGCAGGAATTACAGGTGTGCACCACCATACCTGTATGTACTATGCACTTCAAATCATCTCTGTATTAGTTACAGGAACCAATAAAGTGTATATATTGTGAGATTAGTTACACTGCATTTTTAAGGAATACTGACAAGTATACATGGATTGAATAAAGATACAAGGGTTTTTGTTGTTGTTGTTGTTTTCCCCGAGACAGGGTTTCTCTGTGCAGCTTTGGCTGTCCTGGAATTCGCTCTGTAGACCAGGCTGGCCTTGAACTCAGCGATCTGCCTGCCCCTGCCTCCGGAGTGCTGGGGCTATCACATCCAGCCAGATTTACATTTTAAAAAGGTTCTTCTAAGAAATGTAGATTTATTTTTGTGTACAAGGCATTTTCCTCAAAGGCTCAAAAGGACCTATCATTTTAGTTCTCACACGAACAAACAAGATGGCAAGGGGCAAGAGCAGGGGATAGAATTCCTGTGGTAGATCCTTCATCACCTTCTGACTGTGTAGAATGGGAAGGCATATTTATCCCAAGTCTGGAAGTTGGAAAAGGAAGAAGGCTATTGCAGAGGTTCAGGATGTATGAGAGACACATTTAGAAAAACTTACTGATCAGGCTTAATGTTGAGGGAGAAGAGGAATTAAGATAATTGCTCCTTGTTTTGGGATTCTGACTGAGTAACTTAATGCATGATGATAATTACTGAAATTGAAGAGGGTTGGCATGGGACACTGCAGTTCCAGAATTTCTTTTAGGGGACATGGATGGATGGCCAGGCAGTCAGAAATAAGGGCTGAGAGAGATGTTTCCTAAATATATAGTCACATAGCATTTATATCAGTCTGGATGGGTTTGCTCAGGTTACAGCAGTAAACACACACACATGGCGGGGGGGTGGGGGGGTTGTTTTGTCCTTGCTGCAACTTCACAGCAGGTCCAAATGACTGTTGAAGCAGGTTTCCTCCATGTCATGCATCAGCATTCCAGACTATTTTAATCTTAGATATCCACATTTCAACACATGATCACTTTGGTATGAAATAAAGGAAGTTGATTGGGGGAATGAAGGGGCAGGTGCAACATGGAGCTAAAGTGAAGGATGTATAAATGCACTCATTCAAATGTTCTGGGAAAGAGGAACAAGGAGTCTTAATGAGCATAAATAATGTTCACCATGATACTTTATGTATCAAATAACAAGGTAGAGATTATGATTAACCCCAATAGTTATGCCCATGCTTCAGTTTCTGTGTTATAAAGGGGCAGGGGGCTCAAAACCCCAAATCCCAATTTTGGATGTGTTAAATTCAAGGTGTGTTTATACAAAGTGTCAAATAAGCAGCTAAAGAAAAATGCTAATGAATTTGGAAGATTAAAAAAATATCTGGAGTTGGAGAGGAGGGTGTAGTCTAGTGGTCTATTTTGAATAATATTGTTACGGGAAAACATTCAGTGGGTGATTAGAAGAGTAGTGTGGACAGAGACCCGCAGACAAGCCTAACTAAAGGGTGGTCTGGAAAGGAGATGGAAGGAACACTCAGATGGATTGAAGGAATCAAGAGAAAGCTACTGAAACTAAGAGAAAGAACTGTAAGGTACGTGTTTCAGTTCCCTCAAAGGAAACCCCTCTATTTGCGTAAGGGTCACCCTCCTTTCCTGTGTCTCAACTGAATTAAACCTGTTAGTACTGAAGTATCTCTCCTCTTTTAAAACAAGTCTGGCATTTTCCCAACTAACCATCAGGATGTCATGAAACTCGAGGCACACAGGTATCACTCAGTTTTCCCACCACTCCACAGTCCTCAGCACTTGTGCATTTCACTTTTTCTTGCCTAATTTCCCCAAATATTTAGCAAAGACCACGGCTTTATTTCCCAGGTCTTATCTTCCCAACAAGGTAGTCTTTGCCCAGAGCATATAGATGTTCTCTCCATCCTGTGCCACTGGTGCTTTATAGCACCTGCCCTGCTCTAAGCATTTTAGAGCATTTGCAAGTATCTGAAATTATTGTTATGTGTATTCTGTCAATTTTACCACACCAGAAAGCAAGTTCCAAATTAGGTGTGATACTGTACATCTTTAATCCCAAAATGAGGCAGGTGAAGGCGTGAGAATCATGAGTTTGAGGTCAGCCTGGGGGCTACATGATGAGATCCTATCTCAAAAACAAACCAAAATGAAAGCCAGTTCCAAGAAGCTTATAAAGCTTAATTATGGGTAGAAGATGAAAGTTAGGAGCATAAGGAGTGGTCCTCTTCCTCCCAGGGTGGAGTCACCATTTCAGAAATTCTGAGATGGTATGTTGGTAGAAGGGTTGTGGACACCATGATAAAAATAACATTTGAAGCTATGGTAGCAGTGGCACACACCTTTAATCTCAGCACTTGGGATGCAGAGGCAGGCAGATCTCTGGGTTCGAGGCCAACCTGGTCTACAGAGTGAGTTCCAGGATAGCCAGGGCTACACAGAGAAAAATGTAATACTGATTTCTTTAATTATGTGTCTCAAAAAAAAATAACATTTGAGTAAGCTAGCAAAGTTCAGACTGAGATACAAACAGCATAGTCAAAGGGGGTGCTTTTATGACACACACACCTCAATCCTGGTCCTAGGCCGGGCAGCTCTGTGGTTACAACCTGTCTATTCATCTGGAGCAGCTCCTTATCTATCCAGAGTTCTATCACAGTGCCCACATCAGTGCCAAACACACAGCAAATACTCAATAGTTATTGAGTGATTGACAGTGTAAAGCAATAGTCTGTGAAGACAATGGTTGTACAAAATCACTAGTTTTCAAGAGGATACTTTTCCAAATCACATCCTATTAACAACAAGAAAAAAAGTCTTGGAATCACAATTTGGAACACATTTGGCTATCCACTGTTTTATGTACTTTGTGTTACACGCTTAGTTTGGGGGTCACGGTATGCTTACATTGAGATATGCACATTGATTATTACTACAGCAGTTTTGTTTCTTTATAACTTCCAATATTTTGACCAAGGATATCAGGGTATTTTATTTAATGTGGCTGGTGCCACCTAGTGGACATCAACTCCTTAGACAGGCTTGAATCTAGGATTCTTATTTACCTGGGAAAGGAAATGATGGTGAGGATGTTACAAGTGCTGGCTTTGAGGCTAGTTAATTTCACTGGCCAATTTCATCTCCTAAAGACTACTGCAGGCTGAGGCAAGCATCCCTATTTGACAGACAAAGGATACTAAGACAAGGAGAGATTTGGGAAGTTTCCAAGGACAGTCAGAGAGTAAATTGCAGAGTCAAACTTTCAGTGCCCTACCCTGTAACTACCGTTCTAAAACATGAAGTCACCTGTATAATTAAAGAAATAAGTGTTATGTGTTTGTATACTGAGAGGTGAGAAGATGACCGTGTGCCTTAGTACCCTGGAGATAATACAACTTAAATGCCAACAGATTTCCATGGAAGCAGTTTGATTATCTCCTGGAACATTATTCAACCCCCACTTATATGCCCTCATCTAATTCTAATTACCTACTGAAGGTGCCATCTCCTAATACCATAAAAAGTGGAGATTGGGGCTGGCAAGATGGCTTAGTGGGTAAAGGTTCTTATTTGCCCTCCAACCCTGGAGACCTGAGTTTGATCCCTACAAGTCACATTAAGGTCCAAAGAGAACCAATTTACTCCACAAGTTGTTCTCTGGCTTCATACATGACCTGTGGATTTCATACACACATATAGCAATGAATAATTTTTTAAGCTGGGGGCAACGATATCAACATATAGAATTGGAGAAACCATAAAAATTCAGTCTTTAATACAAGAGTTTTAATTTTTTGTTTGCACTTGTATTTATTTCAAATAAATCTAAAATTATTTCCAATGTTTTATTATACAGTATTTTAGATGCCAGAAAACTTGAAAGAACAGTACACTAGTACAATCACCAAAAAAGGTTATATCTGCCTTACCTATACGCTTGTCTCCATATCTACACATCTGAAGGTAGCTGTTGCATTGTTATATTCTATTCTAACTACATCAGTACGCATCTCCTAACTCAAGCACCATTATTACTCAGAAAAATAATGCCTTCTGCTATTTTTTTAGCATATATGTGTTAAAAATGTCTCCAATGTTTTCATGCCCATTTCCTTCTGCATCTGGAGACCAAGTTTAAGTATTGCATTTAGTTCTAAATCTCTTAGTTTCATTAACCCAGAAAAGTCTCCTCTCCCTTTTCTTCCATAAAACCAGATTTTTGAAAAACTAAGATGTGATAATGGCATGCAACTAGATTATTCTTTAGAGATTCACAGTGAAGTATTTACCAATGAAACAGGAAAGGATGTTACAAAAGTACAAGACAGGACTACTTAATCTCAGGTGTAATTTAAATTTACCTAAGTAGAATAATACATTAAACTGATTTACATGATACTTCTGAAAACTGTATGCTCATAATTCTAGATGCATGCTTAAATTTTGCATATTTTTAAAAACTTCAATTAAGTCCATGTGATGAGTTCATCTCACCAAAATATATGAATGAAAAGGTTAAAAATCCAATTTAAAAGCCAGCTGTGCACACCTTTAATCCCAGAATTTGGGAAGCTGAGGCAGGCGAATCTCTTGAGTTCAAGGCCAGTCTGGTCTACAGAGTGAGTTTCAGGACAGCCAGGATGACACAGAGAAACTCCGAGTCAAAAAACAAACAATCCAACTTAAAGAAAAACCTACAACATTCAAGTAGTACACAATAATACAAGGACAGTATTCTAAGAATCCCATTGTGGTGGGTGGGTGTGGTGTTGCATGCCTATAATCTCAGCACCCAGAGGTGGAGGCAGTTGGTCAAAGTCAACCTTGGCCATAAAGCAAGTTTGATGAAGGACAGCCTGACTATGTGAGTTCCTATCTCCAAAACAAAATATGTTAAGTACCTTAACTCATTTTATCCAGAAACAACATTTGCTGTGGTCTGAATGCTTGTGTCTCTCCTAAATTCTATGTCAAAACCTAATTGCCACTATGCTAGTATTAGGAGGTCGGGATATGGTTATGACAATATTAAGTTATGACAATATTACAGTGACCCCAAAGAGATGCCTTTCCCCTTTCTACAATGGTAAAGATAATTAGCAGTTCCCATCTATGAATCTATGCTCTAACCAGACACTGAATCTTGGAATTTCTAGCCTTTAGAACTTCAAGAAATAAATGTGTTTATAATCCAACCAGTCTATAGTATTTTGTGACAACACCAAATGGACAAGATAATTATCATTAGTACCACGTGGGTAGATAACCAGCAACATTTCTATGGCAGAGGATGCACTATAACCACAGCAGTCTCTGCCCCACCTCTATTCTAGCAAACCAAGGAGCCTGGCTCTCCCTGCTGCACTCTCCTGGCTCCTGTCAGCTGACAACCAAAACAGGCTACACAGCTGGAGATTAGTGGGAAACTGGAAGGACTGAAGAGAAAAGGTAAGAGTAAAATTCTTTATGGCAGCTATGTTGTCTTTGGTTTCCTGTGTTTCAGGTACTTTCTCCACTCTTGTTCCTTAAACAAAGGGCTGAGTGGCTTCTGGCTGGGAGGGAAACCTGGAGAGAGGCATCTGAAGGAAGGTAAAAGGAAAGTAAAGGGGGACATTGTGGTTTAAGGTTTAAGCAGGTAGGGTGGTGAGAAGCAGATTGCAGAGATGATGTGGGAAGGATTACCTGGGACAAAGGGAATATAAAGAAACCATATGGAATACCACTATCTTGTAACCCAAATAAAAAATACAAAAGAGACATTGAAGAGAGTTACAATACAGGCTCCTGTTAGTCCTCTTGGTTGCCCACAAGATCATATTGCAGAAGACATCACACATCTTGATTGCAAGATATGAAAAACACAATATGGAACTGAATTGGAAACCTCCTCCCTGCTAGCTAGCTTTCAAAGTGCTAGGTGGGAGCTGTGCTGGCCTCTAGGGGATGGGGGGGGGGGGGATAGGGGGGTGGGAGGACCACAGGGAACTGTATGAACTAAAACACCAACCTGCAGGGCTTTTACTTAACTGTGAAATAGTGGAATGACTGTTGTTTAGGTAACCAACTGCCTTCTGATTGTATTTGAGGCCTGCTTCACAAGGGAAGGGAGTAACCCATGCCTGGCACTATAAAACCCACTAATGACTCAGGCCTGTAGAGGTCACAGGCTCAGAGGAGGAACTTAGTATTGTCACTTAAGGAAACTGACATAGCATTAAATTACATTCTAAATATGTGTTTATACCTATAGATAAAAGCTACTCTCAGCCTTAATCAGAGAACCCTCTCCTCACAATAAATGACAATGAATGCAGAGACCCATGGCTGCCCAAAATGCTGAGAATAAGTCATGGTTGTGGACTTAGGCCTAAGCAAGATATTTACACTACCCATTCTAAGTCTCAGCAAATTTGCAGAAGGGGTGAGAATTATGTAAGAGCTGGAGACAGGGTGAGGGCTGTGAAATGCTATTCTCTAGATGATATAGCCATAGTGGTTACTTACATTGGGTTCAGACAAGATTAGTCCTGTCTACAATCAGTCATGGAATGGGGAGGGGCTCATGAGGTCTTACCTTTTACTACTGAACTGCTGGAGAGTGATAGATTCTGGGAAAGGAAGAATTAATCATCTTCAGCTGTGTGTATGTACTGCTGAACCCATCAGACCCACAGCTCCAAGTCCATGGTCACAGAGACAACCCTGGTTAAACCCAATGGGTCACAAACAAAATACATGGACATGAATGTTAGAGATTTGTAGAGAGCAGGGGGATGGACAGGAATGGTAGAAAGATGTGTGAGGTTGGGAGTGAGAATGGTCTGTAATTGTTATGCATATAAATGTGTAAGAATATATGTAAATAATGACAATGAAAATTTTTCTAATATCAATTTATTCAAATTATTACAATAAAATGATATTTAGTACATTTTTCTTTATGTGACTAGTGTTTGTTCTATAAGCATTATATTTTAAACTACTTGCAACTTGAAATATTAGATAATTAGTGAAAAATTAATACATGCTATTTTTCCCCTTTATAATTTTCCTGTGATTGGCTTCCATGATCTGATAAGGCATATATTTAGCCAGTACATTCCACTCCCCTGCAGCCCCTCTTCAGAGTAATGTTTCAGTATTTGTATTGCAGGGCATGTGGGTGCTTTGGTTCTGGGCTTCTTTGATGGCTATTCTTGATTGTCAACTTGACTACATCTGGAATTTATTAAAACCCAAAAATAGAATGCCATATCTGTGAGAGATTTTTGCTTAATTTGAAGTGGGAAGATCCACTTCTAATCCAGATCCTTGAGGTAGGAAGACATACCTTTAGTCTAGATCTTCAGGGCTAGGAAAACCTAACTCTTAACCTGGGCCACATCTTCTGCTGGAAGCCTATATAAGGACATGGGAGAGGGAAGCTTTTGTTCTCTGCCTGCTTGCTCAATCCTCACAAGCATTCTCTGACTGGCATTTAAGTCTACTTCTTTGGGATTCCAGCATATATTGACAACCGGCTGAGATGTCCAGGCTCATGGACTGAACAACTACTGGATTCCTGGACTTTTCATTCACAGCCAGCCATTGTTGGATTAGCTGGACCACAACCTATAAGTCATTCTAGTAAATCCCCCAAGATTAATTCTGTAGATTCTGTTACTATAGAGAACCCTAATACAACCTTTTAGCTTCTTTAAGGGCTTTCTGACAACATATTGGCAGACATCAGTTTCTTTAGTGAGACTGAAAAGCTTTCAGATTCTGCTGGCCCTTTTAGGGCTAAATTGACAAGGCACAGTAGATCTGTCAACCTAGGAACATCTTTTTCTTTCTCTCTCTCTTTTTTTTTTTTTTTTTTTTTTTTTTTTTTTTTTTTTTTTTTTTTACAATAACCATTGGCATCCACGATACATCTGCAAACAGATTTTACTTCTTTCCAGTTCTCTTTGGTCTATAATTCTTAGCCTCTTATTTAACAGCAGGTGCACTCTGCCGTGGATCAGGAAATCTTCCTTTATGGGAAAACCTTGTTTGTCATTCCTACCACTGATTCGAACCACATAACCCTTCCACTCTTTACCCAGAGAATCAGTAGCTACTTCCGTGGCTAGGTGCTTCTCACAGAACATACTAATCTTTCATTCTTCATCCACTTCAACGAGTTTCTGACAGCCAGTGACTGGGAAGGAGATATTCAGCTTCATCTTGACATAGCCAACCACCTAGGAGGTGCCACAAAAAAGAGCATTGTTTTCCTCTTCAATACTGAGAACTGAATCTAGAGCTTTGTATGTGTTAAACAAGTATTCTGTGTGTGTGTGTGTGTGTGTGTGTGTGTGTGTGTGTGTGTGTGTATGAGCTATATCATCAGACCTTTAAATTTTCTTATGTTGAGGTCTCATTAAATTGTCCAAGAAGGCATTGAATTTGTGTCCCCTCCTGCCTCAGCCTCCTAAGTAGCCCCAGGTCTGGTTAAGATCAATTCTTTCCTTACAGTTAATTCATACTTGCCTTGACTGGGACTGTCACTGGGATCTCTGGCCTCTTGGTCCACTGTCCTATCAGGCACATTTTTCCCAATGTAAGAATGTTTTTTTTTGTTGTTGTTGTTGTTGTTTTTTAATGTATCTTGCTAGATTGTGTCATTTATATTTGTTACAGGTCTTTTTTTTAGTCTAAAAATTTAATTTTACAACTTTTTTTCAAGGTTCCCTATATTTATATTTTTTAGCTCTCAAATATGGGATCACCAGTACAAGTCAAGCTGATCACTGTCTCTTACGTAAGCCACACATTTTACGTGACTTAGCTTAAGTCACTCTACAAAGTTTAACAACTCTCAGCCTCAGTCCTCAGTAGCATCCCTGAATGCAGGTAACACCACTTAAGGCTAACAAAGTATCTTGGCAATCATTAGCTTATGATTCAGAGGCTAGTGGTCTGGCAGTAACAAGAAAATACACACTTTAAGCTAAGCCCATTGGGACATGACTATATCTCTGCATTTGAGATAAAAGGCAGGGTAATTGTCAAGTTTGATTCCAGTATGGGCTACAGGGAAAGACCCTGTCTCAAAAGAGCAAATCAAATCAAAACATCAAAACTATTATGTATGGGTGTGTATGTACACACACTCAAACAAAGCACATGCACTAGTTGCTTTAGGCTGTCCATTAAAATGACTTCTCACATTTATAAACTTTGGGTCAGCACTGTTCTATATAAATATTAATGTTGACTCTTTTTAAGTTTTTTCTTTTATGTTTATTTGTGCCTGTGTGCCATGGTACATGTGGAGGAAAATAAAAATCAGCTCAAAATCAACTCCAAGCTTTAAATCTTAAAACCGGAATCCTTGAAATGATTATAGGAAAATACAGATACAGGCAACAACTTTCTGAATAGGATTCCAATAGATCATGAAATGATAGTAAGAATTGACAAATGGGATTGCTTAAAGTAAAAAGCCGCATAGCAAAGAAAACAATCATCTGAGTCAAGAGACTCCAATCTCTGTAACTAATCTGATAACAAGGGGGCTGTTATCCAGAACACATAAAGTGAAACAAACGTACATTAAGACAACAAACAGAGCCGGGCGGTGGTGGCGCACGCCTTTAATCCCAGCACTCGGGAGGCAGAGCCAGGCGGATCTCTGTGAGTTCGAGGCCAGCCTGGGCTACCAAGTGAGTTCCAGGATAGGCACAAAGCTACACAGAGAAACCCTGTCTCGAAAAACCAAAAAAAAAAAAAAAAAAAAAAAGACAACAAACAGTAAGTAGGCAAATGAACTAAATACAAACTTTTCAAATGGTTAATAAACACAGAGGGAGCTAAAGAGCTGGTTCAGCAGGTAAGAGCATTAAGTCTTTTACAGAGGACCTCGGTTTGATTACCAGTATCCATGTGGTAGCTCACAATTGTCTGTAACTCCAGTCTCAGAAGATCTTATGCCCTCTTCTGGCCTCCAAGGATACTGCATGTACATGGTGCATAGACATATGTGTAAGGATTTGGTCCTTATTTATGCCCTTAATCAGCCTTCGCTGGCTTCCCAGCCTAAAAAGCAGGTGAGTCCTCTGTGGGCTCTCTGTCCCCTCTCCTTTGCGCTCCTTCCCGCCGTCGGTCCCCCTCTCTTCCTCTCTCTCTCTCTCTGTCCCCCCCAATAAAGCTCTAAAAAGGTAACCATGGCTAAGATTCTTTTAATCAGCACGCTCCTCTGTGGGCAGGGCCGCCGCAGGCGGCGACCAGCCATGAGGGGCAGCGCCGTGGCATAACCAACATTGGTGCCATTCAGACTTGGATACACCACCGAACACCGAGGACCTGCTGACTGCTGCTGTTTGCCGCCTCTTCCCCCATCCAGCGAGACCACGAGCGCGCGCGTGTCCCTTGCCGCCTCCGCTGGACCCCCACACCACCGCCATGATTCTTCACCAAAGTAAGTCCGCTGTTCTCGCGGCTGTAGTCTGAGCTATATTCTTTGCGACGGACACCCCGGGGGTTGTCCTTGAGCTGCACTAGCAACGGCACTAGAACATTTTCGTTTCTGACGAGAAAGTAAATGCTGTCTTGGTCTACCGGGTGGACCAACTGCAGTGCAGCTGCAGCCCTTCGCATTCCTTGACAAAGAGGATGGTGAAGTTGAGCTGGTTCATGGATCTCTCTCCACTCTTTGGGGACGCCCAAGATTGTAGTCTGATCCCGGTTTGTTATTTTAATTTTTTTATTTTTTTTCTCTCGGCTACAGCCATGGGACAAAAGGGCGGATATATTGGTAGAGGATATATTGGTGGATAGGGGTGGGCACCGGTAAACCTGGCCTCATAACAGCATAAATCTGGCCGCATAACAGTCGCGGGAACTTCTGCCAGAGAACGGGCAAATAAGAATTACTTTATCTCCAAGCTTTCTGCTAAAGTTCTGAAACCCTTCTCCTTCCCCACTTATGCGTCTCCACGTGCAACCTTTTCTGTCTGACTTCCGCCGGCAGTGGGCGGGCTCAAATGGGCAGGCTTGGGCAGCTTCTAGGACTTGTCCTAACTCACCTTAACTCCACCCACTCATTCTCAAACTGCCTTGAGAAGCACAGACGGGTCTGCAAGTTTACAGTAGTCAGGATGGCTCTTAAGCCAAAAAAAATCAGCTTATAGCCTCAGACAAGTCTTCCGGAAAGTATCGGTTTATAGTCTGCCTACTGGCAGATCTTCCAAAAGCTGTCCTTAAGCCATCAATCAGCAGGAAAAAAAAAAAATTCAGGACATAGAGTAAAATCTGTCTCTTGTTCCCCAGACCTCCCCGACTAAAACTTAAGCATCTGGAGAGCAAGGCTCCTGGCCCCACAGGCAAAAGAGTCATCTGTGGCATTTAAGGTGTGCCAGGGAAAAGATAAAAGTCCGAAAACAAAATTGCCAAGTGCTGGCACTCGCTGACTCCCAAAAGCTGTTGGGTCCCTATTTTAAGTGAGGAAAAGGCCACAGGCTAGCGAATGCCCTGCCAGGCCATCGACAGCCTTGTTAAAAGTGCCACCTAGAAAGACAGAGAGTCAGCTGACTGCCCCCAGGTGCCAAGATGCACGGGTACATCAAGCTAAGACCTCCAGCAGACCTAGGCTTGGCTACAGACATGGCAGGGAACCCAGAACGCAGCAGGGAAGCGATCCGATTCTTTCCTTCTGGACACCAGAGCCACTGACTCAGTCCTGGGAGTTTTGGGATGGCACCTCTCCTTTATTGTCGGGTACTACCTCACCAGATTTAATTGCACTTTCAGAGTTACTTAATGAAAAAAGATTTCCACCTAAAATAAGAGCTCATTGCTTCACTCCAGATCCACTGCCTGTGTTTCTCACGTGCATACAGACAGGGCCCTGATCTTTGCCTTGTCCCTAATTAAAAAAAAAAAAAAAATTCTCATGTACCACAAGCTTTTCACTTCCCAGTTCCCTGTTCTAACTCACTGTTCAGCTAATGGTACAGGACCACTACAGAACCAGAGTCCAGAGATCATCAAATAAGAAACTAACAGCTAAAAGGTATTTACACCCCCAGACCCAAAAGCGTCTGGGCGCTACAAAAAGACTTTAATGTAAACATCTATTACTATGAGATGCTTTTAACAATTGATCACCTGTCTCCTAGATGCTGAACCAGTAAAGGAAACAAGTACTTTAAAATAACTGTCTCTGATAAAGCTTAACGTGTTTCAAAATCCATAGGGACAGGCCGGATCTACCTCAGATAAATGTCAACATAAAATAATGATTCTTTTATCTCTCTAAGTTTTTTTCTGTGTCACCAGCATCGTGTCAAACAGAAAGTTCCCAGCCACAGCCAAGAGGGATACATGTCTCCAGAGAAAATGGATGACAGACAGCATCCCACAACGCCTGTCTACCTCGGAAGACTCCCCTTCTCCATTCCCCCAAGAGCCAACCAACGTCCAAAAGTCAGCTGGAAGCAGTTTTTGAGAGGAATGACACCCCTAGTCCCATCTACCTGCTTTTTTTATAATAAGGTAAAGTCTGGGATGTAAGGATTTGGTCCTTATTTACGTCCTTAATTACGTCATCAGCCTTCGCCGGCTTCCCAGCCTAAAAAGCGGGTGAGCCCTCTGTGGGCTCTCTGTTCCTTCTCCTTTGCACTCCTTCCCCCCGTCGGTCCCCCTCTCTTCCTCTCTCCCCCCTTGTCTGTCTGTCTGTCTGTCTGTCTCTCTCTCTCTCTCTCTCTGTCTTTCTCTGTCTCCCCCCCCAATAAAGCTCTACAAAGGTAACCATGGCTATGATTCTTTTAATCAGCATGCTCCTCTGTGGGCAGGGCCGCCACAGGCGGCGACCAGCCACGAGGGGCAGCGCCGTGGCATAACCAACAATATGTGCAGGCAATACACTCATGCACGTAAATACAATAAAATGTTCAAAATATACATAAAAAATGTCGAAAATCTTTAGCTACTAGAGAAGAGAAAATTTCCCCACTCAGAATGGGTATCAAGAAAACAAGAAGCAACAAATGTGGGGAGGGGAGGAAACTTATACATCACTGTTTGGAATGTAAAATAGAGCCACTATGAGAAACAGTATGGAGGTTCCTCAAAAAAAAAAACAACAGAATTCCCACATGACCTAGCTATATCACTTCTGGGACAATGCCTAGAAGAATCAGTCATCTTACTACACAGATATTTGCACATCTATATTCACTGGCCAACACAGCCTAGGTGTCCAACAACAGATGGGTGATTAAAGAAATGTAGTACATTTACACATGGAATACTATTCAATTATAAACAAAAACAAAGTTATGTAATTTACAGGAAAATGGATGAAACTGGAAATCATGTTAAATGAAAACCAGTCTCATAAAGATAAGTATCACATAGTGGAATGTAGGGACATGGAAATAAAAGAGGAACTACTGGGAAGGTGGAAGGGGGAACTGGAAAAAGAAATTATAATAGAAGGGGTAAGTATGGTCAAAGTACATTATAAAGGAATGGAAATGTCACAGGAAAACACATTAGTTTGTACAGCTAATAAAAATGAAAATAAAAAGTACCATATAAGTCTATGTACAATCTAACTCACAAATTAAGAGACCATTTTGTCACACTGCTACTGCATTGATGAAAGTATGGCAACTACAGTAAGTACAGACGCTGAGGCAGTGTATGGAAGTGACAGGCCAAATCAAGTACGAGTCCAGAATTTTACTACAGTGAGCCTTTAGCAAATTTTCTACGTAACCCAGGTTGCCTTCAAACTTGCAATGCTCCTGTCTCAGCCTCCCAAGGGCTAGGATTACAAGCATGTTCCACCATACTTGGACACCCCAATAAATTTTCCTAATGATACACCATAAAATACTGATAAAACTATCAAAGTCTTAATATAATTTCAAAGCCCTGTTTAATTCTAATCCTCTAGCAGCACTAGACATTATTATTATTCTATATTTTCATCAATCTGAAGTTTGATGGGGGAGGGTAAAAACATTTCCTTGGTAAAAACACCTCTCAGGCAACTCTAAAAGTTCTTGTACAAAGTGAGGGTTTAGGCACCAGAGATATAAAGTGAGGACATGACCCCTCCAAAGTTGAGGGGAGTTGTTTTTTTTTTTCCAGATATGAGAGTACAGCCAGAGGCATCTGAAGGAGTGCAGAGCAGGGCGAGAAAATAGTAGACTAAATATGGCCAGCAGGTTGGACCTAGCCATGAGAGGAGAAAGGGGCAAGGCTGAAATAGCTGGGTTATATAGGTAAGAGAAGCTGGGGGCTGGGGGTGGAGGTGGGTGGTGGGGGTGGGGGTGGTGGTGTCCATGAGTTGGAGAAGTTTAGGGGACTGAGGTGAGAAGAGCAACAGGTAGTTGTGAAATTAAGGAAGTCTGAAGGCCAGCACCACAATTAGCCATTGGTCCCAAAAATACCACATCAGCACTGTATTTAGAGAACTATCAAGAGTGTAGTGAAAGATTAAACAGACCCATTGTATCTGCCATGAATTCTGGAGTAATAGCACCTGGGCTCTAAAGTAACCTTTTGTAAATAGTGACTGTTATCTGAGTTGCTCTATAGAAGGAATTTCAGAGCTTTTTGCATAACTTAAGTCTCCAGACTACCTGGCAAACCAGGAAGTTTTGTGTGGTTGAGAATTGCTTAGGAAATAATTCCTTCAAACAATTCCAGATAAAAGGTTTTGGTATTGGGAAACTGATTTGCTAAAAGTGCTTTTTGTGTAACAATAGAGGCTTTTGATTAGCTAAAGGTGCCTTTTGTGTAACAATAAAGAGGATTCTGTGAAGCCAGGAGGCAGTCAGTTTATCAGAAGTTGACCTTCCTGCTGTTGCAAAGCCATAAAACATGCTGGAGTGACTCTCTTCCTTAGACTGACCTGAATAATACAGAACACCAACATCAGAGAAAGGTTAAGCTTCATGTATCTAACACTTCTTCACTCCCCAATAATACCAGCAACTGAAAGCATCCTGAAGACCACTCAGTAGTTTAACAAAAAATAGGCATTGTTTCAGAAATGTCCTTAGTTGTGAGTGTACCTACAACCTTGTTTGTAAAGCCGCAATGAGTTGGAGTCTTTAAAAAGACCACAATTAAGACAATCACTAAATAACACGGTACACTTACATATGATCTCGACAGTGTTAGTCACAGCTGTTACTATGCAACACAGAGGACACATTGCTACACATACTTTATTTGGAATCGAGTACCGTGAAAACATTATAAGAGGCCAATATAATATTTTATTGAACTAGGAACTCTGGCACTGAAAGCGTGAACAACCCAAGGTAACGATGTCGTCACCAAGGGACGACCATAGAGCCCAAATCCCTTGACTCCTGGGCTGATGTTTTCCACTAATTATGCTCCTTTCTACTCATCTGTGAGCTTCAAGTGTAAAGGGCTGGAGAAGGCAGAAGACCTAATTGAGCCAAATCTGCGAGGTGGGGATGCTCTGAAGATCCACAGCAACCCCCTTTGACACTTTCTTTTGTTTTGGCTGAGCAAGATGAAAACAGCAACCACAGACCCCAGGGACCAAGAACTGGAACTAGGTACTGACTGTTGTGGTAACTCTCTCTTCCTCGGTCCGGGCCTGTCCTTTCTCACTTCTCCCTCCCGGCCAAGCCTTAACGCTCCCCAATCTCCAATCCCTAGTCCCCATCTTCATTCCTTCACCCTATCTGCACACCATTGTTCAACGTCCCCGTCGGACAGGGACCTCCTGGTATTCCCTTCAGTTTTAGCAGGGGTTCGCGGCATTCTACACGCGTTTCAGCTGAGAAACTTCGGTAGGAGTCAGGGAAAACCCGCCTGCCGGGTGGGTGTTGGGACTCGTCAGGACAAAGCATGATTAGACAATGAGAACCTTGCCTCTCTCCCGGACGGAGAGCCCCGCTGTCTCAGCTTCCCTCGGGCACCTACGGAGCCCGCGTGTTTACACTTTCTTACACCCAGCGGCGGATTCAGGGGGCATTCTAAACCGTTACTCCGCCTGCCGGGGTGGGACCAGCCCAACGGCTGAGCCTGCGCTCTGGGCCGGCCGGCCGGCATCGGCTGACTACAAATCCCAGAAGGCCTCGCGCCTCGGGGCGGGCGGCGTGCCCGCCGCGCTTCCCTCTGGTTCCTATTGCTTTCCAACAGCAATAGGTGTCCTTCATACTGCTGAAGGCTGCCTCCTCCAGGGAGCATTAGCAGTCTCGACACCGAAGTCCTCGCGCCCCTACTCTTTCTGCCTCAGTTCTGGCTATGGCTGACTCCCTCACCGGAGTCGGGCAGCAGCGGCGGCGAGGGAGGGAAGCCCATGCAAGCGACCCGAGCGCACTTCCGCCTTTGGGCTCCGGAAGGTAGAGCGCACGCGCTCGATGCGACTCTGGAGCGACTCACTTCCGCTCCCACTGTGCCCTGCGAGCCGAATCATGGATCACACTGGTAAGGAGGCGGAGGCAGCGGGGGTCCTGGTTTCGTGCCCCCTTGGTTCGTGTGGGACTGGTCTCCCAGCGGGCACAAGGGGCTACTCTTGCCCCACTGCGCCTGGACGTGGCGGAGCGGAAGCAAGCTTACAGACCCGGTCCCGGGCTGGGCCTCCTGCTCCCCGGCCTACCTTTCAGAGCGGTGCCTCCATCCTCGAGACCGGCAGAACTGCTTCTGCGGTGCTGCTGAACTCGCTTTGCGGACACTGCTCCGCGCAGGCTTGTTGGGAACGGGAGAGTGCCAGTTCTTTTTTTCTTTTTTCTTTTTTTCCTTCTCATTCCGGTTGCTCTGCACTTTGTGCTGGGGAAATAAGCGGGTGGATCCCACTTTCGGAATTGGAGAAGCGTCCGGACGCTGAGAGAGAGTGGGTTGGAGACTTCCTGCTGCCTCCCAGCTTCGGGTAGCTGCTGCAGTGGTCACCCTCTGTGGTTATTGTCTCTTCGGGTTTTCACGGACTAGAGGCTAGAGAAGAGTCAGATATAGTTTTCGAAGTTTTAAGCAGAGCATCTTTTCTAAACCCAAAGCATGCCCCCGCCCTTTGGCCTTGCCCTTTCGCATCTTTTGGACAAATACAAACAAATTTAAGATCAAGACATTTCCATCGCATATTCCAAGTAATAGTGGCTTCAAAGTTTATTTCTGTGGGCTTCGTTTTCTTGTTCTTAGTTATTGAATGAGTGCACTTGGCTTTGAGTGCTTCCGACAAGCAGGAGGAAAAGGCTTTTTCTTTTAAGAGTTGACAGAGATGCCCTCAAATAACTACTTAATTATATAATTGCCTGCAGATACTCGTAGGCTTGGAGATAGAATGATGAGCTGGTAAACAATAGGACTGCGTCCTTGCCTTCGAGTTTACATTCTATCAAAAGGGGCAGGCAGGTTGGTTTCTTTTTTAAAAACCGCCTACAGATTGTGGTGAGTACTTTAAGAAAATAGGTGCTTATGGAGTAGAAATTTCAGAGAGTGCCAGGGAAAGGTGTTTTTGGAATGGTAAGATGTAGAGAAGGCCAAATATCTGTGGTCTAGTTAGCAAGAGGGAGAGCCCTCAGTTGAGAAGGGAAGGAAAACACAAGTTACCTTGTTCGTGAATTTGAGAATCATGGTAAAGGGTTGAATTTTAAGTGGTTACGAAGCAATTGAATAAAACTAGGAGCATAATATTTTAAAAATGATCCCAGCTCTTCTATGGAGAATGGTGTAGGAGAGGAAGAACAGGAGTAAATAAATAGGTGATGGTTGCAGTGGCCCAGAGGGAGGCTCCGTTTAGTGAAAGGGTAGCTCAGTGATAGAACACCTACCTAGCTAACACAGGTCCCTAGTTCAATCCCCAGCAAGGCTGTGGGGGGAAAACTTGAGGCGGAGCACAGACAATGGGCAATTTCAAATATTTTGGTGGAGAATCCAACAGCTGCTAATGGATTGGTTTGTGGAAATATATGAGAAAAATGAGAAAAACTGAGTTTCTCATTAGAGCATCTTGGTACTGCATATATAAAATATCCCAGTTTCTAAGTTGTTAATGAAAGGTTGCCTGGGGAGATAGAAATCATTCTAACAGAAAATAATCACTAATTATAAGCTAGCTAGATTTTTTTAAAAAAAATTTCTGCTTAAATCAGTTTTAAATTACTTATG
Organism: Peromyscus californicus insignis; assembly: GCF_007827085.1. NCBI lineage: Eukaryota > Metazoa > Chordata > Mammalia > Rodentia > Cricetidae > Peromyscus > Peromyscus californicus. Next base: position 933,571 of record NW_026294447.1, on the reverse strand, counting down.
AGACAGTCATCTTAATGTCTTAGTGTTGATTGCTGCACATTTTGAGGGAAAAAAATTAAACTAAGCAAAAGACTCAAACTTTCACAAGACTCATATAAATACAAATTTGAAAACTATTTGAATCACAGAGCCTTTGGCAAATCCAGAAATGCCAGTTAGCTAGTTATTTGATGATTTCCTGACTGAATAGACTTCTCAGAATAATATTTTAATTTTTTAAAATTTGTATATGCGCCGGGCGGTGGTGGCGCACGCCTTTAATCCCAGCACTCGGGAGGCAGAGCCAGGCGGATCTCTGTGAGTTCGAGGCCAGCCTGGACTACCAAGTGAGTTCCAGGAAAGGCGCAAAGCTACACAGAGAAACCCTGTCTCGAAAAACCAAAAAAAAAAAAAAAAATTTGTATATGCATTAGTGTTTGACCTGCATGTCTTTGTGAGGAAGTTGGATCCACTGGAACTTGAGTTATAGACCCTTGTGAGCTGCCATGTAGGTGCTGGGAATCGAACCCTGGTCCTCTGGAAGAGCAGCCAGTGTATTGGTTTGAAACTATTACCACATTTAAAGGTAGATTCACATTAGATGGCCAATTAACCGCTGAGCCATCTCTCCAGCCCAGAATAATGATTTTAATGTCAAAGGATCAAGACGTCTTGTAAATGGAAGTATTGAAATAGAATTTTGTCAGAAAACAAAACAAAACAAAACAACTCCATAAATCAATCTCCCTCCCTCCCTCCCTCCTTCCCTGCCTCCCTCTCTCCCTTCCTGCCTCTCTTTTTCTCTGCAAACAAGTGTTGCTTTATTTAGTGTTTCTCTGGATTGCAGAAGTGTCAGCACTGGGCTGTGAGCACAGAGGAAGCCAGGCAAACCCAAGGCCCTCAGGGGTGGAGGGAAGCAGAGAAAGGTGATGCCCCTGAAACTCCTCCAAGGGCAGCCCTGTCCACATGCTCCCAGGTCACAGAAGTGCTCAGGTCAATAAGACCCTACCTACACTTGATTCATTCTTTGGTCATTATGAGAGTTAGTTAGCACTTAGGTAAAAGTAACACAAATTTTGTAAAATGCTATTTCATTCTTTTTTGGGAGGTGGATGCTGGTGACCTGAACTCAGGATCTTCAGTACTTCAGACAGTTTCTACCAATACCTTGGCTCTTTTTTTTTAAAATCTTTTCCCTTTTTTTTCTTTTTTCTTATGTACATTGGTGTTTTGCCTGCACGGATGTCTGTGTTGAGAGTATCAGATTTCCTGGAATTAGAGTTACAGACAGTTGTAAGCTGCCATGCTGGGTGCTGGGAATCGAACCTAGGTCCTCTGGAAGAGCAGCCAGTGTATTGTTTTTGAAACGATATAATGAAGTGTTACCACATTTAAAGGTAGATTCACATTAAATGGCCAGTTATTCTTTTTATCCCTTATGTAATATCCAGACATTTCTTAATTATTGTGTGTTGTTGTTTTGATACTATATATATTCAACAACGTGTATGTTACGTTTTTATTTTTAAAAAAGCCCCAGAATGTTGTCACTTGAAATCTGTGAAGCAAACAGTAGCTTTAAGAAACAGCAGGCTCTACAAAGAGTTCCAGGGCAGCCAGGGCTACACAGAGAAACCTTGTCTCAAAAACAAAAGAGAGCAGACTCGACTAGAGAGATGGCTCAGCAGTTAAGAGCACTGGCTGCTCTTCCACAAGACCCAGGTTCAGTTCCCAGCATCCAGATAGCAGCTCCTAACTGCCTCTATTTTCAAGGGGATCAGACTCCTTCACACAGACAAAACACGAATGCACATGAAATAAAAATTTTATACACACACACACACACACACACACACACACACACACACACACACACACGTACAGCAGGCTCTTGAAAGGGCTAGGCTGGCTGTTCAAGTAATGGAGAACTCAGTTGTGTGAGGTAGTTGAAAGATGCAGATAAAGTGTTCTATTTTCATTCACTAAGGTAACATCACTAAGATATCCGAAGGGCAACAACTTAGTTTTCATGCAAGGGAAAAAAGGTCATCTGTCATATCTCTACAACTGGTAGGTACTTCTATATGAATGAACAAATGCAGTGAAGACTGTTGAAATATATGAACAGACATTCCATTTTAGTGCAGTCTTGAAGGTTGATCAAATTGGGTTTATTTTATTCAAGATTGTAGCTATTCATGTAATCCCCTTTCCATGAAAAATTTTAAGAGGTGTTCCCTGTTACAAGAGTAGAAAGTAGACAAATGTTTAATCATTGAAACCCATTTTGAATTACATTTGGCTTTACCAAATTTAATGTGGACAGTTTGGCTGTAAGTTTTGATTGTAATTCTTGCAGGAATTCTGTTCATTTATTTGTGTTTGAAACAGTACAGTTTAAAAGTTACATTTGCATTTCCTATTTTTAAGCATTTCCCTTTTTGTCTTAAAGTAAAATTGAATATTTTGTGTTACATATCTTTATGTACTTGAAAAAGTAAAGTTTTATATGAGTCAGTCCTGTGAAATAACGTACCTATTATTCATGGACAAGAATTCTTTTTTATTCCATAGATGATAAGATTTTTAAAGACCAGAAAGTTTCAGTTGTTGAGACCTAAGTCTAAATACAGTTTTCCATCACAGTGTTGACTTCTTAGCTGAGGATGTCAGTTACCCACGTCTCTAGAAATGTTACAACATAAGTAATGCACTATGTGTTCTATTAAATGGTATAATTTTGTAGATCCCTTGAATACTTTTTAGAAAAAAATGTTATGCTTAAAGGAATAATTACCTGTTTAAAACCAGCACATAGACCAGCAAGACGACTTAGCAGGTAAAGAAAGACCTGTGAAGGACTGGAATTCAACATCTGGGCCTCAAGTGGTAGGAAGGGAGAACCAACTCCCACAGTTGTCTTCTGATCTGCACATGTCCACTGTGGCTCCAACTGCACTCACAGGCACATGCCCACGTGCACACACACCAAAATTAAAACAATTTTCAAATACATATCAGATATCAGATTGAATATTGGATTTCTAATTTTATTATTTGTCTATTACTAAGTTTATTGAGTGGCCACTTTGCATGTTTAATTATTAGACACATTTTGTTTTTTCTCCTTTATAATTAAAAAATCTATTAAAATTTGTGTCAGAGGTTTCTTTCCTTGCATTTTTATTTTATTTATTGTATGTACATTTGTATGAGTATGTCAGATCCCTTAACTGGAGTTTCAGGCAGTTATGAGCTGCTCTGTGGGTGTTAGGAATTGAATCTGGGTCCTCTGGAAGAACAGCTAGTACTCTTAACTGCTGAACCATCTCTCCAGCTCCTTCATGCATATTTTGTTTCTGTAAACTATACTGTGGAATTATATGGGAATTTTTATTGTTCAAAGTTCTAGAAAGTGATAAAGATTCTTTAACTTTTATCAACTTTTGAAATGGTTCCATGTCTCAAAAAAGGGTAACCAAAATCATTGCTTTAAAGGTTTATCTCAAATGAAGAACATTAGCAGAGTTACACTTAGGTCAGTCTGGTATTTAAAATCATAACCAAGATCTTTAATTTATTGTTTGATGTTGATTTTATCTTTATACTTGTAGAACACTTTTCAAGAAGAAAAGTAAAAGAAATTACAACTTCTTTTTTCCATTCATATAGACAATGAGTTACAAGGCACTAATAGTTCTGGATCCTTGGGTGGTCTTGATGTTCGCAGAAGAATTCCTATAAAACTCATCTCCAAACAAGCCAACAAAGTTAAACCTGCACCTCGAACTCAAAGGAATATTAGCAGGATGCCTGCAAAGGCCCCACCAGGTGATGAAGGTAACTTGTTTAAACTAAGATGTTTAACAGTTGTGTTGTTTTATCTGAGTGCACCAATTAATCTATTTGATTTTATTTACTTAAACCTATTTTAAAATTTTAACCTTAACCTTACACACTATTTTCTAATCTTTTTTTCTCCCTTTATAAACCCCCTTATGACCTTTCCAAAGAATCTAATGAATATTGCAGAGAGCATTACATTAAAAGTAAAATTTGTTTGTATAGCCCTCTCCAAAGCTAATGTTTGTTAAGATTTTTTTTTAAGTAAGATCGGTAGTGATGGTCCATGCCTTTAATCCCAGACGAAGGAAGCTGAGGCAAGAGGATTGTAGTTTGATGCCAGACCCTGTCTCAAACAAATGAATAGTCTCAGGTGTTTTAACTTTTTTCTAGTTATTTGTTTGACTGTAACTATTGTAGTATGAACATTAAAAACTTGACTTGGGGGATGGCAAGATTAGTGAATAAGGGCAATTGCCACATAAGCATGGTGACTTATGTCCATCCCTAGAACTAATATAAAAGAGGAAGGTGAGAACTGACGTCCAGAAGTTGTTTTCTGACCTTCACTGGCATACTGTGCAAACCTATGTCCCCATATCATGTCCACAACAAATTAAAAAAAAATTTAAAGACTTGACTTGTACATTTTAGAATTTATCAGATCCTGCTAAATTACTCTTCAGAAAGGGTTTGTTGGTTTATACTCACATCAATATTTCTTATTATTAACAAACATTTTTTTGAGGCAGGGCTTTTGTCCTTGAACTTGAGCAGTTTTGCTGCCTCAGCCTTGTGAGTGCTGTTGTTACAGGCAAGAGCCACTGTGCCCATGACAGAAACTTAAGTGTATGGGTGCCTTTTTGCAGTATTAGCCATTTCTTGTCTGTGTTCCATCATCTGGTTTTGATTGGTGCCTTTCTCTTAGCTTTTGAGAAAGTGTTTTTTGTTCTTTGTAAAAGTGGCAATGTTAAATGTCTGTAGTTCATTTATCTTTTGAGTTTTATGTATAAAATATTACTGTAAAGAATTTGAACATTCTAAGTAGTCAGTTGAGTTTGCTCTTTCACTTTCCTGTCTTCTCATTTATTAGAAGTCAACAAACTGGCCTATGAGTCAAATTTGATTCCTTTAAAAAAAAAAAAAAGGAAAGTTACCATTCAGTTGAGTATTAATAGTCTATGGCTGCTTTCTCACTATCATGGCAAAATAGAGTAGATTGATATGACCTAGAAAGCCTAAAATTTGTACTATGTAACTGTTTGTAGCAACAGTTTATTGACCCATGTTTTAGAACATTTATGGATTTTTTTTTTAATGAAGTCTTGCTTTTTAAATTTTTATCCAAAAGAGTTCACTAGCTCCCCAAATATTGGGTAATCTGTTTTTCCTTCCAGAATGGAAATATTGCTGTTAGCATGCATTCAAATTCTAGGAGGACTTGTCTTACTCCTAAATTCTGTTCTTTTCAGAACCAAACTGCTTTCGTTGTACTTTATAACATATCTTTACTGTATACTAAAGTAGTAGAGTTGAAGTTAAAATGTTACAAATTACTGTAGTGAGTTGGGATATGTTCAACTAAGCAAAGGCCGAGTACAGCAGTTGACGTGGCTGCTGCACTGGTGTAATCTAGGCTTCCCCACCCATGTTGGCCTTTTGTAAATTATTTTTTAACTACATATAATATACTTTTTTATGATCAAAGTGCAAAAAAAGAAAAAAAAAGCCAAATTCCCCTTTCTACACTTCTTCCTGTAGGCGGAGATTTTCGTTGGGACTGTTGGCTCCCAAATAACCACTCAGAGACTTATTATTAATTATAAAAGCTCAGCCGATAGCTCAGGCTTATTACTAACTAGCTCTTACAACTTAAATTAACCCATTTCTATTAATCTACGTGCTGTTCTGAGGCTCGTGGCTTTTATCTCCTGCATGTTCTGCTTCCTTTCTGCCTGGCTGGCAACTCCTCTGACTCTGCCCTTCTTCCAGCATTCTCCCTGCCCCCAAATCCTGCCTAGCTATGAGCCAATAGCTTTTTATTAACAATGAAAGCAACACATATTTACTGTATACAAAGATTGTTCCACAGCATTTTCCTATAGGCATTTCACCCTCATCCCAAAGCCATACAGCCCCTTTTATAGGGAACTGCTATTGCTCTCATAAAAGAGCAAACTGAAAAGATAATTTTTGAATTTTGAATTTAAAAAATACTCCCTTTTTCTAAAACTGATCAAAATGGAGTTTCAGATACAGGTGTGATAACTGTAAATACATGCTTAATGATAAGAGAACAGCTTGTGCCACTCTGAAAAGTAGTCATGTGTGCTACGTTTCCCTCGACCGCTGACCTCAATAATTTCTGGGTTTGACATGTTGATTTTCCTTAGCTTGAATTTTAATGACCCCAGGTTTTATGAAGTTTAAATGTGTCATATGAGAGCTTAGGGGCACTCAGTTGTCACTGATAAGAACTTCATGACTTTGAACTATATAGTTTTGTTGGGATTAATTAAAAAGTGTAGTGCAGCTGGGTAATGGTGGTACATGCCTTTAATCCCAGCACTTGGGAGGCAGAGGCAGGTGGATCTCTGTGAGTTCAAGGACAGCATGGTCTACAGAGCGAGTTCCAGGACAGCCAGTGCTACACAGGGAAATCCTGTCTTGGAAGTAAAAATAGTGCTATGTCAGCTTTAAAAACTGGCTTGACTTTCTGTGTGTGGATCTATGTGTACACACTAGTAGCTGTGCACAAAATATTTGTGCTTTGGCTACTCTGTTTACCAGTTCTAGAGCCAAAAAGAGTCATGAGAACCTTGGCACCTTAGATATTTTTATCTTTTTGTTTTTGTTTTTGTTTGTTTTATGAGACAGGATTTCTCTGTGTAACTGTGACTGGCCTAGAACATTCTCTGTAGACCAGCCTCGAACTCAGAGATGTACCTGCCTCTGCCTCCCAAGTGCTAGGATTAAAGGTGTGTGCCACCAACGCCTGGTGGTATTTTTGTCTTCTTAGCTTTACTTGGGTAATTGGATGGTACTGGACCTCCCATTAGACTGTTCATTGGTTTATGTTATTTTGCTTGAGAGGCTTGCCATCAACTTTTTAATTAGACTAGAGATAGTCAGACCATTTGATCTTCCTAGTGTCCTGTTACATGATATATATGTTCCAAAGGAACGGATACTGGTAAGTAAGTATTTTACCTCCTGCGGTTTGGGTTGTTGACTAGGGAGAGGCTTTAGCTAAAAAGATCAAATGTCTTCATCTGTTATTTCTGAAGCCATTCTCACTTTGAGTGGGAAGTCATAAAAAGGCTGCAGAATTCATTATGTCCTTTGGCAATCAAATCAGTCTCTTGTAGCCTGGTACCACTTTTGTAGGTGGTTTAGAATAGATGATGATACTATCTTTAAAATTTGTGCAGTAAACATGATGGTGGTAATTGGTGAGGTTTTATAATAGAGACAGTGTGGGGAGTTGATAAGAGCATTGAATAAGAGACTCTTACAAGTCTGTTCTTGGCCCTGCCACTAAGCTTCTATGGTGGTTTCCATATCCAGTGTATATTGTCCTCTGTAAAATACTAGAGATGGACTAGATGATCACCAGGATCAGCTGGCATTTTAAACTAGTTTTGATATTTATGTTCTTAGATCATCAGAAATGTTTTTCAGTAAATAGGTCTATTTTGTCATGTAAATATACTTTAAAAATGAAATTTGAAGTTGGAAAAATGTAACATAATTTTTTTCTCTCAGAAGGATTTGATTACAATGAAGAACAGCGGTATGACTGTAAAGGAGGCGAACTCTTTGGAAATCAGCGAAGATTTCCAGGACACCTTTTTTGGGATTTTAAGGTATAACTAAAAATGAAAAATTAAGCATTGATAGTATGAATTTTTAGTGTGTCTGTAACTTTTAGCACACATAAGGCCACTTGCTTGTTTCTACATCTCCAAAAATAATTTAAGGTGATTTTCAGTAAACCAAGTAAAATCAACAGCCACTATTTAAGAAGGAAAACAAGCAGAGTTACACTAAGCAGCTTTTATTTCTGTTTGTAGTAACAACTATTATAAAATTCTAATCATTTCACTGTGTGAAATTGATGAGTACAATTTTCAGAATTGCTTTAAGAGGAAATTTTAATTATCATTTCAACAGATAAACATCTTAGGTGAAAAGGATGATACGCCAGTTCATTTCTGTGACAAATGTGGATTGCCTATTAAAGTCTATGGAAGAATGGTAAGTACAAATAAAGTATAGCTTACTATTTTTTATAACTAATTTTAAAACATAATATGTACAAAAAGGCTGAGAAGTTTTATAACACAATGAATTTAATGTAGTTATACTTTACTTTTTTTGGATAGCTTCAGGAGAAACACTCTAAGATAAAACACATTTAGTGTTCTTTCTCAGGAGCTTTCAACTTGCAGGGACTCTAGTCAACATCGATAGGTTCACATATCTATCTGAAAATACAAGCAGGTGCCAGGCAAGAGGACTAATCCTGTAATCCTAGCACTCTGAAGGTTGAGGCAGAAGGATGATAAGATCAAGGCCTGCCTCAGATACATCAGAGTTTAAGGCCAACCTGAGGTACACGTGAAATCCTGTCTCCAGAAATACAGAGTAAAGCATTAGTAGATGTGCACATATTTACTTATTGGGAAAAGAGCCAAAGTTTTTAAAACATTTTCAGAAAACTTGTGATTAAGCCAGGCATTGGTGCACATCTTTAATCCCAGCACTCAGGAGGCAGAGACAGGCAGATCTCTTGAGTTTGAGGCTAGCTTGGTCTACAGAGTGAGTTCCAGGACAGCCATGGCTACACAGAGAAACTTTGCCTCAAAAAAAAAAAAAAAAAAAAAAAAAAAAAATCTAATGAATTAATTGTTAACTGCTACTGGTATGTAATCATAAGTCCTCATTTAAATATTTCCTGTATGCCTTCTATCTGTAGATGATGGTACTATTATTGAAATATTCTAAGTTGTTCTAGGATGCCTAACTATGGTATTTTTGTCTACAGATTCCATGCAAGCATGTCTTTTGCTATGACTGTGCTATTTTACATGAAAAAAAAGGAGATAAGATGTGCCCAGGGTAAGATATGGTTGTCTTTAAATTATCTAATAGTAGTGGTGGTTTAAAGGTTATAGAGTGATGGAAATAGACAAGGATGCAGATGTGCGGGCTGAGTTGGTTTTAGACTTCTCTGTAAGATGGAGCTAACCATTGTTTGTTATTCAGAGTAGCTAAAATGATGAAATCTCTTTGGCACCATAGGAATGGTGTTGGAAACTAGAACCATTGTTTTTGTTTGTTTGAATGGGGCACGGAAGCATGTATAGTATGGTTGGTGATTGAGAACAGTCTCTTTCCAAAATCAGAATTAACATTTTTTAAAATTACTAATTGTATGTGAATAATGTATGGAGGTATAAGCATGTGTAAGGGTCAGAAGGCAACTTTGTGGAGTCAGTTCTCTGCTTCCAACTTTACATATGTTCTGGGGAAAGAACTTGGATTAGCAGGCTTGCTTAGCAAGCACTTTACCTGTAGAGCTGTCTCACTGGCCTCAGGATTAGAATGCTTGAGTTCAAGTCCCTGTGTTGCTATTTATTAGCTATGTGATATAAGCTGGATTTTATGTCTATAAGCTCCCTGGGTGGGTTATTTTTAAGACTAAAAGAGGATGAATGGATAGATAGATGGAACAGTAGAATCTGGCATATAATAAACACTATGCCTGTATAAGTTCTTACTATATACAAAACAAATATGTCTTGAGTGATATGACATTATGATAGACTTGAAGTTATGCAGCACAATGTCTATTTGGGGATGGCTCTAGAATAAAATGGAATTTATATTAATTTAGAACCTCTGATAAGGAAGCCTTGAGAAAAATGGAGCCTTGGGTTAACTTGTAGCATCCCAGTTTTTCTCTAAACCCATACTTGAAAGTACCCCAAGCAGTATTAGTAATTGCTAATGAAGGTATAAGGAAAGATTTCCCCATTATGGTGTAGGAAATGGATGTTGCTAGGATATAAAGGGATGATTTGTTATGACCCAATGACAACTGATTTTCTTGGCGTAGTTCATTGGATTTTTAAAGTTACAGATTATAAAATATATGCTGTGTTAAAAGGAATGATTCTATAGAATTCTAATTCTAATTGGAAGTATGTATTATAGCCTTTGTTGGTTGTTTTCTCTAATGCCTACTTCCCAACCCGGTGTCCATTCATTTTAAAATTACATAGCAAATATGCTTGAAAATGTGATGAAACATTACATGTAGTGAACATTAAAAGATTTTCTCTTTTACATAGATGTTCTAATATTAATATTTAAAAGCAAAATTTAGTTTTTAAGTAACTAAATGTGTTCTAGTGTGCACCTCACCTATGTAATCCTTAGCTGTTTAGAGAGAAACCTGTTCAGACCCAGTTCAGGAAGTAAAGTTAGCAACCAGAATTAGTATAAATAGTATATACTACTGCTTTTAAGCATCATCCAAAAGACAGGAAGACTTCAACCTATCTAACATGGAGATGTTTTTGAGTGTATAGTGAATTAGATGGCGGAAAAGCAAGGAATACACAATGGCCACAACTGAGAAGCACACTAGCATCAAGAGCTCTAGCTCTCCACTGAGGGTGGGCAAAGAGACAACTGAACTTTGAGTTCCGTAGTTGTGAATGACAGATCCCTTACCATTCTTGAATACAGATCATAGTATAGTTAAAAAAAATTAATGAGTTCTAAGTTTGGGAAAATAGGTCTCTTAAGTCATTCTCTTTGGTGGTACAATTCAGAGTTTTGAGGTAAAAAAATATTCTCAGGTTGGTAGAAATATTGATGATTAATGTGTGAGACAAATAGGGAAGATTAAAGGTTCACTAACAGTAATTAAATATTTTTTTAACTTTTGCAAATGTGTAACATTTTTAAAGTAAGCAAAATGTTTAAAATAAATGTGCTGTTTTGTATCTGATTTTAGTTAATCAACTTTTTCCCTTCCTGTTCAGCTGTAGTGATCCTGTGCAGCGGATTGAGCAGTGTACACGAGGCTCTCTCTTCATGTGTAGCATTGTTCAAGGTTGCAAGAGAACATATCTGTCTCAGAGAGACTTACAAGCTCATATCAACCATCGCCATATGAGAGCTGGAAAGCCAGTTACCCGTGCTTCACTTGAGAATGTTCATCCTCCTATTGCCCCACCACCAACTGAAATCCCCGATCGTTTCATAATGCCACCAGACAAGCATCATCTAAGCCATATTCCTCCAAAGCAGCACATCATGATGCCACCACCTCCTTTGCAGCATGTGCCACATGAGCACTATAATCAGCCACATGAGGATATTCGTGCTCCTCCAGCAGAATTGTCTATGGCTCCACCTCCACCTCGTTCAGTCAGTCAGGAAACCTTTCGTATTTCAACAAGAAAACACAGCAATTTAATAACTGTCCCTATTCAGGATGACTCAAGTTCAGGTGCTAGAGAACCACCACCTCCTGCCCCAGCACCAGCTCACCATCATCCTGAATATCAGGGCCAACCAGTGGTATCGCACCCTCATCATATTATGCCTCCACAGCAACATTATGCACCACCCCCACCTCCTCCACCACCAATAAGCCATCCAATGCCACATCCTCCCCAGGCTGCAGGTACTCCTCACTTGGTGTATAGCCAAGCTCCACCTCCACCAATGACCTCTGCTCCACCACCAATAACCCCTCCCCCTGGACATATTATTGCCCAGATGCCACCTTATATGAATCATCCTCCTCCAGGACCCCCCCCACCTCAGCATGGTGGTCCACCTGTAACTGCACCCCCTCCTCACCATTACAATCCTAACTCTTTACCCCAGTTTACTGAAGATCAAGGAACTCTGAGCCCTCCATTTACACAACCAGGAGGAATGAGTCCTGGTATATGGCCTGCGCCAAGAGGGCCACCACCACCTCCACGAATGCAGGGCCCGCCTTCTCAAACCCCACTACCTGGACCACATCATCCAGATCAAACAAGATACAGACCATATTACCAGTGATCATAGTGTTTTGAACTGAAGCTATGACAAGGAAAATGATTAAATTAGTCAATCTTTTAATTTAGCTTTTGACTGTTGGGGGAAGGAAAAATACCTCTTTTGAAGTGGCTATAAAACACAGTCTTAACCCTTAAAATGGTTTTAAATCTTGACCTTAGGATTGCTTTCAAATACTATACTGTAGTGCAGGTAAGTGGCTCAGTTGAGCACACATGTATCTTAGCAGCTGTTACTTTGGTGTGGTAAATTGACCCAGAAATGACCATTTGTATAAAATTTACAAATTTTTCACTGTTCCATTTTCAAAAATACTGCTTTTATTAAACCCAATGTTTAGTTTTTCTTGTGATGCATTTTGTTAACCTATGTAAAAGGATTAAATTTCAAGATGGTTGTAAAAAATGCTGTTTTTATGTGAATTTAAGTACAACCGCATAATTTTTTTTTAAAACCATATGTTTTACCACTAATTTTCCAAAGTTAAAGTCCTAAAAATAAAAATCTACTAGAATTGTTACCAGGCAGACTGTTACATGATAGGGAATTACTTCACATTTTAGGCACTGAAATTTCAAGGGGTAGTAATTATGTACTTGGATTCATTTTTGTCTTTGAACTGCCTCAGGAGTGCCAGAATACATCAGAATTCCTGTAATGGTGTAGTTTGACATGCCCCAAGGCATTCTAATCATTTTGAAAATGACTGGCTTTACAGGCTCTAAGCTGTGGATGAGATGCTGTCCTCATTGATGCTTTTCTCCTGAGTGGTTAGAATCACATGATCCATCACACTTACTCTTAAATTATGTCACTTTATAGGATTGCTGGAACGGTGTTATTTGGATGAAGTGTGTTCTGTGTTCACTGTCTTAACCTACATGTTTAGGACTGACTAGACTTTATTTAAATCCGCATTTCTTCATAGTAGTTTGATTCTGTGTTTTAGTGTGTTCTTGTTTATGGGGTTTTAAACTGCAACTTGAGTGCTGTGGAGGAATTTGACTGATGTATTAGCAAAGGGTGTTTCTTATAAAACCACAACCTAGCATTTACTCAGGTTTCATTGCTGTGGTGAGTTTTTCCTCTAAGTTGAAATTTTAAAACTTAATTATTTCCTCCTCCTCCTCCTTTTGTAAAGCATTCTAACATTGTAGCACAGAATCAATAGTGAGGACAACCTGATAATTTTGAATTGGACAGAAGAAAAGTAATTATTAGATTGTGAATTTCAGTGCCATGTAAGGTGCCTTTGGAGTCAGTGTTTGCATTATAGGGGCTTGTTAGAGTCCACTGAAGATAACCACTCAGTTTATACAGCTTTCCTATGTATAAGTCAGCATTCTTAGGATATTATTATATATCCTTTGAATTGACTAAACCCTTATGAAGCTTTTCTTCCCTCCTTAAAATGGTGCATAATATAAACATGGTGTGTAGTATGCAGATAGCATTTATTAGATAGTGTGTAGTATATAAATTTAGAACATTGGTTTTTGACAAGTACTGATTGGTAATTCACCATTTTATTTTGTCAGGTACAGGAACAGTCTCATGTTGGACGATCAGATGCAAAATGATTTCTGAACTTATTAGCACAGAAGTAAGAAATAATATAAATGGGCATTTCAGCCTTGGCTGGCCAAAAATAACTAATGCAGCCTTTCTTGAGCAAGTGATTTTTTTCCCCCACGTATAGCAGTGAGAGTCTGGTTTGCTCATGCACTATTTCTACTGAGAAACTTTTGTTACTATAAGCATGGGAGTGAAATAGTGTGACATGGTGGTGAGTGTTTCTGTTATATTACTGTAGGTACTTGGATTGGTGCAAACTTGATTCCTTTTCATATCCCTGTTTAGGAGCTATTTAAATATTAACTGTTACAATCCAAATAACTTTGTTTCATGTAATTAGAAAATAGCCAGATTCATGTAAGAGCTTCTTAACTGTTTATGAGAAGCTCTTGTATTGAGATTTACTGAGGTTGGACATGGTAAGAAACCATCCTAGCCTGTATTTTGGACCAAAAAAATCAGTATCATGAAAAAAATCCCACATTATGAGAATTCTTGTAGGTGTAAATGACAATTTTAGTTATGTTAATACGTGTTATACTGGGAGGCAGGTCAGATGAGTGTCTTGTAATAGACAGAATTTTAAATGTTAGACTTGAATTCATCAGCTGATTGTTTGAATGAGGGTGGGTGGGTAGACAATTAACAGGATTACTGTTCTTAAGGAAAAAGTTGTGAATCCCAGTGCATTTCAGGGAAGCCTTTGAAGCTATCTATAACGGACATAAGTCTAAATGTATGTATGTTTCATTAATTGCTCTTAAGACTACTGAGGTGGCAGTTCAATTCTTAAAAACAATAAAATGGAAGCATAAATACTGTTTTGCTGAGATGAGTTTTTAACCTAATGATGACATGTTTGGGAGATTGCAGAACTTTCCACAGCTCCACAGTAAAATTAGGTTCATTTTTTAAATGCTTATAACCAAAGTTGGCTGGTGTATTTCTTTGGCATATTTGTTCAGAGTTTGTGAGTACTTTCAATATTTGGAGAAAGATCTATTTCTGAGACTGTAAAGAGCTGTTCTCCTTTTCCCTATAGGAGCTACTTGTTCAAAATTGTGTCAATACTAGTCAGATATAATAGAAATATAAATAGAAAAGATTGGAGTGTTTTTATAATTTTTAAGTAGTAGCTATTTACTGTGTGAGGCACACAGAACTGCTTAAAGAGTGTCATACAGGTTTTAGAAAAAGACCTACATTTCTGTTTCAGATAATTTAACATCAAAGTATGTGATAATTATAAGTACCTAAAACAGAAACGTTTCTCAGATTGGCCATCAAATTATCAGATTGATATTAAAGAAGTTTAACACAGTCATACTCAAATGTACTCTATTCTGATCGAAATGAATTTATTTTTATTCATTGGTTTATGATGTTAAAGTCTAACCTAGGAACCAAACAGAATTTGCTTATTAGAATAGTTGTACAATATAATAAAGCAATGCTGGCTTTCGTAAGCATAGAGGAGTGCTAGATAAGCTAGGCAACTATTCTGAAGCACCCCTAATAAAAACTGACTTGGTTTTTAAAACTCCTTCAGTTTTCTATCATTGAAGAGAGCACTTGATGGAGAATGCTAAATGTACATAGTAATTCTCAAGTTTCACTGTCTCATACTCTTAATTTTCAGGCATCAAAATGACAGGATTGCATCAAACATGTCACGGTTGAGTTCTCACACATGGGCAGAACCTTCCTTTTGGAGAAGTCAAGTCAAGATCCCGCCCCCCTCCCACGGTGGTCAGCTCCCCTGATGAGTAGTTAACTTGGACCTGCATCTAGTTTTAGTTAAAAATCTGACAACTAAATAGGCTCCATGACCTAGTGAACATTTTAAGCCCTGGTAAATATATTTCATAAGCTGTATTCACTAATTTTATACTGAGCTATTGTGGGATATATAGGTTCATTTATTGAAGTATTTACTCACTGTACAGTATTAAGCACTTGGGATGCAGAGTCTTTAGAGACTGCCAATCATAAGTATAAATTATGTACCATGTTAGACAGGTTTGTCAGAATCCTGTGGGGAAACCAGTTAGTATAATTGGGTAGTTTGTAGCTTTAGTGGGAATGGCATTGAAAAGATGACATTTGAGCTAAGGTGAAAGTCATGTTGAATAGGAGCAGAGCTTTACAAACTGAAGTTAAATAGTAATAGGTGAGTAGAAAGGTGAGGTCAAAGGCAGAATTGGCTCAGGTAGAACACTTGGCTAGCATTCACAAACCCATAGGTTTGGCCCCCAAGACTTGACAAAGAAATTCAAGACAAAGTTATTAGCAATAAGGATCTTATTCTGATGACAAGAGAAGCTTTTGTGCCATCCCAAATAAAGGAGTAGGATGACCTGGCTCTGTAAAAGAATTGGTTATTTTGCTGTATGTTAAGGAAAGACTAGTAAGGCAAAGATGGAAGCAGAAGCCAGTGTTTTAATTACTCTAGGGATGGTGGTGGTAGCTTTGCAGGTATTAACTGGGTAACTTGAGGACTCTTTATGTGTGTGTATGCACAGAAAAGCAAACACCTATAGTGTTAGATGTGGATACATAAAGAATTTACAAAGTAGATATGGTCACTGCTATTTAGCAGCTTACATTTTAATTCAAAAGATTTTGTAAGTATTTATTTTCAAGGTATAGTGGTCAGAAAAAGAATTTCACCCTTAAAAATGAATTACCAGGGCTGGAGAGATCGCTCAGTTAAAGATCACTGGCTGGCTCTTCCAGAGCACTCAGGTTTGATTCCATAACTCCAGTCCCAACAGATCTGATGCCTTCTGGCACAGATGTACATGCAGCCCAAACACCCATACATAAAAAATATTTTTAAAAATGAATTACTAGATTATAAACACAAAAATCATAACGTAAAATTATAAAAATAGAATTCATGATAGCTTTGTAGATTGTATTTAATTGTACAATGTTAAATTAGTAACTTCGGAATAAATAGCATGTACTATTTCTGAGTTAAGACCTGCCTGTAATCAGTTTTTAGACATTTTAATTTCTTTTGAGAGTTAATGTTTCCTAAAAACTGTACAGTGTTGCCGGGCGGTGGTGGCGCACGCCTTTAATCCCAGCACTCGGGAGGCAGAGCCAGGCGGATCTCTGTGAGTTCGAGGCCAGCCTGGGCTACCAAGTGAGTTCCAGGAAAGGCGCAAAGCTACACAGAGAAACCCTGTCTCGAAAAACCAAAAAAAAAAAAAAAAAAAACTGTACAGTGTAGACTGTACAGAATAGTCTGACAACTATATCACCTGTCCTCTTTGAATTCTGTTTTAGTTTCCTTTCTAAAATGTGAAGCTGAGCTGGGGTGAGGGAAGGTAGCGCACTCATTCCTGTAGTCCCAGTGCTTGGAGATTTAAGAGAATCAGGAGATGGAGGTCATCCTCAGCCACATAGTTCCAGGCTAGCCTGGGATGCAAGAGTTCTCGTCTCAAAAAACTGGAGGTAAACGAACATTAGAACTAGGGTGTATCGCAGCAGCAGTGTGTGTAAGGCTCTGAACTCAGCCCTGGCCCCAAGAATCTTTACTATGTAAGGGCTACTTTGAGAATTAAAGGATTGTGTGTTCTATACTTTCTAGTCAGGATTCCTGACAGATTTTCTTTTGTTTTGTTTTGTTTTGTTTTCCTTTGGAGCTTGAAGAATAGAGTCATTATTCACAGAGGAGAAAAGATGAAAAATTGGATCTTTAGGGCAGTTTCAACACAATGAAATACACAGAGATGCTAAAAAACCAAAACCAAAACCAAACAAACAAAAAACCTGGGAATTCTACCTTTCTCTGTTCATGCATTGTAGAGTCAGGCTCCCGTTCAAAAATTTGTAAGTGCTGTGCAGCTCCTTAGACAACACCACTTATCAAGGCTAAATGTTAAGATCATTTTGGCAGGTATTATCTCCAGCTAATTTCTTATTTTGAGTAATGTATCTGTCCCTGGCTCTTTAGTTTCCTTTTCAATGTTGCTCTGCTTTCTCAAAGTTTTATTTTTATCTCTACCAACACAATATCTTATCCTCTCTCTCTCTGATTATGGGTTGGGTTTCTGTACTAGTTTTAGTATTGGCTATGAAGCAGACAAGTTGAGACAGAGGTCCACAAATTCCCATTCCTCAAAACATCGCTGCCGTAGAAGAGAAAAGAAACAATTGAGAATGAATTCAGTGAGCCTGTTAAGATGTTAAGGTTAGCCATGGACTTGGAGAGTCGTGTCTGCCCTCTGTTATTTCCTTAGCAAGAATGTAGGGAGTGCCATTGCCTGGGATAAAGCAACCACAATATGAATTTGAATCTTTTTCCCAACTCTACTTTTCCTGGAAAGGAAAAAGGAAGGAAAAGCTCTTATCCTGAGAGTCACAGAGGTGTGTGTGTGTGTGTCCATCCTAAAACTGCATGTGTGTGTGTGTGTGTGTGTCCCCATCCTAAAACTGAACAAGTTCTGTGTGCGTGTGTCCCCATCCTAAAACTGCACGAGTTCTATTAGGTGATCATGACTCAAAAAGCTTAAAGAACACTGAAAAGTGTTATTTCTCTTGTTTTTAGGTAAGGTCACTATTTAAATAACTTCATTCTGCCTTTCTGAACTTTGATTAAAGTCTAATAGTCAAGCCTTTCTGGGCGGTCTCAGGTAAGGATGAAAGCATGCTTTGACAGTAAGTGTTTAGAAGCCAGTCTAAAACTATAGGACCAGCTTCCTCACAGAGTAGTTTGGTGTTTAACTGAGGGCTCTGAGTTGTGTGGTGATGCTGCTGTTTTAATTTCCAAGTATCACATGAGTAAGTGCATGTTTGCCACAAGAACAAGGCCAGTGAGCAACTCAAGGGGGCTGAATCTCACTCTCCAACAAAAAGCTCAACAACTCTTTCTGCCCTGTGAGTTACAAACAAAACATGCCTTTTCCTAATGGTTTCTCTCCCAGTGAAATGAAGCAATGACATCTCTTTACTCTTCCCTTCTTGCTTTGTCATTTTATAGCCCCCGTTATCTTCTATGGTTTTCATACCAGGAAGGGAAGTAAGGAATTGCCTTTAAAGTCCTTATATAATACTTTTATATATAGCATTAGGAGGACTGTGTCTGTATCTAGATAGGTTAGAGCCTTAAAAACTGGAGTGATAATAAAACTCTGGTCAAAACAGTCCTATGACAAAGTTCTGCTGAAAGATTCTCATAGCAGTGTTGCCACAGCACTCAAGAAGGATCCACAGCAAGCATGCTTCAGAAAACCAACAAACTTAGTAAAACAGCACACACCTATACAGCTTAATTGTTTAAAATAGAGATATATTAGCTGACCTGTATAAATTAGCGTCAAAGCGATGGTGTGAATACACCATAAAACATTGTGCTTGAAGATAATGACTTGGATAGGAATCTGTCAATGCTACAAAAATAACATATAAACAAAATAATTTTCTACCTTTGATAAGTCTACAAGGCAGAAAATTAGGAATATGTACATAATTTCATAGTGGATATGTGAAAAATATACCATGCTAGAACAATCTCGTTCCAAAGTTTGAAACATAATTCTGTCAAATAAAAATATCATTCATACAATGTATGAATTTAGCAATAACTTTCTAGGTATAAAGTTGTTAATATGACAGATGAGAATCCTTCTGAATTGTATCTTGATTAGAATTTCGTTTCAACTGGTACCTGGAAGAAAACAAAGTTTTTGTTTTAAATGATTTGTTAAGTTCCCTTTTCAGCAATTCTTTCTTAGGATCTGGAACTTAACAGTTACCAGTATTTTTTTAATACTTTTAAAATAGTTTGTTTAATTTTTGTATATGTGTGTTTTGCCTGAATGTATGTATATGAATTATGTGCATGCCTGATGCCTGCAGAAGCCAGAAGAGAACATTGGATCCTCTGGGACTTGAGTTACAGGTGGTTGTGAGCTGCCATGTCAGTGTTGGGAATTGAACCCCATTCTTCTAGAAGAGCTGCCCAGTACTCTTACTGAGCCATCTCTTCAGCTTTAAAAAAAAAAAAAAAAGGAATCTTTAATGGCCTTCCGTTGCTGCTGGATTAGTATGGATCCGTGCATTGACATGTTTACTTTGTGTACGTTTCAAAGACCTATTTGTAGCTTAAGCATTAACAATACAATATGTTACAGCTATATATGTCCTTATATTTGTTCTGAGTCACCCAAGCTCCAAGGAGCCTTGGATACCAGTCAGGCATCTTGTTTTGTTTTTAAATTCTTTTTACATTTATTTATTCATTCACTTATTTATTTGATGAGGAGAGAGGCATGCCATAGTGTGCATGTGGAGGTCAGAGGACAAGTTGAAAGAGTCATCCTCTGGGTTCTGGGAATTGAACTTAGGTCAGCAGGCTTGACAGCAAGTGCTGTTACACACTGATCTCTCTGCCTCACATTCTGATTGTATCCCACAGCTGGTGGACTATCCACAACTGTTGTTTTATTCTCCTCTAAGCAAATCCAGGAGCTGGTGTTAAACTTTTATTTTTTTCAGTGTGGGAAGGAATATATCATGGTGCTGGCTCCATTCTGATTTAAGTATGATTCTTAGACTTTGTCCCTTAGTACTTGGTGACAGTTCTGAAGCCAAACTGGGTGTGTATGTGTCTGAATCCATGCTAGGAGGCAGGGTCATGCTTGCTCTGCTCTTTCAGGTCTCTCTAAGTAACGCCCTTCCACTTCACCTTTGCTATTTGCTATCACTCCTTGGTCGAGGGTTATCTGACCCTATACCTTGATTTGTGTCTAATCTGCATTCTTGTTTGCTGTTCTTAGGAAATACCACTGGCTGCCTTCTGTACTTGGTGACCATCATTAGATTCTTCTTTAGAGACCTTGTCAGTCTTTACCTGAAGTATAGAAGTGGTGCACTACAGCAAGGCTGCACACAGTGCTTGTCATCAGTTCTTAGGGTAAGTTTTGTTGCTGCCATTCAGGGTGTAATTCACACAAATTAAATTCTCTGAGTCTGTTTACTAACACCCTCATTTGAAATAGAAGATATCTTCTTTGTATGTTGTCCTAAAGATTTAAAATAATGTAATAACCTACCATGTCCTGGGCCTACAATAGAAATCACTTTCTCTTTACTACAGACATTGCCTTAAAGGACTGAATATATTAGAAATGAATGTTCTAGAATGAATTGGAACTATCCAGTTAAATAATGGGCAACTCATTCTAGTAAGAAAGGAAAGGAATTTAGCTTTCATGTTGAGCTAATCACTGTTCTAGGGACTTCCATATACCTGTATGTCTGAGGGTGCCTACTATTTCCAAGCTCTGATGGACAGAGGGAGCAATGGCTTTCCTGTCTTACAGGTTATCAGGAGGTTAGAATAAGACCAGGTTTAAGAATTCTATTTCAGCTTTGGAAACTGAAAGAGATGTGCTCACGGTAACACTAACTTGTCATTTCCCTCTTCCTTCCTTCCTTTCTTTTTTTTCTTTTTCTCCCTCCCTCTCCTTCTTCTCATCTGAGTGTATGTTTCATCAGACTTCCGCATGAAATTAGGCAGCATTGCTTCAGTTTCCAAGAATGAGGTACAGAGGCTTGAGTAGGTACTGGATTTTCTACAGATAATGGAAGAAACCCTAATACTTTGTGTGTGTGTGTGTGTGTGTGTGTGTGTGTGTGTGTGTGTGTGTGTGTGTGTGTATGCAAAACATTGTGCATGTGAGGTCTGGTCAATGAAAGTTGGTTCTTTCCTTCCATCATGAGGAGCTTTGGGTTGTCAGGTTTGGCCAAGCACCTTTACCTGATGAGCTTTTTCACAGGCCCATATAAACATATATACATACATGTGTATATATGTGTGCATATGTGTCTATATATTTGCTGTGAAGTTTGGATGAAGATAAATCTGTTGAAGAATCATACCTGACATTCTCGATTACGTAGTCCTCCATTTGTATTTATGGTAAAGTCAAATTTCATTTCTTTTTCCTGAGAAAAAGAGTGGAAATAGGGGTTAGGGATCAATGTTGGAATTTAGAGGAAACACTTGAGTATTGGCTACAACTGTGAATGTCATCAAATCATCTGTACCTGGCTAGAATTAAACTTTGAAGTGCTGTAGTCCTTCTTCATCAAAATATGCAAAACAGCATCATGGATTGTTAAGAAAAATATTGAGTCTGTGACTTCGTCATCAAAAAATTCACACCGAGCAAGTTTGTCAATGAAATCATCTGAAGGAAAAGAAGACACCATATTGCTTAGAAAGAGACTTGTTTCCCCATGAAACTACTAATTTAAAAGTCCATTTAAAAGTGTGCATTTCATTGACCCAGGATTGACTGGGATACAGCAGTGTAACTTGTGTATCTTTCACAAATTCAATGCCATTGTGTGGAAGGGACGAGAAAATGGTTCCTGGAAGAAATGATTGCACTCTTATTTAGGCAGGGACTTACTGAGTTAGTTTTCTTACTTAATGATTGCAATAAGTGTGACTATTATTCTATTATTAAAAAATTGTGTTCTTTCTAATTAGAAAACCTGTGTGTGATGTGCTGAGTTTTGACTGTCAGATTGATTATCTACCAGTGACTGAACTGTAGCCCATTTTCTCAGGTTGCTGGGCTTTATGAAACATCTTCCTTAGCTTCTCGCATTACTTTCCCCATTTTCTTTGAGAAATACCACACTGGTAGGAACTAGCCCACATTTGTTTGCACAGATCACTCAAGCAAATATGAATTTATATCTATTATGTGCAAAGATCTATCTAAGCAATAAAAAGGTAAATTAGACTTGATCCTCACCCACAAATAACATTTATACATAACTGTACTACTGACAGGAAAAGTGGGGGCAAGGAATAGTTCAGTTCCCCCCTTTTTTATTTTCTTAGTTTTAAATACAACAAGCAGTGCACAGTAGATCCTCACATTGTTTTGGTAAATTAATGAAAGTATGGGATGTGTACTATGAAATTTCTGACAGCAGGTGAAGGCTGTTTCCTCCAGGTGAGCATCATGGAAAACTGTACAGAGCCACAGCATGTCACAGTGCTTAGGATTTAGAGAGAGGTGGAGAAAAAGAAAGAAAATGGATGAATGATGGTGTGGAAGTTCATAGGAAGCTTTCAACAGACAGGGACCCAGAAAGAGCAAGGAGAATGGGAGGAAGGTGATGTCAGACTGAAAAGAATATCAAGTGGCTTAGGCAGATGGGTACAAACAAATGGTAGAGAGGGAATAAAGTCCTCCAGTAAATTAACAGGTTACTTGGATCAATGGAATATTTTCAATTATAATCAACTCTTGAAACTAGAATATGTCTGTAGTTTATGGAGGTGGGAGCCAGGAAGGTGTCAATTTTTGTGAACTGTTTTTCACCTCTCCCTAAAATGCTATTTGCTGAGGTGCTGTCAAGATTGACTCCCATACTTCACTCATATGTCACATTCCTGGCTTTATTTTATTATGATATGGATTTCCCATGAAATTCAGCCCCATGTCCTCACCCAAAACAGTGTCTGACATGTAGTAGGTACTCAGTGAGTCTTCATCGGATTAAATGCCATTACCTAAGATCTAGGCAAGAGACAGGGACTATGAAGATAAACAAGACCAGTACTGCCTCTAGAGGAGACAAGTGGGGACCCTGACAGAACCGTAGAACAACATGGTGTGTGCAGACTGAAGCCCCAGTGTTCTGCCTGACGAAGTTTTCGGTTACTGCTGAGAAAAACATTGAAAGAATTGTTTAATCTGATTATTAGATGAGAGGATGGATAAACACACTGGTTAGGTCTTCCTGATGGCTGACGTAAGAGTAGATAAGTGTTTGGAGTAAGGCTATGCAACCAGGGACAGACTAATTTAAGAAGAACTATCTCTAGGATCTGGTAGCTCATGGATTGTCAAGAGAAGGGGAGAGGGAGTAATTAAAGGTGGTACTGGGGACCTACACAGGGAAGCAGGCTACAGCAATACTACTGTCAAGATTGGAAAGGACAGGAAGAGAGAGAGGTCATATATACTAATTGTGTATCAGGTGCCTGGGGGACATCCAGCCAATCTATGTGTGGGTCTCAGCTATGATTTGGGCTGGAGATACAGTTTGGGGATCCATTAACACATGAATACATTTGACATGAGTATGGAGGAGATTGGCTAGGAAGAGTTCATGAAATCACAGTGGTAGGTTTTAAGATTGTATCGTGGGGAAAGCCGAATGTTAGGCCTGGGAGAGTAGCTGTAGAGGAAACTGTGTTGCTATGAGAAAGGAGGTAGACTTTAAAAGAATGGGCTCAGAAGCCAAGCAGGGAGAGTTTTAAGGCCACCTACTCAAGTAGGCCTCAGAACAGGTCTTTAGTCTTGATAAATTGGACATCACCCTTGGATACCTTTGGCAAGAATGGCCTTACCAGCAAAGGCAAGCCAAAGCCAGGTTGTTATGGCTGAAGAATGTAAGGGAGAGAGGAGACAGCAATGTTTCCAACAAGTTCAGAGTGAAAAGTAGTTCACACACTCACTCATTTGCTATACCTATGAAATTAGGACCCAAATCATAAAATTCATTTAATCACACATTAACAGCAAATATAAGCTGTGATTTCCATGGGGATTTTTACTGGCTCAACTGAAAATTCAGTTTCCTTGTGATCACATGACTGTTCTTTAGATGGCCTGTCTAGATTAGCTGGGAGCCTGATGTGACTGTCTGAACATTAAATATAGTTAGAAGACCCTGGGCTGGGTCTATCATATGAGGCTCTGGTTCCATCTCTAGCATTGACAGAAAAGGAAATATTGCTACACCTTTAACCAGGCACAATGGTACATGCTGTAATACCAGAACTTGGGAGACTGAGGCCAACCTGAACTACATAGCAAGATATTGTCTTAAAATAATAAACAAGCTCTCTGCTCTGTCTCTGCTCTGCTCCACCCACCCCCCCCATCTTTCTCTCTTTCCAGGTCTGGCCCTCCTCTTTCCCCTCCCCCCTTTTCCCTCCTAATAAAGCTCTGAAAACTAAAGTAATAATAATAATAAACAAACAAATACATAAATAAATGAACTTACCATCCGTTCCCACAATATATACATCTACCTTGATCCTAATAAATTCTTGCAAAATCTGTTAAAACAGAAGGTATATCTATTTTAGGGAAGAGTTTCCACTTGTCACAAACACAAACTGTTATAGTACCTTATGAGTGATTATTTTCAGAACCATTTATGTTTTGGAAATAGACAATAAGGACACAGTAAAGTTAAAAACAAGGCTGCATGATAAAAGTAAACAAAATCCTGAAGGGAAAAGCCTTCCTCAGTAAGACATTAAACATTTTTTTTTTTTTTTTTGGTTTTTCGAGACAGGGTTTCTCTGTAGTTTTGCGCCTTTCCTGGAACTCACTTTGTAGACCAGGCTGGCCTCGAACTCACAGAGATCCTCCTGCCTCTGCCTCCCGAGTGCTGGGATTAAAGGCGTGTGCCACCACCGCCCGGCTGACATTAAACATTTTTAAGAAAAAGATAAGAAAATGTTCTGTCTCAAACTCACAAGATTGTCTTTGATTCAATTTCAACATAGGATATTTTGTGGAAATGACTAGAACTTTCCCATTTTCTTCTCCCCCACTTTGGCTTTTCAAGACAGGGTTTCTCTGTGTAGCCCTGGCTGTGCTGGAACACACTCGGTAGATTAGGCTGGCCTTGAACTCACAGAGATTCTCCTTCCTCTGCCTTGTGAGTGTTGGGACTAAAGGCATGCCCCACCCAGACCGACTGGAACTTTCTAATCATGTAAAAACAGCACACAAATTCGTCCATGTGTTGTTCATTGTTCCCGTGCACAGCAGCTGGATGTGTCTGGTACCAAGGAGCAAAGATCAGGGTCCTGGTGTCCTGGCAAAAAACGGATGCCAGTGGTGATGTGAGAGGACAAAGTGTAAGACAGGTAGCTTTCATTCTTGATCAGGTTAGGGCATGAATACCATCACCATCATCATCAAAAAAAAAAAAAAACAAAAAAAAAAAACAACACTTCTAGAACTTCTCCAGGCACCATCTGAGAACTGGGGATTAAAAAAACACTATCCAGAATCTTTGCTGTTTGTGTTGTACTGCTAGTATTAGAGAAAAAAAAAAAAGTGAAGCCTGTCTCACGCCTTTAATCCCAGCACTCAGGAGGCAGAGGCAGGTGGATCTCTGTAAATTCGATGCCAGTCTGATCTACAGAGTGAGTTCTAGGACAGCCAGGGCTACACAGAGAACCACATCTGTGATCTCAGCACTTAGAAAGCAGAGGCAGAAAGATCATGAGTTCAAGGCCAGCTTAGGCTATACAAATTCAGGACACCCTGTGCTTCATGAGACCCTATCTCAAAAAACAAAACAAATCAAAAAACAAACAAAACTAAATGACAAAAACAACAAAAGGAAAAAATTAAGTTAGAAAACTAAATTTTTTTTTTTTAAAGATTTATTTATTTATTATGTATAAAGTGTTCTGTCTGCATATACACCTGCAGGTCAGAAGAGGGCACCAGGTCTCATTATGGATGGTTGTGAGCCACCATGTGGTTGCTGGGAATTGAACTCATGACCTCTGGAAGAACAGCCAGTGCTCTTAACCTCTGAGCCATCTCTCCAGCCTCTGGTTTTGTTTTTTAATTTTGTGTTCAGTTCACCCATACTCAATGGAACTCAGCTCAGCTCACTTCAACAGATACCTGTGAAAACCTAAGAGAAGCAGAAAGCAGTGTAGAATTTATTTATTCCCTGGGTGTTCTTTCAGTTCTGTTGGATATTAATTGTAGAAATGCTGAGAATAAAATGCAAAGGAAGCAAGCCACACTACTTGTTTTATACCTATTTTTAAATGACATGTGATTTTCACTCTTTCATATGGCTACTTAGTATAACAATATGACACACACTTTTAAATTGCCAAGTGAAATTTCATCTGTTGGAAAAGATGAGGATAAAAACAAATATACCCACTGTTCTACCATATCCTAGACTTTTCTGAGTCTCCTTTGTTTTCAGAATAATATAAATACAATGCCCATAAGGGTCTGAGAACACCCATGATATCCAGGTTTGAAAAAAAATGTGAGCGTAGTTGTTTACCCGAAGCTTCTGCAAACATTTTAAGTATGGATTTGACCACCTTCAAAATTATGCATGGTTCCATCCAATAATCTCCACTGCTGTCTGCTTCTCACGAGCTTAACTAAGGCTAAAATTCTAATAAAGTATGTATTACCTAGGCTGGGGAGATAGCTCAGTTGGTAAAGTGTTTGCCAGGCATGAAGACCTGAGTTGGATCCCCAGAACCCACACAAAAAGTCATGCTGAATGGTGGCGTGGGTCTCTAGTTCCAGTCCTGGGGCAGACACGTGTGTGTTTGGGGATGTGTGTGACACAGAGATAGGTGCCTCCCCAGAGCTCATAGGCCCTAATCAATGAGCTCTAGGTTCAGTGAGAGACCAGGTCTCAAAACAAACAAGCAAGCAAGCCAGCAAACAAACAAGGAAAGCATCTAAGGAAAACACTCAGTGTTGATATCTGGCACACGTGTGTGTGTGTGTGTGTGTGTGTGTGTGTGTGTGTGTGTGTGTGTGTGTGTATGTGTGTGTGTATGTGTGTGTGTGTGTGTGTATGTGTGTGTGTGTGTGCCTATGGTGTGTGTGTGCATATATGTGCATTCATGTGTGTGATGTGTGTGTAAAGTTGTTTTTTTTTTTTCATACAGATGATTTTTGACATCAAGAAAACACAAATTACCGTTTTGAGACCCCTCATTGAGGAGACGTCAAGGAAGGACACAGCTGAAAAGTCGAGGATGAGGCTGTGGAGGCTGACTGCAGGGACGGTGATGTTGAGGGGGAGATGGGCATTCCAGTCAATCTCAAAGGGCAAGTCTGTGGTATTGATCGGCTGATCCAGCTCTTCTATCTGGTTGTTGTCCAACTCTTCATCGGAGTCTTTGAAGCCATCAGAGGTGCAGATGAACCCTTTCTGCAGGAGAGGGGTGGTAACAGATGGAGTGACTCTGACTGAAAATGTGTGTATGTCATGGATAAGCAGGAGTGCCTGGAGCTTGAATTCAACTTGGGTCAGCAACAGGATGCATAGATGCTTCATACCTTTTGCTTTTGATACTCTTTGCAGGACAAAAAAAATTTTTTTAAGGAAATCCTCAAAGATGCTATCAAAAAAGTGACATTAAGGCTGGCAAGATGGCTCAGAGGTAGGTGAGCTTGCCACAAGGCCTGAGGACCTGAATTCAATCTCTGGGGCTCACGTGGTGGAAAGAAGGAGAGAACCAACTCCCAAAAGTTATACTTTGACTTCCACATGTATGTACACACACACACACACACACACACACACACACACACACACACACACACACACACTAATATAATAAATATCACACTAATGAACATACAGAATGTGTTTATCTAGCATTTCATTTAAAGCAATGGAACCAAGACTTTGAATTATGCTTTACTAAAAGCATTGGTGTTTTACCCGAAATACATGGAAATGTGGTCAGAAACTTACAGGTGTCACTTGTATCAGGCCTCGTTTCTGCAGTTTTCGGATTTTCTTCAAAGCTTTATTGCGCTTGCGTAGAATTCGAAGTGGGTTAAAGCCAACCTGAAAACCCAGTTACTGTGATACAGGGGAGCTGAGCATCCTGCTACTTACAGAACAGGATGATGATGATGACTAGCTAGGAGGTGCTGAGGGCTCAGGACATACGAGTAATTGAGATAAAATGTTTTAAAACAAAATTTAAAAACAATACTAGCAACAATATTGAATCAGGGCTATGGTTTGCTTAGTCTGCATGCAATTATCAAATTTCAAAAACATTCATACAGTCCAGAATTTATCCACAAATGATTCATAAATATTTTTAAATTTTACTTGAATCTGTTTGTGTGTGGGCCAACCAAACTCCTAGGAAACTTGATTTTCCTAATTTTCTTTTTGTCAGGTAGAGGTGGCACCCAAAAAGGCTAAAGCTGGTGTGATTATGTTTTTAAAGATGTATTCCAGTACAGTTTTATAGTTCTAATATTCAATTTGGGGCTACATAAATCAATCAGTATAATTAGGCACAAAGTAGGTCAGAAGGTATGTTTTAAGAATGAATGCCAAACGTTTGTTTGGTTGGTTGGTTGGTTTTGTCTTTTGAGACACAGTCTCATTATGTGACCATGTCTATTCTGGAACTCACTCTGTTGACTAGGCTGGTCTTGAACTCACTGAGATCTGCCTGAGTGCTGGGATTTTGTCACTTGATCTTAAAAGATTGATCCTTGACTTCTTTACCAGAATGCTAAGTACGGTTTGTCAATTATCCATGTACAGCCACTATCCTGAATCTCCTTGGTGATGCAGTCAAATGTTAAATGTTTCACTGTTGTTTCTGGGTTGGTACCCAAAGACAATGTATTAAAACCAGCTCCCTAGTGCCATGAGTGATGTTTTTACTTCACAGCAAATCTAAAACCAAGGACTCTACCTTGAGTCTCATAGGAAGAGGCTTATTTCCCAACATATTAATGGATCCCTTTAAGATAGTTTTACCTACGCTGGGACATGCAGACTAAATATTGACACAGCTCAGCTTCAACATACAGGAAGTCAATGACCTTCTTGCTAAAGAGGAAACATTTCACTCCCAGATAGTAAGAATTTTTTGAACCTTACAGCATCAGTAAGTTTCTGTTTAAAGAAACCAATGTTTGCAAAGTAGATTGGAGATGGACATCTGAAAATTTTCACTCCTTCTGGCTCATATACCTACAAGACAGAGAAGTAAGATGGTTACGTGAGCCTCACTGCCTCATTTGACAATATTTTAGCACATCAAAGACAACAATGGGTCTTTCTTACATCAGCATAATTTTTTTTATTCTTGTAGATGTTGCTCCTTCCAACATTAGCCAGTGTGCTGCATTTTGGACTGTAAGAAAAAAAAAAAGCCCCCAGTAAATCATTCTTGCCTATGTTAAGCCCAACACCAATGTTTTTTCTAGCTTATTAATGCAGGCTTACTTTTCAGAGTTGAAAGGTGGGGCAGTTCATCTTATTCGAGACCCTGGAGTGCAAACCCTTATCTTTGTGTCCCAGGGCTTTGTAAACAGTCACTCTCTGCAACATCACAATCTACACACAACCCCATAAGACCCCGGCAGTGTAATGTGAAGTATGTTAATTAATTAATGTGTTTGGTGAGCTAGAGACCTATGTACTCAACTGTACAAATAAGGATAACTTGTTCAAAAAAAAATGACTTGCCCATGTGACCATTCAGTTTTTCTCTATAGTTGATGGAGCTCAGATACGGAATCCAATTTGATAAGAATACAAGGTATGAAAGAGGGAGAGAACAACAGGCTGAGTTTTTATGCTGGTATGTTCCACTGCTCAAGGAATAATTTTGGTAGCAACTTCTATTTTAGAACCCCTCAATCCCCATTTCTCTTGCAATTATACCATGTATTCCAGATAGGCTGAGTGACCACGTGGTGGTGATATCACCTGACAAAGACTTAAAAACCACAAAGACACGAGCCGGATGGCTTTAGGGATCAAGAATTACGAAGTTTCGTAGAGTTTTGGGCCTGGGGGGTCTTTGAGAAGTTCACACATCCAGCTGAAGAGGAAGAGGGAGCTCCCCCTCCCCCAACTGTCTAAGAACCTCAACAACACTAAACCTGCTTAGGACAGAATTTCGTCCTGTTCACAGGTGAGCAACACAGACTCAGGTGTTTGCTAGTCCTTTGAACCTGTATCAAAGCAGAAAGAAGGCCAGCAGCAGGTGTCCTCCTTTGACTGGAGTTTAGTTCTGGACCATTCTATGGTCCTTCAAGCCTTCAGGTGGGTGACTTGAGGGAGGTTATATTGGCCAGTCTTATAAAAATAATTTTTTAGATTTACTTATTTTTATGTATGTGTATGAATGTTTTATTTGCATGAATGTTTATGTACTACATGCCTGCCTGCCCCTTTAAGGAGGTCAGAAGGTGGCATTGGTTCCTCTGGAACTAGACTTGTTGTGGTGCCAGGAATCGAACAAGTGCTCTTAACCATTGAGCCATCCCTCTACCTTATGGTCAGTCTTGATAGGTCTCCATGCCATTTAAACACACTACTTTTCTCTTAGCCACTGACAATTGGTTTTGCTCTTCTAATAGGGCAGGTCAAAGCCTGTGAGATTGTGCAGAGCTCAGGGAACACTTACAATTGGGTCCTGAACACAATAGTTAGGAGCTGAAATGCCACACTTGCTGCCAGGCCTAATCCGAGTCCCAGGACAATGGCAAAGATGAAGGTCATGATCCAAATTAACTGTAAGAAGAGAGGACAATGCATGCACTGGAGTTTAAGGAAGTAAAGTGTTGTAGGTCCAGAGCTAGGGAAGGCGTGAATGTCTAGGGCCAAAGGAAGTGGTTGGAGGTTGTTATCTTGGTTCAGAGAACAAAGTGCCTAGGAAGACACGTCTCAAGAGGTCATTTCATTTCTGCTGGTTCATAGCTGGGCCACAGAGACTCAAGCAAATAAATGGAAAAGCTTTACAGACAGGGTACCTATTTCTATCCCATCCCAGAACAGACTGAATAAAGGGGAGTGAGTTGCCATGGCAAAAATTCTACACAGTTCACTCTAACAACTCAGCAGACTAGGGTTGGAATACAGCAATGGTAGAACACCAGCCTAGTATGTGTTAGGCCTTTGGTTCGATCCCCAGCACTGTAAGGAAAACAAACAAGCAAACCCAGCAGACTGACTGGGACAGCCTGTACTAATCTTAGGCTTGTCCTATTAATTTAATTAATGGCTATTATCTTTACAAAAAACTTGAGCTTGCTCAAAGTGGGTGAAAGACACACAGTGATCGATGAGGAACACGAGCTAACTAAATGCAGCTTATCACTTTATGCTCTTGTAGTGCCACAGGGTATGCCAACAAGATTTTTATATGCAGACTTTGACCCTGATTAAATTATAAAGTCTGCTTTTCAGGCAAATTGAGAGCAAGTAGGAGCTTCCCCAGAAGAATGGGTGTTTCCAGAAGGAATGTTCAGAATTTACACCCTCTGCTGGTTCTCTGGAAACTAACATATCATTTAACAAAGAACAGAAACAACATGTACCCTAAAATTCAGAGCCTCCTGTGGTGTTCAGCATATCCTACAAGAACTTTAATGACGGATCGAAGGAAAGCCCTACACTAGTGTTTTAGGAAGCACTTTATACTTTCAAGAACTCATCCATTTATTTATTCATTTATTTTTAGATCTTTTTTGGGTGTGTGCATACGCACATGTGTGTGCACATTCGTGTGTGCCTGTCTGACTGCCCATGGATACCAGAAGAGCCTAATCCCCTAAAACTAAGTTTCAGGTGGTTGTGAGTCACCCAACATGGGTGCTGAGAACTAAACTCAGAACTCAAAACTCAGTGTTCTTTACCACTGAGCCATCCATTTCTTCAGCTTTACTATTTCTGAAATAGGAGCTCATTATTAAGCTCAGGCTGGCCTCAAACTCATGTTGTTCCTGCCTCAGTCTCCAGAGTGCTAGAATTATAGGCATCATCTCAGCATATAATGCCACCATCATTTTAAGTTAAAAGTCCCAGATAATGATCAGAAGAGCATTCACTTTCAAGATAGGAAATAAACTAAGGTTATTGCAAACTGATAAGTTGAAGCAAAATTTCACAGCATTTATAATATATACATTTTGCATCAGCATTAAGCTACTATTCTGATTTTTCATTTTCTCAAATACCATTGTATCTACTTACACAATCATATTTATCCTTTTTCCACAATCTGCCTATTTCGGCAAACTGCATCAGCATTCCCTTTAAGTTTCCAAGAGCTAAAGCTGCCAGGACAGACTGTGAAAGACATAAACAACAGATGCACTTTTAAGTTAATCAAACAAACCATATAGAGGCAAAGGTGAAGGCCACAGATAAGTGCCTTAGCAGGCCTCAAAGTATATCAAAGGGCACGCCCTTTTCGGGTGTGCGATGCCCAATGGGCCAGGGTTGGGACTCTGACTTGTTTCCCTACGTGAGGTTGTCCCATCCCAGTGACAAGACTGAGCAGATCTTTGTGACTGTGCCATAGATGAGCTGATGGCATTTATAGTAGTCTATATCCTGCAGTAGAGAGAGGTAGATCTTAAGACCTACATGTGAACCCTTGAATTAGTTGTTCCCAAGCTAAGCTGGTTGAACCTGTCCATTTAAACAAAGACATAGGGGTTGCCTTTGGTGATGACAACTGCCAAGCTGTTTTATAAAAGGAAGCTAATGATCAAAGAATAGTTAACAAAGGCCTGAGGCAGGCTCTGAGACCACCCAGACATAGGTGCCCTGTTCCCAGAGCATACTATGATAAATAGGAAGAGTTTAATAATTAGTCATTGAATGAGTGGATAAGCCAATGAATTTATATTTCCCAATCTAGGAGTGACAACCCACAACACAGCCTCTTAAAAAGTCACTGACACAGTCGAGTGGTGGATTCACTAAGAGGGTCTTGG
Source organism: Peromyscus californicus insignis (assembly GCF_007827085.1). Taxonomy (NCBI): domain Eukaryota; kingdom Metazoa; phylum Chordata; class Mammalia; order Rodentia; family Cricetidae; genus Peromyscus; species Peromyscus californicus. The sequence goes on along the minus strand of NW_026294447.1, from coordinate 900,533 downwards.
GTGTTAACTCAGCCTGCCACATACTACTCATCATTTCTGGTGTTTCACATATTGTAATTAGTCTTGTGGGAGCTGTTCCAGTTTCAGGGAGATCCGATGCCCTCTTCTGGCCTCCACAGGTGTTTCATGCATGTGGTACACATACACACATGCAGGCAAAACTAAAATTTCTTTACTGGTGATGTCTTGACCTCTTTCATGACATTTGTTTTGAAGCTAAGGATTTTGGTGTATAGAAGACATGTTTTTTGCAAATAGTGCTCTATACTCCTTGGAGACAGATTCAGCCAATACAGTTTTTACAGATGGAGGTGAATATACATTCCAGCTATGAATCAACATGGAAGAAGGACCCAGATAGCAAACAATAGATATTGGTGGACTGAATCATATCTCTTTTTTTTTTTTTTTTTTTTTAAAGATTTATTTATTATGTATACAGCATTCTGCCTGCATGTATGTTTGCAGGCCAGACGAGGACACCAGATCTCATTACAGATGGTTGTGAGCCACCATGTGGTTGCTGGGAATTGAACTCAGGACCTCTGGAAGAGCAATCAGTGCTCTTATCCACTGAGCCATCTCTCCAGCCCCATATCTCTTTTTTTTATCTCATATTTCCTTTGCAGTCAGAAGTATAATGGAATGTTTGGATAATAATATTAATGACTTTTGTTAATGGTCTTAGTGACCTGGGTTAACTATTCCCTGTGTGTTACATCATTATTGTCACAGCTACTCTGTGTAGCAGGTACTATTTCATCCCTATTTTATATGTGGAGCTCTTGAGATTCAGAGAGGTTAACGTATTGACCTCAAATCACACAGTTAGTAAGTGGCAGAGCTAAGATTAGAAGATGGTCACAGGACTCCTGACCCACTATGTACTCCTTTGAAATCCAATGAATACCCCAGAGAGCAATGCACTTGTATTTACCATAATCTGCCTTCATAGAGGCTCTGTGGTTTCCAGGACACTGGGGCTATTTACGAGTATTAAATGAAACCCAAACAGTTACAGACAGGGAGCTCAAGGGCAAGAGGCGAGTTCTGTGTCTGGCTGTTTACTCCCATCCTACAATCTGACGGTGTTGGTTTTGGAGTCAAACCAAACTCCTTGGAGCTGCAGGGCATGTTCCCAAGAACAGGTGTGGAGCTGGTAGCACCACTCTCTACATTAGATAGAGAACTTGATGACCTAACCCTTTAAGAAAATCTTCACTTCAGTCAGTCTAGGTTGAAACTGCAATGCCAGAGTGCCTCCCTGCTTAAACATTAATTATGTTCTGCTCTATGCACCCGCAGAGAGTAGAGTAGATAAAGCAGCTTGGGCATCTGCATTCCTAACATTCATAAAAGGCTGCCAGGAGAAAGGAAAGGTTGGTCCATACACTGTAGACTAAGGAGAATATCTGAGAGTTTGTCATGAACTCATTTACCCTAGCATAGTTTGTGTTTTTGGAATTTGAGAGTTAGATATATTGCCTCAAGGAGAGAGATGTTACACCCCCAAAAGAGAGGAGAATTACCTTTTGTAGCGGCTGCAGAAGAAATCCGATGGCAACAATGACAATCAGCACAATGACAGCAGAGAGGAGCCCTGCAACCTGTGAAGATGAAATAGTTCTCACGACAGCTGCTGCTTTCTACCAGGCTTGGATTTCCCAGTCCTCAACGCTATGCTGGCCTTGTGGTAGGAATGCTAAGATACCTGTGTTTTGCCTCCTGTGCTCTCCTGAACCCCTGATCTGGAAAGGGCTGTGCTCCCTGCAAATCCTTTGAATGCTCCAGTGAATATGTTGCTTATTCCCAAGGCGATCAACTCCTGCAGAAGGCAAGGGAAGAAGCTTTTCCTAAAATGTCCTCTTTCAGAAGAATATTAGGTGCATGAAATATGTACCTAATTAGACCCAGTTACCTGATTGCCGTCAATTGGATAATCGTATTTGAGAGAATAGACGCTGGCAACGGAAAAGGCCACTGCAAAACCAACAATTGCAATTCCAAAGCTGTCTCCTATGGTGTCTTGAAAAACTTCTACACTGGGTGTAATAGGGGGCTGAAATCTGAAATTGAAAACAAGCAAAATTATATGCCACCGACTTATTCAGAAACTCAAAAGATTATTGGGCAAATGAATGGATGAAGCAATCTGTGATGAATTGTGTCTTTCATAGAAATATGGTCCAAAGAACTTGGTCCCATTGAAAAATTTGGAATTTCCCTTTTGCTATTGTGAAGTAATGATGCTTGGATTGATAAAATTATAAATCTAGCCTGACAATAATCGTAAGATGGATATAATCTTGCCAGTGCACTCAAAATATCATGTGTACTCATATTCCCCTTCAGGCAAATGTCTTAGATTCCACCTGTTGCCATTATGGGTTTCAGAGCATTAATCTCAATAGTTTATCCATGGCTGAAGGCTCTTTGAGCAAATACAATTCTGGGATAAGGAAAATACAAATCTTCTTCCCATTAGTAACAGTAGCTTTTCATTGAAAACCCTGAGAGGTGGGCCTTGGGCTTTGCCCTGTGCTCTGGAGAACCACTAGGGTCCACCACACCCAGAGGAGAGCAAGTTTCAGTTCAAGGTGTCTCAGAGACAAGTGTGCCTCACAGGGGATATGTCCATGTTCATGCGCACAAACTCTGAGAAGTTGTATTACAAAAGCTGTGTGTCTCAAACAACATCAAGGTACTAAAATGCTCAGCTCCCATCATCATCTACTTCCGACCTGAGGCTTGTTTGAAGTGCAGAACTGGATCCAGCCAACTGTGTCTGAATTATTGTTTCATCTTTTATGTCTTTGATAATAAATATTGGGCTGTAGTCTTGATAAAGCATTATTATTCCATGCAAGTTAGAAAGGTGGATTGGAATTCAGTTTTTAAAAACAAACCTGATAGCAAAGATACAATTAAAGATTTCATTTTATATGAAAATAACTAAGAACCCATCATTATAAGTTTGCTTTTGTTTTGACTTCTGAGCATTAAGTGTGGTATGATGGAGTTTCCTGGTCAAAGACTCCATTCCTTGGCTCTACTTTCCCTGAGCCTGGATCTTCATTTGTCAAATGAGACAATAATATTGTTCTCTTATCTTCATAGTTATGAGGGAAGGCCAACTAAAATAGTGATTGTGAGCGCTGCACACCATGAAATACAAGATGACTGCTGACCATGCCTGTAAGATGCCTATGGAATCTAAGTCTCTGTGTTGTTCCTTTACCCTTTTAAGCCACTTCCCTTGGATCATGTTATTTGCACACATTTAATGTGCATATGTGACACCACAAAAATAATTTCTAAAGTAGCCTATCTATTAGTAGCAATTCAAGCTAGCAAGAATTAATAATCATTACATTCAGTAATAGTCTATTTGCAGTCAACAGAAATTTTAAATGCTTACTTGGTCATTTAGGAAAAAAAATTGGATCTTGTATTTCATTTAGGTGCTAAACCAATAAGTAGTAATGTTTGAACTTGAAATAGAACTTGTGCACTTAACATGCCACATGCATAAACCCATTTAACACTTCTAGAATCTTTACTATTTTTAGCACCCTTTCATAACCAAATGCGTGAAGGTAACAGTTTAGTGAATTTGCCCAAGGACAGGAGGTATATCTGAAGTTAACTTCAGTTGATCTGGAGCTGGAGCACTTAGCATATATACTTAGTCACACCGCCTCTCTGGAGAATTCATGGTTAATAAACATGAGCTATGTGCCTCCCTGCCCCACACACCTGGTGGGATAAGTGCATGTATATTTAATATATTTACTAAATAAGGATTATCACTCAATGATCTTGTTTACCGTTTATTTTCAAAACATTCTACCTCTGACAAGCTCCCCTTTGATTATTGCATTTGTTTGTTTTCTGATGGGGTTTATGTCTCTAAGAAATTTAAGTGAAGTGCAATCACTTGAAAATTGCAGAGTGGGAAGAAACCTAGAGACAAATGTTCCCAGTCTCATTTCTCACAACTTCTTAAAACTAAAAAAAAAAAAATAAAAATAAAGATTTTTTTAATTAAGTAGAACATATGAAGATATGTCTCTCTCTATATATATGTATATTTGTATAAATATATGTTACTTTAAAAGCCACACATATACCTGCTTTTAAAAGAATTCAGTTAAGCCAGGCAGTGGTGACTCATACCTTCAACTCCAGCAGTTGGATCTCAGTGAGTTTAAGGCCAGCCTGGTCTACAGAATGAGTTCCAGGACAGCCAGGGTTACACAGAGAAAGCCTATCTCAAAAAATCAAACCAAACCAAACCAAAACAAAACAAAAATTCAACTATATTAAGATAGATGTAGATATAGTGGATATATATATATATATATATATGTACATATATATAATTTCTGTAAATATCAAATACTTGTTAAGCCTAGAGAAAGGAAAATCATTTATTTAAACTGGAGAACAGTTTTCCTTGGTAAGTAAGTTGAAAGCAACCAATACTATCTATGGTTAGAGGTCAGGGAGAGAAAACAACATAAACCCAGGCTCCTCTCAGTCTGCTAATCACACAGGACTGTACTCTCAGATCCTTGTGTTCCCAGCTTCCCTTCCTCTTGCTGAGCTATCCCTCTGGCTTTGCTCTGAGTGTGATCCTGAAGAAGGACAGAGTGTGCTGCCTGTATTACTCAGCTGCTGTGCCTTTTGTGTGTCTCTTGGAAGTTTGGAACTTGGCTCAGGTGACCTCAAACAAAGAAGTGCATGTTGTTTAGGTCATCATGGACCAGGAAACCTGGTTTCAGTTGATGCCTCTTTATAAGGAGAAGAGATTTATTTTTTTTGAACTTTTCCTAATTTTCATTTTTATTTTATAAGTTTGTGTGTGTGTGTGTGTGTGTGTGTGTGTGTGTGTGTGTGTGTGTGTGTGAGAGAGAGAGAGAGAGAGAGAGAGAGAGAGAGAGAGAGAGAGAGAGAGAGAGAGAGAGAGAGAGAGACATCTGGATACATTAGAGGAAGTCACATACCCTGGAAGTAGAATCATAATAGGTGGTTTTGGGCTGCCATGTGGGTCCTGGGAACTGAACTCAGATTCTCTGCAAGAGCAGTAAGTGATCTTAACAGCTGAGCCATTGCTCTAGCCCCAGTTTTCACTGTTTTGAGTCCTTGACTGCCTGGTTGGTGAGTTTTTCTACAAGGAGACTCTTTCTAAGTGTTGTGAATCCTGGTGTTTTTTGTTGTTGTTGTTTTTGTTTGTTTGTTTGTTTGTTTTTTTGACTGCTTGCTGAAGAGAGAGGGTGCCAGGACTTCTCAAAGGGGTTGTATGATTCTTGTAATTACTGTTGCTTTCTTCACTGAGTGCTGGAAGATGCCAGCATTGAAGATACACTTACCCTAAACTCATATTCCCAACCACAGCCACGCCAAACTTCTGTTCAAAGTTACAGCCGTAGGATACACCTGTTGCAATCACAGTCTGCAAAGTTCCAAATTGTCCAAATTAGAATATGAGGTGCAACTAAAAACCATACTTTGAAAACACCACCATTGCCCCAAATCTAAACCTGCTTGCTGCCAAGCCTGACTATCTGTATCTGATCACTGAGATCCACTCCGTAGAACTCCTGCAAGTTTGTCTCTGACCTCCTCATATACCGACACTAAATAAATGATAAATGTGAAAAAGATAAAAAAAATAATCTCTAGCCTAGGCCTAGATACATTTTAAGGGGCCTCAAGGCAATTCTAGTTTGCATGGACATTACAGCTCATGCTTGAAGGGTCTTTTTATAGCCTGGCTATGGAGGTGTTGCTGTTTCTGCCTTGGACGGAATAAACCCAGATAACGGGAAGGAACTGGTAAATTCTGATGAATAGAAATCCATACTAAATGTTAAAGCCAGAAATGGGAGACAGTGCCTGCCTCATGGCAACGTGATGTACAGATGGCTTTCTCTCCTTAAAACTAGATTATAAATGAAATTCTCCCAATGACAGTCAATACCATGATGAGTTCGATGGGGATAGGCACTGGAAGCTTGCTTCTGTAGCGTTGATTGATTTCTTTAACGACAAATACAACCACTAGAATAATCACAGATGTCACGAGGTCTGCAATGTTAGTCTTCTGAATCTGTGTGAAGACTGACTCCAGGACCTACCATAAGAAACGCAGATGAACTGAAGTCCTGTATGAATTCATAATTCAAACACATTTCTCTCCAAACATTAAAACAGATATTAAGACAAAAGATTGGCACATAGCTGCAGCCTTTCTGTGTCCAGCTGCTGTCAACCATGAGCCCTCAAATGGTGGGGGCTGTCATAGAGATACACTGAGGGTGAATAGCACAGCAGGAAACACTGCTTTGGGGATGTGTCTAAAAAGATCTTTAGCTAATATCAAACTGTGTTGGATATTTTTCATGGTTTTACAATGGATCTCTTCCACCCCTAGGTCTCGGCGGCTTTTTGTTTGTTTTTTTCTGTTTGCAGTGCTGGAGCTTGAACCCAAATCTAAGGTCTCGCCACACCAGGCAACAGTATTGCTTTTTATTTCATAGAATTTTCTACTGTTCTGTCCAAGGAGTCATTTCTAGTTTCTGGGCATTTTTGTGCATTTTTAAGTACATTCCTTCACAATACAGACCTTCTCTGGGTCACATGGAAAATGCCTGTACTATGCAGAGTATACTTCTCGAAGGAAGTTGGGTTGTATATCCATAGGCCCAAGACAGCTCAAGTAGACCCAAGCTGGATTTCATGCACACCCCAATTCTGGAATACTTCTATGTGGGAGTGAGAGTGTTCAGAGCAGGTGCTGTCTCAGAATCCCAAAGACTGTCCTTTAAGAAGGACTGAAGATACTACCTGCTGATCAACTGATACGATGCCATTGATTTGTACTGCACTGTTTCACTAGGCCCAAACAGACTAGACCAAAACAAAATGGAGTCATTCATACTAAATGCTACACAACCAAGCTGACATTTTAAGGGAGCAGACTGATTCCAAATACAATAGTTTTTCACTTCAACAAAAGGGGCACCCAGTCTAACAGCCTAGTAGGGTAGTTGTTTGTCTCTGCTTTAATCATAGTGGGATGGAGTTTGGGAAGAGAGAGTAGCTGGAAGTGACCTGTCGTGAACCATCAGGTTTCTGTGTATTTGATCCCCACTGTATCAAGTTCACTGTTCTGCTATTTCTCAATGGGATTGTGGCTAAATAGGACCATTTTTTGAGGATAACAGAGAGGTGTCAGTGTCCAAAGTTCTGGTTAATGTCTCAAAATTAAAAAGTTGTTTAAAAGGGAGAAAATTAAGTATGTCCAAAAGCTGTTTCCATATACATTTTAAACTTTTTTCCATACACAGTAACTTAACTTGATGCTTAACTGTACTGGATTGCAGACACAAACTTCATATACCCCCCCCCCCGTGTGTGTGTGTGTGTGTGTGTGTGTGTGTGTGTGTGTGTGTGTGTGTGTGTGTGAGAGAGAGAGAGAGAGAGAGAGAGAGAGAGAGAGAGAGAGAGAGAGAGAGAGAACCAACTGGCCTTGAATTTACAAGTATCTACCTGCCTCTGCCTCCCAAGTGCTGAAATTAAAGACCATCATGCCTAGCTACTTTGGTATTGTTTAAATGACAGGAATACTTACTTTGAAAATAGAGAATGGGTCGCTGTATGCTGGGACGGTCAGTTGCAGCATGAATTTCAGTTGAGAAACCAAAACATGAATGGCAGCAGCTGTGGTGAAGCCACTGATTAGGGACTCAGATAGATATATCACCACAAACCCTATCTGCAGAACCCCCAAAAGCAACTGGAAAGAGAAGGACAAAAGTCTTTGTTAGTATAGGTTAGGAGTGCACATCAGCAAACCAAAGACTCACCCGAAAGTGCTTCAAACATGAAGTTCAGCCCATGGAAACATTCCGTGAAGAAGCCAATGCCTCTGCCTCTTGGCACATCTACCATTCAGGATTGTTCTGGGCCTTTCTCTTCCATCCCTCAGGTTGAACATTATATGATGTTCAGATAGTACATAAATCCCATGCCTCCGGAAGTATCAGACCCATGAAGGACCTCCTTTCTTGCTTCCTCATTTTTAGGTGCAGTATCTTTAGAAGAAGCACCATAAGCCTTGTATAGCAAAATCTTACCCCCATTAGTTCTCATAAATTTGTTGTTGAGGCATGTATGGTGAGTGCAGTAAGTTACTCAGCTTGCTTAGGAAACATGTGACTAGGGCTGGTGAGATGGTTCAGAGGGTTAAAGTTCTTGCTGCCAAGCCAGATGACCTGGGTTCAATCTCTGGGGCCCTCATGGTGGAAGGAGAAAACCAACTCCCAAAAGTTGTCCTATGAACCTAGCCCCCACATAAATACATAAATGTAGAAAATAAATACATCACTGCATACTGCATGTTAGAAGTGTGAGGTTTTAGCCAGGGAGCAAAGGTGCTTACTGTCTCCAAAGCATCATTGTTTACAGTGAATGTATTAAGTAGACTCTACTTCCCTCAGACCCTTGACTGTCTTCTACACTCATGTCTTCAAAATACAGACAGAACTTCAGGTACACAAAATTCGATTTGAGTTCCACTTTTTCACATTCAGAAGTGTGTGAGAAACAAATGACCACAAGGCTTGTCAATGGGATGCACACTTGTGTCCTTATACAATCGACTTTTCCTTTCTTTTAGAAATGGTTTTAAGCAAAGATATCACTGGAATCTTAAGTAACATCTTGAGAAGCCCATGGCATTTTCACTCTTCATAATAGTGCTGGCCCTGGAGATTGGGAAGGAAGGTGCAGTCTCACTATAATCTTTTTCATGTTATTTCCCAAGTTTTTTATATGGATAGTTTAAAAATCAGAGCACCAATTCCCTCCCAACTAAATTAAAGTAACTGAGGCATTAGACAGAAAAACTTCCAAAGCTACTAGTATCATTATATAGTTACATTTGATGATGACACTGATTCCAGTATATTTTTATTTAATTAAGCATTTCATTCCTTACCACATAAGCCTTCATCCTGCCACTTTTACTTCTACCTAGATTGTGTTTGTCTGTTTGTGTCTAGACCATGTTTACCCTTTGGTTGTGGTAAATGACTCTTCATAAATACTTGGGGAATCTGGGAGGATCTGAGATGAGTTAGGGGAGGAGAGAGAATAAAATCAAGATACATTATATACAGTTCCCAGAGAATAAATAAGAATATTATTTAAAAATACTTTCTATGGTCCACCCAATGGGGCACACAAACCAAAAGATGAGGAGGAGTCACAGGAGGAAGGAGATATGGAAAGATAGGGACCAGTCAAGACAAACATTTTGGCAGACAAATCACACTAGAATCAGACTCACCTGAATGATTCCAGAAAGAACAGTCACTGATGCGGCCACCATTATCCTCTCCTCTATCACTGAATCATTTTCGACTGAGCTTGAGGACAGTTCTGGAGCAGTGCTGCCTCTTGAGGCCACTCTTGTAACTACAACTCCCACCATCATACTCAGAACTGGAAACGGACCTAGTTAACCAAAGGTAAACTATGGTCAATATGTGCCTCCATATACCTGAGTTCCCGTTCAGCCACAAAATTGCATAATACAAGCAAGCTACTGTGTATAACCAGCCTTAGCCCTGATTCTTTCAGGAAACTGTGAGTCTTCTGAATTATGTACAATTTGGAATTTACGGTAGAGTGAATAAAAACCAGCATGAATCTGTCCAGTAATTGACTTACCCACAGATATGTGTCTAGACGTGCCCAAGAAAAAGTAGGTTAGGACTGGGAAAAAGGCCGCATACAACCCGTAGGCTGGAGGGATGTTGACCAGCAGAGCAAATGCTAAACCTGGAGAGACAATAGCCAGGTCTTTAATTTTCATCAGGTTCTCCTAGTAGTTTAGATTGTGTGGTGGTATTGTGTTCCCCGAAATATTGTGCACCCTAATAAACTTATCTGGGGTCAGAGACAGAACAGCCACAATATTAAACATAGAGGATAGGCAGTGGTAGCACACGCCTTTAATCCCAGCACTTGGGAGGCAGAGCAAGGCAGAAATCCATCTGTTCAAGGATACAGCCAAGCATGGTGACTCACGTCTTTAATCCCAGAAAGCAAGCCTTTAATCCCAGGGAGTGGTAGTAGAAACCAGAAAGGTATATAAGGTGTGAGGACCAGAAACTAGAAGCATTTGACTGGTTAAGCATTTGGCTGGTTAAGCTTTTAGGTTTTGAGCAGCACAGTTCAGCTGAGAGGCATCCAGTCTGAGGAAACAGGATCACCTGAGGAATTGGCCAGGTGAGGAAGCTGTGGCTTGTTGTGTCTCTCTGATCTTCCAGCATTTCACCCCAGTAACTGGCCTCAGGTTTGTTTTATTAATAAGAACTTTTAAGATTCATGCTACAAGATTGAGCATTTAAAGTAAGTCACCACATTAACCCCAAATGTGTTGAAGATATAAATACAAGAACTAAAACTAACATTGTTAGAAGAACACATGAGTATGAATCTTTACAATTTTGAATCAGGCAACAGTCTATCAGAAAGGCTACATACAGCACAAGCAATCAAAGAATTGAAAATAAAAATGCTTTAGTGGGAACATGGATCAATGAAAGAGTACCTGCCTAACATGTGGCATGCTCCTGGGCTTAATCACAGCACTGGAAAAACAAAAGCATACTCAAAGGATGCTATCAGCAAAGTGAGTTTTGATCAAATAGAGCACTTGCCTAGCATGCAGGATGCCTTAGTTTGACTCCCCAGTACTGCAAAATAGGAATGTTTAGGGAACTGGGCTGTAGCTCAGTGGTAGTATATTTGCCCTGGGCTTAATCTACTCTCCTTTAATCACATTAAAGACACAGGAAATGGCCATAATGGGTCATCTTTTAGGCTGGGCATGGTGGCACATGCTTGTAATCTTAGCATTTTGGAGGTAGAGGATAATCAGGAGTTTGAAGCCAGCCCAGGCTATATGAGACCCTGTCTCAACTGCCCTTCCTCTCTCCAGTTTTAAAAACCAAAAGTGAAATGACAATACAGAGAATGAAAAATAGTTGTTGGCAAATATATATCAGATAAAGGTTTAGTGTCAGAAATACATAAGTAACCTTTGTACCTCTACAATAAAAGACAGGTCTCATAGCCCAGTGTATAGACCCTCCTACCTCCACCTCCTGAGTGCTGGGATAGCAGACGTGACACCTGATTCCTACTGTTCTGGCAATGGAATCCAGGGCAATCACTCTGCCAACTGAGCTACATACATCTCCAGCCCTGGTAACTAACATTTTTAAAACAGCAAGGAGAACTAGGAGTCTAGTTCAGTCATAACATTATTGCTTTGTATGCATCAGGCCCTGGGCTTGATCTCTCCAGCACCACCCAAACAAACAAAACAGAACAAAAGATGAAGGATTTGAAAACGTATTTTTCCAAAGGCATAAGAAAAGAGTAGATACTTAACAAACACCATTAGCTATTAGAGAAATACAGATCAAAGCCACAATGAGATGCCAGTTCTCACCCACTAAAATGGCAAAGGTAAAACAGATAGCAGTAAGGTATGGAGGTATCTGAAGCCATGTGCACTCCTAGGGGGAATGGAAATGATGCAGCTGTGCATCTCTACAAGTGAGGAAACATTGAGCTACCCCAGGACCCAGCACTTAGACTCCAAGGGATATATTCAGGCAATTTAAATGTATTTTTACACAAAGAGTTGTACACAGATGCTCATAAAAGCTTTATTCATCATCACCTCTGAATAGAAATGACTCAAATGTTCAATGAAATGTGGTACAATCATACAGTAGAATATTGTTCTTGTTACAATATGAATAAACTGGAAAGCATTATACTAAGAGATAAGAATCAGACACAAAGTGCCACATACAATTCCATCTGCACAAAATATCCAGAACAGGAAAATCAATAGACATGGAAAGTGTTAAGGGGTTGAGTGGAGGAAGGAGTTATGAAGTGTCTATTGAAGGATAAAGGATTTGGTGTGTGTGTGAAGGGGTAGGGAGAAGAGAAGGTGGTGAAAATATGCTAGAATTAGTGATGTTAGGTGCACAACCTGATTAATGTACTAAAAGCCATAGAATTATACATAACAAAAGGGTAGCTGGGCATGTAACATGTTGGTAGAATACAAACCTAGCATTTGTGAAGCCTTGGTCTAGCACACACTCATATGTACACACGCAAAAGAATTACATGGTGAATTTTATGTTATATTAATTATATCTTTAATATAAAAGAAAAGGTAAAAGAGGAAAGAAAAAGGAAAAAATTACCTTGTAGTACAGCCACCAGCCCGGTGCTGATGCCAGAAACGATGTCACTCAGAAGCCATTCCTTTATCTTGTACGCTGGCAACCAAGATGCTATGGGGAACACAGAGAGGGCAATTTTCTTGGCCTTTTGTGAGGAGCAGCTGAAAACATTAAAAGCCACAGATCAGTGAATTAATGTCAAATTTTAAGTTTGGTTCCTAAGAGTAGGTAGAAAATTGGCAAAGATGACATTTTAAAGATGAAACTGGTGAATTCACTCCCACTAACAATCTCCTCTTTGCCCCTGCCAAAAGTTTTGGTCACTACCAAGGAAACTTTTTAAAAAGGAAAATGCTAGCTTTTCTTTGGTTGTAACAGAATTTATGTGTCATCCTGAGTTGAACTGTGCAGCACTTCAATTGAGAATTCGCCTGTTTCCCTCTGACTTGGAAGAACTGTGTTTGTGCCGCTAGCTGAGATGGTGTGTTCCTTTTGCCTTTTCACCTCAGGCAGGGAGTTTAGAAAACCAAGAGAGACAGATTTCCGAAGCTATGGACTAGAGCCAGAAAGGAAAGCATGAAAGCTAGAAAATTTAGGATAAATTGCTCGTTTCTTCCTCATTCCAGTACCTGAAGAGTCTCTTACCTACAACACCCTTTGAGATGATCCAGGAATGTCTTGTGGTGTCTGTGCGTCTTCTTAAACTCCTCTCCAAAAGTGTTTGTGGAATACACTGGTCTGGCCACTATGTACTGATTCCCTATGGCTTCGATCATTTTGCTTTTCCTGGTGACAGTGGCAGGTAGGAAGACCTTTGAAACTATGTGGTGAACACTTCTTCTTGCTGTTAGCAGGTTAAAATGTCTGAAACCAAACAGAGCTTGCTTCTTAAATAACTCAGAGATAATGTGATGCAATTTACAGATGAGTGAGCTCCGAACTGAATGTTACCACCTTTTGAGATCAAAAGAGGCAGGATTAAGGGACCCAGGTCACGTTTTGCCATGTGATATCACTTTTTCCTTCAAAGAGCTGACACAGCTCCTTTGGGTAAGCAAGCAAGTATTTCTTATTTTATATATTTTATTTATTTATTTATTTTGGAGACAGTGTCTCACTATGTAACCCTGGCTGGCTTGGAACTCAGTATGGATACCAGGCTCACCTGGAATTCATAGAGATCCACCTACTTCTGACTTCCAAATGCTGAGGTTCAAGGTGTACAGCAAAAAAAGCAATAAATTAAGTTGGTTTACTTACTAAACAGTTCTTGAGAGTCCACCTCAACCTTTTTTTCTAGAGGTATTTCTAAAGATATGGTACTGGAATAGTGGGACAGACCATAGCCTATTCATTTCCCTTTAATTCTAATCAAGGTTGTTTTAATTTACATACCAGAGTCTTGTTTTTTCTAAGACCTCAAAAAATGGTTTTAATTTGTGAAAATCGAATATATTGTTCATTTCTATTCCTATGATTTCTGGGAGTCAAAGGAAACTATGTACAGACAAGTATGACTTTGTTTACATAGTTCATCAGAATGACAAGGTCCTTTCTAAGGAAAGACTGGGGGCAACTGACTTAACCTGTTTGAACCTCTGTTATATATTGAGATGATGATACCCATGTTTCAAAAAACTGAAGAGTGCCGGGCGGTGGTGGCGCACGCCTTTAATCCCAGCACTCGGGAGGCAGAGCCAGGCGGATCTCTGTGAGTTCGAGGCCAGCCTGGGCTACCAAGTGAGTTCTAGGAAAAGGCGCAAAGCTGCACAGAGAAACCCTGTCTTGAAAAAACAAAACAAAAAAAACCCTGAAGAGTGAGAATGTTCAAAAGTTTCAAAACTTCTGTTGATGATTCTGACATGCTTCAGGGGTTTATCACAGGGTGGTTATTATTCTAACAACTAAAGTTTTCTGGGGCTGAGGATATAGCTCAGTGTGAGACACTTGCATATATGAGGCCATAGGTTCAATCTCTAGTACCACAAAACAAGCAGGTAAGTGAATAAATCAATCAAAAATAAAAATAAAATAACATCTTCTATATAAGTCAGTGATTATCAATCTGTGGGTTGTGACTTCTTTGGCAAACTTCTATCTCCAAAAAATTTATATTATGATTCATAGTAGTAGCAAAATTACAGTTAGGAAGTAACAATGAAATAATTTTGTGGTTGGGGGTCTCCACAACATGAGGAAGTGTATTAAATGGTCTCAGCATTAGGAACGTTGAGAATCACTGATATAAGGTATCAACTTGTATTCATGTCTGTATTTTGTTTCCATAATTTAAGAAGATCAATTTATAAAACCTTTTACGTTCATTTTCAATTTAGTACCCACAGTTCTCTGAGGCATTAACTATTATTATTATCCTCATCCTACAAATGAGAAAATAATTATGTACACTCTCACCCACCACAATCTAAGTGTCTTTTCTTCATATAGCTAACCATGTCAAAAGTGGGACCTCCATTTTCAGACCTTTCTATTTCTGTGACATGCAGTTTACTGTCCAATATGAACATGACTGAAGAACATTCTGCTGGTATTTCCTCTCCTAATCTTGCTTTCTCTAGCCTACTGGATCTTGAACTTTACTGTGACTTCTTTCTGAGTCTCCCCCTCAGCCCGTTGTGACTTGCTTTAATCCTCTGTTTCATCTTTTCCTCCTCACTTCCAAGTCACCTACCCTACTGGCTGTATAGTACTTCACATCAGAACTGGCTCACAAAGTGGATTTGGCTTGCACTTTGCACTAAAAAGCATGGGTTTTGTTTGGTTTTGCTCTTGGCCAGTTGCCAACACTGCCTGGGACATTAGCACTTTAAATCACTTTAAGTCAGTGACTTCTGATGCCGTGAATGTATGTATGGCAAAGGCTACCCAGAGTGAGGGCTCCAAAGTAGTCAGCCTTGGGAGGAGGAAGACTCAAGATGGCGCTCCTGCTGTTGTATGTGGCTGTGGATGCACAGGGGGAGTGTCTCACTGGTTGCTCTACTCACATTTCCTACTGAAGCATTCACAGAAACTTACTAGTTTTCTCCCAATAAAAAAAAACCTGAGAGTGCATCTTTTCTTCTTTTGGCCATTATATTTTCTTTCTGCCAAACCATGATTTTATTTATCTCTACATTATTCATTCATTCATTCATTCATTCATTCATTCATTCATTCATATATTTTTGTCATTGACAGCAATAGCAGGAGTAACTTCTTATCTAGCCCCCTGCTGAGATTACCACAGCTGGCTCTTTAACACCCCTCCTACTTGCGGATAGATCAAGAGCCTGAACTCTGGCCCTCTAGCTGCACAGTAGAGACAGCTTCCTCCTCACAGAGCGCGTGGTGACACGGGTGTGCTGTAGTGAAAGAATCAGGGAGGCTTAAGAAATCTGTCCAGACATATGACAGCTTGAGAACCATACTCTTTCCCTTCTGCTATCCTGACAGAAAGCTGCTGCCTCACACCCAACAGGCAGCAAACACCATGAGCCCAGAGTCAGTCATCCCGACGCACCTCAGCTGAACGGGCTCCAGACAGTCATGAGTGCACAGCATTCAGCATGTCTGCGCTTCTTGGGAGCAACTTCCTTTAGTTAAGAATTCAAATGATTTTTGTTTTTCACTCACATAGTTCACTTTTCTTTCCAGAAATTCTTGGGGAGAATTTTTGATTCCTGGAATCTGCAGTTCCAGTTTCAAGTATTACACTAACATGAATGGATTTTAGTTTGTGGTTCAATTCTCTTCGGGCTCTTTAAAGTGTCAATGACTTCAGGTAATTGGAATTCATTCTTGGAGTGCTTGGCTCCTAGTATTCTTGAAACGTTGAGCTTTATTTGCAAATATTTCCATTTTTACTTACTTTCCCAAGCTGGATACTTTAAAAGTTCACTTGGCCTTTATGTAATTATTAATCTACTGTCTATTAATATACATAAATACATATGTACATATATGTAGATTTACATATGGTGCCAAATAACCCACATTTATCATTCTCTGCTTTTAAAAAATATTTTTGCAAAAATTCATCCTAGAGTTAATCTTCAAAATCCAGTTTCTCAATCGAGCTATCCTGATGTATGAGTAACACTTTGATAACTCCAGGAATTTACATGTACACATTCCTTCCCCACCCCTCTGAGTTCCACCTGACTCCATCCAGCTTCATCTCTAGTTACCTGGGAGCCTCCCAGCTCTGCCTGCCCTGTTCTGCAGAGGGTGCCC
This sequence comes from Peromyscus californicus insignis, assembly GCF_007827085.1. Taxonomy (NCBI): domain Eukaryota; kingdom Metazoa; phylum Chordata; class Mammalia; order Rodentia; family Cricetidae; genus Peromyscus; species Peromyscus californicus. The sequence goes on along the minus strand of NW_026294447.1, from coordinate 884,016 downwards.
TATGGCTCTGACCTTTCCAATTCAGCATTATCTAGTGTTCTGGCCTCAGAGCTCTATCTTTTCTGCTAGGAAGCAATTCATTTGAACCAGTAGTTCTACCAACAATGCCAGAAACTTTATTTAATTGAACCCAGGAGGCATGTGCTTTTCCTCTTACTCTCAGTGATATCATCTCTCAAAAGCTACTTAAGCTAAGGAGGGTCTGCCTGGCATGAGTTGAAAACACTCTCATGGATCTCAAAACACCCCTATACCAGTCAGTGGAAAACTAGAGGTGAACCAGTTTTATTCCATGGATCAGTCTTTACAGAAGAGGTTACACAGTGTTTGGAAATCTGCAATTGGGGAGTGTATAAGGGAAGGGAGAGCAAGCAGAACACTTGCTCCAGTGAGCACAACAACCAAGGAAGGTCTCAATTAGTTGCTAGACAGGATTCATAATCAAAGGCACAAAAAAGCTCTTCTTCTGGCCAGTGTGAGGCTGGATGGAGTCAGGGAATGATGTTGGTGTCAGAGAGGTCAAGTGCTGCTCATGAGTAGCTGGAAGAAGACAGAGGAAGGCTTAGCAGAGATTTTAGGAAAGAAGTCAGAAGGGATCACAGTCTGGGGCTGGGAAATTCTTTCCCATTAAGTGTCGTGGTTCTCTTGGCTCTCACTTGCTGTTGAAGCAGGACAGCTAATCTATGTCATCAACATACACCTGAGCTATTTCTTCAGGAGATATAAATACACAGCCACTATTATGGAAACATTTCCCCCTGCCCTTCTGTGATGATTGCTTGAAGGCCATTTTAGCATCCCACAAACACTTCCAGGACAGTTTAGAAGCCAGAATCATTTCATGGAAATGTCGACAGTCTGACACAGAGGTGCTTAAAGGTAACAGGACTAGAGTGAGGAACCTGAGGATGTGGAGGCAGTTTCTCCACGTGTCCAAGACAACACTGCTAAAAATTTTTCTGCTTTGATTGTGTTTATGTGGCTAACTCACATATCTCAGTACAGTGTGCCTAAGACTGAAAGAGCATGCACAACAAATGCATTGCTGGTTTAAGAGGTCTGTTTATATATTGTGGTCTACATCTTGGGAAACTCAGATCAGTTTTAGTTTGATTTTAGTTTAGGCTCTGAACTGTCTGTTTCCCATCAGTTCCATCACTATATCGCCTATCATGCAGGGGGGAAAGTCAAGCCTAATTTAGGAAGTACACAGAAAAGAGTGAAACGTGTTAGCCATGGTGGTACATATTCCATCACTTGGGAGGTTCAGGCAAGAAAATCAGGAGTCTGAAACCAGCTTACCTCAAACAAAACAGAGTGAGAATTTAGTAGGCAAGTGCGCCTGGCTTCAGATCTTTGCTGTTGATGAACTGGGTTCCCAGTCTTGGTTTTCTTAATTTTAGAAGGAAGAAGGTTCTCTGAGGTCGGCTAAGGCACAGAGACCTCTGGGCCTTGATTTTCTTGGTGATAGCTTCAAGTGAGTTTTATATGGACAGTGCAGACCCAATTTGCAACTCTGTCTATGCAACAAAGCCAACAAAGACCTGTTGGAAACATAATGTGGTGGTTGAAAGAAAGTGGCCCCATAGACTTATAGGGAATGGCACTATTAGGAAATGTGGCCTTGTTGGAATAGGTGTGCCCTTGTTGGAGAAGCGTGTCATGGGGGCTGGGGTTGAGGTCTCAGATGCTCAAGATAGGCTCAGTGTGTCACTGTCTCTTCTGTCTATCTGCCCTTGTAGAACTCTCAGGTCCTTGTCCAGCAATGTCTGCCTGCACACTGCCATAGTAATGGACTAAACCTCTGAAACTGTAAGCCAGCCCCAATTAAATGTTTTCCTTTATAAAGTTGCTGTGGTCATGGTGACTCTTCACAGCAATAGAAACTCTAAGACACATACTAATGCTGTTAGTTCACTGTCATGTTCACTCTGAGCTTATCTCCAAAAAAAGTAATAGTTTTCCACTCTCACCGAAGTTTAAACTCCTTTTTGAAGAGTCTGTCAAAATTTCCTAGGTCTGGGAGATTCTTTATATTTGGGCTCTTACCTACCATACAAACTATTTTATCCTCCTTTGTCACAAGTAGAGTAGTAAGTTCCTAAAACACCATGACATTTAGCACCCTATATCTTTGCCCATATTGTTTTCTTTATCTGTGATGTTTTCCAGCACCTGCTAAGTTCCTACTCACCCTTAAAATTTTTCAACTGTCCCTGCTATAAATTCCTTTTATCATTCCTTCAACAGGCATTGATTGACCCATGGTCTGTCAGGAACTCAGTAACACATGATAAAAAAAAGAAGCTGCATACTCAACTGGAGTTAGCCATTTCTTTCTTGGAAGTACCCTAAACATATTTCTATTCGACATCATACTTTATTATCATTACTCTTTATGGTTTTCTCCCCAATAAGACTAAGTTTCCTAAGGGCAAATCTCAAATCTTAGTTTTTTGTTTTGTTTCATTTTCCTTTTGTAAAAGTCCTTTAATGTAGTAAATATGCAAGAAGATTTTCTGAAATGAAGTAAAATATGAACAAAATGTTTTACACACACTTGATGTAGCTAACATTCAAGTTTACATACATAAAATGATTGGGGCAGTTAATAATGAAAGAATGATTGTGAATATGGGTTGGAACTGAGGAACACTTAATATAGATGTGCATTATGAGTTAGACTTTAGGATCATCACCCCATTCCTTGTGAGGGATAATGAGAAAGAAGCATGGAATTGGCAGAGATAGTGAGGATATAGGTTGGGGGAGGGGCTTTCACATTGTTGCTGAGAATGTAAATTAGTGCAGCAATTATGGAATCAGTATTGAGGTTCTTAAAACAATTAAACATACAGCTAGCATATGATCTACCTAAAATACTCCTGGGTTTATACATTAATGAATCTAAGTCAACATACAACAGAAATATCTGCATACCTATGTTTATTGCAGCACTATTTCAATAACTGAGCTAGGAATGAGTCTAGATATCCAACAACAGGTGAGTAGATAATGAGAATGTGACAGATATACATATATATGAGTTTTATTGAGCCATAAAGAAGAACAAAATTATGCAGTTTTCAGGAAAGCAAGTGACCCCAGAGGACATTCATGTTAACCAAATAAGTCAGACTCAGAAAGACGGCTTGGCTTTTATTCACGCTGTTTTAAATGAAAGTAGAAGGAGAGTGTTTAGGAAGAAGGAGGGAACCAGTGAGAGGTGGGCAACAGAGCAGTGGGGTGAATATGACAGAAATATATGGTACACATGTATGAAAATGTCATAATGGAGCCCACTATGTTATACAATGAATATGACCTTAGAGCAGCGAGAGATCAAAAAACCTCAGAGAAGACTTCGTTGGCCCAAAGGAGAAAACATTAGAGACAGGCTGGGAGATTTGATAACATGTTTCAGACCATCAGGTTCGGAGGACAGTAAAGAGAACCCCTAGCCATTCCCATAAGGCCTGTGGTTTTCTGAGCACTTTCACTTCCTACAAGCAGACAAGGCAGGTATCATTGTTGCCAATTTACGTGCAGAAACTGAGATGAGAGAAAGCAAATGGCTTTCCTGACCCTTGCTAGCAAGTGACAGAGCCAGGGACAAAAAGCCAGGTTTCGTGATGACAGACTCACTGTGCTGCATAACTTTCTCTGTGTGTTAATGTGGGAGCGTACCAACCCTGCTCCAGAGAGAGAAGACACAAGCCAAGAGCACAGAGCTCCAGGAGAGCACTCCTGCCTTGAGTATAGAGTGTCTGCTCTCAGTGTCACACACACAAAATTGAGTCAAGGGAGCCTGAGACTCCATCTTGAAATGGGCCTTAGTAAAATGAAAATGAAGGCAGGGGGATACTTTATTGTAGACAAATGCTAGACTGTGTCATTGTGAATTTATTCTAGTAACTTAAAAATGTCCATTAGAGCCAGACATGGTGGTGCATCCCTTCAATCCCAGCACTTGGGAAGCAGAGGAAGGCAGAACTCTTCGTGAGTTTGAAGCCAGTCTGGTTTACAGAGTGATTTCCAGGACAGACAGAGCTACATAACGAGATCCTGTTTCAACAACACAGTAACAACAATAAATAACAATTATTAATCAGAATTTGGTGCTCACACCTGTAATCAGGCAGGGTGATGGCCATGAATTTGAGGCCAGCTTAGACTATATCATGAGTTCCAGGTCACCCTATCTCAAAAAAACAGATGATGATAACAGATCCATTCCCATTTTGTGAACTGTTTCCTTGGTGGAATAACAAGCTATTAAATAGGTATTTATATGTTTGTTATCTGCAATATTTCTCCAAATGACTAATTTACTTTGGAAAAAATTATTTAGTCTAGTGTTTTAGTACTTTGGAAAAAAATTATTTAGTCTAGTGTTTTAGTACATTCTTTATTTATACATTTAAACATTATAAAGCTGTGAATGCAGGGTTATGCCTGTAACCCAATACCTAGAAGGTTAATGCAGGAAGATATCTGTGAATTCAAGACCAGCCTGGGCTTCATAGTGAATTTGAGATCAGCCTGGGTTACATGGTGAGATCCTATCTCAACAAACCAACCAACCAACAAGAACACTGTAAAATAAAATTTTCTGGCACTTAGAAGAATGATATAGAATCTATCTAGCATTGATCAATGTTAGCCCAGGTACCCTGTGTGATCTTATATTAGTCAGGGCATCAGGTACTAAACTGCTGTCAGTGGCAATCTCTCCTACTCCCCCTCCCCGTCTGTCTCCTTTTACTCTGCCTTGTTGCTGTTACCTTTTCTCTTTTTCTCCTTTCCTCTAGTGTTGGACTTTGTCAAGTGTCTGAAAGATAAAGCTCTCAGGTCTGGGACAGGTGGCCTTTCTAAATCCCTTCTCACAGGTGACTCTATCTCCTTTTGGCAACTTTTCCTAGAAGCTTGCTGTGTTTGCCAGCCTTTCAGAACAGATAGCCTACACATAAAACCCAGTTTAGGTGGATAACAAGAAGAATTATCTGAATAAATAAGGCAAAACCCATTACTATCTTTGAAAAGGCTATTGAAGTTGTAACAATGCATACAACCTTAAGTTACTTGATAACTTAAGGCTCCTCAGATATTGAATTCACATTGCTAGTTCTCCAGACACATTTTCAGCCTATTAATGAAATCACACAAAATATTAATGCTTATAAACCCAAGATTATAACAATAACTTTTAAATAAGCCATGTTAAGCAAAAATATTTTTGAAGCAAATCAGTTTGAGTACAATGATCATTAAGTTTAGTTCCTACCTGGATATACTCAGTGAGGAGCTTCAGCAACAGTGGAAGCCGTCCTGTTCTTGGAGACAGTGTGCATCTAGTTGAGTCTATAGGCTCTGCATGAATACATATGTACTAAGATGTCTATATTATAGGTTATATAAAGCGGTGGGCAAATTACCTTTCTGTCAGCTTTAATAATTAACTTTCATTAACTTTTACAACAATGGAAAGACTCCAGTATGGTCTTGACCTTTGAGACGCTGATCAGCAGAAGTGATGATGACAACAGCTTCCTTGAGTTCCTGGTGAGATTAAACCACTCACTGCACTTGTGTGTGTGTGGCAGAGAGGTTTCATTGGTTTGCAGAGATTTGCACAACCATGTTTAAAAAAAATCTTCACAAGTGTTATCTCCCTGACATTTCACCTACCAGTTGAGATGGGAGTTCAGGGGTGTTGTTTCTTGGCTGGGTGACTCCACAAAACTTAGTAGCTGCAAAAGACATGTGTACAAGCTAACTCCTGGTACAATAAGGGCCCTGCTAGGAAGGCTCTGTCAACTCCAGGCCACAGTCCTGTGTTTGCAGTCTGATTTCTGGTCTCACCACTGCTCTTGTGAAAAGCAGTGATCCCTCTGTTTTTAAAGTCAATAAATATTTTCATCACTCTTCTTGTTTAACCTTTTAGCCTTTGACCTTACTGCTCTCTCTTCACAATCTCCTCTTTAAAAGGTTAGCATGTTTTTCTACCCGACTTCATTTTCCACCTTACATTTCATTGCCAACTACTTGCCTACCCTGTTCCTTCTTCAGCATCCCCAAGGTTCTGTCCTGGATTCTGCTCTCTTTCTCTCCATTTTTTCCATAAATAAAAATTCCATATTCCCAGTGGCCCTCAGATTTCCAAGTCCAGCCAGACTTGCTCAGGATCTCTGCAGGACCACCCTGATGGCTTCTAGACCTGGCATACCCAAGTCTGAGCCTTTGATTTTCCCTTTCAAATCTCCTCCAACTCTGCTTTCCATTTCAGAAAGGACACCCCCTTCTGTCGGAAATCCTGTGACCCTTTCCTTTTGCAGACAGTCTGTCACCTCTAGCCACATCACCCGCTCCACCGTCTCCTTGTCATAAAAAGCCACCATTTTACCTCATCACCACCGAGGCCATCAACATCTTTTGCAAGAGCCCCTTGCTGCTTTCCTGTCTCCATTCTCAGCTCGCCACTTTCCCTACCCACTAGTCAGAATGAACTTTACATGCTAACCTCTTTAGGGAGCTAAGGATTATACTTAAAGACCTCCAAAGTCTTGCACAGTACCCTCTTGTCCAGGTCCCCACCTCAGCTGACACTTGCCCAGTGTCTCCTCCACACCTGCTGCAGTGGCCTCTGCTGATCCCCTGAGTTTGCAGATTCCTTTCTGGTATCACCCCTCTGCTTTAAATGCTCTCCTTCCTTTTCTGTCTGTCTTATTATCTGACTTCCCCTTCTTCAGAGAGAACCTGTTTGCCTTCTTGATTTCAACAAACCCTTCATGACTTTCTCTCCTTATATCTTTAAAAATAAAGCATTATGTTTAAATATCCACATTTATATACTTGTGTGATGTTTGACTCCTTCATCAGAATGACAGCTTCAAGCAAGGAGGGGTCCTTTCTGGGTACCACTGCATCTCTAGCACCCATGACAAATCACTTGCAGAATAACTGACAGTTACCGAATGAGTTATATTTGATACATTCAGTTCTAAAAGAATAGGAAGGTTGCTGAAGTTTGTTGTAAGCTAATCTAACTCATTTAAAATATGGTGCATACATGTACTTGCTAAGTAATTAAACTAGCAAAAGTACCATTTATCTCTTTATTTTATTTTTTGAGATAGCATCTCACTGTGTGGCTCTGACTTGCCTGGACCTGGCTATGTAGACCAGGCTAGCTTTAACTTCACAGAGATCTACCTGCCTCTGTCTCCCAAGTGCTGAGATTGAAGGCTTTTGCTTCTAGGCCCAGCTAGCTCATGATTTTATTAATAATAACTAACATTAATTAATTCCTACTATGGGTGCTAAACAGTGTAATTGTATTTTATTAGGTTTGTCTCATTTAATTCTTACAAGAATTATCCACAGCACAGTATTTTAATTCATATTCCAGTTACAAATGAGTATATTGAGATTTGATATGAATAGTGGAGCCAGGTGATTTAGCTCTATCACTTCTTTAACAACTATATAAAATTACTTTTGATTACTTTACCAAATGTAGGCCTCATTTGTTCAGAGCACTGTGCCTTGATCAAATTGCATGTTTAGGTTTGGGTGCTGAAAGAACTGGAAAATGTTGTACTTAAAAATATAGTCTTAGAACTATTGATCAGAACTAAAATGATTTGTTTAGAACAAATAAGAGAGTTTGTGGCTGGTGAATGCAAGCTGAGCAAAGATAAATGAATGACATTTCTATTTACTCATGATAATCAACTAGAGAATTTAATAGAAAGATTCCATTGAGACTTAACAAAAGCTACAAAGATTAGTGGTGCTAAACCTTATCTATAGACACAAGAAATCTACAAAGAAAATTACAGACTATCTTTAAGGATAGACAAATTTAAGGAAAAATATAAAGCTGTATATTTTCATATATATGAAGGCTCAATATCATAATGAGAGTTATTTAAATTAAATGTAATAATAATAATAATAATTTTTGAAAAACCTACAAACTGGATAAACTTGACCCAAAACTTGTATGTAACACAAAAGGCTAAGAAAAGCCAAGACAAACTTGAAGTAGAAAAAAAATTGAGAGAGTTAATTTGCATGATACACATTTTTTCATTGTTAATTGATAAAGGGGACTTAGCCTACTGGGAGTGCTGTTGTCACTGGGCAGGTAGTCCTGGGCTGTACAGGAAAAGCAGCTGAACTTGAGCCCAGAGGCACCAGTAAGCAGTTCTGTTTCAGTTCTGGCCTCCAGGTTTCTGCCTTAACTTCCTTGAGCGATAGATTGAAATACTGCTTCTCCCAAATCAAAAGTAAAATAAAGTACATTTAAAAATAATTTTAAAAATCATAGTAGTTATGACAGTGCTGTATTTGTGATGTGGAGACAATTAAATCAATGGGAGCAGACCAGAAGTTTCAGGATCACACACGGAAACTATTTATAACAGGGTTACATGATGGTAAACAAAGGTTACCATCAACTGGCTACCCACACGGAAAATTCCATTTCAGATTTCCCAGGATTCAGGAATTAGAAGCAGGAGGATGGTGGGTTTGAAGACTATCTGAGCTATATAGCATGACCCTGAGTCAAAATTCTTTTTCTTTTTAGATCTCAATTTTGCATCATACTTACAAAAATTAAGTTAACTAAAAACTCAAATACAAAAAGTAGGAAAATTAACCTTTAAATGGGGAAAATAATATGCCATTGTAATTTTTCTTTTTCTTTTTTAAAGATTTATTTATTTATTTATTTTTTATTTATTATGTGTACAGTGTTCAGCCTGCATGTATGCCTGTAGGCCAGAAGAGGGCACCAGATCTCATTATGGATGATTGTGAGCCTCCATGTGGTTCCTGGGAATTGAACTCAGGATCTCTGGAAGAACAGCCAGTGCCCTTAACTGCTGAGCCGGCTCTCCAGTCAGCCATTATAATTTTAAGCAACTTATAAAAAAAATGCCTCTCTCTCTCTCTCTCTCTCTTTCTCTCTCGGTTTTTTGAAACAGGATTTCTCTGTGTAGCCCTAGTTGTCCTGGAAACTCACTCTATAGACCAGGATGGCCTCGATTTCCAAGATCCACCTGCCTTTGTCTCCCAAGTGCTCAGAGTAAAAGTGTGAGCTACCACTCCCCAGCTAAAATATGCACAATTTAAAGGAAAAGATGGTTAAATTCAACATCATTAAGATTAAATCATGAAAGACAATATAGTAAAAGTGAAGAGAGGATCCACACTGGAGAAGCAATTGGCTCCACTTCAATCTTAAAAAAAAAAAAAGTTCTTATTCTTGTTAATATTATATGTGGAGGGGTATGTCTATGTACCACACATGTACCTGGTGCCCAGTGCGCCCAGAAGAGGGCGGCAGGTCTCCTGGAACTGGAGTTTCAGGTGGCTGTGAACTACCATGGGGACTCTAGGAGTCAAACCCAGGTCCTCTGCAAGAGCAACAAGTGCTCTTTACTGCTGAGTCATCTCTGTAGCCCCTCCAACTGAATCCTAAAAAGGATTACTACCAACAGAAAAGACTCTTAAAAATCAGTAAGACAAAAGGCAGAACTCACAGAAAATGTGAAGTACCAGTTAACATATAAGAACAATCTCAATTACACTGAAGATCAAGGAAATGTAAATTAAAACCACAATGAAAAAATTTGACATCTAGCAACAATAGCAACAGGCCTTTCTCTGTGTTTGAGTGGGGCATGAAGAAAAAGAAAAGCATAATTTCTAATAAAAAATTAGCTATAGGGACTTTAAAGAGATCCTTGCAAATCATTGACATGTTCTTAAACTTAATCTTTGTTTTGTGGTAAGTTTGCTTTTGCTTGTCAGACACCACTAGCAAAATGCTTGTCTAGGGTGTATCCTGGTAGAGCACTCGCTGAGAGGGCCTGCTTTCAAGTCCTCAAGACCAAATAAACAAAACAAACAAAACCAAAACCAAAACCCAAATGGTTGACGATATCATCAGAGATATGGAGTTATAACAGCTCTCATACTACTGAATGAGAGTAAATATAGCCACTGTTTCCCAGAATAGCTTCCAACTATCTTATCAAGTTGAAGCTACACATCTCTAAGACTTATACAAACTTCATGTTATAAAATGAGTATGTCTTGAAGCTCTAATATAAAGCATCATGGCTAGTGTTAACAATAACAAACTTAAAATTTGCCAAGAAACTAGTAGATCTTAAGTGTTATCACACACACACACACACACACACACACACAGAGACAGAGACAGAGAGACAGGAACGGAGACAGAAGAACAGGAAAGCTGGATATAGAGTTGTATGCCTATAATATCAGTACTTAGGAGGCTTAGGCAGGAGGCCAGTCTGAAATAAATATTAAGAAACTTTTAGAGAGACAGAAACAAGGTGGGGATTAAAAAGAAAAATGCTTATGATTCATGGATATGCACACACACACACACACACACACATACCCCCCACCACACACACATGCAATGAGAATATAAAAAGAAACAGGATTGTGATTGTCTTTGGGGAAATGAATAGGACTAGGAAGTAGGCTTTAATTTTTTCTTTTTCCTCTTGCAGATTTGTTTTAAAAAAATGAAGTGTGCATTAATTTTCTAGGACTGGCAGTACAAAGCACCATGAAACACACCTGTAAAACTAACAAAAAAGGTATTTTCCCTCACTTCTGAGAGCCAGAAATTCAAAATCAAAGTGTTAGCAGGGCATGTTGCAGTGAGACACTGGCCAGGACACTTCCTGCGTGCTCCTACCTTCCAGTGATGGTCTTCCACCTCTCGCACCCTTGTCTGACAGCATCACTCCAGTCTCTGCCTATCTTCACTGTGCATCTCCATTTTTTCCCCTTATAAGAAAAATATTAGTCACTTTGGATCAAGAGCACATTCTACTCTGATAGGAGTTTGTCTTAACTACATCTGCAGTGTCCCCATTTCCAAACCAGGTCTACTTCAAGTACTTCTTTAAGATTTTCAGCATCGTTTTCAGAGATGCATATCAGTCCATAACAAGATGTAATTTACAAGCAGTGAAATATGTCAATTTTGAATGTACATTTTAGTGGGTTTTAACAAATGATTATACTCACATGTATTAGTTTTTTATTGATCCTATGGCAAATTGCTGTACACTTGATCTGAAATAACACAGATTTATAATCTTATACTTCTACAGGTCGGAAGTCTTCCATGAGTCCTACTAGACTAAAATCGGTGTTCCACATGACTGTGTTCCTTGCTGGCCACTCTGGAGGAGACTCTGTTACCTTATCTCTTCTCATCTAAAGGCTGCCTGTATTCCTTGGCTCATGATTCCCATTTTCAAAGCTGGCAGCATCCTATCTCTCTGCTCTTTCTTCTGATGTCAATCTCTATTGCCTATGGTTGTAAGAGTCTCTAAATCTTCACCCTTAATTACATTTAAAAAGCTCTTTCTGCCACATAAAGTGACATATTCACAGATTTGGCATATTGGGACACAGTTAACTTTGGAAGTCATTATTCTGCCTAGCACCTCAGGGAACATCCACCCAATCAAAGTGGAGAACATTTCCATCCCACCAGGAAATGAAATCATCTCCTTTCTCAGCCAATCCCAGTCAACTCTCAGAGGCAACCTCCATTCTGATTTCATCATAAGTTTGATGAGTTTGACTCATTCTAGATCTTCATATAAATGGGAGATACAGAGTGTTCTCTTGTTTGTGTCTCACAGCTTAATATTTTTTGCAGTTTACTTATATTGCTGCCCACTGCTTTTTATTGTTGTGTAGTATTCCATTGTATAAATGTAATAAAATTTGCTCATAACTCTCTTGTTGATGAGTTTGTGGACTGTTTCTAACTTGAGACTGTTATGAACATTTTTATACAGTGCTTTGTGAATAAATATTTAATTTCTCTGTAGTGCTATGAGAATTATTAGGCTATGAGACAGAAACGTGTAACTGTATAAAACCATGGAGCAGTTTTAGGAAAGTAGTTTTATTTACTATGATTCTCATCATCATTGCTGGAGAATCTCTTTTGTTTCTTATCTTGCCAACAGCTGATATATCAATTTTCAGGTTTGGCTGTTATTAATGAGTGTTTATTTATTTAAAAACAAAGCAAAAAATTTGAAACCACCTTAAACTAGTAGCAGTTCACTATTTCCCCAAATATCTTAGGAAATAAAGTCATTTTTTTCTCCTGCCAAAGTTTATCATTGGAATAGTCCTCTTGGCCACTTGTCATTCTATTTCTTTAAGATGGTCAGTGTTCTTGTGTGTGTGTGTATGGTATGTATATATGTATGTTTGCGTGTGGTGGAGGTACTTGCTCATGTCAAAGCTAGAAGCTGACATCAAGATATCCTCCTCAATCATTCCTCCACCTTACTGTTTAGAAAGGTTTTTCAACGAACCCAGAACTCACTATTTTGTCTATGTTGACTGGCCAGTGAGCCCCTGGGGTCTGCCTGTCCTCATCCACCTTCCTTTTCCCTACCAACCAGTAGTGCTGGGGCTGCAGATGTGTGCTTCAATGCCCGGCTTTTAAAAGACTGTTGGCCAGTCTCAGGTCCTCCTGCTTGTGCAGTAAGCACTTTGTCCACTGTATCATCTCCCTAGTCCATATCTTTATTTTTGTATCCCAAGTGCTTAACACAATAGTGGGCATGTAGCCAATGTTTAAATGGATATCTTTCTTTCAATAGAAAAACCACACTTTCAAGCTTGTGCTGAAACCTCAATTCTATACCATTTACAAATTTGAATTGAGATAAAATCCATTTTTATTCTGTTCTCTACTAATAGTGGAAAAGATTTGCTGAATTTAAGAAGACAACTAATGTGTTCTCACAAACCACAGGGCTGTTCAAAAGTGACATCCCAGGACTCAGAGCACTGCTGAGAAGCAAGCATTCCTATTTAGTAACAGGCATTGTTCTACTCTCTCTCCCTAAAAGGAATGGCCTCCCACCTACATTGACTCTTCCTAGAAGCAAGAACTTCTGGGTAAAATTTCTAGAACTTGAGCTTCAGCCCTGAAGCCCAGAACCCTCTTTTGTGGGAGTCCCTGGATAAGTGTATCTACCACCCCTCATCAAAGAAGCCCCTCTTCATAGCAAATGGAGACCATCACAGAAAACTATAAGATACAATGCAAGGATCAGCAGATCACAGTGAGCCCCAACAGATACTCTTACATCATAGCTCCTGCACTCATGGCTCAGGGAACATTGTAGGGTAGGGTGGGTAGATTGTAAGAGCCAGAGCAACAGGAAGTCTGCCTCTCCTAGAAATGGCTGCATAAACAAGACTGAATAATGGCAATATTAATGGCCATACTAATGTCAAAGGAGGAAAATGACATGGGGTCTCATCCCCTAAACAGAACTACAAGCAACTAATGTCTGTTGGGAGGAAAATTAGCCTCCCCCAGGGTTAAGCCTCCTCATTGGTTGTCCAATGCAGAGTGATCAGCCTTGCAAGCTACATACACACAGACAGAAAAAAAGGAACTCAACAAATTGTATTTATGTTTGTACATACATATACATATATATGTACATAACAATAATAATCAAAGAAAAAGAAGCTATCAACTTGAAAGTGGGGATGTGGGGCATGGGAGGGGTTGGGAGAAGGTACCTGGGAAAGGCTGGAGGGAGAAAGGAAGGAGGGAAAATTATGTAATTCTATTTCAATTGAAAATATATTTTAAAAGAAGTCCAGAATTTAAATTCAGTTTAAATATAACTGAGTACCTGAAGTATTCGTGGTCAGAATCCAGGGGTTCTATTGCAGCTTAACAAAAAGACATGTGAGGGGCTGGAGAGATGGCTTAGCAGTTAAGGACACTGGCTGCTCTTCCAAGAGACTTGGGCTCATCGATTCCTAGCACTCACTTGACAGCTCACAACTATCTGTAACTCCAGTTCTAAGAGATCTGATGCCCTTTTCTGGCTTCCACAGGTAATAGGCACAATGTGGTGCTTACACATATGTGCAGGTGAAACACCCATAAACATAAAAAGTAAAATAATAATTTGAAAAATTGTTTTTGTTTTTTTTTTTTTCGAGACAGGGTTTCTCTGTGTAGCTTTGCGCCTTTCCTGGAACTCACTTGGTAGTCCAGGCTGGCCTCGAACTCACAGAGATCCGCCTGGCTCTGCCTCCCGAGTGCTGGGATTAAAGGCGTGCGCCACCACCGCCCGGCTGAAAAATTGTTTTAAAAAGTGCATGTGAGTTGGTAAGCATGAGTATTTCACAGGGGACATTCCATAGTTTCTAGCAGATTCTCAATGATAAAGATATGTGAAAAGGTATATAGCAGGGTTTACAGGTTTAATATTGTGACACAGGCCGGGCGGTGGTGGCGCACGCCTTTAATCCCAGCACTCGGGAGGCAGAGCCAGGTGGATCTCTGTGAGTTCGAGGTCAGCCTGGGCTACCAAGTGAGTTCCAGGAAAGGCGCAAAGCTACACAGAGAAACCCTGTCTCGAAAAAACCAAAAAAAAATATATATATATATATATTGTGACATAGTTATGAGAATTTTTGTAAAAAAAAAAATAGTAGTGCCTTTTAAAATAACTGACTTGATGGATTCCCTACTCTCCCTAAGTTGACTAAATTTCAGTGGTTTAGAGAATAGATCAAAACATTTATTGACTTAATACAGGTATATTTCCAAATATCATTGTGAAATTGGCAGAAATTGAACTGGGAAACAAATCTCTTGGTCTTAGAAATGAATAATAAGAGTTCAACTCCTTCATACTTGAAATCATACAAAGTTTTCTTATGAGTCCCAGGCTGCCCTCTCTGTGCCCATACAAATTATCTTTTCTTATTTATCTGTAATGCTTGGAAATTAGACAGTTTTTCTTATAGTCTTCCTAAGGACTGGCCCCCAAAGAAATCAAAACCATCAAAGAAAACAACTCCCCAACTTAATATAGATGTCTATTAACCCCTGTTAGTATCAGGAGACAACAGATGGTAACTCATATTTCTGAATGTCAAGGTAGCCAGTACGCAATCAGAAACAAGCTTTGTAGTGTTTCATTTTTCAAAATTGAGACAAGAATGTAAGAGGAAAACAAAAATCAATCTTGTAGAAGATGCTTTTAAGGAATGTCTTTCAATTGGAAGAGTATGATTGGGGCAGCATAGTCATTCTCAGATATTTGTGTTGGGAAAGGGTGGCTAAGGAAGGGCTGATATGATGCTGAAGCATTGCAGGAAGTACTCATTGTACAGACTTGACAAGTCACCTGGGACTCATGATTCTCATTTCATGCTTGTCATATTTCCTTTATTGCTTCTTATTTCAATTCGTTTTATTATGTGTAGGAGTATAGGACTTCTTATAGCAATGTTGGAATGAAGGATTACATTTTATAAGTTTAAACACATTATAACCTTCTGCCCTCATCAGGCCTCCCTCCCACTGCTAGAGTCTTCATTTTAAAGATAGGCAACCTGTAAAGAATGGGTGTGCAGAGTGGGTGTGGGACGGCTGGATTCGTCATTTTGAAACTACCATACACTTTATTGCAGATATTATTTAACATTTTGGAAGTGGGCCAGCTTCACCTTTGGAAAAAATTAACGAGTTGGCAGGGTTTTACACCAGTCCTCTGTGGTGGGATTTTCAAGTGAATGACCAATGTTTCTAACATAGACGTTGTCTATACGAGTCCCAACTTCCAAAACCAAATTGATCCTTTTCATTTCTCTGCCAAATTCAGTGACTCTCTATGGCTATTTTCCTAAATCTTGGTACTATTTACTGATTTCTCTTTTTTCTTCTTAGTTTTAAATTTTCTTTGATTTTCCTGTCCCCTGTCACTCTCTCTCCAGCTGGTTGACGTCTTAGTTTTCTCTCTTCTAATTCCACACTCATTCGTTTAGAGAATTTCAGTCTTATGATCATGATTCTAAAAGCAGGATTGAAGTCTTCCCCAGGAATTCAAATAATTTGGCCTCCTACAAGAATGCTAAGGTGACAAGGCCGCACGGTGGTGGTGCACGCCTTTAATCCCAGCACCTGGAAGGCAGAAGCAGGAGGATCTCTGTGAGTTCGAGGCCAACCTGGATTCAGAGCGTATTCAAGGACAGGCTCCAAAGCTACACAGAGAAACCCTGTCTCAAAAAGAACAAAATAAAATAAAATAAAACAAAATAAAAGAATGCTAAGTGACCCTGCAGCAACTGAAAACAGTGGCATAATATCATTCTTGTGCCAGTCTGGCAAGAAGTAAAGGTTTACTTCTGACCATACACGTGTTCATTTCTTAGTATATCCTACATATTTTGGAAATATTTATCAATATTTTTAAACATTTATTAAAAATTGAAAAAATAGAATTTGACTTGGCAATTATATTTCTAAGAAATTACCTTGCAATATGTGTTATAAATAAGTTCATAAACTGAATCTAAGGGTTTGTATAACAGCAGTGTTTCACAGTTGTAAGCAGTGATTGTGGAATAACAGTAGCTTTCTCTAAACCATCTTGACTTTTAGCAACAATAGTTACTAATATAGAACTAGTTAAACACACAAAGTGCATCCAAACAATGCCACACACTTCATACTTGTCTCTTGGTTCCCTGATTTCTCCCACACTGTTCTCCTGATGCTGTGGCATGTGAGGCTGTAATCAGCTGTAATTCCCTTTTGTTTCTGGCTTTCTGTCAATCCTCTCCCTCTTCTTCAGTGTTTGCTGGCTTGACTCTCCCTCTTACCACAGTGTTCTAGTCTTGACCCACTGCCATGGACTTGCAGTAACAGATAGAAGAACCACTTACCACCCTTTGTTTCCTCACATGGAAGATGAAAACAACAATCCCTACAAGGAGCAGAGGTACCTACTTTTCAAATTAGATTAAGTAGGAAATTTTAGTTTCTAGCACATAGAATATGTTCAATAAATGCTATTTTCTGCTTTCTCTGTGGAGCTTCATCTCTAATCCATATTGCATGCTGATGCCAAAGTAATTTTCTGAAAATACTTTTTCAGTTTTGAACCCCTTGGTCAATTCACTTTTGTGTTATTAATATACTTTGGAATCAGACTGGTCAAATAGCATCATGACAGCTGGACAGCTGTTGATGCTCCAGGGTAAGTCTAGAAGGAAGACTTTCAACTGCTCTCACCCCAGAGCTGAACTGGCACAGTTAGGTAAGCCCTTCACCCTACCTTTTAAATGCTCTAGAAATGACTTGTGTCTTCATCAGAGCAGAAACCGTGGGTAAGCAGAGGGAGCACACTTATCCATCTGTGCTCAAGCTCTCACACTTATTACTTCTATCATGTCAGTTTTGTTTTCTTTCCTACTTTTGATTTATTGGCCCAAGTCAACCATTTGTCTCCTGTCCTTTTCACATTCATTTCTGAGATGGAATTTTTTATGCAAAAAATCTCATTTACTCATTGTAAAGATAAATGTAATGGAAATGTACAGAGGATAAAAAGGAAAGTCAATTTTCATAATGCCAGTTTTGCTCTCTTAACAAAGTTAATCAAGAGTCTGTCAAGATAAACTTTGGTTGTAGCAATACACTTAGATGAAGAAAGCTACAATCACCTTTTGTGTATCTTAAAAGCAGCAATCTTTTACTTTTGAATGGTTTTGGTGGATTTGAAGCAAAAATTACACCATCTGGACATATTCAAAGCCTTGTAGCCACTTTCTATTGCTGAGCAGAGGAGCTAGAAGCAAAGAGCCCCTGAGCAAAGCAGACAAGCTTCTGGAGACCATCAGAGTCAATCAGAGCTTGGAACAAGAGGTGCTACCCGGGAGGCAGGCCTTTAGGCCCCTGGGCTCTCCCCTCCTGTGCTCTCAGTTCATGGCTGGAGCTGAACTGTGGATTTTCTTCATCTCCACAACCTGACCTCAGGGTTTCCTTTTCTTCCGTACACAGATCATTTCCCAGGGAGTGTTTTACCTCCTGAGCCCCTGACATTCACTCTCAGGGTGAGCCTCAACGCTCATCCTAACACCATGCTCCATAAGTTGTTTTGCCAAAGCACAGTGCTCATACTTCATTATCAGACTTCCTTGACATTTGACTTACGTATGCTAATGTATTGTTATCTGATAAATGGGCAATGTGCACTGATTAAGTATAGTAATGTGGTCATTTTTTAAAAGCATGGAATATGACATTTGGTTGGTTAGGAATATAACCTTGCTATTTTAGTATTATTCCTATGAGAAAATCAGATCTGATGTGTAATCTTTCGACTTATCACACCCTTTGTATAATACAACTCATCTAAGTTTAAGAGCTGCTTGCTAGGGGATTACTATTTATAATTGCTAGATGTTTTGTTGAATTCACTATGAAGTAACTAAATAGACAATTCATATCAACTCTAATGTATTCTTTATGACGAAGTTAAAACTTTCGAAACACGGGGAGGAACACATAAATTAAGAGAAGGAATGAAAAATAGCTCCTTTTGTTGAAGAGAGCTTTCTTAACAAAACTTAATACTGATCAATAGCTAACTTTTTCTTTTCTTTCAGTGCTGAGCCCTCAGTCATACTAGGCAAGCACTCCACCATTGGACCCCACCTGCCAGCCCTAGGCAAGCACTCCACCATTGGACCCCATCTGCCAGTCCAGTAGTTGGCATTTGTGTCCTTGATTCAGGAGTGTATTGCTCTTTTTTTTTTTTTTAATAGGAAATGGAATTCCCATTGGACTTTCTCTTTTCTCTTTTAAAGTATTTTACCATAGAATCTTTCTGATCCAGGCTAATCCAGCATAGAAAGTTAGTCAACATTTAGAAGAAAGACTATTATGAACTTTATATTCCCTTTCAAATAGCTTAGAAATTTATTTTCTAAATTCATGACTAACCCCAAATTTTTTCTTATACCTCTTTGCGTATTCATAGAAACCTGAAAAGCCCTCCAAACAAATTCGGTTCCATCAATTTGTTCTTTCACTTTCTGAAACAACATTGTCACAGAGAAAGGCTCATATATGTAGTCTTCCCCCAGAGCATGGTGAATAGCATTAAGTGGACTTGGGGATGAAGATTTCTTAATCCTTTCCTGTTGGCTAATATTCCTTTTTCTTCCTATCCTTTCTTTGTTGTGGATTTGAAAGAACTATTCCTTTTTTTTTTTTTTTTTTACTTCTTAGAGTTCTTTGTATCTATAAAGAGAACAATCTGACAGCAGGGAATGAGCATGAGATCTAGTCATGTCCTTTGGGAGTCTCATGATTATTCATTGAAAGATCTTTGGTTTGTAATACAGAAGTCAGCACCAGTTAAACAAATCTCTCTCTTCTTTCTTTCTTTCTTTCTTTCTTTCTTTCTTTCTTTCTTTCTTTCTTTCTTTCTTTCTTTCTTTCTTTCTTTCTCTCTTTCTCTCTCTCTCTTTCTTTCTCTCTTTCTTTCTTCCTTTCTTTTCTTTTGCATGTGTGTGTTGCTCATGTGGATATGCATGTGTGTATGTGTGTGGGTATCTTCTTTGACCACTCCTGACTCTGAAATTTTCCAATTCTGGTTAATCTAGCTATTCAGCTTGCCATGGGAAATCCCCTGTCTACTTCTCGAGTGCAGTCAGGTGGCTTGTCACCCCTGAGCTTTATTCACTGAGCCATCTCCCTGACTTCTTTTACACTCAGTTTCTGTTATCCCCTTTTCTGACCTGAAGTGATTTTCTAAAATGTTCCTTCACTTCAGTGTTTCCAAATCTGACAATTCTTTATTTTGTTTTATTTATTGTGGGAGTCTGTGGGAGTCCAGCTCTGACCTGCTCCCACCTTTTGAAGGGTTCTTAGGTGGAGAAGAGAGGCATGAGGAATTTCAGATAGAATAAGAGACCCAGATGACCAGAAGAAAGACAGAAACACAGGATAGCTTCAGGAGGGCCTGGGTCAATACCCACCTGTAGTGATATTGTATTTGTGTTCTAACAAATAAAGCTTGCTTGAGGATCAAAGAACAAAGTCAGCCACTATATTAAATATAGAGATCAGGCTGTGGTAGTACAAGCCTTTAATCTTAGCGTTCAGGAGGCAGAGATTCATCGGATCTCCTTGAGTTCAAGGCCACACTGGGAAAAGAGCGAGGCGTGGTGGCACACGCCTTTAATCTCAGCACTAGTTAACCATAGAGGTCTGGATGTCTGTACAGACAGACAGGAAGTGATAGAGCTGGCCAGAAAGAGGAAAGTGATGTAGCTGTACGGAGAGAGGAAGTAAGATGGCAGGGCACAGAAAGGTACATAAGGCGTGAGTATACAGAAAGTAGCCCTCTTGGGTTGAGGATTTCCTAGTGGTAGTAGCTTGTGGATGGCTTGTTCTATTCCTCTGATCTTTCAGATTTCACACCAATATCTGGCTCCAGGATTTTTAGTAATAAGACCATTTAAGATTTGTGTTACAACCACCAGTCTCTTCATTTATTCAAAAGGGTTTTTTATAATATGCCAAGGGGCAAGGCAAAAGACCCTCTGTAATTGCAAGATCAAAGCATACAATACAGCCAAGTGTAGACCCTTCCAAACACCTGGTAACCACACCTGTGGTCAAATCATTATGCAGCCCTGCTGGGTAAAGCAAACTCAGATTCACTGACCCTGAGTAATTTCTCACCAGGAAGCCTCTGTGGGCTCCCACAATTTATTTATGGCTATAAGAAGAAAATATCATTTTAAGGTTCAAATATATTAGGTAAATGGTTACATTTAGTTACAATCTTACTTTTATAAAGAAAAATTAGTAATACACATTTCCTTCAATAAACACCATGCCTGGAGAGATGGCTCAGGAGTGCTTGCCACCAAGTTTAGGTTTGATTCTTGGGACCTATATAGTGGAAGGAGAGAAGTTGTCTTCTGACCTGCATGTTTCCACCCTGGGTCTCATGGTTGCCCATGATAAATAAATGTAATAATTTTTTAATTAAAAAATTCATGCCTTACAGGGCACTGAAAAAATGGCTTTTTCCTTCTGATGAGACATCAGGAGGTAGTGGGAAGATATTGTAGGTCATAGGTATGCAGATAAACACTGTCAAGTTAAGAACATGTAATAAAGGAGCCAGCATCCATGAACTTGTGTCATCCCAGTACAGAATCCTTGGTTCTGTATTGAATCATAGTGACAGTCTATTTATAATCTTACAGGATGTCTAAATAAAGGAGTTAGATTCATTAATCCACGATGCTCAAGGTGTCTCAAAGAAACATGGTTGAATTTTCAGCAAGTAAAGAGCCTGAATCAGATTAAACTAGTGAGCATTTTTCCCCAAGATGATGAGTGGTTCAAGTGTCCAGATATATGCCTTGTTGTCCTTTCTTTGCATGTTAACTTATAAGACTCCATGTTTCCTCCTTGTGGATTGGGAAAATCCTGCATGGTTACTAGGCAGGTAACTTTGGCTACAAATGACTTTGAAACTCCAAGTCATGTAGAGTGGCTCAGGCAACTGAGAAGATCAAAGACAGGTTTCAGAGAAGGCTTGGTCATGGAAGCTTGTTGGAGTCATGTCTCTGAGAACGTCTTGGCTCTGCTGTCCTTTTTAGTTTCAGTTATCACCTTGGATTTGCCTTATAAGCGCTGAGATAGGGACTAATAATTGATTAGCTTGAGTCACAGTTGACCAGCAAAAAATTGCCTTTCCAGGGTCTTTTGATGACCACATGTCCAAATGGTATACTAAAGGGAGGGAGAAGGACCTTCCTCCTACCAGTTTTCTCCTTTTTATTAGATAGAATTGTGGTATGATATTGAGTAACCTTGAGCCACACATATGGTGAAAATTTTAAAAACAAAATCATCTAAATCCTAAAGACTAAGGCAGAACCTAAGAAAGCACTCTGGGCCCTGACTCTATAGAAATTCCATGGCAGCCTTGAATGATTTATGCTGAGAAAAAAAGAAGCTTTTTTGCATTTTATGTAAACTACTATTATTTTTTTTTTTTTTTTTTTTTTTTTTTTTTTTTTTTTTTTTTGGTTTTTCGAGACAGGGTTTCTCTGTGTAGCTTTGCGCCTTTCCTGGAACTCACTTGGTAGTCCAGGCTGGCCTCGAACTCACAGAGATCCGCCTGGCTCTGCCTCCCGAGTGCTGGGATTAAAGGCATGCGCCACCACCGCCCGGCCTATTTTTATTTTCTGTAGATCAGTAAATTAGGATCTCTGGAGTCCTGAAGATTTTTTTAAGTGAGTCTTGGAGGCCCAGGTGTGTGTGTATGTGTTTATGTGAGTGTGCTTGCAGGTGTGTGTGTGTGTGTGTGTGTGTGTGTGTGTGTGTGTGTGTGTGTAGGTCAAAGGTCAATGTCAATTGTCTTCCTCCAGTATCATCATTTCTAATGAACTCTTGGGGCCTGACTATATATAACCTTCTGCTACCTTCACCCCCAGCTGGGCTTGTAAATGCATGCCAGCATGCTGAGCTTTTACATGGGTTCTGGGGATCTGAACTCATGTCTCCGTGCCTGTGCGTCAGGCACTGTACCGATAATGCCATGGTAATTTGAATATTGACCCCAGAAGACTTCCTGGAACTAGTAAATATGTCACTTTATATGGGAAGAGGGACCTTGCAATGTGAGTAGGTTGAGATGGGCAGAGTGGCTTATGTGAGTTGTTCCCATAAAACCACAGTGTCCTTGTAAAAGAGACAGTGGAGTAAGGGAAGAGGTTAGGACTGTACTGTATCACAGGCTTTGAAGATGGAGGAGGGGCTACAGCCCAGCATGGGCAGCCTCCAGAAGTTGAAAGAGGCAGGAGATGGGTTTGTCCTAGAACCTCCAGAAGGATGCCTTGATTCTGGACCAAAAGGACTGCTTTTGGACTTCTGACCTCCAGTAGTGTAAGATAATAAATTTATATTGTTTTAAGACACTGAGTTTGTGCATCTTTGCTTATAGCCACAATAGAGACCAGTAAAAACAAGTAACCGTTTGTCCTTTAAACTCAAATTTTCTTCCCAGGTGTACAGTGAAGTTTTCCAAAGAGTATATGACATATTGTAACAATAGACTAACTGCATCAAATATGAGCCTCCAGTCGTCCTCCTTTAAAAGCAGGTATTAAAGGGACTTAGAAGAAATGTGAAATAACACCATTTTCATCACTTTTTTTATTTTTATTTATTTTCATGTGAATTGGTGTTTTGCCTGCATGTGTGTCTGGATGAGGGTGTCAGATTCCCTGGAACTGGAGTTACAGACAGTTGTGAGCTAGCTGCCTTATGGGTTCTGGGAAGTGAATCCGGGTCCTCTGGGAGAGCAGCCAGTGCCCTCAACCCCTGAACCACCTCTCCAGCCCCATTTTCATCACTTTTTAAAACTTGGTTTTTAAAATTTAAAACTAGGTTGCTTATGTTACCCTATAAGAGGTTTATTACTTTCCTTCAGATAAAGTGACAGTGTAAAAGATCTCATTATTGACTTAGGAGGCAGTAAACACTGTAACTCTAAGGCACAGAAATAAGGATCTTCGTGGTCACCAATCATTTTTGAGGGAATTAAAATTATCCTCAGACAAAAAACTTGAGAATGGCTGTTTCAGCCTAAATGACATAGTAGAAAAGCTGGTAGCAACAATTTTGGATCACAATTTTATTTACCACATTATCAAAAGAGGCTTTTACCAAAAAGATCAAGTAGAAGTGCCAGCTCTCACTGCAATTGGACCCATTTAAGATCTGGGCCCAATCTGTGCCAGCCACTCTAAACAGACTGGCACTGAAAAGTTAGCCATCGGACCCATAACCCTCAATACTCTTAGACCTGAGTTTCCTGGAATCCACTGTGGAGCAGAAGAGAACCAACTCAAGGAAGTTGTCCTTTGACCTCCACATGCACACTATGGCATGAGCATGTCTGCACTCTCACATGCATTCTGCATGCACACACACAAAAAAATAAGCGTAAAGCAGAATGCTGGTTTGGGCTCAGACAATTTACTCCCACCATGCTCAAATTTTGACTGAGTACTCTCACTGACAATAAAGTTTTTCTCTTTAACTTTTATAGTGTACTTTATAACCCCCCCCCATAGTATTTGTTAGTGGGGGAGATATATTTTAGTTTAATTAAATAATCTAATTCAAGTCTATACTTTAAATTGCCTCTTTAGTTATAAACATTCTGCCTCTTTGGAGACGTTCAGATTTGTCATTGTTGGCACGTTCCTTCCAGCTGGTACTGTGTTTTAAAAAATCGGGGGTGGGGGTGGGGAGCATCATTTAAGTACTTGTAGTGGAGAATGTCCCCAAGAGCTACATTCTGGGCTAGTAACTGCCCAGAGTGTCAAGCCAGTACACGGTGCTCTGCTGCCGTCTGCTCTCCTCTCTCAGCTCGCTTCGATCGGTCTTTTACCTGGCCTTAGTGGGGCACGAGAACTCCTTGCACGTGAGTGATTTTGGCAAATTCCCAAGCTAGTCTCTACTCTCTTCCTCAGTGCCCTCTGAACCATGTGGGACTGAAGTTCATTAGGGGAACTAAAGAGTACTTTTTCTCCTACCCCGTGGTATTCCTTTCTGACTACACTTCAACATGGCTGCCTCCATGTTCGTACTGTAGGTTCTCAGAATCTTCAACAGAAGCAGAATTAAAGTTCCTCAATCAGCTTTCCAATCACCTTCTCCACTCTTCCCCTTTCTCATGGGCTTTGGCAGGGAGAGAAGGTTAGCGGTGTATCTTGCCCTGTGTAGCGAACTCTCCCTTCCCACAGTGGGCTTTTCTGTGTCGGACAGTGCCTCTATGAAAGTTCTCAAGCAAACCATCCCAAAATAGTTCTTGAGCACTAAGGGGAATTTAGAAAAACCCTATCTCTGTTGACAAACTTGAATTTAAAGCTTATTTTTCTTACTAATGAATTGAAAACCTACTTTTAGATTTTGAAGCTGAATGCTAACTCTTCTCACCCATTTCCACCAAAACAACCTTAATAAACTCTGCTTCCTCCCGCTTCATCCAAGTCCTCAGCAAACCCCAAATAACTTTGGAGAGAATGCTGAAGGCTGTATGCCTACAACATGGAAACACATACATGCAAAAAAAAAAAAAAAGTCCACTCATGAGTTTAATAAGGTTACTTATAGCATGAACAAACCTAGACCTGAGTCCTAGCAGTTGGAGTCCCCAGCAGATTAACTTTTCTAAGCTTTAGTGCCTTCATCTATAACACAGAGTATCTATCTTACAGACCTGTTGTAAGGGCATTAGAAGCTAATTATATAAACAGAGCACAGTTCTCAGTCAATGGTGGGTGATCCAAAATACTAATTATTATTTTACTAGCATATATTTTAATCACATGTCTGCCAGTCTCATTTATGTCTCACCTGACATAACACTTGTGATTTGAACACACATGCTAATTCCACACATTATGTTCTTGGAAATTAGATATTTGTCTGTGTTGGGGGAATGAATTGAGTCAAGTTGGGTTCTGTGAGCAAAATCACGTAATGATTTTCTGAATCTCTTCATCAGCATTTTGCTTCCTAACAAATTTCTTCCAACTTTCACAGGCTGTGTAGAATAAGATGTTGAAATTGGCCAAGGTCTCCTTTATCAGGTAGAGCTGATCATTCTCCTCTTTGAAGAAGACAGATTGAAAAGGAGAAATGTAGAGAGGGGGAAGTGGGATGAGGAAAGAAAGGGTGGGGAAGAGGGAGGAACTAAGGGATTATTCATTATGAGCCCAGCTTGGTTGGGAAATACGAGGATGACTATAACTCTAATGAAGAAATGTCCTTCTACACGTAACACAAAGGCAGTTTCATTGTTGTGGGTCTTCAATGGAAATTCCGATTTTCACATGGTTTAGCTGATAGCTTTCTCAAACTTTCCCCAAACTGGTCGGTAGTCAGTTTTATGACTCTGTAACTAACATAGGCATGTGCTTTGGTTACCCAAATGTATATTCATAAGGCAGTGACTTATAGTAAGTCACCTGTAGTAAGTCTCATATGCTTTTTTTTTTTTTTTTCTGTAGAGGGATAGATAAATAAGTAGTTTGGACACCGTGAGCCATACAGTCTCTCTTGTAGCTCCAGGCCCTGCTATTGGAGTCATAGAAGTCATAGAAGGCTGCAGAATTCATGCACATGCATGAGCAGGCTCGGGATCCAGGGAAGTTGTTTATCAGCACTAACATTAGAATTCACTGCCCCCAAATTCCAGTGACCTCAGACTCCTTTGATCATGATTTTAGCCAAAGCCAAAATCATGAGAGAAACATCCCCAAAGAAGAGTAGTTATTCTCTAGGGAGAGAACTCAGAAATATTCATTTAAGAGTCTTTGGGTCACAAACAGCAAACACTTTTTTGTTGTCACTTTGCCTCAATGATCATTAAAGAAGTCTAAATATCACAATAACCTGAGTAATATTTATCTACATATAAAGTTATATTGGTTAACTTTTGTTGAATGCATGATAGCTATAAACTATTCAAACCCTCTTTGGTTCCTTGGGAAGGGTATATGTTATGCTTTTTTTTAAATAAAATTTTAATTTCAAACAATTTCAGGTTTATAGAGAAATCGCAATTTTTTTTACAGAGACTTCCTGTATAACTCTCCTGTTGATAACATCTTAAATGAATTCATTTATTTCAAATAACAAACAATAGAGACGCATTATTGTTAGCCAGAGTTCATATTCTCTTCAGATTTTCTAGTTTTGTTGAATGTCCTTTTTCTGTCCCAGGGTCCCATCCAGGAGGCCACATTACATGCAGACGTCACATTTTTGTGGGATCTTCTTGGTTGTTATCATTTCTGAGATTATCTTTTTCATGGCTGCGTTAATGTCTCCAGAGAAACAAAACCAAAAGAAGAATCTATCCATCTATCTATCTATCTATCTATCTATCTATCTATCTATCTATCTATCTATCTATCTAACTACCTACCTGTGATCTTTCTGTCTATTTTACAGAAGTTACTGATATGATTTAGGAGTATTCCAGGCTGGAATAGTGATAGTGAATAAGTAGTTGCTGCTGCAGACCTTGTAACACAGAGGCAGAATTTTCTTTTCTCTGGACCTTAGCTTGTGCTTTAACCTTTGAACTGATTGCATGAGGCCCCACCCACACATGGGAGGGTGGTTTCCTTTAGGAAACCTATCATAGGTGTTAATTACATCTACAAGGCACCTTCATAGCAACATGGATGTTAGTGTTCGGTTAAACAGCTGGGCATTGTAGCCTAATCAAGTTGTCTCCATAACCTTTGAACTGTTGAACATCCTTCAGTTGGTACTTTGTTGGTGTTTCTCTCAAGTTCAAACTGGGGTCATGTACTTTGGGAGGTGAACTATGTGTTTTTGTCAAGGCAATGAAACATTGGGCTGAAAATAAGTTCTATGAGATAATAGAAATATGGTCTTAGCCAAACCCCTGAAATAGCCAGAGGTTATTTGCTGTCGCCTATAATTTGTATTTTACTGGAATATTCAATCAATCTCATGATTAATTTCTAACTTTAAAAAAGTTAATATTAGCATTAAGAGCTGTGCAAGTCCAATGAAGAGTTCACATTTACTCTTTGTCCAGTTTCCCTTCTGGATAGCATTGTTAGTGACCAAAGGACTGTAACCTAGTCAAGTTACATTGTCAAGCTCAGATTTTACCTGTTTTTCTACTGTGGTCCTTTCACTGTCCCAGGATCCTTTCAGGATGAGACATGCTTAGTTCTCAGGTCTTCTTAGTCTCATTCAAACTCTGACAGTTTCTTCCACCCTGACTTTTACAACCCTGTGATTTTTGAAGAGCTCTGCTTGGTTATTTTTGTCTTACTTTTTTTTTTTTTTTGAGGCTTAGACTGAGATAGTACATTATGGGAGAGAATATCACAGAAGTGAAGCTTCTTCTCAATTCAGTGTGTTGGGGTCCATAGTGTAGATATGTCTATTACTGGTGATTTTATCCTTACTGTTGAGGATGGTAGCTGCCAGATTTCTCTTTTAGATATAACTATGCTCTAGTACTTAAATTTTGCCACCACCACAGAAGGTAATGTGAGATGGTGTAAATACTTTGTTTCTTAAACTTTTGCCAACTTAGCCATTAGTGGATCTTACCTATAAAAACTATCATTCTGGTATTACACAGGTGGTATTCTATTTCCTTCATTCCTTCTACAATTGTTAACTGGATTCTATGTAAAGAAGGGTTAGTTCTCCATTTATTTATCCAATTATTTATTTATATCATTATTGATTTATGTTTTCATTTTATTCTTTGGGTTATATACTTATAATACTTAAAATTTATATTATAAAAAGTTTAATGGAAGTTTTAAAGGAATTTTTAAGACAAAAAAGCTGGGCATGATAGCTATGCTTGTAGTTTCAGCACTTGGGAAGATGAGGCTGGAGGATTACTGTAAGTCTGAGGTCATCTTGGCCAACACAGTGAGATCCTGTCTCAAAATAAATAAATAAATAATTGGAAAAATGGGTGTGGCAGTTTATGCCTATAACATCAGCACTCTGAAAGTGGAGGTAGGAGAATTAAAAGTTCAAGGTCATCTCAACTACATAATGAGTTTAAAGCCAGTCTGGGCCACAGGACACTGTCTAACCCCTCCCTTCTCACAATGAAAATGGAAAAGATACTTTAGTTTCTTTATTTACTATATACTTTAATTTTCTCTTAAATAGCCAAAGTAAAATCTAAAGCCCTTGAGAGCCAGTAGATGTGCAGTGAAGTGATGTGAACACCTGTACCTAGAACAATACCACACAGCTTCCAGTCCCGACCACGATGAGCCTGAGCAAGAAACTCACCTTTTCTGCTCCAGTTTCCTCCCTTGTGAAATGAGCTTGGGGACTTGTATGTCTTGGCTAACCCTAAGTATATTTGAAAGAGCAAAAGGAAATATTGGATGTAGAATACTTAGTGTGGTGCTTGAACTGTATGTGCTTAACATCTCGGTTCTCATTATTTCAAAGAAATAGCTAAAGATGTGATTAACCCTGCTTGTTGTGGCTGAACCAGAGATAATGAATGAAGGAATTCCTGGCAGTTATGTCTCAGGTTGAAACCACGTTTTGCCACTTTCCTTTATGCACTCAGTCAATAGCAAATTGTTCTTAAATTTTTGCTGAAGTATGTCTGACTTTGACAATTGAGACAATTATATATAATTAGAAACAAATAAGCATGCATCTTCAATGCCAGCCCTCTTCCCACCCAGTCCCCTCCCCCAGAGCCCCTCATCCGCCTACACAATGAAGTTTTGGCATGCTTGGTGATGGAGCTAAGTCCACCACCCCTTTCTGCCAGCCCACTACCTGCTGGTGTGGGATATTATGTATTCATTCTTTGTCCAATCAATAAATATTTATATGTACCCACTTCATATTTTATCTTTTATTTTCTTCTAAGATCATTCATGTGTCATTTTGTGATGTCACTGTCTCTCTGTAGAACTAGAAATTTGAGAACCCAAAACAAAACATTTTATAAAGATCCTTTTGTTTACTTTGAAACACAGCATTATAACTCATCTTAAAAGCTGGGAGAAACCAGCTTATATTTTCTTTATACAACAAGGAAGTAGGGAGCTGGCAGCACTGTCTCTTTGATCTGACTCTACCCAAAACTTTTAAATCATTCAGATGAAGGAAGGCAGGGGGCCAGCAGGAGGGAGTCAGGAGTTAAGAGAGGACAGAGGGGAAGGAAGAGGAACAGGAACAAAAGTATGTATGACAATGCCCTACAGAAATTCATTATTTCAGATGCTAACTTAGAAGGTTAGTAAAACAAAACATTCAGATGAAATATGCATAGCAAAAATTTAATCATTTCAACTATAACCCAGTGACATCCATTTATTCATAACATTGCATACCCTTCATTTCAATCTGACCCCAAACATTTTCATTACACTCAAAGGACACCCTATACTCAATTACTCTCCATTTCTTCTGCACCCAGCTCCTAACAACCTTTAATGTGATTTCTGCCTCTATGAACTCATCTATTCTGGGTATTTCATTTTATTTAAATTATATAATGTGACCTTCACATTTGGCTTCTTTCCTGTTTAGCATGGTTTTAAGGTTCATCCATGTTGCAGCATGTATTAGAAGTTCATTCCTTTTGCTGTCTGAATAATATTGTATTGTATGTATTTCATAATTGCTTAACTATTCATCAAATGATGTCTATTTGGGTTGTTTATACTCTTTGATCATGTGGGTAGTGATGCTACAAATATTTTCATATCAGTATTTCTTTGATAACTTATTTATAATTCTTATGTGGTATATAACTATGCCTAGGATTGCTTTATTTTATAATTCTGTTTAACTTTTCTAGAAAAGTGACAAGACCGGTTTTCAGTTCTATCAGCAATGCATTAAGGTTCTAATTTCTCTATATCATGCCAACACTTATTATTTTCTACTTCAGAAAAATTAATTGCAACAATACTAGTTTGTATGAAGTGGTCTGTCATTGAGATTCTGATCCACATTTCCCTAAACTGATAAAGTTGAATAGTTTTTCTTTCCTTTACTAATTTTCCATGTAGCTCAGGCTGACCTCAAACTCACAATACTCTTACCTCAGCTTCCCACTTGCTAGGAATGCAGACATATGTCACCACGCCAACCTTACTTGTTTTTATTTGTGTATCTTCTTTGGAAAATCTCTCTTCAAGCCCTTTGCCTCTTTGTCATTGAATCATTTTTACTTTGGTTTCTAAATTTTAAAAAAAATTGGTATTCTAGGCTCTTGTTAGCCTGCAGTTTGAAGATATCCAGCTTATTTATGTTCCTTTTGTTGCTCATCCCTTTGATTTCACACCTAAAGGCTTTAGCGCTATGTTTTATCCTAAGATTTTTGTGCTTTGGGCTCTTCATTCCATTTTGAGTACATTTTTGTATATGGTCTAGAGACTTACTTCATTCTCTTGCCTGTAGTTTTCTAGCTGTTCAAGCCGTGTTTGTTTAAAAGATGGATCTTGCCTCATCTGAAACTGTGACACCCTTGCCAAATGTCAGATAACTATCCATGTATATTCCCCTGATTTTTTATTTTCTCTATTCAAACTAGACAATATGGTAATGAGGATTTAGCCTTTAAAAGAAGAATCTCCAATTTAGCATATAAAGCTTATCCATTCTACTGATTCTCACACTATCTCAAGTCGACATTGCTTTCCCTACCCAGCCACTACCAGTTCAGCCCAAGCCTCTATTAGCTCTCTTCTGTATTCCTGCTGTGGTCATTCCTCAATGAGCAGTCAGAGTCGTCTTCTAAAATTAATAATCTATTCATATGAACATCATTTCCTGCCATTTGAACCATAAATTCAAAACCTTTAACATAATTCCAAAACCTATATTCTGTGCCCCAGTGATACCACCCCTTCCTTCCACTTTCAGATTCCTTACACTCAAGCCTCTCTGGATTTCTTGCTATTTCTTGAACCCACCAAGCTCTTTATTTCCCTAAAGTTGATGTATGTGTAGTTCCCTCTGCCTGGAATAATTACCTCTTCACTCTTCAGTTAGCTGCTATTCATCCTTCAGATCTTGAATTATTGTGTTATTTCCACAGAGAGGCTTTCCTTGACCTGCTCTCTTTTATTCTCCCTCCAGCATCTTTGTATTTTTCCTTCCTCAGGTTTATCATGAACTGTGATCGCGTATTTTTATATGTGTGTCCCTCTTAAATGCCACGATTGTTTTTGTGCTGTTGTTGAACTTCCTGTCCCAGTGCATTATCTAGTACATAAAAATGATCCATAAATACTTCAAATGAGTAACAAACAATGGATAATGCTTGACGAGTGCTCATTGCCTTACCAGTATCTGCCAGACAAGAGAGTCCAGTTTATTTATTCTCCAACTCTCCATTCAGCATTTGTTGAGTGGCTATTATTGTAAATGCTAGAATGTAATATGAATAGAACACAATCCCTACCACTGAGGAGGTTCCAAATGGGAGAATATAGTGGACAGAATGGTGGTTCCTAAAATATCAGATCCTGACCTTCATTAGGCCCTGTAAATGTCACCCTTATTTGGTAAAATAGTCTTTATAGATGTAATTGAAGATCTTAGGATGGGGAAATTATATTACTTTATTTAGGTGAGCCCTAAACGTCATCTCATGAATCCAAGAATGGGGCAGAGGGAGATTTTATATGTATAGGCACAACACACACACACACACACACACACACACACACACACACACACACACACACACACAAATGATGGAGGTAGATTGCAGGCATGTGTCCACAAATGAAAGAATGCCAGAAGCTTTTAGAAGCTGAAGTTCCTTTTAGGAACTGCCTTTGAGCATTTCTGGGGAGAATGTGGCCCTGTTGCTATCTTGATGTTAGCCCAGTGAGACTGATTTCACAGTCACTGCCTCCAGAATCGTAAGAGAATAGAGTTCTGTTGTTGCAAGCCACCCAGTGTATGGTTAGTTTATTACAGCAGCCACAGGAAACTAATACAGACAGTGGTAGAAATGAATAAATCTTTGCAATACATTGTCCCTGGACAGAAGAACCACAGATGTGGACAGTGGCAGAGGAAGCACTCTCTGGGGAGAGTCTGAAAGTTGTCTCAGAGCAGAGACACTGAGGTGAATTTTGAAACATGAACAATTATCTTTCAGGCAACATTGGAGACCACATACATGGAGATCATTCCCACAAAGCAATGACACAGGCCTGAGGATGCAGTTATAGAAATGGACTGTCTGGGAAGTCAGGTGGATGGAGAAGAATAATGGAAAATATGGAGATAAAGAACCAAATTCTGACCAGACACCAGGCCTTGGATGTCATGATGATGTGCTTTGCCTTTGTTTTCTAAGTAATAAGAAACTAATGAAAATAAAGGGATGACTGATTTGTAGAAAGTGAATTTCTGCAACAACCTGAAGCTCAGCTCTGCAGGTAACTGAGTCTCAAAATGAGTAAGACTCACGTAGCTCAACAACTAATGGGAATGTGAATAGGGAAGCAGATGCATCCTCTGTCCTGGATACTTGTCATGAGGCTGTGGCAATAATCTAGTCAGAGATGCCAAACTGAGTTGGCAATACGAAGGACACAAGAAGTGTACTAATTTGAAAACATTGCCTTAGAACAAAAGAAGGAGTTTGTAACTCCATCTTCTACATGGAGTATAGGAGAGGAGGTTTAAACATAAGGTATTGAGAGATAACATGAATAAAATTATGTGGAGGCGGGAGGTTAAATCATTTAGTTCTTGTTGGAGTAAAGATGTGGGTGAGATAGACAAGTTCAGGTTTCAGGAAGATAATTATAAATATCTGCTCAAAGTGGAAAACATCAGCAAGAGACAAGAGTTGGAGAAATAAAAGGGAAGTGGGTGGTGAATAGATTAAAAGCTGGATGCAGATTAGACCCTGGGTACCACCAGATCTTGGGGAGAAGGCTTACAGACAGTGTAAGGTCTTCAAAGCACTGAAGACTAGACCCAAGAGTGTTCTTGATTCTTACGTGCTGATGGCTTTTGTAATATTCTTTATTTGAAAGACTTTTGATCCCTTAGAAATCTGTATTGTCCCCAGACCAACAAATTTGAGACTTAGTTGGCAGCCTACATTCCTATGCGTGATGGCTTCCTGGGGTCCCACCTTAGGATCTAGCCATGTAATTGGTTAATCTGAATAACCACGTCAGTAACCCAACCCTTGATCAAATCATGAAACAATTAATCCAATGAGTACTTAATGATCTGACCAATTGGTTGACCATAATGAAAACAAAATGTTCCTTTATCTAGAAGTTGCACTAATTCATCATCATTTTGTGAGATAAGCATTTTTCAGTTATGATCTGGATCCCAGTCAGATTGGCAATTACTGTGAAGCTATAGAAGTCTGCTTAAACTAATGAGCGTCATAACTCATTAACCTCTTGAACCTTAGTTACGTTATTAGTGTGACAACTTGAGGCCTGAGCAAAGGAGGTGGGACAAAGTAAAGAAAACAAAAGGGAAAGGAAGACTAAGAAAAAAAGAGAGACTGGTGAAGGAAAGGATGAAGGTGAAATTAAAGAAAAGAGAAAAAAATCAGAAAAGGAAGACGTTTATCTGAATTTGTTCCTAAAAGTGGGGTAAAATAGTTTGGCCATCGCAAAGGAACGTTTGGAGGGGTATAGTTGGAAACAAGTATGTTAATGTCAGTAAACCTGGGCTCTGAATCGTGTGACCTCAAACAAGATAATGTCTGAGCTTCTTTGCCTCTTCCTGAGAAGTGTCTTGCAGAGGTGGAAATCTGCATTCCTAGAGCTTGTTTAAATACTGATTCTGCTCCATAACAGCTGCATGACCTCCAACAAGTTATTTAACGGCTCTCTGATCTGTTTTCTTCATGTTTTAAAATGGGGAAAATAATCCAATGCCCTTTATCAAGTTGTGCTAGTAAATGAGCTGGTTCTTGAGAAGCACTTGGGTCATTGTGCTTAACAACGGTTAGCTATTAGCTATGAAGTTGTAACAATTAACTTGCAAAATATTTACAGAAGCTCCTAGCACAATGCTTGGCTTCCAAAAACGTGTACATAGCCGATGGCTCCCCTCTCAGCAACGCAGGTGGAGGTAGTGGTAGAAGAACGACAGGCCTTTGACTACTTCTCCTGTGTGGGCACCCGAAAGCCCACTGGGGCTGATTCTGATCCCCTGATGTGGCCCCACTTCACTTGGCTCTTGGCCAAGCAGATGGGTTGGGGTTCTTTTTCAAAGCATTTTGAAGAGTATTTACAAATGATTCACTGAGTTTATAGTTAATTGCACAACAGCTCACTACTTTCTGGAGGTAAGTTTTTGCATTAGGCTTAAAACAGTACTCCAAAAGAAAAGCCTAAATTGATAGAAATGAAAGTCAATGCTGGGAAAACGCAATAGGAAATCACTGCAGCATTCATCTTTTTTTTTTTTTTAATGTGATTCCAGTACAGAACATGAAAATTTAAAAGTGAAGCAAATCAGGTACGGTGTATACCTGTAATTCCAGCACTTGGGAGAGGGAGGTGGGACAATCACATACATAGTGGGTTCAAGGCCGGCCTGAACTACATACTGAGAACTGGTTTAAAAAAAAACATTCTGGGACATCTGCTTAGCATGTGAAATAACTTAGGTTTGATCTTATTCAAGAATGAAGTATTTTAGCTTCTTTCCCAACTATACATTTATAAGTCATATACACACATTTGCACTGTGCACACACACCATCCCACAGCTCAGTAGTTGCATGAAACCCCCCTGAGTCACTAGGAGTGAGAAAGGGAGCCATTCAACCCACAAGTAAAAAATGGGCAGATGTAATCCTTTGAAGATATATCTATGAACAAATACGAAAAACTCTGTCAATGTGTGATTAACTCCCAAAATTGGGTGGCAGCAAGACCCCTCCCCGCTCTTTGTTCAGTCACAGATCACCTCTTTTATTTTTTAGACAGAGTTTGTCTGTATAATAACTCTGGCTGTCCTGGAACTTGCTCTGTAGACCAGGCTGGCCTTGAACTCATAGAGATTCGCCTGCCTCTGCCTCCTGGGGATTGGAATTAAAGGCATGCACCACCACTGCCCAGCTTCACAGATCACCTCTTGCCTCCTAAGGTTTCCTATTTCCTTTCCAGTGCTCTACTCAGGGGACTCTAACAAACTGTGGTATCTGGCAGGTTCTCTCTGGTGTCCAGAAGTGCAAACACTAAATACTCTTACTGTGACCACTTTCTAGAGGTATAAATTGCCCAAATATCGTTCCTTTCCCTTGCCTCTTCTCTCCTCAAACAGGTGCTGATGCCTGACTCATGAGGTTGCTCTGAGGATTAAGGGGGTGATTACAAGAGATACAGTGGTTAGCCCAGGCTCGACCCATGATCAGCAGGCAATAAACTATTGTTCTTCTCTTCAATAGCTTAGGGTGAGAGCCAAATACAAGGCAGGCAATGAAAAAACCCTTCTGCTCACCTGCAGCACTGTGTGGGAGAGATGAAGTTAGTCATAAACAAGCAGTGTGCTGTGCATGTGGCCCTGACGGGGACACCACTGCCACTTTAAGTGTTTAACAAGTGCTACGTTACCCTCTAGGCACTTTTGTCAAGGTCACGAATCAGTTGACTTAAAACAGCTATTGAACTCACAGAGATCCACCGGCCTCTGCCTCCCGAGTGCTGCGAGGCCAGCCTGGGCTACCAAGTGAGTTTCAGGAAAGGGCAAAGCTACACAGAGAAACCCTGTCTCGAAAAACCAAAAAAAAAAAAAAAAAAAAAAAAAAAAACAAAAAAAAAAAAACAGCTATTGAAACCTTCTGTATCTGCCTCTTCCACCTAAGATGTGAATGGCTGAGCAGCCACAAGGGTGCGAGGAACATTTTTTAGGCCATGGAGAAGAATGTGAACACTTGCCAAGCTCAAACTGGAGTGTGGCCATGACAGAGCTACTAGGCAGCCCCTCCTATGTCTTTGCCACAGCTGGTCTGTAAAGATCTTTGTCTGAGGAGCATCTCTCTCCTTCAAAGCTGGCTCTGCTTCTTACCTGGGTGTGTCTTTTATGAGGGCACCAAGATGGGGGAGAGGAGCAAGGGCTCAAAGGGGCCTTTGACCTCAGTAGGGCACAGCAACTTCTACGTGGGCTCTGACTTCACCTCTGGAGATAAAGGATAAACAGTAAAGAAATAAAACAGCTGTTGGGGATGTGGAAGTTTAGGGGAGCAGAAAGGGAGAGATTTAGGTGGTAAGCAGTAGAGCCAGAGCAGATTTTATTTGCAAGAGAAACATTGCTAGCTCTTTGGAGTCAGAAGTGCAATTTTATTCCAAATAGGTTTTCATTGGAATTGAACATTTTATACACAAAAAATACCCCTTTGCTGGGTGTAGTGACATACACCTTTAATCCGAGCACTTGGGAGGCAGAGGCAGATGCATCTCTGTGAGACTGAGGCCAACCTAGTCTACATAGTGAGTTACAGGACAGCCAGAGCTACATAGAGAGACCCTGTCTCAAAAAACAAACAACAACCTCTGACCCAAACCTCCTGTGTATTCTGGGGAAATATCCCAGTGTGCAAAGTGCTTACTGGGCAAGTGTGAGGGCTAGAATTTGGATCCCTAGATTCCAGGTAAAAAACCAGCTCAGTGGTGAGCATCTGAAAAGCTGGTGCTGGGTTTAGAGGTGGAGACAGAGTCCTTATTGGAAGAAGTGGAGATAGCTTGATGCCTGGAGCTCATTGGCCAGCCTAGCCAAATCCATGAGCTCCTCAAATCATATGGTGGAGAGTGTTAGAGGAAGTAACCTGATGTCATCTTCTGGCCTCCATGTGCACATGCACACATACATGAACATGTGCACTAATATACACACATACATCACACATATCCTATATATCTATCCTTCTGTGCATCTATCTTATCCCATATTCTTTCTTGGTCTTTGCCAGATTAAGGAGCCAGGATTGGAATATTATTTGTAAGAGAAAGAGAGATGTTGTCCTGAAGAAAGGGGATGGAAAGGAGAAACCTGTTTTACCAGGCTCTCCACTGCCCATAGGGCCAGCTCAATCAGTTGTGATGGAAGCTTGGGGGCTGGGGTGGGGTTTTGAAAAGTCTGCCTTCTCCCCTGGCCCTCCAAACATGGTTATCCCACTCTGCCTTACGCATCCCAGTTTCAGCCTCACTGGCCTTCTTCTTATCTCAAAAACCTATGACAGACTAAATCTCATTCTGAAACCCTGCACCTATTGGTTCTTCCTGGCCAGTTCCCACCCACTCCTCCCACAGATCGCCCTTCCACATTAGCTCTCAACTCTAACTTAGTTCCTTTTGTTGTTCAGTTTTAAGTGCCCTTGTCTTTCTCAGCACTTGACATAATTTCAGTTTATTTTTCAAGAAGATATTTATAAATTTTAACAGAGATGATTGCACCTATTCTTAGAGCCCAGTGTAATATTTTCATATGTATACAATGTGCAATAAAGGCCGGGCGGTGGTGGCGCACGCCTTTAATCCCAGCACTCGGGAGGCAGAGCCAGGCGGATCTCTGTGAGTTCGAGGCCAGCCTGGGCTACCAAGTGAGTTCCAGGAAAGGCGCAAAGCTACACAGAGAAACCCTGTCTCGAAAAACCAAAAAAAAAAAAAAAAAAAAAAAAAAAAACACAATGTGCAATAAAGAAAGTAGGATGATTATTATATCCTTTACCTTAAATATTTAACTTTTTTTGTGTTGGTAACTCTCTCTCCTAGTTATTTGAAATATACAATAAATTTTTGCCATTTGCTTATTTCCCTATTTATTGCCAGACTTCCTTGTGAAAGGTTCCAGAAGGTTACTAAACGTGTCTGTTTATGATTTTATCTGCTGGTGCATAGGAAGACCTCAACCAATTTTTGTTGAATAAATAAACTTGGTTACTTGGTTTTTGAAGCTCTTTATACAAAGATTATATATATATCTAAATCAAGATTTTATATATCTCTCTCATGATTTTATACATATATCCAGAAAGACTAGAAGGTAAAATTTGCAGTTTGAAAAGTAGCCCAGTATAGTGGCAGGCATCCATCGTCCATCGTCTTCAGCTTTGGGGGAGGAGGAGGTGGGAGAATTGCTTGAACCCACAAGTTCAAAATTAGTCTAGGTGACATAGGTAGACACACACACACACACACACACACACACACACACACACACACACACACACATGGGAGGGAGAGCGATGAGAGAGCATTCTCTTATAGGCATTTTTAGAGTCCCCTAGGAGATATAAAGCATTTTTTAAAAAAACATCTCAGGGGCTAGCCTTAAAGATGTTGACCATAACTAGTCTGGGGAAGATTTACATCACAGACCCACATCAGGTACAATCTTCAGGAAGCATAGACTGACCTAAACAAGTGTGGGGTCCTGCCCCACTGGGAACTTAGGTCCCCCAAGAAGGGAGACCTGGAACCGAGAAAAGGTAAGTAGGCTGCTTGCGCGCCACCCCCTCCCCCCCTTCCCCAGCCTTCCGTTTTCCCGGGAGACAATCAGACTCAGCAGGGAACCAAGTCAGGCAAGGGCTCTTTTATTTACAAACAACAAGCTCCTTTTAAAGCATAAAGAAAAAAAGACTGGGGGGGGGGGGGGGGGGGGGGGGGGGGGGGGGGGGGGGCAAATGCCCCATTTAAAAGTTACCCAATCACACACCTAGTCTACAGTATTTACAGTGTTGTCTATGAGGGAATCATGAACTGACATCATCTTTCTTGATCTGAAGCTCCAATCATATTTTTTTGTAAACAACTTGGGTTCCACCCTCTACACTTTCCCTGGGGGGCGAGGGGCAGCTTTACTAGCACCTGGCTCCATAGGCCCTTCCCCCATAGACAAGAATGCATAAGCCAACCTCAAAGCCAACACTCAGCGAAGACTCTATGAGATTTTTAACCACCAGGTACTATGATATGCATGATTCAAAACACGCTCCTACCATCACCATATCATACTCCTCCCCATATAAATGTACTGCCAACCTAGGTATTGTACAGGAGAAAGGTGAATTTGTCATGACACAGAGGAAAGGAATGTAGAAGTTGGTTAGTGCACTTCACACTGTATCAATGGACACATAAGGACAGTAGTGATATTCCTCAGGATTGGAGACAAGATTTCCATCAATGTTGAGACAACACGATGAGTTTATTGATGATGGGGAAGAAGTTTCTCTCCTGGGTACCTTGGGCTTTTTGACTTTGCAACAGGACAATAATGGATTGTAAATCCTTTGATGTGGCCTATCTGAAAGCTTGTGTCTACAGATGAAATCAGGTAGCTGAGCATAGTCACCTATTTGTGGAGTACCAGGCACTTAGTAGGAGAGCAGGACATTAGCTCACTCGCCACATGCAGTCAGTAATTCACTAGGGCCTGTAGTTATTTTTTCTGTGTTATTTCAAAAGGAACACTATTTCCCAAACAACAAACCGACATACCCATACTTTGGCTGAAATTCTTATATTCATGGTTTAGCTGAAATTGCTCTTTCAGGATAAGGCCAGGGACTGCCTATGGTCTCCATTAACACTTTTAAAAAAAAACCCAGGCACATTGACATATTAGTTATAGTTAGTTGGTCAGATTTCTGCAGCTGGACCCAGAAAGTGAGGCAATCAGGATGAAATGGCAGGGTGTCCTCATTGTGCTAAGGCAGCATGATCCTACCACCTTCCACCTTCCAGTGAAGTAACAGGCTCAGAGTCGAGCAACTTCCCTGACATCACAGGAATAGTGAGTCCTGACACCCAAGATAGTGTCTTTCTATTTGCCTAGTACCAGCTTGGTTTGTCTGAGAATTTTAGAGGAATGCCAAGTGGGCTCACTATTCAAGAACTGTAAGAATCCAATAAATGCTCGGACCCTCTTAAACCCTTGCATCCATGGGCTACTACATATCAACAACAGCTGAGAAGTAAATGTGTGCCATGTAGAAGGGACCTGAAACTTCAGGATTATTGTCATTATCTTACTATTAAGTGGTTACTATTCTTAATTACT
The DNA here is from genome assembly GCF_007827085.1 of Peromyscus californicus insignis. NCBI lineage: Eukaryota > Metazoa > Chordata > Mammalia > Rodentia > Cricetidae > Peromyscus > Peromyscus californicus. The sequence continues at coordinate 843,503 of NW_026294447.1, read as the reverse complement.
TAAATTTATCTAATACTAATCCAACACAAATTTATTGATCAGCTCTTATGTGTCAGGCACTAGTCTAAACCATGGAAATATAATAGTAAACAAAAGAGTAAAAAGAAAAAATCTCTGCTGTCCCTGAGCTTAGAGTCCAGTGAGAGGAGTCACTCAATATAAAAGTTGCATTCACAGGATGGCAGAGGGCGATAAATGCTGTGTGCAAATCAGGAGAGAGAGGTGCAGAAATCAGGTTGGGGAGGATGGTTATGTGGTTGTAAGTCGGGTGACCATGGATGAGTCTAATAACATGGTCTCCCTTGAGCCAAGTCTTGAGGTAGGTGAAAGAGTAAGCCATGGGGATGTTGGGGGTGAGCGTTCCAGGTGTGAAGACTTCAGTAGAACAGAAAGATGGTGTGTGGACTAGAGGATTCTGGGCTAGAAACATTCAGTTAGATGGTTCCCACAACATAATTCTACCTTAAAAAGGATAAATCTAGTTAATATATAAGTCTACAATGTTAACATTTAGCCTGCCAATACTAGAAAAGAAATCAATAATTGAGTCTTGGACTCTGGCTTAAGTAGGAAATCATTTTTTAATCACATTTTCATTAGGAAAAGATTTAATTTATTAATTAATAATTTACTGACTATGAGGTATTGCACCACACATGAATCAAAACCAATTCCTTCCTATTTTAGAGATGTTTGTGTTCATTGTGCAGTATTACATGGGGCAAACTTATCGTGAAGGAGCGTAGGTCACCTTTATGTTCCAGAACACAATGGACATGACTTGGTTACACCCATTCCTATAGAACTCAGCTCAGCTCTTTTGACTCAGAGAGGAACTGTATTTGTGCACCTTCTGTTTTACACTGCTTGGGTTTGGCAGAATTCAGCATTGGACAGAACACCACTGTGTCTCTGTGACTAGGTGATAAATAATTGTTGCTTTTCAAGATAATCACAATGCTGGGTAAACTTTAACACCTTTGGTTTGATCTTTTCACCTTCAACAAGGCACTTTGTCTCCTTACCTCAACAGATGCTTATTGAACACCTAGTCCCGAGGGGCATTGCTCTGGGTATCAGAGATGCCATAGTGAACACGATAAAATTGGCACCTGCACCTGCAGGGTTTTTCTCACCAGGAAAACACAGGAAATAAGCAGGTTTGTCAGAATGTATGATAAAACATTCAAGATAGGATTAGCGAGTCAAAAGACCAGGGCATGGAGGCAGAGAGAGGTAGGCACTTCATGTAGCCAGGGAGTCAGGGAGCATCTCTTATGGAAGGCAACTTTAAGTAAAGGCATTTCAGGCAGTCCATGCAGAAATGCATAAATTGTGGCAGTGGGTCTCATGTGGTGTGCTACTGTGTCTAGAGTTACAGGAGGGTTCAGAGGGTGGTCTCTGTTTAGTCAAAACAACAAGCAAGCCCTGGTGTTTGCCTTTATCTTTTGAGGAGAAGATAACACTTATTTTGAGTTAGATTAATTGGGTGTAATTATATGCAATAAAGTTCATGACTTCTAGTGTATAATGCTGAGATTTAACATGTACAGTTGTGTATCGGCCACCACAATCAAGATAAGAATGATCCTATGGTCACTGACTGTTGCCTTTTCCCAAGCTGCTGGTAACCCATATGTTTGCTGTTTCCAAGAATCTTATGTAATGAAATAATATACTACATAATGCTATTTGCATTTTTAGACAGATTTTCTCTATATAACCTAGGTTGACCTAAACTCATTATCCTTTTGCCTCAGCCTTCCGAGTGCTGAAATTATAGCCATGCCTCACCACACCTGGCTGTGTAATGCTTTTACACTATCTGTTCTTTTTTTTTTTTTCCATTTTCACAGAGCATAGTGCATTTGAGGTTCTTATACATTGTGTGTATCAGTAGATTACTTCTTTTATTATTGAGTAATATTCTGCTGTGTGTCTATATCACAGTTTGTACCAATCCCCAGCTGAAGAGAATGGTGTTGTTTCTGGGCTATGATGAATACAACTATTGTCAATGTTGCCATTCGTGGTGTGTGTGTGTGTGTGTGTGTGTGTGTGTGTGTGTGTGTGTGTGTGTATGCATGTGTGTATGTGTGTGTATATATGCATGTGTATTCATATATAAGCATACGCACACACACTATATATATAGTATGTATATATATACATTTTATTTTTCTAGGCTAAATACTTAGGAGTAGGATTGCTGAACATATGAGAATATATATTTAACTTTATAAGAAAGTGACAGACTATTTTCAGTATTAGTATGTATCATTTGCAGTACCACTATCAATGCATGAAAATTCTAATTAGCAGTTAGCACAACTATTTTGTTCATTTTTCTTAAGATAATTAAGCTTCTTCCTTTTCTCTTCTATATTGGTTTACTAAGTTTATAACATTCACTTATGGATGGAATACTTTGCTGTCTGGATATGGGTAGTAAATATAATACTGGAAACAACAGTTGGAGAAATTATAACTGGACCATAACTAGAGAACAAGTGATGTGATACAAAATCTTCTGCTTCTCCCTTGGGCCACCACCAAACAAGCTTTGGCCAGGTTGTGACCTAGCAGGTGCTAGCCTATCCGATGACATTCTATGCTGTTGCAGGTTCAGGCTTTGGGGCAGAAGAGTAGCTCATCTCAGGACAGATTTGAAAGCATGGAACCTGCATAAAGGCTTGAGGTTGGGTCCTGCAGCTGTATTTGGACCTCTCTAGAATGACCACCAGGAGGTTCTAGACACTCATCTTGAATGCCTGTGTCTTGGAATGTCCTATCCGAAGGAATTGGCCCCTAAGCTGTGTATTTGGAGTTGTCATCCAGAAGGAGATGTGCCACTGAGCACATGAATGGGATTATAGCACAAGGCAGTTTTCACCTTGTGCTGTATTAACTGGCTTATTTGGTTAGAGTGGAGTTTGGCAGATGCAACAGAAATTAAATTGCCATAATTTTCCCAAAGGTCTAGGTGAGATAGTGGCAAATGGGCTATATTTTCAGAATCACAAATGATTTGATATCTAGTTTGGGAGGTGCCTCCTGTGTATCTACAATATTTATTTACTTGTCATTTGAGAAAACAGAATTTGTGAGATCTTTTGAAGACAAAGAGAGAATGCTTTCAGTTATCAGAACAATTTTAGAAAATCCAAGAGGCATGCTTGCCCTAAAAATATGTCTCGAGACACCTGCTCTGATGTCTTCTATGAGGAACAGACAAAGCTACAGGATGTACACGGATGGGCTTGGAAGCCAGGGGGATGGGACATGTATCTCACTCCTGCCCACCTCTAAGAGGGTCACCTGGGTTAAGTTTGGTTACCTTTTAAAAGTTCTTCTGTAGAATTAGTCAGGATTCACTGTGGTAACACCTGCAGCGATTGGAACAAGGATGGATGCTGGAATTACAGGCATGTGCCACTACATCTGGCTACTTTTCTATTTCCAATATGCAAATTACACAAACCCAGTTGCTGAAAGAAAGATGCTTTTGTTATATTACAGTTTTTGCATGTTAGAAGTCTGACAGACCTAATTGCACTAGAACTAACAGGCCAGTGCTGAAAGAGCTGCATTCCTTCTTGGAGTCTCAGGGAGTATCTATTTTCTTGCCCTTCCAGCTTCTACATTTCTTGATTTGTAGCTTTTCCTTCATCTTCATAGCTAGCCATGGTAGGGTGTGTCCTCCCCAGTATATCTTTCTGACCAACTTTTTTTCTGTCTTCAGTTTACTTTTAAAGATTCGTGTAATTTAATGGGGCCAAATAATTTCCTCATCTCAACTACTTCTGTTCATCTGTAAAACTAAACACACACGCACACATATGCACGCACGCGCACGCTCACACACACACCCTTATATCTATCTATGTGGTAATTAAAAGACAAAAACGGAAGGTAGGAGTGGTAGTGTACAGCTGTAATCCTAGCACTTTGAAAGACAGAAGCAGGAAGATGAAAAGCTAGAGGCCAGCCTGGGCTACATGGTAAGAGAAGAGGTGCGGGGGAAGGAATAGCACCAAATTTCCATAATTAATTAGTGTTTTGCTCAACAACTTACTAAAAAATTTTCAAATAGGATAATAGTATTATATTTCCAAACTAATTCAATCATAAAAGTATTCACTAAAAATAATGCTTGAAAGTCAAAGTAATTGGTGACTTAAACTGTGTAAAACTTAAATATGAGTTGCTTTGTTTTCCATACCTCTTACCATAGGAAGACAGGAACAGCTGTCATGAAATATTCTATCACGCCTTAGGTTGAGACATACTTTTTCTCTTGTTGGTAGCATTTCTGCACACACCTCCCTCTCTACACATCCTTGTGCCATTTTTAAACAGTGTGAAAAAAAAGCTGTTGAGCATTCCATTGGTGCTATGTGTGAGAAGTCTTGGTCAGCCATGGTCAGAGAATGTCAGTCCCTAGCTGCCTAAACCGAAGAAGATGCCATCACTGCTGAAGTGTGAGTGACCCCAAATATCAGACTGCTAGGTTGCTTTTCTCTCTAACTGCTCTAGAAAAACGGGAGCTGCAACTTCTAGATTATCACAGCAACCTCTTCACAGACAAATCAAACAGGAAGAGAAAAAGCTGGTTATGGCAAAGGCAGCAGACGTGCATGAACTCATGAAGTAATCTCACATCTGAACAAACACATCAGAAACCTGTGTTTTTTTTTCTCTCTCACATCATTTTTATATGCTAAAGAGTAATATTAGTTACATGATTCTTCCTCCAGTCTGTACCTTGGATAATTTTTCTAAGAATGATGCATGTTACTCCTCACTCACTCTACACACTTCTCTGGCTCCAATGAACCTGAATCTGCCTCCAGCTGACTAGAGATGAGTTGTTTTATGTAAAGAACTGAGTGAAAATTATAAATTAAATACTATTAGAAACACATCTTACTCCTCATTCCACGCACTGTTTCTCCTTTGTGGCATGTTAGATCTATGTCTTCAATCTTGCATGGAAAAATACTTGGATACAATTCAACTGGGATTTCCATCCTAATCCTGTCCCAGAAGTGAGCTTTATTCTAGCTGATGACTAATAAAATGAACTCATGTAGAAGGCTTGCCATTTCATCATTTTCATCTGGAATTACCCCCAAGGAACTGGAATATTTAATGTTGTCACCTTTCAATCACTTGCCTCTGCCTAACTCTCCTGTCTGGGCAGGGCAGTAGAGCAGGTGTGGATCAAATGGACTTTGACGTGGGTGAGGTTTGTGCACAAAGAATCAGTATTACTCATTTAATTGATGTTAAACTGGATCTAAGGCCAAAAGAACTAGGACGGGGGGAATGGGAAGGAAGAAAGAGCATAAGGATGCACCTTAAAGATAAGAGCGACACAGTCCTGAGTTTGTGTCCTCAACTTCAAATATGTTCTACTTAGAATTTTGGAGTCATTAGTGATTTAGTGATTTTATAAATTTGTTCATTCAACAAATGCTTTTGAGTACCAACTTAGTAAGGTCAGATCACTCTAAGGGCTAGGGAAGAAGAATGATGGAACTTCTTGGAAACTTATATGGTAGTGAGAAGTGAAACATAAATAGATAAATATAACAAATGACTCAGGTGGGAGAAAGGGAAACCAGCTGCCTCTGAATGTCAAGAAGAAACCAAGTGTGGAAAGTGACAGCTAAGAGAATCCAGAAAGAGGAAAGAGCAAGTACAGACAAAAAGACAGACCAATCAACCAAACAAACAAACAAATAAAAAACTTGGTTTACAGAAAAAAGTGTGGAGCAACAGAAAAAATGTCAGTAAATGGGGACCTTTACTCCTGAAAATCAATTTATTCTAATTGTGATAAAAATATATGGAAGGTTTCCCATATTCCCTGGTTCTGACTGTGCCCTTTCAGCGGCATTAAGTACATCTACATTGTTATGAACACTACCCATGTCCAGAAAATTTTCATCATGCTAAGAACAGACCACCCATCAGCTGCTGCCAATAGTCACTCCATTTTGTTTTCTAACTTTTGCCACTCTGAGGAGGTGGAACCACACAGATTGTTCTTTTGGATCTAGCTTATTCTTTTTAGCAAGATGTTTTGCAGGTTCATCAAATTTATTTTATTCACCAAATAAACACTGTGCCAATAAGCCCTCCTGTCTCTAGCTCCCAGTATTGACATTATAAGCATGTGCTGCCACATCCAGCAATTAACATGCGTGCTTTGGATATGAACTCGGGTCCTTATTCTTGCCCAGCAAACAGTTTACTGAATGAGCTGTCACTCTGGCCTTAAATAAACATTTTTAAAAATTGCACAATATGAACAAATGCTCAGAGATTACTTCATATCTAAATGGCTTCAGTGCACACTGAGAGGCTTAGCCAGAATGTTTCAGAGTGAAAGGATGGCTCTTATGCTGATGGGACAGAAAAAAGAAAAGGAGGTGGGGGTAGGGAGACTCTGGTCATGTGGCTGTGCCTGTGTCTACAAAACTGTGGCTGTATAAACATGCCATCAGTTGTGTTCTCCCAAGGTCATTGTGCTTGTGTTGACAGGACAGAGATTACCGTAAGCCCCACTCTGCCCTCCACCCGAAAGATGAGAGGCAGATGTTGCAATGCACATTTCCACCCATGCTGGCGCCCTGTGGACGAACACTTCTACTTCCACCTCTGATATTTTTCTGGGGAATGTGGTTTACATAGGAACCAGGTGATTCACTGATGTTGCATTTTGAAACATCAGCTAGATTCTTTGGCTGACTGACTAGTTCAAAAGATGAAGACACAAAGAACTCTACTCAGTATTTTAAAAATCATTTAAAATTCATAGAGTGTTAACCCCAGTAGAAAGATGTAGTAATGTAGCTACTCAAAGTATTTTTATTGTAAGCTTCTGTGAGATCTCACAAATGAATTTGTTTCCAAGAGTCTTAATCATTCCACCCCACCTCTACCCCTGGCATCCTTGCTGCCCAGGACTCATAAAAATCACCCACACTTACTGCAACGCTACTCTCTGTCACTATAGGCATTCCGAGCATTAGCAAACTCGACAAAAGGCCTACTGGTCAGAGGTGGTGGGGGCTCACTGAAATGTGTCATCCGGTTGGTGGGGCACCTCTTCCAAGCCCTGTGCTTATCAACCTTGTATCTCCAGACATCACTTCCTCTTGAATTAGGGAACTGGGGACAATTTTTACAGTGCATGCTGCAGTTGTTTGTTCTGTGGGCAGGCATGGTGGAAAATGTAGGGGAAAGGAGTTGAGTTAGAAGAACAAGTTTTTTTAAGTGTGAATTATTTGATTCTTTCTTTTTTACCTCCACAAGGGCAGAAATGTATTCCCTCCTTTGTCCTTTCTCACAAGTGCTACAGGCAGCAGTGTTTGTGACTGTGGCTGCCCAGGCCTGTCCAGTGTTGTATCTACTACACATGATCTACTTCATAGTATCTTGTAACCGAAGAGCCAGAGAACTTAACATCATCACTGGCTGAAAACTTTGCTGTTTCTAAAGACTCCGTCAGAACACCAACTCAGCATTAACCAGAAGGTCACCGTACCTCCACAGAGCTCTGTGACATCTACCAACAGCATCTCTATATTGTACTCTTTTCTCCTAAAGTTTGGACTCCTAAAGGATATCTATTTTTAGAAGTTTGTCTCTGTGGTATAGTGCAATGTTCATACCACTGTGAAAATGTAATCCTCACTAAGAGTTTACTTACATCTGACCAAATACAATTTCAGCACTCCTGGCTGGTTTCAGCATTCCCAGCTGGTTACCACCTGTCTACGTCTTGATTTTCCTCAAATATAAGAATTTATAGCCTAGAACCAACTCTGTATTAGCTGCACTGGGAAAGGTGGCTCTGACCTAAGACACAGAAATGTAGAATGGAAAATGAGGCATGACAATCTGAGGTCAAAGCCATGTCAACACCCTGTTCTAGTACCATAAGTACGTATGTATGTAGAGAACTCACGTAAGTCATCAACTGTTCTTCAGGTCTGACTTTTCGTTGGTGGTCCTGAGAGTATTTTTGAATGGTGTAGTGTGGGTGTCTCTGAGTAAAAAGTGGTACTATCTCACTTTATCAGTTAATTCTTCCTACAGTTCTGTTGTAGAACCCTTGTCTGACATGCACTAGGCCCCAGGTTCCAGCCTTGCCACCACACACACAAATGAATGTCCTTCTCCTCCTCCTTTTCCTCATCTTCTCCCTTTTCCTTCTTTCTTCCTCCTCCCTGTCTCTTTTCCCTTCCCTTTCCTCCCCTCTTCCTTTCACTGCCTCATGTTCCATTATCATACCAATTACATTTTTCAGAAAAGTGATGAACAATAGTTATAGAATCAGTAGCTAGTAACTTCATGTTTGTCTTTCAAAAAGAAGCTTGTTAAAGTGTACATTATTTCCAGAAGGAACCAAGGTTATATATCCTGTGGACAGGCTTACAGCAGCCTATACTTATTTTATGGCCTGGGCACAAGAGTTGGGACCTAGTGAGACCGTCATTGTCTAGACAGCTTGGGAAGCCCCTGACTCCTCTCCATCCTCTGCTAGCTGTTTGTTTGCTTGCTTCTATGGCAAGTAGTTTTTGGTCTTCCAGCTCACAAAGATATCTTCTGAGCATGACCAGTTACATCCCTGGAGTAAGCTGACAGCAAGAAGAGGTAGGTTTGGGCTATCCTGGGTACTGTTCTGCTCCCGATCCCGCTTCTCTTGCCTCCTGGCCAAGTGAATACAGAAATGACACATGTCCTACTCCTATTCTGAATCAACTCTTTCCACAGCTTGCAGTGTGTATGATGTCCCTGCAAAGGTGAAGATGAAGTGGATCATAGAGAAACCTATCTTAAAAACAAAATAAGTAGGGCCAAATATGTAGCTCAGTTGGTAGAGTGCATGCCTAGCATCCACAAAGCCCAAGATTCAGTTCCTAGCACTGTATAAATTAGTGTGGTGGAATACGCTTGTAATCTCAGTACTTAGGAAGGCTCAGAAATTCACGGTTATCTTTGACTATATTAGGAATTCCAGGCTACCTTGGAGTCGAGATGCCACTTCAAAAACAAACAAACAAACTACTGCAGCAAATAAAAGCAGAACTGGGGATGCAGCTCAGCAATAGTACACCTGACAGGCACTCACAAGGCGGATTTGATCTACCTGGGAAGAAAACCACCTAAAGTAACCACAAAACCAAGAAGTAAGCAGAAAGTGAGGCAGGTGGGAGTTGGGCAGCAGCAAACACTCAAGTCATCAGCTGTTCTTCAGATCTGACCTGTTGGTGGTCCAGAGAAGGCAGGGGTTTATGACTGAAGACTGGTTAGTTGTTTTGAAACAAACAAGGTTCTGAACAGCTAGAAGAACAAAACACTTTATTAAGATGTACTCCTTCATGTCCTCAGAACAGATCTGTATTTACAAGGGAGGTTGGCTTTGGCTGAAAAAGCAGCTGTCAGATGATCAAAATGATAATCTCAGAACATGGCGCCAGGTATCTTTCACAAGAGCCTTAATGTCCCAGTAGAAGGGAATATGTCTGGGAGGAAGAGCTGAAGGTCAGAGGGAAGCATGATTTGCAATGGTTTGCTCTGGTTAGACATTCACCATAGTTTGTAAATCAATTTTTATAATGTTTCCCATCTCTAAGCGGAAAGGTTCAGAAGAGTGGCACGACTTGATCTTAGCCGCATGGGAACCCCTTTCTATCCTTTTTATTAACCAACTCGCAAGAGCTCTTGGGATCATCTAGACTTTGATGTGTGTGTGCTTATTGCTGTCTGTTCTGCAGCACAAAGTGGAGGCAAGGTGAACCCTGAGCTCATGTTGGCTGAAGGCCAGGGAGTGCCCTAAGGCTCAGCAGATCCCCTGACTTCTATCTTCAAGACAACCTGCACTGTGCAGATTAGCTACTATCCTATTTTGTATTTTATAGAGTTTTGAACTTTTGTGTATTTTCTCATACTTACACTAATGAAATTGGTAAAATGAAATCTTTTAAAAAATAAATACTAAAATTTAATTGTATTTGGGCATGGTTTTTCTCTTTTTGTTCTCATGGTTTCATGAAAGTGTTACGTGTGAGCACTTCTTACCATCTGACTTCCTACCATCCTGGTCAAGTCACTATAGCTGTCCCCTAACTGTGGAGGAAGCTTCTGGACACATCTTCCTGCTTCCACTGTTTTTGTGTCTCACTAAGGCTGGCCTTGAACTCTCCATTCTATAGGGTGCTGGGATTACAGGCATGGTTCATCAGGTCATTTTTTTTTGTTTGTTTGTTTTTTTGTTTTTCAAGACAGGGTTTCTCTGTGTAGCTTTGTGCCTTTCCTGGAACTTGCTTTGGAGACCAGGTTGGCCTCGAACTCACAGAGATCCGCCTGCTTCTGCCTCCCGAGTGCTGGGATTAAAGGCATGCGCCACCACCGCCCGGCCATCAGGTCATTTTTTTCCTACCCTGAATTGTTTTGTTTTGTTTTTCTCCTTCAGACAGTGCCTTGTGTATCACAGACTGGCCTCAGACTCATTATGCAGAGGATGACTGACTTTGAACTTCTGATCCTTCCGACTCCACCGAGTCCCAGGATTTCAGACATGTGCCACAATGTGGATTTATGTTGTGCTGCAGTTTTGAATCCAGGGCTTCATGAGTGCTAGCAAATTGTCTGCTAACTGAACTACACACCCAGCTCTTCCTTCCTTGAGTCTTAAGCCATCTCCCTGTGCCCCACAGAGTCACTCCATCCACCACAGATAGCAGAGAAACTTTTTTGAGGCACAGATCAGATTATATAACTTTCTGATCTTAAACCTCAATGTTTTCCTTTTACAACCAGCTCAAAACTAATTCTTGATCTTTGAGCTGGCCTATCATATCTACCTGCTTGGGCTCTTGCCTGAGCCTTCTGAATGATTTGCTTTTAGTCAAGGGCACTCCAGTTCCTTCAGTCTTCTCTATGTCTCTTGAACACACTAATCTTGGCCTCTGTTGGCCTCGCTCTTCCTTCTACTGTTTTCTTTTTGCTCAGATCTTGGCATGGTTGGCCTTACCCATTATCTAGGCTTCAATCCTCATCTCTTCTTCAGAGAGACCTTTAATAAGCAAGTCAGTGCCTTCAGTACACCTCTGCTCTACCCCATTTCTCTATTACAGCTGTGCCCCACACTTATCAATTCTTGAAACTAAAGTTTTAGAAAAGATCTGTTCATGTGCTTATCATTTCATGTGCCTCCACCCCCTCACCTCTACACCATGGTATATACTCATTAAAGTCAGGGACTGAGGTTCTTCCAAACACTGCTGTAGCCTCAGTACTGGGACAGTGCCAAGCCTAATAAATAGTCATTGACTATCTGACAACAAACTTAACACTCAGTAAATTGATGTGATAAATGAATTAATGATTGGGGAACTACATAAAGGACTCTCAGTCACATTGTGTTGAGTAAAGATCGCACAGTGTAAAATTCCACTTACATGGTGTTCTGGGAAATGCAAAATGACAGGGCCTTACCAAGCAGTAGTTGCCAGGATGGTAAGGTTAACTCTCTAAAGAGACAGCAGGGAACTCTTTGGTGATGAGAACATTCTATAGGTCTATTTTGCCTTGGATTTTTGTATAAGGGATTGAACCCAGGCACATACTAAGCAAACACTCCACAGCTTAGCTATATCCTCAACTCTGTAGCTATCTTTGAAGTCTGTTTCCTGACTGTATGCTTGTGAACAATCATAGGAATGATTCATTAAACAGTATGAAATTTTGTGTATAATTTATACCACATAAACTTGATTTGATTTGACTGTCTATCAAAGACTTTCACTGACCCTGGAATAGACACTTAGTGGATTTTGATGTTACCACTCATCATGTGTCTCCAGATTTCTAAGTTGTAAGCCAGCAAAGCCAGCTCTGGTCACCTGTTTACCTTTTGACTACCACAAGACCTCAAGAGAAGAATGGCATTCCTTTGAGGCTTTCATGGCAGGCATGGATGAAACACTACAATAGCAATATGATCCAGGAGACAGAACCAAGGGACTCTTAGGAGATCTGGTGCCCAAACCTACACATGTCTACTGTGCTGTGTGATCTCATGGGACCTCTCTGAACCTCAGTCTCCCAATACTTAGTACCCACATTTCAGAATATAAGAATTTGTCAAAATAACTATGTCTGAAACATAAATGTTGTTTTATAAATATCATTTCCACTTTTGTCTTCATTCTAGTCCATGCTTCTGGAACTTGTATCTGTAAGTCCTCAAATTCAGCTAAAAGCTGTGTAGTTTATCTAGTTCTTAAGCTAGGAAATCAAGATATGATGTCAGTCAATTTTTTTCTGTTTTTATTTGTTTGGTTGGCTGTTTTTTTTTTCTTTAGCTCAGGCTGGCCCTGAACTTACTATGTGGCTGAGGACCATCCTCAACTCCTGGGTCCTCTGCTTTCACTTACCAGTGCTTGGATTACAGGTATATATTCCTGTGCCTCATTCAATGTTTCTGTCTATTTCACTTCAGATATATATCCTATTTCTGCTGTATGATTGCAAAAATCCTCCTGGTGGCAACTCATTTCTCCTTTTAGTTCATTTCCCTGAGTCAGTACACCATAATGAATGACAAATTGTGACAACCTTGGAGCCAAGCGTTCTACTTCTACATCTTAGCTTTGCTCCTTAATAACCATACAACCTCAATTGAGTTGCTTAATCTCTGTGTGCTTATTTCCTCGTGTGTAAAGCAGGAGTGATAAGAGCTCCTGTCTAGAGAGTTGTTACAAAGATTAAATGATTTATTATACATGAGCACATAGAACAATGGTAGGGTCATGATGAGTGTTAGCCAATGTGTGTTGCTAAATAGATCTACCTCCCGCTCTTACAGAATTATCCTTCTAAAATTTAAACATGCACTTTCAGTACAAGGAAGCCAAACCCTTCTGTCTCACTCTTCTCCTGTCTTCAGGCCTCTTTCTCCAGCAGCCTGGCCCAGGTTAAAGTTGGGTTCTCTCCATGCGTCCTTTAATTACCCCTCGCTCACCATGTTGTGATTGTTCTTGCCAGCTTTCTATACTAGTCTGTTAATTCTTAGAAATACAGATAACTACCTTACTTATCTATGACTGGTATCTGTTTGTGTAGAAATAGTGGTTACTAAATATTTGCTGATTAAATTCAGTGAAAACAATAGTTGATGTCATCCACTGAGAGAAATAGAAACTTGTTTTATTTTCCTTGAAATCAGAGGGTTTGGTAAAAACCCAAGGCATAATATTCAGTGTTACCTGATAGCAACTTTTGTGTAAGAATCAAAAGAGCACAGATATGGGGCTATCCGGTCAGCTCCATGCAGGGATGGAGTACATAGGGTGGATTATACAAGCTGATTAAGGTTTCAGTTTGTTTTTATTCAGGTATCTGAAAGCAAGCAGTTTCATGCTGTTATTTGGCACATCTTAAAGTGCAGAAATTGTTATTGATTGAAATAGACCCATCTGGTTTAAATTCCAAACAAACCGTATACCTTGTCATGGAAAATAAGACATGAGCATTGTGGCTTAGACATGATCCCAACAGCCGGGAGACTGAGCAGGAGTATTGCCTCAAGTCCTAGATCAGTCTGAGTTACACAGTGAAACCCTGTTTCAAAACAAACAAACAAACAACCATGGAACAATAAAACAGAAAAATAAAAATAAAATTGTTGTCTAGGTCTGGCTGTTTTCCCATCTTACAGGAGTCAGGCAGGGTTAGTGTTTTATTGAGAGCCTCCCTTAGCTCATTCTCAGCTGGAGGTCACAACTCAGCCTCATTGAGGGTAGGAGAGAGAGTGCTGACAGTTAGAACTCTCCCCACCACCCGTGTGTGTGTGTGTGTGTGTGTGTGTGTGTGTGTGTGTGTGTGTGTGTGTTATACTCAGATGTCAGATGCCAAATGCTGCATCTTGCTTATTTGAACTAATTATGTCAGAGTTTCAAAACTACCCGTGTCCAGATACTATGTGAAGGAAGTCACAATCTGAATTAGCATTTGTTCTACATGTGTAACGTTTGTTCCAATGTGTAAATAAGTTGAGATCCCCTAATGAAGAGGTAATAAAGAGGCCTCTTTCCTCTTGGGTGTAGCAGAGATAATCCAAAAGTTCTGTCAAGTAACTTAAACTAAAAAGAAGGAAGTTTGGCTGTCTCTTTTATTTTATACCATTAAGATTGAAAAACATCTGTCAGGTCTCCATTCTTTTTTTTTTTTTAACATTTTTTTTAAGACTCATTTATTTATTATGTATACAGTATTCTGTTTGCATGTATGCCTGCAGGCCAGAAGAGGGAGCCAGATCTCATTACAGATGGTTGTGAGCCACCATGTGGGTGCTGGGAATTGAACTCAGGACCTCTGGAAGAACAGCCAGTGTTCTTAACCTCTGAGCCATCTCTCCAGCCCCCCAGGTCTCCATTCTTAATGTTCTAATTCTATCAGATCTATGACAAAGCACACAAGATTTAGCCATTGTCTGAGATTCTGCAACGTATCCACAATAAAGTCAAAAGCTGAAACACATCAGGGAAACAGCCTCAAATGATTTCCATTTTCTTCAATAAAACACCTTTGCATCTATTAACAACAGAATAATTCTGTATACAAGGTGTTGAATGGATAGCAAGAAAAGAATAATTGCTCACTGGGTTCTAAAGGATTAGGTGGCAATCCACTAACATGTATATAAATTGCACAATTAACACTCGCTCCAGTAGTGTGTATTTGACAGTATGTTAATCCAAATGAAGTAGAAAATTGTCCTTTGCAAGTGACTGGGCAAACAGGAGTGGACCTGGAGGAGCCCTGAATCCACAATGTACTGTTTACTTCTAATGCATCCCTTCATTTACAAAATGTAGTTAGTACTAATGTGCTTGCTTGGTGCTTGGTTATAATGAGGTAATGTATGTGAAAGTGCTTTGGAAACTGAGAGGTATTCCCTAACAGTAATCCATTAATTATTATTTTAATTGCTCATGAGGGAACAGTGCCTGAGTAAATTAGCCTTGCTACATAAGGACAGAGGTCTATAATCTTTCAACATTCAAGAAAATCTAGAGGTGACGCAAATAAAATAATTTACATTTGGGAATAAACAAACAGTTCTACTGTAATCTGGGACATATGCACAGGTGGGGTGGGGAAGGCTGGGGTTTTATTGGGGAAAGAGAAAAGCTACAGAAAGTGTTTTGAAAGACAGCTTATTGATCTTTGTAGCATTATGCAAGAGCAGGATAGCTCTGATTGGCCACTGGCTGCAATTACTAGAAAATCAGTCTTAACACCATGGCAGCCTACTTTACTGGCCAGGGCTGCCCAGTGCACTGGTGACTGTTATTATGTAAGTGGCTAGCTGCCCTTGTATGATTTGTGTGGTAAAATGCAGTTGGGAAAATCTCTTGCCATAGTTACTGATTTTGGGGAAAATGCTGAGAGCCCTCCTTAGTTCTATCAGAGTTTGACAAGGGTGACTCTTTTTGAATTTTGACAGCTTTCATAATCCATAAGGAAATAGTATTTTTAGTCTAAAATTAATTGTATTTCTTTTTTTAATAACAAGCAGGTGACAACAAAACCACAACCACCCTACTCTGGAGACAGCAAAAGCCATGGAAAGACATCTACTATAATACAAACTTGTCCAGGCCAGTCATCCATGGTGCTTACTGTAATCCTAGCAGTCCAGAGGCTCACAAGTCCAAGGCCAGCCTAGGATACACAGTAATATCCTGCCTCAAAAGGGTGAGGGAGAGGGAGAAAACATTTTCTTTCTACCCTCCAAGTTCTTTCATCCCGTTTTATCTTTGCAAAGAGGTAAACAGTATCTTGAACACTGTCATATATATATATATATATATATATATATATATATATATATATATATATATATATATATAGTCATATATATATGGAAGGTGGGGTGGAAGTCTCTTTAACTATAGAAGTAGAACCACTAACATTTCTTGGGATCCATGAGATTAGTAGGTGTCTTCTGGGGTATTTGTAAGCTGGTAACTAACAGTGCCTAGAAAAGGTGAGACCTGTACAAAGAAAGTGTTCCTAGCTGTTAGGATCCTGTCCTCACTCTTCCGGGTTCTGGCATCTTACGTCATCAGGGGGCATGGGTGACTGCATACCTACCATGTGGTCACACAATGCCCACCTTAAAAAGCCACGTGGGAACCCCTATCCTCCTTCTTTCTGTTTCCTCTCTGCTCTGCTTCCCAGTTCCCTCCCCTGCTAGGCCTGGCTCCTCCCTCCTATCCCCTCTTCTTTCTAATAAAGCTCTTTACAACTCTGGTAGTCGTGGCCATGGTCCATGACTTTCCTGCCGGTAACCAGCATTGTTTTCCCATCACTAGCAACCTGGAAACCTGGAAACATATGTCCTATGCTCACTGCTCCCTCCTTCTTTCCATTCATTCTGTATTACCTACAGTCTAGATTGTTGTTATAATACCAAACACAAACTTTCCACTAAGGCATCTGAGACTCCCACTTGTAGTAGAATATTATTTTAAGGTGTTACTTTTGTTTATGTTGCATTTGTTTAACTCTGTGAAGCTGTGTTACTGTGCCTGTCTATAACACCTGATGGTCTAATAAAGAACTGAATGGCCAATAGCAAGGCAGAAGAAAGGATAGTTGGGGCTGGCAAGCAGAGAGTATATATAGAAGGAGAAAACTGGGAAAAAGAGATCTAGAGAGTCAGAGAAGGAGGAGAACATCAGGGGCCAGCCACCCAGCTACACAGCCAGCCATGAAGTAAGAATAAGATAAAGATTTACAGAAGAAAGAGAATGGAAAAGCCCAGAGGCAATAGGTAGATGGGATGATTTAAGTTAAGGAAAGCTGGCTAGAAACTAGGCCAAGCTAAGGCTGGGTATTCATAATTAAGTATAAGCCTCCATGTTTGATTTATTTGGGAGCTGGGTGGTGGGTCCCCCTAAAGAGCAAAAAAATAAAAATAAAAATAAAAAATAAAAAAATAACAACACCTACCTCCTCCACCTGAACTAGAAAAGCTTAGAGATGAGCAAGTTTACCAAGGCTTTTCTTGCTAGCAGTGAAGGAAGCATCTAGAGTGGTCAAGACTACAAGGTCTCCTGAAACGGGAGGCATGATCCCTGCAGCCAATGTCACAGTACTCCTATAGCTGGAAGGTAGTATCCTTAATGCTTCCATGAACTGTTCAAGGCCTGGTTGTCATAATGAGACTCCAGTTTGCCACTAAACAAGAGCTGCTCAGCTGCCAGCTTCACTATCAAAGCGGCTAGGTGTAAAGGAAGGGTCCAACAACTGTCAGTCAAAGAGTCAAATCTGTCCAGCCCACCCACAACTTAGCTTATTTGAAGGAAAAATAGACATTACAGGCTATTTACAATAATTCTGTCTTTAACAATCTACAACAAACTTATCATTAACATTACCATTTGTGGAATATCCTCAGCCCAATATCCTAAGGAAAGTTGGATCTGTCTCACTTGTAAAAGACAAAACAACTAGAAAATAAGAGCTCAGATTCCACTGTGGATAAGGCAGTAAATACATAGTCAGACAACCAAGACTCCAGTGGTCACTAAGGCCATTTCTAGGCCCAGTCCTCACCAGTGCCCCCTTCTACAAAAAGTACATCACCCATACATCTTCAGGCAGTTACAGCTCAACTTGTGGGACAAAATGGACAGGGATAACTGGAAGTTCTCTTGCACTGTTTTAACACTTTTGTACTAGGATTTGATCTGAAACCTTTTCTGTGATCATAAAGACTTCTTCTCACAATACTGAGGATGTCTGTGTCTCTAGAGCCAGTGAATTCAGTGAAGATGTAGGAAGTAGTGTTTTTACCAGTCTGTTTAGCAAAGATGTGGGACAAAGACATCAATGGTGAGAAGTGTGTAAGATGAATTGCTAAATGGTTTTATTAATAAAAAACCCAGAGCCAGATATTAGGGTGAAAACTGAGCGATCCGAGAAGCAGAAAGAAGCCAGCCACATTCTTACCACTAGGAAATCCTCAGCTAAAGAGAGAATGACTTCCTGTATACTCATGCCTATATCCTTTCTGTCCCTGCCATCTCACTTCCTCTCTCTGCCCATCTACATCACTTTCTCTCTCTGCCCAGCTCTATCACTTCCTCTTTCTGCCCAGCTCTATCACTTCCTGTCTGTCTGTACAGACCTCCAGACCTCTATGGTTAACTACTGTTGAGATTAAAGGCATGTGCCACCAAGTCTGGCTCTGTTCCCAGTGTGGCCTTGAACTCACAGAGGTCCGGGTGAATCTCTGCCTCCCAAATGCTAGGATTAAAAACGAGTGCTACCATTGCCTGATTTCTATGTTTAATATAGTGGCTGGCTTTTTCCTCTGATCTTCACAAATAAAATATCACCACAGAAGTGTTTTGTCATTGATGCACTAACTAGCTTTTACTGTGCTAAATGCCTGAGGTAATCAGGGTATAAAAAAGACTATTCTGGCTCACAGATTTGGAAGTTCCTGTTCATGACTGGGAAACTATTGGTAGGGGCAGCATATCATGGTCTCAGGCCTTGGCTGGTGGGAGTGGGGCTGCACTTAATGGTTTGTAGCAAAATGAAACCATTCGTCTCATGACTGTGACACAGCAGAGAGGAAGAGGAGGGAGCTGGGTCCCCCTCTTCCCTTGATAGTGTACCTCCAAAGACCCTCTCTACCAGGCCTTGTCTCAGTTTCCACACACACTTAGTTCCAATCTGGAGATGTTGTACCCATTTCTTTCCACCAAGGAGCAGGTTTCTGATGCAAGCACATAAGGATCCTTTTATTGTCAAGTCAACCTGGGCCACCGCACGGCAGATGGAAGGAAATGTGGTGGTGGCCATGAGCCCAGGTGTAGAGAGTTTTTATGGGGAAAAACCACAAGCCAGGAATTACATGCTTGGGATTGGGTAGGAGGGTATGGAGCAAGGTGATTTTTTTGAAACTATTGGTCTAGACTTTCAGCATGAAGCCACATTTGAAACTATTGGATTGTACTTTTGGCAGGAAACCACAACTTGCTCAGCAGGATTATCTGGACTGCTCAGCAGGATTATCTAGACATCTTCAAGAGCCATAAACTGCAGACAGAATGTCTGCAGGAGCATACTGCCCTGTATCTGTTCTAGTTGTCATGGCACATTCCTGAGGTCCTTCCTGGAACCGAGCACAGCAGGCGGTATAAGATGCTGGCCCTATCCTTAGATGGGGTCTGTATTGCCTTCACAGAGACTGAGTGTTTACCACATGAGCCTTTGAGAAACAGTACAGATCCAAACTACAGCACCTAGCAGTGTCTAGGTACCAGTGAATGTATTTTTGTGATTGTGAGATTTAATCTTAAGATCAACTTATCATTTATGTCCTAAATTGCATTAATTTCTCTTACTTTGTTAAGTGTGATCAGGATTTACTTAATGAATTCAGTAAACATATTATATAATTTTTCTTTACAAATATTTTCACTTACCATTTTTTAAGTTAAATTTAACAATTCTTTAAATTGCTTGTCTATAATTTTAATTTCCTTGCCCTTGTTCTATAATAAAGTTTTTCATTTATTTGAATATCCGTACTATCAAGAATTTTTATTTAAGTTTTCATTGTATATACATGGTACTATATTACAGAAGAACATGAAAACTTTAATGAGGGGCTAAAGGAGCAATTTTTTTGATTTACTGCAGCTATATCAAATTTGCAGATTTTCAGGGACAAAGCAAGTGATGGCAAAAAGGAAGGAAGGGGCTAATTGTAAGTAAACAGTCTCGTGGAATCCAGTGAGGGCCAGACTCCCAAGAGCAACAACTCTCAATGGAAACAGGATTTACTTAGATCCATGATTGCTACTATTGAAAACATAGTTTAAAAAGAATTTTTTTTTTTTAAAGATTTATTTATTTATTAGGTATACAGCATGTATGACTGCAGGCCAGAAGAGGGCACCAGATCTCATTACAGATGGTTGTGAGCCACCATGTGGTTGCTGGGAATTGAACTCAGGACCTCTGGAAGAGCAGTCAGTGCTCTTAACCTCTGAGCCATCTCTCCAGCCCTTAAAAAGAATTTTTGAGAAGATTTTTGGCAAAGCAACTATATGTACTAGGGCTGGCCCAAGGGCTATTCTCTATATCCTGAGTCAAACCCATGTTTGACTTTTCTTTGGGTAAAACTCATACATTTCAGATTTGTTTTGAATTCTCTTCAGTCAAGATTGATTTAGAAGAAAAAAAAAGTCCAGGAATCACACCTCTTTTAAACACTGTTGTGTTTTCTCATAGGTGCTTGTGTGTTTAGGTGTGTGTAATGGGAGAATAACAAAAATCCTTTGGGGATGAGTGTTTATTGATCCTATTTTGACAGAATATGAACCCTCCAATAAGTACTAAATTAAATTATGCCTCTGCCTTATGTAAATTATAATCCTTGACCTTTTCCTTGTTCCTGTGTTCTCTTTCTCCAGTTAAATAAAAGGAAAATGGAGATGGAAAAAGATAACTCACCCTGATGTTACCCGAATCTCTTCCTGCTTTCCAGTTGGGACAGTTTCAAATTAATCTAATTTGATTTGCTTTTCTTGGAAACAAAAGAGGAAGGAGTGGGGGAAGGGGAATAAAGAAGAAACAGTGAAGATTAGGGTGGATCATTAACCTAAAGAAGGAAAAAAATTCTGGAAAACTAAAGATGAATGATTGTTGTGTTCTGGTAAATAAAGCTTGCTTGGAGTCAGAGGGCAGAGCTAGCCACTAGCTGACCAAATTAACTATTAAAGTTTGGAGGACTGTAGCCAGAGAGGAGACAGGAAGTGGTAAGGTGGGACTGAGAGAGAAACTTGGCCCTTTTGGTTGGAGAAATGGAAGAGGCAGGAGGCAACTGGTAGCTGCTCCTTTTTCTCTGATCTTCCAGGTTCTTACCCCCAACATTTGACTCCTGATTTTTTTATTGATAAAGATTAATTAGATTTACACTTCATTTGGGGTCTAACTTTGGGGCATGAATTCACAAGATAGCCACTTGCAGGAGCTGCACATGGGACTGCACCTGCCAAAGTCACCACACTGCTGGCTGGATTTTCTCTTCTTTCTCAAAGCCCTCTGAGTGAGTCTGGGATTTTCCTATTGCAGCCTCTCTACAACAGTCTCCAGCTGCCACCCAAACTCAACAGGCCCTGAACTCCAGAGTTACCTGGGCTTCAAACACCACCGGACTTATCCGCCCATGGCCTGCTGGCTTTGCCTTCAGGAAAGCTCCAGCCACACATGCTTCTTCCACATGATCCTCTGTGTCCATTTCTCAGACAGCTGTCTCCCTCTCCCCAAGGGTTTCAGGCTTCCCCTGGACTTGCATGGGCTTCTCCCTGAGCTGTCACCTTGACACCTGCTTGGGCTTCTACTGTTGTCGCAGCCACCACACACTCTCAGCTCACAGCTACACAAAGCAGCTGAAGCTGCCCTCAGCCAGGCTGTGCACTGACTGTGTTCTTTGTCTGCATCCAGCCTCATACTTCACCACCATTGTCAGCAGATTTGGTAAGACAACTGGGACTTCTTAAAAGGGGGAGTTAGTTTTTTTTTTTAAAAAAGAGTTTTTTTAAAGAGTTTTTTCCCATGTTAAAAATGGGAAACAATATTACAACAGAGGGAGTTAGGTCTCTATATGATTCCACAATGGATGATTTAAAAATGAAATTATTAAATGAGGGGATAATCACTTAGCTGTGATTTACATAATATCAGTTATAATCATTATCGATTTGGTAATTCTTGTTTTATCCCTAAAAAAGTTGGTTTATATCAGTGACAAATATGAGAAATTGACTGATAATGTGCAAGTCCTAAAACTGATTACTAAAGAAAATAATGCAATTTTGACAAATAAGTTACAATTCTTAGAAAAACAGATACTAGAGATATCCAGGCACAGGAATTTAAAGGAGAACCAACCTCACAATTACATTATAAAATTAGAGAGGAACAGTCTAAAGTTATCAAAAAACCAACCTTAATTTATCCTGTCACCATATAGGAACAACTGCCAAATGATAAGTATCCCCAAGGCTATGTAAGAGCTGACTGGATTCCTATGGAAATGTTAGATTTGAGGAGATTGTTGTAACAGCACTAAGCTGATAAACACCACCCAAATATCAGCTTTGGACTACAAACTGCTCAGGACAATTTCAAGGCTGCTAGCTGAGATGACCCAACCTCATGCACTACTCCAGCCAGGACTTCAGATAAGCCCTACACAAAGACTGGCAACAAATGATACAGCTAGCTCTCCCAGGACTTGAGCATTATTTCAATTTTTTTCAGGGTCCCCTAGAGATGCCATCATCCCCCCCCAAACAACATGAGGCAATCTAGAGAACACAACACCCACATTCCTAAAAGATGGGGTGGATGGTTTTTGGTCATTCAGTGGGTTATGGATATTTGTCATTATTTAGGGGGGTTGCTTACAAGTTGTTATTGGTAATGGTCAAAAAAAAAAGAGTTGAACTAAGGAGATTAGATTCAGAGATCTCATTTTGAAAAGAAACACGGGGGATATAGAAATGAAAGGATAAAAGGTAGATTATTTAATCTACTTTTAAACCAAAAAAGCAGCTACTAGTATCAAATATTTTACACTGGTATGGATTTTTGTATATTGATGCAAATTTGAGGTTATTTTTGTTAGAACATACTATATGTATGTTTCTACTCTTGTTTAAGATATTGTACCTATGCAACTCATTTAACAATGTAATGTGAGGTTCTAGTCCTGAAAGTTATTATTACAAACTATTTAGGATAATAAATAAATTCAGGTTAGTAGTTAGTCACCTATTATGATCAAACTTGTAGTCATGTTAGCTATGTTTTCAAGGTTAAACAGATTTATTTTAGATGGACAGATGGTCTTTAAACGCTTCAGAGATCCACAGAATATGGCATTTAAGAGGTTTTAATAACATAAGGTTTTTTATGACATTGAGATATGTCTGCTCCTAGAAGCACCAATCTACTTCAGAGAAGATGATGGGCATCAAAGAAATTCTGTATGGAGTTTACTTTCTTTGTGGCAAAAGTTAGCCACTGGACAAGAAACCACCCTTACCTTGGTTGCTGACAGTATGCTATCCAAATTGAACAAGCAGTACACAAAAGAAAGTGACTATCAAACTTTGCCAAGACAAGGTGGGACTGTCCTTCAAAAATCCTGCTTTACAGAAAAGTCCATCAGATATTCTAGCCCTGTAGGCCAGGGATGGATGCCCCAACATTGCAGAGGAACCTTGGGTGACTGTCTAGGCAGCCAGCTGTTTCTGTCATTTCTTAGTTTTGGAAGTTGTTGGCTCTGCACTTCCTGTTTATTCAGGTAATATTATATCGTTCTCAGGTCTCTGATGGAGTTGAAGACTATATAGTTATAGTTTTCCTTGTTACTAAATTCAGAAAAGAAACTCACAAAAGAGGTATAAAGGGTATAAGTTTGAGAGGCATAAAAAGATAGTTTTAGGTTGGTAATATGAGTTAGGATAGAAAGTGAATTAGATATACTTTGGACTCACCATGGTGTGATCAGAAGACAAGTTTGTAGAGTTGGTTCTCTCCTAATACCTTTATATGACTTCTAGGGACTGAACTCAGAGCACAGGCTTGGACCACACAAGCCTTTGTCTTCTGAGCCACCTATTCAGCCTTATCATTATTTATTCAGTAAACATTTATCAAGTATCCCATACACTGTTCTGTGCTCTAGGGGTACAGCAGACAAAATCCTTACTTTCTGAGAGCAAGCAGAAGTTTTCTAATTTGATAAAGTTAAATAATAAAAACAAATCAGTGAGATAATTATAGGAAGAGGTAAGTGATTTGGAGGGCAGGATCAATAAAACACAGAAGGTCTGCATGTGGTGGCATATGCCTGTAATCACAGTCTTGGGAGGTAGAAACAGGTTGATCTCTATGAGTTTGAAGGCAGATTGGCCTACAAAACAAGTCTCAAGCCAGCCAGACTACATAAAGAGATCATGTCTCAAAAAGCAAAGCAAAACAAAACAAACAAATACACACCTTAGAGGCAACAAAACAAACAAGTACACCCCTTAGAGGCATCAAAAAAGGCATTTTTTTGATAGCATTTGGCCTAAAACCCAAAGAATAAGAATGAAGTAGATTCTTCTCATTTGTTTACTAACATAGCATTTGTATGTATGTGTATTTGCATGGGGGAAATGAATAAAATAACAGAGGTTAGGGATGGGGAAGGCCTGCACTTCAGGAAAGGCCCTGGTATGGTGATATTTTATTTGTACTGAAATGTGATTTTATTTGTATGTTAATAAATAAAGTTGCCTGGGGGTCAGAGCTAATAGCAAGCCATAGCAGAAGTCTGGCAGTGGTAGCACATGCCCTTAATCCCAATCACATGACAGACAAATCTCTGTGTGTTCAAGGATACCACCAGCATGGAGACACACACCTTTAATCTCAATACCAATCATAGAAGACCTGGAGGTCTGTATAGATGGGCAGTGACAAGGAGGTCATGTGGTTGGGTTTACAACCAATGAGAAGGCAGAACAAAAAGTCAATAAAAAGGACAAACACACAGGAAGTAGCTCTCTTGCTGAGGAGGACAGCAACGGCAGTGAAGGGTAAGGTTTTTAGCTCTTAGCTATTGCTCTGACCTCTTGGGCTTTTTAACTCTGCAATCAGCTCTGTGTTTCTTATTTAAAAAGAGGATTACATCTACACCCTGGCATCTTGAGGATCAGAGTGGGATGGTATGAGCATGTAGTTTGCTGTTGACCTGTGTTCAGACACACTGACTACCAGGTGCTCTCTGACAGAAGTGCTGATTCTCCTGCTCCATTTCATACTAGCTCTGTGACTGCAAGTAAGGGGACTGCTTGGACTTCAACTTTCTTGTCTGTAAGCTGGGAAAATAGAAAAAAAGCAATAGGTTTATTCTAGGAATTAAATGAGTCTCGATGTATTCACTTGAATCTGCAGTGTTTTTTTGGGGCTTAGTGATTTGGTAGGAGTTTGTGTATTTCTGACCATTTATAGCTTGTCCTTTGTGAATTGTCTTTTTTTGTTGTCTATCCATCAATTTTTGTTTGTTTTTCTTTTATTCTTTTCCAAGTGCCCTTTGAATAGTAATAGTAAGGCTCTCTTGTGTGTATGAGTAAATATTTTTTCTGGTTTTCATTTGCCTTTCAATGATGCTTACAGTATTTTTTCTACATAGCAATCTCTTAGTCATTCTGCTTCTATTTGATTTTGGTGCTTATTCTCACATATTTAAGAACTACTTTTGCATATCTGCTCTTCTATTTCTTCTAATACTTTTTACATCGTTGTGTCTAAATTTTTTCTGAATCATATTTATAAAGAACATTTTGGTAAATATCTTTTATATCTCTTTTAATGCATAAATGTTTGGCATACACATGTGAATATAATTTCAAGCCCATGGAGTCACTGTATGGTGATGTTCTATGCCTTGATTTCTTTTTCACTTAGCAACATGATAGATATCTTTCTATATACATAAGTTCATATTTATTCCTCTTTTTTTTTTTTTTTTTTGGTTTTTCGAGACAGGGTTTCTCTGTGTAGCTTTGTGCCTTTCCTGGAACTCACTTGGCAGTCCAGGCTGGCCTCAAACTCACAGAGATCCACCTGCCTCTGCCTCCCGAGTGCTGGGATTAAAGGCGTGAGCCACCATCGCCCGGCTTATTCCTCTTTTTAATGTTTGCATAATACTATATATTTTATCATAATTTATACACACTTAGTCTGCCTTCCAATTTCAGTATGACATTGTGATGATATTTTATCTGTGTACCCCAATAAAGTTTGTCTGACAATAAGGGGAAAAAGTCAGCCACTACAGTAAACATAGAGGTCAGGCAACGGTAGGACATGCCTTTAATCCTATTACTCAGAAAGCAGAGATCCGTCTGGATCTCTGTGAGTTCAAGGCCACACTGGTACAGAACCAGACATGGTGGTACATACCTTTAATCCTAGCACTAACCTTAAAGGTCTAGAGGTCTGTACAGACAGACAGGAAGTGACAGAGCTGGGCAGGAAGAGGAAGTGATGTAGTTGAGTGGAGAGAGGAAATGAGATGGCAGAACAGAAAGGGATATAGGCATAGGTATACAGGAAGTAGATATCTTTGCTGGCTGAGGACTTCCAAGTGGTGAGAATGTGGCTGACTTCTTTCTGCTTTTCTGATGTCTTGGTTTTAACCCCAACATCTTGCTCCAGGTTTTTTATTAATAAGGCCGTTTAGCAATTCATCTACATGACATTGTATCTTTATAATTTTTCACAGCAGAGAAAATATCTTGCTAGTATAAATGAGGAAACATTTAATTGCTGGGTAATTTACTTGGTGGTAAAGACACTGACATCAAACTGTTCTTTCGAAAGGTCAGTCAGACCAATTTGTTTATACCAACAGTATATGAAAATGGAGCAATGTTATGTTTTACTAGGTTTTATGTCTTTTGAATCTTTGATAATCTTATATGGTACATGAACAATATCTCATCCACTTTTGTGATTGTTGGTGAGCTAGTCTCTCTTTATATGTAAGCTCACTGACTCAGGCAAAGAGGACCAGTGTCCTTGTTTGCTTTCTGTTGCTGTGATAAACAGTATGACAAAAAGCAAGTTGGGAGAGAAAAATAATTATTTTCTCTTACAACTCCTAAGTCATGGTCCATCACTAAGAGAAGTCAAGGCAGGAATGTGAGGCCAGGACTGAAGTAGAAAGGACCATGGAGGAATCACTCATACTGGCTCACTCCCCATGCTTGCTCGGCCTTCTTTCTTATGCATCGTAGGAGCACCTACCGATGGATGGCACTGCCCATAGTAGGCTGGATCCTTTCATATCAATCATTTATCAAGAAAATGCCCACAGACTTGCCTACAGGTCAATCTTATGGAGCCATTTTCTCAGTTGAGATTCCCTTTTATCAGATGACCCTTGTGTCAAGTTGAAAACAACCAACTAACCAGCATAACAAGGATTAGACAAGCCTGCCAAACTGGACTGACACTTAGAGGGGGAAATTAAGGAATGAAAGATGGGAGGTAGCTCAGGAAGTGCTTAATATCTGGAAGCTGTGATAATCTGAGAAAGAGGGCAGGTTTTCATGAGGAAAACACAAGGAACTGGCTGGTCGGGAGAACTGTTGTGGGAAATGAAAGCAGTGCATTAAGGCACATCAGGGACAAGGGTAACTATTTCTCATTGCTGGGTTGGAGGTTACAGGCAACTTCTCAGTCTCCAAAGATTGAGAAGACCTTGAGAAGAACTGATTATTGATAGAAAATGGAGGGAGGAAGATGGATGCAATGGCTATTCCATGGTGGAGGAGGAAGAGTTCTGACTTTGTGGTGAGTTCATGCTTCCACACACAGATACCCACCAAGCAGTGTGCTGCAGGTGTTGTACCACAAAGGAGACTGGCTTAGTTCCTGCTGGATATTTACTGGGCATCCAAACATGCTGCTGCTGTGCGTAGAGCTGCTCTGAGTGGAGCAGTGGCTGAGGAGGAGACCTTGAAGAGCATCCACAGCAGGTGAGGTCAAAACTGGTGTCCAGTTCTTGACTGGTGAGCAACAGAGGCCCAGGGCTTCATGACGTCATGTTGCGGGTAGAAAAAAATGACAAGAAAAGCTTTGGGAGTGCTCTTATCCACTAAGAGAACTCAGAAATGAACTTGTGAATCTCAAACCAGACACCTGCTCCCAAGTTAGGAAGCTGGGAGCCATCCTCAGTTCTCTCTTGTTTACTCCCTTGTCTCCAGGAAAGCACTAACCTTTTCCTTGTGTGTTCTCATTATCTCACAGTTTCTTCTCAGTTTTCATTAACATAGTTCAAGCACTCAGCACTTTGTTACTTCAGTTACTTCAAGAACTCCTTCTTTTAAAATAAGAGAAACTCCAAAAATTAATCCTTTTGAGTGAGAGAGATAAAGAAATACTCCTTGCTGATCCCAAGCCAGGGAAACTAGGCAGAGAGAATATTCCAGGTCTACTCAAGACTTAGCATTCTTTTTATCACCAAATATGTTAATGTATCCTTACAACTCAGCTTTGAACAATGATTTCCTTAGTTATTTTGTGTGAAGCACATATGTGTATATGTGTGTGCATGCAGGTGCACATGCATGTATGTGTGGATGCATGTGGAAGCCAGAGAGTGGCATCAGATGTCTTTTTCAGTTGTACTCCACCTTATTTCAGGCGATGGGACCTCTCTCTGAACCTAGAACTCATTGGTTTTGTTTGGTTGGCCAGGCTACACTGGGACTACAGGAGTATGTTGCTGCAGTGAGGGCTATTTACACGGATGCTGGATATCTAAACTCAGATCCTCATACTTGCTTGGCAAGACCTTTACCAACCAAGCCATCTCCCCAGCCCTTCCACCTTTGTTTTTAATTATTTGTTTGCCATTTCACTAATGCCAAGGTGTATTAGTTAGGGATCTTTTTGTTGCAGCTGACAGAGATCCCACCCAAAATTTCTTATGCAAAAAAACAATATGTTAGCTAGTTACAACTGAACAGTGCAAGGGTAGAGCCAAGTATGAGCACAGCTTCCCTATGAATCAGCAGCATCATGATGCCACTTCTCTGTTTTGATTTGCCCTAAATTCCTCTCCATTTGGTCTATCCTAGAGATGTGCTTGGACAAGACAGTGCAATGACACATCTCTGTGTCCACTTGAGCATCTAAAGGGAACAAAAGTGTGTTGTCTTTTTCCTGTGTTGTAAGTCTGTGAACTAGTAACTGTGGCCAAGCCTGAGCAGCAAGCCCTATCTGCAGTCTTCAACAAAGAGATGTCCAATAAAGATAGAGTGATAGCCACAAATATGCAGATGGATAAAAGCCACATATAAAAATTTAAATTGTTCTAATAGCCACAGTTTTTTTTTTTAAAACTTTTTTTTTTTTTTAAGATTTATTTATTTATTATGTATACAGAAGAGGGCACCAGATCTCATTATAGATGGTTGTGAGCCACCATGTGGTTGCTGGGAATTGAACTCAGGACCTCTGGAAGAGCAGTCAGTGCTCTTAACCTCTGAGCCATCTCTCCAGCCCTAGCCACAGTTTTTTAAAAAATAAAAAAGAAACAGGGGACTTGGATGTGGTTCACAGCTGTTAATCAACATTTAAGAAGCCGAGGCAGGAAGATTATGGCAATCAATGTAGACTACACAGCAAGGTGTGTGTGTGTGTGTGTGTGTGTGTGTGTGTGTGTGTGTGTGTGTGTGTGTGTGTGTCTGTCTGTCTGTCTGTCTGTGTGTGTGAGAGAAAGAGATTTTATTTAACGAATTAAATAAAAAACATTGTTATTTTAACATGTAATCAACATTTCTAGAATTTTACATTCTTTACTCACAGTGAGACTTCAAAACCCACCATTTTAACTGAGCTTCCAAATCACAATAAACTGAAGGTGGGATGAGACATACTTTGAGAAACAGTATTCTAGAGACATCTGTATTTCCTTGGTGCTTCCAGTCTCCCCTTTGGAGTGGTCAGAGAGAGGTCTGATGACACATTGGAGCTATCAGTGAAGAAGGCTGGATTGTCACTGGTGGAGTCAGGGCTCTTCCAACTCTACAGTTGCTGCTCCATTGCTGCCCTCTGTTGGTCATCACAACCTATATAAAGAAAGATGAAACTGGGCATTCGATGCTTCTAGCAGTCCTTCTTTACAGGCTCTTGAAATGACTTTCTTTTCGAATTTTAATGCACCAAAGAGCTTGAGAAATCTTTATGGGGTTGTTATGAATTACTTATTAGGGTTTTTTCCTGTGTGTTACATTAGACTCACTGCCCTTCAAATCCACTATTCATGCCAGTCACTATCCATTGCAAGTATTCCGGTTTTCTGTTTCTGCAAATTTTCTACTTCTTCTTAAGAAGGTAAATGGAGCAGATGATTCTATATCCCTAAGATTTACCTTCTTCAGCTGTAAAATATCAGATGATAATGTCACTTTTATGGTTTGCAAAGACACTGCTTGGTATATTTGAGGAACACTGTAATGTTATTATAAAACCTTAAAATTTAAACAATGACTCATTATTTGCTGACAGAAAAATTTAAATTTATGTTCTCTTTTTAAAGTCTGATTCAAAATCCTTCTCTTTCATAGGTGCACCCTGAGCCCTTTGTGGATAAAATGGTGTGATGACTGGGATTTGCCTAAAGCAAAACAAGAGGAGGGATGAAGACAGTGCAAAATGGAGAAATACTGGCCACAATTTGGTCATTGTTGAAGCTGGATGAGCGTCATATGGAGGTCATTTTGCTATTTTGTCCATTTGAAGTGTGTTTGAAATTACCTCCAGAAATTTAAAAATTAAATAAAATTTTATTTTCTTCATGACACTGTATATAGTGTGGCTACTACATGCTTGTCTGTTGGCTAGTTACTGTTGTGGGTTAGAATTTCATCATTTCAGGGTAAATTACAATTTTCTTCTTAAAAGGCAAACTCAAGACTGTGCATGCTGGCTCACACCTGTGATCCTAGCATCTGGAAAGCAGAGGAAGGTGGATTACTGCAGGTCTGAGGCCAGCCTGTTCTACATAATTATCTCCAGACCAGCTACGTTTGGCTACATATGAAACTCTGTCTCAAAATAAAATAAAATAAAATAAAATAAAATAAAATAAAATCTGGGGCAGTGGTGGCACTTGGGAGGCACAGGCAGGTAGAGCTCTGTGAGTTCAAGGCCAGCCTGGTCTACATAGTGAGTTCCAGGACAGTCAAAGCTATACAAAGAAATCTTGTCTTGGAAAAACCAAAAAGAAAACCAACAAAACAAAGAAAAAAGATGAACTAAAAAATAATTGGCAGGGCTAGAGAGATGGCTCAGAGGGTAAGCACTTGTTGCCCCTGCAGAGGACCCAGGTTCAATTCCTAGCACTCATAGGGTGTCTTGCAACCATTCATAACCCCAGTTCCAGGGAATCCAATGACATGCACAAACATAAAGTAAGATTACAAGCACTTCCATAAAATAATTAGATGGGAACATTTTTAGTTAAACATTCTAAGGAAATTCTGAAGTTCTTGAAGAGACAAATATCAAAGGGACTGGGTAAAATGGCTCACTCAGTAAAGTACTTGCTAAGAAAGCATGAGGACCTGAATTTGGATCCTAACATCCACATAAAAATCTGGGTATGGTGGCACTCACCTGCAATCCTAACCCCTACATTCAGTTATGACCCACACTTTAAGAAGCTCTGTATTTAAAAAAAACAAAACAAAACACTTAATAGTCCCCAAAGTAGTTGTGTTTGTACAGTAGTTACAGCTCACACATTGTCTCCATTTAATCACTTCCCTTTCAAATATGCTCCTCTGTTCTTCTTTAAACCCTGTCATGCAAAGAACATAATAACTTTTCTTTTTTAAAAAAAAGATTATGATGATGACGACAACAACGATGACAACGATGATGACGATGTATATGAGTGTTTTGCCTGAATGTATATATGGGCACTAGGTGCATGACATGCCCACAGAGATCAGAAGAGAATGTCAGCTCCTCTGGAACTGGAGTTACAGACAGTTCTTATCTGCTATGGCGGTGATGGAAATGGAACGCTAATCCTTTGTAGGAGCAGCAGATGCATTTAAACACTGAGCCATCTCTCCAGTCTCTAATAGTTTTCCTAACGCTTGTATTTTTCTACATTATCTCTAGTTCCATTAATCCTGTGCATAACAATAAGGTTCTGATCTCAACATGCATTCATTTGTGTGCCCCAAATGTTTCAGTCATTTAACTTCATTTTTCTTTCATTTTTTTCTTGGTGGCCAGAAAGAACTCCTTCACTGAAACATCAAATGAAACATAAATAATGAGCATTTTCAAGGTATTTACCCTCGAGTGCTGTTTCCACTTGGAGAGGTTTAATTCTGTGAGGACAAAGACTGTGGAGAGGCAATCCTTCATAAGCTGGCAGAAAATGGTTTGAGAGACACACTTCAGTTCTCTAGTTCCTCTTATCTCAGCTTTGCTGAGGGGGTAGACAGATTGGCTCTTTTTCAATTGATTGAGCCCATCAACAGTATACTTGTGTTGGTTCAAATCCCACAAAAAAAAAAAAAAAAAAATGGCCATGCTTGGGATCTGAAACCTTGGCTATGAATTCTGCATTAATCACTTATCAGACTTGGGAACTTCAAGTAGCAGCTTAATGTACAGAAGCAGAAGTTTCCTACTTTATTACCAGAAATGATGGGGGGATAATTTTGATGTCAGGATCTCTATGTAGACCAGGGCTAGTATCTGCAGAATTACATCATCAGTACAATGCCATTCTATAAACACACTTGCTGTGGATATCGCTCTGTATAAATAAACATTGATTGGCCAATAGCCAGATAGGAAGTACAGGCGGAACTAACAGAGAGGAGAATTGAGGAAACAGGAAGGAAAGGGAGAGACTGCCTGGAACCGCCGCCAGGACAAGGGAGATGTAAGGTACCGATAAGCCACGAGCCACGTGGCAAAGTATAGATTAATAAAAATGGGCTAAATATAAGAGTAAGAGCTAGAAAATGATAGGCCTGAACTAATGGCCAAACAGTTTAAATAATGTAAGAGTCTGTGTGTTTATTTTATAAGTGGGCTCTGGACTGGCGGGACTTGGCGGGAGTTGGAGAGAAGTTCTCCAGCTACACACGCTCATCTTTAGAACCCCTGAAGGCCTTATACTTCACAGTCACCTCCTTAACCCTTTATAGAAGAAGTCAAGTGACTTAAAATTCATTTGATAACCACTTCAACTAACCTGCTTGAAAAGTGCCCCACGTGTATGATAGCCCTAGAATAATTTCTGTTTTTAAGCACTTTCTCTGGACCAGATACATGATTTATAAGTTTTCTCTAATACTTTTCAACAGAAGCATCACCATTATTAATTACATCATTATCATATATGAGAAGGGCATTGTTTAGAAAGACCATCAGACTAACCCCAGGCATAAGCAAAAGAATTGTGAAAGTAATATTTCCAGCTGTAGGCCTGACCATAAAGGCCATAGCTCCTCTTGTCCACCATACTGGAAGTTATTATGTCCATGTCTCTTGTTTCTATTTTTCCCATGCCTCCGTGCCTCAGAGATCACATTCACCCTGGTGTCTCTTCCCTAATAAAGTCCTCACCACCCTTCAAGGGGTTTCAGCCCATCGTGGCACTTTCTATTCACTTTCATTCATAAGTCAATTGTTTACAACATATTTGGGCAGTGGGGAGGTAGTTGGCAAGATGTCTCTTTGAGTAAAGGCTCTTGCTACCCAGCCTGATGACCTGAGTTCTATCCTCAAAGCCTAATGGAAGAAGGTGAGAGTTGATTTTCACCAGGTTGTCCTCTGACCTCTGCATGCACTATACACACCATATCCTATAAATAGCATTTAAAAATAGTTTTTAAAAAGCATTTAATGTGGAAAGCACTAGCCTGGGTACTTGGGGTGTATCAGTGAACATAACAGACAGGAATCAGAGCCTTCATGGAGCTTAGATGCTGGTGGCAACAGACAATGTTAAAAATGAAGATAACAAATTAATTAGATGAATTGTCATGGGGAAGAAGCACAAAGGCAGGGAGAATGAGAGTACAGGGTGAAGATAGGTTTGCTGAAAATGTCATTAGAGTGGTCCAGACAGACCTCCCTGAGAAAGAGGATTTGGGATGAGGCTGTAAGAGAGGGAGGAAAAGATGTCAGCTGGGGGTGGGGGTGTAGGGGTGACTCAGTAGTTAAGACCATTGGTTGCTCTTCTGGAGGATAGGCATTGGATTCCCAACACCCACATGTCAGCTCACAGTTCCAAGGAATCTATTGCCTTTCTCTGGCCTCTATGGGTACTGTGTGCAACACAGTACAGAGACATACATGTAAGCAAAACACTCACATACATATAAAATTTTAAATGAAGAAAAAATCAAAAGGGGTGAAGGAGTAACGATGGATGGAGGAGGGTGAAAGTGTAGTATGTGTGGATGAAAAGTCTGGCCCAGGCTGGCACACAGTCTGATAATTCTATACTGCTTGCACAGGTGGTCATTTCCTCACCTAGACTGAGACTTCCCTGCAATCAAAGGGTCTTGTTGATAACTCTTTTGCATCCTCTTCTGCGTAACAAAGATAGTTTGTACCTAGTTTTTTGTTTGAGACAGGGTTTCTCTGTGTAGTTTTGGTGCCTGTCCTGGATATCGCTCTGTAGACCAGGCTGGTGTTGAACTTACAGAAATCCGCCTACCTCTGCCTCACGAGTGCTGGGATTAAAGCCGTGCACCACCACTGCCTAGCTTGTACCTAGTTTTTGTTTCTAGAATTATTTTTAGAGCATTGTAGTAACCCTGTCTCTACACCAAAACACAGGGTTTCCTGTTTGAAGCTTCCCACTTTCCCCTCAGTAGCCATAAAGAAAATGTATAGTGGAGGAACACTGCCCTCTTCTGGGAAGTTAGTGCTGGTAGCTTTTGGCTAAATTCCCACTTACAGGCTTAGCCTATTAACATCATAGCTCTTTATTATTTGGTCAATCTATCACCATTGCTTAAATTATTATTTTGATAGAAATTATGTTTAAAAATAATCTAAGAAATAAATCTCAGAGGGGCTGAAGAGATGGCTCAGAGGTTAAGAGCACTGACTGCTCTTTCAGAGGACCTAAGTTCAATTCCCAGCAACCACATGGTGGCTCACAACCATCTGTAATTTGATTTGATGCCCTCTTCTGGCATGTAGGCAGAACACTGTATACATAATAAATAAACCTTTAAAAAAAAGAAATAAATCTCTCAGGAAAAAGGAAATGATTAATATATGAAGTATAATAAAATAAGCAGATGCACAGAGCAATGAACTATGTAGCAATTAGTCTGAAACCACAGGGCCTGTTCTTCTGGCGTTTGTTTGTTTGTGCTCAAAATAGATAAGGAAGATTTAACCCTGGTAAGCATGTGCTGAAGTTAGGGTAGATCAATGCCAGAGATGAAATCTTCAAAGCCAAGAATATGAGACAGGTGGAGTCTGGGAGATAGCTAGCTTAGTGGATAAAGTACTTGCTGTGTGAGTAAGAGAATAGTTGAGATTCCCCAGCACCCATGTTAAAAGATGGTCATGGCAGCATAAGTCTGTAACCCCACATTGAATAGGTGGAGACTTGATGGTTAGCCAGTCAATGGAGAGCCACAGGTTGAGTGAGAGGCCCTGTATCAAAACATAAAATAGAGAGTGATTAAGAAAGATACCAGATATCAACCTCTGGCCTCCACATACATGTGCACATGCCCCCCACCCAATTTCTTGGGTCAAAAGGGATCCAGATTACCATGTTGCTTAGTGATTAGAAATGTGTCTAGCATGAGAAACCAGGGCATAGATTTGTTGAAGGATCTGGGGCAGATGCATTGGAGTCTGACATTTACTGATCACACAACCTTAGGTATGCTTTTAAAATTCTTTAGCATTCTTTTTCCTTTTCTATAAAGCAAGATTAATCATACCCGCCTTTCAGTTATAGTTTTAAGAGCAGCATTTTATTTAATGTTTGTTATATAGTAGCTTTACAATAAGTGGTAGCATGTCCATCAGAATTATAGGTTGCAAATGACTCCAGAGAGATCATTTCTCATTCACTTACGAACAAAAGGGATAATTCATTGATGAGCTATCCCATAGCCATTGAATCAATGTGAAGATCTGAGAAGTAGGGTTGGCAAACTGGCAGAAACTGAATGTCCTGTGAGATTTTCCACAGGAAGTTGGATAAGATGGAGAGATGGCTCAAGATGAGAGCACTTGCCAAACAGGTGTGTGTGTGTGGGGGGGGGGCATCCATGAAGACTAGAGAAAGGAAGGGCATAAAGCAGCCTGTTCTATTACTCTCTACCTTTTCCCCTTGTGACATGGTCTCTCACTGACTCTGGAGCTAGGCTCAAGCCAGTGTCCTGTCTATGTGTGTCAATAGTGCTGGGGTATGGATATATGAGGGACCAGGCTTTTTATGTGGGTTTGGGGGATTTAAGCCATCTCTCCAACTCCTCTTTGTTCCACTCTTAATTTGTGTTTTGTTAAATACATCTGATTGGCAGAGCTTGATTTTGTGTCTACTGTAGTCACTGGAGACACAGAGAACCAGTGATGGCAGTAGAGCTTCATAGTGGAGTCTGCAATGAATTCCCCTAGTAGTGAGAGTGGTCCCAATATAAAACACCCAAGTGTGGGGTTGGGGACATGATTTTGGATCCCTAACACACATATAAAGGCCAAGTGTGATGGCACACATATGTAATCCCAGTGCTGGGAGTGAGGTTGGCGGAGGAGATAGGCAGATTTTCAGAGCACATTGGCCACTCAGTTCAGCCAA
This sequence comes from Peromyscus californicus insignis, assembly GCF_007827085.1. NCBI lineage: Eukaryota > Metazoa > Chordata > Mammalia > Rodentia > Cricetidae > Peromyscus > Peromyscus californicus. The sequence goes on along the minus strand of NW_026294447.1, from coordinate 807,010 downwards.
TCAATGGGGTCTAAGTTTAGTGAGAGGCCCCATTTCAAAACAACAACAACAAAAGCAAAAAAAGTTGGAGAGCAAGAGGACATCCAAAGCCAGCCTCTGGCTTTCACACACATGCACATACATATACTATATGGAGTGGGAACAAAGTGGGGGTAGAGAGGGAAACAGTAACAAATATCTATTATAGGTAGTTATTGTGACTTGTTCTCCCTCAAGAAAAAGTGCCTTTTTCTTGTATAACTGGCAAATAGAAAAAATATTCTATATGCATATGTGCTGTGAAATTGTCACAAATAAGCCAATGAATACAGTATACCACATAGTCATTTTTCAGTATGTGAGGATGACACAGAAGGTCTACTCTCACTGAAAAAGTCAAGCATAGAGATTTGTTATCTGTAATTACCATGCTGTACTCTAGGTCTCCAGAACTCATCCAGTGACCAAGTTTGTACTTTTTCAACAACACCTCATCACATTGCCCCATGTTGCCCTTGTAACATTAACAACCACTGTTCTATTCTACTTTCTGCTTCTTTGAATTTGACATTTAAGAATCATGTATTAATGAGATCATACAGTGTGGGAGTCTGTGAGAGACCAGCTCCCACCTGTCGAAGGGTTCTTGGGGGGGAAGGAGAGAGGAATGAGGGAGTATTAGATAGAAATATAGACTTCGATGGAGAGAGAAAGACAGAGATACAGGATAGCTTTGGGAGGGCCCTGGGTCAATACCCAGTCACCTTGAGATTTATTCTAATGTGCGTTTTATACATTACCCAGAGGAGAAGCAAAAGACCTCCCCCTTTCAAGATCAAAGCACAATGTACAGCCAAGTGGAGACCCTTCAAAACACCTGGTAACCATGCCTTATTACTCAGCCCTGCTGGGTAAAGCAAGCTCAGATTCTCTGACCTTGAGTAAGGTTTTATTTGGGAGCCCCCTTCTTTATAATATAAAGATCTCAAGTGAGGGTACAGAGCTTAACTCTATGCATCTCTGAATCAGCTTTCCACTAAGAGCTTGCAAGTAGATGGAATAGTCATAGCAATACACTTGCTCCTTATGGCTGCTATACCTTCTAGTAAAGGAGGAGAGGATGATCAAGATGAAATGGCCTTTTTAAATGGGTGTAAGGTGACTACAGCAGTTTTAGCTGCATCAAACCATTTTTAAAATCAATGAACTCCTGATGCAACTGCATCAAATAAATCAGTAAACTCCTGATGCAATTGCATCAAATCTAAGGACTCCTTAGCATCACCCTACCATGGTTCATTAACATTAACAGGTTAACATTCTAGTATATTACTCTACACAATTACAATTCTTACAAACTTACATCCAAAAGCAAACTCTTAATAGAAATACACTTCATAAACTTTAGCAAACATCCACAAGCAATTTCTTAATAATTTTTTTGCATTTATTGCTAACAAAACACAGGATACATTAATATAGGCTAACATTATCCATACAAAAAACAAGAAAATGTTTTTGCATTTGAGCTGCTTCACAACAGCAAAAACTTTATCCAAACTCCTACTCATTAGTACATTTTTTTTAAATTAAATAGACCAAGAAATATAACAACTCCCCATTATTTTATATTTTTTGAAGCTATGTCTTGAGCCTGGGTAGAAAAAACAAACTTCTCCATTTCTACACAAAACAGTTCCATTTCTACACAAAACAGTTCCATTTCTACACAAAACAGTTTGTAAATCATCACAGTTGATTATATGTGTGTGTGTGTGTGTGTGTGTGTGTGTGTGTGTGTGTGTGTGTAGGTGAAATCAAAACTGTCCCATTGCAATTGAACCACTCCTGTCCATTCCATTTCTTAAGTCTGAAAAGTTAAAAAATTCAGTTCTGATACCAGTCTTAATGTTCCACTGAAAGCCTAAGATCAGGGCCTGGCTCACCAGCTACCATGAAGTCTTTGTATAGCTGTCCAAGTCATAATGACTCTGAAGCAAAAGCTCCAAATATGAAGAGATCCACAACCAAAAACTTGTTGCAGTTCCCTTGAATGCAACAACCCAGTTCAAACAAGCATCTCTGAAACTTTCACTCTTGGTTACAGTGGCACTTTATGGCCATAGCCTTCCCCTAGGAAATTTAATCCAGGCCAAAGATGGTGTCACCACAGCTCAGCTGCTTCAGACCTGTTCAAAAAGGCCCTCATTATAGCCAGCATGAACCAGGAAGACGTCTCTTAAAGGAGCCACACATTTGTTCACTGCCAGCAAATGGAAACTGCAGGGCTTTGGCTGCTAGTTCTGTCCCATTTCAGCTTTTTCACAGCCCTGGTCCATCCACACCTCCCATCTCCAGGCCACAAGCCTAGAGACCCTGATGTCCTGAGGCTCTCAATCATCTTGTGTCACTATGAGCTACGGCTCTCATTTAGAACCCTGGGTCTTGGGGTCCTGGAGGAAACCTAGCCACAGCCAGTCATGGCCACTGCACCCTGGCATGTTACCTGCTCTACTGCTGGCCTTGTGTCATTTGTGCGCTGCCTTATATACACGGCCAAATGACACCTCAGGGCAGCTCTACGGCTCTGGCCATATCCTGTCGCTGGGAGCTTGGGCTGTGTCAGTCTCAGCAGTTCTCATGCCTGCCTGCCCAGAGCCCCAGTGTTCCTGGAATGTATGGCCAGCTGGGCACACTCAGACACAGAGGCACCTGCTCCCTGACCCATTGGGTGCATACCCCGTGGGCATCTTTCTCCAGAGGTTTTGTCTCTCGAGCAGCAGCTAAGGTGCTCTGTGCACTTGCCCTCCAGCTGACTGCTTGGCTCTCTACCTGTGCTCTCCTGGGATGTCCCTTGCTCAACTATGGCTGCTGGGGACTCTGGCTCTGGGTGACAGACCTGCTCAGGCCTCTGGGATCCGAAGTCTCTGCTGCACTCTCCAAGCTGCAGCTGCTTGTATGTCTTCTCTCGCCCAGTTCATCAAGACTGCAGGGTATAGCCTCCAGCCATGTCCTCACAAACACCCTGGCTGACTGTGTTCTCCTCACTGAGGCTTTACCATGGCAGAAAGTGTGCAGACCCCTGCTGCTCCAACTGGCTTTCTCAGCATCTGCTTGCCTGCCAACCCAATGATGCCCCATGGTCTCATTGATGCTGATGCTAGCTCAGATGCTACTCCCACTGCTGCTGCTGCTGCTTGCGATGGGGGCTTCTGAAGCCACTGCTTGCTCAGACCCACCAAGTCTGCAGTGGTCGCTCGGTTCTGGATGCTGCTTTCTGCATCCTAGGTCCTGTGCTTGGGAAAACGATTCTACCCTAAGTTACTATTAACTCTTCACACTATCCCTATCCCTAAAGCCTATATTTCTCAAACTTCACCTAAACTTTTATGACTTATTTATATAAAACTTTAGATCTAACTTAGTAGACAGATATAGATAGATAGATAGATAGATAGATAGATAGATAGATAGATAGATAGATGGTAGATAAAGACTTGCTGCAGCCTACTATTACCCTGTTCTATATTTACAATTTTACTCCCAGAGAAAAGAAAATCACTGCACTCCAATTAATTATCTGAGCATGCCCACTTAACCTGTAGTTTTCCTTCTCTTTATCCTCCGTACCCAATTTCCACCTTCTGGACCATATGTGGGAGTCCAGCTCCCACCTGTCAAAGAGTTCTTCCAGGAAGAGAGGAATGAAGAAGTATTAGATGGAAATATAGGCGGAGATGACAAGAAAGAGACACAGGATAACTTCAGGAGGGCCCCAGTTGCCTCAAGATTTATTCTAATATGCTTTTTATACACTACCCAGGGGAGAGGCAAAAGACCTCTATTGGTGAAATTATTAAGGCCACTCCACATAGTTAAAAGGAGATTTATTTAATGGCGTAACTTACAAATTAAGGAATAGGTAGGTCGCGGAGTCTGGGGAAGGTGTATCACAGTCACAGCGGTTTTTCGCTGGTCTGGGGGCTAAGCTAGGGAGCTGAGACCGGACTAGCTGCTCCCTTTTTCGGGAATGGAACCGTGTAGGCGTTCCCTGGTTCTATGGAACTCTGCAGGCGGGTTTAGGTACCCGCCAGCCGGGGAGGAGGCTGAGGGCGGGAGCCACCCAGGCCTTTGGAACTTGCCCCACGTGAGCGCCAGATATTGGTGAAATTATTAAGGCCACTCCGCGTAGTTAAAAGGAGATTTATTTAATGGCGTAACTTACAAATTAAGGAATAGGTAGGTCGCGGAGTCTGGGGAAGGTGTATCACAGTCTAGCGGTGTTCTCTGGAGCTCTGCTCGGTTCACCTCCACTATCCAGGGTCCCGCCACAGAGCGCGCGCCCGCCGATCCAGCTCTCGGGTCCCCCAGCGCCTTCCTTGGCCCCGCCTTGTAGGCGTGACAGTTGCCGAAGTCTCAATGGGGATTGGAACTTCCAGATCAAAGCTGGAATGACTACCCACTACAGACCTCCCCCTTTCAAGATCAAAGCACAATGTACACCCAAGTGTAGACCCTTCAAAACACCTGGTAACCACACCTGTGGCTAAATCATCCCATTATGCAACTTGCTGGGTAAAGCAAGCTCAGATTCTCTGACCTTGAGTAAGGTCTTACTAGGGAGTCTCTGTGGGCCCCCACAATAAAGTATCTGTCTTTGTGTGTGTGATTTCCTTCATTTGGCATGATGTTCTATTGTCCTATAGTCTGCATGTTGTCACAATAGGATTTCCTTCTCTTGTCTGAATAATGTTTCTGTGTGTGTGTGTGTGTGTGTGTGTGTGTGTGTGTGTGTGTGTGTGTGTGTGCCACATTTTCTTTGACAAACACTAATGTACAGTGAAGTTGGTTTTTTCATGGACATTATAAATAATCCTGTGATGAACATGGAAATATTGATATTTCATCAGTATACTGGTCTTTCTTTTTCTTTTTTTTCTTTTGGGTTTCAAGCTAGGGTTTCTCTGTGTAACAGCCCAGGCTTTCCTGGAACTCATTTTGTAGATCAGGCTGGCCTCAAACTCATAGAGATCCACCTGCCTCTGCCTCCCAAGTGCTGGGATTAAAGGCATGTGCCACTACCACCCAGCCAGTATACAGATCTTATTTCCTTTAGCTATACACCCAGCAGTTAGATTCTGGATTGCATGGTAGAACTATCTGGGCCAAGAGTCACTTAGGGGATCCCTCAAATTCTGTGGTGTGGGCATCACCTGTTCTGTCTTTGCCAGAGGAAGCTTGTGTAACAGCCCTTAAAGGCCTTATAGCTGGCTTGGGTGTTTCTGTTCTATGTGGATAAGAATTATGGGTGGGCGAGAAGCTTTTCCTGTCCTGGGAATACCAGGCCCTTGAGTGCCCAAGGGTTAGAGGACTGACAGCCAAAACCAGAGGCTTATAGTTCTTAAGAGCTAGGGGCCAATGTTGTTCCAGTCTTTGAAAGCCAGAGGGTTATGGCCCTCTGAACTCAGGTTGAAGGCTGGTTGCTTTGTACTGTGGCCACTCACTGATGCTCCACACATGTCAGCCCTTGTAGTCCCCAGCTTCAGGCAGTTGTGTGCAGTGGAGGCAGACAGCATACACTACAGCAGGCAGCTGTTTCTAGTGTCACTGCTTCCATTCAGCCCTGGGTGCTGGGAGCCTCAGCTCCACAACGGCAAGTGTCCCAGGTGCTGCATTTAGGGTTTTGTCATCCTCAGTTATTAACAGCAATGTGTCTGAGAGTGCATCTCCAAGGCCTAGCATCTTTCTGGAACTCTTCCAGCCAGCACAGCCTGCACTTTCTCTTCTCTTTACACACAGCCTTTATCTTTTGTTAGCCTTCGTTCTCTTTCCTCACTCACCTTTTGCTCCTGTTACTAGTCTGTCTTTCCTGGCCACTCTCTGGCATTCTTCAGCTGCCTTTCATCATTACTGCCCCTGTCACCACTGTCTGTCACCGCTGCTGCTGCTGCTGCTGCTTCCACTATCGTTTCTCTTTCATGTTACTCCATCACCCTGCTCTAAGGATGAAGATCAAAAATAGACAAAAAAAAGACGACTTCAGAGAAGGCCTGAAATTTCAACACCAAAAAGGTAGTGATCATCTGATTATGTAGCCAGAGGGGTGTGTGTCAAGGGTGTCTGTGCCAATCACATAAATTCATGTAAATGTAGGACTGGGTTTATTCTAGATGAAGTCTAGAACAAGTGAAGTCTCCTGCTTTGGCCAGGGTGGAAATGGCAAAAAAAAAAAAAAAAAATCACCACTTGCTATTTGAAACAGCTGTGTGTGGCAGTGCCTTCAGGAGCCAGGGCTGTGTTCTGGGAGCCATCAACAGTGACTTCTCTATGGCTGGCTTCCTCAACACATCTGCGGAGTTTTCAAATCAGCTAATACTAACACAATGATAACCTGATAGGCAAGATTAAAATCATCCTAATCCCCAACATCTTAGCTTACTTAAAGGAAAATGTAACATTAAAAGGCACCATTATCAGGATGCTGTAGCACACATCTATAACCTCAGCACTGGGAGGTTGAGGAAGAAAGGTCACAAATTCAAGGCCTGCTGGAACTATATGTGAGTTTGAGGCCAGCCCAGACTACTTAACGAAACCCTGTTTCAAGAAACCAAACACCAAACAAGAGAGGGTGATGGGGCGGGGGGGGGGGGGGGGGGGGGGGGGGGAGGAGGAAAGCTTACTATTAACAGTGATTCAACAGCTTTTAACATTGTTCTGACAATGTGTAATTCCTGCCCAATGCCCTCTTATCTGCTCAGCAAAAACAGTTAAAAATAATTGAACAGATAGCAAGTGGGACTTTCTCTGTGTTAAGTACTCAATCCCATTTCAGATGTTATCCTTTTTCACGTACTCCTATACATGTCACATGACCCAAATTTCCAATTTTAATGCTTTAAAAAAATCTCCCCTCTTTCTTTCTTTGTGTATGTGTGTAAATATAGTACAAGCACAAGTGTGTGGTGTGGGAGCCCACATATACATCCGAGGAAGATGCTGAGTGGCCCGTTCTATCACACTCTGCTTTATTTCATTCAGACAAGATTTCTCATTGAACCTGGAGCTAGGCTGATCACCAACAATTTTCAATGATCCTCCTCTTTTCATCACCCACCCTTATTAGCATAGCCATGCCTGACCTTTTTTTTTTTTGTTGTTGTTGTTTGTTTGTTTTTTGTTTTTCGAGACAGGGTTTCTCCATGTAGTTTTGGTACCTGTCCTGGATCTCGCTCCGTAGACCAGGCTGGCTTTGAATTCACAGAGATCTGCCTGGCTCTGCCTCCTGAGTGCTGGGACTAAAGGCATGAGCCACTGCCGCCCAGCCATGCCTGACTTTTTAAAAACTGATTTTTTTAGTGTGTGTGTGTGTGTGTTGTTGTTGGTGGTGGTGTGTGTGTGTATACTCTCAAACAATGTTCACAGTGTGCAGAAGGAGGCATTGGACCTCTAGGAGCTGAAATTACAGGCAGTTTTGATATACCTGATATGGGTGCTGGGAATTCAACTTGGATTCTCTGCAAGAGCAGTACTTTCTCTTAACCACTGATCTCTCTTCAGTCCCCATGTCTGGCATTTTATGTGGGTTCTGGCTCTAAACTCAGGTTCTCATACTTGCCCAGCAAGCACACTTACCCACTAAGCCATCTCTTTATTCAAAGTCTTGTGCTTCTAGTAACTTCTCTATTGGCTTGTCTAGCTGGCATTTCAAATTCAATGAACTCAACTCCTTATCATTCCTTAACTCTGCTCTTTCCCCTGTCCTGCTGATTTTTGTTTTGGGTTTCACTCTCCACTAGTCATCTAAAATAGCCCACCTTACAATTCATTTTTTTTCTTTCTTTTTTTAAAAAATAATTTATTTTTATTTTATGTGCATTGGTGTTCTGCGTGTATGCATGTCTGTGTGAGGGTGTCAGATCTTGTAGTTAAAGTCAGTCGTTAGCTGCCATGTGGGTGCTGGGAATTGAACTCATGACCTCTGGAAGTCACTGAGCCATCTCTCCAGTCCCCACAATTAATTTTTGAGACACAAACGTCACCTCTCACTGGTGAAAATGAGAAATTAGTGAAAGCCAACAGTTTTAGCCTGTTAAGTCAGAAGTATCACTAGCTAGTGAGAAACTAAGGATATAGGGTAAATCACCAAATTAATAATTTTAAAAGCCAGTCAAAAGCAAATAAAGCTACAGAGCTGTGTGGTTACAGGAACTAGAACAGCCATCTTGAACAGAAGATTCCAGGCAGAATTCTGATAGAGAAATTAAGGACTTCTTCATGGGACCTATCTGCCAGAAATACCAGCTTAGACTTTCATATGAGAGAAATTGATTCCCATGTCATTATTTTGGGAAGCTGTTGTGTAATATCTGTGCCTCTATGTAAACTAAATTTGCATATTCAGTTCTACTTTGTTGGCAGAATGGCAACAGCTGTGAGGGGGATGAACACTGCTTTTTATAATGAATAGTGGCAATGGTAATGGCACCATTAAAAGAGATTTTAATAACAACGAAGGAGAGGACAAGAGTAAGGAGATCCATAATCAGAAAGAAAATCAGTTGTAATTATACTGACTGTTGGGGGGATGTAAGGGCTTAGTCTATCCATTGATTTACAATAAACTGTCACACAAAATTAGTAGCTAAAACAATGACAATATTTATTTTGTTCATAAATATGGCAATTGAGAGTATTTGGGTTATAAAGTGCCTACAGAGAGAAGGGTTAGGGAGAAAGAAGAAGAGGAGGAGGGCAGGAGAAGGAGAGGAAAGAGGAGGGAAAAGAGGGGTGATGTAGGAGAGAGGGAAAGGGAGGGGAGAAGAGAGAAGGGAGGAGAGAAGGAGGAGGGAAGAGAGAAGGAGGAGGAGGGTAGGGTTCTGTCCCTAGCCTTAGAGTCATCTAATGTCACTTCTGTTTCAATCTGTTGATTAGAAGAAAAAGTTGCCTAAGAATGGCCCATATTCAAGAGAAGGTGAAATCAAGTCTACTTTTTAATTTGAAAAGTGTTAAGTTTTGGACTTGGTTTAAATACACTACAATGGGAATTATCCCATCAAAGATTATCATAAATAATTTAACATACAATAAACAAAGAAAGGCATTGGCTAGTATTTGGTCCTATGCCTATATATAGCTGTATGGTACCTGGAAAAGGTAGTTGCTATTCTGAATACCTATCTGTTTCATACTCTATTAGTGTATGAAAAGGAAGAACAAGGGCTGGAGATGTAGCTTAGTTGGAAGAGTTCTTGCCTGGCATACTAGAATGGAACACTAGGTTCCATTCCCCAGCACCCAGCAACACATAAACTAGGTGAGGCTGTAGACACCGGTAATCCAGCACTCAGGAGATGAAAGCAGGAAGACCATAAATTCAAGGTCTTTCTCACCTGTGTATGGAGGCTGAAGCCAGCATGGGGCAATTGGGACACTCTCTCAAGAAAAAAAAAAAAGGCGAATGGGGGATGAATATTTGGTAACAGCTAGCTTTCTTTGTAACATTAAAACCATTCATTCATTCCTTCATTCCTTCACGTATTCTTCCCTCAAAATGGGCATAGATAGGGAAGGAGTAATATCCATCTAATGCTTAACTCTATGGAGTTCAGTACAGCGCCTGGGTTGTAAGCTTTTGAGAAATATAGAATTAAAATTTTCTTACTAGAGACCATGATTACAAAGTGAGAATCAAACCTTAGACCTCCGTGCTCAATCTTATAGACAAGTTACCAATCTTTTAAGGTGCATGATATTCAATGAAAACCTAATATCTCACCCACCATCCCAAACCTTTCTGGTTTGCTCTACAAGGGAGGCGTGCTTCCAAAATACAGAAGGTAGTTTGTTTCCTATACTTTCTTGTCAGCGTATTTTTCAGAGCAGGATGTTGGTAACGGAAGGCTCAAGTCTGTGTGCCCCTCTATTCCTTACATGGCCTTTGAGAGCCGAGATTATAAATCAGTAGTTAAGACCAATGTCTTTGGACTCAGGGTTGCAGTTATCTCTCTGTTGCTTTCTTTAAGCTCCCAGGGCTCCATCTAGAAAATAGAAATACTTCATACGTTTTTGTAAAGCGAGATAAAGCCCATGAGAAGTGTTCACGAATGCCTAGCACAACCATGATTTTGTCAAACTTTTCTTTCTTTCTTATTTAAACTTTACTTTCTGCAGGCTTCACTGAGCAAACAACTTTACTTATTTAGTCCGTCTTCCAGTTTAACTTGCACCTCTACTCTAGACACTTTGGAAACAGTTCCCAAACCTCCAGCTGCCACAAAGCATGGCGTTCTTTACGACAGTGTACGACGTAGCGACCAGCTAGCCTCCGCCGCTTGGGCCAATCGCGCTGCTCCTGGGAGATGACGCATCTCTCTTGCGCATGCGCAGGGAGGGGAGACCTTGGCTAAGCCTACCAGTCGCTCAGCGGAGGTGAAAGCACCGTCGGTAGGGTCAGCACTGAGGGAAGATGCAGAGCTGGAGTCGTGTGTACTGCTCCTTGGCCAAGGTGAGGGTGCTGGACCAGAGGCGCAGAGATGCCCGCTCATAGGTCTGGACCCGGCCTGCTGCCGGCAACCGCCGCGGCCCCGCCTCTGTGCTGGTTCAGCCTGGCCTCCTGGGGCCGCGGGCAGCGGGAAGCGCGGGCCGGGCCGGGGAAGGCCCCGCTGTGGAATGACTGCCCGCAGCCCCACACCCCGCTTCCGGACGTGGGCCGAGGGGCCTGGCCTTTACCCGGGCACGGGGACGAGTAAATCACGCCTGTCACCCGCTGGGTACCCACCCCATCATACCTTTTGCCTCAGCCCAACCCTGACCTGGGAATGAGTAGATAACCTTGAGGCGCGAATGGCCCAGACGTGGTCAGTCCGAGCACACAGCCATGCGAGTTCCTCTAAGGTCTGGTCTGCGTTCGAGTCTCTAAACTAGTGCCCTCTTCCATCCGCCAGACCCAGGGGCTTACATTTTTAATTGCAGCCGTCTGTCGTCCAAACCACTTTCCCATTTCACCTGCCAGTATGCGGCGTCGTGGCTGGGTAGCGTGACAACTTTAGAGATAATACATCGATCAGACTCTTTATTTCACGTCTGAGTCGTCTGTGTCCTCAAAAACTAATGTAACATGCAAAATGCCGTTCTTTTAGGGAGAAGCTAAGCTGGGACTAAAACTCAGAACAGTTTGCTCTTCTTTGGTTGGCATGTCTTGATCTCAAGGGCAGAAGTTACCGCCAAGTAAAGAACATTGCTACATCAGAGTATATTGTCACTGCCTTCCATTGAATGGCTCGCTATGATAGGAGCTGGAACTCTGCATTGTTTCTTTGCCTCACTGGTCTTAGGAAATGGTAGGCATAGTGTTTAGAGAGTGTGAGATTATGATGCAATTTGTGGAACTTCCAGAATGTGAGTACACCGATACTGTTGGTATGTTCCTAGTTTAATTTTCTGTTCATAGTTGGTAGCTCAGAACATCTTCATAAATGTTGTGATTACAGACTGTTAAATAGATGAGTTAGAAAGCATAATAAGTGAAATGATTGTTGTTGAAGTATTCAAGTACCTGAATTCAAAGTTTCAGATTTTTAATTAGAATACTAAAATGATCTTTGGCATTAAAATTAGCCTGCTTTCTGACATTTTAATAAAACTGTAAGCCATTGAGTATATTTTATTAAGTTAATATGCGGTGGTTCATTGAATATTCATAATAATAAGGCAGATCTGGTAAGAAAAGATTGTGAAAGTTGAATATTATTGACAAAGAGGGGAAATTGATAGGATACCCTTTGTGGTAACAGAAAGACCATTAAGAATCAGTGCTTGACAGGCGGATCTCTGTGAGTTCGAGGCCAGCCTGGGCTACCAAGTGAGTTCCAGGAAAAGGCGCAAAGCTACACAGAGAAACCCTGTCTCGAAAAACCAAAAAAAAAAAAAAAAAAAAAAAAAAAAAAGAATCAGTGCTTGATACATTTGCCCCAATTTGTTGTCATCAACCTTCTAAATTACATTTATTTATTTGCATATATCTGTGTAGGCATGAGTGTCTGTAGAGGTTAGAGTACAACCTTTTGGGAATGTTGGTGGCAGAAGCCTTTATTTAACTATGTCACCAGGACGTTGTAAAAATTATATTTTACTTAACAGGACAATTTTCTTTGTCCTTTTTTTCTAGAGAAGCCATTTCAATCGGATATCTCATGGCTTACAAGGAGTTTCTTCAGTGCCTTTAAGAACTTATGCAGATCAACCAAGTAAGTACTCGATGCAGTGTTTTCTTTGTTGTTTTTGTTTTTTGGTTTTTGGTTTTTCGAGACAGGGTTTCTCTGTGTAGCTTTGCGCCTTTCCTGGGACTCACTTGGTAGCCCAGGCTGGCCTCGAACTCACAGAGATCTGCCTGGCTCTGCCTCCCGAGTGCTGGGATTAAAGGCGTGCGCCACCGCCGCCTGGCTCGATGCAGTGTTTTCAATCAGATTAGTTGACAGTTCATTTCCATTTTTATGTAAAAGAAAGTGAGTGTTAGAGTAACTGTTACTCAGTGTTAGAATTAATTTATGCATTAGTTTACTGTTGAACACCTAGTATGTTACAAGAGGTAAACAAGACAGAATCCATTCTTTTTTTTTTTTTTTTCAGAATCCATTCTTAAGACACTTAGAGGCTAGTATTAAAAGATAAGTAACAAGTGTTTGGAGAGTAACTGAAAATTAAAACACTAGGATCCTAGAGAGGATGTCAGAGAAAGCCTTTTGAGGGGGTGGTGTCTGAGAGGGGATGGGGCTGTGAAAGGTCTGAAGTGGAACTTAATTTTTGAGCCTCCAGGAAAAGCAAGACTAGGGTGGATGTGCAGAGTCCCAAGAAATAAAATCAGAGACATAGGCAGGGATCGTGGAGTGCTTCTAAGCCAGACCAGGTGGTATAGATTTTACTCCAGTTGTGATGGAGAGCCACAAGGGGGTTTTGAGCTGAGCAATTTCATGTGATTACAGCTTTTAAGAATTAATTTTATCCACTGGGTCAGATCGTTTTGGTTGTTTCAAAGCTTTTTGACATCTTGAATGAAAATTTTTAAGACTACCATAAAAGGGAGCTGTGGGATGTATAATTTTCTCAATGCTTTCTTGAGGTTTTGAATTTTCTATAAAAAAAATACATATTTTTAATAATCACTTGGAGGGCTGGGCGGTGGTGGCACATGCCTTTAATCCCCAGCGCTTGGGAGGCAGAGCTAGGATCTCTGAGTTCAATGCCAGCCTGGTCTACAGAGTGAGATCCAGGACAGGCACCAAAACTACACAGAGAAACCCAGTAGCTGAACAAATCTCCCTCACCTGCCAGTCCCACAGCTGCTTGGATCCAAGTAAACACACAGAGACTTATATTACTTAAAGCTGTATGGCCGTGGCAGGCTTCTTGCTATCTAGTTCTTATATCTTAAATTAACCCATTTCTATTAATCTATACCTTGCCACGTGGCTCGTGGCTTACTGGTATCTTTACATGTTACTTCTCATGGTGGCAGCTGGCAGCGTCTCCTGACTCAGCCTTCCACTTCCCAGCATTCTCCTCTCTCTTTGTTCCACCCATATTTCCTGCCTGGCTACTAGCCAATCAGCACTTTATTTATTAACCAATTAGAGCAACACATTCACAGCATACAGATATTCACAGCACTCCCTCCCTCTTTTTTTTCCAAAAAGGAAGATTTTGACATAGTAAAATTACATATAACAAAACAATTATCAAGCAAGAATTACATTTGCAATATCTAGTCTATTTATAATACCTAGTCTATTTGTATTTGGCAAAATTAAAGAGGATATCCTATCTATCGTATATTTGTGAGTCTAAGGTTTCATATCTAACTTATCTTTTATCATAACTAAGAAAATCATAACTATCTAGTCTTCAACTACATCATAGACCTCAGAAGGATATAATATTACCTGAGAAACAGGAGAAGGACAAGCAGCTTTTGGGAGTCTTGTGAGAGCAGACAGAGACAGCTGGCAGCCTGGACAGTCATCCAAAGTTCCTTTATAAAGTTGGGGCATCTGTCTTCAGCCCACAGGCCTAGTGTCTCTCAGTCACTTCTCTGTGTCCTGTAGAATGCCTGGCAGTTTCCTCTGTGAAGCAGGAACCTGAAGGAGCATTTTGCCAAGCAAAGTTCAGTGGTCACCTTCCTATGGGTCCTGCATGTCCAGTCAATCAAGCAGTCCAGGCAAGAACAGTTTCTTGCCCAAATGGCTATTTTTGCCAAGAAGAAGATAAACTGCATATAGAACGTCTTCGATGCCCATCCTCCTCTCTGAAGTAAATCCGTGCTGCCAGGAACAGACATGCCTCACTGTCCAGAAAGTCTAAATTTTTAAAACATTTTCAATGCCATATTCTGTAGGTCTTTGAAGTGTCTGAAGATTACTTACCTAATTGAACTATATCTGGGTATACCTAGAAAATTTAACATGACTATAAGTTTGACTATCATAGCAGACTAATTATTAATCTTTATTTTTCAATTATCCATTACAATCTAAATGAGCTACACAAACACAATACCTCAAATGAGAGCAGAAACATATATACAGTATAACAAAATTAAGTTTAAACTTGTATCAATAAACTAAAATCCATAGCAATATAAAACATTTATAAACAAGATGTTGCTCTTTAAAAGTAGGTTCATTAATCTACCCTTTTATCCTATATATCTATACTATCCCCTTTTCTTCCTTAGAAAGAGATTGCATTTATAATCAACCTGCTTTAAATAAAAATTTGGTTTTTCTCTGTCCCACACCAAAGGGCTTTTCTGATATAGGACAGAAGAATCTTTCAACCTTTTATTTTAGCAAATATGCTTGGGTTTAGAGAAGGAGTGAGCCAATTCCATCACCAAAGCCAGCTTGGTATATTTGGGAATTTGGGCATAGCTTCTCATACTACTACTTGCTAGATGAGGACACTAAAGAAAAATTTTAGGATTATGGGGTAGTCCGTGAGGCTATATTGTGTGAGCCAGTTACAGCATACAGATATCCAACGCAAAACCCTGTTTCAAAAAACAAAAAAACAAAACAAAACAAAAAAAGCACTTGAAATGGGATAAATGAGCTTTTAGTGTGGTATTTAACTTCCTAGTACAAAAAACATTTGACATGATCTATTTACTGGACTCATTCATAAAATTTAAATTTTAAAATATTTTACTATTTAATTTTGTGTCTATATTATGGTGTGTGTAAGTGTATGAGTACCTGTGTGCATGCCACAATTCAGGTGTGGGGATCAGAGGACAGCCTTAGGTGTCCTACAGTTGGAGACTGTTAAGATATATTCATTGCCTTCTATTTTCTTTTCAGTCTTTGGGCAGGCACTTAGATTTTTTTTTTTTGGCGTGGGGGGGGTGGGGGGGCGAGTTCAAGACAGGGTTTCTCTGTGTAGCTTTGTGCCTTTCCTGGAACTCACTCTGTAGTCCAGGCTGGCCTTGAACTCACAGAGATCCTCCTTGCTCTGCCTCCCGAGTGCCGGGATTAAAGGCATGCGCCACCACCGCCCAGCTAGATTTTAATGGAGTGAGACCATACTGTTTAGTTCTTGTCTGCTTAACACAAACTAGAGTCACCTGGAAAGAGGGACCTTCATTTGAGAAATTATCTCCATAAAATTGATCTGTGGGCATTATGTAGCTTGTTTTCTTGATGTGGAAGGGTCAAATTCACTGTAGCAGGTAGTCATGAGCTATTATAAGAAAGTAAGCTGAACAAGCCTGTAAGCAGCATTCCTTCATGGCCTGTGCTTCAGTTCCTGCCTCCAGGTTCCTGCCTTGTCTTCCCTTTAAGATGAAGCCCTTTCCTCCCTAAGTTGGTTTTAGTCACAATGTTTATCACAGCAACAGAAAACTAAAATAGAGATAGAGTACTCTTTATTCAAGTAGGTGATCTCTTGACATTGGCAAATTGTAAATATAAAATAAGTATGATTTGGGGGTAGATGAGATACCAATAATTTTATATAATACTTACATGTAGCTGAGATTTTTTACTTAATAACTTTTTACCTCAAAAAATACTAACTTTATCAGGGCAAAGACTGATTTTTTTTTTTTTTTTTTTTTTTTTTTTTTTTTTTTTTGGTTTTTCGAGACAGGGTTTCTCTGTGTAGCTTTGCGCCTTTCCTGGAACTCCCTTGGTAGTCCAGGCTGGCCTCGAACTCACAGAGATCCGCCTGGCTCTGCCTCCCGAGTGCTGGGATTAAAGGCGTGCGCCACCACCGCCCGGCTTGATTTTTTTTTTTTTAAAGATTTATTTATTATGTATACAGTGTTCTGCCTGTATGCCAGAAGAGGGCACCATATCTCATTATAGATGGCTGTGAGCCACCATGTGGTTGCTGGGAATTGAACTCAGGACCTCTGGAAGAACAGCCAGTGCTCTTAACCTCTGAGCCATCTCTCTAGCCCCCTGATTTTTCTTTAGTACCTAAGATGGCACAGTTGATCCTCATTACATGCTTACTGGATAAAGAACACTGAGGCCGTGTCTGTTTTAGTTACTATATCACAAAATATCCAATTTGGTCACCATACAAAATAATACCAGCTACAATCCCATACTATTATCTGATGTATGGCTTAGTTTTGTTCCAGGTACAGTCTCAAAGCCTCATGTCTGTCCTACTTGGCCATTCCTCTCTGTTAGCTCTTAGAGAGGGGAAGAGAATCTTTCTAATTCTTGACCCTACAGTCACTATTTTTATTCTTTTTGTAGAGTATTGGTTGACCAGCTTGAGAAAATCAAAGCTTATGATCTCTGTTAGAACACCTAGGAGGTGTTTGAATATTCTTATAAAGCAAATTCATCAAGATGTGTAATGTCCTGTTAACTGTGACCTTGCACTTTGATTTGTTGCATTTAGATCATATTTACATTCATTCATTCATTCATTCATTCATTCATTCACTGTTTTGTTTATATTATTTCTTTTCTTTTTTCTTTTTTTGGAGACAGGTTTCTCTGTGTAGCCTTGGCTGTCCTGGAGTTTGGTCTGTAGATTAGGGTGGCCTAGAATTCGCAGGGATCTGCCTAGCTCTGCCTCCTAAGCATTAGTTTTAGTTTTTTAAAGGAACATTTATATTAAATTCCATAGTGCCTGGATTAATATACATTTCAACCCATATAACCCATAAGGGCTTCTTTTATCCCTGTACCCTGACAGCGTTTGTTTTGTTTTTATAATAACACTCTGAGTAGGGTGAGACATACTCTCAGGGCAGTTTTGACTTGCATTTCCCTTATGGGCAAGGAAGGATGTTTAACTTTTCATGTGTTTGTTGGCCAGTTGTACTTAATTTTATAAATTTTGTCTGTTCATTATTGAATAGATTATTTTTGTTTAATTTTTTGAATTCTTTATCCTAGATGTCAATTGTTTGTCACCTGTATAGCTGGTTCTTTGGAACTCTCCAGGTTTTGTTTCTGTGCAGAAGCTCTTCAATTCTAGGCAACCCATTTGTCAGTTCTTTGTTTTTTTGGGCGGGTTCAAGACAGGGTTTCTCTTTGTAGCCCTGGCTATCCTGGAACTTGCTCTGTAGACCAGACTGGTCTTGAACTCAGAGATCCACCTGCCTCCTGAGAGCCGGGATTAAAGGCATATGCCATCACTATTTTTTGGTTTTTGGTGGTGTTATTTTCAGGACTGTGGGAGCACTTTTCAGAAAATCCTTGTTTAGCCTGTACCTGAAGTATTTTCCTTTAGCAGTTTCAGAGTCTTATGTGAGGGTTGTTGGTCCACTTTGAGTTTTTGTACATTGTAAGAAAAGAGACTCTAGTTTCAGTCTTCTATGTATGGATATCCAGTTTTCCTAGCACCATTGTTGGAGAGGCTATCTTTTTTGGAGTCTTGGTAAAACAATAACAAACAACAACAACAAAATCCATGTGGCTGTAGTTGGATGGTTTTATTTCTGTGTCTCATTCTATTCCATTGGTGTACATGTCTGTTTTGTGGGTGTGTCCACACACACCAGCACCTTGCTTTTTTTGTTGCTATGGTGCTATAGTACAGAAATTATGATACTGTTGGTGGTGTTCTTTTTCCTCAGGATTGCTTTGACTGTCCGGGAGTTTTTTTGTTTTTTGTTTTCTATTTTTGTGAAAGATTGCATTGAAATTTTGATGGGTATTACATTGAGATTGTTTGTCTCTTTTGGTAATATAGCCATTTTCACAATATTAATTCTTCCTATCCATGAGGAGGGAAGTTTTCCATTTTCTAGTGTTGTCTTCAGTTTCTTCCTTCAGTGCTTTAAATTTTCAATGTAGTGGTCTTTCTCCTCTTTGGTTAAATTTATTACTAGGTTTAAAAAGTTTCATTTATTCATTTGATGATATTGGAGATGCATTTCTTCCTGTTTTCTTCCACAGCATGTTCATTATTGATTAATAGAAAAACTACTGACTTTTGTACATTGATTTTGTGTCCTGCTGTTTCACTGAAAGTGTTCATCAGATCTGAAAGTCAGAGGAATTAATTTTTGTGGACAGCAATGTCAGACTGGCTCCTTATTACCACAGAACAGAACTGAAAATACATGTAGCAAATAGAAGTTAGACATATCTTAGGTATTTAATTACTGTTTTGTACTAAATTATTGGTTAGCTGCTTGAATATAGTAGTGATCTAAACAAAACTGAACTTCAGATTTCACAGTCTTCCTGGTGAAGACAACATCTAACAAATACTTGTAATCATGATAAACAGGCTAGTGACTAAGGATGAGGATTTATGAAATCTATCATATATGTGGATTGGGAGTGGTTGCATAATTCTTAAGGATTTCATGTTTATGTATGTCATGATTATTAATTGTCAACTTGCCAGCATCTGGAATCACCTAGGAGATGAGCCTTGGGGACATACATACCCATGAGGTTAGGATTAGCTTTTAAGGAATTACCTTGATTACATTGATTGGTTGGGAAAATCCATCTTAATTGTGGGGGTGACTACTACCTGGGCAGGGGATCCTCGAATATATTAAGTGGAGAAAGGGAGCTGAGCACTCTGCTTTCTGGTTGTGGATGTGATATCTCCAGCTTCCTCAAGCTCCCGATGTCTTAACTTCCCTGTCATGATGGCTGACATGACCTTGAACTGTGATCCAAAATAAACCCTTCTTTAAGTTGCTGTATTTTGTCACATCAACAGGAAAGGAAACCCAGGTGTTGTCTGAAGAGGGGTGGGTAGACATGGGTGAATGGGTGAATAGTGTAATGTGGAAAGAAGCATAGGGGTGTGTGTGTGTGTGTAAATTTTTTTTTGTTTTGTTTCATTTTTGTTTTTTTGAGACAGGGTTTCTCTGTGTAGTTTTGGTGCCTGTCCTGGATCTCACTCTGTAGACCAGGCTGGCCTCAAACTCACAGAGATCCACCTGGCTCTGCCTCATGAGTGCTGGGATTAAAGGCGTGCACCACCGCCGCCTGGCTGAAGTATAGTATGTTTAAACCACTAAAAAGGTCACAGTGCTAGCACATTGAAGATTGAGAGTTGACTTCTCAGATAGGAAGTTGGGAATCAGTTTTAAGCAGATCCATCATAGGATCAAATTTATTTTAAAGATCATTCCAGTTACAGGTTGGGCTTTATTTTAATTTTTTTATTTTTCTCTAACCATAAGAGGCAGGGTAAACACCATGTACATATATTCCAAGAGCTTAGTGTTTGAAATGGGAAATGCATGCTGTCAGTATGTAGTTGTAGATAATGAAACAATGCATATACGTAGGCTTGTAGCTAGAGTTTTCCTGCCTGACCCACAGTCAGGACAAATTTCTGACACCCGCCAGTCCCACAGCTGCTCAGACCCAACCAAGTAAACACAGAGACTTATATTACATCAAATTTTGAAGTCAGTATGTAGTTGTAGATAATGAAACAATGCATATACGTAGGCTAGTATAATCCTGTGTAAGTGAACACTGAAGCTTAAACTGCTTGGTACTGATGGGTATGCAGAATGGGGTGGGAGATGAGACTGGAGAAATAGATACTGAAAAGATGTTGGTGTTATACTTAGGAAGGTGGAGTTGCTTTAGTAAGAGACAGGGAAATTAATGAGTTAGAAAATAAGATCTGAACTGGCTTTTCAGATCTAGCACCAGGGGTAGCAGTATCAGCTTTTGCCAGGATGGGACTAAAGCTGGATGCTTATTTTCTAAAGTCTGGCCAGACAGAATGTGTCAGGCAGATCTAAGAAAGGAAGCAACATTTACTGAGTGCTTGGTATGTACCCAGCACCTTAGACTGTTAGACATCATTACCATTATACATAGGTTGTTATCAACAAAGAATTGAAAAAATTTTTTTTCTCAAGAATTTAAGGTTGTATAGTTACTATTTGACTCCAGATTTTAAAAAAAATATATTATTTTCTCTTTATTTTATGTGTATGCCCTCATGTATATGTGTTCATCATTTGCATGCCTGGTGCCTATAATGGCCAGAAGAGGGTGTCAGATTCTCTGGAACTGGCATTACAGAAGGTTGTATACTTCCATGTGGTGCTGGGAATCAAACTCAGGTTCTCTGAAGAGCAGCCAGTACTCTTAACCACTGAGCCATCTTTCAGCCCTGAACCCAGATTGATTTTAGTCCTTCTTTTCTTTTCTTTTTTTGTTTTTGTTGTTGTTGTTGTTGTTGTTTTGAGACAGGGTTTCTCTGTCTAACAGTCTTGGCTGTCCTAGAATTCTCTTTGTAGACCAGGGTGGCCTCGGACTCACTGAGATCCACCTGCCTCTGCCTCCCAAGTGCTGGGATTAAAGGTGTGTGCCACAACCACCGCCTGGCTCCTTATTATATTCTTAAGGACTAAAAGTTTTTAGGATTATGATTAGAAAGTGAATTATTTCAGTTCAGGATTTCAGATGATGAGCACTTTGAGGTAAGAATGAATATTAACATATTTATGGGAGAAGCTTGCAAAATAGCTTGGAGATTAAGGCCATTGACAGTTTAAAAATTACCGTTAGCCCTCAACATTCTGTCTTATGATTACAAAGTAAATTTTTTTTTTGTGATTATTTTACAGATGAAGGGTTAAAGCGAAGCAGGTCAAATTATTCACCCAAGGTCATCTTGCTAGTGGTTTAAAGTTTTGCTCTTTGGGATTTTAACTTATGAAGGCTGAAACTAAAGAATAGGATTGTATTAAATAAAAAGAAAAACACCAGATGTAGAGTCGAAAAGCTTAGTTGGTCTCTGCCACTTAGTAGCTAGATAGTTTGGGCTAGTCAGTTCATTTCTGAATCTCTTATTTTCTTCTTGAAAATGTTATATTTATATCACCCTTGTCTTCCTCATATTACAGAAGAGGTATATCATTCGGTATATGATAACCAGTGAGTGGCAGCTGGATATAAGGTTCATATTCTAGGATTCAGTTGTATTTGCATACTATAATGAATAGAAAATAAAAGTGCGATTTCAAAATTTGTACCATTTTTAGTTGCATCAAAGAACATCAAATATCTTGGAACAAAATAATGCCATGTAGAACATGCTGATTATTTGGAGGGTTTTTGGTAAATGTTAGTGATTTACCATTTTATATCAATCTGCCCTTGTTATAGTTGATGCAGATGTGACAGTGATTGGTTCTGGCCCTGGAGGATATGTTGCTGCCATCAAAGCTGCCCAGTTAGGCTTTAAGGTAAGATAGACCCAAAGTAGATGTTGCTTTGTTTTATTATGGGTAAGCTTATTTTAGCCACAACATGTTTTGCAGGTAAAAACATGGGAAATAATTAGACAATTAAAAAAAAACCATGTATTTGGGTGTTTTACATGCCTGCATGTATGTTTGTGCACTGTGTGCATGCAGTGCCCACAGAGGCCAGAAGATGGCATCAGATCCTTTGGGACTGGAGTTATAGACAGTTGTGAACCACCATGTGGGTTCTGGGAATTAAACATAGGTCCTCTGGAAGAACAACCAGTTCTCTTAACCACTGAGCCACCTCTCTAGCTCAGGAAATTATTATTAGTTTTTAAAATATAGATTATTTGTAAATCTGAGACTAATGGGCTTTATTGGTTATAGTAGTCTCATAGTATAGAAAAGTCAGCTTTTTTTTTTTTTCTGAAATACTTCATTTGAGATACAGTGATAATACTAAAACATGTTTGTGGTAATGTTGGACAAAAATCTTTTTAGATTAATTCACTCTGGAGTTATCCTCATTTTTTATTATTGAAATGATAGGTTTCAAAGGGTTCTTTTAGTCTGAAAAAGCACAACTTTAGTAGCTTGCTTTGTAGAGCAATTTAGACATGTATATTTTGAATTTTAGTGAAATGAAATATGCCTTTACATGTAATTAAATAATGTTCTCTTTGATTGTAGACAGTCTGCATTGAGAAGAATGAAACACTAGGTGGAACATGTTTGAATGTGGGTTGTATTCCTTCAAAGGTGAGCATGTGTTTCAAATGCTGCAAAGATTGTTTTTCATTAGCTACTGCTGACTACAGAGATGTATTGAGACTAGATTGGTAATCTAATACAGTTCCTTAAAAGGAATCTGAGCATGTTTATAAGACTTTTTCCTTTGTAAACCTTCTACTACTGTCACAGCCTATCATACATTCTGGACATTCATCCTTTTCCAGACTCCAGTGTTCCAGTTTTGTTTTTTCTTTAGCTTTCCATTGCCACTGAAAAGTTAATTAGTAAATTTTTTTTTTTTAATGTTCTTGTATGTGAAAACAGGAAGCCCCTTTTGACCTGCCACTTTGAAGTGTGTTCGTACTATTTTACTTTTAAAGAACATAATTTTGTTTTGTTTTTATTCTTGTGTGTTTTATGTCACTATTGTTTGTCTTAGGTTAATTGTGTAAGAAGGAAAGATAAATTCATATTGTAGTGTGTTCTATTCTAAATAGAAAAATGTCATTTTGTAAGTTTGCTATGGAGTCTATTTATAATTTGGTAAATTTGCCTTACTTCTTTTAGGCTTTATTGAATAATTCTCATTATTACCATATGGCCCATGGAAAAGATTTTGCATCTAGGGGAATTGAAAGTAAGTATACTTTTTATAGTTAATAGTACCAGTCATGCTTGACTCTTCTTGCTAAATACTGGTATATATGAACAGATATTTATTCAAGGATGAGTGAGATAAAAATCTTGAAATTTAGAGAGATTTACATAGGAATGCTTAGGTTCAAATTTCTACCATGACAACTTCTGTGCCTTTGCAAGCTTTTCCTAAGTTCTATTTTTGGTGTCAGTGAAAAGTCAGTTTTTAATTTCCCTCACAACTTTCGAATGTGGGAGAGGCTAGATTCTTGAGTGCTGTGCTATTGACAGGCAAGATTGAAGGAAGGAGAGCAGGCCTACCTGAGTTGTTAGTGGTGGAAAGAAGAGAAAGAGAGCTAGAAGGGAGGGAGAACGGAGAGGTTTAGTGAGAAAAGAAGACTGTTTATAACATTTGCATTTAGTCTGTATTGTCTTTACCATGTTTTGGAGGGCTGTTTTTAATCCCTTTTTTCTAGTTATATTTGACAAATACTTCCAGAAGATAGACTTAATATACTTGGTGGTGTTTATTTTTGCAGTAGTAGTTTTCTGAAAGAGGCTGTGTAGGGAGTCCAGCATATAGATGATGTGTATATACTGTAGCAAATATGTCACACTCTGTGAAAGTACCATGATGTTAGAAGACATGGGATAGTCAGAAGACATGCATAATAGGCAAGCTTTATCTTTTAGCTTCATGACCTTTGCAGTCAGAAATGTCTAAGAATCTGTGCATGTGTTAGCTGCATGGGCTGGTTGCTGTGTCTTTTCCTCTGCATTCTGTTGAGTTGAACATTTTTTTTTTTTTTTTGGTTTTTCGAGACAGGGTTTCTCTGTGTAGCTTTGCACCTTTCCTGGAACTCGCTTTGGAGACCAGGCTGGCCTCGAACTCACAGAGATCCGCCTGGCTCTGCCTCCCGAGTGCTGGGATTAAAGGCGTGTACCACCACCGCCCGGCTGAGTTGAACATTTTTTATCTTACGTTGTTGCTTTAGTATTGAGTTAAGTGAATTTTAAAATCTAGCTGATTAAACTAAACTCATTATATTATGCTTTTGTATTTTGAAATGTTGAAATATATACTTAATTGTTTTTGTTTCATGAAATTTTAACATTTGTCTATATTTATAATTTCAGGTAATGTTTTACTTTGCCATTTTTACTTAACTGTCTTCCAGACTAATAACCATCATAAAGTACTTGTAGAATGTCACAGTGGAATAGAACATTTTTATTTTAGACTGCATTTTTTGCACAGATGCACATTTTACAGTGCTTGATAGGTTCTATTATTGTGATGTGGTGATTTAGCTTTTCTGGCTATAGTTATGTCAGTTACTAAATTTTAGAAGTTAATACTGTCTTTTATATAGTTTTATCAACTTTGAGATGAATATTTTCAGATCTTGATTAGTCAAAAACTATCACATATTGCTTTCAGAGTTTAAATAATGACAAATTTATATAACAAATTACAGTGTCAGAAGTTCGCTTGAATTTAGAGAAGATGATGGAGCAGAAGAGCTCTGCAGTCAAAGCGTTAACAGGAGGAATTGCCCACTTATTCAAACAAAATAAGGTTAGTTGGTGTTCAGTGCTCAGATTCACATATACATTGTTTTAATTTACAAACAGCGGAAGGCACAGACAGATACACCATGCGACAAGCCTCATGTGGAGGATTTTATTGAGGGGGGAAGAAAGGAGGCACAGGGTAGCCTCTGGAGATGGGAAGCCACAGGAAGAGAGGAAGAGGAGGAAGAGAGAGAAAGGCTGGGGCGGAAGAGAAGGGAAGAGAGATGGGAGGGGACAAGAGAAGGAGGTGCTGAAGCAGATGAAGAAGTGATGATGGGAGACTGGAGAGGGAGACAAGGAGAGAAGAAAGTGGGGGAGGGGAGAGGATAAGGGATGGGGTGAGATTTGCCTTTAATAAGGGGATTTAGCACCTGCCATGCAGTGCATGCATATGCACGACAGTAGGACCTTGTGCTGACTAAGTGATGCCAGAAATATATGAAATAATTGCTTTATGCTAATAGAATGATGCTCTATGATCTTGGCCTGCTGTGGGATATTTGATTTAAAATAGTACTAAAACATTTTAAAAATGTAATGCATTTGTCATCATCCAAACCGTAAAAAGAACAAAAAACAAAATCGAAAATAACACTACCCTGAAACAGATATCCATGAGACAGTGTTCTTGCTGCTACATGTGTTACATATTATTAAGGAAGTATTTTATGTTCTGTGTTACTGAGAGTACTGTTTCTGTTATTTCTATCAGAAAAAATATTTTAAGCATATATATATATATATATGTATATTACTTTATAAAGGTTGTTCACGTCAATGGATATGGAAAAATAACTGGCAAAAATCAGGTCACAGCTACAAAAGCCGATGGCAGCACTCAGGTTATTGGTACAAAAAACATCCTTATAGCTACGGGTTCAGAAGTTACTCCTTTTCCTGGAATCACGGTATTTATGTTTTCTAATTCATCTCTTAAAACCTTTCTTACAAAATAGGCTTTTATAAATTTGTTCTATTTATAAATGTTGAGTGATTACTGACTGAAACACTATAATCAGGCAGCCATTTAGCTTGCAAAGTTACTTATTGTTTTGTAGTGATTATGATCAGATATAGAACATTTTAGAGTATGTTTGAGTTCAGTATGAGGTTAAGCCAGGCATGGTGGTGAATACCTGTCATCCCAGCATTTGGGAGGAAAAAGGCAGGAAGATTGCTACAAGGTCAGTGTTAAACTGGTCTAGCAGCAAAGACTACACAGTGAGACAGTCTCAGAAAAAGAGCTAGTGAGATAGCCCAGTCAATAAAGTGCTTGTTATACACTTATGTAAACAGTGGGTCATAGTGGCATGGGCTTGTAGTCCTAGCAAAGCTGAATGATAGCTGAGGTTGACCTTTTGCCTCCACACACATAAATATGTATACACAACAAAACACAAAATATGAAGTTAAAATTAATCATTTTTATTTTGGAATATCAAATTATAAATCAAATTAGCATTTTGAATGAGAGTTGATGAAATTATGATATTTGGAAGCCATGAATTTTATGACATGAGATCACAATTAATAACTCACTAGGTTTTTCTAAGTAATTCTGCTTGATTTTGCTTTTTTTTATAGATTGATGAAGATACTATAGTGTCATCGACAGGAGCTTTATCCTTAAAAAAAGTTCCAGAGAAGTTGGTTGTTATTGGTGCAGGAGTAATTGGTGTAGAATTGGTAAGTTATTATATATTATATTATCTCTGTGGAGTTGAAAGGGACTTAAAGCCTCTTGGGAGGCTGAAGAGATAGCTCAGTGGTTAACAACACATACTGTTCTTCGAGGGGACTCATATCAAGCAGCTCACAACCACTTGAACTCCAGCTCCAGGAGTTCTCCACCTTCTCATATGCACATACCCACATACACATGCACACATAATTAAAAATAAAATCTCTGTCTCTCAAAAAGAAGAACAGGATCGGGCATGTTTAAGGTACAAGACAGAAGGGAGAGATGGCTCAGTGGTTAAGAGTACTTGCTGCTCTTGCAGAGGAACTGGGTTCATTTCCCATATGGTGACTTTGAACTATCTGTAACTCGAGTTCTAGGGGATCTGTGCCCTCTTCTAGTCTCTGAGGGCACCCGTTGTGTGCATGGTGCACAGACATACATGTAGGCAAACACCTATTCATGTAAATTTTTTAAAATCTTAAAAAACAAAAACAAAACAAAAAACCCTACCCCTATTTGATTCTTTACATAGCATTTTAGGTCAGTCAACATTGAGTTTTGCTTAAAACTTTCTAGTAATAGCAAATACACCTTTTCTTCCAGTATAGCTTATTTAGGTAATCATTAGTCTTTAGTATGTCCTTTATTTTATAGTCTGTTTCTTGGTTTTCTCATCCTTCCTGATCATTGGAACTGGCCTCCTTTTTAATCTGATAACCCGTAACATACTGAAAAATAGTTCTCATTCTGAGCAAATCGCATTCCAATAAAGCGATAGCATTGTGTATGCTATCCTTGCATACACAATGACTCTTACCTTCTTCCTAACGTGTATTTTAGAAATGCCAAGTTCTGAGCACTATGGTATTTCATATCTTCTGCCTGCTTTGTTCTCCTTTCTTACCTATTTGCTAAGTTTCTACTTACTTGTAACGAATCTTTCCCTTTATTTCAGGTATCCTCTTACAGGGCCATCACATCTTACTGTCAGGGATTGCTCTGCCTCTCTTGCCCTCAGCTCAGACTTTTCGTGGACACACTCATCTCTTAATTACTCCCACTGTAATTAGGTGCTTGATTTTTCTAGTTCAGAAATTCAGTAGCTTATATTATTTGTGTTTTTCTGTCTTGACTGATTTCCTGATCAGTTTAGTTTCCATAGCCTGTTACTTTCACTGTTCTCTTAAGTGAGTCACTTAACCATTTTTTATACCGGGTATTGAACATAGGGACTAGTGTTAGTTGTTAATACAGGCCTCAAGCATGCTAGGCAAGCATTGTACTACTAACCTATATCCTCAGCCCTCTTGTAGATGTAATTCTAAATGGTCTTATTAAATAAGAAACACAGAACCAAATGAAGAGTTAAAAGCCCAGAGATTGAGCAGCAGCCAAGAGCTAAGACCACCGTATCTTACCACTCGCTGTCATCCCTCCCCTGAGAGAGACCTTCTTCCTGTGTCCTGTCTTTTTATTGCCTTTCTGTTCTGCCTTCTCATTGGTTCTAAATCCAACCACTTGACTTCTTCGTCACTGCCTGTCTATACAGACCTCCAGGTCTCTATGGTTGGTACTGGGCTTAAAGGCGTGTGTCACCATGCTGGCTATGTCCTTGAACACACAGAGATTTTGCCTGCCCTGTGATCAGATTAAGGGCGTGTGCTACCACTACCAGACTTCAGCTTAATGGCTTGCTCTTAGAGCTCTGATCCCCAGGCAACTTTATTAACATACAAATAAAATCACATTTTAGCACAAATAAAATATCACCATACCCTCTTCTTTTTATTTTGAGTCAGAGCTTTTCAGTAAGTTGCCAAGGCTGGCCTTTCAATTCACTTGGTAGCCCAAGTAGGCATTGAACATGGGATATCCCTCCCTCTGCCCCCTGGGTATTGAGGATTACAGTCCTGCTCTACCATCAGGCTTGCCTGACTTACTTTACTTTTCTGACATACTTGCCTGGAAAAACTCTATAGTCTTGGTTGAATTTAGCAGTCCATCTTCCTTTGCTATCCTCTTCACGTGGAGGAAAGTAGACCCTTCAGATTGGTACCTGTATTAAGTTCTTATTGGAGTCATAGACCTTAACATGAACCTCAGCCTGGCTGATAATCGATTATTTCTCGAGCTGAATTCTGGTCTCTGTCATGTCCACTTATTTCTCTTGTTCTACTCTACTGGCACATTGTTTCCTCTACCTCACATGGGACTTCCTGAGTAACACATAGGAGAGAGCATGGGATGAAAATGCTTTTGTCTCATGGCTCTCCTTTTGTTGTTCTTCCTGCTACTGTGAAAATACCATTTTCCCTAAGAGTAATCTTGATCTCTTCACCTCTTCTTTATACTTTATAACATGATTTTCTGCCTTCACAATGACTTAGTTTTGTGGATTTTTTTCTTTTCTTTCTTTAAAATCAGTCTACTTTCTACCCCTTCCCCCTTTATTGAGAGAGGGTCTCATATAACCCTTACTGGCCTAGACTATGCTATGTAGATCAGACTGGCCTTGAACTTACAGTAGTCCTTTTAGATTGTAGGCGTGTATACCTGGCTATTTTCGTTTTGATTCACAGTTGAACATGCCTGTTTATACCGGGGTGTCACACACATGCTTATGTTTATGTAAATATAAGCCTTCTTGTAAGCTTGTCCTTCAGGTACTAATTTTCTTCTCACTTTCTTTTTTCCATCAAATTTCTCAAAAGAGTATTCATGTTCTATCACCTTCTACTTAATCCTCAGGCCATGACCTCTTGTGCTAAGAAATTACTCCTGAGAAGGACACAAATGGGTTTTATTACTCAATTCATTGGATTGTTTTCTTTGCTGCTGTGTTTGGCAGCAGTTAGCTTTGTGATTCCTTGCCTTGGGAAATTTCCTAGCTTCCAGGCTTATTTTCTTTTTTTCTTTTTCTTTTCTTTTTTTGGTTTTTTTGAGACAAGGTTTCTTTGTGTAGCTTTGAAGCCTTTCCTGGATCTTGCTCTGTAGACCAGGCTGGCCTTGAACTCACAGAGATCTGCCTGCCTCTTCCTCCCAAGTGCTGGGATTAAAGGCATGCGCCACCACCACCTGGTAGCTTCTCAGACCTTCTACCGTGCTGGATTTCCATCTATGCTCTGGCTTACCGTTTTAAAAAATATTTATTCATACTCCTTTTTTCAGTTTCCCTTTAATTGTATTACTCTAGATTCCAGTGCTAGGTTTTTTCCTCGACCCTATCTATCCATGAAATGTTCTTTTCACTATCATCTCGGCTACCAAAGGACTTACAGTATCTATAACCTAAGACTCTGCTTCTGGATTTTTATTTCTGAATATACAGCATCTACACTTAATGTGTTTTGTAGGCATTCTGTTCAGTTATAATAGCACTTTTCTATCTTCATTTTTCCTTTCCAATAAAGCTACACTCATTTCTCATCTAACATTTCCTTCTTCAGTGCGTCTGCTGTTATTCTTGTAGAGAAATCCACAAGAACTCTAGGAGTGAAACCTGATTTCTCACCTGACCTCTTGTCCCATAATCATTCCCTGAGTTCCAGTGAGAGTCACTTACTTAGATCCTAGTTCATGCCAACATCATGTCTTACCCTAGACCTTCCTGACTTTAACTTCTAATTATAACCAGTGGTCTTCACAGTGGCTATAAACAGTTGTTTAATTGTATCCCTTCCCTTCCTTAGCTGAAGTCTTTGAATGGCTGTTAGGAAAATCTAACCTTAGTATTGTTTGAGGATAAGCACTTTGTGGTGGTGGTTTATTTCTCCAGCTTTATGGCCAACTCTTCTCCTCAATCTCAATTCTCTATATCAGAATATCAGTTCTGAGCAAACATTACACCTATTGATAAACATTCCCTCTGGGATAGTTCTTTTTTGTTTAGTTTGGATTAGTTTTTAAGATGTCTCCCTGTGTATCCATGGCTGGCCTAGAACTCGCTATGTAGACCCGCCTGCTTCTGCCCCTCGAGTGCACCCAGTAGGGTATTTCTCACTTGTCAGTTCTTGCAGTATTGTGAGCCTTGCTTCATGAGTGTGGAGGTAGTTTGGTGCTTCTGCTGTTTGTATTGTTGTACCTGGAAGTTTTGTTTCTTATTACCTGATCTCTTTGATTTCATTAAATCATAAACACAAGGACAGAGATCATAACTGTTTTGTTCACTATGTGTCCTTAGTATCCAGCACAATTGCTGATATGTAATAAGTATTCATGTTTAGCTTTTATTATTTCTCAGTAGACATATGGTAACTACCTTTCAAAACCTAGCTTAGTTGCCTGTTTTATTTATTTTTGAGACATAATCTACTCTGTAGCCAGATTGGTTTGAAAGCCATGATTTCCCTGCCTCTACTTCTTAGTTGCTGGGAAGACTGTGGCCTGGTGTTGTATCTTTTTCTAACTTGGGGGGTCATAAAAGGCAACTCGTGTTTTAGTGTCTTGGGCATTATATCCCATGTTTCATTTTGAGTTTTATATATATTTGTGGATTTTTTATAGCCAAGTGTTATCTCATCTTCTGTTCATTCTCATCATAAAAATGCATGAAATTTGTAAATGACTGTGTAAATCAAACTTAATTAGAAAGATACTCTTGCCATTTAAACTACTAGATGATTTTGATATGAAATGTTAAATAATATATTTTTAAAGGCTACCTTTTTGCTGTTTTTCTAGTGCTAGGATTAGAACTTGAGTCTTGCACATTACAGGCAAGCATTCTGCTACTGAACCCTACTCTAGTCCTAATTTCAAATTTTATGTTGTTTCATATTGAATCATTGAGAAGTCAAAGCCATGCTACTTGTTAAAACGTAGTATTCAATTTAAGTCAAAATTTGAGTACCAAAGTAAGCATTTCTCCTTTGTTGAGAAAATATTTTCACAGCCAGCTTAATATTTTACAGACCTTAGTGATTATTAGTAGTAAGAACATGCTTCCTTTTTTTAATTGTTTGAGAATTTCTTACATGCATATAATATATTTTGGTAGCATCCACCCTCCATTCTCTCCACTCCAGATTTTCTGATATCCCTCCCACCACTTTCCTCTCTCAGCTTCATGTATTCTCTTTTTAAACACACTGAGTCCATTTAGTGCTGTCTGTATGTACATGGGTATAGTGTATCTACCGGAGCATGGGTAGCTTTTTTGGTACTCTATCCCTAAGAAAACTTACTATACATTTCCCCAGCACTATCAATTCCAATAGCTTCTCACCTAGGAGTGGGATTTTGTCAGCCCCTCCCCTGTTGATGCTGAGATGTTGACTGTCTTAATCTTGTACAGGCCTTATGCTTGCAGTCACAGACGCTGTGAGCTCCTGTGTGCAACAGCCCTGTCATGACCAACAAATACTGTTTTGCCGTAGATGTTTGTCTACTACTTATGGCTCTTAAAATCTTTCTATTCCAATTTCCGCAGTGATTCCTGACCCTTGGGGGAAGGGATGTGCTATAGATTTAGAGCTGAGCACTCCATAGCTTCTCATTTTCTGCACAGTTGCCATTTGTGTATTTCTGTATTAATCACCATCTCCTACACAAAGAAGCTACTGTGATGAAGGCTGAGAGATTCATTAGTCCAGGTTCAGGACTGCGCCCTATCCTGGATTTACAACTTTAGCTGAAATCAATGAGGTCAACATCATACTTAATCTCAGGACTCTTGTATTTACTCTTCTCCTCTGCCCTGAACACTCTTCTCTCAGTCACTGCTGTATTTCATTTCCTTCTGTAAATGTTACTCAAACTGAAGCAACTGTAATCATGCTATCTAAAATGGCCCCGGCTTTGTCTTCTCTTTTCTCATAGCACTTTTATTATCCTCTAGCATGAATTTTACTTATTTGTTGACTTCCTCTACCATATTGTAAAGTCCCCAGAAACACCAAGTTTTGTTGTTTAGTAACATGCCTAGCAGCTATAATGGTACCTGGCCTGTAGTAAGTAGGTTCCCAGTAAATGTGGAATAGGTGAATAAATAGATAAAATTATCTGTTTTCCTAGAGCTTCCCCTGAACATTTGAAAAAGATACTACAATAAATTATTTAAGATAATTAGTAAATGGTGTATTTTTATATGATTTTTCTTAAAAATTAATTTCAGGGTTCAGTTTGGCAAAGACTTGGTGCAGATGTGACGGCAGTTGAATTTTTGGGTCACGTGGGTGGAATTGGAATTGATATGGAGATATCTAAAAATTTTCAACGCATACTTCAAAAGCAAGGGTTTAAATTTAAACTGAATACAAAAGTTACTGGTGCCACCAAGAAGTCAGATGGAAAAATTGATGTGTCGTAAGTATGCTACATTTGTTTTTGACAAATCATCCTAGCTTGTCTCAAAAAAAGCACTCAAGTTTTCAGATTAACAAATGTAGTCTAGACTTTATAACTTAGACCCATCTTATTGTTTTTTTATTATACAGTATTACCTATCAAATTAGCCAGTAATTTTGATGCTAAAAAAACCCTAATCAGATAGTCTCATTGTGATATATTTTTCACTGTATATATTCATAAAAGGTAAAGCCCCTTATGTTTAGTAAAATATACGCAGCACTTTTAGACAGATGCATGGGGGGGGGGTTGATGATAGTATTACTTAAATTGATAGCATGTATCTGGCACTCATTGAATACTTACCTAATTCAACAAAGTAACTTCTTCACAGTCACACGGTTGGTGATAGATGGAGCCAATCAATACTTGAACATAAATCTTTCTAAGATACTTTTTTGAGGGGCAGGGTGGGGGCATTTAAGACAGGTTTTCTCTGTGTAACTCTGGCTGTCCTGGAACTCATAGACATCCTCCTGCCTCTGCCTCCCAAGTACTGGGATTAAAGATGTGCACCACCACTACCCAGCCTATCTTTTATGTTTTTTACGTTGTTGGGGATCAAACCCCAAGACATCATTCATGCTTACTTATTCTACCATTAAGCCATTAAGCTACATCCTCAGCCATGAGACCTATGTTCTTACCACTGTGTTACACTGCCTGGTTTTTATAAGCTTTTTAAGAATAAACTTTTAAGAATTTGTATGTTTGATTGCATGACTCATGTTTATAATTTTTATAATTTATAGTTTATAATTACTCATGATTATAATCAGCTGTCGATGTAGGTACGTGTTAACAGTTACCACTGTTTGTTATTTAGTGTTGAAGCTGCTTCTGGTGGTAAAGCTGAAGTTATCACTTGTGATGTACTCTTGGTTTGCATCGGTCGACGGCCCTTTACTCAGAATTTGGGACTAGAGGAACTTGGAATTGAACTAGATCCCAGAGGTAGAATTCCAGTCAATACCAGATTCCAAACTAAAATTCCAAAGTAAGTTGAATAATTATCTATGTTTTCTTCTTTCTCTATAAAGATAAAAAATGACACATGATGAGGCAGGTGTGTTCTAAAGGAATACATAGCATTTCTACCCTAATAATTTTACCAAGTTTAAATACTTCAATTACTAATAATTTAGATCTTTATTTTTATTGTATGAATGTTTTACACATGTATGTCAGTTTGCCATATATGTGCCTGGTCCCTGTGGAAGTCAGAAGAGGGCATCAAATCCCCTGGAGCAGGAGTTACAGTCAGTTGTGAGCCACTGTGTGGGGTGCTGGGAATTGAACCCAGGTACTCTGCAAGAGCAGCTGGTTAACCATTGAGCCATCTCTCCAGCCCCAATTACTAATGTTTATATTTATTTATTTTTTAATGTGCATTGGTGTTTTGCCTGCATGAGGTGTCAGGTACCCTGGAATTGCGAGTTAACAGACAGCTGTGAGCTGCCATGTAGGTGCTGTGAATTGAACCCTGGTCCTCTGGAAGAACAGCTAGTGCTCTTAATAATTAAGCCATCTCTCCAGCCCAATTACTAATATTTTTAATTGAAAATATTCTATTTACATTTCAACTGTCTGTCTATGTTATTTAGAGATGAAATTTTGCTCTTTGGTCCTGGCTAGTCTTGAACTAGACTCAAATGATGCTCCTTTCTTTCTTAGGCTCTCAAGTATTGGGCATTTTCAATAATTTTAAATTTATTTCAAACACTGTTTTGAAAATAAGGCTTTAAATGTAACTAACTGGATTTTTCATGGCTCAAGGATTAGATACTTAGCTCTGGTTTTTGAAGAGCTGCATTTGATTGTCTTTTTGGTGACTTATTAGCTAAAAGTATGTTTCTATGTTATAACTAACCTCCTTAGATTTTAGACATTTACTGTGTTTATTTTTTCTGATAGTATTTATGCTATTGGGGATGTGGTTGCTGGTCCAATGTTGGCTCACAAAGCAGAAGATGAAGGCATCATTTGTGTTGAAGGAATGGCTGGTGGTGCTGTGCACATTGACTATAACTGTGTGCCATCAGTGATTTACACACACCCTGAGGTTGCTTGGGTTGGCAAATCAGAAGAGCAATTGAAAGAAGAGGTAATCCTAAGTGTGGGATTTGAACTAATGGCACCAGTGACTAGAAAACACATCTTGCTGGGAGTGGTGGCGCATACCTTTAATCCCAGCACTCAGGAGTCAGAGGCAGGCAAATCTCTGTGAGTTCAAGGTCAGCCTAGTCTACAGAGCAAGTTCTAGGAAAGCCAGAGCTACACAGAGAAACCCTATCTCAAAACAACAACAACCACAACCAAAAAAAATCCCCACATCTTTGCCTTTAGTAACTGTAGAACATTATAGCTTATGTATTTGTTTATTAGAATCATAAGGGTAGAATCTCTTACTCCTTTGGGTAGAATCATTTACTCCTTTGATTTGTCAGCAATAGTAGAGATGATGATAA
Organism: Peromyscus californicus insignis; assembly: GCF_007827085.1. NCBI lineage: Eukaryota > Metazoa > Chordata > Mammalia > Rodentia > Cricetidae > Peromyscus > Peromyscus californicus. Next base: position 771,885 of record NW_026294447.1, on the reverse strand, counting down.
GCCACCTGTACTCAAAAACTGCTAATTGCAGAGCCTTTTTGGTTTTTTGAGACAGGGTTTATGTAGCCCTGGCTGTCCAGGAACTCACAGAGATCTGTCTACCTCTGTCTCCCAAATGCTGGGATTTAAGGCATGGTTGCAGAATTTTTTAATATTTGGCTTTGGGATACAGCCAAATAGCATTTATACTTGCTTACATTTCTTCCCACATTAAATTTCATTAACCTTCCTTTGGTCATTCTTTCTGTGTGCCCTGAAGAATTGCTTTCTTGGGACTTATTTTCTTAACAATTGGTAGATGATTTCACTAATGGAAACCAACTTTTACAGTGCTTAATGTATGTTCTCATTTTTTGTTCTCCACAGGGTATCGAGTACAAAATTGGTAAATTCCCATTTGCTGCAAACAGTAGAGCCAAAACAAATGCTGACACAGATGGCATGGTGAAGATTCTTGGACAGAAATCAACAGATAGAATACTGGGAGCACATATTCTGGGACCAGTAAGTATTACAAAGTCAGAGAAATCCCAGTAAGACTTCTGGGAATCATTTAACAGGCAGAATTTAGTACACTTGCTATTTCTATTCTGCTGTTGCTAATTATTGCCAGTGAAAATTTGACTAGTGAAAGTTTGCTTTTAGCAAGGTACCACAATAGCACTTGCACAGTCTTGCCTACCATATCATCTACTTCTATACTGCCTAAAACCCACCAGTGATGCTTCACAACCTCAGACTGTAAGGATGAGGCCTCGCTGATTCTGGTTGTATTCTGCTCTGCCTTCCCCACTCTCGGTTCTGACCTTATCTTTCTGATGGTCGTCTTTGCTCATTCATTTCTTTTTTAAACTTTATTTTTACTTTATGTGTATGGGTGTTTGCCTGCATGCATGTCTGTGTACTGCATTAATGCAGTGCCCACTGAGGCTAAGAGAGGGCATTGGATCTACTGGAACTAGAGTTGTGAGCCACCATGTGGGTGTTGAGAATTGAACCTGGGTCCTCCGCAAGAGCAGCCAGTGCCTAACTGGTAAACCTTCTCTCCAGCTCTTTAATTTCTTACCATGTAAAAAGGTGAACCTTTTTCCTTTTCATAGCAGGTGAAGCTTGGTTTACAGTTTGGGGCCTTTATATATGCATATTATACCCTTGGTGTAGAGCACTCTGCTTCCAGACTTTTGTGTGTTCTCAGCCCAGATACCTCCTGAGGGAAGGCTTAGATTTTAGTGAATCTGAAGTGTATATTTCCCTGGTATGTGGCAGAACAGTAAAGTTAACAATATTTGCTATGCCACTTCTCCTAACTTATAAACTAATTGTTCATATTTCACTTTTACAGTATTACGGGAGAGTTGCAAAAAATTTGCATGAAACAGAAAAATAGCAAAGTGGCAGGACCTAACCCATTTGGCGTCAAAGCCCAAACTCCTCCTCTGTTACATTTCCTCCTAAGCTTTTGTCTGACTTTTCTCCAACGGCTGTAATAAAAGGCAAAGGTTTAAGAAAATATAAGGTCTGAAAGTCTAAAAGCTTGATTTGTTAATTATATGGCATTTAGTTATGTTTGCCTTGAAAACATAATTACTTTTTAATTTTAAAGGGTGCTGGAGAAATGGTGAATGAAGCTGCCCTGGCTCTGGAATACGGAGCTTCCTGTGAAGATGTAGCTCGAGTCTGCCACGCACATCCGGTAATTATTACCAACATGCACAGGCTTAATAGCTACCCAAGTTTTCTTTTGACCCACACTATTTCATGTTTAATTGTCCATTGCTTCCCTTGCAGACCTTATCAGAGGCTTTTAGAGAAGCAAACCTGGCTGCATCTTTTGGCAAACCAATCAACTTTTAATTAGAAGATTGTTTTTCCTAAAATCTGGAAGCTTTTGTCAAGGTTACATTTTTGAACAGGATAATCTCCCAGTTCCAAGAATTTTGTAGGATGGATGAAATTATGAAACTTCTGGAAGGTATTTAGTGGGTTTAAATAGAATGGAATAACCTTGTACCTGTATTTAAATATTTTGTTCCAGTGCATTAATGTGGACAGAAAGCTACATATAGTAGCATCCTGGAAAGTTTTAGACCTGTGTTTTCATGATGTCTGTGAAATTCGACTTCACTGTATTGGTATTAATGGATTTTATCTCTAATTCAGTGGAGGTGAATTTGTTCACAAGGAAGGAGCTGGAGAATTCATGTGAACATCTTGAAGAAAACTGACGAAGTTAAATTTGGTTTTCATATTGGAAACGAGTCAGTGACTAGAACAAGATTCAAATATGTACAAACAACTTATGTAAATAAAGTGATTGTCTCTCATTTTATTTAACTCCCAAATTCTTGGCAGTTTAGAGGTAGAATTACGTATTTAAACATTGAGGTTGTAGTAAGGTCTGTAAGTCTAAAGGGCATTCAGTTGCCCAAATGGAAGATTCTGTCTATAAAACTATTAAATGGAGACTCATGATTATACCAGGGAATGGAGATACCAAAATAAACATGTCTTAAATATTTATTTATTGGTTATTCTGAGTGCATATTAAGATGGTTCTAAGTCTTTTAACTACCTTTTTATTTTTTATTCTTTATCACTTTATAGCACTGAACGTTTTCACATTATATGATATGAAGGTATTTGAGTAGTCATTACCCTTTAATTTGTTTTACAAATAACTCCTAAATGTTTAGCTTGCACTTAGGAGAAACAACATAAGGGAACCCAGAAAGGTAATTGGCCTTTGTAAGTTTTTTTTTCTTTTTTAATCTTAGTAAATGGTCTTTTTAAAGAATGCTACAAAGCCGATTGGTGATAGCGCATGCCTTTAGTTCCAGTACTCAGGAGGCAGAGGCAGGTAGATCTCTGAGTTTGAGGCCAGCCTGGTCTATAGAGCAATTTCCTGGACAAGTTAGGAATACACAGAGAAGTCTTGTCTCAAAAAGAAAAAGAAAAAGTGCTACAAAATCGTATTTACTGATAAATGTTACTAAATGGCAAAGTGTTAAAATGATTGAAAGAAAGGCCACCAACTAAACACTAAATACCACTTTATATATTACATCTAAACTTGACATTTCAGATTTATTGAGTAGCTCCTAAATTTGATAGTATAGTTTTCTAAAAAGAAAATTGGAAACTACTTCAAAATATACAAACAAGATATTCGCTTGGCTGCAATGTGAAGGATATAGTTTTAAGCAAAGTTGAAATAATATTGATTCTAACAATATTGTGTAATGTGTAAGCTAAACATTTAGTAATTATGTGTAAAATGAAAGGACAATGACCTTTAATGATGCTTTAATATTGTTGCACAGTGGAACTGTATCTTCCTCTCACTCTTCCCCTCCCACCCCCCTTTTCCTTTTTGGGTTTTTTAAGACAGGGTTTCTCTGTTGTAGCCCTGGCTGTCCTGAACTCACTCTGTAGACCAGGCTGGCCTTGAACTCACAAAGATCTGCCTGCCTTTGACTCCTGAGTGCTGGGATTAAAGGTGTGCACCACTACCGCCTGGTGGAATTGTAGTTCAAAGGAAAGCTTTCACTAGTTTCCAGGCTCTAATTGCACTTTTTTTTTTTTTTAAGTGTCCAGTGGTTTTAGGACTGTTAGGGTAATTACTGTACATTGTCAAGGCTGGATTCACTCACAAACCTCTCTATAAATACATTTTCTTCTTTAATCATGCAGTTAAATTTCCCAAGTGAAAGCTGATTTAAAAACCAAGACATTCTGTTGTGCTGTTCCTCGGTGTTTGCTTTGCAGTGCCTTTACATTTTTTTGTTCAGAATTTGCAGTTATCAGAGGGTTGGTACCATATGTGCCAATTTGTCACTACGGGAGTGAAGTCTTCGTGTTTTTAAAATCTAAAATGTGAGTTTTAGGTTGGGTGATGGTTTATTTAAATCTCAAACATGCCCCCTCCTCTCTGGGAATTTTCTAATTTGGAAATAGTAAAACAATTCAATATGATTTCCTAGCTATGCAGATATACAAAAATAATAGTTGTCTAACTGAAGGATGCTCATTCAGTATGAGAATGTAAGTATAATCTGGGTGAATTAAAGGCCTAGGAGTAAAACAAGCTTTAAAAGTCTCCTTGCTATAATCTGCTAAACTCTCAGTGTTTGGGGTCTTATAGAAACAATCCTATTCACCGAGCTGATTTAGTATATAAAAGTAATGGCTTTTTGTGGAAAAGACATGGGGAGTAGTGTGTGTGAATTTTTTTAATAGATGAACCAGACATGGTAAAGTGTGGTTGTTTTGGTATTTACTAGAATTCTTCTTTAGAGACAATCAGTTGCCTTAGACCAGAAGGAAGTTGCCTCGTTTAAATTATAGCTGCTTATGTAATCCTTTATCCAGGTCCAGCTTTATTTGCACCTGCATTAGATATGGGGGTCTAAGAAGAATGTGTGAAGAACAGAAGGCTAGGCTGTTAGCCACTCTGTCAGCTACTATGTAGTTGACACAACCTATCTATTATATGCTAATGATTTTCTTTATGCTCTGGACTAGGTGCTTGTTTAGAATATTTGATTGTAAAGTTATATAAAGTATAATATAAAAGCTAAGAGTGTAAGTTGTGTGTTTGAGTAGCTTTGCTCCATTACCACGAACGGTTTCCATACACTGGCCTAAATCACTGAAGTCCTGGCCCTATTCTAGGTGGTAAAACATAGAAGCCAGTTCTTCCTTCTGATGTTTAGAATGGTTGGAGCAAAAAAGAAACCTGTAAAATGGTATAAGCTACTCTATATCCTTCCTGTTGAACTTCCACTCAGGTTTCTCCACTGGGGGATTTAAAAGGAATAAAGTTTTGAAGACAGATGTTGACCTAGCAAATGGGGTGAATACTGTTAGATTGTGTGTCTTCTTAAAGGTAGGAAAGTACTTTACAAATCCATCTTTACAGAGAAAGTAACATTTCTTGGTAGGATTCACAATGACCAAATCAATAAAAGAAACAAGAATTGTAGTAAATATATTTATATAAAACCAATGTATTTAACTCCATACAAAAGTGGGTGGATAAAAACATTAAATAGGTAATGAGTTATTCTGAAGATGACTGCATCAATTTTCACATGTAGTTAGTTACTTTGGTCACTGCAGCCTCCTTATGTGTTTCCTGTGTTATAAGCAGGTGCTGTAAACAGCAACCTTTTCACTTATGTCCTTAAGGAGTGAACGCACCTCTCCTTCCAGTCGTACTAATTCTTGAGCTTTATCTTCTAAGTATTTTTGATTGTCTTCATATTTCCTTTCTAAGTCTGTGGAGATAAAAATAAGGTTAAGTGTGAATTGTTTATAACATAAGATCTTAAAGTTAATGTAAGACCACTGTGCTGTGGGATGGTCTGTATGTCAAATCTGTTGCTCTGATTGGTCAATAAATAAAACACTGATTGGCCAGTGGCCAGGCAGGAAGTATAGGCGGGACAATTAGAGAGGAGAACTGCGAGAACAGGAAGGTGGGAGGAGATACTGCCAGCCGCCGCCATGACAAGCAGCATGTGAAGATGCCGGTAAGCCACGAGCCACGTGGCAAGGTATAGATTTATAGAAATGGATTAATTTAAGGTATAAGAACAGTTAGCAAGAAGCCTGGCACGGCCATATAGTTTGTAAGCAATATAAGTCTCTGTGTTTACTTGGTTGGGTCTGAGCGGCTGTGGGACTGGTGGGTGACAGAGATTTGTCCTGACTGTGGGCCAGGCAGGAAAGCTCTAGCTACACCACTGAAAACCTAACCCAAAGTGAATAGATTTTCACCTTTATAAAAAAAAAAAATAATAAACCAGAAGAAAACACCCACCTTCCAGCAGCTGAAGCTTGCTGTTGGCTTGAGCCAAGAGTGTTTTTGCTTCATTTTGTAGCAGCTCAGCTTTCCTCCTGGCATCTGCTGACTCTTCAGTTTTTTTGGCAATTAAACTTTCTACCTTCTTATACTTTTCATCAAGTTCACCATCTAGAGTCTGCAGTTCCACATTAAGACAGAAAGAGGTGAAAATGGTAATGTCAGTAATTAAATCCAAGAGCATTAGATCAAAGACATTGTCATCAAAGTACTCAGGCTTCATACTAAGTTGTAAGTTTTAAAAACATTGCAAAGAAAATTTGGAATTGTAAGTCAACTACTGTGGGGGCTTAACCCTGTTTACTTGGATGAGCACTTACTATAGAAAATAAGCACAACAAGCTATACAAAAGTACACTGAACATCAGGAAACCAGAAGGAACACAAAGGTTTAGGAAGGAAGAGATTGAGCTTGTGGTGGTGCACATCTTTAATCCAGGCCCTTTGGAGGAGTAGGAGGTAGATGTGAGTTTGAGGCCAGCCTGGACAACATAGTGAGACTGTCAAAAATAACAAAAAACCCCAAAAATAAGAAAATAGAGAATACAGAGTTTGGGGCAGTAGGTACAAATGGTAATTATGGAAATTCATTCCTAGAGCTTTAAAAAATTTCAATAGGGGCTGGAGAGATGGCTCAGAAGTTAAGAGCACTGGCTGCTCTTCAGAGGTCTGAGTTCAGTACCCAGCAACCACATGGTGGTTCACAACCATCTATAATGAGATCTGGTGCCCTCTTCTGGCCTGAAGGCATACATGCAGACAGAGCACTGTATACATTAAATAAATTAAAAAAAAAATTTCAATAGTATCTTTCTTTCAATGCCTCATGAGATTATTTGGGAGATTTGTGCCTTCAGAACTACAGGTAAGTAGGAACAACAAAGAAGAATTGTCTGACACTGGCAAGTAATTTTTCTTCAGGTTTGCTTCTCTTCCCAATTCAGGTGAAGTGAAATTACTTTTTTGTAATATTGAAAAGCTCCAGTAACATTTTTTTCAACAAGAAGAAATCAGAATTAGGTTATATAGTAATTTTAACAATCCTGACTCCATTCCCAAGTTTAAAAAGCTGTCTTTGGAGGTAAATTTAGAAATGAAATGTGTATGTAAAACAAATCTGCTAAATATAGTGTCTTCCAAATAAGAAGCAAAAGGTAGCAAATTCAAAACAAGTCTAAAAAGAAGTGAGGTTTGATTTCCTTTTTGCTCCTTTATTTTTTCCCCATACAAACATTAAGCTTTCCCCATTCTGTATTTAAATTATTTTCAAGTGGCCAGCTAACTGCTATGTCGTAAAGACCTTTCTCTATGAACTACAGCATAGAAATACCAGTCTAGTGTGTATGCTTTTAGACTACCACTCCAGATCATTAATTCCATTTCCCTAAACTCATACCCAAGTTGAGATATGAGGTCCTAAGTTTACATTTGGATTCCATAATTCATTATTTTTCATGTATCTCCAAAGATGTTTTAAAATTGGTCATTTGAGTGTTTGTATCTTATTAATGTCAAGGAAGGCAAAGTGAAAGATTAGTTGCCTATTTATCAACCTAGCTATGAAGTTACAAAAACTTACCTTCTTAACATCATCTGCACTCTGTTTTACACTATATACTACTTTTTCAATATATTCAGCCTCCCCAGAATTCTGGGCAGCTTTACGCTTAAGCTCTTCCACATTCCTCTCAAGCTTGCTGATGCGTTGGGAGGCGTTGGTCAGGGTTTCCTCAGAAGCTGCAGTTTCAGATTCAATCTAAAGGAGTAATGTTAATCATCCAGACTCCATTAATACAAGTTAAGAGGAGGTGAGGCTGTTATACTAGTATGTACTAGACCACAAGCATTGACAGTTTTAAGACAGCTTAGATCAGGGGTTCTCAACCTGTAGGTTGAGACTCCTTTGACGGTTACAGTCAGATATCCTACATAACAATAGCAAAATTACAGTTTTAAAGTAGCAATGAAATTTATGGTTGGTCACCGCATCATGAGGAACTGTATTAAAAGGGTTGCAGCATTAGGAAGGTTGAGAAACCACTGGCCTAGATAAAGTGCCCAGCTTCAGTCATTGCTGTGTCATGTATCATCAAAAAGCAATATTTGCTGATCTAAGCAATTGAGGCAGAATTTTTTTTTCTTGATGTTAAGAACCACCTTCAGGCAGGCTGATGTGTTTGGCTAAAGAACATTCACAAACAAGCAACTGTGAGAAGGATTTCCAATGAACACTCTTAATTATTGTGAAAGGGAAATGATAACTTCCAGTCATCTGTTTAGAAATTCCTGTCAGCTCAGTGTTAAACTCAGTAGTAGAGGGGAGTTAGCTAGTTAACTGAAGACACAGATAAGGGATACTAGAAATACTGAGTTACCCCAGAGGAAAAGATACCTGAGTAGCTGGTAAGGGTCTAAATTGATCTCGTTGGAAGGACAAACACTTATCTTTCAAAAGCTAACCAGAGTAAGCAGCCTGGTCCTTAGTATGTTCCATAAAACTAACCGAAATCAAAATGTGTAACAAAGTTAAAGTTGGTAAAGAAACAGGTCACAATTTGCAAATCAAACCCAAGATTTTCAACCTCTTAAGTGTACCATTAACTTGGAAAAAAATTGTAAATAATAATTAAAATTAATAGTTATAATTCTTAAGCAGTGTGCTTAGTTTCTGACAAACTTTCACTTTAGAGGAGGGAAAAAAAATTTAATGTCTCAATGTCTTCAGAGTCCTTTTATTTTTCCCCATACAAACATTTCCCACTAAGAAATAATAGTTCACATTTTTTTAAAGGAATAATTTCTAGTGTTACAAAAATTCTTGTCCCTAAGTAACAGTTATGTGTTTCCCCATATAGCTCAGCTCTAACACCTTACCGATGTTAGCAGGTTTTGGGTTCCCTGGATATCCTCATCGGCTTGTTTGATTGCTGCCTCTGCTGCAATCTGGGCTTTTTCTGCTTCTTCTAATGCTTCCTTCACCATGTCTGCAGTGACTTTAACATCTGTTGCACTTTTGCTGAGCAGAAGAACAAACACTGCTTTTTAACATGAGACCCTTCATTAGTTAAAGAAGTCCTCTTTTATAGCATGCTAGTTAGAGCAGATGACACCCACCCACCCACCCGGACTGCCAGTGTGTCTTCAGATACCTTGCTCTTTTTGCTTCTTCCAGCAATATCTCAGCTCTGGCAATGTCAGCAGCACTCTGCTGCAAAATAACTTCTACTTGAGAAAGGGTTTCAACTCGTTCCCGGATGTCTTCTGTCAGATTCTGTAACTGCTGTGGAGTGCTAGGCATTTCCATTTTCAGTACTTCATTAGCAACTGCTTCAATACTGTCCAGATCAGCACTATCCTCTGAAAAGCAAAGACAGAAAATTAAGAGCTGGTTCACTCAGCCACACATCATGTATCTGCCACTTCAAGATTACAAGAGACACACCCTATTTCAGAGACTAGCCTCTCACATGGAGAACTGCTATAGGCTGGAGAGGTCATGGAAGATGAAGAACCAAGCAGGTTTTGAAGGACATTTTGGGCTGGGGAGAATGGGCAGACAGAGCATTGTTGTGTTTAACTGTGGCTTCAGGTTATGGAAGATCGAGGCCATCATTTAAAGCTGGGACTGCAAGGCAACAAAAACCTTTACACTTAACATGAGGTTGGTATATTCTGTGTCCCAACCCTTAGGCAGGGCTGAGTTCAAGGCTAGCCTGGTCTACATAGTGAGTGGGGATAGCTAGGACTGTGTTGAGACCTTTCTCAGAAAGAAAAAAAAATGACATTCTTTATCAGTTATCTAAATTTTGGAATTTCTAGAAAGGATTGAGTATAAGAATCAAGGCAGGGGCTGGAGAGATGGCTCAAAAGTCCTGAGTTCAATTCCCAGCAACCACATGGTGGCTCACAACCATCTGTAATGAGATCCGGTGCCCTCTTCTGGCCTGCAGTCATACATGCTGTACACGTAATAAATAAATAAATCTTTAAAAAAAAAAAAGTCAAGGCAGTGTATCTTCAGCAAAACACTGGCGTTTCTTATGTGTTGCTAATTAATTAATAGCATGTTTAATTAAATAGGTCAGATCTGTTTTCATTTTTTGACTCTTAAGAACATAAATATGGACCCCAAAGGACTTAAACAGGGAAAAAAAATACATAGTTGAGTCATAGCTTCCACATCGTGTTTCCAACTGTCACTGGAAAGCAGTTTTTATTAGTCATTTCTCCTTTCTGTTAACAGGATATTGCTTCCCACCCCACCCCACTTATCTGAAAATCAGGCAGAGGATCAAGTGAGCACTAAGTCCTCATTAGTCTGCCAATTTTTACAGGTACACTCCACTTCCAGTGGCATCTGTGTATGGGCCATGGCTAATTTCTGGCCAGAGATGCAAGGGAAAGCTTAAAGGTTTCTTCCCTCTTAAAAGGGTATAGTAAAGAAGTAGGGAGGGGTCCTCCTCCATCAGCCAGTGTCTTCATGTCAGACTACAACTTATAATGATGGGGCCATCTCAAGAATGAAGTTAATTAGCTTAAAATGGCAGAAGAGAAAAGGCAAAGTAAGTAAGTCTCAGACCCATGAAGTTACACTATTTTGAACTGTTATGTGAGATCATAAATACTCCTCTTGACTAAATTCTGATTCAATTAGGAGTTTTCTTGCAACCCATTAACATCCATGTTGATAGCATGTGAACTATAATCAAAATTTAAAATTTGGACCAGATTTTAGAGATTTCTTTCTCCACAGAAAACATTAAGTGCTAGGTTCTGGACACAGATGACAAAGGCTTGGGGGCAAGGTCCTAATGATAGAAGTGCTACTTGGGAGTCCCAGCAGGTACGGCAGTGTCTGCAGAACATTTGGGAAGGTTATTTACAACATATACTCCAAGAAAAGGAGGCCCGCAGTGAAGGCTTAGCGCCAGGAGTGATTACTGCCCTATTAAAGTACCAGAGTTTGGAGGTAGCATTCACTTGGGGGCTTACAAATGCCTGTAATCCCAGCTATAGGGGAGCTGATATCCCCTTCTGGCCTCCATGGGCACCTTGGCATATGTACACATATGTACATACATACAATTGTTTTAAAAATGCTCCCCCTGCCTCTTTTTTAAAGGCAGGCTGGGACTCCTGTAGTTTTTCTATGTAGTCATGGGTGATACTGATGCCTGTTTCCTGCTTCCACCTTTCAAGTACTGGGATTTCAGACATGTACCTACATGTTCAGCTTGAAAAAGATATTTATTTCTTTTTTTGTTTTTTGAGACAGGGTTTCTCTGTGTATTCCTGGCTGTCCTGGATCTCGCTCTGTAGACCATGCTGGCCTCAAATTCACCTGCTTCTGCCTCCCAAGTGCTGAGATTAAAGGTGTGCACCACCACCCTTTCTTGAAAAAGATATTTCTTAACTTGAATTAAAATATTTCTTAACTTGAATTAAAATGCAGATAGGAATTCTTGCCTCTCAAACAGAACCTTGCAGGAACAAATATCTGAAAGTGGAAGTAAAACAGAAACACGACTTGCCAGTCAGAAAGTCTCTGATCTGCTTGATGAGGTTCCTCAGGTCATCATTGCTCTTGTCCACTTTTTCTTTGGTAGCATTTGTTTTCAACAGGACATCCTGAGCGCTCTGCTTAGCTTCATCCGCTCTCACTTTTGCTTCAGAGACCTAAACATGAAAAATAAGCCATCTATGAAACCATCTTGCTCTCTCTAAAGCAGGCCAGAATGTCAAACTAGAAAAAGTATTGTTGATAAGCACAGAAACAAATTCCTCTGTTTAAACAAAGTATTGTACTTTTATGTAGACTAAAAGCACTCAAATACAGGTACTGAAATTCCTGTTCCATATTCTTAGGGCTAGCATTTGAAATGTTCCAAAGCTGTTTTGCTCCTCTAAAACACCTATTGATCTAAGAAGAGTGTGTGTCACTTTAGAACAATGCCCAATTTTGTGTGGTACAACAATAACATGTTTTCTCAAATTATTGTTAATCTAAAATTTATTCTGCTTTCTCCTAACATACATGTTATTCCCATGAAGAAAAAGTAAATAAGAACCTCACAGCCACCTTTTTGACCACACCTTTTGTCCATCAGCTTTCACAATGAACAGTGAATTTGGTCAGCATGTATAACTAACTTTTCAGATCCTCCCTACAACTGCAAGCCAATAAACAAGAAAGCCTGAATCCATCCAATGACTTACCATCTTGGAGAGCTGTTCCACCTCAGCCAGAGCACTCAGAACATCTCGGTCAAAATCCATGGCTTTCTGCCAAGCGCTATGGGCCACAGTGACCAGACCACCACAGCCAGGGCCCCCACACTTCTTCTCTCCTTCATCAGTTCTGCAGTTGGGGCCGCCACATTTACTTTCAGAACAGTCAGCCCCTGGAGGCGTTCCACAGGTCTGCAATAAACCAAGGGTCAGGCACAGGGGTTCAGGGTAAGCCAGCAAGAGAACAGCTGGGTGGCCCAGAGAACACAGGTGTCCTCAAACAGTATTCAGAGATGCAGGAGACAGCCAGCTTGCTTCCACTGAACTTTACTCATCTCCATGCCTTCTACCCAAATGCAGAAGGATAGCATATGAGCCACGCTGGGTGACAAGCATTTATCAAGTTCTGTCAATGTGAGAGTCAGAACTGAGTTAGACTGGGATGGGAAGTACCCTGGAACTTGGTTAAGCCCAGCGCCTAGTGCTTTGGTGAATATGGTCTGCTATCTGGCACATAACTTTGATATGTAACTTGCATCATCGAGAACAGAAGAGATGTGAGCAAAGTGCCAAAGGACAGTGCTGAGGATTTAATGTAGACAGGGAAGCAAGAGGGTGGGATTTGAGTAAGGAAAGTGCTAGAACATTTCAGAAGGGAATGAAGACTGTATGAATAAAGGTGGATGTAGCTCTTCAAAGTTCCGTTGACCACCCCACCCATCAGGCACCCAGTCCTTTTTCCTCTACCAGAAAATTAAAGACCATCACATGGTTATGGCACAGAGATGCAAACAGAAATTCCAAGTATGCTGTACGATAGGGAAGGGTTGTGCAGGAAGAAAGTTATAATTAGCACTTTTATGGAAATTGTACTGAACAGAGGCAGGGATTACTGCAATGGGAAGCAGTTACCAGAATACCCACAAATAGGAAAGTATTGTTTTAAAGATACAACGTTTTTAGTAGAAATACTGTGAACTCTTGGCCCAAATAATTGTAAAATAACTACAATCCCATATATGTTAGTAACTAAAATAAGGATCTTTCACATATCTGGTTTATAGCCCATAAAGCACTTTAGAGTATTCTATGTACTATGGAAAAAAATGAGTCCTACTCAAGATTCAAACGTAGAGCCTTAAAAATGTTTTCTAAAAACAGGCGGGCTTTAACAAACGTGAGCAGGGATAAAAACCAGCATGGCTGAGCCTTTCTCTATGAAGAATGAGAAGTACTCGAGGGACACAAAGAGGGAAAGATTCGTCACAAGAGAATGGCAGTACAGAGCCCACAAAAATCTCTCACAGGATACCTACGACAAGAACAGTTTTCTTAAACAAGCTGTGCCTTACCAGAAAAGCCTGCACAGAGAGGGTGCTCATATGTAAGGGGAGAGCCATCCCTCCATACCTACATACTGCCCACTCTTAAGTTGCCCTCTGTTGAAAAACAGAATCCCGTCGGGCGGTGGTGGCACGCCTTTAATCCCAGCACTCAGGAGGCAGAGCCAGGCGGATCTCTGTGAGTTCGAGGCCAGCCTGGTCTACAAAGTGAGTTCCAGGAAAGGCGCAAAACTATAGAGAAACCCTGTCTCGAAAAACCAAAAAAAAACAACAACAACAACAAAAAAAACAGAATCCCATTAGCAAGCTTAGCTGCACCTCACAGCAATTTGTAGAGATTTTAAAATGACTATTTTTTTTTCTCATTAGGATTTGTAAATGAATCCTGAAAGATGAAGAAAACTAGCATTTCATGTGGAAATGTGAAGAGCTGTGCCCTCTTAGGTATAAGTTATGCTAAAGCTAGGCCTTTATTTTCTTTTCATAACAAAATCATGTTAAGAAATTTGTGTAGTAAAGCATCGTGAGATAATGAACACCAAACCGTGCAGGCATCAATAAAATTGATGACAATAAAGGAGATGGCATGCTTTTTTTTCTATTTCAGACTGTATGTGGGTGGTGGGCAAGAGGGACTATGGCAACTACGAGTGGTCAGGAGAGTTTTCCACTCCAGTATACCATAGTTCTGACTAAGTGAGAAGCAGCTCAGCTTGCTAGGTTGTTGCTTTGTCATGGAAGGAATGTGCAAGTGGGTGGTGAGTAGGCGTGGGTGCCCAGGGTCTTATAAATGGGTGTCCTCTTTGCAGCCTTTCCACCTGATTCTTAGATTCCTCTGTCTAGGCTGAGTAAAACTAGAAAATAATGTTGGTATATATATATAAAACTACCTCTCAGTTCTCTGCTTCCCTCCCATGAAAAACAATGAGGAAACTGGAGGAAAAAACTGGCTTGGCTTTCTGCCCGATTTTCATTAAACTCACTACTCAATTTCATATGGCTCCAGAGTTACTTTCTAAAAACGTCTAAGAAATTAATCTACTTTCTAGGCCAGCTCAGACTTTAATCTTTACCAGGTAATATTACCGGAACAAAGACCGATGGAAAAACTTGGCTAAGTCTGTCCCTGAACAATTCTCAATTCTTCCACTTAAATGTGTAGTTCAAAGGAAAACATGCAAGTTTTTTTTTGTTGTTGTTGTAGTTTTGTTTTGTTTTAGGCCACATTATAAAAAGGGTTCAGTCTCAGTAAGAAGTCCTTCAGCTGATACAGGTGATGGGGGAGTGTCCTGACTCTTGGTGGTAATAGTTAGAGGCAGGAACAGGCTGGAAGCAACTACTCTTGTTCCCCATGAGTTATTATGGCTAACCCGCATTGTAGCCTAGTACCTTGAGCACTGGAGTCATCGCTGCAGGTTTGCAAATGCAGTATCAAGACAAGGCAAGAAGTTTTTGTTTTCTCAGTTTCCTATGAGACCACAGAAAATGAGACCAAATCCCAAGCCTCACCATCTCTGCAGCAGCTGACAGATCTAGACTTTGCAGTTTGCCTGCCAGTTCGTCTAGAAGGCGTGCCTGTTCCTCTTGCTTTTCCTTGAACTGGGACTCTTGATCCACCATCAGATCTTCTACTCTGTCTCGGGTGAGGGCTGACTGCTCCACGGTGCTGTTGGGGTCCGTGGTGGAGGCATTCACCCTCTTTTCTGCCTCAAGAGAGATCTGGAAGTACTTGGTAACACTATCCAAGGCACCTAGGGCAGGAAATGAAATTGCCTACAATTAGTTTCCTTGTTCCTGGTTCCTCACCAACCAGGGCCCATATTTGGTATCTTGTGGCCCTGAGTTATACTATAAAGCTTTAGGAGTCAAGAAAAAAAAATTCTGCAGAATTAGATTCCCTGTAGTGAACAGTGAATCTCTTCTATCCCATTAGTACCTGGTCAAAATATGGATGTTGCCAAACACTGGGGTGAAAATGAGAAACTAAGCCACCATGCAAATGTTGTTTCTACACACAGGCAAACATCTAAATCCTGGTGTTGGGTAGCCTGGAGGTCTCCAGATGACTGTTTATGTTTGTTTATCTATTTGGGTCCATTCAAATAATTCAAATAATTATTATATACATTTTGGCATCAGGGACCTACTAAAACAAAATGTATAATGCAGAATTGTGTCATTAACAAATTTCACCTTTCTTTTTGGGGAGGGTCATATACAGCCCATAATATTAATAAGTAAAATATTTTCAAAAATAACTTAAGCAAGCAGTAATCTCAAATGTGGAAGGATTTGCAGAATTAACAACTTAATACTTTTGGTATTCACAAGTCTAAGGAAAGGGTAGGGAGTTAAGTTGGGAAATAGAACACATTTTAATTCAATGGAGCCTCTGCAATGTCTTATCTCCAGGTCCCATATTAGAAAACCAAGAACTTTAAGCCCCATTTGTGCCAAAGACTCAAACAGAAAAGATTTAAAACTGTTAGAAAAAAATTTTTTTAAGGAAGTATTAAGAGGACTATTTATTATCCAGGCTTGAGATTCCTGCACAAGTCCTCACCCTGAATATCGGAGTTCTTGATGAATTCTAGCTGCTCAGCCAGTTCTTTCACAGTCTTGTCAAGGCTCTTTGCTTCTGCCTGCAGTGCATCTAGCTCTCCAGCTGTGCTATTACTCTGTAAAGCTGTATCAGATAATTTCATTTCTACTTGAGCCATCTTTTCTGTAACATCTTTGGTTAATTTCCTATAAAAAGAAAAGTAAGCTTACCTAAAATTGGCCCAAATTGTCAAATCTCACTACATCTACTAGCACAGTCCCCCACCCCCCATCTTCAGACAAGCCCAGAGTTATAATCCTCTATGTCCTAATTTTATTCCTACAAGAGACAATTGACTAACACTTTTTCATCAAATACTTTGAAGAAAAACACAAGTGAATGCTCAGCTCTGTGGTGGTGGTGGGGTTCCAAGCCTCTGATGTAAAATGAACAAGGGTCAGTGCAGGCTGCCAGCTCTCAATGTAAGTGGCTGCAAGCCCTGTAAGCCCCCAGACTTAAGACTCAATGCAGAAGAATGTCTCCCACTCACCTGCTAAAAACCTTTCCTCCAAACCTCACCTCAGGGCTCTCTCCTTCAAGATGGAATATAGGAGGAAGCCCTGCAACCCACCATGAAGACAGCAGAAGCAGCTTTTCATAGGTTCTGTGCTCCAGGCAAAGCTGCATCAGAAAAGTCTCTTCTGTCCACAA
Organism: Peromyscus californicus insignis; assembly: GCF_007827085.1. Lineage (NCBI taxonomy): Eukaryota > Metazoa > Chordata > Mammalia > Rodentia > Cricetidae > Peromyscus > Peromyscus californicus. The sequence goes on along the minus strand of NW_026294447.1, from coordinate 755,198 downwards.
AACAACACCCTTTTATTTAGAAAAAAAAAAAAGCTGCAGAGGGGTGATCATCTCTGGAGAATGAAACACAGCCTTTACAGTATTTCCTCTGGACCCGAGACCCATCTCTCTCCCCTCTGTCATTTTTCTGAAGCTGTACCGTAGGACTTTACTTGTGTATATAAACTGTATGATATCTGTGTGCACGGACAGCACAAAGGAAGGTTCAAGAAGACCTTGTATTGGGATTACTGGCTCATCTGAAAGAATCTAATTACTTTCCCAGGAATATGACAGTCACTGTAAGCTCTAGAAAATCATTCAACCATCCTGGCAAATCTTTTCTCCTCTACTCTGGGAGCTGAGGGAGGAGAAACACCCTAGATCAAGAATCTGGGGTTCATTAGGCAACAGACTAGACAGGCCCTGTGTCTCTTAAAGAAATCAACAACAAGATGTAAAAATACTATAAGATGTAAAAATACTAAAAACAGGCCAACAGGATGACTCAGCAGCTCAAACTATTTACCAGCCTGACAACCTCCTCAATTTGATCTCCAGAAACCCCATGGTGGAAGGAGAAAACAGCCCCATTGGTCTTCTGACCCTTCCATGGCACAAGTCTGTATACACACACACACAGAGAAAAAAAAGCTAAAACCTTGGAGGTGTGGGGGGGGGGGACGACATTTTTTTAAAGAATTGTAGTGGGTAGCCATTCCAGCTTTGATCTGGAAGTTCCAGCCCCCATTGAGACTTCGGCAACTGTCACGCCTACAAGGCGGGCCAAGGGAGGCGCCTGGGGACCCAAGATGCTGGAATCCCCAGGCCTGTGACACCACACCCATCTCTATTTTCCTTTTTTGTCTTTCAATTCCTAAGTCTTACTGTGTGCTGTTTTGGGGGTTGTAGTTGAAATACTGAGGGCAAGGAAAAGGCTAGGATTCAGGGTACAAACATGACCCCTGATTGGCATCTCCACTCAATTCATACTGCTTTAACTGATAAAAAATAAACAGTACTGAATCAAAGAAATAAATATCCAGAGAGAGCCCAATTCAGAGGCTGTTTCTGTGTAGGCATTTCATAGTTACATCAGTGATGCCTTTCATGAGACAGCAGCTGAACAAAAAAATGATTTGAAATAAGGGTCTTATATTTGTGGTGATGGGAGTTCCCTAGTAGTAGCAATACTTAAAATGACAATTTAGGTTCATAATTTTTCTGTAAGTGTATTATCATTATATAGACTGATCCTTGTATTCGCTGTTGGGCAATGGCAAGAGAGAGAGAAACAGAGGAATTAACATGCCACCCATGTTCACAAGCTTCACACATGACAAAGCTGAGAGTCTACAGATCTTCTGCCTCAAATCCAGTTATGCTGCAACAGAGCAAAGTGGAGTACTCTATCCTACTCACAGTGAACATTGTTGATAAGCAAGGGACTCAGCCTGTGTAATCAGACTAAGAAAACCTAGCAAAAGTACCACCCTGGTAAATCTTCGGTAATTCAAAAGTTGAAAAACCTTCACGAGCGATTTTCGGCTCATCAGCTACTTACTCTGCTTCCTCAAAGAGATTGCCAATGTTTTTCAGTGGTTCTGCTGCTGGGCTCTGGGCCAGGATGTCTTTTATCTCATTGACTTTCTTCTCCACAGAGTCCATGGTCTCCCGGTACGGACCAATCACACCACTGATTTTCAAAGCTTTGGCTTTCTCCAGGAATTTTTGGGTTCTGTTGGTCAGCTCACCAATGATCACATCCCAGAGAGCAAAGCACTGGTGGCAGGGTGTGCAGTCAGGGAAGACCCCCGAGTACCCTCTGGTGCACTTGTCACAACGTGGACCCTCAACACCCTCCACACAGACACACTGGCCTGTGGATTGGTCACACTGTGGTGTCTCAATACCCCTGGGATCACAGTCACAGGCTGGAAGGGAAACAGAAATGCTAGTTGACTTAACTACATTACAACCTTCAGTTACAAAAACTGGCATTTAAAAATCCTCAATCACTGTTACAGCTTATAGTGGCTTGGCCTACCAATACATGACTCAACCCCTCTTGGCCCTTTCTTAGTAAGAGTAATGGTAATTTAAAAATCAACAGATAAGCCTTGCTAAACACTTACTTGTGGCAAGCATTGTAGACATGTTTTATATGTATCGCATCACTTAACCTTCACAGCATTTCTATGGGCTAGGCAAAATAGTTATCACTATTTCTCTGAAATGGAAACCAAGGTGGAAACATTACATGACCTGTTCTAAGTTTCACTGAAGGGAAAATCAAGATTGAGTACTCTGTATCTCCAGAGTCCATCCTGGCCTCTCTCTAAGTCTGAGCTCCCACCTAATAGCAGTATAGATGATTCAGACTACATCTTGATGTGACCCCTTTGCTAGAAGCCACATCCTAAAGGAGCAGCACCTAAATAATCAAACCTACCTGCTCACAAAACAAAGCAATGTGTACTGGGTAAGATGCAATAACCTTGAGGAACACAAAATATCTGGTTTAAAGGCTTCCACTACAGACAATCCACCTTCCATCTGCCACTGTGATTAAATACTTCACAGTAGGAGCAACAGACTCATAAAAATGTCAGATGTGATCCTAGGGTGTCTTGGGAACTACCTGGTTCAAATCTGTGACTGATTCAATGTAGTTGGCACCTCACCTTAGAGCCAAATGGCAAAAGGAGAAATCCTGCCTGGCAAAGAGAAAAACCAGCATTCCTGGACAACAGCTGACTGATATCACTTATTGCAACATATATACTTCTTAACCCTTGCTTAGAATTCTGAACCTCAGAACACTGTGTAGTGGTATTTGCTCCATCCATGACCTTGGGCTATAGGGCCCAAAGGAAACGGTGCTTCTTGCTGTTGTATGTGACCTCTTAAAAGGAGAAGAGACACATGCCCCTTCTCCCTGCTCCTGTATGCAAGGTGGATTCGCTCCTGGTCAGATCAGAGGACGATGCCAGCTGTCTACTCCGTTCTATATTCATGAGTGTATTTCCTCACCTTAACATTTACCTTAATAAATGTTTCTAATACTTCTTAAACAGACTCCCATGGATTTATTGCTTTATCACTGAGTCATTTTTCTGTCAACATTTGGCATTTCACAGTATTTGTGGAGTTTGAACAACAGAGGGTCTGTACATGCACCTCTGGTGTAAAATCAGAACAAATATGCTCTCTTATTTCCCTAAGCAGAGTATGAACTCCCAGGGCAAGGGCACGTCGTAAGCCATTTTTCCACTTGGCACCAAGCATAGAATTCACTTTTAATGCAGGAGTCCAACGGTCTTGCCAAATGAGGTCCTAACTTCATGTACAAGTATTCAAGAGGTATTTCACATATCGGTGTAAGAAATAACCAGTCTAAAGCAACAGTGTCTCTATGGCAAAGCTCTGTACCCTGGACTCAACAACATTAGTAGCTGCGATTTCCCACCTTAATGCTTTTTCATGGAGCATCTTTCAGAATCAGCTGGACTGGCAGCCCTGAGAGCTGCTTACATCTCCAGCCACTGCTCAATCCATGAAGGTTCTTGCAGCCTGAAGGGTTTGATGGCACTTGCCACATCCTGCTTTGTATTGCTCACTTATCTATTACCTTTAACAAGGTTAAGGAATCCAGCATCATGGTTAGAACACAATTATGGGCTGAGGCTATAAATCCTGTCTTCCCCTAAACCCCTCTGTGCCCTAGGTCAAGGAAAAGCAGGCCAGGAAAAAAGGTGGGTGGGCAACCCTAGAAAGGAGTCATGACTTCCACATCTGTAAGAAGAGTAAAGCTCGCACCTACCTCAGGAAAAAAATCACAGCAAGGGTTCAAGCACTTGTGAGAGCACATGGTACACACCAAGCACTAGGCTTTTACAGTGATACTAGGCTTTTACAGTCACTATCTGTGTGGAAGAGACCACTGAATATATGACTACTGTCATCAACTGGTCTACAAGAAGTCCAGCTTTGCCATCAATGCTGCATATCCAGTTGTAGATATAACCAACCGTCTTATTAAATAAGAAACACAGAACCAATGCAAAGAAGAAAGCCAAGAGATCAGAGCTAAGAGCCTTACCCGCCTGCTGCAGCTAGCCTCTTCAGGCAAGAGACCTCTCCAAAAGAGACCTACTTCTTGTCTGTTTGTCTTTATATAGACTTTCTGTTCTGCCTTCTCATTGGTTGTAAAACCAACCACATGACTGCCTCGTCACTGTCTGTTGGCTGTATCCTTGAACACACAGAGATCTACTGGGATTAAAGGCGTGCACCACCACCGCCCAGCTTTTGCTATGGCCCTAATAGCTCTGACCCCCGGGCAACTTTATTTATTAACATACAATTAAAATCACATTTCAGTACAAATAAAATACCACCATATCCAGTCTTAGAAAGTCTTTGCTGATGGTAAAGGACTTTACCTTTGCTGACCAAGTCAGCAACCCAGGTTAAGGGACTATCAGCATTAAGAGAGTTATAGGTATTTCTCAGATGTTCAAAACAAAGGAACACAAAGTTAATCTGAGAGAAACTGCCAGAAATACTACCAAACAGTGATCAAATGATGACTGTATTGAAAGAGTGAAACTGCAGACCCTGGTTTCATTAAGATTTTTTGTTTCTGAACAGTTAACTAATTTCCCCATAAACCAAGTTCAACTATTTGCCCTTAGAAGTTGGCTGGCACTTCCCAACACAGCTAGAGATGAACGTGGGCCACCTCCATTCCTCTACGTAGGAAAGAATACGGTGCTGCCTCTTTGAAATTTCAGAATACGAGACTACACCAAGTAGGATACTGGGGGGCCATATATGGCATGCTCATTGCTCACCTACAAGAGAGATTTCCAGATTATCTGTCAGTTTCACCAGTCTGGGTACCTTTAAGACCATTTAATAAGAAATCCATATTGAGTATGATATTCAGGAGAAGAGTTCCAGGGTACTGGAGAGAGAGAGAGTGCATTAGGTAAAGTGCTTGGTGCATAAACCCGGGGGGAGGGGGCTAACTTTGATCCCTAGTACCCACATTTAAAAAATTAAAGAGTGAGCTGGGTGGTAGTGGTGCATGCCTTTAATCCCAGCACTCGGGAGGCAGAGCTAGGCAGATCTCTGTAAGTTCGAGGCCAGCCTGGTCTACAGAGCAAGATCCAGGACAGGCACCAAAACTACACAGAGAAACCCTGTCTCAAAAAACAAACAAACAAACAAACAAACAAACAAAAAAAACCAAAAAAAGTTAAGAATGATGGCACAAGTTATAACTCAGTTCTTGCGAGGCAGTTCCTAGAGACTGATGGCCAGCTAGCTGAGTCCAATTGGTGAGCTCCAGGCCAATGAGAAATCCTGTCTCAAAAAACAAGGTGGACAGCTCCTGCGGAAGGGCAGTGAAGGCTGTCTCTTTGCACATGCAGGCACACATGTGCTCTCTCTCACTCATCTCTCTCTCTCCCCAGAATAAAAAAAAGTCTAGATATTATAAAAGCTTGAAACTGGGCAGCTCTTACCTCTTAGATAGAGAGAGGGAATCCTTTTATCCAGATAGAATGAATGAAGTAAAGAAAATTGTAGATGAAGTATTCATGGAAGGAGATGATGAATGAAAGACTGTCTCAGGTCAATTAATCACAGGGAGTTTTTACCTATGATATATTTGACCTGGCTACTCTCAAAATAAACAAAACAAAAGCCTATTGGAGGAACAAACAGATATGGTCCTATGTGGTTAGACAGTGAACTTCTAGGTAGGATCTGCTTTTGCCCAAATGATTGCTTTGTATAACCCTTAAAATAACTCTGTATTGCTTGATCTGGTGTGGTACTAGGGGATGAAACAGTTTAAAACACATTTAAGTGAAACCATGTACTACCCAGACCTTTTGGAAGGACTACAGTGGTTTATAGTCTTGATTGTGGAAGAATGTAAACTGCTCAAGACATCTGCTGCCTGTGGCTATTTTAAGTATGCTGATATTGTTCATAACCAGTTAACTATTATATCTCCTTTGACAAAAAAGTGCTGGACCATAGAGGAAACACAGATGTATGCCTTCACTGGAACCAGATCCATTGCATACCTGTCATTTCTTAAGAAGTATGATGAAGAGATGCTCACAAAGCCCGAAAAACCAGTATCATTTTGGATCAGAGAAGGAATGGCATCTAGTGATTTTTGTTTTTCACAGATTTTGCAAAAGATTTTTGATGACTTATTCTTCCTTGTTCTCTGTGAGTGCATTTATAGCTGGCAACTACTTCCACAGCATGCTGACGGCCGCTATCATGGGCAGAAAGACTAACATGCTGGGAATGTGCTAAAAGTGAACACATGGTCGATGTTACTATATGAAGTGGTAGCTGCTGTCATGGCTAAGGATTCAATGTACTGTGAATAAAACCTGCCCATAGGATGTAATTTTTTACATTTGAACATTCTGGGGTTTTGTTGTTTTAACCAAACTGGCCATTGTATGTATATATATATATATATATATATATTTTTTTTTTTTTAATTTATTTTAGTTTATTTTGCAATACAATTCAGTTCTACATATCGGTCACAGATTCCCTTGTTCTCCCCCCTCCCGTCCCCCTCACCTTCCCCCCAACGCCCCCCCCCCCCCCATTCCCATCTCCTCCAGGGCAAAGCCTTCCCCACAGACTGAGGTCAACCTGGTAGACTCAGTCCAGGTAGGTCTAGTCCCCTCCTCCCAGGCCGAGCCAAACAATCCTGCATAGGCCCCAGGTTTTCATTGTATGTATATATTTTTTTAAAAAAAGCAAAAAATGTCAATCATGTATACTTTAAAAACTAGTAAAGAAAATATCATCATCAACAACAACAAAAACCTAACTCCATTATTATCTGTGCATATAGGTGTTCTGTTACTGAGGTGTTTTTTTTTTTTTAAATTATGATTTCTAAGAAGCAGATCCACGAACAATATTACACAGATTAAAAATGACTGAAAAGAGAACACTAGCCAACTGCTCTCATAATGGGGATTCATCTACGTCCCTATTTCTAGAAGGTTCCTGCTTCCTCCCAGTCTTCCCTTGAGGACCTCCTCTGCTCACTGAACAGAGACCATCTTCACTGACCTGGCATTAAGGCTTCTCACTAGCTGGTGAAACCAAACCTTCCCAGGACTCAAGCTAAAATTGTTTCCTGAGTGTCCTTCTCATAGTCATGTTGACATGACATCTGTGTTGTCTTCTAGCTTGGACAGTCATTACCTCTCCTCTTTCAACACCAGCTACCGACATGAGCGCCTCTGGTACTGGTTCTGCCCTCATTAGAGGCATGGTTCTGGGCAAGCCACTTAACCTCTGAGCCTGAGATCCATCAACTATGACAGAGGTTATTCATCTGCATAGGTTAGTTGTTGCATCCATAAAATTAAGGTGTGTATAATATACCTAAAAAGTGCTCAGTACTAAAAGAAAATTATCTGAAAATTTATATGCCCGCACCTTCTGAGATAAGATCTCATGGAGTCCAGGCTGGCTTTAAACTCATTATGTACTGAGAATGGCCTTGAATTCCTTAGCCTCAAGACTTTACCTCCCAAGAGCTAGAATTACAGGTGTATACTGTCAGGTCTAGCCTACTCATCACTGTGCACCTACTGTGACTGTTCACCTTTATACTGGAAATTGAAATCTGATCTTGAACACAGAAATGACACACCTGAGAAACAAGTAATGTATTGTCTGCTGCCCCAACTTCCGACCACATCCTACCCCTGGCTCTGCCGACAAGCTCACAGGCTCCCGGCCCTTGCTACAGTGCTAAAGATTTGCCGATAGTTTGCATGGAAGTTTCTATTTCACTAAAAGCAAAGGAATACAGGCATGGCCATGAGTTTAATTCCCAGAAGCCACATGATAGGAGAGAACTGACCCCTGCAAGTTGTCCATTGACCTCCTTATGTGTGTCAAGGAAGCCCCCAAATATTAAAAATTGTTCTTGATAGCAAGGAAATCTTAGTACTTTCATCCTCTTTTACATAGCTTTCATTTTTTCTGACATTCCAATCCCTTTCTTTTTTTTGAGCTTGGTAACAAAACTTCAGTTCTGGAATGAAAGCTGAAGGATAACTGACTTCAGCTCCCATCCTGCCTGGGGTCCACAAGCTTTTAAGTGAAGACTAAAAGGTGAACATGTAAGGCTTTCCTGGCCATTCTGCCTGGCTGGACTATCAAGTCTGGCATTGGAGCACAAAGGAGCCATAGACAACCTATCAGGAAATGAATGCAAAGCTTTATTTACCAGCAAGGTAAATAAAACTGGGTTAGGTGCTGTCTATAGCTTGCTGTCAAGTGTAGCCCAACTCTGGGGTTACATGTGCTCTGTTATTAGGATTATATAAAAGAAGACTTCTTCCTAACTGAAGTTATGGTTCTCTAAAAGCTTAAACACAGCCTTATTTCCCGAGTCATAAGGGAAGTAATAAAAAAAGGTAGGTAGGCTGCATTTGGCAGTATACACTTGTAACTCTAGCACTTGGGAAGAGAAAACATGAGGAAAAGAAGTTCAAGGTCAGCCTGGACTACATGAGTCCCTTTTTCAAAGGGTAGAGGAAGCAGGGAGGGGAGAAATTGTGGAAGAATGAATATGTAGGCAAGGAATGTATGGTATTTCCTTCTTTTTCTGTGGTATTGAGGAATGGAAATTAGGTCTTCCCACATAGAGGCAAACACTGTAACACAGAGTTTCCCAGCCCACCACCCAGAGCCCACACCTATGCCTTGATGTTGCAGTTTCACTGATTAGAAAGCCACTGCACGCCTCCCTTTGCCATCTATGAATGGACAGAAAGATTCCTCCTGTGACCTCGACCCCTGCAGGACACAGAACAAAGCTTCAGGCTGTAGACTGAACTAGTACGTTCAGCATTGGGTAGATGAGACTTTCCATCCCAGCACAGTGGTGGGCTTGTTCCAACTTGGCACAATAGGCCAAGAACACCAAGCTGCCTGAACAATGGGAACATTCAACCATTTGTATGCCGGAGGCTCCAATCATTTGTCTTTCACATAACTACATTTTTTTCCCATAAGGAGACGACTTAGCTATGACCTAAGTCCTCCAACAAGCATAGTTTCTGGATGGCAGCAGAAAGTCCAAATTTGTGCTTTCAACTGAGAATAGATTGGCAATTTATTGCATAACCCCAGAGAGTGCGGTCTTTAATTTCAGATGGCACTTGTTCTAGCTGCTCTCTGGGGCCCTCTCATTGTCAGTCACTTCAGTACAAAGAACCCTGAGCTGTGTCTCGCTCTGCACTGCTGTCCCTGCCCTCAGCCAACCCTGAGCCTTGTTGCCACCCAGGCCACCCACAGCCCCAGAGCTGGCAATGAACCCCATTCTCCAAACATAGAAGTTCCAATCTTCTCTCTTGTAAATTCTGAGCCTTTTTCAGAGTCTCAGTGGCTTTTGGGGCCCAACAGATTCTTGTTTAAGGGCCTGCCTGCATGGGGGCTTGTGCCCTATAGAACATTACTTTTGACTCCTGGATACCAAGTATCTGACCCATCATGGTGATATATATGCTCAGTTCTCCCCTTCTACAAATTTCTAAAACCCTTTCTTCCCTGTCTACTCTCAGGAGATTGAAGAGAGACAACGTAAAGTGTAATGTTCAAAATCACGGTGATACCAAATAGCCAGTGTGAACAACTAGGTCAAGCACCTTTTACCCTAGACTGACATTTTAGGAGACAAAACTTCCTTCCTCCATCTGAAACAGAGAAGGTTGGAATGGTGGTATGATTTAGGAGGGAGCAAGGAAAAACAGAATTTCTACACCCAGGTCCTATCAATCTCTTTTAGGGCATTCTTCCCTTGAGCCTACATCCAGAACCAGTATTTCCAAGGGGCTTGAAAACAACTCTTTAGTGGCTAAAGGGATGAAGACTCGGGATCTAAGGGTGACAAATGTGGAAAGATCTGAGATTAATCTTTTAAAAGTAAACTCTGTGTACTATATTGAAAACTATGTATGTATAACACATGTATATAAATGCAGAAATAAAGAACTAGAAAGATCAATACTATACCAAGAGAGGTGCATGTGGAATAGGCAGAAGAGGCAGGGCTCTGTTCTCCTAATATAGAGGCACTGCTTGAATTGAAATCAGGCAGCTGGCCCCATAAACCTGCTCTTTGCCATGGGATCACTCCATTTGCTGGCCTTCCTGATGCTCTTGGGCCACTGGGACCAGGCCAGTATAATGATCTTTGTAGTTTCTTTATAACAAATCTGGTTATCTTAAGGAGAAAAAGGAAATACAAAGGGAAGAACAGACGGGGCAGGTATGTCCAGTGACGGTTACAGTAGCTGGTCCTGTGACTTTCAGGACCTTCTAATGGAAGCGACAAAGTCAAACCTTACTAGGAAACTACATCGGGGTTAGAGAACTATGAATGGGAATGTACTTACTTATGGACCTAACAAACATCATCCCTGTGTGAAACAAACTGTGACCTAAGATGTCCATTTAAATCTGCTGGCAAGCCTCAGTGAAAAATCAAATCAGATGCAATTTGCTCAGGTCTTGGCCACTATTTCACACGTCTGTTGCTAAGGCATGAAGGTTCTAGGTCGCTAGCTTCTACTGGAGATATTGAATGAACTAGCTACTCATTGAAGAGCTATTTCTTGTTATTACTGTATCCAAAAGAGGAAAAGGTCATTCTTATATTTTGAGTTAGACAAGGACCTACAAGAAAAATATATCAAAGAGCATGTAAGAAACTATAGGAAATAATTACCTAAAGGTAAGCTTAAAATATAGGGAAGAAAAAGGAGGAAATGGATGGGAGGTAGTTTAAACAGCTTATAAAATCCTTTCATAAATGTTTCCTAAGGTCTGGAAAACAACTTGCTTGGTTAAAACAATGGCAACTGAATAAAAATTAAGCAATCTTTCTTACTCATGGAGTTTTGTAAGTGGGCCTTTTGAGACAGGTTCTTGCTACGCTGACCAGGCTGGCCTAGAACTTTTGCTATTCATGCTTCAGACTGTGTTGGCATTTACAGGCTGAGCTACCACACCCAGGAGTAAGTTTCTATTAAGAAAAGGTCCCGTTTCTCTCTGCCTAAGTGAGAATCTGGGTTTGAATTACACTGAAAAGACTTGGTTGGAACTCCAACCATACTCACTTCACTCAAGGCTCTATGTCACCCTCTTCTAGTCTCACTGGTGGATGCTGTATTAGCAGCCTGTTGCAGAGTGTGCTGGAGTCTTGGAATTGACTATCTTACTGGAGTAATCACATCTGTGCATACATGCACAAGGGAGCAGATCAATTTGTCAGCATGCATGGCTCATGTAGCCTCACTTTACTGAAAAATCATTTTTAAAAAATAACTGTGTATACTGCAGAGTGTGCACGTGTCCTTGCCTGTTTGTGTACCAAGACAGATGACACTCCCCATGGTGTGGGTCTGAAGAAATAAGGACACTCTCTGTTTACTAGTCACATTTACTCACAAGGTTAGATTAGGAGTTCTTTAAAAAAAAAAAAGCACAAACTTGTTATATCATTTTGACTACACTTTGGAGTTTACCAAAGGCCCCTACAGACCTAAGACTCCTGTTCTTGCCCACCCCACCAAAGCATCAGCTTGGGGCCTGGCCTCACCTCGGCATTCCACATCGGGGTCTCCCCAGAAGAGCTCCTGGCACTCGCTGCAGGTACGGCCTCCAAAGCCTGGCATGCACTGGCACTGCCCGGTGAACTGTAGTCCAAACACATATCTGTCAGGTGGTCTCAGTGGAGAAGCCAGTTGTAACTTGCCCCAACCCAGTTAAGTGACCGAAGTGGAACCTGGACACCTGTGGTACAGACTGGGGAGGGGGTTACACCAGCACTTCTGAGATGTTCTCTTGTAAGGGGCTTGAAAAGGTCTCTAGCATGGTAGGATTTCAGCATCTTCACTTTTTCCACAGATTGATACCAATCCCAGGCCACCTCTGGCACATCTAACTCTGGGGGAGTGTCAGTTTTAGCCTACATCAGCAAGTAATAGCACTTCTGCAATGCTGCGTGGATGGCTGTGTAGTTCCTTTCAAGCTGAGCAACTATGAAAACTGATTTGGGTGCCAGACAAGGGAAAGGAATGACATGCGAGTCTGTATCCACAGCTAGATACTATACTGAAATGCTATGGATAGGTTAAATGAGGACCTTGTGTACAATAACATTGCCTTAGCCAAGAAGGACACGGAGGGACTGACAGCCAGTCTATACTCTGCTTGCCAAGCTGGATGCTATCTGTTGGCCTTCCTCCATATGGGGCAAAGTCACCTGATGGGCTAGTTGTCACTGAGCATCTCAGAGGCCTCACCCCTAGCCACAGCTCCTCACCTCATTGCAGGATGGCCCAAAGGAATGCGCAGCATTGCAACTGCATGGCTCACAGCCGGTCCCGCTGGCCAGCCGCCAGGTATTAGGTGCACACTGATCACAGTTCTGCCCAATCACGTTGGGAAGACACAAGCACTGACCAGTGGCTTTGTCACAGTGGCAGTCAGAGCCATTGCAGTGCTCCTGCACGGTGCCCAGGTAATTGCAGACACACTCTGAAACAGAACAGCATAAGCAAATGTACATTTGATCACATTCATGGGTATACAGCATGCAGAGGTTAGCTCCATCTAAATAGCTAGGCTTTTCCTCTCCAAATCTCAATGCTGACATGCAAGAAAAAAGTAAAAGCAATGTTTAAAAAAAAAAAAACCCTAAAATTAAAATCCTTTAGAAAGTCTCACAATACAAAATGAATTTGACACTTCCCAGGTAGATGACATGTCCACATAAATGTAATGACAGATTTTTGCTTGCCTAGGAATAGTTTCATGATACACAGATTCAAATGATTAAAAATTTGAAAGATTTCAAACTTTAAAAATTTAACTGGAAATTATAAAAATACACTAGCGGTAATTGAGATGTTCAGTGATTTCAATCTCCTGGCAGGAAGCAGCCATAGCATATGTCAGAAGCAGCAGGCAGAAGCCTTGTAAGCTAAAAAGACTTTAAGGAATCCAGCCCTGTGGGTCCCCAACATTCCACATGTTTATTAACAAAACCAGGAGCCTTTGGGCTTTGCAGTCAGAAAGCCTGGCTGATCTCCTGATAAGACAAATGAGATCTGACTGTTTTTTTTTGTTGTTGTTGTTGATTTTTTTACTGCTGCTACTTCTTTCTCTGCCTTAGGGGAGAGGCCTACTCCACCATCCACATCAGAAAGGTGTAGCCCTCCCACAGTGGGAATTCAAGTCTGTAAGACCCACCCAATAAGCAAGTTCATGGAAAGAACACACCACCATGCACGCTACTGCATGACATTTATCTTGATGACAGACACAATTTCCCCTGGCACAGGGCCACATCTTGAGACTTGTCTTGCCAAAGAATTAAGATTTACAGATTTAAAAAAAAAAAAAAATTAAGTCTCATCTTTCATTTGTTGAATGTGAAATTTTGCCTTGCTGAACAAGGGTTTCTCCTTGTGAAATAAGCATCCCAAACAACAAAATCATGGTTAAAAAAAGGGGGTGGTGGTGGTGAAGATCACTGTAGTGGGCGTGCTAAATGAATGTGCATCTTACTTCTACAGTCTTGCCGAAGTGCATCACCATAGTATCCACCCTGGCAGAGCTGGCAGTGGTCCCCTTCTGTGTGGTACAGGCACTTGAGGCACCTTCCCGTCTCCTTGTCACAGGCTTCTGGATCGGTAGTGTCAATGTTGTGATGACATTGACAAGGTTGACATGACCCTCCAAAATCTGAGGGATTGCCAAAAAACCCAGAGGCACAGTCATCACATCTGGAGCCTATTGGAAAACAAAACCGAGATAATGTTCAATTCACCTTATCTAAAAGCCTGATCAAAAGTCCATTGTCATTCCTGTCCTGGGGACCAACTAAGCAATGACTCATTAGTATCACTACGTAATTTGCCAAGCCCTGTGTCTCCGATCTCAAAGAGAAGGAACAGGCTTCTGGCTGTGAGGGAAGAGTATTCTGTGCTCCCCAACACTGCGACAGCAGCCTTAGAGGTCACAGAGGTAGGAGGGCCTTAGCTTCTACTCATATCAGGGTGAGTAGGCAAGGAGCTAAACAGAGATGAGATCATGTAAGTGTAGTTGGGTGTTAAAATCCTAACCCAAGCCTTAGCTAGAAATGGAAGAATTGGTGATCCTCTGTGAACAGCCAGGAAAACGAGCTCCTCAATGGTGACCTGGTTTCTTAAGAAACCCTAAATTCACATGCATGAAGTACTTCTCGGGCTGCACACGAGCCTATCTAGCAGTTGACCAGCAGCTTCATGGCTCGAATAAAGGACCCCCAACACACACACACAATAGGCTAGCTTCACTGAATGTTAGCAGAAAACAGTATACACGGTGAAAAACATTCAGCTTTGACATCCTGCTCTCTGGAGGTTCTCCAGATGATCTATCTTTTCTTTAGCCCACCCTAGGGCCACAAAATGGCTTCCAAACATTCAAGAGGGGTTAGGTTATGGGGGAAAAAAAAACCCCAAAAAGTAAATTAATCTTCCTTGTATTTAAAACTGAGAAATTATTCCTAAGGACTGTCATGTATTCAAATGTTGTCGATTCTGCTGCTTTAACTCCATTATCTAGCACACCCAAGGATTGACTCTGCCCCATATGCTACACAGATAAAGGGCAGGAGCCTCCTGAATCCCTTAAGTTTTAATGAAGGACTGTAAAGGTGAACTTAACTGGTTCGCGCTTCATCTTTTTCTCACTAACAATGAACTCGGATACATTTTCTCCTGCGCCTTTTGCTTCTTAGGGTGTGTGCATGACTTACCAATGTACCCGGGATCACAAACACATGCAATCTGGAGAGTAATGGGGTCTTGATAACAGCTCCTGGCAAACTGGCGTCTACTGTCAGGACCATCTGGGCAAGGGCAAGGGCGGCAGTGATCTCCTGATCCAATGATGGGATCACCGTAGTAACCAGCCAGGCACCTGCAGTGGGTGCAGAACACAGTGAGCCTTGACCCAGTCATAGGAATAGGCTTAGAAACTGTATTCTGTTTGAGGACATGATACCCTACTTCTCCTGTTCCCCAACAAGGGACTTTTTAGAGCAGCAACAAATTTTCTTAAATTTTAGTTAAAAATCCCATGAAGGATTTCATTTAAATAGGATTCTGGACTCCTCTACCAAATATTTTGATTAACAGGGTTCCTGGTGGTGCTGAATCTGGCTGTTAAGGGAAATACTTGCAAGATCATGTATTTAGGATGATACTCTTGGATTAGTGTGATGATCTTCACTAACCGTTCCCCAGAGAAATAGTTTCCCATTTGGACCTCACGGTCCCATGGGCTGCCTACCTGCCCTAAGACACTTGGCTTTACATTCTCTTTGTCTTAAGGAGTCAGTCTGTCTGCATTCTTCTTAGCCTGTGAATATGGAGGATGGGGGTGCTAGAGGAGATACACTACAGTTAGCAAGCTCATCGTGGCCACAGGTCTAAGCCATCCTGCAATCTAGCTTTTCCCAACAAAGCTGACAAAGATGCTCTACAGCTGTGACTTCTGAGTCCATCTCTTATATGGTTCCAAACCTGGGCAGGAAAGAGGGGTGTTCGTTGCTTTCAAATATATCACATCCAGTATTTTTAAGACTGGTGATCTGTGAGGCTTGAATGGTTTGCAAATGCTTACATACCTAGATACAAAGTCTCAATTCCGAGTCAGCCTCACAACTCTGAGCAAGGAATTATCTTACTGTGTCATGCTGCTGACCTCAAAATCAATGTTAACTGGGGTGCTTTTTCCTTCCCATGTAACACAAAAGCTTGAAGAAGCTTTGGGTTCACTCTGGCCATTACACATATGGAAGTTGGATACTCTTATTCACCCTCCCAGAGTTATAAAGCAGTACAGCTGGGTCTACAGCTCACTTTCAAGGATTTTCACTTCAGTGTGTCCATGCTTTTTGTTTTGAGATGGGGCAATAGTTTTTAAATGAGGTAAATGAAGAAATAAAAGAAAGCTCTTTACAGAATATTAACTATATATTTAATTTCATGCAGAAATAGTACAAGAACATGTTCCTTAGTTATGTGTTGGGGACATCTACAGTGACAAGCAGCTTCCTATAAGAGCAGCTGAGGAAGTTCCTAACACCTTTGTAGGAGAAACAAAACCAAAGATGTGACGGAAATGGAGTGTTCATTTCCTGCCTCTCCATATACTTCATCCTTGCAAGACAATCTGACCAGTTTCCTTTTAGATCAAGAGGATTAAAACTCTGATTAACTTGGAAATAAGGTATGGAATGAGAAATTTGCTCACACTAGATAGCAGACTCTCCAATGATCTGATGAAGTGTTCTGCAAACCTAATCCTCAGTCTTTCCCTTCTCCCACATCCTTTCCCATTGTCCACAAGAAACCAAAGTCTTTTTTAAAAAAGATCTGAGGCTAGTTGCAAATGGCCAGCCAGACTCTTTTCGGATGTTCTCTTAAGTGCTTCCCATCACACCTCTTTTGAATCGGCCTATGGATGACTGCCTAACCTTCTATCTCCTCTGAAAAATCAACAAGAATTTAGGGCAGATAAAGATGACATGGGATGCATTAATTTCCCCCTTTCACTCTTGTGACTCTTATTTTCTTTCTGTAGCAGTTTTGTGGTTAGAACCAGTTCATAGAAGTAGCCACTGTGACCTTCACATTCTCCATTACCACACTAGCACTAAGCCAAAAGCCATGTGTTTGTTTCATCTGACACCTTGATACCTGCAATGGCTAATCTTGGTTGCCAACTTGACACATCTGGGAAGAGGGACCCTCAGTTGAACAACTGTCCCTAGTTGGCCTGTGGACATGTCTGTGGGGTATTTTCTTGATGCATGAAGATCCAGCCCACTGTGAGTGGTACCATTGCTAGACAGGTGGGTCTATGCTGTGTAAGATAAGTAGCTAAATGTGGGTTTAGAGAGGCAAGCCAGTAATCAACATCCCTCCATGGTTTGTGTTTCACGTTCCTGCCTTGAGTTCCCACCCTGACTTCCCTCAATGAAGGATTGTGAATTATAAGTCAACTAAGCCTTTACACCCCACATTGCTTTTGGTCATGGTACTTGTTATAGCAACAGTAAGCAAACCACAGCAATACCTTACAACAACCACACATTCTGTTTTCCTTTGCCGTTCTTTCATCTAATGAACAACTTCAGCACCGGCTACAGTACTCAGTGTTAAAGTGGCTCTTTGTAACACATGCTCATGTTAGTGATATGGGAAGGTAATGACTCTTACCCCACAAAGTAGGTTCTAACTAGACTGTAGTGAACAGTGTAAGGCAGCATGTATCTGTAACACTTTACAGATGAACTGAAACTGTTCAGGTCACTGGAGGCACACTCCATGTCCTATTCTTAAAGTCTACTATGGTGGTTTGAAAGAAAATGATCCCCAAAGGAAGTGGCACTATTAGGAGGTGTGGCCTTGTGGGAGCGGGCTTTGAGGTCTCTTTTTCTCAAGCTTCCCTCAGTGTGACTATCAATCAATTTCCTGTTGCCTGCAAGATGTAACACTCTCAGCTCTAGCACCATGTCTACTTACACACTGCCATGTTCCCAGTCATGATGATAATGGACTGAACCTCTGAAACTGTAAGAGAGCCATTCCAATTAAAAGATTTCTTTATACGAGTTGTTGTGGTCATAGAGTCTCTTCACAGCAATAAAAACCCTAACTAAGCCATCTACCTAGTGTGCCTTATATCCATGATAATTATCCAATTAACATTTGCTAACTGGAGAATAGCTTTGCTTTGTACATTTTGTCTCCAGAAAACTGATTGCATATAATGGTTTTTTGTTTTTGTTTTTTTTTTTTGGTTTTTCGAGACAGGGTTTCTCTGTGTAGCTTTGTACCTTTCCTGGACTCACTTGGTAGCCCAGGCTGGCCTTGAACTCACAGAGATCCACCTGGCTCTGCCTCCCGAGTGCTGGGATTAAAGGCGTGCGCCACCACCGCCTGGCGCATATAATGTTTTGAACAACAAAGCTATATAAAGTGAGTAGTCCCGTGGCGCACGCCTTTAATCCCAGCACTCGGGAGGCAGAGGCAGGCGGATCTTTGTGAGTTCGAGGCCAGCCTGGTCTAGAGAGCGAGCTCCAGGAAAGGCGCAAAGCTGCACAGAGAAACCCTGTCTCGAAAAACCTAAAAAATAAAAAATAAAGTGAGTAGTCCCACTTGGATGAAGTTTCTGCTTTGACCCAAAGTAGACAAGAGTATTTCTCAACTCTCATCCAAGCCAGAAAGTGTCAATGTGGGGGTTTCCTCAATCCACGGCTGAATTGCCAGGCAATTCCCAAAGGGCAGACTTCAGGTGGTTGTGGTCGCCACATCTTTAGTACCAAAGCAGTGCTTGGTACAAACCATGTGCAAGCTACACCTGTGATGGATAAATGAGTGAGCTTTTCAAAAATGCTGGGATGATCAAAAATGGAAGAGCCATTTGGAGTCTATAAGAGATTACTTCTGTGGTTTGTCCAAGATAATTATTTACTTAGCCAAAGATGATGTCATTCTCTGTCTTCCTTTCTCTTTTTGAGACAAGGCCTCACTATTCCACCCAGGCTGGCCTCAAACTCCTGATCCTGTTGCCTCTGCCCCACAAGTAGTAGGATTACAGGTGTGCCAACCACCATGCCCAGGATATTATCTTTACTCTCATGAAGGGGTGCCCACATACCTTTCACAGTTATGGCCTGTGGTATAGTCCTGACAGCTCAGACACTCCCCTGTCACTGTGTCACAGTCTTCAGCATGACCATTACACTGGCAGGGCTGACAGCTGGGAAAGCCCCAGTACCCAGGGAGACATCGGTCACACTGCCGAGCATATATGCCCTGGAAACAATGGCACTGGCCCGTGATAGCATCGCAGAAAGCATTCACAGATCCTTGTAGATTGCAGTCACAAGCTGCAGACAAGGCAAACAAAGAACTCATTAAATAGACAGACATGCCTTCATGTGTGCACGGCCCTGATCCATAATGATCCAGGGCTCATGCCATCAGGTTCAGAGCAGAGTACTGTCTTTGGAAGTCAGGGAATACCTCAGGACCACTCCAGAATTCATTACAAAGTCTCTAATACACCTACGTTTGCATCCATTGGGGCCAAAGCCAAAGGTTCCTGGTGCACACCTGTTGCACGTTCTTCCAACCACATTAGGCCGGCAGTGACACTGGCCTCCGTTGGGGTCACACACAGAACTCAGAGAACCCTGAGGGTCGCATTCACAAGCTTCAGGGAAAAGATTGGTCAGACTGAGAACAGGAGCAGTACATCACACCTGCCTTACAACCTGTCCTGTCCCCCACACCCCCCCCCCAACACTTCCTGACCCCTTTCCTACTCTAGTTCTGAAAATTCCAGCTTAAAAACTTAGCATTCCTGTTGGCTCCAGAGGTCAAATATCTGATAGCATTAAACCTCTGTGACCACTAGAAGCTGGTCTAACCTTCCCTAGAGAAAAACATAGCTTTCAGTTGGCTGATGCTTCCTGACTCAGTCTTTCACATCCCTAGCCTGTGTCAAATCACCACTTGTGTATACTTAGGATTTATTTTTATTACTTTTAATTATGTGTATGTTCACGTGGGTAAGAGCACATGAGTGCTGGTGCCCATGGAGGCAGAGAAGTTGGATGATTGGGAGCTGAACTTTGGTCCTCTGCAAGAGCAATGTGTACTCTTAACCACTGAGCTACCTCTCTACCCCTTTTGTAAATTTCTTTAATTTGGATTCCTTCTTTGATGGTGCCAAATGACAAAATCATTTGTTATTTATTATTTTATTTTATTTTTTTGAAACAATGTTCCACTATAGAGCCCTGGCCTGAAACTTGCCATGTAGACCAGGCTGGCCTCAAACCCACAGATATCTGCCTGCCTCTGCCTGCTTCTTGAGTACTGGGATTAAAAGTTTTCAACTATCACACCAGGCCAACTAAAATATTTGTAAAAATAAAGTCAAACTCAGGTTAAGATAAGACACTGCTTCCTTCATGCTGTGTCACAAGGAAGCACAGGCATGTACCCCACTATACCTCCTAGTGCCAAATACACCCTGTAGCCTCCACAGCTGCTCAAGCGACACCTACCAAGGCCTGTCTGGTGAATCAAGGCAGAAATGCTGAAGATGATGTTTCTGCAGACATCTGTCATTGGTGTTTTTACTACACTCCGGCTATTCTCCAGACACCGGTACCTCTGGAAGGTTTCCCAGGCACTGTTGGTGACCTCCCCATCTCCTGAGCCTCCGACAGTAAAGATGTCCAGGGATTTACAGTAGGGCATGAGAACAAGCTATGGGTGAACAGGAATAACACAATGACCTCATGGAGGTGCCCACATTATTAAACATAGTAAGTAATCATGCCCAAACCCCACAGCCGTCTGCTTTGGAACATAAGCCAATGGCACTCATGACACAAAGCAGAAACCTTCCCAGTCGTAAATATTCTGGCCAGAAAACGGTGAGATAAACTTCATGCTGCTTAGTGGGCTTTGAAACAACTATTGCTGAAGCAGTTCACAGATTTGTGGGGAAACGGTTTGAACACATCCTTCCCAGAAAGGTGGAATGCTATTTTAAGTGTTACAGCTCTGAGCGGGGCAGGGGGAAGAGAAGCTTCCCCAATGGAGGTGTCGCAGCTGCAAAGGAAAGGTTTTTCTGATGAAAGTGTTACAGCTCTTCTTGGGTGGGAGAAGGTTTCCACAATGCAAGTGTTACAGCTCTGAAGGAAAGCATATCCTGACAATCAAGAGCCAAGGAATACCACAAAGTCATAGTGTCCAACAAACTTCACATAAGACTTATTGGGAAAGATACAAAGTGGCTGCCTCTGCTCAGGCACGAAGAAGCAGGGAACTGGGCAGGAGACAGGCTAATACGGGGTTTTGGGGGGAGGAGTTTTCCAAGGTAGAGATTGGTGAGATTTCAAGTCCTGAGCTTGGAGCAAGCCCAGAGATTGGCAGGATTTTATGCTCAGGGATTGGTGGGTTTCGGTCAGAGATTTTTTTTTTCCAATTCAGATGTGGGCTTAGACCTTTTATCCTATAGCTATAAACAAAGAAACTCTAGAAGCAAAGTGGGCCCA
The DNA here is from genome assembly GCF_007827085.1 of Peromyscus californicus insignis. Taxonomy (NCBI): domain Eukaryota; kingdom Metazoa; phylum Chordata; class Mammalia; order Rodentia; family Cricetidae; genus Peromyscus; species Peromyscus californicus. The sequence goes on along the minus strand of NW_026294447.1, from coordinate 734,008 downwards.
TTCTGCCTTACTGCCCAGAGCTGTCCCTTCACATAATACTTCAGTGGCAGTTGGGCACTATCTATCAGGCTCTCCTATGCACAGGAACCGGGCACTCACTGAGTCAATGAGCGTGTAAGGATTCTCCACATCATTGCCAGATGCTGTGTACTGGGACAGCTCCAACCTTACTGTGTAGTTCATTCCCTTCTCAAAGCACACTGGGCGAGGGAGGACGACATATCTGCCCCAAGACAACAGAGAAACAACAGAAAGGCAACTTTTAAGCTTCCAATAATAACAACAGGAAGAAAAACAAAAGCTCATGGTGATCATTCCAACAGAAGACTTTCCACAGCTGGTGTCCCACTCTGATATTGTGACTCAGTCTGTAAGACCCCACTGTCACACTGACCTTGAGCCTGGTGACAAAGACACCACCTGGTTGTCATCATCAGGAACAGTGTTACCACATCGGCTGCTGGTTGGAATCTTTCCAGGTCGCTGTATGGTGACGACAGCTTTCTCCCAGTGGTCCGGCAGCTAGAGCAAGAAACAAAGGATGAAAGGAACTTCTTTCTGTGTTAGCCCACTGCAGCCAGTTCACTTCAGAAGCTCTCTCCACAGCAGCGAAGTTTCAACAGAATCCACACATTTGCTTTCCTATCCCTAACACTTCCTCTGCTACTGCCCAGCTCCAGCCCTAACACCTGCTTCCTTCCAATGTGCCTTTGCTGTCTACTCTCAAGAAGCTCAATAAAGACAACCTCCCGCTCAACCCACAGTCCTGAAGCCTTTTCTCATCCTGGCGTTTTTTCTACGTGCACCTCTGACCGTATCCTTCATCTAGCATTAGGAGTGAGTCTCAGCAAACCCCTTTTCACCTCTTCGCTTTTTCCTTGGGATCAGTTTATCAAAACTCTACTTATGTGCCATATGTGTTAGCACACATCTGTAACCCTGGCACTGAAGAGGCTGAGGCAGGACTTGGGAGTTCAAGGTTAGCTTCAGCTACAAAACAAGACCCCATCTCTAAAGAAAAAACAAAACAAAACAAAAACCAAAAAAACACCATCATTTAACGATTATCATTCGTGCTATAAGGCCTAGAGCTGTGTCTTTAGGAAGTATTCTAGAAGCCCTGGCTCAGTGACAACAAAGTCTCCCATCTTCCCGTGCTACTTCTTCTCTGTTATAATGACACCTCTGGCCTTTTACTGCACTAGGAGGAACAGCTATTGGGCAGCCAGGCCTCAGGGAGGATAGCTTTTGACACATCAACATCACTTCCTTAACTTAGCCAGGTTAAGGGCCTAACAAGAGACTGTGAATGCTGGATTTAAAAAGGCACATGAAGGTTAGAAAAACCAGTGGCTGGTATTTATTTCAATGCAAACTCATCTTCACAGAACATTCTAGTACCTATTAGGACTAACATTTTCTAGTAACAGTTCCCCTAGATCCCCCACACAATGTATATTGGTAGCTTTCTTCACCTGTGGCTCATAGCGAATTAGGATGTCATACTCCATGGAATATGGTATGTTGTCAATAAAAAACTCCAGATAAGCCCCTTCAGGCACTCGGACGAAGCCAGGTCCTGTCCAGGAAGGAATCCGGTCCTGAATGTACTGCCGTTCCACCACAGTGGCTCCCTGGGTACAAGGGGACACTAGTGACTCTTTGTATGAAATGGAATTCACCTACACCTCACAGACAAAGAAGTCCAATGATTCAAAACTGTGGCTATTTTCTGTCTCCTAGCTACAAATGCCCTGAAGTTAGTAAGTTGTTTTTAGGTTTGTGTGTGTTTGGTTTTTTTCCCCTCTCACATAAACAAGTAATTGAGTGCTTTTACTTTTGTGGTTGGAGTTGTCTTGGGACACTGGAGATGGAAGTTAAAAGTTTGGGATACATAATATATCATATTACATGACATAACCAGTGGGTAAGCAAAGGAAAGAACATGATGGCTTCTGAGCATATCCAGGAGTGCTGAGGTACTCCCCAAGTCTCTGCATTGCTAGCTCAGTACCTAGTGCAGTTCCTTCTCGCTCCTCCTCCATGGCCCTCTTGCCGAGTACACAAGCAGGAATGTGATATGCTCGCAAGTCCTCCCTAATGATGAGTCCACTCTGGTGGACTGCTCAGTTACTACACAGAACCTGTGGCTGGTCATCTCCAAAGATAGCCACCACCGAGTCCTTCTTTGTGTCTGTGAGTTTTGCCTAACAAGAGGCACAGCCAATGTTTCACTCCCTGTGAACTATGCTGGCCCAGGGAATTGTGACTGACAGAGTCTCCGGGGATCACAGTCTAGAAGTTTAAGAGTTCTCGCAGCTTGTTTCTTCCTTACTGGAAGTCAGAAGCCATGCTATGAGGTGCTCAAGTCAGCAAAGCTGTGCCAGCCAGTTATGCTTAAGTGCCAGACATACATTTTACAACAGAAAAGTTTGGGATGGTAAGTGAAATATATCTGAGCCCACATGATGTCAGATCTACAGTAACTCTGAAGCACAAATGAGAGCAGAGTGGAAAATACTTATTCTTGTAGACACACCAACCAAAAGCCTTATTAGAGAACTCTCCAAAGTCTACTTGTGAGTTCCATATTGACTTACCTTTAAATATGACAGCATGTCCCCATCCTTATTTTGTGCTGACAAGACTTACAAAAATATTTCTTAAATGACATCTTTATGAAGCATGTATATCCCGTAACATCCCTCACAAGGTGCTGCTCTACCAAGCTTCCAGAAGCTCCCCTACTTACAGGCCCCAGATTGGCGTCCTCGGCCTCGTAGATGTAGTGGTCCAGGGTGGTGAAGTAGTAACCAGATTCCACCTCATTGCATTGCCGCCCAATCATGTGAGGCAGGCAGGAGCACTGGCCGGAGTCCTCAGAACAGCTGAGGAGGAAGCACAGCTCATCAGAGCTTACTGGAGACAGACTAACCCATGACAAGTCCTTCTGTTTTGCTATTAAACTTATCACAGGGCAATATTTTTTCTTATTTCATTCAAAAAATAAAGTATATGGGAACAAAATAATACTTGTAAATAAATCCCAAACTTAGTCTAAACACATGACCCTGAATGTTCTTGGGCCTGGTCTTTTCAGTTTCCTCTTTCCCTATGCTCCTTCTATACTACACTGAGACTTTCTGTAGACATTACAAATTTTCTTGCTTTGGAATCTTTCTTACACTGTTTGCTTTTCTTCCCCTCTTCATTTTATTTTACGCGTATGGGTGTCTTGCCTGTATGTATGTATGTACCACATGCATGCCTGGTGCTGGAGGATGCCAACAGAGAGCACTGGATTCCCTAGGATTGTAGTTATACATAGTTGTGAGCCACCATGTGGGTGCTGGGACTTGAACCCAGTTCCTCTAGAAGGGTAGCCAGTGCTCTTAATCACTGAGCCATCTCTCCAGCACCTCTTTCGTTTTTCTTCTAATTACAACTCCTTTTTTGACCTCAAACCCAACTCCCTGAAGGACATCTTCAACTCAGCTGTCCCAGAGTTTCCTCAGCACAACTGATCCAAAGAGGCATCACTCCCACCCTCCTGTGTTCTCCACTGGGCTGATGGCATCCTACCCTTCACTGAGTCACAAAGAACCTACTTCTGTGCCTTTCCCCTCCCAGTGGCCATGCTATGCTTTGCTGTCTCTCACCATCAGCAAAGATGACAGTTTTCTAATTGATATCTATGGTGGTTTGAAAGAAAATGGCCCCCAAAGGGAGTGGCACTATTAGGAGGTGTGGTCTTGTTGGAGTAGGTGTGGTCTTGTTGGAGGAAGTGTGTCATTGTGCAGGTGGGCTTTGAGGTCCATATATGCTCAAGCCATGCCCAGCCAGACAGCCTACTTCCTGTTATCTGAATATCAACAAGTATTAGCTACCTCTCCAGCACCATGTCTGCTGTGCTACACACTGCCATGGTGATAATGGACTGAACCTCTGAACTGTAAGCAAGCCAATTCAATTAAATGTTTTCTTTGTAAGAGCTGCCATGGTCATGGTGTCTCTTCACAGCAATAGAAACCCTAAGACAGAATCCTTGTCCAAATATGGAACCTAACACAATTCCTCCACACAGCTGCCCTACAGGATCTTTCTAGAAGGCACTAACCATGTAACTTCTTGGCATAATGGGCAGGTGTACTACACCTTCTAGTCTGGCCCTTGTCAATCTGATGTCTCCTCAAACCTTAACAAGCACACTGCACAACTTGCAACTTCTCAAATGCACTAGAGACTTTGACTCCTGCCTTGACTCACGCTGTTCCTTCAGCCTAGGGTGATCTCTCTATCCTTCCTGCTGTGGCCGTTCCTGACCACCAGCTCCCTTTCCATAATTCAGACTTCCTCTTTCATGCCACTGCCTTACTTCTGTATGCATACCATTTACAACAAAGCTTGCCACTTTTGAAGTGGAGGCCCTAGCCTTCAAGTCTACTTCTCAGAGCCTAAACCAACTTCTAAGGTTTATTTAGTTTCCTTCTCCTACCACAGTCAATGGATGCTTTCTAAGAATGTGATTCTTTCTTACTTGCATATAAAACATTTGCTTTTTCCTTTATCATAATCATTAGCAGATCTCTATCTACCAGCTGAACTGGAAACCTGACCGCTAGGTCTGGGTCTTCACCTCAGTTGCCCACATCCTCCCAAGCCTAGTGCTCTGCACAGGGAATACATTCAGTAAACAATGGATGGACAAAAGAATGAACAAGTTAGAAAAAAGAGATTTAATGTAGATAAATTCTTACTATATATTACTATTTTAGGTAATAAATTCATCTATATAAACTATAAAGCATTTATTTTTCTCTCTGCTGTATCTCTTTGTTTCTTCTATTATTTTATGAGTCAGGTAAAACCCAAATACATGCATCCTTTGCTGGCTTTATTGTTCTTAAGACCAGGGTTTCTGTAAATAGCTCATGCTGGCCTGGAAGTTGCCATCCTCCTACCTCAGCCTGAGTTCTGGGATTTCAGACTGAATTGCCACATCTGGCTTCAGTCGTCCATTTCAACTCCACTAAAGTCAAGATGTGATTTACAATGCTTCTTAAGCCTGTTCTTGCTCCAAAGTTTAGGGGAAATCGAGCTCCAGGCAAGTTGCAACTCCAGCAGATGGAACAGGCCACAGCTTGCTGTCACGTGACATCCTTGCTAGTGGAGCAAGTCATTATCCCACAGGAATATGAGTTCTTAAAGCTACAGAACCAGTTCCAGGAAAGGATAGCCTGTTCTAATTAGGACCAAACACTCTTGGCCCAGGCCACCAACACCTGTCACGTTCAGAGATTCAGCCATCAGTCATTGCGTCATAGGGACCCACTTTCCCTACAGCAGATGCTTACCAAGGAACCAAATATACCAAAGAATGCAATTAGCTCTCCACTATCATTAGAAACACTCAATGAAGATGACGATGGAGACTCTTGAGCCTGCTTTTCCTAGGCAGCACAATTCTAAATGAGCAAAAATCTCAGGAAGATATGATCACATGGAAAAATCTAGAAGAACCTTGCTTCTGACAGCCCTGTGACCTTAAATCTAGTGACAGACTGGAATCACTGCCACTGTTAAGTAGTTTCAATTCCACACTCATGTCCCTGTGCCTGTTCCAGTTCCCAACAGATGATTTTCATCCTTACTTACAGCACTCAACACCCCAACTGTTATGCTCATTTTCATAATTCCAGTCATGGTTGAGGCACTCCCAGCCACACTCCAATGTCTTTTGTCCTGAAATACTCAGCATCATTCTCACCACCTTCTCATTCTCTCTTCTTAACCACTCAGATTTTAAATCCTTTCTCATGGTGTAAGATAAAACTTTGTTATTTCTCCATATGAACATTTAAGTCTTACTTCAGTATGTTTCTCCACTTAGCAGCCTCCTTCTCCCATCACTGTCATTATCTTAGGCCATGATGTCACCATTTCATGCAGTGTCCTAAACTGACCTCACCTGCATTCACCATCACCCAGTCAACCTTTCCAGAGCCCTGCTTCCATACCCCATAAGTGTTTCTCTGCACCTTGTCATATCAGGTGATGATGCCTCTGTTTGACTTCCTGCAGCTCCACAGCTCATCCTGTGAAAATAGTTGCTTGTCTTCCTGGTACAGCCCAGTGCTTTCAGATGACTACACTCCTCATACACTTCAACAAATATTTACCAAACAAATACTGTCCCTGGACATTGTGTGTGCTGGCCATCAGTGCCCTCATACTTTAGGCCAACTTGCTTCTGAAGCAACCCTTAATTAACCCTTAAGTGGATAAATATTATGGGGTGGAAGGGAAATGTCTCTCTCTTAAACAACTTAGAATCTTACTGGGAAGATAAGCAACAAAGCAATTAACCAAGACAAAATGTAGCCAGGGGCAAAATACTCTGGGTGTACACAAGAAGACGTAATTCATCTGAAGGAGAAAATTAAGGGAGACTTCCTGGAAGATGTGGCCTGACACTTGAGAAGGATGATTCTGATGTGCAGAGAGAGGATGGGAATGATGAAAACAAAGAAGTGGAAGAACCTGGCCCACCCATCCCCCTCTTAATCTTTACCCTCTCTTTCCTCCCAGCTAGAAGGCCCTCACCCAACAATTATGAGGCGATTCAATCTTATTCTGCTTTCGAAACTCATTCCCAAATCCAAGGTCTTCCCCCCAAAAAGATGACATGTAACTATTCTTTACTGGTCTAAATTCAAACAAACAAACAAAAATCACATGTCAGAAATACTGCACAATTTTTCACACTCTCACTACAAGTTCTTCTGTAATCTGAGTACAGAGTTTGTTTAATCACTAACAGAAAGATAACACAAGACAAAGGCTCTGAGAGGCAGAGGCTTGGCATCAAAAGACACATTTCTCCTCTCTAGGACCTGCTGGCCCATGACCACACACGGCAGACAGGATTTTGCAGATGTGATGAAGGGCAGGAATCCTGAAATGGGTGGGATGATCATGGATTATCTAAGTGGACTCACTCCAATGCTTCGAGCTCTCAAAAGTGGGAGAGGTAAAGCAGAGAAGTTAGAAAGCTATGGTGTCAAAAGGATTTGCTCACCATGGCTTTGAGGAAAGAGGAAGGGGGTTGTGAGATCAAGGAATGTGGATGCACCTAGAGGCTGAGAACGGCCTTTAGGCAACAGCCAGCAGCAGAAAATAGGCTCACCCTACAGCTTCAAGGAAACTACCTAAAACTTGAATAAACAGGAAACACTCTCCCCTATTGTCCATCGGAAGCAGAGGCTCCTGCACCAACATCTGTCTGTAATCCACAGAGACAGCTGCCCTACCAAACTGCAAGATATTAAGTTTATATTGTTTTCAGCCACTAAAGTGTGGTAATTTGTCTGGCAACAATCACATACAGGCTCTTGGTTTCCCAATAGGTCAAGGTTAAGATTATTTAGCACAGATTTCTCACAAATACAGACAATTCAAAGTTCTAATGGAACATAATTACTTTTAGTTACACATGAATGAGCAGGAAAAGTGTAAGTTCAGCTTTTCTCTATTAACAATGAAAACTTCTAAAGTATAAAAAGCATCATTCATAAGGGCCAACTGCTGTACTTAATACCGTCATCTCGTTCACAATTGATTTCAAATAAGAGCTGGTTTACCTTGAAGACCAGCACCACCCGTTCTCGCTGGGTGGTGTCCCCACCTACACTTCCTAACAGGAAGGAACGATGTTCTAGAACCCCTTAATGTCCATCCCTTGTAGAAACTAACAAAAAGCTAGATAAACCACAATTATTCAGAGAGTTGATGAAAGTGTCTAGCGACTTGCGCTCTGGCTTCACAGTTGGTCAATTTCAGACCCTTACAGATGGAGCATCTGCACGCCTCAGTGCTGGTGCCAAGGGAAATACAAAGCAAAGTAAACAAATGCTAAAAAGAGCATCAGGAGAGTGTTGGGAACTTCAGAGAAAGTAGCACCTTCTTTTAAAAAAACTCACTTTTATCTGCTCAGGAAGAGCCTGGCAGGGGTGCTGACAGCTGTGAATGGAGGGATCAGGATTGCCTATGTACATGGCAGACCAGAACCTTTCCTCCCTGCATCTATGGGACCATTCCAGCTGCCTCCCCTCAGGAGTTTCTAAGAACAGAGTTCTCAGGAGGTAGAGGCCACAGGCTGTATTGCATCCCAGTATACTCTGGAACAGAACAAACCCAAATAAAGGGGCCAAAGAGAACACATTCTTCAGACCTCACATCTCAAGAGAGTATTGGGAACTTCAGAGAAAGCAGTATGCACTTTCTAATGCACTTCTAAGAGAGAGGACTGGGGATATAGCTCAGAGCTCTTGCCAATACATGGTGGGCTGCAGGCCAGACACCCAGGGCTGACCCAAGGGCCAACATTTAACTGAGAACATTTGGAAGGATGCTGCAAAGATATTGATTTAAAGTATTGTTTATCCAGCAAACACTGCCATTAATTCTTATTTATTCATTAAAGCAAAAAAAAATCTAGATAAAAATTCATTATCCTAGCTTAAAATAGTTAGGTCTAAGTTCTTTAGATATTTAAAAACTCAGATTAGCTGTCAACATACTAGACGTAGATGACAAAGCCTTTACTGTACAACTCAAATTCCACTTGGCTAGCTCTACAAAATGTTTTGAAGTATTTTCCACTTTAAATACTTTTGTACTTGTTTCTGTCCCTAGCTAAAGTAACCAAAGGGTGTTTGATATCATATTTAGAGACTGCTTCACCTAAGAAGCATGTAGGTAGTGACTACATCTTGAAACCTTTTTGCTTCTCAAGTTCTCTTACTCAATCAACATTTACCCAGCATTATTAGTATGTGTCCACAGAAAAGTGAAAAGGGCTGGTGAGATGGGTCAGTGAGTAGGAGTGCCTGGTGCCAAGCCTGGGATGATCCAGAGATTGATTTCTGGGACAGCAAGTCACTGAGGACTGTCCTCTTATCCGCCGCCCTCCCCCCCCCCCCCCCCCCACATACAAAGTGTAAAAATAGTTTTTTAAAGAGAAGTAAAGAAATATCATCAAGTAAAATATACTCCTGTGCCACAGCAAGTGTTCCCAGAGTGCCTTGGATGTGCCAGTCTCCTAGTTGAAATGGTAGGTTAAGAGACAAGCCTAAGGAACTCCTTCACAAACTCTCCTTTTGAAAGAAACATGGAACACGACCACCACAGGACTCTATAAAGGCTTCCTTTCCCCCACCAGAACAGTGTGTCTCATCATTCATGCTAGATTAGGAGACTATCTGCTTTAAAACTAAAATTTTTTGTTTCACAGACTCTTTTGAAGAACATATTCTAGTGTTTGAAGTTTTTGCAGGAGAAATTAGAAGACAGGCTAGGATGGAGGCCAAGACTGGAAGTGTGTGTGCAATAGAGAAAAGGAAGTGACTGGAGACCACATAGGGTAACGGAACACTAGACATCATTGAATTATGATGGCCACTTTTATCTGCTCAGGAAGGACCTGACCTGGAGGGGGTGCTGACAGCTGTGAATGGAGGGATCAGGATTGTATATGTAGCAGAGCCACTCCTCCTGCATCTACAGGACCATCCCAGCTGCCTCTCCTCAGGAATTTCTAAGAACAGAGTTCTCAAGAGGTAGAGGCCACAGGCTGTGTTGTATCCCAGTATACTCTGGAACAGAACAAACCCAAATAAAGGAGCCAAAGAGAACAAATTCCTGAGCCCTCACATCTCAGGCCTTCCTAGCAGACTGTGCAGTTGGGAAATAAAGTTGTCAGAGAGTCAAGTTTTGAGCACACGATGCTTGCACAATGAATTCATCATGTTCTCTGAGGGAAGACTGAGGAGACAAGGAAACATCTGTCCCTGCAGCCACTTACACTCTCCCACCAGATGTTCTGAGTTTGATCCAGAGGCAGAGACTAAAGTTCTTTTCAGACTCAATGGTGGTTAACTCAACTCCCACAAAAAGAACAACTGGCTAAACACGTATTATATATTTCTGTAGGGATTCACATGTTTTAACAATTCAAAGAAAATTAGCATATTTCAGTAACTAAAAAATGGCAAGTAAACTTTACGAACAGATTAAAAGTTACAAAGGAAAAAAATGAAAAGATTCTTCCAACCAAATGAGAATCTATTCTCTATCTGTTAAATTAGCGAAAAAGCCAGGTGGTGGTGGTGCACGCCTTTTACCCCAGCGTCGAGGCAGGAGGATCTCTGTGAGTTTGAGGCCAGCCTAGTCTACAGAGCGAGTTCTAGGACAGCCATGGTTAGACAAAGAAACCCTGTCTCTGAAAACAAAACAAAACAAAATCCAACAAAACTTAGTGAAAAAGAAATTGCTGCTACTAGCTGAGGTTGAGGCCAGGGGAGCCAGTACTTCTGTGACAGACAGAAGGAAAACCAGCTCGTTTAATCTGCTTGAAACAATATGGCATTCTCAGAAAATGAAAATATATATGATCTTTGTCTTAGCAGTTTCATCACTGATAACCTGGCCTACAGATACACAAGCACTCATCAAGACATGTCTTCAAAGAGCTTCACTGCAACACATTCAAAAAGGGAAGATGAAAATAACCAAACTGATCATGTATTTTCACCTGATAGATATAAAAGCTATTGGAAAAAAAAGATGTGTATGAGTCTAAGACAAAGGTTCTACAAGAAGAAAATTTGCAAGTTTTGGGATAACATGTTTAGGGCTGGCTAGATGATACAGTGGGTTAAGGTACTTGCTATCAAGCCTGATGACCTGACCAACACACCAGAAGGAGAGAATCAATTCCTTCAAGTTGTCTTCCGACCTCCACATGTGTGTTGTGGTATGTGCACACTTGTGGACACAAATAAAGGAAAACAAAGGCAAGTGGGAAATCATGGGCTGGTTTTTCTCTTTGAAGTTGTCTATTAAAATATAAATAAGTAGGGGTCTGGGGAGAGGGCTCAGTAATATGCAAGAGGACCAGAGTTTGGATCCGCAGAACCGGTCTAAGTGCTTGGCAACCTGACCCACCTGAAATCCTAGCCTCATAAGCTGGAGGCTGGGGATAGCGGAGCAAGCTGGCTAAGGGGACTAGCCATATAGGTGAGCTTTGGGCTTGACTGAGAGACCCTGCCTCAAAAGAATGAGGAGGGAGAGCACTCAAAGAAAACTCCCAATGTCAAACCATAAATATGTGCACTGTATGTACACAATATATACGTGAAAAGAAAAAAGAAAAAAAATCAAACAGATAAAGCCTAACATCATTTTAAAACAGAGAAGAAAAGAACATTGACTTTCAACAGCATACTGAACTCATAACCGCCTGTATTAATTTTTTAGGGTGCAATAAGCTGCTGCCAATAATGGCACTTCTAGCTTACCTAGGAGAGACTTGAAAGAGAGAACAGGAAAAGAAATGCTTTTGCATTTCAGTTTATAGTTCTTTGAACTGTCTGCACTTTTTTTTTTAAACTGTGGGCATGCATTACTTCCATAATTTAAAATATATGGAGAAATAAAAGTACAAAACAAAGTAACAGCATTTTTTTTTTTAAAAAAATGATATAAATTTCTTAGATTCAAAAAATTATCCTTTATAAAAGTTTTTAATTGCCGGGCGGTGGTGGCGCACGCCTTTAATCCCAGCACTCGGGAGGCAGAGCCAGGCGGATCTCTGTGAGTTCGAGGCCAGCCTGGGCTACCAAGTGAGCTCCAGGAAAGGCGCAAAGCTACACAGAGAAACCCTGTCTCGAAAAACCAAAAAAAAAAAAGTTTTTAATTATGTGTTATGTCTGTGTGTGTATGTGTACAAGAGTACAGGTGTCTATGGAGGACCGAAGAAGGTGTTAGAGCCTGGAGCTTGAATTACATGCAGTTATGAGTGACACGAGTACTGGAAACCAAGGTTGAGTCCTCCGCACAAACACTAAGCCACCTCTAGGCCAATACACTAACTCCTGGCATGATAACAACCCTTGAGCACACTAAGACCATAGTACAAACAATCAGTAGGTAATCAAACAAAAGATGAACATATTTTACAGACTTTCTTGAAGAGACAATAAAACCTCAGGTTTCCACAAGTCTTGAGTTTCCTTGGTGCCTGGGTCAGAGTACAAATGAGATTCCACTTACCTATTGTTTAATGCTCCTCCAAGGTCACAGTCACAAGGCCGACATCCATCTAAATCATTGCTTAAGCCCCAGTGCTGTGGCTGCAGAACAAAAAATTAAACATGTAAAGGTGGGTTCCTCTGACTGAACAAGAGACTCAGCAGAGAACAAGCTCAAGCATGCCTCAGTTACTCCAACTATTTCTTTCAACCATGAAAACAGACAGAGGGTAGGAATATTCTAAGTTAAAAAAAAAAAAACCCTCATCTTTGAGTCATTTGAGGGAAAGTGTTGTCCTGCTCTGAGCAAGCAGTACAGAGATCAGTTTTCTTCATTCAAATGGCTCTGACAGTAAAAACAATTATGGCAAGTATTCAGCATGCCTTTACATTTCCCTCAGTTCAGTCTGTCACAAACCCCACAAGGAAGGCCTTTAGGATTCATGTTCGTGGACAGAGCAGAAAGGGAGGAGAGCTTATTCTCAAATAAAAAGAAAGGCAACTGCCAGGCCTTGGGATGCTCCTGATACAGAGGAAATCTCTGCATCTGAAAAATGAGCAGAGGTTCATCAGCTCACAGCCTCACTAACTTAAACCAGACTTCTAGCTGTCTATCAAGCATCTCTCAGGATTCTACACAAGCATACATACTTGGTGGTCACAAATACTCGTGTGTATGGGGCATGTGGATCCCCTAAGCGAAACTAAATAAAAGCAACATAAAAACATCATGGAAGCTGTAAGATTAACTACCCTCCTAAGTCCTCCACTCAGGGCTAGAGCTGAGGTTCAGTGTTAAACCCCAAAACATGCAAGGCAGAAGGTTCAATGGCCAGCACTCCCTCCCCAAATTATTCCACTGAACTGCTATTGGTGTACTTGCTCCAGATTTTGTCAGTCTTGATGAAATTTTTTCCTACATGAAGTATTATTCACACCTTTTGGTCTCTGCTTTATTTGTTAGTATAACAATGTAAACATATCCTTGCATTAGTTTCATTTTCCACAGCAACTGCTATCACTTCGTATGGAAGTCTGGAAATCTCCAAATTTCTGTAACTATTTTCCCACTATTGATTCCAAGTCTTCTGCCATAATTAATAAGGATGCAATGAATTTTGAGGGGACATACCTTTGTCCAATTCTCTGAGGATCTCATTTGGAGCCTCAGAAGTGAGGTTACTAGGTTAGGAATATGTACATCTTTACTACCTCCTAAGGCATCTCTCTGAAACACTTTCCACAGTATGATTCAACCTGCATTTCTGTTAGCAGCTAACAAGTCTTAGATCATCATGTCCTCACTAGCAGTTAGCATTGCCATCTTTAAAACCTGTTCACTTGTCTTCATAAGTGGTATTTGCTGTGGTTTGTCAAATAACTCACTAGGAGTTCTCATTTTGACTTTTCTCCTTGGGTCTCTTAGCATTAACTTGTAAAGATAATAGTAAAATTCATAATGGGAAAAGCATTCCTTATTTGCCAGGTATGCTGGGACACACATACCACACAAGGACCTGGGTGGCAGGGTCGGGAGGACGGTGAGTTCAAAGTCTACCTCGGGCATATATTGAGAGCCTACCTCAAAAACTAAACGAAACATGTCACATTCACTAACTTCTCATGCCCAGAGATGAGGATTTACCTACCAGACATTGGTCACAGCGCTGTCCTGTCACCAGTCGCTTACAGTAGCAGTACCCAGTCTCAGAATCACAAGGATTCCCACCAGGAATCGTCCCCAGAGGATTGCAAGCACATGCTTTATTAAAGACAAAATGAAGTAAAGAAACACAAACCCAGTGAGTCCAAAGCTGTGGTTTAGCTTTAGAATTTCAGTGTAAAATGGAACTATATTCCTGGGAGAACACCCCAAATAGGCTTACATTTACAACCAAATGGGTCTTCAGCACTTAGGTCGTAGAAGCCTTCTTTACACACATCACAGCGCTCCCCTTCCACATGCAATTTGCACCGACACTGACCAGCAATGAGACCCACAGAAAAATCAGTGTAACCATCACAGATTCCTCCATTCTCAGAACCAGCTGGGTCACAGGTACATGCTGAGAGGAACAAGGCACCAAGAATTAGGCCATGGTTTTTTGTGAACACATATGTTCTCTTCTACCCTCTAAATCCAGCCAAAGAGATCTTAAGAAGGCTTGACTAGCAAGTAAATGCTTCTCCCGGCATCCTAGACTGCAATTAACTAGCAATGCTGGCTATGCCGCTCAGAGTTTGGGCTCCAAGAGGAGGATACTGACAACAAACTATTCTGCCTGAAAAGTAGTAATAACGGGTCCTATGAATGACATTTCCCAACGTACGTTCACAGAGACTGGGGTCTCGGATGTCCCTCTCAGGGTGCTGGTAGTAGAATGGTTTGCACTGCTCACAGTTGCGTCCCATGGTGTTGTGCTGACAGTCATCGCACACTCCCCCACTGACATTCCCAGTGGCCAGGAAAACCGCCATGTCAAAGTGACATGAGCTGGAATGTTCGTTGCAGTTGCATTCTGTATGACAAGAACAATGTCAAGAACAAAACTTTTAAATATATTTACAAATGGAGGATGGAACTGGCAGGAAGAAGCTCATTTAGCAAAGTGGGGACTGAGTTTGAGTAAAACAGCAATCGGCAAAAAGGCTCTGGTGATGAAAAAGGACACAGCCCTTGCTGATCTTGACTCCAAAAATCAGGTTAGCACCTTTAAAATTGCTAGGCTGGGTGGTGGTGGCACACGCCTTTAATCCTAACACTCCAGAAGCAGAGGCAGGAGGATCTCTGCATTTGAGGCCAGCCTAGTCTACTTACTTGGTTGTTTTCTTAGTGATGAAAAGTGACTAACATAGGAAGAAGGATGCGCTTCCACTGAAGGTACCTTTGGCCCCCACCTAAGTAGAATTGATTGAAGTACTGTCTACTATTTTAAAGGACATTCTGGGCGATGCATTCCTAGAAAAGCCATTGTTCTGCTGTCTTTGGGGTTGCATTGCTGAAGAATGTATGGGGGATGACAGTGGCAAGCAGGTGGCACACCCTGTAATTCCAGCACATGGCAGCCCAACGATAAACCAACTTCTCTCATCACTGTGGCAACAACTTAAAGGAGGAAGGCTTTACTTTGGCTCATAGTTTCGGAGGGTATACTCCACAGCTGGTCGGCTCTGGTGTTGCTGGCTCTGTGATAAGGCAGAACATGATAGCAGAAAGGCATGGAATTGCAGAGCTGCTCCCTTCAAGACAGCCAGGAAGCAGAAGAACAAACCAGAAAGGGCTGAGGACAGGAAACATCAGAGTCAAAACTTCGAGACCCACCTCCTTTAACTGGACTTAACCTAGTAAACCAGTCATCAAGGAACACATCAATGGACTAACCCACTGATCAAGTTAGTGTCCTGGGGACCCAAGTACTTCTCAACAGTGCCACCAGCAGGGTACCAAGCCTTCAAAACATGGTCCTTTGGGGGCCATCTCAGACCCAAACCAGAAACAGACTGTATTTCCCTCTCATTTGTCCTGCTGTCCTTGTCTTAACAGCAGACACAATGTCAGGACACTGTAGAGAGCCGTGCACGGCCGTGCCTCAAAGATGGCGCTGGTGTCCGGCTTCTGCCTTCCCGATGGCAGGTGCTCCTTATTTGGCTAAGGTAGGATCTGGCTTGCTTCCGCACACCTGGACCTAATCTGGCTTGCTTGCGTATGTCTGACCCTATCGGCATTGTCCATGTGGCACTACGGGGTTGATTGTCCAGTGGCTATAAAGGGCATGGGCTGGCTTTCCCCAAGAAGAAGATCGGAGGAGATAGGAGATCAGAGTGTGTGAGAGTGAGAGTGAGAGAGAAGAGGATGGCTTTCCCCGGGGTCAGAAGATTGTTCAAGGTTCCTGAACAAACTGCTTGGAGAAGAGCCTTGTGTCGCGTCTTCCTTGCTGGTCGAGGTGGACGCGACAAGTGGTGGCCCGTACGGGGACCCTTTAAGGCTCAGAACTCTTCGCAGTCAGGGCAGTGCACTGGTAAGTCCCCAGGTAAGGTGGGGATCCGGACAGGAAAATTAAAAGGAAACGTAGAGCCGTGACCAAAACGGACAGGAAAATTAAGTAGAGCCGTGACCAAAACGGACAGGAAAATTAAGTAGAGCCGTGACCAAAACGGACAGGAAAATTAAGTGGAGCTGTGACCAAAATGGACAGGAAAATTAAGTAGAGCCGTGACCAAAACAGACAGGGAAAATTAAGTGGAGCCGCGACAAAAGCGGACAGGAAGTTTAAGTGGAGCTGCGACAAAAGCAGACGGGAAGATTAAAGAAAGTGAAAGCAGGTGAAAGCAAAAGTGCTGCTAGCATCATGGGCACAATTTCTTCGCACCCAATTTTTCTGGCTCTTAACGAGCTGCTCCTTTCAAAGAAATTAAAGATTAAGAAGAGTAACCCGGAGGTTTGGAGACAGGTTAGAACTGAAATGCAGCTAGCTTGCCCAGTGTTTCTCAATGCCCAGACTCAACAGAGATACCATGACCAGATAAATCAACTAGCAACAAGGGCATGGAAGTCCCTACCTAATAAAGGGGAAGTGAGCGGTAACCTTACTAAGATCCTTCAGGGACCTATGGAACCTTTTTCAGATTTTGTGGCCCGCATGGTCGAGGCTGCAGGCAGAATCTTTGGGGACCCAGATGCCGCGATGCCGCTTATAAAGCAGCTAGTTTATGAACAATGTACCAAAGAATGCAAGGCTGCAATCACCCCTTATAAGAACAAAGGTCTAGAAGTATGGATAAAAGTGTGCAGAGAATTAGGGGGACCTCTAACTAACGCAGGCCTTGCAGCTGCAGTTATACAACTTAGTAACAAGAAAGGAGGGAACACTGGGGCATGTTTTCAGTGTGGAAAAATGGGCCATCTCAAACGTAGCTGCCCTCAAGGAGAAGGTAACTTCTATAAATAAGTAGATGTTAATATGTTTTATGTGTGTTTGTAAAAATGTGTAAATGTTGAGTGTGAATTTAGGCCTAAGCACATGTTATATGTGAGTTTGTGAAAAGGTGTAAATGTTGATTGTGAATCTAAGCTTAATGTATGTGGTGAAAGAACCTGAGACACAGAAGGTTAGTGTCCTAGCAGACTGCAAAGCAGGCAGTCTGAGCGGTTTTCAAAAGCAGAAGTCGCTAAGCTAAGAATGGTGGACGCCAGAACCAGCACAACAAGGCATCCGCAGCTGAGATCTATGGAAAATCAATGCAACACAGAAAAACCTGAGCTAACAGCGAAAACGGTGCGGTTTAAAATTACTGACTCGGCAGATGGGAGTACAATTAGTGGAGTCTGATTTTAAAGGCCCTTTGAAGCCAGGCACAGTGGGTTTATTGATAGGAAGATCCTCCACCACCATAAGAGGTCTTAATCCATACAGCCCTATGAAGGGCATGGTGAAGTGGAAAGATATCCTCACGGGTAGCTGGCATGGCCCCGATCCCGTGCTGACATGGGCGGGAGGTTCTGTTTGTGTTTTCCCACAGGACTGGCTAGACCCTATCTGGGTACCTGAATGATTGGTGCGATGGCCCCTCAGACGGAGAGACGTGATGACACCCCGGAAACTGATGCGCCTGATCCTGATAGCCCTGATTCTGACAAGCATACCAGTGGGAGCAGCTGTGGATCAACTACTCTGGGCTCTTATAAGAGCCTGGCCATACCCTTTACCCATAACATCACATTTTAGTGTATTGCTTTATTTTTGAGTTGACTTGCAGGAGCAGAACCCAGATCCTGCGCAATGAGATCATTGCGGTCAACTCCACCCGTGTGCACCTGGCCTATCACCTTTTTAAAGGAGTGGGTGGGATTAGGTGCCCTGGCAGGCCTACTGGTGCTTATCTCCCTGATGTGCCTGTGGTGCATTGTTCGTTTAAGGGTTTCTCAGAAGCACAATGCAGCCATGATTATCTAAGCCTTTACAGCCATAGAGGCTGCACAGTCTCCCCAGGCCTGGCTGGCCGCATTAAAAACTTGATCGCGCAGGATGCGAGGCTAGTGCACTGCACTTGGGTCTAGCTGTATTGCAAAACCCAAGAAGAGCAAGTCTAATTGCATGTGGGTTGATGCCCTAATTCCCACCTCTGCAAAAAAGGGTATCAGACGGGTCAAGTGTTCTCTGGGTGGATGACACCTGGACTAACACCAGTACAATGTCCAAGTTTTTTTTTGGCAGAGATTAGACCTCTGCTCTTGCCTGCTGCTTAAAACAAAAAAGGGGGAACTGTAGAGAGTCGTGCACGGCCGTGCCTCAAAGATGGCGCTGGCGTCCGGCTTCTGCCTTCCTGATGGCAGGTGCTCCTTATTTGGCTAAGGCTAGGATCTGGCTTGCTTGCGTATGTCTGACCCTATCGGCATTGTCCACGTGGCACTACGGGGTTGATTGCCCAGTGGCTATAAAGGGCGTGGGCTGGCTTTCCCCAGGAGGAGATCAGAGAGAGAGAGAGAGAGAGAGAGAAAGCGAAAGCGCGAGCGCGAGCAAGTGAGTGAGAGTGAGTGAGAGTGAGAGAGAAGAAGATGAGAAGATGGCTTTCCCCGGGGTCAGAAGATTGTTCAAGGTTCCTGAATAAACTGCTTGGAGAAGAGCCTGGCGTCGCGTCTTCCTTGCTGGTCGAGGCGGACGCGACAGGACACCATTGCCATTTTCCCGAGTCAATGTCAAACATACCAGTTCTTGTCAGTTGAACTCAGTGCATACATATTACTGCTCTGGGAGTTACACAGCCAGGAGAAGAGCACCATTTTTCCTCCCCTCTGCAAACAGTGTCATTGTGGAGTGCAGCTCCCCAGAAAGTGGATCCCAACTGCCTCCAACAGCGCTCCCCACTGACACTTACTTTTGCAGGCATTGCTGTTTCGACCTTCAGCTGGTCTCCATGGCAAATCATGGTAGAAATCCATGCACAGCTCACAGTTCAAACCTTTGGTGTTGTGCCTGCACATGCAGTGCCCATGAACCTGGGAAGTTACAAACCAGGAGAAGCAACATTAGAAACATACAAATGTCCACACTTTTTCCACAGTCAGCAGAAGATATCATCTTTCACACACATCTCTAGCTCCTCAAAGTGAGGGCTTCTTAATGCTTTCCTTCCCCAACTAAGCAAGTTCTACCCATTAAGTTGATGGCTATCATCCTTGTTTCTGCAATAGTTTCTATGATACAATGGACAGTCAACTGAGTATCTACACAAAGAATCCAGATGAGCACAATTAACAACTTAATTTTTTTAAAGGACTGCAAGCAACTAAGGAATACTGACTGCAGGAGAAATAGTCTTTTTCCCCAGGGAAGAACACATCAATTGGTTATCTAATACCAAATGATCGTCCCTGAAAACACACATACAAGTAACATACAGACTGAGTAGGTTGTACTTACGTATTCAGAAATATATATATATGTTTGTATACAAACACACACATTCTTATATGTAACAACAATTAATGAAAAAAGAGGCTATAAATTTAAAAGAGAGCAAGGAGGTATATGGGAGGGTTTGGGAGGAAGGAAAGGGATGAAGAAAATGATGTAGTTATAATATAAAAAAATAATTTTTAAGTAATTATTTAAGAATTAAAATCACACAACAAAAGACACCTAGGGTCTGTGAGATGGCTTAGAGGGTAAAGCCTTTGCTACTGAGCCTGAATACCTAAATCTGATCCCCAATATCCAGATGCAAGGAGAAACTGACTCCCTCAAGTTGTGCTGTGACCTCCATATGAACTCAGTGGCACATGTGTGAGGGCACACATACACACACACCAAATAAATGAATTTTAAAATGCAATATATTTTTGAACTAGTTATCTAAGAATAATCTCTTTAAAGCTACTGTAATAGAAACCTGTAAAAGTGAATGTAGAACTCAACATGCAATGGTCTCCAAGAACCAGCTCTAACTACTTTGAATTTTACACTGTGCCAGGTGATCATTTCCTTTAAAAGGTTTCTGCCTCCCCCTACCTCCTTAAGCACAGCACTTATTTTTCCTTAACTATAATAAAAAACATTTTTTTCAACCATTTACCATGCTTTCCTTCAAGTAGAAAATAAAACCATGAGAAAGACACACATTAATTTTTATAAAAGATTCAGGATGCATTACTGCGTGTCACTTTACTCCAAGGTATGCTTAAGACCCTTGCAGCCTATGAAGATAAACCGATCATTTGTACCAAACAAGTAAGCAGGTACATAAGCCCTTCACTGTAACCCTGATGTCTACTGCCTGGAATTCGAGAACAGGACAGACAGGTCCCTCTTCTCTTGCACCTGTCTTGACAGGAGTGCAGTTAGGTAGAGATTAAACTCCTCTCATTCCCAGGGGTTCTACTGAACTGAAAAGCAGTCAGCCAGCCCACACCACAGGACACTCAGTCTCTGAATAGGCACATTCTGAGGCCATGAGAATGACTTGAATAAAGTCAAAAAGATTTTTATGTTGCAAATTCAAGTCCATCTGGAGTTCTCAGAAAGACATACTGATTAGAAACATATCTCTCCCTTCAGGATGTTAAAAAGCTGACTTGTTTTACCAGGAAGATTTCCAGCTAGAGTAAAGGGAAGGCAGAGGTTTTAGAAGGACAGAGTACACAGATCTTGTACCCTTTGGACACAGACTAACAAGTTTTGAAGAGACAGCAAATAAGCAACACATCCCTGTCATGAAGGGCCCAGACACATGGGAGTGCCGGGGGGGGGGGGGGGGGGGGGGGGGGCGGCAGAAGTGGGGACTAGGTTTGAACGCCCACCACTAGTCACTCATTTAGTAATTGCTAACTTTTTGGTTTCCTTTCTCAAGGTTGGCTGAGTCCCTCCCTATGTGGTATTAAACTCCTAAGGGTTCAAAGAATTTTTCTGGAGACCGCTTAAGTGGATTAAGGTGCAATACCCCAGCCTAACTGCTATAGTACACTGCTCTGCTGTTGTAACCAAAACCAACTTGGGAGAGAAAAAGGGTTTATTTGGCTTACACTTCCAAGTCACAGTCTGTCACTCAGGGGCATCAGGACAGGAAGTCATGCAGAAACCTGGTGGCAGCAATTGAAGCAGAGGCCATGGAGGAATGCTGGTTGGTCCCCGTGGCTCATTCAGCTTGATTTGGACCACCTGCCCAAAGGTGCCACCACCCATAGTGAGTTGGGCCCTCCCACATCAATTACTGAGCAAGAAATGCCCCCACTTGTCTACAGGTCAGTCTGATGGAGGCAATTCCTCAAGTGAGGCTCATTCTTTTCAGGGGACTGTAGTCTGTGTCAACCGGACAAAAGCTAACAAGTATATTAACCATTTGGCAAAGAAACTGAAATCTCAAATTTCAAACAGTTGATTTACAAACACAATATAAAATTGGCAAAGAAGGAAGGTTTAAGGAGAGGACAGAAAAGAAAACTCCATTTGATCTCTAAGTGGTATCTCTGGTTCTGGGTTACAGTTACCAGTCTCTCTGGGCTGAAGCCACCTTGTTCTTGGAGGCTTGTGGTTTTTAATCTTTCTTAATGGAAATACAATCTGGATGGTTATTTAGACAACTTTTTAATCCCTGGTAACTAAAATACTTCAGCAACAGCCTACAGCAATAGATTCCAAAAACTAATTCAGGGTCTATGAAACTAGTAGTTTCTACACATGTTCTCCTAACCCTAAGCAACTCTCCAAGAGAGGAAATCAGCGCTCAACCACCAATGGGACACAAAAATCGAAGTCTGTTTTGAGAAACTAAAACCCTTAAAAAAATGTGAACAGGCTTAAAGACAAGTTTTGCCTTACCTTTCAGATCACCTGTATAAGCATCCACAGGACACTTACCATTCCTTCTACTTCCTCGTCAATCCCATCCACGGGGGCACATTCACTGGCATGGCCATAGCAGAAGCAGTTCCCACGAACTACCATATCATAAACAGCATAATAGTACTTCTCTCTGATTTCCATTCTAGAGTCCAAAAGGTTATCTCCCAAAGTGTGCAGTTTCACAAACTTTATTCTCAAGTTGGTGATTTTTAATAGATCTACAAAGGTCAACAAGATGAAAGGTCTCATCAGACAATCAAGCATGCTGTGACAATTCTACATTATTTCTCTTTAATGACGGATTGAACAAATGACAGCAGCCTAAGTAAACTTCACTCCTGAATGAACTAGACGATGGTTGTAAACCTTACCACAGTTAACACAGTGCAATAGCCTCTGGAAGCAGAGAAAGTACCACAGTCTCCTCAGATTACTAAGAATGTCAATTACAGTCTTGGAGTACCAGAAGCCACTGCCACTTAATCAAAAATACTGCAATACCTCTAGCTCCCACAGCCACTGCTGTCAAAGTCAGTAATTCCTTTCAGGTGGACATGGGTTTATCCTGGGTGCCAATTCTAACTATATCAGGAACAGATATGTGTATATTTTTTAATGAGAAAATACTATCTGAAAATTCCTGCCACTTAAATCCAAGTTACAAGAACAGATTTAACACTGGAGAAAATTACCTTTCTAGGGGAAGAATGTCTCAACCAAGCTTTTCTTAAAATAGTATTTTAATAATTTATATGTGTATACTGTATTTCTATCATCCCCCCTTTCCTCCCCAGTACCCACAACTCCCTCACAAATTCATGGCCTCTTTCAACCATGTTTTGAGCAACATTGTAGTCTACATTTTTTGAAAAACATTTTCATATTTATTAATTCAGTATAATGACATGAGGACAGATGGGCTTCATTCTAGGTTGCCAGGAAAATTGTTTTTCCTGTACAAACGTTTCTTATATATCAATTTGTCTTCTTTTATCTTTCCTCTTTCTTTCTGGGTCTGTAGGCCTAAGCTTATTCCAGAAGCTGGGCTGTCAGTCACATTCTATAGAAGTAGTTAGACCAAGGGCCAGTCAATCTGCTACTCAGGTGTTTTTCCTTAATGGCCAAGCTGCACCTACTGAAGTGGACCCTACAAGATCTGGTCAGCCCACTACAATGGATAGTTTCGGAGACCAAATGCAGTTTTAAATAGTTATAACACATGCATAGTTTACAATGAAGACAGAAATGGCTGGGGCTGGAAAGGCAAAGTCCAAGCATTAAACTTAGGCTCTTTGTAAAAATCAAATATGAAACAGTCTTGTGCTGAATGGCAGCTGTCAATGGCAACATCTGCACAATGCTAATGCACACAGTGAGCAATATTGACAAGAGGCCGGAAAACAAACGTGAAGGGCAGCTGGAACATTTAGAAACCCTTGAACTTCACAGGAGCCCTCAGAAGAGCAAACAGCCCCCCACTCTCCTGCCATGCGGTGTGACAACAGAGCCTCGGGCTGTCTGCTTTCCAAGATGTACATCACTTTGAAGTGAGTCTTCACGGTCTCAGTGATAAAGAAATTCTGTTCCCTGATTGCTAAGTAAATCAAAGGCACAAAGAGCAAACATGGGCACTTCCTAGATATGGTCCAGATGCCACTGAACAACAAAAGGCAAAAGAACTGAGTTATGAATTTAGTATATTCTTCATGTCACACACACTTCACCTGCAAAGAACAACAAAGTCTTTTTAGGAACTCCAGAGCTGTTTGTTGTGACCAGATTTTCAGAACTACAGCAACAGTCTCATGACTTGCTCAGAGACTTCATGACATACCATTAAATACTTGTTTTACAGCAGAATGAATGAGTAAACTACAGATCCGAGACAGTCTGGGACACATGTAGAATTAATTTAAGTTGGAAAGCAGACTTTGTATATCTGGATATCTTCTACTCTGTTCTCCCATGTCACAAGCTGGGAAGTTCCATGAGAGCTTGGTTAAATATAGGGCTGTGCAGAGCTGGCAAAGACCAGCAAGAACAAGCCCCGTTACCTGACTGATTGCAACCTCATAGCAAGACAGAACAGGGGAGGTTATCTCCCTCTTTCACTCTGACAGGGACGGGTTCTAAGTGAAACCTACGCTGCAGTTGCTGGCAATAAAGTTAACATTGCTACCACCCGCAGCTTCAATCAACTGAAAACTTTCTCTCTGTCCAGCTCTACACTGGTCACTTATATAGGACTCATTTTATCTCAAACAACCCTCAGGTTGGTATTTCTATTTCCGCTCAAAGATAGGAAAGGGAAAGTTTTAAGTATGCTACCAGGTCATGTAGCTACAATTTGATAGAATGATATAAACGCCAATGAGTTTAACTATTGAACATCCTGTTTCCCAAGATCAATCTGTAGTCCTATAATAACATAAACAATTGTTGAACAGTGGAAAGAGCTCTGAACTACGAATTGTATCACAGGAGCTCAAGACCCACCTGCCATTTCACTGCCCCATCACCTTATGCATGTTTATCTAATTTTGCACTCAGGTCATTCATCCATCAAAAGGCTATACAAGCCTCACCTTACTACATACACTGGTCATGACTGGCATTTCTGATATTTCTTAGTATGCTTGCTTCCCACTGTTTGTGGATAAGAGCCCTTGCCAAGAGTTTTAGCAGAGCACAGGCCACATAGCCAGGGATATTCCCAGTATCTTCTGTGCTCTAGCTACAAGACTAATTATAGCAATGAACAGAAGTGACATGCATAACCTCCATGTCTTATCTTCATTCTTAACTTCTAGAATGAGGACAAAGTGATAGTGTGGATAATCCTAGGAAGAGAGATATCTTATAGCTATGGTTACCAGATTTAGCAAATAATAAAGGACGCTCAGCCTTTGATTGATTGCTGATGTGTCCTTTTCAAAAATGTCACTTGTTGTGTGCCACAAGCCCTGACTTTGGTTGGTATAACGGACTCAGCTGGCTTTTGAACATTACGCACTATTCTGTGGAGGCTGTTTTGGCAATATCATTCGAATTGATGATAAACCCTCATTTTCAGTTTAAGTACATCTCCAATAGCAAATGATACAAAATTATACTAACCATTAATATTAGATGGGACACATTTGTACCAACTACAAATGTTACTTGTGATCTTAAAAAAGAGCATGTTATTTATCTGTCACTTAAATTTAACTGGGTGTCATCTTGCATTAGTGAGACTAATTGTGGCAACTGAGCTATATTTCTTTGAGAACCCCTCCAGTGCTGGAGAGATAGCTCTGTGGTTACAAACACTGGTTACTCTTCCAGAGGACTTGGTTTTGATTTCCAGCATACATGATTGGCTCACAACTATCTGTACCTCCACTTTCAGGGGATCTGACTCCCTCTTCTGGCCTCCTAGAGCACCAGGAATGTGCACATACATGTAGGTAAAACACCTATACACATAAAATTAAAATTGAAATCCCCCCTGCTAGTTTCATATAAGCCAAAGAAACATCCATTTTATTTGAGCAACTATATTTGGGGGATGTTTTACTCCAGCAGCTTAATCTGTACTCTAACTAATATACTAAGCAACAAAAAATGTAAGGTGACACGGTCAGTAAAACTGGGGTTCTGCTGACATAATCAAAATGTGTTCCCTATCGGTGAAGACTGACTACTGTTAATTTGAAGAGCTTCTGAAGACTACAAAGAAGGAAGAAAATGTATGTGGATTTAGGATTGAGTATCAAGACACTGGTAGCAGGGCTCTGTGTAGGATGATACTTATTCCATGAGGACTGTTTCCCACCTAAGCATTTATCTGAAAACAAGCTTACTCTGTATCCTTGGGCTATAAGGATCTTCTATTTTGAAAGCAGGATCTAAAGCACGAAATATCACCTAAAAATAGATAAGAGGATTAGTATTTTGGGAATGATAAAAAAGCAGACTAGCAAGTAGAACAAAGAGGCACACAAACCTCTCCCTCTGTTGAGGGCTCAATATCAGAATATCGAGAGTCGCAAATGATGTCATCCACTTTCTTCATGGGGCCAGTTAAAATGCCTGGGAATGAGCTCTCACAGTCATAGGCGAAGTATCTGTACACACCCCAAGTCTTCCCAAAGTCAGAAGAACGCTCGATCAGCATGGCAGCTGGACGGAATGTCTGAAAGCAGGAGAAAAGTCATTTGATGTTACTGATTGCTGATGTGTCCTTTTCAAAAATGTTACTCGTTGTGTGCCACAAGCCCTGACTTTGGTTGGTATAACAGACTCAGCTGGCTTTTGAACATTACACACTATTCTGTGGAGGCTGTTTTGGCAAGGAAAAACTTCTCCCATCCTAACAGATCAACAAGATGTTTCTCTTTGGAAGCTGATTATAAACAGGTCTTTGTAGCTAACACATTTTGGTATATTTAGCCACCGTTCCCATTATAGAATTGAATTTGAATGCCTGCCCTTTCACTTCTTCATTTAATCATAGATGTATTGAATGTCATCATATGCTGCACACAGTCTAATAAGGAATATATATAAGCATAAAAATCATAGTACAATATGTCAAACACATGAAATGTGAGAAAACAAGCAGAATTATTCACAACAGCCAGAGTGGCAACAGCCCCAACTGCCTATAAAATTGGTAAAGGAAGAACAAAATGTGATAATACAATAGAATATAATTCAGCTGCAAAAGGAGGGGACGCCATACTCGCTGTAACATAGATGGACCTTGAAGGCACTGTACTAAGTGAAATAAGCCATGTAAAATTTCAAATATTATGATTCCATTTATGTGAAATACCTAGGAGACAGAAAGGGGTTACAAGGAAGAGGAGTCGGGCAGTGAGAGGTTACTCCTTAGTGACTAGTCAGAGTTCCTATCTGGGGCTAAGACAAGGTCCTGGAAATTGACAGCAGTCATAGATGTATGATATCTTGAATATGTCTAACATCATTGAGTTCTATATGTAAAAATGGGGGAATTTTGTTATTCATACTTTACCACAAAAGTAAGTATTTTTTAAAAGATTTATTTATTTATTATGTATAGAGTGTTCTGCCTACATGTACACCTGCACACCAGAAGAGGGCACAAGATCTCATTACGGATGGTTGTAAGGCCATCATGTGGTTGCTGGGAATTGAATTCAGGACTTTTGGAAGAGCAGCCAGTGCTCTTAACCTCTGAGCCATCTCTCCAGCCTCCAAAAGTAAATATTTTTGAAGAGAAAAATACTAGAGAATGTTTCACAGAGAAGATGACAAGAAGCAGAGAAACCAAAGAAAGCCAAAAAGCCTTTAATTCCAACAATTACAACACGGACAGAGATACGTGAAGTTGACTGTTCTGTAAAAGTAGTGACAGTACAATGTACTGAATTACACTTGGTCAATTAAATTGTAGTGAAAAAGAAGATAGAAAAGAAGCACAAGGCCCCAAAGCATGGGTGGCTGTGTTGAAAATGACATGAATGAGTCTCTAATGCTCCCTTGGGGCCAGTGATACCTGGGCATGGTGCTCAGCTTTGCAACACAGACTTAGAAGTCACTGCACTCACTTAATACTTGAATCTCTCCAACAAAGCAAATGGTAAAGGAAGGAGAGGCCAGCACTCTAGGAAAG
The DNA here is from genome assembly GCF_007827085.1 of Peromyscus californicus insignis. Classification (NCBI taxonomy): domain Eukaryota; kingdom Metazoa; phylum Chordata; class Mammalia; order Rodentia; family Cricetidae; genus Peromyscus; species Peromyscus californicus. The sequence continues at coordinate 706,439 of NW_026294447.1, read as the reverse complement.
TGCCTGAAAGGCTGAACACAGGCGAACTGGTGCCAGCAGCGGCTCCAACTGTGTGCTCACGGTGTGCCCTTCTCCTCACCAACCAGCGGCGAAGCAGAAAGTGAAAAGCAGGGTGTCAGAAGAATAGGAAAAAAGATCAAATCCTCAGAACAGGCTGAAGATTTCAGAAGGGTGTGAGGAAAAACGCCAAGTGGAAATAAGAGAGAAAACAGACAGAACCCCAAAAATAGGCACGGGCTGATGCTTCACACCCTTGAGCATGCTGTGTGCATGGGCAGATGTTCCACACCCATGAGCATGCTGTGTGCACGGGCAGATGCTTCACACCCATGAGCATGCTGTGTGCACGGGCAGATGCTTCACACCCATGAGAATGCTGTGTACATGGGCAGATAGATGTTTCACACCCATGAGCATGCTGTGTGAATTTTAGGAAGGGGAAGTCACATTACCATGGAAGAAAATCAAAGGAAAAATCAGCCAACTTAGGAAACAGAACTTAAATAAAGATGAATTTCTGAATTTAAATCGTCCCTTGGGGAAAAAAAAGAGTAAAGTAAAATAAGTAAAAGTAAGTAAAATAAGATCATCACGTGGCAGAATCCTTTTCAGAGTGCAAATCTTGGAAATTAACAAAAATCCACTAACCTACCTTCTAACTTCCTTAATAATCCTGACTGACAGATAAAATTCATTTTCCACCTATCTAGGTATAGAAGAAAACAATCCTTTATCAAACTGAAGAGAACTGTAGACTAAGAATTTTTAAGAAGGGAGTGAGAAGCACCTTTGACTACATGAACCTGGTATGACGCAGGCACAGCCAATCCCATTAGGCCAGGCTGGGAAGATGCGAGCAGGCTTGCGATGGGTACACCTGGTCTGATATCTCAGTATCAAAAGGCAGCAGAGAAGAAACACACAGAGGCCAGTCCTGGCTGTGCTTCCTTCTCTCTCACTTCTGGAAACTTAAGTCCCAAGGGCCATTGACCAGTCATCCAATTTCCTGTCGTTATAAAGCTGCAGGAACTGGAACAGCACACTTCACCTAAAGGACGGAAGGCTTCCCCCACTCTGCTTAGTCATCAAGCTTCTCAGGCCCCTTACTGCTGCAAAGGGACTGCTGAATGCATAATAAACAGAAAGGCCCGGAAACATCTGTGTGTAACAAAAACACTGGGCATACACACGTGAATGAGTTTTTCTAATCTAAGAAAACCCAATTCACCTAGCAACCAGCCATCCCCAAGCCAGCCCAGTAGGGAATAAACATAAGTTCTTCGCCTTTGTCCTGCTTCCTCTTCTTTCCATTAAGTGCTTTTAAGGACCCACATCTTCCTAAGGACTTGAACTCTTAAGCTATTTTGGACACAACCCTTTCCTTCCCCTGTCCTGCGCCCAATCTTTCTCCACTTCAAGACCAACCTTCGATTCTATGGCATCCAAGTGACACTCTCAGGAAGCTGGGACTCCTCCTCTCTACAGTGGTTCTTAAAGCAGCAGGGGCAAAGGGTGGCAATATGTGGAAGCAAGTGAATTATAAAAGTGTCCAAGAACAGGTGAGCTTCTGAAATTTGGAATTTAAAATGCTCTATAATCCAAAACTTTTTTAAAACATAGGGTCTTGCTATGTAGCCAAGGTAGCCTGGCACTTTCTATATAGATTAGGCTAGTCTTGAACCCACAGAGACCTAACTGCTAGAGTGCTGGGCTTGTGCCACCATGCCTCGTTTCCTTGGCAAGCTTTTTCTGTAACCTACTGAAAAGGCTCCCTACTTCCTATAAAGTTTACATTACTTAGCAAAGAGTCAAGGTCCTTCTGACTTATACCTACCTGCTTCTCGACTCTTATTTCCCTCACCACCCTGAGCTTGAAGCATGTGGATGCAGTAAATAATGATCATACCAAAGGTACACTGCTCTCAGACTCATCTATGAAGAGTTTTCCTTTATCTCTTTCCTCTGAAATCCTTCTCATCCCTGAAGTTTTTTCCTTATGCCAGGCTGTTGGGTAATAATTTCCTCCAAGATTAAGACAGCCCATCCTGCAGGAAGCTCGTTAAGCAGGAAGGTAAACAACTCAAAATAGCTTCAGGAAGTCCCTGAAACTGACTAGATTCTTTAGGCCCCAATAAAAGCTAAGAGTCCTCTTAGAAAGAGGAAGTCAAGCTGTAAAGAAAACTCTCAGATAAGACCAGCTACTAGACAAGCAGAAATCAGCTGAGTTGCTTAGAAGAGGTTTAAACCAACTGAGGCACCGAGAAAGGACACTCTCCAGCCTGCTGAGCTGCCTGCAGGCTGTGCAGTGTGCTCCAGGTTTCCCAGCTTTTGTGAGCTGTCGTCACCCATGCCGGAGTCCTTGGTGATGCAGCTGTCTTTGAATCATTTCTGCTCCTAAGTAACCTCTCACCCATATTCCTGTAAGTAACTCCAATTAAACTCACTGGTTCACCAAGTTGGACTTTGGTGGTATCCGAACTTTGGTCTGTCATGGATTCCCTACCTGGGGTGGGGGGAGGGGGCAAGGAGACAAGCGTGTTTTGTCTCCCCAGGAAAAGTTTTGTCACAACACAAGCTAACATTTACAAAAGGTGCCAGGTCAGGAAGATTTCCCCTGTTCCCAGAGCACAGGGACATGCCACACAACCTTTTGATACAGGCATTTTCCTTCCCATTTTACAGTGAGGAAGCCAAAGCTCCAGCCATGTGTGCCAGGAAGGAGAACACAAATTACCCTAAGTCTGCCCTACCCCAGGGGTTCTGCTTTCTCACAGAAGCTTGGAGCCTGAACGATGAACCTTCTCCCTTACACTGAAGTTGATATCATGTCTCACTGTCTCCTCAGCCTAACCTTTATAGCACCTAGGTGTAGAACAGGATTTCATCCCTTGAATTCAATCACACAATATGCACTCAGACTCTGGATGTAAAAGAACTCAGAGCCATCCATGTATGTGAAGCAGATGCTTTCTCCAAAGACAGGGCCACAGATATCAATAAAGAGGATTATGAATATTTCAAAGAGTCATATAACATCAAGATGACATCCTCATGTGAGGCTGAGCTTGAATTGAAGCACTAAGGTTGAGTGTGGTCAATGAAAGGATTAGGTTGGTGGCAAGGAGTCCCTGACAAGTTAGTGGTAGCCTTTATCCAACCACTTTCAGTATTAGGTGTCACTATTAACCTTCCTGCCCCTGCAGTTGTCATAGTGGTTAATTTGGGGGACAGTAAGGGAGTGAGGTGCACAGACTGGGAACCGAGGAGCTTGACACCCTCTATTCATGTTCTGACTCCCACGCCTGCCCTTGCTCCTTGGCCTCTTGGCCTTGAGTAATCAGACAAAAGTGAGACTTCTGTGGCTCCTTGCCAATGAGGTAAAGTGATCCCCAGCCCCTTTTCCTAACTCAAGAGGATGCCAATAAGGCCCCCAATTCCACCTAAACTCTATACAAAAGTGATTTTAATCTGGGGAGCAGTAAGTAAATTATGAGTTTTGTGTGTGCCAACATGTATTTTAAGCCATGTGAAGTCTGTCATTTCCAGGCAGCTGCTTAAGAAACAAAGGCACTTTGTATAGAGACACTCCCTAGTCCTAGTGTCATTTTACATCTTGAAAAGAAAAATGGAGAGGAAAAAAAACCTGCATTTAAGAAGGCATTCATGTTTCTTTAGGAACTGAAAAACTCTTCCCACAATTTTTGCAAAATTGTGGAACCTAAGATAGCACACTTCCTTTAGTTACCAAATTCAGCATTTAAAATATAAACATGAAGGATCAGAGATATACTCTGCAAATGTTTTATTGTGATTTGGGAGAGGGCCAAACACTGTCTTTCTCTACAGGAGAAATAAAAAGATCTCTAATTAAAAGTTTATAGATGAATTACCTTGGGATAGCAATTCTTCTTGCTGACATGAAAATAGTAAGTGGGAAGGGCAGTGATCCATGTCCTTGTTTGAAAGCTCCTCAATTAGCCCAATATATGACAACATTAACATTTAAGTTCTCATTTATGCCAACTCACAATGAACATTGTTTTTTCTGAATGTGGAAATCACAGTGCTCTTGAGCCTGATTGTGAGAAAGGGAGGGATTCCTTACCTTGAAAGTCATTATGAGATGAGTGAAATGGAATTCTGCTTCCAAATCCAGTTGGATAGTTACATTCTCCACGCCTGTATTAAAACAATAAAGGAGATGGTGAGATCAATGGGGAAAGTCTGTGAACAGCTGACTCTCCTTCTAAATGGCCTTTAAGCTCCTCATACAAATTCCCTCTTGTGTCTTGAAGCTAGAGTTGAAGCTATTAATGGAGGTTCTTTGTACTTATTTTAGAGGTGAAGCACAAGTCAGAATAATTCTTTAGTTTTCCATATATCATTCCAGAGTTCAGGATACTGGATTTGCTCACTGCCACAAGACATCTGGCAGAAGGCCTCTCAATGCTGTTTGCTTAGGAAGCCATAACCACTGCCCCAACCCTCGAAGCCAAATGGGGGAAGGGAGCACATGTCTAGTGCACAGTAGGGGGTTGGTTTGAAGAGACACAGAAGAAACACAAATATTCCCTTTTTTCTGAAGTGACAGGAAAGAACACAGGCAAGTATCACGTGAGTTAGTACATGCCAACTCAGGGAAACTCACCCTTGATGGTAGTAACCTTTGGTTACACATCTACACCTGAAAAACAATTTTCTTTACCAAGGAGGCAAAGAACAGGTCAGATAAAGAAACCTGTCCCTGAACAAAACTTCTTCCCTTTCAGGGGGAAAGCCTAAACAAACAAGCCGCTGCACAGTGCATGGTGCCCTGAGGGCGAGAAACCCACTTGAACACACTAAAAAAGCCACTGGAATTCCAGGGATAAGAAGCACCTCCCCCAAGGCCCTAAGGTCCTCTAAGATGCCCCCTGGGTTAAGAGGACTGTTCTGTTTTCCCAGTAAGAAGATGCCTCTAGGGTCCATCTTCCCAAGCAAAGAAGTCTTGAGTGCAGGAAGACAGGAATGTGTCAGAATGAATCATGTTACAGCTGGTATATTTTCAGGAAGTCAGTGAGACCTTTTGAAATAAACTCGCCTGCTGGAAAAAGGCCAAGTCGACCGAGGGGGATAAGTGGTCACTGGAACGGATGTGAGTTAGTTGGAATGTTAAAGAAAAACACCATAATCATAGCCATGAGCCTTATCTAATTTACTAAAAAGAACCATCTTACAAAACTACTCTAGGAATTTCTTTTTGAGCTAAGCAACTATACATTTCTGCGCTTTTGGACTTTTGAAATAATGTGAAGCACAAAGCAAGACTAGCACCATCCCTGTAACAAAGGGACTCTCAGCAGTGTCCCTAAAGCACATTCCACTTAGAGTCACAGCCTGGTAAAGCCGGACGGTTGCTCTTTTTCCTCTTAATATGGGAAGAAAAAAAAATCTGCAGAGAAGAGAACATGATTATTTTACGGTGTATCTGATTTGTTAGATTTGAGAACAGATCCTGTGACGAATGAGAAAAGTCACTGTCATTCCTGGCTGACTGAACCTGAGCACTGAGACTCAACCTCACCCTCTAACCACCCAGCACCCGCAGGGCACACAGAAAAGAGATAAAGTCACAATCACAGAGCGTCTTCAATTGTGAACTATCAGACAACAGAGATGACAAGGTACAGGGACAATTGGTGACTTTCTGGTCGCTCTGAGCCCTATCTGTTTAATCTCATCTACCCTCTGTGACAAAGCTCAGACCCCACTGTTTGCAAAATCTTTCTGGCATTTGGGATCTTTTGTTCCCCTCAAAGCTATTGAAACGAATGAACTCCTGACATCATTAAGAAAAACCTTTAATCACATTAAAAACTATTTTATCATTTCTTAACTAAAATGAAGCCATGCTTCTCTCAATATCCAGGAAGCTTTGTATTTCCACTTCACTATAGGTCAGGAAGAGCTCCCAGACCCTGCTCATAAAAAGTTATACTGTTTCTGCAGTCCTCTGGGACTCAGATTGATAGAATCTTTTTTCACACTGGACTACCAACCATTATATTCCCTTGTAAAAACAACTCATTCTAAAAAGTTAATCTACATGCTTTCTGAGGGCTCACCTTTCTCTCTCAAGCAAGTTTGTAACCAATAGGATTCTCAAGACTGACCAATGAACAAGTAACCTTCCCTAGAAACCAAGTCCGTTTAGAAAACCTGCAATTCATAGTCAGTTACAGAAAGTTATAAAGGAATTCCTCATAACAGAGGGGACAAATGACACCTGTCCTGCAGTGCCTGCAGACACCTAAGAACTCCTGAGATACAGGAATGAGGAGATTTAGTTGTTTCCAGGCTGTTTATGACCAAGGTTAGGTTCACTTCTGCAAGGACTTCTTCCATAATTAAAAAAAAAAAGATTTAATGAACTAAAGCATGCACGGCAGCAGCATATTCTTGTAATCCCAGTAGCTTGAAAAGACTGAGGTAGGAGGGTTTCGAGTTTGAAGCTAGCCTGTGCTTCATATAAAGCAACAAGTTGTTCCAAAAAAAAAAAAAATGTATCTAAGATCTAATGTTACATGGCTAACTAACCAATATAACAATTCTCCTATATTCCCTAAATTTCACACAGCTTTGGTTTTATAGCAACATTAACATATTTGATTGATTGATTAAGCTAAATGACAAAAAAAAGGGGGGGCTGAATTCCCATCACTACTAACAAAGAGGCATGTTGATAAAACTATACAATCACGTTACAGTGCTTATTTTATGGGATGATCGTTTGTTTCATGAATCTTCTGTAGCTAGAAGGTTGGAGAGGGCCTACGAGTTTGCCTTTTCTTGGGGGCTGGTAACAAAAACTGCTGCTATGTTCTGTGGAAGGCCTGAGTGTGCAGTCTTCCCATGTTCTCTCCTGACTCCCCTCAGCACACACCCATTCCCTCAGGGTGAGGCCTATGAACACGCATCAAACACTGCTTCCTGACGGGACACAAACTTCAGGAAGGAGGGTCAGAATTGACCAAGAAAGTTGAGTGCTCCAAATCGTATACTGCCAGGGGCTCTAATCACAGAATGAAGAATCCAATCAGTCACAAATACCCATGTGATCATGTCTTCCTAGTTAACAGTCAGTCACACTCCATGGAACTTGTTCCCACACCAATCACATACCATTTTCAGATTGCCACCAAATCTTAAGGCGGTTTGGAGCAAATGTGGTGACCACATTTTCAATGAGATGGCTGTCAGGATTGAGGGCCTCATCGTAAGGGTCTTGGGAATCACATATGAAGCATTTCTTGTCCTCCTACAAACACAACAGTTTTATGAGTCTATGAAACAATTTCAGTGGAAAAAAAATCATTAAGGCTACAATACAAAAAACAAACGACTACCTTCAAAAAAAGTGAATGTGGAAAATTTATGTGACCTATGCCATATTTTTTACTTTTAAACTTATTGAATTGTCTAAAATGCTCTGGAAAATTATCTCCTCCTTTCTTGCACACTTAAGATCAAGAGTAAAACAGGGCATTATTTCCATAAGCGACTTATTTAATCAAATTTAAATTTCTAGGTTTAAATCTTAATCTCAGTAAATAGCAGAAGAGGTATTAGAAAGTTTTTGCTGACATGATGCAAACTGAAAATTAGGGGGAAGGGAACAAAAAACAATTCAGCTGGCCCGATTTTCTAAAGCATACATGAAGAGACCATATATGAGGCAAAAGTATGGAGTCCTTGGGTGCCAAATTCTTATTTTCTACTTCATTCAAGGTTGGGGGTGTGAGCAGGCTAACCTGAAAGCTGCTCAGAGTATGGGGAGGAGGGCTGGGGAGGGGGACCTGGGAAGAAGGCTAGGGAGGAGGGCTGGGGAGGAGAGTTGGGGAGGAGGGTTGGGGAGGAGGGCCTGTGCTGCGATCAACATAAACAGGGAGCGTTTCGGAGTATCTAAATAAACACAAACTAGAATGATGACAGACTTTGGTTTCCATAGAAGCATATTAATTTCTCAGTTTTTTTCCTGAATGGCAGCCACAGCGACTCGGGCATCAGATCTCTACTTTTCACAGTACATTATAGTGGACCATAAACAGAACAGTTTAGGGGTTCCTTTCCCATATGGAGCTTGGTTCTAGGCCTTTATTTTCTGGAATACGGATTATTTTTACATCTAAAAGTGATGTTAAGGCTGCAATATCTACAGACAAATATATATCTTATAAACAGAATCTGGTCAAGGGTGATATAAAGCCAATATAGACTTTATTTTTGCAATTGTATTTATTTAATTAATTTCCTGCCAAAAATTATTTGAAGATGGGTGGTGGGGGGCAGGAACCCTGGAACAATCAGGGCAGGGATGCAAAGGGATCAGCAACTATAGTTCCCTGCTTTCATTTTATACCCACTCATTTCAGAAAGAGAGAAGACCTTGAGATCTGTGACAAGCACTCTACAGCTAATCATATAAACCAGAGTCTGGCTCTACTTGCTTTTAAGTGCAGTTTTCACTGTGGGCAAAGCTGATTTCAGAATCTGTGATTCATTGACAAAATGCCCTGACCTCTGAAGTAAATGTTAGCAAGACAGTTTAGGTGAAATGCTAATATTAGAAAAGGTAACTTTAATTGCCTTCATTAACTTGTAGTCAAGGAAACTAGTACTGAAGAACAATTACCAGAACTTTAAAAAAAAAAGTTTAATTATAGCTTCTCTACTAATCAGGAGGAGGAAGCAGTCTAGACAGCTCTGTATAAACCTGGAGCAAATGAGTGGAATCTACTTTGCCACATTGTGACTCCATTTTACTACATGTGCTAAGCAAATCCCAGGTCACTGTCCTGATGAACCAGTCACTCACAAGCCTGGATGGACTGGGAGGGTCCCGCATGTAAGAATAACACCTGATATTGTTAGAAGCCCCATTGCACTTACAGCCTCTTTTTATTTTTCCCAGGGGTTGGGGGTTGGGGTAAGACTGAGCAAAAGATTGTGCTTCTAGATATTATATAGTGTGCTTTCCTTTATATTAGCTCTTATATTAAGTATAGCTTCTGAAATCTAAAACCTGAGTCCACATTTAGAAGCAGGTTCCACCCAGAAATTTCATTTGGTCTTCCACCATCACGATGCCATGACAACCAGGGCATTTTTCAATAAGGAAGTGTGTCTGATTCTGAGTGAATCACCTCACAAGGCTTCAGTGCTTAGAAGGAAAGTCCTTGTATTCAAGTGAAAGATGAAAAATCCAACACCACAGATCAGTACACAGAGATGATGATTGAACCATCTTCAACACACACTTTCAAAGGGGCTTGAACAAACGCAGCAACAACAACAACAAACAGGCAGGACCCTACAGGGCACAATACAGAGGCCAAGCTCGTCTGCAGCCTGGGCTTCCCCTACTGATGGTGGTGGCAGGAAATGTTTGGCGGATGCAACTGTGCAAACTGAGACTGGGAAGACAGGGTGAGCTACCAGGACTACTCTGCTGGCTGTACTTCTTATCCGGATTGACAGCAGGATGTGGGGCCTCCTGGTCAGCCAGGAGGAGGAGGATGCAGCCCACAGTGCATTCACTAGCCAGAGCTGCCTTACCTGCAGGTGGCTGACAATACAGTAGGGCTCTGGTTTGTGCAGTCCGCATGTCGAGGTCACTGAGAGTTTTTGAGCTCGGCCGATGAGAAGGTCGCCAGTGGCAGGGTAGCAGCTGCCTTCTGCACAGCCATAGCTGAACTCTGGTTCCTGAGCACATACTTGGGTACCCCACAGGGCTACAGGAGGGAAAAGCGACAACGTTAGAGGGAAGGAGGAAGAAAGCATGGGACAAGCCAGAGCAAAAGAAAAACATCAGGAGAGGCAGACAGAGAAGATTCAGAAGGAAGGAGAAAACACAGAAGAGAAATGAGAGCAAGAGTGGCCAGGAAAGCCTGGACAAGAGAAGGGCGAGGAAAGAAAACCAGACAGGTCATTAGGTTTGACCTGTAGTCGGATGAGCGAATCATCTAGGAAATCCACCCGACTCTTTTGTCTACTCTGATCTGCCCCAGACAGGCAGTGGACATCGTGACCCGGCCACTTGGACGTGCCTGGGCCAGGGCGCAGTGAGGTTGATCCCGCCACGCGCTGCACACCCGCACCCGTGTGCACATGACAGTGCCCGAATTCTCGGTGTGAGAGTGGGAAATCTGTGGGCGTCGGGACACAAGAATATGTACTCGTGCACGCGCCAGGGTCACCCGCAACCGCGTCGGGGTGAGGCATTGCGTTTGCTGTAAAAGCCGATTCCCTGAGCTAGAGGCGGCTGGTGTGTCTCTGCAGTTCAGCAGTGGCTTCAACACTTCGCCATTCCAGCAAAGCACCCCGGCCCAGCTCTTCCTGGTACCACCCGGAGACAAACATCGATAGTTAATTAAAGCCACATGGCCCCAAACTGTTCCCCAGACGAAGCCTGCTCTGGGCTCTGACACTTTCGTACGTAATGGGTTTTTCGAGGATCCTCTGCAGCTTGCCCAGCCACGCCAGGGAGCCTGCCTTTGGCGGTGGGGAAACAGCCCGAACTGGTAGAGGGTGCAAAGCCCCGGAGCGATCGCCTCGGACGTCCAGAACGCGTGCGAGTCTTCGACCACCACCGAGACCAGAGCTGTGGCGATCGATCCCAGATGCGTTATTTCCAAGTCGTCCCTCTCTCCTGATCCCCGCAGGGCTCTCTTCAAAGCAGGAGCGAACCAGTTTGGGGGTTTTCTTTCCTAATGCCCGAGCACAACCCCCCCCCCCCCCCCCCCCCCCCCGCCGAGCCCTTCGTCTGAGTTACCTAGGACACCGAAGGTGAACACCTGGAGCAGCCCCATGTCCGGTCTCTGCAGCCGAAGGGACGCGGCAGGGGAAGGGGGACGCCGTACACAAGCTGCCTGCCTTTTCTTCCTGTCTTCCTTTCTGGAGAGGTAGAGGGGGAAAAGGCAAATGTTAAGAGAGAGGAGAGGGCCCTTCCATTTCCTGCAGCTCCCACAGAAGCGGAGTGCTGGGCCGAGGAAGGGGTCAAATCGTTCAGCTATTTTGTTCTCCTCACCCGGTTGGGCGAGCGCTCTAGCGGCTCCTGGCAGCCCACCGGCCCAAAGAAGGGAATTACAAACTTTCGCCTTGGGAGGAACCGAGGGAGGCGCCTCTGCTCATGCGCACACAGAGAGCGGGGGTGGAGGATAGGGTAGGGGGATGGAGGGGGCGGGAGGCAGCAAGTTGGCGGGGGTGGGGGGGTGAGGGGTGGGTAAGGGGGTGGGGGCTGAGGTACGGGTCCCACCTCCCTAGACGCCTTTTTTGTTTAAGGCAGTGTCTGCGGTCGCAGTAGGGCTTTGGTGCTTCCAGTTCCCAGCGTGGACCGGCGGGTTCACTCCTGGGCGCGCTTCCCGAGCGGAGCGCGTTGGGGAGGGATACGTTCGGGCTGGTCCTAGAGGTAGATGAGCAGGTCTGCGGGCAAAGGAGGCCAGTAGACCTACCGCCGACTCACACATTTACATTTGTAAGAAGTGAGTCACGAAGTGTGCCCAAGGCTAAGAACTCTGGCACCTAGCTCTAGGGGAAGGTGGGTTGGGTTAAGCTATTAGAAAGAGGGTCAACCTGTCTGGTTCTTAGGAACTTTAGCATCGTTTCCCGACATCTCAGGATGAAAGAGAGCTTTGCGTGGGTGCTACATGAGTGGTCTCATATTTCATAGGAAGGATACCATTAGCTGCACATTTTTTCTCATGAATTTATTCTGGACATACCTAATAGTCTCTGCCACCCAGGGCCTCATGGCTGTGAATTATCAGTCTGTCCAAACATACACAAAGTTAATAGCCCACATCTTACCCAAACCCAGGTAAGTTCTTGATTTCCTTTTCCCACCTCAGGGTAGAAAGGTTGACAGTCAGAAAGCTGGAGGTTTTTGATGAGACGCCCTTCTTGTTACTACAAAACTGCTAGTAACTCCACCGTTTGCAAGTGTCGAGGTCAGATGAGGGCTCTAAAGAAGCCTCTCATAGCACTGTGTGGTTAAGTGGGGGTAACATACAGACCCCAAATCTTCCTAAGATCCCAATTCAGTTGCCTTAAAGCTTTCCTTAGTCCTGCCCGGATAAATGTTCCTGGAATGAGGGGAGTGTAAGTCAGTTGTTAGGCTAGTTTGATTGTTTTCCAGCTATCTCAAGAAGGAGTTGAGTGGCTGATTGGTCAGTTTTTAACTTAGCTTCAATTAGTTAGGCCTAGGGAAGTTTATAGCCATTAGACCATAGAATAAACTGTTTTCCGAGTTTAGAAATGTTTATTAATTATTCACCAAATAGCACTTACCTGCTGCAGTTTCCCCAACCTCTCAGATGCTTGGGATTCTCTAGGACTGGCTGCACAGCCTACAGGGCACTGAGAGAGTACCCTACTATTGAAAGGGTCTACTACTACAATGGAGGTCTATAGACATCAAGAGAAAAGTAGTCAAATGCAAACCTCTTTTCTCCTTGCTCAGCTTTTCAGGGCCCTGGACCAAAGTTTTATATTAGCTTTTCATATACCCCAGTTGCAAATGCCATTCCATTCAGTTCCTCTTCTCTGAGACTGTCCTTTGCTGCACTAGCAGACAATCCTCCTGCCACCTGCTCCTGGTCAGTGTCCTCTCTCTTTGCAAAGGATTAGTTGTCTTCAGCACTCTTCAAGAGACAGGCTGCTGTCCTGACCACCTCACTCACCGGAGTCAATTTAATACTATGCAAAAAAAGAAAGGGGGTTATTTGTGTTTGCATGTGGTGCTTGTACACGCCTGGAGGACAGCAGTTGAGGTCCGGTGTCTTTCTGAGTTGTTCTCCTTATTTATTGAGACAGTGTCTCATTGAGTCTGGAGGTCACCTTGTACTTCCCTCCTCTTATCTCCTAAGAGCAATGTGCCCACATAAGAACCTGCTGGATTCCTTCCATCTTTATTGGAAGTGAAAGGAGCCCTGACTTTACTTCAGACACCCCTATCCTCCAGACCTTCCTCTCTGCAGCCCAGGCTCTTGTCCTTGGGTTATCTGTTTCCTCACTAGAGTCCTGCCTGCCTTCATCTCCACTGTCCTACACACACACACACACACACACACACACACACACACACACAACCTGTGGTCCTCTTTAGGGGCATATACTTTAAGACTCCTTTAGTCCTGGCTTCCAGGACACACTTCTGAATGTTTCTTCTTGGACTGGACACTTTTCCGTTTCTCTTGACCATCTCTGGTCCCTTAAACACCAGTGTTCCTAAAGGTTATATCTTCATCATTTCTTTCTCCCATACATGTTCCTTCACATCCAGGGACTCCACCAACTGGCCTTGTTGAATCCACATTTGTCCCCAGTATCTGGCTCAGAATTTGCACCTGGTTTCTCACAGGCCACCAATTAGCTCTGCTTTGCTGATGAATAGATACATAAAATTCGTGCAAAACTGAGCTCATCTCTCCACCCACCCTTAGAGAACAAGATAAGTTATTTCTCATTTGGATTATTTGTGCTATGGTTCACCCCTTACCTCCAGACAGAAACCTAGGCATAGCGCTGGCATGACTAGTAGGGCACAAATTTGGAACTCCTTTATCGTTACAACAGTGACCTCAGAGCACAGGGCTTTCCTGAATGTAACTGTATAAATCACATGTCAATGAAACCAGCTAGCTTGTAAATCATGGATACATCTCCTTTGCCCTCTCCCTTGATCCAGTTGTGAGGTCCTGCTATGATTTCCTAGCAACTAGCTAGCTGCCATGTCCCCGTTGGTATTGTTCTTATTTCCAGATCTTCTCCTCTCCAGTCAGCTCCTCCTTAGCACTCACAGGAGTCTTCAGAGATACAGGCTTGATCATATTATCTCTTCTTCAAAAGCTACAGAGTACTTCTTTATGACTCTCTGCTCATGGGCCCTCTATAATGACTTAGTTGCACTTCCACATAGCTTTTTATACACCCTTTCCTCTTCCAGCACTATGCCTGATGCTGCATATGTGACACAGTGCTATAACTATGTGCTTACGTGCTTATCTCTCTCCCCGGAGACAATAAGGTAAGGACAAGTAAAACACCCCCCCCCCCCCCAACACACACATACTGGCTAGCATACCACCAGGCCCATTATAGATGCTCAGTAAACAGTTTTTATTAAACTGAAGACTAGTCTGTTTTTAAAACAGCCTTAATTCATGTATGTCCACCTCTTAGTTACCTACTGTGAATTTGTTTCTGGTCAGAAAATATCACTGCCCACTTGAATTTGTGTTAGGAATACTTCCAAATTTTACACATGAACAAATTCTTGCAGCATGGATCAAGAACAGAAAGGGAAAACAAGGTAAAAAGAGACTATGATAAATGAAGACCCCATGGGAATAGGAAGAAGCAAAGTGCTAGAGAGGTTCCCAGAAACCCACAAAGATACCTCCACAATAGACTACCGGCAATGGTCGAGAGAAAGCCCGAACTGCCCTACTCTGGTGATAGGATGGCCAAACACCCTAACTGTTGTGCTAGAAATCTCATCCAATGACTGATGGAAGCAGATGCAGAGATCCACGGCCAGGCCCCAGATGGAGCTCCAGGAGTCCAATCGGCGAGAAAGAGGAGGGATTGTATGAGCGAGAGATGTTGAGACCAAGATTGGAAAAAGCACAGGGACAAATAGCCAAACTAGTGGAAACACATGAACTATGAACCAATAGCTGAGGAGCCCCCAAATGGATCAGGCCCTCTGGATAAGTGAGACAGTCGGATTGCTTGAACTGTTTGGGAGGAACCCAGGCAGTGGGACCGGGAACTGTCCTTAGTGCATGAGCTGGCTGTTTGGAACCTGGGGCCTATGCAGGGACACTTTGCTCAGCCTGGGAGGAGGGGACTGGACCTGCCTGGACTGAATCTACCAGGTTGAGCTGAATCCCCAGGGGAGTCCTTGCCCTGGAGGAGATGGGAATGGGGAAGGGGGAGCCTGAAGGGAGGGCAGGGGGGTGGGGGGAAGGGTGGGAGGAGGGAGGACAGGGGAATCTGTGGCTGATATGTAAAATTAAATCAAATTACAAGATAAAAAAATACAGATTAATAATTAGTCTTTTCTGATAGTTAAACTTATAGTCATGTTAAGTTTTCTAGGTATACATAGATATAATTTAATTAGGTAGATAATCTTCACACACTTTAAAGACCTACAGAATATGGCATTTAAAATGTTTTAAAAACTTAGACTTTCTGAACAGTGAGACACATCTGCTCCTGGCAGCACCGATTTACTTCAAAGCAAAAGATGAGCATCAAAGACACTCTGTATGGAGTTTATCTTCTTCTTGGAAAAAAATAACCATTTGGGAAAGAAACTGTTCTTGCCTGGACTGCTTAAAAAATGTATTGACTGGATATGCAGGACCCATAGGAAGATAACCACTGAACTTTGCTTGGCAAAATGCTCCTTCAGGTTCCTGCTTCACAGAGGAAACTGCCAGACATTTTACAGGACACAGAGAGAAGTGACTGAGAGTCTCTAGGCCTGTGGGTTGAAGACAGATGCCCCAACTTTACAGAGGAACTTTGGATGACTGTCCAGGCTGCCAGCTGTCTCTGTCTACTCTTGCAAGACTCCCAAAAGTTGCTTGTGTCCTTTTCCCATTTGTCAGGTAATATTATATCCTTCTAAGGTCTTTGATGTAGTTGAAGACTAGACAGTTATAATTTCCTTAGTTATGATAAAAGATAAGTTAGATATGAAACCTTAGACTCACAAATATAGGATAGATAGGATATCTTCCTTAATTTTGCCAAATACAAATAGACTAGATATTATAAATAGACTAGATATTGTAACTATAATTCTTGCTTGATAATTGTTATATGTAATTTTACTATGTTAAAGTTAAAATCCTTTTTGAAAAAAAACGAAAAGGGGAAGTGCTGTGAATATCTGTATGCTGTGAATGTGTTGCTCTGATTGGTTGATAAATAAAATGCTGATTGGCCAGTAGCCAGGCAGGAAGTATGGTATAGGTGGGATAAGCAGAAAGGAGAATGCTGGGAAGTGGAAGGCTGAGTCAGGAGAAGCTGCCAGCTGCCGCCACCATGAGGAGTAAGATGTAAAGTTACCGGCAAGCCCTGAGTCGTGTGGCAAGGTATAGATTTATAGAAAAGGGTTAATTTAAGATATAAGAACTGGATAGCAAGAAGCCTGAGCCATTAGGCCAAACAGTTTAAATAATAAAAAAAAATTCTTGCAGTGTATTATATTTTATGCAACTTCCTTGATTTCTGAAGATGTTGTAAGTTCAGGAATGGATGTCTTGTTAGTAAGCCTGCTCAGGGCTTCACTCATGTTCACTCATACTCACCTGCCTCCATCCCTGGAGAGCTCTCTGATTGGGAATGGCAGATGGAATTGCAAATTATTGGCTATTTGTCTCAAAGAATGTGGGACAGTTATTTCCTGGAGGCATTTATTATTTCCCCTTGAAAATCTTCCACCAAGAATCATTTTCAAGGTCGTCTTCATTTCACAGTATTTAAATGCCAAGTATGTGTCTCATCTTACATTCTGATTAACAGTGAAGCATCAAGGACTTTGCATTCAAGACTTTGATCTTCAGATCGGAAAACCTAACTATTTATATAAGCTTGTTCTCAAAAAAAGTATTGGATTTTTACTGCTTTGGAAATTAAATTGAAGTGTGTTTCTAGAGATTCAGAATTGATATCTCTCTCTCTCACACACACACACACACACACACACACACACACACATACACAAGTTCTTAGGTCTTGCATGTCTATTTTTAGAAAAAATATGAATAATCACACTTTATTTGGCTAAGGAGAAAAATAACCAACACCACCTGACTTAGTTAATTTCAGGAATACAGAATTTCACTTACAAACCAATTCTTGTGTATTGTAGTTCTTACAACTTCCTTGGTTTCTGAACATGTTACAGGTTTGGGAGGCAACAGTCAGATGTCACAGGTACCTTTGTGCATACCCCTTCTTTGTGCATATGGTTTGAGGTATTTTAAAAGAGAATGTCTTCCATAGGCTTAAGTATTTGAATACTTGGTCCCCAGTTGATAGCACTGTTTGGGGAAGTTTAGGAAGTATGGCCTTGCTGAAGGAAATATGTCACTAGAGATGAGCTTTGAGATTTCATAACCTCATCCCATTTCTAGTTCCCTTTCTCTGCTTCCTGATTGGATTTGAAGATGTGATCTTTTAGCTTCCTGCTCCTAACACCATGCCTGTGTTGTTGCATACTTCCTCATCATGACAAACTCTTACCACTGGAACTATAAGCCCAAATAAACTCTTTCTTCTATAAGTTGCCTTGGTCATGGTGTTTTATCACAGCAAAGGAAAAGTAACTACTATGTCCCTTTTATTCCATGCAGATCACTACTCCACCATGTTTTACAAAATGGCCTTGTCCCTGGGAACTCTTTGAAGGCAAAGTCTGTATTTTGTTTAATGTTGTATTCCTATCAGGGAAGTGTTTCTAGTATGCAATAGATATTGAATAGCGTTTGTTGGATGAATAAATACACTGAATACTCTTTCTTTCACTGCTTAGAGATCACACAGGCACATTACTGTCATCCTCCATCATATAGAAAGTATAGACGGGTCATGGCATGCAGTGTCTCAAACTTTATAATAGAAGTTGTTTTTGTGCTTGTGTTTTATATCAAGTCTCTCTTCCTCTGGCAATTTCCCTTGGATAACCTTGAGGTACTAGTCCTCTTCATTTCAGCCCAAATGTTCCAATGGTGTTCAGCCATTATGACCTTCATTCTTCCAGAGATTGGTTCAGAGATGGCTGTGAAACTCACATTTTCCAGTTACAGTGACTCTGAAATTGTGTATGTGTGTGAATTCCTAGGAAGAAACTCTCTCTTAGTCCTGTAACTTAGAGTTTTGTAGCTGTCATTCTGCAAAGATGGGGGCTGCTTGAGCTTGGAGTTAACACTGAAGAAAGCAGAGGATGTATCTTTTTTTTTATAATAAAAAAAAGTTTGTTTATTTATTTATTTATTTATTTTGATGTGCATTGGTGTTTGGCCCATATGTATGTCGGTGAGAGTGTTGGATCTTTTGGAACTGGGGTTACAGACAGTTGTGAGCTGCCATGTGGGTGTTGTGAATTGAACCTGGGTCTTCTAGGAAGAGCAGCCAGTACTCTTAACTGTTGAGCCATCTCTCCAACCCCTAAAAGGTATATCTTAAGGATCACCTTAAGGTGTCTTGATTCAGCTGTACCTGAAGTCAGATTCTTCCCTCAACTGCTTAGTATTTTTGGATGTATAGCATGAGTGAGGAACAAATTTGGTCTTAACTTAGGATTTAAGCAGCTTTCTTTTACTGCAATGGAGCAGAGTTTATACTGTCTGAAGCTGTCAAACCTTTATTTAATGAATTAATTAATTTTATTTATTTATTTATTACTTTTTTTTTGGTTTTTTAAGACAGGGTTTCTCTGTGTAGTTTTGGTGCCTGTCCTGGATCTTGCTCTGTAGACCAGGCTGGCCTGGAACTCACTGAGATACTCCTGGCTCTGCCTCCCGAAGTACTGGGATTAAAGGCGTGCACCACTGCTGCCCAGCCTGTCTAACTTTTATTAACACTTCCTTATAAATGGCTGTCTATCTACAGAGCATTGCAAAAGAGGTATCTCAATTGAGAGTACCCAAGTCTGTACAAGAATGCTTTAAGACAGTCACTAAAGTGGACATTTAGATATCATCCAAGCTTTTCAGGCTTTTGCAAGTCTGCACACCAATTGCATTTCACTTCCCACAAAGATGGCAAGATCCAGTCTGGAATAACTTTCTTTTCTTTTTTTTTTTTTTTTTAAAGACCGATTGATTGATTGATTGATTGGTGCATCTGTGTGAGTGAATGTGCATTTATGTGTGCTAGTGCTGGAACTTATGTGCTCATATGGACTCTACTTTGTAGAAATTAGAAGAGGGTGCTTGTGTCCTGTCACTCTCCACCTGTTTATTTGAAGCAAGGTCTCTCTCAATCTCTCTCTCTCTCTCTCTCTCTCTCTCTCTCTCTCTCTCTCTCTCTCTCTCTCTCTCTCTCTCTCCTTTTCTCTCTGAACTCAGAGCTGACATTTTCTTGCTAGGTAGGAAATTATCAGGCCCTAGTAATCCCCTTGTCTTGGCCCTGGGCAGAGCTGAGGTTACAGGGGTGGGCTGGAGTTGAATTGATGTGTAGATCCTGGTCCTCATAAGGCACAATAAGCTGAGCCATTTCTCCAGCCCATTTTCACTTCTTCTATGACAGTGAATTCCACCAACTTTCCCTGCCCCAAAGTTATAATCTTAACGTTCAGCAAGAACACCACAGAAACCATATAAATGGGGCAAGTTTCTTCAGTTCACTGTTTACTCTTTGTTTATGGATTTGAGTACCTGGTTGCTAAGTTGGCTCTTTAAAAATAAGTCACAGAGACTGATGTCTCAGGTAGGGCTAGAAAGCTGTAGGAAGCTTTTTTAGGGAAACTTTAAAAAGTGGATTCGTAAGGATTAACATAAATGTAGCTAGCTAAACACTTAAGACATGAATATAGCCATCAGCTCTAGCTTCATGTGCTCTGGATTCTATCTTTGCTTTTATTCATGAATGACTCACCATATTTACTGAAAAACACCCTTAGAAAATTGAACAAGCAGCTAATTATTAACTATGTGGTGGATGCTAAAATTTACAGAGGAAAGCAAATTAAAATGAAGTTTAGTGGCTTCATCTTTTAAAACAATCCAACTAAATTTTTATTTTAAAGGTAGTTTCCAAAAATTTTATTTGGGTTGTTGGGACCTGCCTTTTCCAGCTCTGTAAGATGCTAAAACCCATAAAAGGCAGAGAAAAAGATGCCAATTGTCCTTATTCCCATATCTAAAGTTTTAATTTTTCCTTTACTTTGTTTTTTAATCCAGACTTTGTCTTTATTTGAAAGGTTAAGAGCAGGCTTTCCATGTGCACCTGAACCCTCCCATGCCTCCCCACTGCTCCAAGTGCACAAAGTGAGTCCTAAGGAATGCAAAGACTTAAAAAAAAAAAAATTCTGCCTATGGTTTAAACTAGTTGGATTCAGGGCATGTCTTTGTATCAGATGCTCAAAGTGACAGGTTGTAACAAAAAGAGTAGATTAGACTGCCATAGAGTTCTGGGTTGTTAATTATTACCTGGGGTCATTCAGTCTGGCTTTCATTAGCAAGCTGAACAGTCTGTTAACTATTTGTGGTTTATAGCAGAACAGATTATAATTCCCAGTCTAGTACTTGTTCCCTGGGAAAAACAACATCTTTGCCCTGAGTGTGCTTCTGAAGTGATGGCAATATTAGTAGAAGCCATGTCCTCTCTCAGGCAATGGCAGGCCTGCCCCACCTCTGCCATAATGCCTTTGGCCTTCTAGATGAGTTAAGGCTCTAACCACAGTACACCTGAAAGAAAGGGCTATCACTCTGGAAAGAGCATTGATTTCCTCACAGGTGCCCTGCTTGTTCCTGCTAAGGCTGTTAATCAGATTGAGGGAGGCCAGCCCACCTGAGCCCAGTGGCCCATTTTTAATCGCATCAGAAAACAGTCACTGCTATGTTTCACTCCAGAATTACATTTTAGTTATCCATTCTTCAGTTGAGGACATCTAGATTGCTTTCAGTTTTTTACTTTTTTAAAATTTATTTTTTTAATTTTATATGCATTGTTGTTTTTGCCTGTATGTATGTCTGTGTGAAGGTTTCAGGAGTTACAGACAATTGTTAGCTGCCATATAGGTACTAGGAATTGAATCTGGGTCCTCTGGAAAAGCAATCAGTGCTCTTAGCCGCTGAGCCATCTCTCCAGCTCCCCAGTTTCTGACTAGTATGAATAAAGCTGCTATGAACATAGTTGAGCAAGTGTCCTTGTGATAGGATGGAGAAACCTTTGGAGTTGTAAACCAGGAGTGGTATAGCTGGGTCTTAAGTTAGATTGATTTCCAGTTTTCTGAGAAACCACCATATTGATTTCCAAAGTAGCTGTATAAATTTACATTCCCACCAGCAGTGGAGGAGTGTTCCTCTTGCTCCACATCCTTACCAGCATGAGCTTGTGTTTTTGATCTTAGCTATTCTGACAGGTGTAAAATGGAATCTCAGAGTCATTTTGATTTGCATTTCCCTGATAGCTAAGGATGTTCAACTTTTCTTTATGTGTTTCTCAGCCATTTTAGATTACTCGATTGAGAATTCTCTGTTTAGATCTGTGCCTCATTTTTTAATTGGATTATTTAGTTTGTTGATGTCTAGTTTCATGAGTTCTTTATATAATTTGAAAACTAGCACCCTGTCAGATGTGGAGTTGGTGAAAATCTTTCCCCATTCTGTGGGCTGCCATTTTGTCCTGTTGATGGTGTCCTTTGCCTTACAGAAGATTTTCAGTTTCATGAGGTCTCATTTATTAATTGTTGATCTTAGTGGATGTATTATTGGTGTTCTGTTCAGGAAGTTGTCTCCTGTCCCAATGCATTTAAGGCTATTCACCAATTTCTCTTCTATTAGGTTTAATGTATCTGGTTTTATGTTGAGATCTTTGATCCTCTTGGACTTAAGTTTTGGGCAGAGTAATAGATATAGATTTATTTGCATTCTTCTGCATGTCAACATCCAGTTATACCAGCATCATTTGTTGAAGATGCTTTCTTTTTTCCATTTTATATTTTTGGCTTCTTTTATCAAAAATCAGGTGTCCATAGGTGTGTGTTTTTACATCTCAGTCTTCAATTCGATTCCATTGATCATCATGTATATTTTCATGCCAATACCATGAAGTTTTTATTACTAGAGCTCTGTAGTACAGCCTGAAATCAGGAATGGTGATACCTCCAGAAGTTCTTTTACTGTATAGGATTGTTTTAGCTATTCTGGGTTTTTTGTTTTTCTATATGAAGTTGAGTATTCTTTCAAGTTCTGTAAAGAATTTTGTTGGAATTTTGATGGGGATTGCATTGAATCTGTAGATTGCTTTTGGTAGGATGACCATTTTTATTGTGTTTTTTGTTTGTTTGTTTTCTTAAGACAGGGTTTCTCTTTGTAACAGCCCTAACTGTCCTGGAACTTACTTTGTAGATCAGGCTAGTCTCGAACTCACAGAGATCCACCTGCCTCTGCCTCCTGAGTGCTGGGTATAAAGGCATGTGCCACCATGCCCGGCTTCATTTTTACCATGTTAATCCTACCAATCCATGAGCATGGGAGATATTTCCATTTCCTGATATCTTCTTCAATTTCTTTCTTCAAAGATTTAAAGTTTTTTTTTGTTTTTTTGTTTTTTTTTGGTTTTTCGAGACAGGGTTTCTCTGTGTAGCTTTGCGCCTTTCCTGGAACTCACTTGGTAGTCCAGGCTGGCCTCGAACTCACAGAGATCCGCCTGGATCACAGGTCTTTCACTTGCTTGGTGTGTTAGAGTTTTTATTGCTGTGAAGAGACACCATGACTATGGCAACTCTTATAACGGAAAAACATTTAATTGGGGGTGGCTTACATTTTCAGAAGTTTAGTCGGTTATCATCATGCTACAACGTGGTGGTGTGCAAGCAGACATAGTGCTGGAGAAGGATCTGAGAGTCCTACATCTTGACCTGCAAGCAACAGAAAGTGGTCTGAGTATCGTACTTAGCATACCTTGAGCATAGGAGACCTCAAAACCTGCCCCACAGTGACACACTTCCTCCAACAAGGCCATACCTACTTTAGCAAGGCCACACATCCAAATAGTGCCACTTCCTATGAGCTTATAGGGACAAATTACATTTAAGCTACCATACTTGGTTAGAGTTATCCCAAGATATTTTATATTATTTGTGGCTATTATGAAGGGTATTGTTTCCCTGATTTCTTTCTCAGCCCATATTTCATTTGTATAAAGGAGAGATACTGATTTTTTTTTATTTAATCTTGTATCTAGTCATTTTGCTGAAGGTGTTTATCAGTTGTAGGAGTTCCCTGGTAGAATTTTTGGGGTTACCTATATATACTATTATATCATCTGCAAATAGCAATACTTTGACTTCTTCCTTTGCAATTTGGATCCCCTTGGTCTCCTTCAGTTGTCTTACTGCTCTAGATAGAATTTCAAGTACTATACTGAATAGATATGGAGAGAGTGGACAGCCTTGTCTTATTCATGATTTTAGTGGAATTGCTTTGAGTTTATCTTAATTTGATGTTGGCTGTTGGCTTGGTGTAAATTGCCTTTATTATGTTAGGTATGTTCCTTGTATCCCTGATCCCCAAGACTTTTATCCTGAAGGAGTATTGGATTTTGTCAAAGTTTTTTTCTGGTATCTACTGAGATGGTATGTTTTTTTTCCCTTTCAGATTGTTTATATGATGGATTACATTGCCAGATTTTTATATGTTGAAACATTTCTGAATCTCTAGGATGAAGCCTAGTTGATCATGGTGACTGGTCTTTTTGATGTGTTCTTGGATTCAGTTTTTGAGTATTTTATTGAGTATTTTTGCTTTAATGTTCGTGAGGGAAAGTGGTCTATAATTCTTTCTTTGTTGAATATTTGTGTGGTTTAAGTATCAGGGTGACTGTAGCATTATAAAGTGAATTTGGGAATGCTCCTTCTGTTTCTGTTTTGTGCATTAATTTGAAGAGTATTGATATTAGCTCTTTGTTGAAAGTCTAGTAGAATTCTGCAATCAAACCGTCTGGCCCTGGGCATTCTTTTGGTTGGGAGATTTTTAATGACTGCTTCTATATCCTTAGGGGTTATAGGTCTATTTAAATTCTTGATCTGATTCTGATTTAACTTTGGTAAGTGGTACCTATCAAGAAAATTGCCCATTTCTTTTAGATTTTCCAATTTTGTGGAGTACAGGTTTTTGAAGTATGACCTAATGATTTTTGGATTTCCATGGTGTCTGTTATGTCCCCCTTTTCATTTCTGATTTTGTTAATTTTGATATTCTCTCACTATCTTTTAGTTAGTTTGGATAAGGGTTTGTCTATCTTATCGATTTTTTTTCAAAGAACCAACTTTGTGTTTCATTGCTCTGTGCTGTTCTCTTTGTTCATTGGTTTCAGCCTCAGTTTGATTATTTCCTGCTGTCTGTTCTTCCAAAATGAGTTTGCTTTTTTTGGTTCTAGAGATTTCAGATGTGCTGTTAAGTTGCTAGTAGGAAATCTCCAAATTCTTTGTGGAGGCACTTAACACTATGAACTTTCCTCTTAGCACTGCTTTCATTGTGTCCCCATAAGTTTGGGTATGTTGTGCATTTATTTTCATTGGATTCTAGGATGTCTTTAATTTCTTTCTTTATTTCTTCCTTGTCCCAGTGGTCATTCAGTAGAAAGATATTCAGTTTCCATGAGTTTGTAGACTTTCTGTTGTTGTTGAAATTCAGCTTTAATCCATGGTGGTCTGATAGGATGTAGGGGGTTATTTCAATTTTCTTGTATTTGTTGAGACTTGCTTTGTGACTGAATATGTGGTCAGTTTTGGAAAATGTTTCATGAGGTACTGAGAAGAAGGTATATTCTTTTGTGTTTAGGTGAAATGTTCTGTAGATATCTATTAAGTCCATTTCATTCATAATGTCTGTTAGGTCTATTATTTCTCTGTTTGGTTTTTGTCTGGATGACTTGTCCAATGGTGAGATTGGGATATTGAAGTCTCCCACTATTAATGTGTGAGGTTCGATGGGTGATTTAAGCTTTAGTAATGTTTCTTTTACAAATGTGGGTGCCCTTGCATTTGAGGCATAGATGTTAAGAACTGAAACATCATCTTGGCGGATGTTTTCCTTGATGAGTATGAAATGTCTTTCCCCATCTTTTTTGATTAATTTTGGTTTAATATCTATTCTCTTAGCTATTAGAATAGCTATACCAGCTTGCTTGTTCATTTGCTTGAAATGTCTTTTTCCAGTTCTTTACTCTGAAGTAATGTCTATCTTGGATATTGAAGTGTGTTTCTTTTATGCAGCAAAAGGATGGGTCTTGTTTTTGTACCCATTCTGTTACCCTGTGTCTTTTTATTGGGGAATCGAGACCATTGATATTGAGAGATATTAATGACCAATGATTGTTAATTCCAATTATTTAGTTGTTGTTGTTAGGGGTGGTTTTGTGTGTGTGTGTGTGTGTGTGTGTGTGTGTGTGTGTGTGTTTCCCTTCTTTGGGTTTTGTTGATGTGGGATTATTTACTTCCTGTGTTTTCATGGATGTAGTTAAGCTCCTTGGGATGGAGTTTCCTTCTGGTATCTTCTGTAGGGCTGGATTTATAGATGGATATTGTTTAAATTTGACTTTGTCATGAAATATCTTGTTTTCTCCATCTATGGTGATTGAAAATTTTGCTAGGTATAGCAGTCTGGGCTGGCATCTGTGGTCTCTTAGAGTCTGCAGGACGTCTATCCAGGCCCTTCCGGCTTTTTGAGTCTCCCCTGAGAAGTCAGGTGTAATTCTTCTAGGTCTGCCTTTATATGTTACTTGGCTTTTTTCCCTTGCTACTTTAAATATTCTTTCTCTGTTCTGTGTGTTTAGTGTTATGTAACAAGGGGACTTTCTTTTCTGGTCCAATCTATTTGGTGTTCTGTAAGTTTCTTGTACCTTCATAGGCATGTCCTTCTTTAGGTTAGGGACATTTTTTTCCATGATTTTGTTAAAAATATTTTCTGGGTTTTTGAGCTGGGATTGTTCTTCTTCTTCTATTGTTATCATTCTTAGGTTTGGTCTTTTAATAGTGTCCCAGATTGCCTAGATGTTTTGTGTTAGGAATTTTTTAGATTTAACATTTTCTTTGACAGATGAATCTATTTCTTCTATCATATCTTCAATGCATAAGAGTCTCTTGTCCAGCTCTTGTATTCTGTTGGTGATGCTTGCATCTATCATTCTTGTTTGCTTATTTAGACTTTTTCCATTTCCAGAATTCTCTCAGTTTGTGTTTTCTTTATTGCTTTTATTTCCATTTTCAGGTCTTGAACAGTTTCCTTTGCCTGTGTATTTGTTTTCTCTTGGCTTTCTTGGCATTCTTTAAGGGATTTATTGATTTCCTCTAATTTTTTGATTGTCCTTTCCTAAATTTCTTTAAGTTTTTTTTTCATTTCCTCTTTAAGGACCTTTATCATCTTAATAAAGTTGTTTTTAAGATTTTTTGTTGTGCTTCAGCTGCTTTGGAATACTCAGGTCTTGCTGTCATAGGATCGATGGGCTCTGGTGCTGCCACATTGCCCTGACTGTTGTTGATTGTGTTCTTACATTGGCATTTAGGCATCTGGGTTTGGATTGATTACAGCTGTAGGTACTGATTTTTGAGTTTGTCTTTGTTGGATGGCTGTTTTGTTTCTTAGTTTCTGTTTCCTCTTCAGTCTTTTGGTTTATGGTCTGGATTTCTGGAGGCTGGTGTGACCTCTGATCCAGTAGGGAGTCTCTGTCCAAGTTGGGGCTGAACTTCTGGCAGCTAGCTTGGCCTTTGGTGTAGCAGGAGTTCTCTGCCTGAGTTGGGGGTGAGATATAGTGATGAGGAGGGAAGTAGGAATTGTGGGTACTGATTGGAGGGGGTCTGCTGGTGGGCTGTCTATCTGTGGTTCTGGTGACAGATGTGGTCTCTGGTCCTACAGGGAGTCTCTGCATGAGTTCACCTTTCTGTTTTTTTGTTTTTTGTTTTTCTTTGGTTGCTTGACATGCACCTATTCTTCTGACTGGTGTGGTCTGCACTTGAGCAGGGTAAGGCTGCCTGAGTTGAGGGCAGGGGCTTGGCAGCCAGGTGGACAGTGAGGTGGAGTGAGGGCAGTGGAATGGGTCTTTGGGGACCTAATCTAGAGAGTGGGGCAGTTTAGCTGGCAGGCAGGTCCCTCACCTGCTCTTCTGATTCAGTATTTTTGTTTTTAAGCAAGGAGAATGTATTTGTCTGAACTGGTAGTCAAAGAAAAATTTTAACAACAAAGTTTGTTTTGAAGTAGAATATTTGTCATACATTGAAGAAAGTGGGCTGAAGTACTAAGCTGCAGTTCTTTCTCTGAAACAAAAATCCAAAGGCCCATGAAATTCAAATGCATCAGTCATTAGTGAGAAGTGCCCTCACATCCATGTTCCTCAGTTTTCTTATCAGTGAAACAGTACAAAGTTTAGACTCCTTTATCAGCATGCAGGTCTTTGAAATCTGATACATTTCCTGTCTATCAGCCTCCCTTCCCACCCAGCTCTAGCTCAATCATCTGCAAGTAGTATTCACCGCTTGCAAAACTAGAACCCTGCTTTTGATTCCCCTAATTCTTTTCATTTAAAATATCTTCTTTCTTTCCAAGCCAGTTTTTCCTTATTCCACAGCCAGCTTAGCACTGATGGCTCTTCACATGTGGAACCTTCTCAATCCTACCCCAGGCATAGAAAGGACTTGGTCACATGCTAATTGGAGAGAAACTTTCTGAACAGTTTTAGAACAAATGAGCTGTAAATCCAGGCCTCTTAACCTCTGCTACTCACTGTTATGTCCCCGGCACTAGCACAGAGCACAGTACACTGTGTGCAGTGAGTGTCTGCTAACTTAACAAGTATGGTATGGATACGGTTTTTCTGTGTGTTATATTTTAAGTGCCATGGGAACATATTAGAATAGCCAGCATATATGAGGTCCTGACAGATGCTTATCAGGTAATTGTTGAGAGCATTCAGGATAAGGAACTAAATACCCATTGAGCATTTGGAGAAGTCATTGACAGATGAGTCTTTCACCAGAATTCATCATGGCAATACACATGAACACTTTTAAATGCACAGAGCACATTCACTTTTTGTAGTAGGATATACAAATGACAATTATTTTGCTCTACTCTGATTTAGATACATGGAATACTAATGTTTAAACTATGAATTCAACATAAATTTGTACAGTGACTGCTTGGTACTATAACGAAGAGAGTATAATCTCTGTGAAGGCTACTAAGAAGTTACCCAACTAGTCATGTTGGAGCTCAAGTGGTGGCAGTTCAATGGTAAGTTAACATCCCCAGATATTAGCTGCTTTATCTGCAACGAGGTTCATAAGGACAATAGTGTAAACAGTTATTGACAAGATTAAACTATGCTTCTCTGGAAGGCAATCTGAAATACATATTAATTTAAAATACTCCGGATCTGATAGGAAAATGCACCAGACTATGCCTACAGTATTATTTCAGTACAGAAAAACTGGAAATAATACAAAATGTCTCTCCCTGGGGGCTCATATAAAATAACTAAGTAATAAGATATTCAACAGTTGCCTAGACATATAGGACCTGTTTCTTTAAGAGGAGAAATAGTTTCTAATAGTAGAAAATCCTTAATTCATAATGGAGTAAAAAACCACTTATGGTGTCTTAATTAGGGTTTCTATTGCTGTGAAGAGACACCATGATCACAGCAACTCTTATAAAGGAAAACATCTAATTGGGGTGGGTTACATTTTTCAGAGGTTTAATTCATTATCATCATAGTGCTGGAGAAAGATGCTGAGAGTCCTACATCTTGACACATAAGCAACAGGAAATGGTTTGCCACACTGAGCACAGCTTGAGCATTGGAGACCTCAAAGCCCACCCCCTTAGTGACATACTTCCTCAAAAGGTCACACCTATTCTAACAAGGTCATATCTCCTAATAGTGTCACTCCTTATGAGCATGGGGGCCAATTACATTCAAGCTTCCATACATTTGGAGGAGTTAAGAGTACTTACTGCTCTTCCAAAAGGCCCAAGTTCTGTTCCCAGTATTAAATGTAACTCTGGGGGATCTGATTGCTTTCCTTTGGCCTCCACAGGTACCCACATACAGGTAGCATATGCAAACATAGACTCATAATAATTAAAAGAAACAAACAAAACCTTGCTGGGTGGTGGTGGCACATGACTTTAATTCTAGCACTTGGGAGGCATAGGCAAAGGGATCTCTATGAGTTCAAGACCAGCCTGGTCTACAGAGTGAGTTCCAGGACAGCCATGGCTCCACAGAGAAACCCTGTCTCAAAAAACAAACAACCAAACCAAACCAAAACAAAACGAAAAATCCAAAAAACCTAAATGAAGAAATCAAGCTTTCTAATGTTCTCTTAAAAATGCTAGTACTTTTTAATAAAAATTTGAGTTTGAATATGGAGTGTTATGGTCTGTTTTGGTTTGAATAAAATGTTAAAAGTAGCTATGATTGATTTTTGATAACCAAATTCCTTCATTCTTATATTCCAGTCTAATGGACATAGTAAAAAATGCCTTCTAAGTGTGTAAAAACAGCTTAGGAACTCTACTACACCCAAGGCTGCACCTGATAACCAGATCCCAATGACATCACTCACTCAAGATAACCAGACACAGTCCTAAAACCCCATGACGCCCATTGGACAATATACATAAGCAGAGACCAAGAACAATGCTTTGCTCTGCATATCTGGAGACATGCCACCTTGATCTGCCCTATAACTGGAGAATCTCCCCTGTGATCCTGACCCCTCCCATTAGAGACTTCTGCTAGAGACTAAACCTGACCTTCAGCTAAGTACCTCACACAGGTGAGCAGCCTTAGGGAGATAGGCTTAGGACATTAGTTAGGAATTTAGAGTGTGAACCTTGTGTGATGACCCTCAATATAATAAAATACAACTTTTGTTATACTAACTATGCATATCTACCTTTTTGCTCCCAACACAGTCAAAATATAGAAAGTTTTGTTTAGAGCAGAGACAGGTTTTTCTCCTGCTCCACTAAATGTGTTAATGTAAATATTCAAATCTTTCACATAGTATTGCTCCCCAAAGGGGGTTAATAGGTTTTCTATTTTTTTAAGGAAATAAAGTTTAGAAACATCTATATATTTCTATATATTTGCTCTTTAGCCATCTGAACAGTGGAAGAATGCAGTCAAAATGATTTGAAAAAGAATGATGATTATTCTAAATATCTGGGGCTAGGGTGTAACTCAATAGTAGAGCACTTGCTTGACATACATGAGACCTTGAGCTTAATCCCCAACATGACAAAACATATATACACACAAAATCCCCAAACTTATATCAATTATATCTAAAGAGATTGATATTCTAATACTGACTTATGAGAAATGTTAATTTCCTGTTTCCAGTGAAAGCAACTGTATTCTTAATCCTGACTACTCCAACTTTTCCATTCATGCTTTGCCGTCTTTAAACGAGTCACAGTGCAGCAAGACTGACACAAAACTGAACCTGGACATCATAAAGATCCTCGTCTGTTTATCTCTCGATACAGAATGTTTATACAGCTTTCCCAAACTTTGAGTTTTTCCCATGGCACAAATCTTAGGAATTCCCAAACACTGGCTTGGTTGTCAGATTTACAGGCTCCATGTAACTTCTATTTCTAATTCTTTCCAGAGAGTTCACAAGAAAGAGATACTCTTAGTTGGCTCAATAAACTGAGACTCAAGAGTTAGATTCTTTCATAGAGTCATAATCTGGATTTCTGTTTGGGTTTTTAGAAAGTCCTAGAGATTTGTGGTATATGATACATAGCTACTGTTCTTTTCTATTTGTTTGTTTGTTTGTTTGTTTTTCAAGACAGGGTTGCTTTATGTAGCTCTGGGTGTCCTGGAATTCGATTTGTAGATTATGCTGTCCTCAAACTCACAGAGATTCCCCCCTACCTCTGCCTCCCAAGTGCTGGGATTAAAGGCATGTGTCACCTTGCCCAGCCAGAGCCACTGGTTTAAACAAGTATTTCTTTTAGTAATTATGTGTGTGTAAATGTGTGTGTATAGTTTTCCTGCATAATCAAATAGATTTTATTGAAGCAATACATTCTGTAACATAACACTTGATAATTTTGCTGTCTTTGTTATTTTAAGTGGAAGCCCATTTTTAAAAACTGCGTGGAGTGTTTTGAGGAATCTTAAAATAATTTCATCAAATGTGTTTAATAACTTAAAACTATATGTACCTTTGCTCAGTTGCCTATTCTCTAAAGACATACTGATCTCAAAAGATCATACAATTTTATTCAGTTATATTTCAAAGATAAAACCTTTCTAGTTGGTTAGCTTGTGTGCTATTTCTCTTTTTTGAGAACTACTTTATCAAGTATGGGAGCTGGAGAGATGACTCAGCTGTAAAGAGTGCTTGCTACTGCTCTTCAGAGGACCTGAGTTTGGTTCCTAGCTCCCGTGTCAGGTGTCTCACAAACACTTCTAACTCCAGTACCAGGGTATTCAACATCCTCTTCTGACCTCTGTGGGTAAACACACACACACACACACACACACACACACACACACACACACACACACACACACAAATAAAATTAAAATATAATTACTTTCTGTGAAATTCATCACATGTTCAAAATACTTAACTTACAACATTGGTCATTTATATAAAGAAATTAGTAGCTTTAAGAAAATCTTACAAGTACATGTAAATATAAGCCTTTATCTTTATAAATGTCTTTAGATATGTTCTTTAATTTTCTCTTAGCCGCATGGGGCAATCTGTTTTTGAATGGAAGCTGCTGGAATGGAAAGGAAAAGCTCTCCATCCTTTCAGCTAAATAAACTCAACCCAGGAAGTACAGCTGGTGCCTGTCTGAGGCCATGACCTTCCTCAGGGACAACTCACCCTAATTTATGGTCAAGTGAGCTGGAAAATAGCAACAGTGTTTAACTTAACATAGGGAGCTGTGAAGGATGACTCGGTGCTAAGGGAAGAGGCTAGATCTGGGAGCAAGAGTGAGGAGTTGTGTGTACTTGGTTGGGAAACTAGAGGAAAGAATTAAAAAAAAACTACTATAGTTATTATATCAACACCATCATCATCATCATTGTGCTGTGTATAGTATATGTGTATAGTATATGTATTATATATGTGTGTATTGAGCCTAGGACTTGCAAGTGTACTGAGTCATATCCTCAGCCCCAAGAGAAAGGATATTGTCAAATTTTATCTATCTATCTATCTATCTATCTATCTATCTATCTATCTATCTATCTATCCATCTTCTATTTATTTTTGCAATGCTGGGAGCTGAACCTAAGGCTGGTGCTAGGGAAGTGTTCTAACAATGAGCTATATTCTGAGCCCTAGAAGAGAAGATTTTTAATGGCTCCTGTAAAGCATAGCTTCTTAAATTGTGGGTTTCAACCCCATGTAAGTCATGTAACTGAATGTTGTCATCACTGCAGGCTTTGTTCTGAACATGCAGCATGTGCAGTTTTACTGCACTTCGTCACACTCTGCAAGGCCAAGAAATGATCCCTTGAACACCTTGACAGATTTCAGATTGATGTGCATCTCAAATTGCAATGTTTTTTGTTTTGTTTTGTTTTTTTACTATATGTACATATTTTCCTCACATTTATTCATATGTGTACATATTCACATGCACGACACAGCATACCTCCACAGTACATGTGGAGGTCAAAAGACAGTTTTCATGATTCAGTTCTCTTTTGCTACTGTGTGGGAACCAGGGATCCAACTCAGGTAGTCAGGCTTGGCAGCTTTACAGGCTGACCTCCTCCACAGCCTCATACATAAGTCTTCCATCTTTATTTGTTTTGTTTTGTTTTTTTTTGTTTTTTTGTTTTTTCGAGACAGGGTTTCTCTGTGGAGCTTTGCGCCTTTCCTGGGACTCACTTGGTAGCCCAGGCTGGCCTCGAACTCACAGAGATCCGCCTGGCTCTGCCTCCCGAGTGCTGGGATTAAAGGCGTGCGCCACCACCGCCCGGCTAGTCTTCCATCTTTAAAGAAACATAATGGTTTAATTATAGAAATAAAGACCTTTGCCATTTTTCTTCCTCATTCTTCAGCATGTGAGTAACGATTTGTTCAAATTTGAATTGTATTTCTTAGAATGTTTGATTTTAACAGCTGCTGTTTGATTTGCTGCCTTGAATTTCACAGAGCATCTTTAAATGAATTTTGACTTGAGGATTAGGACAGAATTTGTAATAATTTTTGCAATGTTTCTAATTACACATCTGCCATTTTGTACTATGAATTTGTGAAAAATGATTATTTTCAACATTGATGATTATAAATAAAAATATTGATCAACGCTAAAAAATGTTGATGATTCCCTCCATCCTGTAGTAGCAAATGTTCAGCCAGCATTCAGCATTTTCCTTGTAAATGTGTGTGTGTGTAAGTGTCTGTGGCATATGTTTGCCACAGTGCATATGCAGAGAGCAGAGGACAACCTGCCTTCCATCTTGTTTGAGACATGGTCTTTCTTGTTCATTGCTGTGTGCACCAGGCTAGCTGAGCCAGGAGCTTCCAGCAACTCTCCTGTCTTTGTCTCTCATCTCATGACAGGGGTGTGCTGGGCTTGTAGATGCCTGCATTACAATGGTTAGATTTCTATGTGGGTTCTGCAGATCCAAACTCAGTCTGTCAAGGTTGAGTGACAAGTGCTTTAACCACTGAACCATCCGTTGAGCTCCCATATAATTCTTTATGCAAAAAGAAATAGTATCTTGTTAGTATAAATCTGATTATTTTCTGTAATAAATAGTAAAATTATATGTATATGACAGAATTTTTAATATGAATTTTTTAAAGATTTACTATCAGTAAATGTTTAATTTTTATAACTATTTCATGGACCTATATTCCTAGGGTTGTATAAAAATTCTGACACAAAGAGTCATGAATGCAAACAGTTTAAGAATTTTGTTGTAAGGAATTCTAGTTATTGAGATGGGGACATTTTTTGTCATAAGTGTATATCCGGTTCCATTTGACACACTCTGAATGCTGAGATAAAGATCTTAATAGTTCTCAGTGTAAACTTTTAGAGGCCTGGATCATGTGATGAACCAGTTTCTTGTGACAATTGAACATATTTTGTTCATTGATGGTCTGAGGACTGCCTGGGTTGCATCAATTTTTTTGGTCAGTTTCTCTAAGTGATTAACATTGCTTTAAAGTGCTCTGTGCTGGGCTAACTTCTATGGGGGACAAAGAAAACGTGACTGAACACATGCCCTGAGTGGCCCTGGAACTTACTATCTGCTTAGCCAGATAAGGCACATCAGCCAGCTGACAATGGAGAGGGTTAGAGGCTCTAGTTAGTTGAGCTATTGAATGTAGTGGCTGGGGCTCTCTGGGGCTTTTTCTGTGAGGCGGGTTCATTAGACTGGGGAGATAGAGAGAGAGATAGACTACAAGAACAATAGCGTCAGAGAGACTACTCCTCTGGGTGTGAGTTACACAATGTAAGAATCATGATGACTGAGGATTTCCTAGCCTTCATTCTCCCCAAAGCCTATCACATGAATTAGCTCAGTCACCTTGGGAAGGGGACTAGATGTGAAAGTTAGCATTTTCCAGCTGAAGGAAATGTAGATGCACAAGGTTGAGGGCATGATCTATACATTTTGCCTGGCCCTTGGTCCCCATCCCCCTGAAGCAGGGAAAACAGGACTTCCGCAATGGGCTAAAGAGGACTGGAGGCCTCTAATGTCCTAAAGATACCCATGAAGATGCGGCTCCAACTGGCAAAGAGAGCAAATCACACAGCTTGAGTGGGAAGTGTTTTCTTCTCATGCACAAGCCTGCAGTCTCCAAGGGAGAGCTAACCCACCTGTCACTGAGTCTCTTTTCTCCACAGTCCTGCTCTCTGCTTAGGAAGACTGATCTGTGCTGGAAGATCAGGCTATAACAGCCTCAACAAGAGTGACATGACTGACCCTTGTGTAATCATGCACCAAGGACCCCTGCTGAGTTATCACACCTGGCTGCATTCACTCACCAAAGATCATATGTCCTGGTAAGTGGCTTTCCATCACAGGCTATTTAAAGTTTTCAGTCAAACCCTTCTCTCTGATGCTCCGTGCCTGATACTGACTCTGGGATGCTACAGGAGCATAATAGTGTCCCACCACCCTGCTCACATCTTTGTAACTTGCCATATATGAAAATGTCCCAGCTGTGTCCTCTCCTTCCTGCTGGGACAGGGGCAGGATAGGTACTAGGTTCCATGACCCCCCTTCCTATCCCCCACTCATGGGTCCTGGTCTCCCTCTATGTCATTGTGTCACCTTAGTGATTTTGCCTGGTTGTTCTCACTGACCAGCTCTTTGCTGCTCTTTGCCTTGGTGGGTTTCTAACCTACAGGAGGCAGAATTCCTGAGTGGCTTGGCTGTCTCTTGGAGAACTCATTTCCTGATCTTTATGTAGAGTTTGTGATGTGAGTAGCTGGATTCCACACTTTTATCTGGCCTCTGGTAACAGGGTTCCTGTATATTTACCAGCCCACACATAGCCTGTGAGCTCCCAAGTTTACCAGACATCCTCCATACCTTCATGTCCAGCACCATGACCCCATTGCTTACTCCCTGTAGTTGGAATTTTCTTTGGGCCACTAACCAGCTCCAAATAAAGACATAGAGACTTCTTATTAATTATGAATGCTCTTCCTTAGCTTAGGCTTGTCCCACTGACTCTTTTAACATAATTTAATCTATTCCTATTTATCTACATTTTGCCTGGGGCTTTTTACCTTTCTTTCATTCTGTATGTTCTACTTTCCTACTTCCTCCATATCTGGCTAGCTGGCCCCTGGCATCTCCCTGGCATGTTTTTCTTTCTTCCCCTGAACCTAAATTCCTCCTCCTACTTACTCTCCCTGCCTGGAAGTCCCACCTATACCTTCCCCTCACTATTGGCCATTGAGCTTTTCAGTAATCCAATCAGGTACCTTAGGCAGGCAAGGTAAAACAGTAACATATCTCTACATAGTTAAAGAAATACAACATGTCTTTGCACAGTTAAACAAATATTCCACAACTACCCCCATTACTGTACCTGCCAGTCTCAGTGACTTTAGGCCTGGCTGCTACTTGGTCCTTGGTAATCCTGCTCCTACATCTCATACATCCCTGGTCCAAGAAGCTTAGAATCTGTCTAGACTTCTCTGTGTTGGTCCCATCAGACCTCCAGTTTTTTTTCTGTCAAAATTAGAAGATTATTATAATATTTACAATAGAGACAAAGAAAATATATGCATATTAATACAAGTTAATTATTTTGTAGGAGGATTGAAATATATCAGTTAATAGGTGTATGTTAGTCATTTTTCTGTTACTCTGATGACAATAATGTAAAAGGAAGAAAAGTCCCTTTTCACTTACAAGGTCATTTTGCCCTGTTCTTTTGGGGATGTGGTGGCCTGTTGAAGCCATGGCAGCTGGATGCAAAGAAAAAAGATAAGGAAAAGTTTGAGTTTCAGTATGTTTTCCAAGAGCATGTCCCACTTGCATTCCTATACTTAACTTTTCCAACTGTAACCCACTTTGTTAAGGTTTCACCAACTCCTAACATTGTCATAGTTGGGGACCAAGATTGACTTGTGGGCACCCTTGTGTCATCACACAACAGCACATCCTTGGAAACAAACTAGACTTACCTGGGGAGAGGGAACCTCAACTGAAGAATTGCCTCCATTGTACTGGTCTGTGGGGAACTGTCTTCATTGATGTAGGAGAGCCTGGGATATTTAAGAAAGGTAGCTGAAAAAGCCAATAAACAGCATTCCACTATTTTTCCCACCTCTGCTCCTGCTTGAGTTCCTTCCCTGACTTCCCTCAGTGATGAGTTGTTACCTGGAAGTATAAGCCAAATAACCCTTTTCTTCCCCAAGTCGCTTTTGGTCATGGTGTTATCATAGCAACAGAGAAGGAAGGTAGAACACAAGATATTCCAGATCCATACTATAGTGAGGCTCTTTACGTATTTACTCACTTGGAGATTTGTTGGTTTATTGGCTACTTGTATCAAATTTTCTTTCCTGGATAAGGGGGAGATCCATGCTTTGTGCAGTGAAAACTGATGGAACATTCTGTAGGCAAAATGCACAGATATGAAACCAAAAGCAGAAAGACAGGTGACACTGTTCACAATTATGTCCAGGTGACATAAGCCAAGTTTTTCTTCCTGTGCTGTGTGACTTGTGTTCTGGTCTCTAAGGAAATATGTTTTTTTACTAATGACACTGTACTTTTCCCATTGCATACACACATACCCAGCTATTTGGAGGTCCTTTCATTAAAGATTATACAAGCAAAAGGAGAGGAAGATGATAAAATTAGTTATTGGCTCTATTACAAATGGAGCTAGATCTCTAATATTTAGGGCATCAGTGTGGAGGAAACCTGGACCATCCTTGTACTGTCAGAGCATTCTGTATGTCCATAGGACCTGAAGAAGCTCAGGATTTGGGCTGATTTGGGGCAATCGTTTAGTCAGTAAAGTGTTTGTCATGCATGCGTGAGGATTGAGCTTGATCCTTATTACCCACAAACAAAAACTGGGTGTAGTGGCAACTTTGTAAGTCCAGGGCTGGGGAGGTGAAGATGGATCCCCGAGGGCTACTGGCCAGCCAGCCTAGCCTAATCACAAGCTCCAGGTCCTAATGAGAAAACCTGTCTAAAAAACCAAGACGAACAGCTCCTAAGAAACAACACCTGAGGTTGACCTGTAGCCTCTACATGCATAAGCTCAGAATCCTCAAGAAAGCTTTGGGTCACCTGATGCTTGCTATAGATTAAGGAACATCAATAAATAATCACAAGAGATCATTAATCAGTGCAGGAGCTGAGAAGTTACAGAAACACAGCTACAACTTTGTCAGTATGTTATTTGTATTTTCGTTTTTAAATATAAAGTATTGTTAATTTCATTTTGTTTCTCCTCTCAAACTATTTTATATGTCCCAGTGTTTGTTTGTGACTAACTGTACAATGTTGATAATAAGTTGCACTACAGCTAGACAATTGTTACAGACAGATGAATGGGGCAGAGGTCTTCTGGAAAACAAGTCAGATGAAAGCACCATGAGCAATGAGACTGTGATTTTCCTCAAAGATGGGTGTCATGGCTATATTTGGTATGGTGGAAGCATTGATTTATTTTAAAAGTGAAAACAGAATTAATATCTCTTTGCAAGTCAAACAGATGGACTTTATGGGAAAATTACAATTTTTTTCTTAGGCAAAATCTCGCTATGTAGCCCTGGCTAGCCTGGAACTTGTCTTATAGATCAGGTTGGCCTTGAACTAACAACTCTGCCCTCCCACCCCACCAGTGCTGGGATTAAAGGTGTATGCCACCATGCCTAGTGAAATTTGTAAATTTTTGGTGCCTGACATGCATCAAATCTTTCTTACTTTGGAGGATTCCAAAGATGGGTGGAAGCAAAGTTCCCTCCAGTCATGAAAGTCAAAAGAGCCACCAGGGAACAGAGAAAGGCTCAATCATTTGTACACTCCTCCCCGGAATGTGCACTCAGAAGACAGCAACACAAGCAGTGAGTGTTATTGAGAAGGCAGAGAGCAACCAGGAGGCCAAGGTGTGATCCTGGCTGCATTCCCAGATGCACAGTTATCCTTAGTTACACTTTCTTTAGCCATTTCTTCAGTTTTATGTGCAATTAAATATCTTTTCAATAGATTCCTTCCTGCAACCAAGAACCCAATAGGTAATATCATAATATTTAATTGACTTTTTTGCTATTTTTTTGCATTTTAATAAAGGAATGTTATAATGAATTATTTATAAAACTATCACCCCTATTTTAAAGATTATTTTTATTTTTTAAGTTAGTGTACAAAGTAATATAGGTTCCAAATATATGTGTCATTATCCTTGTTTTCTGTGTAGCTTTGTGCCTTTCCTGGAACTTGCTTTGTAGACCAGGCTGGCCTCGAACTCACAGAGATCTGCTTGCCTCTGCCTCCCGAGTGCTGGGATTAAAGGCGTGTGCCACCACCACCCAGCTTATCCTTGGTTCTTATTCACTCCCCACTTTAAGATTATTTATATGTTGTGGTCCTATCACAGCCATGGTCTATGTTGATGTCTGCAGCCTGTGGTGCCATCAAAGCCCACATAATGCCTGGGATCTAGGCCACCACCTGTGGTCATGTTGGCTCATGAGGACCGTGTCACTGCTAGGGCCATGCCAATCTGAATGGCCTCTGCTGCCCTTGGTGTTGTCTAGGCCAGAACTGGTGCTGAGGGCCATATCTGGGTCTGTGGCCCTACTGTAGGATCTGAGTTGATGTCCGTGGCTCCTGATACCATTGAAGGCCATGCTGGTGCCAGAGGTCTGGGCAGCCACCTAGGGCCATATTGGTATCTGAGGACCACTCTGCTTCAGGGGCCTTGTTGATCTGAGTGGCCTGCACTACCACCTGTGACCATGGTGTCCAGGTCTGGGCTACTGCCATCGGCCATGTCTGGGGTCCCTGGCCCAATAGCAACCAAAGTCTGGTTTGATGTTCATGGCTCATGTTACCACAGGGGTCACAGTAACCTTGTGTGTTGAAATCTGAAAGCCGTGCTGAGCCAGCCCTACCCCTCACTGGCCCTGGGATAGCTTTCCCTGCCCCTTACTGAACACTGCAGCAGGAGAGCTGTCCCTCCAACCCCCACATGGAAGAGCTGATTCCCATACTCAGGAGAGATGGTTTACCCTCACCACAGGTGTGGGAGAGCTGACCCCGATGGTATGGGGCTAGGAGAGCTGGCTCTACCCCTCACCTGAAGGGGCAGTCCCAGTGGCCTGGACTGACCAGCTCAGCTATCACCCAGACCCATATCCTGGGCCTTAGGTTGGCCCACCCTAACATCTGCCCCATCTATGACCTGCTGGATGTTAGCAATGGAATATCCATGACTCAGGCAACAGTGAGATATCAGAGGGAGTTTTCAACGAGGGCCTAGTGATGATGGTGTGCCAGAGGCCTTGAACCAGACCAATGACTCATTGCAGTGAACATTTTGCAGGTGGGGCTGACTGGACAAAAGGGTCTACTGAGTGACACACTGCAGCTCCTGATGCCACTGGGAGAAGTGTTGGAAAGATGGAGGAGGGAGATGGGTTTTTTGTTTGTTTGTTTTGTTTTGAATTAATTTGGGGGGCATGCTGCTGGGATGTGGGTCAGATATAGAGGGACTGGGAGGTAGGTGGAATTGGGATGCATGATGTGATATTTCCCAAGAGTCAATGAAGAATTATGTAAAATTAAAAAATAAATAATTATTAAAAATTGTCAAAAAAGATTATGTGTATGTGTGTTCATGTATGTGTAGGTATGCACAAGTGTATGAGTGTGTGTGGGAGTCAGAGGTCAGCCTTTGGTGTCAATCATCAGGTTGCTGCTCACTTTGTAGAACTCCATGTCTAGTTAGTTTTATCATCCAGCAAACAGAAATTCTTTAATCATTCCCACACTCTAGGACTTATTCCTAGAGTAGACTTTGATCCCTGTAAAAGAAGGATAATTGAATAGTGCGATTGCAAACAAACAATTTTTAAAAAAATAAACACACCCTTTTCACATTGTCTATAATTTGTACCAGTTTAAAAGCAGGTGCTCTAATGGGAAAGCAGAAAATTGTCCTGCCCTTAATATTGGAGTAAAGAACTTAGTTTTTTTTTTTTTTTTTTTTTTTTTTTTTTTTTTTTTTTTTTTTTTTAGGGCTGAAGATATAGCTCACTTGGTAGAGTGTTTGCTCAGCATGCATGAAGCCCTGTGTTCGATCCCCAAACCATGTCTGCTCGTGGTGGCATAAACTTGTAATCCCAGAACTCTGTAGGAGGCAGAAGGAGCAGAAGTTCAAGGCTATCCTTGGTTATATAGCAACGTTCAAGGTCATCTAGACTGCAAGAGACTCTATCTTAAAAACAAACAACAATAAAACACCAAAAAACAAGCAAACAAAAAATCCTGAAAACAAAAAACCAAAACAATTTAGGGCTGGGGAGATGACTCAATGGGTTAAGCACTTGCCTTGTAGTGAAGACCAGTCTGGACTCCTAGAACCATGTAAAGCTAGATACAGTAGTATGTGGGTCTGCAATTCCAATGTTCCTGTGGCGAGATAGGAGGCAGAGACAGGAGCATCCATGAAGCTCACAGGCCAGCTACCCTGGGAGTGATGAGATACTGCTTCAAACAAAGTAGGAGGTGAGGACCAGCATCTGAGGGTGTCTTCTGACCTCTACATGCATTATGGTAGCACATGAGCCCACACTCAAATCAACACTGTGCTGGCTAGCTTTATGTCAATGTGACCCAAGCTAGCATCATCAGAGAGGAGGAGCCTCAATTGAGAAAATGCCTCCATAAATTCTGGCTGTGGGCCATTCTCTTAATTAGTGATTGGTGGTGGAGGGCCCAACCTATTGTGGGTGGTGTCACCCTGGGTTGGTAGTCTTGAGTTCTGTAAGAAAGCAGGCTGAGCAAGCCATGATGAACAAGCCTCTCTCTATGGTCTCTGCATCAGCTCCTGCCTCCAGATTTCTACCCAGTTTGAGTTCCTATCCTTTCTTCGATAATTAACAGTGATGTGAAAGCATAAGTCAAATAAACTCTTTCCTCCCCAACTTGCTTTTGGTCATAGTGTTTCATCACAGCAATAGTCACCCTAACTAAGACAAACACACACACACACACACACACACACACACACACACACACACACACACACACACACACGGGAGGGGGTGAGGGGAGATACAAACAGACTTCATGGTGGTTATAATTTTTGACTCTCTGGGCTATTTTTCTGACATTTTTCAGTGGAGGCCCCATTGTTGGATAGTAAAGTTCTACAACTTAGACTTGATGAGAAATTTCTGGGTAGTCCTTCTGTAGAGAAGTTTCCATCTGTTCTTTAGGACCCACAGTAAAATAGATTTTACAGTTTTCCTTAGTCACCTACATTCTAACAATTTTCATAGTTATTTGTAGTCTCAAAGCCCTTTGTTGAATTTTTAAGTCCCACTTTTATGAGTCAGTACTTAGGAGAAATGACTCCAGCTGTCTTCTTTTCTATGTCAGTGTTGGCATATGCTCATGTGGGGTCAAGCTGTCTTAGACAATCTCACTGAAGGACTGAATTCCCAAGCAGAAGTGGTATGCTCCATTACATACGGAAAAAGAACCCATGAAGAATGCAAAACTATAGACTCACTGGACATGAGACAGTCAATCTTTTATACTAAACAATAAAAACATGATTGTTAATCCTCTTTTTTAAAACAGCAGATTTTGTAGCAAAAATGGCTACAGAAAAATTATGAAAAGTATCTCAGTATTTATGCCTTTAAAATATTGTTCCAGTGCCTTTTGGGGAAAATGAAATTCTCTTGTTTAGAGAAGAGTGAGTGGTAAAGTGTGATGGGGAGGTACATTTTGAGTTTCATTACATTTTATTTAGATTAAAGTTTTAACAGTAAAAAGCAAATTCAAATGAACAGAAAATCAGAAAAACTAAGTCATGCCGTTGTCCATATGCCTTCCTAGCATTAGAGATAATACTTAATGTTATGTTCACTTAATGGCAATGATTACTGTTGAGTAGAGAGAATTTACTTAGATTTTCACT
Source organism: Peromyscus californicus insignis (assembly GCF_007827085.1). NCBI lineage: Eukaryota > Metazoa > Chordata > Mammalia > Rodentia > Cricetidae > Peromyscus > Peromyscus californicus. Next base: position 664,024 of record NW_026294447.1, on the reverse strand, counting down.
TGGCAGATGAGCTGGTTGTTTTAAGTTATGGAAAAGAAAAGGCAGAGAGGGAAGGTTTTGAAGCCAGAAACAGCCTCACTCCTTGTCTCCTTGTCTCATGAAGTGGCATTGCTATGGCTTTGCTCGGACCCAGTTACTTCCTCCAGCCACACTGAGCAGTCCGGGTGAGGAGGCAGTGGCAGTGCTGGGTGGCGAAGAGGCTGACCTCAGTGTTCCCCCAGTTCACCACAGCTCTCAGGTTTGTGCTTAAGAAGCCAGAAACACAGGCACAAGCTTTTGTATCTGGACTTTACCTAATTATAGCAGGTGGCATATTTCTTTTTTTTTCTCAACAATTTCATTTCTAACAGTAACAACTTGATTTTCCAGTTGTTTTAGTTGGTCAGCTTTGTCTTTTTCTTATTTGCCTAGACTCAAATCTTCTATCTTTTTTTCTAAACCTGAAGGAAGATGAAAAGAATAATCTATGTCTGCTTCATAGGTCCTTCTTGTGTTTTTTCATAATAAAGACAGATCTCTGTGTGTCTTAATGATGTGTTTTGATTCAATGGATAAAATAAAATCCCTTTTCAGCAGACTTCTCAAAAATTATATACCATAAGTCAAATAAAACTGGTACTTTTGTCCAAAAATTTTATATTAAAAGGCATTTAAAGATGCCATTCAGCATACACATTTAACCTAGCACTTGGGAGGCAGAGGCAGGAATATCTCTGATTTCCCTAAGCCAGGGCTACATAGAGAAACCCTGGCTCAAAAAAACAAACAAATAAAACAAATCAATTAAATAATAAAAAAGGTGCCTTCCATAGCTAGAGTTGATTAGAAATGAAAAGTCCCATGCAGCTTTGAGTGGACTTGTTGCTATTTTTCCAAATCAAAGTATTTTGTTTTTACTACTTTCACTGAATGGCAAATGTGATCTTTGGACTTTTCTAGTTTTTAAGAAATGTCTTTACTGACGTGGAAGTCCCTGAACTGTGACAACAAATTGAGGGTTTTTTTTGTTTGCTTTGTTTTGGCTGCATTCATACTCATTTATCAATTTATTACCAATTGATCCATCTATCTACTGGTCTACATATTCACTTATTCTTCACTCAGCAACAATTATTTGAGATCTCTATAAATCTTAATGAAGAACCTGCAGAATAAGGGATGTAAGGGATGTAGAGAGCTGCAGATGATAACATGAAGACCTTAGGTAGAAGTGGACCTTCCAAAAGCAGGAAAGTAAATGTACCCCACTTCATTGTTCAGAGTGCCCCTAAGGCTAGGTTAGTTTAGAGTGTCAAACTAGCATGTGGTAAAGCGAAGGGCCAGGCTAAATCGGAAACCATTCTCTAAACAAATGCTGTCGTGCTTTTTCATGTGGAGAGAAAAAAAAATTCCTAGCCTGTGACATAGCTATTTTCCAAGTACTTGAAAAGCCAGCCCAGAAACCAGAGTGAATGTGTTCTCTGTCATCCTGGTGAACTAAAATGAAAAGCAGCAATTTGAAAGGTTGCTGAAGGAAGATTTTTTTTTTTTCTGAATATAAAAGAGGATGTTATAGCAGCCACTGAAGCTCAAAAGAGCTGGTGTGGAAGTAGTGAGTGCTCTGTCACTAGACACATTCAAATGTAAGTCATTTGGAATTAAAAAGGGGATTCAACCCTGGAACCATGTTTGAAAAGAGACCCCTGTGTTTCTACCAGGTAAATGATATGATTGAACAGGCTACTTTTCATTCCCCCTACCAGATCCAATCTCCGTCTTCTTCAGTGTCCTGGAAAGCTAACCTCCATGGTGACATCATCAGACTTCCTCTACCTCTGCTTACAAGCTCACACGGCTGGAGAAATGTGTTGACAAGGGATCATACTGAGACCAGCAAATAGTCTTCATTCCTGTTCACAACCCAGCAGTCTTTTCTCTCTCTGCTCTAGCTTTTCTTAATGTGCCAGGGTTCACAGGGCTATGGCAACATTCTTGCTTCTCTTACCTCTTGAGTCTAGAGATGCTAAAGGATTCACACTGCACAACACTAGCCAGCTCCCCAAGTTCTTCTATAACCTTCGTTGTTCCAACCTACAACCAGCAAGATGTCTCAGCCCACAAAGGCACTTACTACCATCTGGTAGAAGCAGCGAACTGACTCTTGAAAGTTGTCTCCTGACCTCCATAAACATTCTGTGGCACACATACTTCACCTGCCTGCATACACATTGCACAAATACACAAATAAATACAACAAAATTTGTAAAATTTTTGAAAAGATGTAGAATCTATTTTTCTCTCCCACTCTTATACACTTAAACCTGGGTTGACTTTAGGAGTTGTCTTGACCAGTGGAAGCTGGGATAATGGTGTTGTTGCTGGGCCTCAGTGGCCATCTTCTGTGCTCAGGGTCAGGAGACCATTGCATTAGTCATGCTTGGATTTTAGGTCATTCCCTGGCATAACTGACCCTCTGATCCCTCTGATGAGCTAATCTACTCACGTATTCCAGATGGCTTGTGCAGAAAGAGGACACAGGCAACCCACTACAAAAGAGATATGGCTGCCATTTTAAGCTATCAAATTAGGGTTGTTGCTTCTGTAGTGAGCAGCTAACAGGGATGCCTCAGTTTTAAGTACCTCACCCAGAATAATGGCAGTCATGCTTTCTGTTTCTTGCTAGGACCCTGGCTGCAGGCCTGTGGACATCTGTTTCTAATAGATGTGTGGGTCCTTCTCAAGTGGCAGGATGGGAATGACAGTCAAACCCTATTTTATTTTCCTACTTTATTGAATTGCATAAGCTACCTTAAAGAAAAAGAGAAAAGGGAGTGGAATGTGTTATCTCAGATCCTCTAAGAAGTTCAAGACTCTTAGATACCCAGGGAGAGCTCTGGCTTAAACTTCTCTTACAGTCTAATTTCCTGAATTGCAAGTGTCAATCAATGCAGCTAAGTGGGAGCAATTTGGACATAAAGTATAGACAGAAATATGCTTCTTGTGTTTTTGCCTCTGTAGTAAGGACTAAGGTCTGAAGGTATCTGAACTTTCATGATATTGGCTATACAATGTAAGGTAAAACTCCTTCAATCCCTCACTCCTCTGCCAGCCTTCTTGAGCCATTTCTCCTGTTTGCTTCGAAAAGTTTTCAGGAAACTACTGAAAATGATAAAAGAAAAAAAAATCCTGAAGCCCTCTGCTTTTTAGACAACTAAATAAATACAAATTTCAGTTTCCTCTTCACCTGAAATAGTGATAGTAGCACAGTATTTCATGGCATTTCCCTAACTTTGCCCCACACTAATGTTGCATTTTCATTTTATATGTGTCTAGCTATGATGTAAGTGGTTGTAATTCTCATTTCATAATAAAGATGCATTTTTAATTAAGGAGTCCTGTCTAACTTAATATTTTAAGAGTTACTCATCCTGCAAAAATATCATTAGCTTTAAACTTCGGGGAGACAATAAATATGACTCTGAGTAGTACACTGTACTCATTTTTTGATATCTGTTGAATTCAAATATTTTAAGACTACCCAGAAAAATCATGACTATCAGTGTAGAAAAGAAGATAATGTCTTCTTTCTTTGCATGCATATCTGTGTGCTGTGTGTGTGCAAGTGTATTTGTATTTGTGTGTGGGGGGTACACACATGTGCAAAGGATAGATGTTGCCATCAAGTCTCTCTCTCTCTCTCTCCTTTTTTTTTTTTTGTTTACCACATTATTTTTTCAACAAGTTCTCATACTGAACCTGGAGCTGGATAGGCTACTCACCCCTTCACTTAGGGTTACAGGCAATCTGTTTCTGGCTTTATGTGGATGTTGGGGATCTGAACTCATATCTTCATGCTTTGGAAAAAGACAGTTGACTGACTGAACCATCTCTACAGACCAATTCTCTTTTTGGTCATTTATAGTTTATGCTTACTATAGCCTACATACATACAATTTCATTTTGATCAAAACCCTTTCCCAGAAAAATAATTCCTTCTGGATATCTACTGTAGACCTATGTTAGGTGACTCATGCACAAGAATCTAGATCATTCTAGCCCCCAAAGAGATTAATTTTTTTGCATTAGAAGGAAAATAAGCATAATTAGTGAGACATGAGGTTTCTCAGCCTCTCCATTACTGACACTGGTCAGCATCACTGCCTATTTTGAGGAGTTTTTTTGTGTTTTGTTTGACTGCCAGCCTGGCCTCACATTTGCTGTGGAGCCAAGGATGACCTTATACTTCTGATCCTCCTGCTTCTCCCATACACTGTACCATTGGTGTATGCAGCACTGGAGATTGGACCAGGTCTTCCTGCATACTCGGCCAGCAGTCTACCAGCTGAGCTGTATTTCCAGTCCTTGTCCTGTCCTGTGCTTTGTAATACGTTCAGCAATCTCTGACCTTACAAAATGTCTTGAGATGTCTTATCTCCAGTCAGAAACACTAAGTTGAAGAAAGGACATTTCAAGGAGATGCAAGTGAATTGCCATTTTGACTAAACAAGGCACGTTCTCATTTGTACCTTCCTTGGAAAATCCATGCAAGAGGCTCATTACTTTATAGCCTTCCACACGTTTCATTTCTCAGTGGACTTATTTGAGGCTAAGTTGTATTAATGACAAATTCAAAGGGGTGTTACATTTTAGCAGAGAGATAGCGTATTATGATATAATTTACCGTCAGACTGACATTGTGGGTGAAAGAGTAGGTACCTGCTATCCTCTTTATCTTGTCCTTTGTATCTCCAGCAAGCTTCTCTGAAGCATCTTTGAGCTGTCTCCTTCTTCATAAGGTTTCCTTTGAAGTTTCCCATAGTGCTTGTCATAATGTTGAAGATGAACACACTGATTTTTCGCTCAGCAAGCTCCTGTAACAGAGCCACGGGATCATCATCAGAAAGTACTTCTAAAGCTTGTCATTGCACGAAGATTCTCCTGTTACTTCTAGAAAAACACAGAGAAAACAATGTTCAGAGAAAACACCCAGAATATAGATGTTTTCTTTCTTTCTTTCTTTCTTTCTTTCTTTCTTTCTTTCTTTCTTTCTTTCTTTCTTTCTTTCTTTCTTTCTTTCTTTCTTTCTTTCTCTCTCTCTCTCTCTCTCTCTCTCTCTCTCTTTCTCTCTCTATCTCTTTCTTTCTTTTTTTTCTTTCTTTCTTTCTTTCCTTCTTTCTTTCTTTCTTTCTTTCTTTCTTTCTTTCTTTCTTTTTTTGGTTTTTTTGAGACAGGGTTTTTCTGTGTAGCCCTGGCTGTCCTGGAGCTCACTTTGTATACCAGGCTGGCCTCAAACTCATAGAGATACACCTTCCTCTGCCTCCTGAGTATTGGGATTAAAGACATGCACCACCACGACCCAGCCTATTTATATGATTAAAAAAAAACAGATTGAAAACAATTCCAGCTTTAATTAAACTTTTTAGTTACAAAATACTAATTTTTATTGCATACTGAAGCATCATTAGTGGGTCCACAGTTGTTTGTTCTTTTGTATTTTATAGTGGGAGATACAGAAGACAGAAGTGACCTAATCTATGCTCGACCAATCTCTCTGGTTCAGTTGTAGTAAACAGTTGCATGTCCAAGATGAAGGATGGAACAATGAAAATTTAGAAGCAGTGGGATATGTTATTTGATTGGCAAATGGTAAAGAGAGAAATGTGGGAAGGTGAGAGGTAGGAATGAAAGTAAGAAGCTCTGCTGTAATTCAAGTAGGAATCTTTTATATCAGCATGTATGGCTAATAACCCAGAGGTAAGAAAATAAACAAAGGCTGTGTCGGGTGTGGAGGATGGAGCTGGGAAGCAGGTGAGCATGAAACCCCTTTCTCAACATCTATTCTGTAATAGATGTTTTCAGCTCCTCAGGCAATGGAAAGTACCTAGCACACTAGGAATTCAAAGCAATTCAGATCAGTTGTAAAACCCCCAACATTTTCCTTTTGTGTAAGCTACACTGTATTCATCAGCCAATCAAAGACTTCCTACTAAGAAGGTGAATTGATAGGTCCTTTCAACAACTTGAATGAGTGAACACTTTGCACAGGCCGCTAATTAACTCAGCCTAATGTTTGTAACTTGATCTCTTCGGTGGGTGACTTTCCTTTACTGTTTTATTTATATGCTGTGGGACTGAATCAAAGGGCAGATATACACAATGTAGATTAATAACAGAAAATACTAAAGTATTTACATTTAGGAAAATTGCAACAGATGGATTCTGTGACTAGGACACCATTAAGCAGATTAGGACAGGTAGGTGGGGAGGAAACCCCCCAATGGGATCTGGTCAGAGATTGCTGTCTGCTGCTGCACAAGATCCCCCCCTCCCCACATAAGGAGCTTATGAACATATACCACTGAGTGTGAATCATCAATAAAGGGAATTCTAGGTAATGGTCCAAGGGTCTGGAGTTAAATGATTAAACTGCAAAGAAGCAATGTATCCTGGGGATACTGGTAGAAAAATGAGGACCCTTGCCCTGCTGGGTTGCTCCTGGATCCAGCTCTGACAAGTTTTGTTTTGTTTTGTTGACTTTGCTAAATCCAGCTGAGCCTTCATTTTCTTGGCTTGAGTTTTAACTTGTTGTTGGGTTAAAGACCAGAAAGAAAGTAAAATCTCCTTATGAACCAAACCAATCAAACAAAACCATGTTACGTAAAAGCCCCTGAAAAAACAACCAGGACAAATACCACTGTCTCTACCAACCAGTTCAGGAATATAGCACTGACAGTGAGACCAAGTCCTGGAGTGCTGCCCCTATTTTATTGTCCCCTCCTCCACTCCAAGGCAGCCACCCTTATGCCTAATTTCATTCTCGACACTCTGTGTATTCCTGCAGGCTTTATACTATATCCTGGGCAGTTTTCCTAGTCATACTTTGTATGTAGAAGTTTTGAGGTGTTTGCTTTTTTGTTTTTCTTTCTCTATCTTTCTTTGTCTTTTCTTTAAAAAATTTTATTTATTTTTATGTGCATTGGTGTTTTGCCTGCATGTGTGAGGGTGCAGATCCTCTGGAACTGGAACCCAAGTCCTTTGGAAGAGTAGTGCTCTTAACTGCTGAGTCATTTCTTCAGCCCCTTTATTTTGTTTTTTCAAGACAGGGTTGAACTATATAGCTCTGGCTATTCTAGAACTCATAATGTAGACCAGGCTGGCCTCAATCACAAAGATCCACCTGCCTCTGCCTCATAAGTGCTGGGATTAAAGGTGTGCTAGAAATTTTAATCCTATGCAAAATACAATGTTACACACCTTGTACAACTTTTTAATTCAAAATTATGCTTGTGTGGTGTATATGCGTGGCTTAGTCAGTGAAGTGCTAGCAGCACAAGTGTGAAGGCCTGAGTCTGGATTTCTAGCACCTACATAAACTTTTGTGTGGCTATAACCCCAGTGCCGGGAAGGAGGAAACAGGCAGATCACTAGATTCACAGGTCAGCCAGCATAGTTGAGTCCATGAATTCTTATAGGAGAGTTATTAGGTTAAGGGGGAAATTATTGAGGAAGACACCTCATGTCAACTTCTGGCATCCATGTGCATGTGCACATATATGCACATACCCATGTGGACACACACATACAACACACACACACGCACAAGTACACATACCCATATGGATGGACACATACACAAACACACCACATGCACAAGTGCACATACTCATAGGAAAGATACATCTCACATGCACAAGTGCACATACCCATATGGACAGTCACACACCCTACATGTATAAGTGCACTTACCCATATGGACACCCCTTCCACACACCCCACATACATAAATAATGTTTATGTGGGTTACCCAGGTTAATATATATATATATATATATATATATATATATATATATATATATATGTGTGTGTGTGTGTGTGTGTGTGTGTGTGTGTGTGTGTATTATATACAAATATCTCTCTATATATTCTTAGTTTATTCATTTTTACTCATTTAATGTATCTGTTGCTTGAATACATTTCCTATTCTTTATCTGGTCCAGGTAGCATCCACATTTTCCCATACAACAAAACATACAAACGTCTTATGTTTGATCCTTTCCTCCTGCTGACTATGGGTTGTATCTAGAGTTTCTGTTTAATTGTTTTACAAATCTGACGGGTTATCCTGTGTTTTGTTGAGTGGTCATACTCTATACTTTCTTTGATTCTTGGAGGCTTGGTTCAAGGTCCTAAGGGCATTTCTGCCACTGTCTGGCATCGGAGGACACTAATTGACCAGAACCACTTTCAATGACATTTTTAGTTTGGATTTGGGCGATACTTTGGTGGTGTGAATCCTAATTCCAAACTCATATGAGAGCTGTTTTAGTTACTTTTTTACAGTTGTGATGAAACACCATTGTAGGTGGAGTTTTCCTGTTCCAGGAACTATTTCTAAATTACTGCACAGAGGCTTATATTAATTGTAAATGCTAGGCTGGTAGCTCAGGCTTATTACTAACTATCTCTTACATTTTAAGTTAACCCATATTTCTTATTTATGCTCTGCCATGTGGCAGTACCTTTATTTATTTATTTATTTGTTTGTTTGTTTGTTTGTTTGTTTGTTTGCTTATGTTTTTAAAAATCTTTTTTTATTAAGAAATTTTTTATTCATTTTACATACCAATCACAGATTGCCTTCTCTTCCCTCCTCCTGCCCCCCAAGGCTCCCTGCTCACCCCCCAATCTCTCCTCTGAAAAATTAAGGCCTCCCATGGAGAGTCAGCAGAGCCTGATACATTCAGCTGAAGCAGGTCCAAGCCCTTCCCCCTGCATCAAGGCTGTGCAAGGTGTCCCCCCAATAAGTAATGGGCTCCAAAAAGCCAGCTAATGTACCAGGGATGGATCCTGATCCTACTGCCAGGGGCCCCTTAAGCAGATCAAGCTACACACTGTCTTGCTTATGCAGAAGGCCTAGTCCAGTCCTATGGAAGTTCCACAGCTATTGGTCTAAAGTTCATGAGTTCCCACTAACTTGGTTTGGTTTTCTCTGTAGGTTTCCCTATCATGATCTTGATGCCCCTTGCTCATAGAATCCCTCTTCCCTCTCTTTGACTGGACTCTTAGAGCTTGGCCTGGTGCTTGGCTGTGGATCTCTGCATCTGCTTCCATCAGTTCCTGGGTGAAGGCTCTATGATGACAGTTAGGATATTCACCAATCTGAATTCTAGGGTAAGCCAGTTCAGGCACCCTCTCCATTATTGCTAGTAGTCTAACAGGTCATCCTTGTGGATTCCTGGGAACTTCCCTAGCACCAGGTTTCTCCCTATCCCCATGATGTCACCCTCTATCAAGATATCTCTTTCATTGCTCTCCCATTCTGTTTCTCCCCCAGCTGGACCATCCCTTTCCCTAATGCTCTCATCCTCCATCCCCTACCCTTCACTGCCTGCCCTCATCCCCAGTTTACTCATGGAGATCTCATCTATTTCCCCTTCCCAGGGCGATTCATGTGTCCCTCTTAGGGTCCTCCTTGTTAGCTAGCTTCTCTGGAGCTGTGGGTTGTAGTCTGGTTATCCTTTTTTAAAAATATTTTATAAAATCTTTATTGACAAATAATTCACATAGTATACAATTTGCCTGCTTGCACAACTAGATAGACTTTAGTCCAGCATCCTCATAGGCTCATGTCACCATCACCACTTTCTATTTTAGAACATCATTGTCTTCAATTTCATAAGTATGGTGATTACATTCCACCTTATTTTTTTAATGAATGTAATATTTGCAATTGTAACCATTTTTAAGTTCACAATTCAGTGGCATGAATTACATTCAAGATATTAATTACACTCATGATATTCATTAACTACACTCATGATATTAATTACATTTGTGGTATTCATTGATTACATTTGCAGTTTTCATTCAATAGCCATATTTATGATATTCATTCATTACATTAATTGTATTGATTTATTGCATTCATGATATTATGTCCTGATACTACTGTCCATTTGTGGGGCTTTTCTATCACACAAAACAGAAAATCTGTACTTAGGAAATCATTGTTCTATATCCTTTCTTCTCCATCTTGAGATAATGTCTAATCTTTCTGTCTATAAATTTGTATATTCTATATATTTCATGTAATACAATTCTATAGTATTTGTCTTTTTTATTGTAAAAACATTTTTTTGTACAACTGCAGGAGAAATAATACACAGATAGCTTGAACATAAAAACAGGTTATAATTCAAAAGTCCAGGGTTATTTGAAACTAGAAAATATTTTCTCTGTAAAAAAATAGTAAAAATGATAACATTTCCCAATTAGTCCCTTTAAGGCAAATAATGGCTGAGTTATACATATAAATATTGATTAGATTCTGGGATACAGAAGAAACCTATCTTCATCTGTTCAGAGAGCTATGTTTTACTTAAGTTGTGGGAGATTCCTATTCATCTTTCCCTTCACTGTTTGATTTATGGCAGACATTTTTCTATAGGATAATCCTTAATCTAAAAAGATTTTAGCCTCCCCTCCGAAGGTACAGCCAGCATATTCTTTCATCAGCTTGATACAGTACAAATTCTTTTCCTAATAGTGTTATGTTTCACTAAAGCTTGCCCAGTGATTGGGCAAAACCAAAACTTATTATAATCCACAGTCATCCTAGGGTCTTCCCTGCTAGGTAGCCTCTCTGGATCTGTGGGTTGCAGTCTGATTGTCCTCTGCTTTATATCTAGTATCCACTTAAGAGTGAGTACATACCATGTTTGTCCTTCTGAGTCTGAGTTACCTCACTCAGGATGATATTTTCTAGTTCCATCCATTCGCCAGCAAATTTCATGATGTCATTGTTTTTTTTTTTTGTTTTTTTTTACTGATGAGTAGTACTCCATTGTGTATATGTACCACATTTTCTTTAGCCATTCTTCAGTTGAGGGGCATCTAGGTTGTTTCCAGGTTCTGGGTATTCCGAATAATGCTGCTATGAACATAGTTGAGCAAGAGTATCCTTGTAGTAAGATTCAGCATTCCTTGGGTATATGCCCAAGAGTGATATCATTGGGTCTTGAAGTAGATTGATTGCCAATGTTCTGAGAAACTGGCAGTACCTTTATAATAAAGGGATGGCACATTCATCTCCTGCTCCCTCTGTGTCGGTCTGGTGACTTCTCCACCCTCCTTCTTCCTATCATTCTCAGTTTGATTTTCCTGCCTAACTTTCTGCCTAACTAGCAGCTTGTCAGCTTTTTTGTTTGTTTGTTTGTTTTGTTTTTGTTTTTTTGTTTTTCGAGACATGGTTTCTCTGTGTAGTTTTGGTGCCTGTCCTGGATCTTGCTCTGTAGACCAGGCTGGCCTCAAACTCACAGAGGCCTGGCTCTGCCTCCCGAGTACTGAGATTAAAGGTGTGTGCCACCACCACCCGGCTAGCCTGTCAGCTTTTTATTAACCAATGAGAGTAATACATATTCACAGTGTACAGAAGGATTGTTCTACAGCACACCATGACCAAAAGCAACTAGGAGAGGAAAGGGTTTATTTAGCGTACATACCCTGAATCATAGTCCATTGAAGGAAGCCAAGGCAGGAACTCAAAGTGTACAGCAACCTGGAGGCAGAAGTGACTTACTGGCTTGCTTTTCATGGCTTGCTCAACCTGCTTTCTTATAGCACAGAGAATCATTGCCCCAGAGGTAGCACCACCCACAATGAGCTAGGTTCTCTCTTATCAACTGCTCATTAAGAAAATGCTCTACAGACTGCCCAACAGCACAATCTTAGGGAGGCATTTTTTCAGCTGAGGTCCCGCCTCTCAAACGACTCTACCTGTGTCAAGTTGACACAAAAACTAGCCAGCACAAGCACCAACTTTGGATAGCAATTTTTTTTTTTTTTTGTTTTTTTGTTTTTTTCAGAGACAGGGTTTCTCTGTGTAGCTTTGCAGCCTGTCCTAGAACTCGCTTTGTAGACCAGGCTGGCCTTGAATTCACAGAGATTTGCCTACCTCTGCCTCCAGAGTGCTGAGATTAAAGGTGAGCGCCACCACTGCCGGCTTGGATAGCAATTCATGTAGGATACTGAGTACTCCCTACCCAGAGGCAAGTTTATTGGCTAAAGAAAGACAGGGGGAAAGAGAGAGACTGCTTTTGGCAGGCACCTTCTAACCTTGTTAGGTACATGCTTGCTTGGCTCTCTGAATTCATGCTTGCCTGTTGTTCTGACCTCTGAGGAAACTTTAGCTTCTTACTAACACCTGTGAAACATTTTTTAGTTTCTTTCTATGAGGAGCATTCTTTAAGGTATTGGTTTACTATCTTCTGAGATATGGAAATCCATGCTCTTAGGTATAAGTGGAAGTTCTTCTACTGCAAGAGATTGAGCACTGTTTCTGTAAAAAGAGAAGTGATAAATGTTTTGTGTTTTGTGGTCCCAGAGAGTTCCTGTTGCTACTCTCTGGCTCTGGGGCATTGCTGTTCAAAGCAGCCACAGACAATATGGCCCTGGCTGGCTGCATTTTCCCAACTTCTGTTCTAGAGTGTGTATCAGGAAAAAGAAAGTTGGGGCCTCCCTCTTCTAAAGCCTCTTCCTCCATGACCACTTCATGGTATACTGCCTGCTATTCTCTTCCTTACTGCCTTTTCTTCTCAGAAAGAGAAATACAGCTGAAGCATGGGGATCCAGTGACTCTGAGCCCTGTAAGGAAGGGCATATGACAGAAGATGGATCTGGGGAGGATCCATTACACCATGGGGTTAAGTCTTTCTCTTCCTGTGTCATCTCATGGTTGAAACAGGCCTTGCTTCTACTGACTATGAAGCAGTCATTCAGCTTTACTCAAGATAAGCTGCAACAACCTTGTAACCAGGAATCCATTCAGAATCATCTATGGTTTGTGAGTTCGTTTATGTTGTTGTTGTTTGTTTGTTTATATTTTGTTTTTTGAGACAGGCTAGCCTCGATGGCCTTGAACTCACATTGATTTGCCTACCTCGGCCTCTCTGAGTGCTGGGATTAAAGGCGTGCGCCACCACCACTTGGCAGTTTGTGAGTTTTTAGGTTTGTCCTCCAGCAGAATGGAAAAGTGCTATCCACAAATCTACCATTAAGTAGCCATGTGACCTGAGACAATCACATAATTTCTCTGAGTCTTAGTTTCCTAAGCTGGTGGTAGTACCTGCTACATGCTTTCCCCATCCCTGTCCCAGGTCATGCTTAGAAGGGTTTTCTTGCACAATAATCTGATGCATAATTCCATTAATATCAATATAACAAAATTATTGACATTAATGTACAACATTAAGTAAGTACATAGTCCCACCAAAATCTCAAGGTATCCTCATTACAATTCCATCAGACAGGTGGGGCAAGAATGATATTATCATGTGCAAAAACAATTGTGTTTTCCACCTTCAAATCTATTTCAGGGTAGTTTTGGAGAAGATAAAATTCCTGCAGTGCATTCTTCTTTATGTTTGTTATCTCAGCAGCCAACTGTGTGATAGTTGAATTTGCCTGGCCTGGAGTGATATGGGCTTGTTGTATCCTGTTCAGTGTTTCCTCAAGTCTTAACATCTGTTTCTTTTCTAAAGTAAGATATTAACATATCAGATTAGATAACTATGCCATTATTCATTTACTTCACCTTGAGAATTCCAGAGACTCAACCAAAAACTTTACTGAATTATATTTATAGTCAATTTAAATTCCTCTCAAGCAAAGCAAAATGCTGAAGTCTTTATTTGAGAAACAAGATTTATATGTAAATGCCATTAGCATCACACATACATATCCAGGACATATAGATTTCACCAGATACAACTGCTTTGCACATGAAAGTCAATTCCTATACTCTGATTTTTCAAAGGCATGCAGCCTTCGCTAAGTCATAGTAGAGTGGGGGTGGGAGGGTGGAGAGGCCTCACAGGAGAGGAACAAGAGCTGGAGGACCAAAGGGCTGAGTTTCTGACTGTTTGCTCAGGGTTATTTATCCTCACTGACATTCCAGCAGCTCAGCGGCCTAGTCAAAGGTTAAAATCACAATCATTCCAAGTGATACAGACCATTTTTTCAGAACAAGCTCACCTCAGTGAATATTTACCAGATACTTAGATCTGGCGGCTCAAAACAACCAGAGCAGCCCATACCAGGAGAGTGGAACATGAAGCAGACATTTGCAAAGTATTACTAGAAGTGCTTGGGCCAAGGCAGAATCTAACATACCTACCTGTTAAAATATTGGCATATGAGTAGGTACCTGACATTTCTTGGTACACATTGATATTCTGAGGTTTCAAAACACTAGAAAGACATTGTTTTGGTTACTGTTCTATTGCTGTGAAGAGGCACTTTGACCAAGGGAATTTATAGAAGAAAGCATTTAATTGGGGGCTTGCTTACAGTTTTAGAGAGTTAGTCAATGATCACAGCAGGAGGCAGACAAGTATGGCACTGGAGCCATAGCTGAGAGATTTACATCCTGATCGGCAGAGAGAGAGAGAGAGAGAGAGAGAGAGAGAGAGAGAGAGAGAGAGAGAGAGAGAGAGAGACTGGAGAGACTGGGCCTGGTGTGAGTTTTTGAAACCTCAAAGCCCACCCCCTGTGATACACCTCCTCCAACAAGGCCACATCTACTTCAACAAAGTAGATCCATCTTCTAATCCTTCCCACACAGATCCACCAACTGAGACCAAGCATTCAAACAGGAGCCTATGAGGGCCATTCCCATTCAAACCACCACAGACATTTAGAGTCTGAGGAAAACAGAGAGCAAGCATCACTACACTCTGCCTCCCAGCTGCCAGCATTGTTTAGAAAGAGTTCAGCCTCCAATTTGTACATGAAGCTCCTGCAGGATAATTTGATTACATGCTATAGCAGCCTAGCAAACACTTCTTCAGTTGGCTTCTTAGAAGATGATCTGCAAGTGGGAGGCAAGAGTATTAACACAGCAACTTACTCAGCTGCATTGCCTTCACTATTAGCTTTTGGGTTTCATCTTTTGCTTTGGTGAGCCTCTCCTCATCTGTACTGTTGTCTTACAGAGTTGCAGAAGTTTCTGTATTTTGTCAAGCTTGTGGGTTAGAATTTGCCATGTTATTGGAAAGTGAATGTCAAGTACATGATTTGCTACACTTTTTATGTCTTCTGCAGGCATGCTTTCCTCTAAACAAGAAGGTAGGAATTAGACAATCATATTCCCTTAGCAAACACTGTGCCATGTTCATATAACCACAATAACCCTTAAGTCAAATATACCCGCATTTGACAATGTGTCCCTAGAAAATGAAGGGAAGACTATGTCCTTTAGAGGCCTCTTCATTCTCAATCACCCCTTCTCTCTGTGAGAAAGAAGTACTGTTTTGTAGTGCAGAATACTTATTGAACAAATGCCCACTAGAAGCATGGAAAACTAAAGACTTGGAACATAGTTATATTCTCCAAAATTTCCTCTGAGGAATGTTGAAGTGCATATTCAAAACCAATTAAGGGGTTTAGGTGTCTGCCATTTCAATCTAAACACAACAAATGAGATGGAGAATCATGCATTTTAAGCTGACACAACTCCATTTTAACCCACCACCTTAATAGTTGGATTTTCTTTGTATTACCAGCTCCCAAATAATAACACAGAGACTTCATATTAATTATGAAAGCTTAGCCTTAGCTTAGGCTTGTTTCTAACTAGCTCTTATAACTTAAATTAACCCATTTATATTAATCTACATTCTGCCATGTGACTTTTTACTTCTCTTCCATACTGTATTAAAGCAATTAACAATAAAAACCCAGGGTCAGATATTAGAGGTGAAAGCTGAAGCATCAGAGAAGCAGAGCAGCCAGCCACTAGACAGACTTCTTACTTCTAGGAATCCTCAGATTGAATGGCGGTGGAGGGGGGTGGAATCCTTTCTCTAGGAATCCTCAGACTGAATGGGGCAGAGATCCTATCTCCACCTCCCGATTGCTGGGATTAAAGGCATGCACCACCACTGCCTGGCTCTGTTTCTCTTTTAGACTGATTCAATTTTGTGTAGCCCAGAGTGGCCTTGAACTCCTGATCTTCCTGCTTCCTCTTCCCAAGTGCTGGGATTAAAGGTATGTGCCACCACTGCCTGGTCTCTATGGTTAACTAGTGGCTATCCCTGCCCTCTGAACTCCAGGCAAGCTTTATTTGTCTGAACAAAATATCATACAACACTGTATGTCTGATCTCCTTTGTGTCTGTGTGACTAATCCCACCTCTCTTTTTCCCAGAGTTCCTATCTTTGCCCAGAAGTCCTACCTATCCTCTCTTGCCTAACTACTAGCCATTCAACTCTTTATTAAACCAGTCAGAAGATGCCCTAGCAGAGACACATCTTCACAGTATACAAAAAGATTATCCCACATACTACTGTAAAAAGGCTTACCATCTTTGTTCATCTACTAAATTGTGTAACAATTTCTAATGCTACTCTCCAAGGCCTGTTCTAAGAAAGCAATGTGACTACTATGAATAACATAAAGACACTTTCAAATCCAGGTATTCCTTGGCTTTTCCAAAAAGTCAAACTGGCCCTATTTGAGAATCAAAGTGGAAGACAGGCAATCAGGGTGTTCTGTGACAATGTGGTCTCATTTGTTGCTTTCCTTACTAACCACTTGCCATGCACAGGACACAATGCTAGAACACAGGGAAACTTAGCATGCATCAGACACTGTATTTATTTTCAGTGGTTTATGGTCAAGTTGGGATTTACATTGTATGTAAATCCTGACCACAGAACAGAAGAAATTCTGATCCTATTGCAAGGCAAAATTCTGTGGGTTTGGAGGAAGAAGAAATGCATCATGAAGGATTTGAAATAGGCATAGGAACTCAGTCTTGGAAGACAGCAGGTCAAATCCATGGAAAGGGAAAGAGGTGTTCTGAGCTAAAGGACTTGTACAAGGCACAGCTCATGGTTTGAGAAACTACATGGCTGGGCCTAGTGGCACATACCTGTAGTCATAGCATTCAGGGGGCTGAGGCAGGAGGATCACAAGTTCAAGGCTAATCTGGGCTAAAGTGAGTTCAAGGCCAACTTGGCAACTTAGGCAGATATTGTCTTGAAATTAAACCATGAAAAAGGAGAGCTGTGAACATAGCTCAATAATTTATTGCTTGCATAGTGTTTTGGGTGAGGGCCAGGGTTCAATTTCTAGTGCTGTTTTAAAATGAAAGAGAGAGAGAGAGAGAGAGAGAGAGAGAGAGAGAGAGATCATACACACACATACAGAGTGTGAGAGAAGGCAGAGAGAGAGAGAGGCACAGAAAGAGAGAAAGAGAGAGACACACGGAGAGAAAGGCAGAGAGAGTGAGGCAGAAGAGAGAGGGGAAGAGCTATCTTTTTCAGGAGAGCAGTGTGTTTAAATGGGCCTGGAAAGGCAGAGGACACACATTTGTAAATGTGAAGCTAATGAACTTAATTAAACTTTGCTCAGAAGACAATGGGATCCTCAGAAGGGTTTTGGCATTGGTTTGTTGTTATTTTTGCTGTTGTTTGGTTTTCTTTTTTCTTTTTTGTTTTGCTTTGGTTTTTCGAGACATGGTTTCTCTGAGTAGCCCTGGCTGTCCTGGAACTCACTCTGTAGACCAGGCTGGCCTGAAACTTAGAGATCTGCCTGCCTCTGCCTCCCAAGTGCTGGGATTAAAGGTTAAAGGCATACACCACCACCACCCAGCTGCTTTTCTTTTCTTTTCTCTTCTTCTTTGTCTTCTTTTCTCTTCCTTTCTTTTCTTTTCTTTTCTTTTCGAAACAGGGTTTTACTTTGTAGCTCTGGCTGGCCTGGACCTACTACACCTCCCAAATGTTAGGATTAAAGGCATACACCACCATGCCCAACTCAGTTTATTTTTATGTTTTGAAACAGGAATCTCTCTATGTTGCTGAGGTTGGCTTTGAACTCACAGTCCTCCTGCTTCAGCCCCACCCCTCCCATGCTGAGGGTTTTGGCATTTGAGTGATGTGATATGAATATACAGCAGATCCTTTATGAAGTTATTTTTACTTTAGTTGTTTTACTTAATATAAACGTAATATTTTATTCTCTAATATTGTTGAAATGAACAATAACATTTTTGTGAATGAATTAAAACCACATTTTAGACAGTACTTTAAAGAAATAGCAACTTTTTCTAATTAATATAAATTCCAGTAAAAAGCAAACCTAGTTGATGATTCTTTCATCAAACATGTTTTGCATTTATTATAAAATTATAGATTTAAATGTTTGTATCTAGAACTTTTCTGGGACAAGTGACATATAACCTTTTTTGTGTGTGGTTTTTTTGAGACAGGGTTTCTCTGTGTAGCTTTGTGCCTTTCCTAGAACTCACTCTGTAGTGAGTTCTAGCCCAGGCTAGCCTCAAACTCACAGAGATCCACCTGCCTCTGCCTCCTGAGTGCTGGGGTTAAAGGTGTGCACCACCACCGCCCAGTCTGTAACTTGTTTTTAAGATTCAGAGAGCAAAGCAGAAATCATAATGACCAAACCAGTGATCATTTTATTTGGGCCAATTAGAGCCAGGCAAAGAAGAGAGGCATTGGGCATGAAAGGGCACTGCAAGGCCTGGATACCAGGGGGCTTGGGACTTTGAGCATAGTAGAGTTTCTTGTGTGAAAAAGTTTTTTTTTCCTCTATGCCTAGTTTTAATAACTGTTATCTGTGCCTTAAATTAAAATAACCTGTACATAGACTTTTTTCAGTTCTTCTGGATCAATCCATTGGACTTTTTATTCAGGAACAATAAGGACCTATACCTAACAACCGATGAATTAGAAGGGAAGTACACTGTGTATCTCTTCCATGACCACATGCTACCACTCATACAATGGATTTGACAACTTTGGTTATTTTTTTTGGTGTTTGAATAGACTTGCATCTACAGGAATTACTAAAGTCCTTCTCAATCTAAACATTGATGGGATCTGTGTTTGGCCAACCTCAGTCCTTCAGACTGTTCATTGGTTAATTTGCCGTTGAACAAATAATGGGTCCAGAAGACTGATTCCATGCCACTCATTTTAACTGGCTGTTAGTGAAAGGTCACTCTTGCCTGATTTCTTCTCTGTGTGCTCATGTGTGTGAGTGCATGCTTGTGCATACATGAGGGGCCAGAGGATAGTGCCAAAAGGCGAGTGTCTTCCTTCCCCAGCTGCTCTCACACTTCCATTGGGAAGCAGGGTCTGTCACTAATTCAGCTGGCCTGGATGATCAGTGAGGCCCAGCACTCTTCCTTTCTCTGTATTCCAGTGCGAGGGCTGTTAGTATTCATGCTGCGCCTGGCGTTTTACATGAGTGCTGGGGATTCAACCTCAGACCTTCATGCTCGGGCCACAGCACTTTCACCTGTTGAGCCATCTCCCAGGCTTTGAGTTCTTCTTATTGTGAAAACTTAAACTAAAAGATGCTGACATGACCTGTAGAAACATGGAGATAGGAAAAGACTTGGGCACTGGGGCCTCTTACAAGCATAAAACTCCACAGGTACTGAAGTGACTGCAGAGTGCAATGGATACCTCAGTTGTCAACGAATTCACACAGAGTGCTAAGTATTGAATGTGGAAATGACTGTGAAAATAAGTCCAAGGTCTATCTATCTTCTGGTGTACTGACCCTGACTGAATTTCTGATGTATGGTTTACCTTTAACTCATAGTTCTCTGGGATTCAAAGCAATTCTCTCCCCAACACAGTATAAGGAATCCTGATTCTAAATTTTTCTTCCAGTCAGCCAACCAGACAGCCAAACAGAAACTTGAAATACTTAATAATCAATTGTTTAAACAATTTTTATGCCATCTTATGACAGTATTTGACATTAACCAAAATCTGGCAAGTTTTGCTCTTAAGTCATTTCTGTCACTAAAGAAGATTAATGAATCTTGACATTAACATGCTAGACCTTCTTCTCCTCCTCCTCCTCCTTCTTTTTAAAACAACATTAAATACATTCACTTGTTTTGAAATTTAACTAAATTCTAGGATTTACTGCTAAATATATAGAAAACACTTTGAGTTTCTCTTTAAAAACTTTAAAGATTAAATGTTCAACTTTTTTCTCTAAGTTAGGTGCATAATTTCTAATTATTATGATTTATAATGGTTATGAATTTTGAGTACTAATTATTTTTTCTTTTTTTGAGACAAGGTATCACTTTGCAGCCTGGCTAGCCTGAATCTAGTTATCTAGACCAGGCTGGCCTTGAACTCACATACATCTGTCTGCCTCTGCCTCCTGAGCACTGGGATTAAAGGTGTGCATCACCATGACTGATCTGAGTACATTTTGTCCTTTAAAAAATGACAAAAAATTGCTGGGAGGTAGTGGTGCATGCTGTTAATCCCAGCAGCACTTGGGAGGCAGAAGCAGGAGTTTGAGGACAGCTTGGTCTATAGCGTGAGGTCCAGCATAGCCAAGGCTACACACAGAAACCCTGTCTTGAAAGGCCAAAAAGGAAAAAAGAAAAAAGAAAAAAGAAAAAAGAAAGAAAGAAAGAAAGAAAGAAAGAAAGAAAGAAAGAAAGAAAGAGAGAAAGAAAGAAAGAAAGAAGCTAACTGGCTGTTAGATTGAAGGGTGTTTAGCCCAATTGTCATCAGAGAGGCTTCTCTCATTTGGTCTCTCCCCTTGGAGCTTGGGGAACCTGGAGGAAGGGAGAGAGGAAGGATTGTAGGAGCCAGAAGAGTTGAGGCCACCAGGAGAACACAGTCCACTGAATCAACTAAGCAGGGTTCATAGGAGCTCACAGAGACTGAAGTAACAATCATGGAGTCTGCATGGGTCTGCGCTAGGTCCTCTACATACATGGTTGTTAGCTGGGTGTTCTTTTGGGACACCTAGCAATGGGAGTGGTGTTTGTCTCTGACACTTTTGCCTGCTCTTGGAACCTTTTCCCTCCTACTAGGTTGCTCTGTCCAGCCTTGATAAGAGGGTTTGAGCTTAGTCTTATTGTAACTTGTTATGCCATGTTCAGTTGATATCCCTGCAAGGCTCTCTCTTTCTGAAGAGAAATGGAAGAGGAGTGGATCTAGAGAAGAGGGGAGGTAAGGAGTGGTGGGGATTGAAAGGAGTGAAGGAAGGGGAAACTGAGGTTGGGATGTATTGTATGAGACAATAAATTTAAGAAATGGGGGAAAAAGATTCATTTGATCTTCCTCAATTCACTTTGGTTTTTCATATTTTTTACTTAGCTGTAAGGAATTGGTTTTGGAGACTCCCACCAGTTTACTTATATTTCTGATCTGGAATAAAAAAAAAAGGAACAGACACAGAAATTAAAGAAGTTCAGTAATAATTATTTGCTTGACTGGGCCAAATAAAAATATTCACTAAAAACTAGATACAAACCTACATAACCAATCCATAGATTCATTTGAAAGGACTCTTTAAAAGGAGATGATTATTAATTTTTCATTTTCATGTTTTCATAATAATACTAATTTACCTTTAAAAAGATAGTTAGTGATCAGAATCATTATTTGACAGCAACATTGAACTAAAAGTATGCATGAGGTTTCCTAATATAAATCTAAAACACAGACTTAATGACTAAGCATTACTTACCTTCAGTGGTGGCCATTTTTAATAGGTTGAAACTAGCTTCTGTATAGGTTAAATAGTTATTTTAAACATCCTCAAATTAAACAACGCACTTTCTTTGAAAGCTAACAAGAACATATTTCTCCTTTCATGAGTGAGCTAGAGCTGGAGAGCAGGCCACAGAGAGAACCTCCACACCTCCTCCTTGGAGGAGGAGTTGTGCAACTGATGTGTCAGTGACTACAAGTGCAAAGTCTTAATTGTGTGACTTGGGTAAGGTCATGGCTCTTCTCTTGAGGTTCCAACAAATTAGACATGGTGGGGGCAAGAGGCCATAAGACAACATTGTCACGTTGAGCCTTATTGAATAAATTGATTGTGGCAGAAGTAGGGCTAATTAGGAGCAAACAGAATGAGGTAGAGATCACCTTTTATTTCCCCACAAAAGTGACCTGCTGAATTTGAACTACACAGCTTTTGTGGAAAGGATTTAAGTTGTAGTCATTAGCAAGTGATGAAACAACAAAAAGAAGCCTTTAAATGATTAAAATGTGTATCTTAATTTTCTGAAGATTCGATCTCTAATTCTTTAAAGAAGTTAAGATACGACAGCAGTCAAAGGAGGATCCCAGAAACATGCACTCCAGGAATGCACCAAGTGATACAGGTGGAACCTCAGGGTCGGTAGGAGATGCCATATTCAGAGATACAGACACATATGTATATATGGAGAGGTGGATGTGGGAGACAGAGACACACAGAAAGAAACAGAAAGAGAGAGAGAGAGAGGGAGGGAGAGAGAGAAATGGGAGGGGGGGCATAAACTGAATGACTTCACTCTGCAAGCATTTCTGCACTCCATCCTCTGCTACATCTGATTCCTGAGAATCCTCACAGTCTTTGCTGGCCTTCTAGTCAGGAAAAAAAATAGCGCATCATTTTGTCAACAGGGAAATCTCACTCTCATTCTTTTCCAGCTTCCCATTTATATGTGCTGATTAAACCAAATTCTATGAATGCATACGTCAGCGATCATCTTTTAACACTGATAGCTTAACACCATGATCTACTTAGCAAGAACCTAGTAGCAATCAGGGCTCATTTCAATTTTGTGAGAAATTTGTTGTTTTTGAGAAAGAGAAGGAAAATCGTGTTTAAAATTATATCAAGTAATTGAGGAGTCTTAACCACTGAAATCTAAGATGCAGTTTTGCACTTCTAGGATTGCTGTTATATTCCCAACTAGATCCACATCTGACACACAGTAGGGACCCAGCTCTAGATCTATGTCTGGCACACAATAGGGGCTCAGCATGGATTTCTGAAAGTACTGAAAAATTACATGTGAGGGCCAAGCTGGGTAGCAATACAAAACTGTTACCTTCTAAATAAAAAACTTCAACATTTAGTATTGTAGGGATATTTTACAGCTTGGATCATCAGAATTTGGAGTAAGGAGTAAGTGAACTAGAAAATAGGGTCTCTCTCTCTCTCTCTCTCTCTCTCTCTCTCTCTCTCTCTCTCTGTCTCTGTCTGTTTGTCTCTCTCTCTCTGTATGTATCTTGGCTGTGGTCTTAGCCCATTTTCAAACTTGACTTTCTATTGTTTTCTTGGTACAAAGATCTCTTTCCCATATATACATTTCCTTTTGCTCGGGAGTTGGCTTCTATTCCCTGAAAATTTCTTTTAAACAACTGTTCATTTTTTTTTGCTTGAGATTTTTAAAAACAGCAGCAACATATGCTGAATATTCAACCCTTAAAATCTGTTTATTTTTCAACAAAGGTTCTAAGCATATTGTTGAAAAAACAATATGTCATATTGTATTTTCAAAACCAAATATGTAGTGTATATTGAAAGCCTACAGGGCTGGAGGTGTAGCCCAATAGTATAGCACTTGCCTGATTTCTGTGAGGCCCTAAGTTTGATCCCATCACTATAAAAAGATGAGACCTTAAAACCTTATAGAAAGTTAGGTGACTAAAAATAATATTTATTTGTGGACATAGCCAGAAAAGTACATTAAATAATTTCAAATTATTTCAGATTCAGCAATAAGATATTTAAATATTTTAAAAACATGTTGAGGAGCTGGAGAGAGCACTTGCTACTCTCCAGAGGACATAAGTTCATTTCTCAGCACCCCCAGTCAGGTAGCTCACAACTGCTATAACACAAATCTAAGGGATCTGGTACCTTTTCCTGGCCTCTGCAGGTATACACAGTCATACACCACACACACACACACACACACACACACACACACACACACACACACACACAAAACCACCAACACCAACACCAACACCACAATTGTATTAGTCTGGGGAGTTAGCTCAGTCTAAAAGTGCTTGCCACACAAGCATGATGACTTGAGTTTGATGCTAGAACCCAAGTGAAAAGTTGGGTGTGTTGGCATGCACTGGGAAGGTGGAGACAGGAGGATCCTTGGGGGTCTCTGACTAGCTAGTCTTGCTTATTTAGTGAGCTACATACTGTTCTGAGGAATAGCAACAAGATTGACTTCTGGCCTCCACACACAACTACATACATGTAATACATGCATGCACACATGCACGCACATGTGCTGTGCACTCAAGTGCACACACACACACACACACACACACACACAAAGAAACAACAATATATTATCCTATCTATCATCACAGAAAGGAATACAAAGTCTAAGAGCATATTCCTCTGAAGTATTTTTACTTTAATTTCTTCATTAAAATGTGTATGTTTAGTAGGATTCAAAATATACCTTTGAATTCATAAAAATTACTCTTTGCCTTGAGAGTATGCATAATCTTCAGTTTTCAAAGGTCATGTCTTGACATTTTTATGAGATATGTACGCTTACAAACAAACAAAAACATGTCTACACAAGTCTGTGAGCTATGGCATTCTGAGTTCTTTTTTCTTTCTCATCAGAGGTGTGTGCCTGTGTGCCCGCCCAATATGCACATCTACCTTAAAATCCACATTGATATCTGTATTTTAATCTTCAGAGTAGTATTGGTGAAATTATTAAGGCCACTCCACGTAGTTAAAAGGGAGGTTTATTTTGTGGGGTAACTTACAAATGAAGGGATAGGTAACAGGGTCTGGGAAAGGTGTGGCGCAGTCCGGCGGTGTTCCCTGGAGAACTCTGCTCGGTCTAGCTCCAGCGTCCAGGGTCCAGGAACCAAGAGAGCCGGTGCATCCTGATCTCAGGTCTTCAGTGTCCTCTCTCAGCCCCGCCTTGTAGGTGTGACCGTTACTGAAGCCTCAATGGGGGTTGGAACTTCCAGGTCAAAGCTGGAATGGCTACCCACCACAGAGTAGCACAGTTTTCAGTTGGCAGGGCACATTTCCTCTTGTAATTTCAAGTTAAATGGTGTTTTAGCACAACTCCAGAGTCTGGAGGTTGTGCTCCAGAAGTCTTGCTGCTTTGGCAGATGACCTGTTTGTTTGTTTTTAAACAGAGGTTATGTTTCTAGCACCCACATAGCAGCTCATAACTGGTTTTTTTTTTTTTTTTTGGTTTTTTGGTTTTTTGAGACAGGGTTTCTCTGTGTAGCTTTGTGCCTTTCCTGGAACTCACTTGGTAGCTCAGGCTGGTCTCGAACTCACAGAGATCCGCCTGACTCTGCCTCCCGAGTGCTGGGATTAAAGGCGTGCTCCACCACCACCTGGCTCATAACTGTTTTGTTAGTCCAATTCTAGGGGACATGACACTGTCTTCTGATCTTTGCAGGTACCATGCATGCACATGGTACACACATAAATATGCAAGTAAACACTCACTTCCTGGGCCTCCTGGGCCTCCTGGAAGGCATTACTTAAGAGAATCAGAACACCTTGACAGCTGGGACCACCACACAGTCTATTCCCCTCAGGGCTGGTGCAGAGAGCACCCTTGTATGGTAAACAATTACACGAAAAGTTCCCTGGTTGCCCACACACCTTGCAGGAGAAGTGATTCACTTCAATGTTCAACTTGCTGGCATGGTTGTATTCTAATGCCATCCCAGCTCTCTGAGTCCAGGCATTCCTTTCCTGTGTAGGTTCCTACAGTTGCTTCTCACATTTAGTACATAGAGAGGCCTGTTAAATATGTCCTAGGTAACCAAATAATATCTACATTATCAACACTGCATCAATCTATCATTTTTATATTTGTATATTCTTTGAGAAAATAGTCAAATTTTAGGTTTTCCTTGTTAATTCAACTTCTGCTCTTTTAAAATAGATACTACCTTTTACTTATAGTGAGGCCAGAGGAGCAAATGTCCATTTGTTGGGATATTTTGGAAACAGTAAATAATATAAAATAATAAGATTCAGCAATAATCTTTCATGAATCCTCAAATAAATAAAATGTAAATAGATACATTTGTATTATTTGCATACTGCTGTGGGATGTTCTGTATGTTAAATGTGTTGCTCTGATTGGTTAATAAATAAAACACTGATTGGCCAGTAGCTAGGCAGGAAGTATAGGTGGGACAAGCAGAGAAGAGAATTCTGGGAACAGGAAGGCTAAGTTAGAGAGGCTCTGCCAGCCACTGCCATGAAAAGCGAGATGTAAGGTACCAGTAAGTCATGAGCCATGTGGCAACTTATAGACTAAAAGATATGGGTTAATTTAAGATATAAGAACTAGATAACAAGAAGCCTGCTGCAGCCATACAGTTTGTAAGCAATATAAGTCTCTGTGTATTTACTCAGTTGGGTCTAAGTGGCTGCGGGAATGGTGGGTGAGAGAGATTTGTCCTGACCATGGGCCAGGCAGAACCAGAAAAACTCTAGCTACAGCATACATATTATGAAACAGAGGATATACTGACTATTACCTATGTGCTTTATGTATGTATATGTCCTTATAAATATAAACTCAAAAAATAAAAATGACAGGGTCATGCAAGTGAGAAGGTCTGTAAACTCAGCAAAGCCACAAACTTTTACTATATTATTACAAATTTACCTTATTATTCAATATTTGGATGTCTGGGATCTTAATCTGCTTCAATTTTTTCCATAAGTTTTCTTTTTGGGTCAGTGTCTGTAAGATGTAAGATAAGCTGATCCTGGTGTTTTCAGGGTTGTCTATGATGGAACCTGTCTCATTAGTCCTCTTAGCAGCTGTTGATATGCCATAGTATTTCTTCATGTTTTCTGAGGCATCTATAGCAACACAAATTGAGGTAAGAGAAATTTTGTGATAAACAAATGAATACGTCCATTATGGGAATATCATTCCACAAAGTGACCCTGGTCTTGGTCTCAACTTACACTGAAAAAAAAATTTCAGACCAACTTCCTTGAGTTTATATCTGATGGGGAAGGATTAGAGACAGTGTAATAAGTATGGGCATCATGGATTCAGAGAATGGACATTCTAGTCCACAGGGTTGCCCTGAATGTATTCTCTAAGCAGAGTATGTGTATTCAACTCTGTCATTCTAGAGTGAAGACATAAATAGGTAAGATTGTATTGCAATGACATTTTATTTGTAAAAATAGTGTGTGAGCAAGATTGTCTTCAGACTGCAGTTTGTAGAACCTTGATGTTGAGGATGATAACAGCATCTCAGGCCAGCAATGCTTCCTATATACCTGTATTGTGACTCAATAGTTTTACTCAGTCTTTGTAAACACTGTGACATGCACATCAGCACAGCCACCCTCACTTCACAGATAAAGCTGAGGCTCTGGGGAGGTAGTGTGATCTTAATGATAGTTAAGAGCTGAAGGCAGAATTTAGCAGTCTAACTCTAGAGCCTGTGTTCTTTTTTATGGCCTCTTACTCTTTAGTTATTATTAGTAAATGGATAACTACAACTTGCTGAGTTCATTCACTATTACTTGTGTGTGTGTGTGTGTGTGTGTGTGTGTGTGTGTGTGTGTGTGTGTATGTGTGTGTGCATTTAGAGTTGACTGCTTGGGACTGGATCATCTATTAGGTAGAGCCTATGTTATTAAGCACTTTTTGCTGTGGGATGTTCTGTATGGCAAATGTGTTGCTCTGATTGGTCAATAAATAAAACACTGATTGGCCAGTTGTCAGGGAGGAGGAAGTATAGGCGGGACAAGGAAAAGAATAAACTGGGAAGTGGAAGGCTGAGTCAGAGACACTGCCAGCCGCCATGATGACAAACAGCATGTGAAGATGCCGGTAAGCCATGAGCCATGTGGCAAGGTATAGATTTATAGAAATGGATTAATTTAAGCTGTAAGAACAGTTAGCAAGAAGCCTGCCATGGCCATACAGTTTGTAAGCAATATAAGTCTCTGTGTTTACTTGGTCGGGTCTGAGCGGCTGTGGGACTGGTGGGTGAGAGAGATTTATCCTGACTGTGGGTAAGGCAGGAAAACTCTAGCTACAACTTTTGTTTTCCATATCTAAAATAAAAACACATATTCACTAGGTAAGACCTCATGTCTTATGTTTAAGCCCTTTGGCTCTTACACTGTCATTTTTAAAGTATATCATGTTTGTCATTGATCAGGAAAACAGACAAACAAATATTCCATTGCTACCCCTTCCCTGCACTCTTTTCTAACAGAGCCAGAAGAATGCTTGTCTTGCTTCTCTGCTTCCAAATCAGTAGTTAACACTGTGTGTGATGTTCCTACTCCCAGCTCTGTCCAGTGGCAGGAAGTCACTGTTCTTAGTACTCAGTTCCTACTGCCCAGCATTAGGCATCTCAGAAATTGTAGAAACTGCTGATAGACTCCAAATTGGAGAAGACTAGTGTGAGGCAGTGTTACCTTACTCTGTTTGGCTTGCTTCATCTCAGATGGATCTTGAATTCTTTCAATTGGTATAGTATTTCATATCAGGAATCAGTAAATGCCTTGCTGTGTTTGTTATTTACTGATCATAGTTAATAGGTTTTTGAAAGAATTTATTTTACTTAGTTTAGGTATTCCTTTAGGGGAAAAGGCATTCTTTATTGCTATTTAAAACTTTATTTTTCTCTTTGAAAGAGAAATGTATAGCAAGGTAGGGCAGCCGAAAGTTATGTGTTCACATGGGTTCATGTCTGTCTTCCCTTTACCACTCAACTGAACAGGGTATGCATAAACAAACTCCATCTGCCTCACTTGGTAGCAACAGAGGTCACCTTAAGCAGATGAGCTAATCAAAATTTTCTCCAGAGTTCCATTTTTCCTCCAAGTTAGCGTTGGCTTTTGTGTGGCTCACATTCAGTTTTAAAAACTATCCAATATGCATTAATGATTTCCAGAATGCTGTGTGACTCCAGTTGCACTAAAGTTCTTATGAGAAACGTATTTAGCTGCTTTTTGTCTTGAACTCCTTTGCACTTGTGGTTTCTGGAAGTGGTTGTTGGAAATAGGACAGCTTCTACCCAGAAAAACACATAAATGCAGCTTTTTCATTGCTTATAGTCACATTAGAATCTCCCTAAGTTATTTTTTTCAGTTCTGGGAATTGAACCCAGGGCCTTGCATATACTGGCCAAGTTCTCTGTGATGGAGCTGGCTTCCCTGCCAACTAGAATTCTTAAGTTACTGATTACTCTTTCTAGGATTTAGCATTAGATAAATCTTTGATTTTCTATCTATATTTAACTTTCGGCTGCCCTACCTTGCTATACATTTCTCTTTCAAAGAGAAAAATAAAAGTTTTAAATAGCAATCAAGAATGCCTTTTCCCCTAAATCTGTATTTTCTAAATATGAACACTTTGGGTGTTCTTATTTGTTTAGTATCAGACATTGTTACTTTTATTTGTTATTTGGGGCAAATTTTATCTAAGCTCTGAATTGTTTAAGAAATTAAAAAGTTTCTTTCTTCTGTGTGTGGACATCCATTTTCCCCAGTACCATTTGTTGAAGATGCTTTTGTTTCTCTAGCTTATGTTTTTGGCATCATTGATATATAATATATTAAGTGTCTGAAATTATGTGCACTTACGTTTGGATCTTCAATTTTGTTTCATTGGTCTACATGTATATTTTTATACCAGTACCATGTTGTTTTTAATACCATGCCTCTATAATTTATCTTGTTTTTTTTTTGTGGTTCCATATGAATTTTAGGATAATTTTTTTCTATTTCTATGAAGAATGATATGGAGACTTTGATTGGGATTTCATTGAATCTCTAAATAGCTTTTGGTAAAATGGTCATTTTCACAACATATAGACTTGTATGTATTACCTTGTTCAGAAACTTACTCCAAGTGGATCAAAGATCTAAATGTGAAACCTGAGACATAAAAACTGCCAGAAGAAAACATGGGCATAGGAAAGTACTTTTAAAATAGGACTCCTTTTGACGAACTAAATTCAACAATTGGCAACTAGGAGTTCATAAAACTGAAAAGCTTTTGCACAGCTAAAGAAACAAGTGAAGAGAAACCCACTAGAATGTGAGAGAATCTGCCAGCTATATATCTAACAGAAAATTAATATCCAGGATATATAAGAACTCAAAAAATAGCCAAAACCACAAATGACCCATTCAAAAAAAATGGGGCCAGGACCTGAACAGAGAGTTCTCAAAAGAAGAAAAAGAAACTAAGAAACAGCTCAAAAAATGTTCATTGTCTCTAGTAATTAGGGAAATGAAAATCAAAACAACTTAAGATTTTATTTTACCCCAATCAGAATGGCAAAGATCAACAAAACAAGCAAAATCAAATGCTGGAGGGAAGTCTCATTCACTGTTGGTGGCGTTGCAAACCAGTCTAGCCTTTCTGGAAATCAGTGTGGAGAATCCTCAAAATTCTAAAAATAAATCTCCCATATGACCCAGCTATACCACTTCTTGGCATCTGCCCAAAGGACTCAATATCCTACTCCACAGATTCTTGCTCAGCCATGTTCATTGCTGCTCTATTCATGATAGCTTAGGAAATGGAAACAACTTAATTGCCCTTCATGAATGGACAATGAAAATGTAGTTCATATACACTATGGAATACTAGTCAGTTGTAAGGAAAAATGAAATCATGAACTATGTGGATGAACAGATGGAACTAGAAAAGATCATATTGAGTGAGGTAACTCAGACCCAGAAAGACAATGTGTTTTCTTTCATCTGAGGCTCTTAGCTCCAAATCTTTAGTTACAAGTGTTATCCTCACCCCTCATGAAGGAAACTTCTCTTTGCAACAGATGGAGACCATTACAGAAAATCACAACCAATCAAAATGCAGAGTTGTGGAGTCCATTCTCAATTGATAATCTAAACAAAACTCCTGTACCTAAGACTCAGGGATCATTGTGGAAGAGGGGACAGAAATTTTGTAAGCTCCAGAGGAGCAGGGAGGTTACTGTAAGATATTTTCTCTTAGGAATGTCAGAAGC
Source organism: Peromyscus californicus insignis (assembly GCF_007827085.1). NCBI lineage: Eukaryota > Metazoa > Chordata > Mammalia > Rodentia > Cricetidae > Peromyscus > Peromyscus californicus. Next base: position 633,212 of record NW_026294447.1, on the reverse strand, counting down.
TATACCCATAAAGTCTTACTAAGATGACTGCCTAAAGATGAGCTGAACAGGGATGACATTAGCAGACCAATAAAGAGTCATAGTGTGTTTTTGTTCTTACCCAGGATGCTTGTATTAAGGATGTTGGATTGCACATCAATTTCCTCCTGAAGATTTTCAAGTAAGAAGTCTGTTTCATTACTCATTCTTGCCATGGTTTCTTTCAGATCTTGAAATTCATACACTGTTTTCAGTTGCTCACTTAGCAGCATGATTTATTTTCTAATGGAGAAAATAAGGGTAAATGTAATTTAGTTTGATGTATCAATGAAAACAAATGCCACAAAATGATCCTCATTATTAGGTATCCTCAATTAGAAGGGGTCCTCGACACATAATTTTTCATTTGTGTTTATGATTCTGTTAATGGCTCATCTCTTTTCTCTTATTTTGGATGGCTGGAGTATTTCGGCACACATTTAAGCAATGACCAGACTATATGTCTGTGGTGGTCTAAAAGAAAATGAACCCCAAAGGGAGTGGCATTATTGGAGGTGTGGCCTTGTTGGAAGAAATGTGTCACTATAGAGGTGGGCTGTGAGGTCTCATGTGTGCTCAAGCCATGCCCAGTAAGTCAGACCACTTCGTGTTGCCTGTTAGTCAAGATGTAGCACCATGTCTGCCTGCATGCTGCCTTGCTTCCCATCATGTTGATAATGGACTAAACTCTGAAAATGTAAGCCATCCCCAACTAAATGTTTTTCCTTTTTAAGAGTTGCCATAGTCATGGTGCCTCTTCACAGTGATAGAAACCCTAAATAAGACAGAAATTGGTACCAGGGACAGGGGTATTGCTGTGATAGGCCTGACCATGCTTTTGTTTGAAGGAATATGGACCTTGTGACTGTGGATTAGAAAAGCAGTTGAACTCTTTAAGTGCTGCATATTGGGCCATCTTAGTAGGAGCATGGAAGACAGTTGTGTTGAATGTGATTTGATGTACTATGGAAGCCTGGCTCAAGAGGTTTCAGAAGAATTTTAGTATGTTGCCTAGAGATTGTTCTTGTGATATTTTGGTGAAGAATGTGATTGCTTTTTGCCCTTGTCTTTAAAGTTTCCCTGTGGCTAAAGTGAAGAGTTTTGGATTAATTTCCTTGGCAGAGGAAATCTCAAAGTAGCCTAGTATAGACGCTGTTGTGTGGTTATTAGTGGTAACTCCAATGAAGATTTATAATGAAAAGGAGCAAGCTGAGCAAGTAAAAATATTTGATGAGAAAAAGAGCACTAGAAAGTGGAATGAAGCTAAGTCCTATGTTCAAGGAGATAAACAGATTAAGAAATGGAATAAAAGGAGTCATGACCTCAGGGCAAGAACCCACCCAGCTGTTTCCAACTTGTGAAAAGGAATTAAAGAAAAGCTTAGAAACAGGTGTGGTGGTGCATGCCTTTAATTCTAGCACTCCAGAGGCAGAGTCTGGCAGATCTCTGAGTTTGAGGCCAGCTTGTTCTACAGAAAAACTTCCAGAACAGCCAAGCTTAGGCAATGAAGGAAACCATAGAAAACAGAAAGCTGGTTGTAGCTAGAGTTTTCCTGACTGGCTCACAGTCAGGACAAATCTCTGATACCTGCCAGTCCCACAGCCACTCAGACCCAACCAAATAAACACAGAGACTTATATTGGTTACAAACTGTATGGCCATGGCAGGCTTCTTGCTAACTGTTCTTACAGCTTAAATTAACCCATTTCTATTAATCTATACCTTGCCACATGGCTCATGGCTTACCGGCATCTTTACATGCTGTTTGTCATCATGGCAGCTGGCAGCGTCTCTCTGACTCAGCCTTCCACTTCCCAGCTTTATTCAACTCCTTGTCCCGCCTACACTTCCTGCCTAGCCAATGGCTAATCAATGTTTTATTTATTGACTAATTAGCAACACATTTGACATACAGACCATCCCACAGCACTTCTCCCCCCCTTTTTTTTAAAGGAAGGTTTTAACTTTAACAAAGTAAAATTACATATAATTTGGGAATTTGAACGTAGCTTCTCTTACTACTTCCTGCTGGAGGGGGGGCGCTATATCTTATGGGGACACAAAGAAAATTTTAGGATTATGGAGTAGTCCATGAGGGTGTATTGTCTGAGCCAGTTGCCTTGAAACGGTTCTGGATGTTGGATCATCTGGGCCATGGTGTCATCGGAGACCTTTCAGGGGGTCTTGGCTGGTCAAACCTGATGTATCTTAATCTGGAACAAATCCATAGCCTCTGGCTTTCTGTGGGAACAAAAGCAGAGACTCTTTTCCAAGGCAACACATTCTTACATCCAAATTTTGAAGTCAAGGTATCTTTAAAATATGCATTTTGCCATAACTCAACAGCTTTTACAATCAAATGTTTTTCTGCAGTTAAAAATCCCAAAGACAACGCAATCCAGATTCTCTGTGTAATATTCATCTTCACGTGGCTTATTTTTTATATTAATTTTACTGTCTCTTTAAAGACTTTATTTTTTAAAACTATGTATTTGTTTCTATAACTGTATATATCACCTTTTTTGTCTCTTTCAAGTCTCTGTGTTTACTTGGTTGGGTCTGAGCGGCTGTGGGACTGGCAGGTGAGAGAGATTTGTCCTGACTGTGGGCAAGGCAGGAAAACTCTAGCTACAGCTGGTGAAGATGTAATTGAATGAGGGGCCATGCTTCAGCTTCAGTAACCAGCAGAACTTGGCAGCTTTGGCCATTTGGTTCTGGCTTTAGAGTCAAGGAGCAACTAAGGAAAGCCACTGAGGCCAGGCATGTGTCAGGGGTGTCCCTGCATGGAGGCCTAGAGAGGCCATTGCATGAAGCTGTGAAGTTGAAGCCTGGATTGCCTTGGAGACCCCAAGATGTTGGAGATGCCAGAGCTGTTGGATACCTGCTGAGGAACCAGCACAAGAGAAAGAAGTATATTGCAGTCAACAAAGCTGAAAAGAGTTGTAGATCTAAAGAACATTTTGACATCAGACATGGAGATGTAGAGTTTGGAGTTTGCCCAGCTGGTTTTTGTTCTTTCTTTGGTCCAGTATTTCTTCACTATGCTCCCTTCCCTATGTTTTGGAATGGTAATGTATATTCTATGCCAGTATGTGTTGGAAGCATGTGATCTGCTTTTTTATTTTGATTTTACAGGGAACTACAGTTAAGAGATCACATGAATCTCCAAAGATACTTGAACTTTGGACTTTTAAATAAGTTGAGACTTTTATGAGACTGTGGAAACTTTTGAAGTTGAACTGAATGAATTTCTGCATCATGATGTGGCTATAAGCCTTTGAGAGCCAGGGAGAGGAATGTGGTAGCTTGAAAGGAAATGGCCCCCATAGGGAGTGGCACTGTTGGGGGTGTGGCCTTGTTGGAGTAGGTGTGGCCTTGTTGAAGGAAGTGTGTCACTGTGGAGGTAGACTTTGAGGCCTCATATACGCTTAAGTCACACCCAGAGTCTCAGCACACTACCTGTTGCTTTGGGATCAAGATGCAGAATTCTCCAGCACCAAGTCTGCCTGCATACTGCCATATGCCCATGTGGGGTCCTGCCCCACCGGGAACTTAGGCCACCAGTGAAGAGGTGGCCTGGAACTGAGGAAAGGTAAGTGCATGCTGCTTGCCTGTTTCTCAGCCTCCTTCTTACCCGGAGACAATCAGATGCATCATCTCGGAGTCAAGTCAAGTAAGAACTCATTCATTGTTAGGCAGTTAAGCCTCTTTTATAGCAAAATCCTCAGAACCCTAGGAGGGGGCGAAGTAACCAACCAATCATTTTAAAGGTCACCCTATTTACAAATTGTTTATGCCCTGACATCATCTCCTGATCTTAGTATCTTATCTCAGCATAAATAACTTGAGCTAACTTCCTTCCTCACCATTTGTCTCTAATCTCCATACAAACAACCCAAGCTAACTTCCTCTCAGCCATCCTTTGTATCTACTCTCTGCATAAACAGCTTAAACTAACTTCCTCTCCACACCATCCTTTGTGTCTACTCTCTGAGTAAACAGTTTAAGCTAACTTCCTCTGACACTATTTGTATCTACTCTCTGGGAAAACAGCTTAAGCTCTATTTGTCTAACTTCCTCTCAGCACCCTCTTTGCAGCCCATGTATGACGCACATGCCCAGCCACCATGCTCCCTGGCCATGATGATAATGGACTGGACCTCTGAACTATAGGCAAGCCACCACCTCATTTAAATGTTCTCCTTTATAAGAGTTGCCGTGGTCATAGTGTCTCTTCTCAGCAACAGAAACCCTAAGACAACATCCTAGCAGAATAAACACATGCTTCTTAAAGCATGTATTCAGATGTAGTTCATTGAAACCAATCTACAAGATTTTTCTATTTGCCTTTCAATGCTTGCTAAAAAAGAATCCTGGACTCAACCTCAGGGAAAATCATTTCTTCATCTAGAAGACATCTGATGTAGGAGTAAATTCAGGCATGACCTGGTAGCCAGTCTACTTGCCATACTGTGCTCCTGAATATTCCCAGAAGTCAGAATACTGAATTCTTAACTACTGTGAGTAGCTGGTAGCTGGCCATGAGTCTGCACTCTCTGTCTCCTTTTATGTGCTTCTTGTGCATAGAGACCATGTGGTATGAGCACTCACTGGCCAATCTGAGGAAATGTACTAACCAGTCACAGTTACTAGGCTTCTACTATTGAAGTGGTCACTCACATGCAATAAAACAGATGCTATTCCCTGAAAAAAGTCTCCAGAGTGGTTTCTCTCCTCACCCTCTACTGAGCCCCAGGCATTGCTGTCTTGTTAGGGGGACGCCCAAGTAATGACTACAATCTGCCTTCACAGCTTCCTTTGTGTTACTGCCATACAGTCTTTTAGTTTCCATGTGTGACAAAGAAGTCTCCTAACTGGTGAACAGACAGTAGGTTTTCCCCTCACTTCCATGGCCTGGGTTCAGCATGTATCTTTGGTTCAAGCACATAATGAACACACCCTTTCTGATGAGAACATGGCATGGAGACCTTAGCAGGTGCAGTTGGGGTCATCTGAACACTGACTAATGCATCCTGAATTTTTCTTCTCTTTCTCTTCTACAGACTTTCCCCTCATTCTCCAACTTTCAAGACTGTACTTCTTCAGGCTAACAATACTAACAATAAAAACAATAGTAACTTTTTGTGACCACTTATATTCCCTAAGTACTTACTATGTGCCAGGTACTATGCCAAGTCTCGAGGAAGAATCCTGTGAAACAGAATTTCTTCTTTTTGACAAAGAAACTGAAGCTGGAGATTTGATTTGTTTGGAGCTACACAGGTAGTGGGTGGGTTTGAATCATGGTGCCTTGACTTCTACATTTAAGCTCAGGGTGCCCTCTGATCTGTCCTTCTAATCTCCTTTGTCAATTCATCTAGAAAATATTTCATAACCATTACTGGCCTGGGAAATAAGCAAGTGGGTGGGAAGAAAGTTCTGAGTGCCCCACTGAGGCCATGGTGAAGGAGCACGATGAGGTGAGAGGGTAGAGGAGAAGACAGGAGTCTGGTGTCTGGGGAGACAAGGGAAGGCTGCACATGAAAGGTGGTATTTTGGTGGCCACCAAACAGCATCAGGGCTTCTGCATGCTATCCATCCCAGGGGACAGCATATCTTTGGAGGGACTTAGCAGCTCTCATTTCCTTATCATTTCTGTCTGGCTCATGGCTCCTATCCTCTTGCTGTCCTCTCAAATTCTGCTCAGCACTCCTACAGTCTTTTTGTTCACAACGTCCCGTATCTCATTCTGCTTTCTTGGTGCCACTTTGATAGCTGTAACCACAGAGCAATGGCCTGCAGCCTAAAGCTTACCCTCAGGTGTATTTTCCTTGAGCCACACTGTGTGATTTACAAGTGATATTGAGTATCTCCTATACTTTTCAGTGGGGGCTATTTCTTTGAAAATGTAAATGTTTGATATGTCTTGAGAAGTAGGAAGATCTGATTATATAGGGCTCCTCATGTGCAGGATAATAGAGGGGTAGAGATATACCTCTTCTCTTTACATAGCCATTTGATCTCCCCAGGCCCTGTCACTGGGTTTAGGTGGACCTGAACTATATAGGTAGGTTGTTTCTTTTTCCTTGTACAACTTTTAATCAAGTGCCATTTACTTTGAGTCTATTTTCTTGTTGATAATGTTTGACTTATGTTTATGACTGTGTTAAGTTTCCTTAATTTAGGAACTTTTTGAAAAAGGGGAGGTATTTGGGGGGCAATCTTGGTAGACTGCTTCTATGATGGAGAAAACATGCAGAAAGTCATCCTAGTTTTTGCTTGGAGCAGGGTGGCAAAGTTTGCCTCAGGATTCCTGGTGTCTGTCGCCACTTGGCAACTCTGCTACTACAGAGGGAGAGCAGTCACAGGGTTGTCACTACAGCATTGTGTTTCACCAGAACTTCATCCACAAGAACATGTGCTGTACTGGATTCAACCTGTGCGCTGACCTGTTTACTGACCCCCTGGTTCAGAGCAACCAATGTAATCTTGAAAGATGACTGATGAATGAAAAATGATTTGGTACTAGATGATAAAAATGATATTGTATTCTGAAGGAATGGCCATCCTTGGTATAATACAAGAAGTAATGCATAGCTTCTAATTAAATGAAGAATCTTGGAAGATTTTCCTTGTGTGCATCTTTGAAAATATACTATTTGTATTGGAAAGTACTATACTTCAAGTTTCCTGTGTCATAGATGAAATGGTGTATTCAGAGTATAATGGCTGTAAGTCAGTGTCATGACTTTTAGATCTGCTGGGTTTGGGCTTCTCAGTTAACCTTTTATTTTTAATTTTTTATTGTCTTTAGAGTGCTCAGGCTTAACCCATGACCTCAGGCATGCTAGGAAGGACACTACCCCTGCTACACTGCCCGTTACCATTTACCTTCTAAAGGTTCTGTTTTTGTAAAATTTAATAGCATCTGAAAAAAATCACATGTAATCTTAACTGGGAAGAAACAAACATAAAAGCCTGCTTATGGGTTCAAGGAGATGTCTCAGTAAAAAAAGTGCTTGTCATTCAAACTCAAGAGCGGGATTTGGACCTCCAGTTATCAATACAGAGGCTGAATGGGTGTGGCAGTCTGCCTTATTTCTAGAATCAAGAGATCCCTGGGATAAGCTAGCTAGCTAGATTGCTCAAATGGGCAAACTCTAGGCTCAGCAAGAGACTCCACAAATAAAATGGAGAAGAGCAAAAGACACTTGAGGTCCATCTGTCTTCCACATGGATATGCACACATATGCTTGTATACCAGTATACATGTGTACACCACATACACATGCAAAAAAAAGCCTATCTCAGCAATAATCACTTCTCAAAGCCAACATAAGTACATTTCTAAGTTGAAGGCCAAGGATGTAAAATTCAGTAGTAGTCAAAGGTCAAACAGGAGTTGGCTTATTTATTCCTCCAATACAAATCTTATTTCACAGACTCATAAAAATCTTTGACTTTCAACAATTCCTCAGATAAAAGAACAGGTTGTTTCAAAATGTCTATGATAGATATGTTCTCTCTGAGGCCTTTGAAGTCCACTTCAGAGACAGGCAGGCTCTATCTTTTATCTTCCATGTTAGCAGGCAGCCCAATTAACCCTTGCACTGCTTTGGAGAGGGATGACATGGTATGGTCTCAGTGATCAAAGCACAAGTGACACCGAAGACAAACACAAGAAGGGAATTCCTGGCCATGACCCTGGGTGCAGTGATCACACCCCTGGCCACTGACACTCCTGGCAATGGCACATGCCAGTGTCTGCATCACAGACAGGCCTCAGGGCTCCTTCCTTGTTGCAGTCACATGCTACAAAGGAAGAGTGAAGAAGCAGAGAAAGTTATGCTATGCCTAGCTTAAAAAACAAACCTTTTCTCCTCTCCTGGAATTATCCCCAATTTATGTTTCTAAGACAATGATTTAAAGACAATATGATTTCAGAGATCTGTGGGAGACCATTAAAATACAACCTGTAGTTTTAGTGTCCTGGATCTCACTTTATAGACCAGGCTGGCCTTGAACTCACAGAGATCTGTCTGGCTCTGCCTCCTGAGTGCTGGAATTAAAGGCGTGTGCCATCGCCACCCGGCTGTCTCTCTATATTCTATTAGCAAATCAACTTATGGTTTTCTATATCGAAAAATTAAATGCAGTTTTTATTGTGAATGTGCATGTGGGGTCTTTATCTGTTTGAGTGAGGCATGTGGATTTAATACTGGCCATTACAGTAGAACCAAGAAGTTCTATGACCACACTAAAAGTCCTGCCTGGGGGTGACTCCATTATATGTGATTGCTTTGTTCTTTAGGAGATGGGAGAAGGAGCTTTGTTTGACTTAATAAAATAGCTGATGTCACATGGCACTTTATTTGAGCTGGTTTCTGATCAAGGCAGAGAGAGCTATTGATGTTGTTGCAATTCTAAAAGGTTAGGAATCATTAGCTTATGCTTTTAGATTTATTGCAATAAAGTGTGATTTTTAAAGTCATTGGATAGCTTTCATACTAATAATGCCAATTGTGAATGACAGAAATGATCCTTGAAATTACAGTCAGTAATGGCAATTGCAGTAAAAACTGGCTAACTAGGCTCCACTGGATGTCATGGAACACACAGAATGGTTCAGGGGTCTTCTGGGACACTTTTGGGCAGTGTTACGCCACACCACAGATGCAGGCCAACCTCTGCTCACAATCAGCTCTTACCCAGGAGCTCAGTGGACTCTGTGGACCAAGCTGAGCATTTACAAAGTCTCCTTTGGTTTCACTAACAGATGAAGCGTTTGTAAAGATTATTAAAATGTCAGAGAGACACAAAGAAAGAGACTAACAGACTTTGGTTTATAAGAGCCAACATTCCCTCTTTTAAAAATGTTTTAAAATTTTTTTCCCTTGCGTACTAGGTAAGTATTATATCACCCCAACCCCTACTCCCTAGTTGTTCATGTGGAGGTCAGAGGACAATTTGTGGGAGTCAGCTCTCTCTTTCTCCCATGTGGGTTCCAGGGATTGAACTCAGGTTGTCAAGGTTGGCAGCAAGCACCTATGCTCACTGAGCCATCTTGCTGGCTCTTCCTTCCTGGTTTTAAAGGTAGCCAATTATATATAGAAAACTGAGATAAGTGTGACCTGAAGAAAATAATTAAGGATAGATAATGAAACAGGACAAGGACATGGTGACAAGTTTTTAGCTGGAAGTACACATGTGTACAGGAGACAACTCAGAGAAATTTTAACAAAGGCTAATATTTAACATAGGCTAATAGTTTAAAAAAAGAAAAAGGTCTTTTCATATAATTATAAAAATATTTTTTTTCAAAATTAGAATTAAGCTGTGTTCACTTTCTAAGTTCACATTTCTTAAAAAAAAAAATCAAATAAAAGGATATGAAACTTGCTGGGCAGTGGTGGCACATGCCTTTGATCCCAGCACTGAGGAGGCAGAGGCAGGTGGATCTCTGTGAGTTCAAGGCCATTCTGGTCTACAGAGCCAGTTCCAGGACAACAAGGGACACACAAGGAAACCCTGTCTTGAAAAACCAAAACCAAAATAGGAAAAAAAAAGAAAGAATTGAAACTCCATTGTTTTTGTAGCATGCCCACAGTAGATCCAACTGACTTCACTTGTGTTTTTAGCATTCCATTACTTACAAATGCATTTTCCAGATGTATTGATGTAATAGTTTTCTTCACACTCACTGCAGCATGTCCTGTCATGACCTGGTTTGTGTGGACATTGGCCTGTAAGCTGTGAGAACAGTTGTGGGGATGAATTGACAAACTTTATGGTCTAAAAACACAATGCATTTTCATAGGAAACAGTTTTCCTCCAGTGAGTTAAAACATACAGCTGTGCAAAAGTTGAAGAAGGCTAATTCCCACGGTCAGCAGCTGCCTCTGGCAATATCAAGGATCTCTAGTTAATGTGTTTTGGTTTAGAGTTCTTGACTATACCGCCTGCTTCCAGCTGTTCAGAGACAGGTGGCCCCAGACTAGGAAACATACATAGATGTAAATGAAAACAAAACACATATTGTAAAACAGTCCACATTCTTTAACTCCACAATGATGGGAGTTCCCCCATAACTGACAGAGAGGCACAGGCCAAAGATGTGGTCTAACATTTATCAATCACTCTGGCAAGTAATGTTTCTGTTGTGGGAACACATACTGTAACTTTACCAATTGGGCTAGCGTTTTGCTCTACATTTTGACTTTATAATTAATCACTTTGTGATATTTGTGCTTTTGACAGAAGGTTAACTGTTCCTGTACTTTACCATTTGTGTTCTTAATTCATTTTTCTGAAAACTGAAAAGGTTAGAGAATAATGAAAGAAAAGACAAAATAAGTCACTATTACAGGAATCTTAAATTATATTTGACTAAAAATGCTTAGGCATCAACTCTGTAAGTATACTTGCAGTGAACAGGTAGCTAGATTCATAAAAGAACTCCATCTACCAAGCTTCTATCCTTGGAGTTCCCACTAGTGCCTGTTCAAGTAAAGATAATTATAGGATGTTGTTGCTCCTGAGATGTGATTGTAATGATGGTTGCTCTTCATTGCTAGGCAGTTCTTTCTTATCCCCACATTCAATCTGCCTCTTTGGAACTTGTTCCCATTGTTCTGAGTCCTGTCTTGTGGAGTGGGACCCACAGAGGTTTCCTACTGAGAACATACTCATGTCTCAGAATCTGAGCTTGCTTTACCCAGCAGGGTTGCATAAGGGGATGATTTGACCACGGGTGTGGTTACCAGGTATTTGGAAGGGTCTACACTTGGCTGTGCTGTGTGCTTTGATCTAGCAGAAGGGAGGTCTTTTGCCCCATCCTTTGGCATTGTTATAAAAAGCACCTTTGAAGAGGCAGAAGGGACCATTGGGTTTTGATCCAGGTCCTCTCAAAGCTATCCTCTGTTTCTGTCTTTCTCCTCTTCACTATGTTTCTATCTAAAAGTTTCTTATCCCTCTCTCCTCCTCATAGGAACCCTTTTAAAAGGTGGGAGCTGGCCTCCCCCAGTGGAGTTGCACAAAATAAGCAACTTTCTTCTTCCTCCACTACATGTGGGGATTCCTTTTTCTCCAACTACATGTGGCCATTTTAAACTTGCCTTCACTTCTGTTTTGAGCTTACCCCCTCTAATTCCTTTAGGTCCTCACTGCACGATTGCATAGTTCTATTCATTATTGAAATTGTCTGCTTTTAGACACATACTTTAAAAAGTACACTTTCTGTTAACAGCATGGTATTTAGAAGACAGACAAATTTTCTATATTCTCATTTACATGTAGAAGTTAAGTGTCCATCTTAGAGAAATGGAGAAGGTAGAGGGAGGGAAGGATAGAATACCAAAATATATCCAGATAGGAGAAATAAATTCTATTTATTTATTTATTTATTTATTTATTTATTTATTTATATAACACAATAGGATAACTACAACTAAAGATAAACTACTAGATATTTTAAAATAGCTACAAGAGAGGCTTTTGAATGCTTTTAACATAAAAGAGAGAGGACAGATGTATAGATATGCTAATTATCCTGATTTTGATCATTAAATATGCACCAAAATATCATTCTATACTCCATAATCATGTGGATGAAAGTTAATCAAAGCTGGTGGTGGTAGCCGATGCCTTTAATCCTAGCATTTGGGAGGCAGAAGCAGGTAGATCTCTGTGAGTTTGAGACCAGCCTGGCCTACAGGGCAAGTCCTGGGACAGCTAGGGCTACACAGAAAAACTCTGTCTCAGAAAACAACACAAAACACAAAACAAAAACAAAAACAAAAACAAACAAACAAACAGACAAAAAACCCCAAAAAACCAGTCAACAAGCAAACAGGCAAACAAACAAACAAACAAAAACCCAACAAAAACAAGAAATGAAAGCTTAAGCAAAACTTTGAAAACACTGTAAAAATGTTATGTTGCCCCTGTGCTTTATCCAACCTTGGTCTCAACAATTCTCGCTCATATAAACCCTCCTCATTCTCGCTAATTGGACTCCCAGAGATCCACCCAGGGCCTAGTCATGGATCTCTGCATCCAGATCCCTCAGTAGTTGGATGAGGTTTCTAGCACAACAATTAGGGTGTTTGGCCATCCCATCAAATAGCCAAATGAATGGAAACACATGAACTATGAACCAATGGCTGAGGGGTCCCCACTGGATCAGGCCCTCGGAATGGGTGAGACAGTTGATTGGCTTGATCTGTTTGGGAGGCATCCAGGCAGTGGGACTGGGTCCTGTGTTCATTGCATGAGTTGGCTGTTTGAAACCTGGGGCCTATGCAGGATCGCTTGGCTCGGCCTGGGAGGAGGGGACTAGACCTACCTGGACTGAGTCTACCAGGTTGACCTCAGTCTGTGGGGAAGGCTTTGCCCTGGAGGAGATGGGAATGGAGGGGGGGGGGGCTGGGGGGAAGGTGAGGGGGACGGGAGGGGGGAGAACAAGGGAATCCGTGGCTGATATGTAGAACTGAATGGTATTGCAAAATAATAAAAAAAAAAAAAAGTGAAAAAAAATGTTATGTTGCTCTGAAATGACAGCAATGATCCTGGAGTTGTGCAGCTAGTAAAGCCAATGTTGGGATGGTAACTGCTGAAGCTGAGCACACAGTATGCCCTCTACTCCAACCTGAGCAGGCATCACTTTTCTGGCAGTGCTTTTGACTTTTGACTCACTTGTAGCTTCACACAGTGAAAATTCTCATCTGTTTTCACATGAGTTGGTACCAAGTAATTACTCCCACCCTTATGCAAGTAATTTTAAACACCTAGTTATACAACTTTATTTTTACCCTGTTAACATTTCTTGTTGTTTCTAGCCTGCATGAGAGTCTGTTAGACTGTCTGGTCTTGTGTTTCATCTTTAACATAATAGTTTACAGTTTTGTAATATCTGAAAATTTGAGAAACTTGTTTTTCCAACTCCATCTAAACTGTTGACCAAAATATCAGACAGCACAGTTGGATCTCTCTGTGGGAATGCACTAGAGCCGACTTCCTGGCTGACACAGAGATATTTATCTGAAGTTATTTAAACAGCTGGTAATCTAATTAGCCATATGTCTTCTCTGTATTCAAATGAAAGTGTTTCCTTATTGTAGAATGCAACCTTCCTCAAGGGATTCCCCAGTGAACCAAACGACTCCAAAGTAGCCTTGTGGTGAGGGGATTTTAGTTAAATTAATGCTATCTGATCTTAAAGGTCATAAACTGCTTTTTTCCTCCATGGTTGAATTGTATGTTGCATGCTACTACAAATATGCTCCCCCAGAGGTCTAAGAAGCTTGCCAGAAAGTGATATCATGAATGTTAGAAGTTCTACATGGGTTAAGAAGCCATATATTCATGTGGAGATTGATCTGTCTACTCTGGCTGGTGACTGCAGTATAGCAAGTATAGGGGAGCATGCCAGATAGGTGTCATCATCTAGTACCCACATCTTGGTTTTTTAACACTACTCTCCAATAAAGTAATCAACATTCTTTAGAGCTGTGACTGATTCTAACAGTGGGACAGGAAATGTATAAGATGAATCCAGAACATTTTGCTTTAACCATAAACTGAGGAAATACCTTGAAGAATTCTAAAATATTTGAGAATGAAAGAGGCATTAATTCTAACTAAAAGAACTTCTTATGGCCAAAGCCTGAATCATTTCAACAATAGTGTTGAACCATTATGAGTAGTATAATACAAATACTCATGAATCCATAGTGAATAAAAGGGGGACAACAGACATATTTCTAGTACAGATGAATCACAGTGATTCCTGGAGATATGATGCCTCAAGGAGATTGGTAGAACTCCTTACTCCATTAGTGTGGGTTGTGCATGCTGACTTCCCTCTCCAAAAGTGCAGTGTGGAGGGAAGAAGAGAGTAACTGTACAGCATAGAAACCTGACAAATACTACTATAAGGTGACCATAATTCACAATTAGTGATTAGCCATATTAGTCTTATATGCTGAAGTGAGTCCCTGGTCATCTTTTTATGTCCCTGAATCCCAGGCTAATGAGAAAAGTATTGTGTGAGGTGAAGGTCATTCCACAGATATTCTAAAACCTGTGACAGTTGTGAAAAATGAGGAAAGCCAGGGGGATGCTAAAAAGACATGATAAACTATTGTAAAGGTAGAACCAGAAAGCACACTGGGTAAAATGTGTAAGAGCAATCTGAGTAAATTGTGAAATTTAATGATACTTATGTCAATATTGGGCTATTATTGTGATGGATATACCAACCAATATAAGAAAGTGGGTATAGTGCACATTTTCTTTGTACTAGCTTTATAATCTCATACGTGTGCTCTATTATTTAAAAAGTTTGTGCTTTTGAAAAGGGGGTATGGTGTGTTTGTGTGAGTTGGTTGGAGAGGGTTGGAGCAAAAGAAAGGGAAGGGAAAACACATTCTATGTAGAAGAGCCATCTTTAGCAGAGCATGGTGGCATATTCCTACAGCCCTGGCACTCAGGAGGATGAGGCAGGAACATTGCAAGTTCTATTCCTGTTTGGACTACATAGGGAGGTACTGTTTTAAAAAAAAGTTACTTATATAAGATTCAACCTTGGGATAATAAGTTCAACAGTGAAGTTGAAGTAAGAGATGACTCTAATTAAAAAGACTCTAGAAATTGTATTTATTTATTTGTTTTGGATACCAGGCCTCATTTTATATTCCAGACTAGCCTCCAACTCTTTCTACCTCACTTTCCTGGGATTCTAGGCATGCAACACCAAACTTGGCTTAAGACTCCAGTTTCTTAAATAGTGTTTTGATTTGGTTAAACTTGCATGCCTGGATCATGGATTTGACATTTTGTAAAATTTTGTATTGTTGTATTTGTCCTCTCCCCATCTCATCCCATGTGAAAATTATCAGACAGATTACACTCATTAAGGAAAAAAAAAGACAAAACAAATTACATAAACCATTTTTCCATAAATGGATAATGTTACAGTGTTTTTAATTTTTTTCTGTGCTCCTTGTCTGGTTGACTATTGCAGGTGCTATAGATAATGCTACCTTGATTGAACAGGGAAGAATTGCTTTGTAGCCCACACGCTTTAGGGGCCATCCATGCTCATCTGGAGATAGCATCCTAGTTTGCCATTTTGAAAATGGTTCTTTGAGAAAATAATCAAGATAGACAAACCCTTATCCAACCTAACCAAAAGGCAGAGAAAGAACATCCAAATTAACAAAATCAGACACGATAAGGGAGACATAACAACAGACAACAAGGAAATCCAGAGAATCATCAGGTCATACTTCAAAAACCTATACTCCACAAAACTGGAAAAATCCGAAAGAAGTGGACAATTTTCTGGATAGGTACTACATACCAAAATTAAATCAAGACCAGATAAACAATTTAAATAGACATATAACCCCTATGGAAATAGAAACAGTTGTTAAAAGTCTCCCCCCCCCAAAAAAAAAAACCCCAGGACCAGATGGTTTCAGCACAGAATTCTACTAGAATTTCAAAGAAGAGCTAATACCAACACTCTTCAAACTGTTCTGCACAATAGAAACAGAAAGAACACTGCCAAACACTTTTTTATGAGGCTTACAGTTATCCTGATACCCAAACCACACAAAGATGCAACAAAGAGAATTACAGACCAATCTCCCTCATGAACATCAATGCAAAAATACTCAATAAAATATTGGCAAACTAAATCCAAGACACATCAAAAAAAATCACCCACTATGAGCATGGATGGTCCCTAAAGTGTGTGGGCTACAAAGCAACTCTTCTCTGTTCAATCAAGTTAACATTATCTACAGCACCAGTTGATAGTCAATCAGACAAGAAGCACAGATCAAGTAGACTTCATTCCAGAGATGCAAGGATGGTTCAACATATAAAAATCTGTCAACATAATACACCATATAAGCAAACTGAAAGAAAAAAAACCACATGATCATCTTATTAGCTATTGAAAAAGCCTTCGACAAAATCTAACAGCCCTTTATGATAAAGGTCTTAGAAAGGTCAAGAGTACAAGGAACATAACTAAACATAATAAAGGCAATTTACAGCTAGTTGACAGCCAACATCAAATTGAATGGAAAGACATTCAAAGCAATTATACCAAAATCAGGAACAAGACAAGGCTGTCCATTCTCCCCATATCTATTCAATATAGTACTCTAAGTTCTAGCTAGAGCAATAAGACAACAAAAGGAGATCAAGGGGTTACATATTGGAAAGGAAGAAGTTAACCTTTCCCTATTTGCAGATGATATGATAGTATACATAAGTGACTCCAAAAATTCTACAGCTACAGGGAACTCCTACAGCTGATAAACACCTTCAGTAATGTGGCAGGATACAAGATTAACTAAAAAAAATCAGTAGCTCTTCTATATACAAATGATAAATGGGCCAAGAAAGAAATCAGAGAAACATCACCCTTCACAATAGCCTAAAATAATATAAAATATCTTGGGGGTAACTCTAACTAAGCAAGTGAAGGACCTGTATGACAAGAACTTTAAGTCTCTAAAGAAAGAAACTGAAGAAGATATCAGAAAAGGGAAAGACTCCCATGCTCATGGATAGGTAGAATCAACATAATAAAAATGTCAATCTTACCAAAAGCAATCTACAGATTCAATGCAATCCCCATCAAAATCCCAACACAATTCTTCACAGATCTCTGAAAAACAATACTCAACTTCATATGAAAAAAAAAAACCCAGGGTAGCTAAAAGAATCCTGTACAATAAAGCCACCTCTGGAGGCATCACCATCCCTGACTTCGAGCTCTACTCTAGAGCTATAGTCTAAAAAATAGCTTGGTATTGGCATAAAAACTGACATGTGGACCAAAGGAATTGAATTGAAGACCCTGACATTAATCCACACACCTATGAACACCTGATTTTTGACAAAGAAGCCAAGACTGTACAATGGAAAAAAGAAAGCATCTTCAACAAATGGTGCTGGCATAACTGGATGTCAACATGCAGAAGATTGCAAATAGATCCATATCTATCACCATATACAAAACTCAAGTCCAAGTGGATCAAAGACCTCAACATAAGTCCAATTACACTGAACCTGATATAAGAGAAAGTAGGAAGTAGCCTTGAATGCATTGGCACAGGAGACCACTTTTTAAATATAACATCAGTAGCACAGACACTGAGAGAAACAATTTATAAATGGGACCTCCTGAAACTGAGAAGCTTCTCTAAGGCAAAGGACACGGTAAATAAGACAAAAGGGCAGCCTACAGAATGGGAAAAGATCTTCACCAACCCCATATCTCACAGAAGGCTGATCTCCAAAATATATAAAGGGCTCAAGAAACTAGACATCAAAATACAAACAATCCAGTGAAAAAATGGGCTATAAAGCTAAACAGAGAATTCTCAACAGAAGAAGCTCAAATGGCTGAAAGACATTTAAAAAATTGCTCAACATCCTTAGTCATCAGGGAAATGCAAATCAAAATGATTCTGAGATACCATCTTACACCTCTCAGAATGGCTAAGATCAAAAACACTAATGACAGTTTATGGTGGAGAGGATGTGGAGCAAGGGGAACACTCCTCCACTGTTAGTGGGAGTGCAAACTTGTACAGCCACTTTGGAAATCAGTATGGCAGTTTCTCAGAAAATTGGGAATCAATCTACCTCAAGACCCAGCAATACCACTCTTGGGCATATACCCAAGGAATGCTCAATCATACCACAAAGACACATGCTCAACTATATTCATAAGCAGCAATATTCATAATAGCTAAAACCTGGAATCAATCTAGATGCCCCTCAACTGAAGAATGGATAAAGAAAATGTGGTACATATACACAAAATCAATGACATCATGAAATTTTCAGGCAAATGGATGGAACTAGAAAATATCATGCTGAGTGAGGTAACCCAGACTCAGAAAGACAAACATGGTATGTAGTCACTTATAAGTGGATACTAGATGTAAAGCAAAGGATAACCAGACTATCACCCACAGCCTCAGAGACGTTAGCTAACAAGGATGACCCCAGCTTATACTACTAGCAATAGTGGAGAGGATGCCTGAGCTGGTCTACCTCAGTAATCAGATTGGTGAATATCCTGTCATCATAGAGCCCTCATCCAGTAACTGATGAAACCAGATGCAGGGATCCACAGCCAAGCACCAGGCTGAGCTCCAGAGTCCAGTCAAAGAGAGAGAAGAGGGGTTTTATGAGCAAGGGGCATCAAGATCATGATGGGAAAACTTACAGATACAACCAAACCAAGCTAGTGGGAACTTATGATCTTTAGGCCAACAACTGTGGAACTTGCATGGGACTGGACTAGGCCCTCTGCATAAGTGAGACAGTTGTGTAGCTTAGTCTGTTTAAGGGGCCACTGGCAGTGGGAATAGGATCTATCCCTTGTGCATGAACTGGCTTTTTGGAGCCCATTACCTGTGGTGGGATACCTTGCACAGTCTTGATGCAGGAGGAGAGGCTTGGACTGGCCTGAACTGAATGTACCCGGCTCTGCTGACTCCCCATGGGAGGCCTTACCTTTTCAGAGGAGGGGATGGGGGTAGGCTGCTGGGGAAGGCTGGGGTCAGGGAGCAGGAGGAGAGATGAGAGGGAGAGCTGTGGTTGGTATGTAAAATGAATAAAAAATTTCTTTCTTTTCTTTAAATAATACTAGGCCAGTAGCAATGTTAAAATGTGATACCATGGTAGAGTGTGATGTGATGGGTGGCACCATGAGATCCTTTTTATTCTTTTTGTTTTTGTTTTTCGAGACAGGGTTTCTCTGTGTAGCTTTGCGCCTTTCCTGGAACTCACTCTGTAGTCCAAGCTGGCCTTGAACTCACAGAGATCTGCCTGCCTCTGCCTCCTGGGTGCTGGGATTAAAGATGTGCACCACCACCGCCCAGCATGAGATCCTTTGTAAGGGCCCTATATTACTGTGGATAATGAGGGAAATCTTTCTTTCTTTCTTTCTTTTTTCTTTCTTTCTTTCTTTCTTCCTTCCTTCCTTCCTTCCTTCCTTTCTTTTTTTTTTAAGAATTTTTTTATTCATTCATAGATGACGGCTCTGTGATTACAGGGCTTTCACCAATCTGATCACTGGGGAAGGCAAGTCCAGGCATCCTCTCCACTATTGCTAGTAGTCTAAGCTGGGGTCATCCCTGTGGATTTCTGGGAACTTCCCTCATGATGTCACCCTCTATCAAGATATCTCTTTCATTGCTCTCCCATTCTGTTTCTCCCCCTGCTTGACCATCCCTTTCCCTAATGCTCTCATCCCTCATCCCCTACCCTCCATTGCTCCCCCTCATCTCCAGTTTACTCATGGAGATCTCATCTATTTCCCCTTCTCAGGGTAATCCATGTGTCCCTTTTAGTTTCATCCTTGTTAGCTAGCTTCTTGGGTTGTAGTCTGGTTATCCTTTGCTTTACTTCTTAATAAAGAATGGTACTGTACATCTGGAATTATCTATTTATTTTCATTCTTATTAACAATAACTTCTGATTAATAATTATTTCCTGGGTCTTGCCTGTGATTATGTGTGTGAAAAAGTGAGAAGGGTGGGAAAATAAGTATCAACTCTATCATGTTTAAAGCCAGTCAGGTTTAGAACCACTAATTCTCTACAGCACATAAATAAAATACTGTCCTCAAAACTGGAAAATATGCTTCACCATCCATTCTTATTCCTAGTATACTAGAAAGTTTCAAAGTGTCTTGCCTGGTCACAGAGGCTGCTTTTAGAGGTCTAGAGGCCATAGTCACATGACTGACACCATTTGCCAGGGATCAGATTCTAGTATCCATCAGCACAATGGTCACAGGCAGGTCTGTGACATGTGGCAGACAAGAACATGCTCCAGTGACAGGGTTATAGAGGCAAGCTCTCCCAATTAGGAGGGTATGCAATTGATCTCACTCCAGGAGGATGGTAGGACCCTGGAACAAAAAAGCTGCTGTTAGAGGTAGACACTGGTAGCATCTAACAAACTGAGAAAAAGGCTTTTGAAAAGTCTCATGTACAAGTTCTTTGAAGGATCCACTATGCAGCACAGGCTTTGTTGAAGCATCCCAGCAGGTACAAACCTTCAATTCACTTTGATCTTCCCAAACACCTTGAATGCGACAGGTTATACCTGAGCTCCAAGAGTTCTGGTAACAGGAATGAGTAAAATACTCATTGCTTAAGGGAACAACTGGACACAGGCAAGGACAACAGGATTGTCCTAAAGAAGGATTTTCATAGTAATTTCATTGACACAACTGTCAAGGTAATTTCCTTTTTATTCAAATAATCTCAGGAAAAGCTTATGTGTTAACCAATGTGGATTTGTATGCTTTAGGACAATGTATCTCTCAAAACTCAGTGTTTTAGATGTTCAATTACTCCATAAGGATTTTAAAAAGTATATTGAAAGTCTCTAAGACATGCCTTTTAAACTCAGTGTAATAGCACTTTGTGATATATGTTGTCATCTCTGGGGAATATAGATGCAACGGGCCAGGCATGAGTTATTTACTGATTTAATCAGACATTTTCTGACTTACAGGGTGATTTTGAAGGATGGATAGAACAATAACCTTCCCATGCACAGCCATCATTCTACACCTAAATACTGTTGTGCCTTCACTCAAAGGTCTTCCACTGCTCGAGAATTAAAATGAAAATGCTCGAGAATTCTATATCTTTCACAGTTGATACAAGTTGTAAAGCCTCCACAATTAACACATGACTCTGTGTCTGGATCATAAAGTTCAGTAAACTCATTATAAGGGCAAGGGAAGCAGCTGGGGAACCCGAAGTAGCCCACCAGGTACTGGTCACAATGGTGGCCAGTCAACTCTCCGAGGCAGGGGCACAGGCCAGTTATTTGGTCACATATAGTGTTCTTAGAGCCTTGGGGATGGTATGCTGGGTAAAGCAAAGAGAATTATGCTGGGGTGGGACAAGTTGTGTGATGAAATAACTCCAGCTCTGATTCTGGAGTCCCAGTCCTAACTCAAGTCAACAAAGGAGGTGTGATATGTATGTAGAAAAAGCCTGACATTAATGAGTGCCAGGCAAATGTTTGGTAACTAACAATTTATTGATTCATTTAATAAATAGCAGGTTATGGACAACTGGGCTTTATGTTAGCTTGTGCAAAGAAACTGAACAAACAATACATTTTCAAAGACTCAAGCTTCCATATATATGGTGGGTCAAAATGTAACTTGGAGGTAGTAAAAACATAAGAACCCTTATCAGAGTGGCCAGATTTTCCTTTTTCCCAGATGAGGTAGAAGAGACTCAGTCTGGTTGCATTGCTCAACTCCCTTAGCTCATCTTCTCTATACAAAGATGTGATGACTATTTTGATAGGAGCATATTTGTTCCTATGAGACCATCTCTTTGTGTATCCTAAACACTTTGTAACTTAGAAGGGGAGAAGGAGAAAGGAGGTAGAAGCAGTAGTAACCTAGTTAAATACTGTTAGCTCAATAGGCAGCCAGGCCCACTTTCTAGCTGGGAAGAAGCCACTTCTGAGGACCATGACAGAGAAGACATGGTCTCTACTTGAAAGAAGAATTGGCTGACCTGTAGGTTTCATGGCTCCTCAGGTAGGTATCTGTACGGAGCACTGTTCTTACTAATGTTTCCATTGTGGACAGAGAGTTAAATACATAGATATGACAACAATGGGAACTGAATTATCATTGACAGAGCTCCATTTAAGTCCTTGTTAATGAATGCCTTATAAAATGAACTGAAAAGCTGTTTGTGACCCTAACATCAGAAAAGGGTAATATCTTCAGTGGCAGAAATCTTTTTTTTTTTTTTTTTTTTTTTTGGTTTTTCGAGACAGGGTTTCTCTGTGTAGCTTTGGAGCCTGTCCTAGAACTCGATTTGTAGACCAGGCTGGCCTCAAACTCACAGAGATCCGCCTGCCTCTGCCTCCCAAGTGCTGGGATTAAAGGCGTGCCACCACCGCCTGGCTTAGATATCTTTCTGTAGTGACAGTTTTGTCCCTTTCTTCTTGTAGTTGAGTAAGGCTATCTAGACACTGGCTTTATAGGTTAGGACATAAAGCTGTAGTGCACAACTGCTTGCTTGGTATTTCCATTTTCCCTGAAACCCTTTTCTGTTTACTCTTGTGATTTGAAAGAAAATGGCCCAAATGGATGTGGCACTATTGGGAGGTGTGCCCTTGTGGGAGTAGGTGTGGTCTTATTGGAGGAAGTGTGTCACTGTGGAGGCAGGTTTTGAGGTCTCATATATGTTCAAGCCATGCCCAGTGAGACATATCACTTCCTATTGCCTGTGAGTCAAGATGTAAGAACTTTCAGCTCCTTTTCTAGCACCATGTCTGCTTGCATACTGCCTTGCTTCCTGCCATGAGGATAATGAACTAAACCTCTGAAACTTAAGTGAGCCTCTACAATTAAATGTTTTCCTTTATAAGGACATCATCATGATGTCTCTTCACAGCAATAGAAACACTAATTAAGACAACTAGTTTGTACTGCAAACTCCCAGAAGCATTGGCTATCTTTGTCCATCCCTTATAAGTCCCTAATAGAGCTCCATATAGTTTGTGTCCATTTATCTGTGGATGAACAAAGCATGGTAGGAAACAGCTCAGGATATTTTATGTACATGAAGCCTGAATAACAGAATAATAATACACCAGGCAGTGGTGACACATACCTGAAAACCCAGCACTCAGGAGGCAGAACCAGATGGATCTCTGTGAGTTCAAGGCCAGTCTGGTCTACAGAGTGAGATCCAAGACAGGCACCAAAACTACATAGAGAAACCCTGTCTTGAAAAAAATAAAAAAAAAGAAGTATAATAATAGTAAAATTCTTAGTATTCTCCCCTTTAAAACCTCACACATCCTCTTGCCTACCTTTAAAACACCAACATTGTGAAATCACCAAGTTTTCCTTTGTAGTTTTTTTTGCCACGTACCATGTCAGCCATGACACTCCAAATTGTACCTTCCAGCTGAGCACCTGTCATAGCAGTGCTCCACAACATGAGTTTACACTGACACTGGCCTCCAAATGGGCTGCAACTGTACCCAGTTCACCATGAGAGTGAGTGGCACTGGCAGGCTTCAGGGGACAGAGGAAGGGAGATTTGGTGAGGGTGGGCAGAGAAGTACCTTGATCCTTAGTGGCTTAGTTCCTGTCTCCTTCATTTGGTATCCCTCTAATCTGTCTCAACTGTTAGATGGTTGCTGCTGGATCCTAATGGCTCTCTTGGGGAAGGGGGTGAGAAGGTGCAATGTCAACGACACAGACAATGGGAGTCAGTCAGTTGAAGGCAAATAACAAACTCCTTTATTCAATAATGGTGAAGGCCTTATATACCCTCCTCCCAGCACTCAAGCTGTGTCCCAATCTGGTGACATTGTGTGATC
The DNA here is from genome assembly GCF_007827085.1 of Peromyscus californicus insignis. NCBI lineage: Eukaryota > Metazoa > Chordata > Mammalia > Rodentia > Cricetidae > Peromyscus > Peromyscus californicus. The sequence continues at coordinate 609,779 of NW_026294447.1, read as the reverse complement.
ATCCCTCATTGAATGGGCATGATCAGGAACTCTGACAATGCCTGTTGCTAGGCCCCCAGGCACAGTCCAGGTCGGCTCATAAGGAAGTATGTTATATGCATGCCTTGGCAACTGGTTTGAGCCAATTTCCTTGAACCTATGGGTGTGTCCTACTACAAATGGTGATAACTCAGGATTTTCACATGGGAGAACATGGAGCTGTAGTACTACTCGAAGGCAATATTGCCTGTGTGGTACTTAAAACAGTGTTTGGCATGTTTCAATGAACATTACTGAACAAGCTAATGAAAGACAACACAAGCTGCTTTAAATGACTCATTACTTGTACTCTTGGAGTCATTATACCTTAAGTTGTTGATGTGTATGGGGGCAGAGACATACATTAATGTTATAGATTTGAGGTATCCCACATAGGCTTACATGCTGAAGTCTTGATTCCCATTGCAGAGTTTTTAAGAGGTGAGGATTTTGAGAAGTGATCATTGGATCCTGAGGCTCTGCCTTCAGCAGTGAATTAATCCATTGGTGAATGTATAATTTGATTACAGCTTTGGGAGGTGTTAGAAATTAGGAGGTAGGGTTTGGCTGGAGTAAATAAATACTGGGAGTGTGACTTGGAAAGGTGTAACTTTTCCCTGGTCCCTTCCTTGTCTTTCTCTAATTTCTGGCCACCACAAAACAAGTAACTCTGCTATGTCACCCTTGTGCATTTTGGTCTGTTTTATCCCAGGCCCAGAAAAAATGGAGCCAGTTAACTATGAACTGAAACCATAAACCAAAATAACTTCCTGCTTTTCAAGTTATTTCTTTCAGAAATTCATTACAGTGCTAAAAACTAACACATACAGAAAGAAGCTTTTTATTGCCTCTATTCCATGCATTTTATGAGACAGTGGCCCTCAACATACCTGTCAGTGTATAGCATGAGTTCTCAATTTCAAGCTGATCTCACTTTTTAGGAAACATTTGACAAAATTAGGACGCATTTTTTTTTGATGTCACAATTTGAGGAGAGTGATGCTGACACCTGGAGGGGCATAGATGAGGTAAAAAATCCTGTTGTGCAAAGACAAACTCCCCTACCTTCACACAAAGAATTATCCAGTTCCAAATCTGAGTAGAGCTATAGTTAAGCAAGTGACAGATTATGTAATTTTTTTTTTTTTACCTTTACACCATTATCTATTACTAGAGAAACACCATGGTTAGAGTTCATTCTCGCCCTAAAATTCTAGGATTCCAAATGCATGTTTTGGACCATTTCCCCAGCAGGATCATTCTAATTCCTGCAGTGAAGTTCCTCATCGTGTACTTACCATACTGAAGCATCTGATTCTACCATGCCAGGAGACCACCATGGGCATCATCTAATTATTGGCTGATGGGTATGTTGTTGTTTAGAGTGGATGCTAAAATTTATCTATTAGCTTACATTCCAAAAAGCATTTGCAGGCTCATGGTGCCTCAGAAGAGCTATATAGAAGGACACTTACCCATGACCCCATTGTGCAGCTGTGCAGACATGCTGACCAAGGGCCTTTTACACACCACTGGGAGCACTTAAGGTCCCACCCTGAGGCCATTTCAACACAGTTTTGCAGCTCATATTCAGCTACATCCTGCTCACTGAGAAATCCTCAGTGAATTGGTGTGGGGAATGAGGCCAAATTTTTGAGATAATGAGAAAAGAAGATGCATGTTCAAACTTTACTATCTAAAAGTCTCACCACATAAATTTCAGAATAGTGGCTCAAAAAGACACTCAGCCCAATCTTTCAAATTGTCTAGGACTTTTATAATTTTATGATCTTCAGTTACTTAATCAGTCTTTAGGTGTTTAGAGTTACTGATCCATCATGGCAAAAGAAATTCTTGTTGATTTGTTTCTGTTATATTTTTACTTACTAATAAATTTGTCATTTGCTTTGTTTTGTTTATTTTTAGTTCTTTGAGATTGGACCTTGCTGGGTAGTGTAGGCTGGCATTGACCTTGTGATCTGGCTACCTTACTTCCCAAGTGCTGGACTTACTGATGTGCCAATATGCCTGGCTTGGATTTGAACTAGACTACTTGAAAGTGAAGAAATCACGGCCTAGACAATGTTTCCTAGTGAGTAAAACAAAACAAAATGAAAGATCAAAGTAGAAGGGGCTTGTTGAGAAGATTTATTTCATGAGAAGAGAGATGAGGGAAGGTAATGGAGAGGGGTAAAACTGAATGGAAATTCAGTATACACATGTACTTAATTGTCAAAGAACTAAAAAACTAAATAATAGATATATCTCTCCTGGCCTTCTCTGCTTCGTACATTCTGAAGCCAGTCTTCATAGCTCATACCTCAACCTTTTCTAGTCTTTCCCTCATGGACCTTTGATACACCCATGCATAGAATCTCCCTCCTGCATGACTGCATCAGATTGTTAGCCTCTCCTACCTGTTATGTTACCACCTCTGCACTCCATATAGAATGTGGCCTCTTATTCCTCTTCATAGAAAAGAGAGACCAGCAAGAGTGAGGACCTCTTTGTTGCTTGAGTTTTCCTGCCTGGCCCACAGTCAGGACAAATCTTTCTCACCTGCCAGTCCCACAGCCGCTCAGATCCGACCAAGTAAACACAGAGACTTATATTGCTTACAAACTGTATGGCCATGGCAGGCTTCTTGGTAACTGTTCTTACAGCTTAAATTAATCCATTTCTATAAATCTATACCTTGCCATGTGGCTCGTGGCTTACCGGCATCTTCACATGCTGTTTGTCATCCTTTGTGGCTGGCAGTGTCTCTCTGACTCAGCCTTCCACTTCCCAGCTTTATTCTCCTCCTTGTCCCGCCTACACTTCCTGCCTAGCCAATGGCCAATCAGTGTTTTATTTATTGACTAATCAGCAACACATTTGCCATACAGAACATCCCACAGCACCTCTTACTTCCTACCTTCAAAACTCCAGCTCAAGCATGTCACTATTTTTGACTCTTCAAGCTTACAAAGGGAAATTTGCAGTGGAAGATGGTCATGCTGCCATCTCTACCACCACCTGATTCACCTCTTCCTCTCCGCTGACTCCTAAATGTGCTTACAACTCTCTCATCTACCAAATCACCTTCTGATTTTACAATTTCTCCCGCCATTACCCCATCTCTGCTCCTTGACATCTGGACAGCAAGATATCTTGGAAACTTGTTTTCTTGCCACCCTGATTTACTTTACACTAATAAAGTATCTCTCTCTTCCATCCTTACATGTATTCATTATTCAGGGTTCTCACACTAACCCCCCTTCCCTTACTTCACAGTCACTTCCTCAGTGCCCTTGGCAACATTGGGTTATAGTGTATAGGTAGCTGGATTTTAACTTACATCTCTTACACAATTACTTATTGGTTGTCCCACAAGCACCAAAACCTAAGCACATCCAAACCTGCTTTCCTTTCTGTGCATATCATGTATAGAATCTCCCTCCTGGATGACTGCATCAGATCACTAGCATCTCCAATCTGTTGTGTTACTAAATAATGTTGTCATCTACCAAGCTCTGAATGAAGAAAGCATTGATTATCCTTGATGCTGTTGTTCAGTGATGCTCCTCATCTTAAATGTATCTAGAGTATAGCTAACTCTTTATACTTTTGCTACTTTTCTATACTTGGAAGTTATGTATGCAGATGGGCTATAGTAACTATTCATTTCACTTCAAAGAATGTTAAAAAATGTGTAGTAAAAATGAAGTGCCATGATATGGGTCTTAAGTGTTCTGCAAAGGTCTATATATTGAAGTTTTATTCTCTCCAGTAGTTCCATTGAGAGGTGGTAGAAACTTTAAGAGGTATAGAGCATCTTGGTCATTGGAAGTATGCCCTCAAAGAGGATAATTACCCTGGTAATTTCTTTTCCTGTTTTCCATCCCTGCCATGAGGTGGGTATCATTGTTCCATCACAACTCCTTGTCCTGATGGGCTGCTTCATTATAGCCCCCAAACATTATGTCTATGTACTAGCACACTAACTCTCAGGATCTCATATCCTGTGATGGTTAATCTCATCTGTCACTTTGTTGACATCTAGAACCACCTGAGAGACAGATCTCTGGGCATACTTGTAGGTGATTATCTTGATAAAGTTAATTGAGGTGAGAAGATCCACCCACTGCAGGTGGCATCATGTCCTGGACTGAGATCCTGGACTGTAGTCTGGAGAAAGGGAGTTAAGCACACGAATCCACTGCTCTGCTTTCTGACTGCAGACAATGTGACACAAGTTCTTACTACCAGGCCTTCTCCACTATGGTGGACTGTATCCTTGAACTGTGAGTCACAATAAACCCTTCTTCCTTAATTGCTTTTGTCAAGGTATTTTATCACAGCAACAAGAAAAGTAGCTAAGACATATTCCATGCTGTTTGCCTGTCTACATCTTCCCATCAGAGAGTAAGCCCCAGAGTTGTTTCTACTACTAACTAACTTATAGTAAGTGCTTCATAAAACATCATTCCATAAAGCATATTTCTATTCTACCATTGTATCTTTAAATTGAATATAAAAAGGCTGGATTCTCCAAACACAAACCAGGTGGGAAGAGACACAGAAAACAGCTAGAAGCTTCAGGACTAGGAATAAGGTTAGATAACCAGTGATGAGTTGACAGCTATGAGTGTGAGTCAGTTCCTAGTTGGCCACTGATGGAAACAAGCATGTGGACCAAATGACAACAGTCCTTGTCAGTTTATGATTCTGCAATGCTTGACTCACTTCTTGAAGAAATATCTAAAGATTTACATTTACCAAATATAATCTGTTCTAGGGTTTAAAACGGAGAATGGCAGCTTGATGTTGTAGAATGCCTAACAAACTATTGACTCTAACATAGTTTTATGGAAACACGTATCATATAATCTGGGTAAGTGAAATAAATCTTAACTGCTTTGCTATGCCCGACAAATGCATTTGTGCAAAGTAGCACAAAGGAAGATCACTTGATCTTCTTTTCCTGTGATTTACTCTTAGATGTGTTGCTGATTATGTTTTTTTTATCAACCCAACATAATCTAGGGGCATCTGGGAAGAGGGAACCTCAATAGAGAAAATGTCACCACATTGGCCTATGCACAGGTCTGTGAGCATTTTTATCAATGATTGATGTGAAAAGGCCCAGGTCATTGTGAGTGGTACCACCCTGGCCAGGTGGTTCTGGGCTGTATAAAAAAGTAAGTAAGTGGAGTAAGCCATGAGGAATAAGCCAGTAAGTAGCACTCCTCCATCGCCTCTGCTTCAGTTCCTGCTTCCAGGTTCCAACCTTGAGTTTCTGCCCTGACTTCCTTCACTTCATGATAGACTGTGATCAGGACATAAAAACTAAATAAACCATGCTCTTTCTAAGCAGTTTTTGGTTATGGTGTTTTATCACAGCAAACTAAGACAGATGCAAATGGTAATGTGGCTGAGGAGAGCCACACAGAGACTTAGGAATATCCAAGTTTTGTATGATTAATTCTCTCTTCGTAGAACAGTGAAGTTGGTAGTATGATATTAAGCTCATTAGGATGCAATAATGAAATGTGCAAGGACCTTACTCCTCTAGACATTCTGAGTCAGGGACTACAGTGGACACGTGGTACCCAGCCTGGATCCTGTTTTGGTAGACTGTTATTCTTGCCCTGCAGCTGCTGTGGTATTGACTCCTAAAGGCTCATAGCTATCTTCTTTACAAAATAACAGTCAGCCATGTGGGTGAGGGTGTAGATGTAACCAACCGTCTTATTAAATAAGAAACACAGAGCCGATTCAGAGAAGAAAGCCAAGAGGTCAGAGCTAAGAGCCTCAGCCTTCCTGATTCAGCGATCCTCTTCAGCCAAGAGAGCTATCCGAAAGGGACCTACTTCCTGTGTGTATGTCTTTATATAGTCTAGCTGTTTTGCCTTCTCATTGGTTGTAAACCCAAACATGTGACTGCCTCGTCACTGCCTGTATGTACTGCTCTCCAGGTCCTTAAAGGCGTGCGCCACCGCCTCCACGCACTTGCTATGGCTCTAATAGCTCTGACCCCCAGGCAACTTTATTTATTAACATACAATTAAAATCACATTTCAGTACAAGTAAAATACCCCCACATGAAGGACTTACGTACTCAGTGGCAGAGGTGACAATGACATGGCATGTTTGGAACTACTCCCTTGCTTCTAGGTAGATTTAGCTCTGGAGCAAATGCTCCAGCATACCCTGTGGGACAAGACAGAAGTCACACTGTACTTGAAATTGTATCCTGCCTCCTTGCTCTCTCCTCTCATCTTTCTCACTCCTCAGTTTTCCAGATTCATATTCTCAATAAATCACATGCACTTGAATCTCTGTCCCAGCCTAAAATACAGATTGAGAACTTCTGGTGTTGTTGAGAGCTGACCAAGGCAAGCTGCTCTCTTAATTTTGGTTCATGGCCCAGGGTTTCCATAGCTAGATGCAAAAAAAAAATGATTACTTTAAAACTGATCAAATGAATATATTATAAAATTAATTTCAAACTAGCTACTTACTGCATTGATCCAATATATTTTTAATAATGTCATATATATCTCTTGTCTTGAACTGAGAACTCTTTGAGAGTAAGAACTGTATTTTACATCCAGGAACAACACATTCAGAGGACGAATCATCTATTATAATATATGTTATAGTCACAATTAGAGACATACAGGATATGGATTTGAATAAATTTTATTATCATGATTGTTATTAATAATAACCTTTAGAGGTCTACAACTTCATTAGTTTTCCCCCATTCTCTTTTTTACTTCCCTTAGAGTTATTACTTCTAAATTTTATTTTTAATATTTATTTTATTTATGTCCTCCCATGTATGTGTGTGTGCATGTGCGCCTCTCTCTCTCTCTCTCTCTCTCTCTCTCTCTCTCTCTCTCTCTCTGTGTGTGTGTGTGTGTGCATGTGTGCATGTACTTGTTGTTTGTTCATGGAAATCCAAAGGGAGAGTAGGGAAATCTTGAAGCTGGAGTTACGGTGGTTGTAAACAGCCACATATAGGTGTTAGAATCTGAACTCTGGTCCTGTGATAGGGCAGTAGGCATTCTTAATCACTGAGACATTTCTCCAACCTGGATTCAATCTTTTAGATTGGATTTTCTTCCTTTTTATAACTCATGGTCTGGTTTATAGGCACAGTTCTTGGTAACATTCGGCAGAGGAAAAGATAGATTTTTTATGGGCAGGAAAAGCATTATTGTTTGAATTTTGCAGTTGAGAGTTAGTTTCTACCACAATACAGCAGAACCGCACATCAACTATGAAACAACTCTGCCTGCAAGCCTGAACCAGTTTGTTCTCAGGTGGCCAGATCACCCAGGTAAAATTAAATGTCAGAGAAACTGAATATTTTATATTATTTTTAATTATATCTATTATAACATTTGAGACATACACTAAATTTTATTTGTTGTTCTTGAAACTAAAATTTAACTGGGTACAGCTCTCTGCCTCCCTCCTTCCTTCCTTCTTCTTAAGAGATCTTGCCACCCTATTGTAGTTAAATGGTTCCTAAACAATGCTTTGTGGTAATGATGGCTGGAACTCCTTCAAATGACATTCAAAATATGTATGCTTGAGTTTTCTGTGTAAGTAGAAATACAACTGAGCTCATAGACTGTAAACTTTATGTATTTGATAGAATAAAATTGAAATTTTAAGGTATAACTTATAAACGTAAGTATATAACTCATTAACTCAGGGTTAACAAGCTGCCTGAAAATGGCAGGATAGTGATTATTTTTGGCTTTAAGGTCATAAGTTCTCTATGAAAACCCTCAACTCTGTCTTTCAGTCAAGAAGCAAATATAGGCAATATATAAACTGCTGGGCCTAAGTATGTTCTGACAAAACTCTCTAGGGCCAGCATGATAGTTAAATATTAAATAAATTAGAATATTCCCACAAATATTCAACAAGCATTTTTTTTAAATGCCAAATGTCGTTTATTAAAGGAGGTCTTTAATACAGGCTTACAGTACAATGGGAGAACCCCAGAAGGCAGAAGTTTGCTACCATATTTTACAATCTTGCATCTAAGCTGTTAATGCCCATTATGCAGGATATACAGACAAGGAACTTCCCTTACGCATTCAGGAGGGTGGAACCCAGCAGGGAATTAACATAGGGAGGGTATCAAGGTCAAGGTCAGTAAGCAAGGAAACAGTTGCCCAAAATGGGGGCCAGGGCCCTACAGGTCCCCCTTTTACTAAAAAATGAGCTTCTGACTTAGGTTGTGTGGGATGTAAGCAGGTCACCTTACCCGTCATGGAGACACCTGTCCAGGCCACACAGGCGCTCTGTCTTAGGTTGGTGAGCGCCTCCCCGCACCCCCCCCCCCCGCATTACCCGTCTCTGAATACTCATTATCATATAGGTTCAATCCTGTGTGAGTTGCAGAGTTAACTGCTGCCAAAGATCTCAAAGTGGCGCTGGGCTTGCAATCTGTGTGTTAACACAGAAAAGACCAACAGAAGTCCTAACCCACCCATAGCCAGTAGGCTAAAGGCAACTGAGCCATTCCCTTCCTTAACGAGCCTTACTGCAAATTGGAGTCTTTGTAAGATGGTATCCCAAAAGTAAATGGAACTTGAGTTTATAAATTTATAATTTTCAAAGCCAATCAAAATGTATATAACTATTGAATTAAATTTATCATGCCCAATAGAATGAAAGATTAACTAACTGTGGTAGCTACTTTTGCTGCCAGGGTCTCCACTGTGCTAGCTATAGTAACCAATTATGAAATGGTAATCCCAGAAACAGTAGCAGCGGTGGCCGTCACTGCTATAACAGCAACAACAGCAGCAGCAATGTCAAATTCTCTTCTGGAGCATGTGGGCATCCACTGGCATGGATACAACTCCAGGAACACGAACTGCCAAGGCCCATTTTTCTTCATCCCAGTACGACTTAAGCTGGCAGCTCTGCAAAAGAACAACTAAGAACCATAAAGAAAAAACAGGCAGCTCATAAGGAGCAGAACTAATGGTCTCATAATGGCTACATTCAGGCTCATAAATTTTAAGGTATCTTCAAAGGGGGGGTAAATGAATTTCAGGAGGTCAATAAGTGTTGCACAGAGCCACTCCTGAGAAGTAGGTACTACACCAGCTTGAAGAGGATTGTGAAAATGAAAAGGCTTAGCTGGCATGCTCAACAAGCAATTTTAACCAATCAATTTGAATTTTATCCACAAATAAAACACTTTATGCCATTACTAGGACATACTGTAGTATGCAATTTATGTTAGCTATTTGGTGGTTGGAATAATTAAGCAGATACATTTCTACTATTAAATAAATAATCTACTAGAGTTTGAAAGTAGCATTGTAATAGCATTTTGTTCAGATACAGAACAACCAAGATTTGAGAATGAGCGTGGGACTCTCCTTCCAAAGGCTGAGAAAATAGAGGTCTATGGAATATGGCACATCTGCTTCTAAATAGACTGGTGTGAGAAGCAACATGATTCTATGTCTAAAGAAATAGTGCGCCGGGCGGTGGTGGCGCACGCCTTTAATCCCAGCACTTGGGAGGCAGAGGCAGGTGGATCTTTGTGAGTTCGAGGCCAGCCTGGTCTAGAGAGCGAGATCCAGGAAAGGCGCAAAGCTGCACAGAGAAACCCTGTCTCGAAAAACAAACAAACAAACAAACAAACAAAAAAAAAAAAAAAGAAATAGTGCAAAGGTTCAGTGATAAAAATACAATGATATTATCTAAGTGGCTACACTACCTGGCAGGATCCCACCTCAGCTGTGAAGTGCTTCATTGTGGAACTCAATCAAGGCTGAGATCTTCACCAGCACTAGGGTGTTGGGGAACATTTGGACAGTACATTCATGGATCCTCTTGGGTTCTACCATGATTGTGCTGAATTACAGTCTTAGAAACTATTGTTCATGGTTCACATGGCTTCCTGGGAGACAGTATAGGACTGATACATTCTATCCTAGCTATCATGTTTATACCAATAGGATTTCCTTTCCATTTTGCTATCATCTCTGACGAGGCAAAAATGAGTGGTCTTTGCTGTGGGATGTTCTGTATGGCAAATGTGTTTATGGCAAATGTGTTGCTCTGATTGGTTGGTAAATAAAGCACTGATTGGCCAGTAGTCAGGCAGGAGGAAGTATAGGCGGGACAAGGAGGAGAATAAAACTGGGAAGTGGAAGGCTGAGTCAGAGACACTGCCAGCCGCCATGATGACAAACAGCATGTGAAGATGCCGGTAAGCCACGAGCCACGTGGCAAGGTATAGATTTATAGAAATGGATTAATTTAAGCTGTAAGAACAGTTAGCAAGAAGCCTGCCATGGCCATACAGTTTGTAAGCAATATAAGTCTTTATGTTTACTTGGTCGGGTCTGAGTGGCTGTGGGACTGGCGGGTGAGAGAGATTTGTCCTGACTGTGGGCCAGGCAGGAAAACTCCAGCTACAGGTCTTAACATCAGTAATGTTCTCCACCTAGTCTCTAAGCTACCGAGAATCAATTGACTTTCAGGTTTATAGAGTTTATCACATATCCATGCCATCAGAGGAACAGAAAAGGAAGTTAGAGTTAGGCTATCTCTGGGCCGCAATCCTGGCTCCACTGTGTGCTGGAGAATCTTCTCAATTCTTTCTTTGTCTGGTAAAGACACAGACTACATCACTGAGCTGTTAGGAGTATTGAAATGTAATATTGAGTAGCACATAGTAAGTGCACACAATAAATGGGACATCTCCTGTGATGTTTCTATTTCCCTGTTTACTTATCTTTGGTTGCAAAGTTCATATATATGGTCCACACTCTTAGAGATCTTCCATGCATACCATACCTGGCAGTAGCTGGTAAAGTAAAAGCTGGAGCTGATCCTTGTAGCTTCTTATGTGTACAGTGCTTGTTTCCTCTAGGGGTATTGACTATGACCTGAATAGCCCAGTCAGCTTCCTAGACAGGAAGAAATCAAAAAACCTCGGGCCAAGGATAAACAATTTCCCCCATCCTCATATATTATATATCCTCATATACCTCACTTGTTATGGATAGTGCACAGAGTTGAATTTGCACGTTTTAGTTCACTTGGAATGGTGTTGGAATTGAAAAATGTCAGAGTGACTTTCTCCCATATGTGTAGATTGTGATCTAGGCAGGAAGAACATTGTTTTCCTTGTACAAAGCTCATGGGACTGGGAAAACCCCTCACCTTTCTGACAGGTCTAATTATCAACCCATCTCCAAAAGATTTGGTCAGTTCATTATGGCTCTGGACTGCAGAGCCAAAAAATAACAAATTGAAATCTTTCAAAAGATGTTACACATACAAGGGGAGGGTAAGGAGGATGACATATAGGAAAATTAGCTACATTTGCAAGGCTTACAATTTGAAAAAGATTTTGTTGCTGTTGCTGTTAGTTTTGTGTTTTGTTTTGAGATGCTAGGGAGATATTCTATGAACAAATAAATATATTCTCTTTTCAAATGGATTTTATGCTCACCAGGTCAAAGTTCATTTAAAGTCCTTGGCTTTGATTTATAAGAACTATGTCCTATCAAGAGTCTCACATTGGCTCACCAGCTCTGGTCATGTGATGTGCAATGACTACCTTCAGAATATGGTCTCCCAAGGAATCTTGAGGCCTCTAAGACCACTCCCACAGGAAACATAGTTGAAAGGAGAGGGTTGGATGTCAGCTCAGCTAGAAAATCTTTGGAAGCTTCTTTTTCTAATTGGCATCTATTCTTACTCAGCTCTCCTTCAGGAGGGGAGAGTTTGGTAATAGGGAGTGAGAGGGACCATCTGCTTAGAGTCTCTGGCTGCAGGGAAAGATTTGAATGCAAACAAAAGCCTCTATTGACATGCCTCTGGTGGAAAATCTCTACACACATGTTGGTTAGTACTTGCTTTTGGAGAAAAAGCCCCACGAGGGAAGACTTTATATTATTTTTGCTGTTTATTATTCTTACACAAACATTCAGCTGCTACTTCCTTAAGCCTAGCCCCTCAAACAGCTTCTAGCTTCTCTCCTGGATGAAGAGCTCGTGCACATGCTCTTGGTGCAGCTCCAGCGTCTTTAGGAAACCCTTTGGTTTATAATGCTTTCCAGATGTGCTACTTTTTTCAAGTTGTTTTATGGTCACCCTTTTCTAGCAAAGCAGATATGGAAACAGTTCAGGAATATGTTGTTCCTGCTTTCTCCCCCTGAGGTAGGAGTTAGTGGATACCTGGACTTCATAGTGAACAGCTATGGTGAAATCCATGGAAAAAGGAAAGTTGTTGACAAGAAATCTCAGGCCACCTCCAGGGAGAACCCTGGCAAATCCATGTCCAGTTCATGTAACAGGGTTCCCAGGAACTGGGTATCACAAAACAGTGGCAAAAAGCAGATACCTGGCCAAAAATCACAGGGAAAAATATAAATTGCTTTCCTTACAACCAAGGCCTGGAGAAGTTCAGAAAAAGAAAGGATTTCCTGGTGTGTATATGATCTCTCTGGGTCACAGATAAATTACTATTTGGATACAGTCCAGAGGCTAGCTGAGAATAATGTGCTCAAGCTTCAGCCTTGGAACCTGTGTTACATTCAAGGATGAACTTGAAAGCAGGTGCTATTCAGTTTAAGTGACCCATGTGCTGATGAACTGAGTATATTTCATATAGACAATCTTATTTTTTCACAATTGTGGAATTCTGCCAGAATATGGAGGGAAAAGAATACTCCCGCGTGTATTTTAGAGATTCTGTCTGATTGTGCATTAAAATGAAAGAACAGAAATGCACTTATTTTCCCCATTTCCATTCTGTCCAAGCATGATAAACACTCCTCTTCCATCTGCCTGAAGGCATGTAAGCACAAAACTCCTAATCACTTTCTAGACTCTAACCCCTGTCAATCTCTATACTGGACATGAGCAAGGGGGCATCTGGGCCCTGGAGATAATACTCATTAATTTTTTTTGTATCTCCCACCATACTCATAGCCTCTGCTCACATCTGCCTCTCGTTATTTTGCCTGTGTTTCTGCAATAGCTCTTGGCTATTCTCTCCTTTCTGTCCTTGGCCCTGTCCATATTCCACACTGCTGCCAACAAAGCCTTCCAAACTAGTCCTGACTGCCAACAGAATAACACTCAAAGTATTTAGACTGGAGTTCAAGTTGCTCTGTGATCCACTCCAAGCTGCTTTCTGGCTGGTGAGTGCTTGTTTGGTAACAATTAAGCATCAGCCTCTGAATGGGGCATACAAAGAACAGGCCAGGGCCTCTGCCACAGAGCAGACCAGAGCCCTGCACTGGAGACAGAAACATAAATAAGAAACTGTCCAATCAGATCAGGCTCCAAGAGATCAGAAGTATATTTAAAGTCCCTGTGCAGTGATTTTCAAACATCTGAAGAATATTTAGTAGTTTCAGTATAGAAGAAACCCTTGCCCCGAATCCTTTTGCCTGGTGGTACACCCATGTCCCATTTGCAGCTAACAGCTTGAAGTGATCTCCCATCTAAAAAACTACACTTTCACCTCTCTCTAAACTCACATCAACCCTTGAAGAGGCCCATAGCCAATGACTGACAGATATGGGAGGTGATTAGAAAGAGCTGGCCTGATGTCTCAGGGAGCAGGACAATTCTGTCTGAAGATTATGTTTCTGAGCTCCTCTGAGGACTGAACTATGCTTGTTTATCTGTGACTTCATCTTAACACTGCACTTTGCTCTTTTCTTTCTCTACTCTCTGAAAGAGCTTTCCTAAAGCATGCTGATTTAAATCCCACACAGTGGAATCATGGCTCAGGTTCTGTGGCTACAGCACCTGGCCTGAGACAGTTGGGATCAAACAGTTCACTGGTTTAAGTAGACCCTAAGATACAGTTTGGGAGATGAATAATTTACTGTCCTACTTGTAATAAAGACCCCTGTATATATCCATTCTGATGGTCCCTGACAAGAAATAATGGTACAACTGCTAAAGTTATCACCCATGTTCACTTAAGATGAGTGATAGTGTGTGTTCACAGTCTGCTAGAAGACTGTGTTAATTCTTCTGCTTTCTATCATGCTATACTTTAGTGTCTGGACAATCTTGACACTCTACAAACTGTCACACTGGTCCCTTAAACTGAGGGATACTAAAGTGAGCCTATTTGTCAAACATGAATCTATGTGAAATATACATGTATCTATAACCACAACCTGACAATGTAGATATAAACACAAATTTTGTAATTTTGGTGATTCCTTATATGAGTAAAATGCTCTTATGTTTCTAGTTAAGATTAACAATCACATGATACAAAGATGAATGACAAAATTCATGTTAGTAATTTAAATTTTCATATATCTTTAGTAAGAATCACATTGAAGCCAATAAAATAACACCATTGAAGTTGAAAGAAAAACCATGGGAGAAGTAAAAGCTTTCTATTTTAGTGATAGTACATTTAATGCCCTCTCTGAATTCTGTACAAGGGCCCAACCATTTTATTTTGTACTAGGCCCTGAGCATGGTATGAATACATAGGAGTGGGTTTTAGCAGAGACTTCGGGTATGATGTCAGGACCCCTTTTGTGTGCCAATATCACACGTGCCCCCTTACCTTAAGAATTTCTGTTGGCTTGTGGTAGGCACCTCCTCTGGAAGGCTCTCTGCTCATAGCCAACTTCTGGCTGTGAGAATGCAACAGGCCAGCCCTTGTGCCTCATAGAAGACAACTCTGCTATGTGACTTATACTTCCACACTTCCCCGAGGGATCAGGCCAAAGCTAAACTTTGCCTGAGACTCCACTCTTCCCTCTCTTTCTCCTCCTTAGTCTACTTCCAGAAGTCCCTTATAAGTTTAGTGAACAATTCTCTAGTAAAACATATGCATTTGAATCCCCATGGAAATCTAGGGGGTTCAGTGTGACACTGATAGTATGTATATGTTCATATTTACAAGAAGACACTCACGTGCACGCGCATGCGCGCGCACATGCACACACACACACACACACAAAATACAGCTCTATAAAACTGAAACAAAGTTCATACAAAACTAATACCTTATACATTCTTTGGTTGTACTGAACCCACACAACTGACTCTGTAACTTACTAATAGATATCATCTCTGTTTGATAAGTGCCCTTTGGTACCCTTGAGATGGAAACAATTAATTATGTTTGCATCTCAGAGTACAAAATACCAATGAAAGACATGTTTGAATTGAGTATAAAGGGACAAAGAGGGTTTTTCCATGTCAGCTACACAGAGATGGCCATTTCGGCAAGAAACAGAACAGAGAGTGCCCAGGATGTTCAGAGTGGGTCTCTCAAAGTGCTGTCATGGGCCATTGGGCCAAAATCATTTTGGGGTGCCTGGCCAACATGCAGACTTCTTGGCTGGCCCCTGGTTTCCTGATGCAGCATCTCTGGGGTATTTGAAACAAACTCCCTCCACTGGAAATACTTAAACACTGATCTGTGCCCCAGGGAGAAAAGGAGGAGAGCAGTTCATTTCTTACTCTTCTCTCCCAGGAAATCCTAGATTGAACAGGGTTTTGACTTAGCACAGGGTCAGAAAGTTTCATGGGATGTAGTGTGAACACAGAAGCAAGGAGTAGAAAGCAAAGTCACCATAATTGGTGCTCACAAAGCTGGTGGAAGGAACATGACTCCTGAAGCCTCTCTGACACTCCTAGGTAGTATCTTTTTCTTTCATCTGAAGTCCCTATGCTGTCTGAAGCTCCCTTATCATGCTTCACCCACCCTGCCACAGGCCAGTTGTTTGTGCATATGGTTCATTCCTCCACAGAAATCTTTTTTTAGTATATTTTTTATTGGTTCTTTGGGATTTCACTTCATACATCCCAATCCTGCTCATTTCCAGACCCTCTGTATCCGCCCTTCACCCTTGTAGTGTCTTCCCCAAAGGAAAACTTAAAAAGAAATAATAAAAATAAAATAAATAAAAATTACAAATAATATTAAAACAAACAAAACAAAAACAAACAAGTAAAAAAAGCAAGCAAGCAAGCAAACCTCTTTGATCATCCATGTCTGCGTGAGAGTGTTAAGACCTTGTAGTTACTGGCAGTTGTCAGCTGCCATGTGGGTGCTGGGAACTGAACCCAGGTCCTCAGGAAGGACAGTCAGTGCTCTTAACCACTGAGCCATCTCTCCAGCCCTTCTCCATCACCTCTTGATTTGTTTTGGTGGTACTGGGAACTACTGTGTATCATGCAGTATACTCTTTTGTCCAAACAGATTTACTTGCAAATGTTCATTGTGTAATGTGTTGTTAGGTTCAAGGCCTCTGGCTTCTGGTACATTATCCATGCTGGACCCTCACCAGATCTCCTCTCTGATATCCTGCTGTTGTCATGGAGATCCTGTGGCTAAGGTTCCATAGGACCAGTCCCTTCATGCACTCAGGCAGGTCATAGATGGGGTAGATGCTGGAGAGTGCTAACTCAAAGCCTTGGGTGTGTGTCTGGGTAGTAGTTAAGTTAGTCAGTCTGGGCTGCTGGGACCACCCTCCTCAGGTGAGGGTCAGAGCCAGCTCTCCCACCCTCATGGTGAGGGGTGGGATCAGCTCTCTTATGAGGGTGGGGGCCAGTGAGGGGCAGGGTCAACTCTCTGGTTGGGAGGGGATGACTCTCCATGGGCCATTGAGGGGTGGGGCCAGCTCAGCGCTGGCCCTTGTTCTTCAACACAAGGTTCAACACATGGTTTGCATGGGCCCTTGTGCTAACACAGGCAATGGATGGACATCAGGGCAGACTCCAGTTGCATCAGGACCACAGACCCAGACATGGCCATCATCAGCAGCTTGGGCCCAAATGTCACTGTGTCCCCAGGTGGCAGCACAGACTTCTTAGATAGGAATAGGTCTGGCAGCATTGTGGTCCCTGGACTCCAACATGACCTCAGATGGTGGCCCATACCTTAGGAAGTTACACGGCCTTCAATGATAACAGGAGCCAGGGACATCAACACAGACCCTGGCTGTGGTAGGGTCATGGACCCAGACATGACCCCCGGCCACAGCTCAGGTTTGGACATCACCATGGCCCTGGGTGGCCATATAGGCTACCCTGATATGTATGGCCATCGTGGCAGCCTGACCCTTAGGAACCAACATGTCTCAGATGTTAGCTTAGATTCCAGGCATCTGCAGAGCCTTTGGTGGTAACAGGATCCAAAGCCATTGATGCAGACCCTGGCTGTGGTAGGGTCACTGACCCAGACAAGACCTGGACAGGACCCAGACAGGACCTAGACATGGCTCTAGGCAGCAGCTCAGACCACTCAGATTGGCACAATCCTGGCAGCGGCACATCCTTTAGACCTCAATATGGCCACAGGTGACAGCCCAGAACACAGGCATCCTTGTTGCTTTTGGTGGTAAAAGGGTCATGAGCATCAACACAGACCCCGGCTGCCACAGGACCAGGAACCCAGACACAGCCCTAGGTTGCAGCTCAGGCTGGACAACACCATGGCCCTGGGTGGAAGTGCAAGGCACTCAGATTGGGATGGCCTCTGAGGTGGCATGGCCCTTGGGTACCAACATGGCCACATCCTCCACAGAAATCTTAAAGACAGGCTTCATGTCCAAGTACTTCTGTTCTACCTGTGCAGCCATTTCATTCACTCACAAAGGTCTTTCACTTTGCATGTGGTGGCACAGTACAGAGGTAAAAGGGTGGCAAGTTCCAGGCCATTCTAGGCTACACAGTGAGACTATCTAACAACAAAAATCTTTAATGTATATGAAACTGTTTCAGATGCTGAGTTTGTTAACAGGGTAGCTCCACCTATTTTCATTACCTTCTGCAATGTACCCACTTAGCCATATGTACACAGCACTGCTCAAGAAGAAACAAATAAGCTAGCAGATCAACAGAGGCTCTCACTTTGATTTTATTATATTTGGATGGCCACATATAATTTGGGCATTTTAAAGTCTGTGGATGCAGGGCCCAAGGAGGTAGTATTGTTCTGGACATCCCATCACCACTGACCAACAGTCATCTTGGTATTAATAGTACCCCTCTAGGGCACATAGTCCTCTCTTCTTTCTCAATTTGGAAGAAAGTCTCTCCTTACAACCCACTTCCCCTTGCAAATCTGACAGGGAATTGTGGGTTCATAGGCTGTACACCTCACAACTCCAGAACCTAGCTTTACAATTTCAGCTTTGAAGAGAATTAAAGCTTCTCTAGGATTCTAGTTACTCTCAGTTCAGTTCTTCCTTCCATTTGTCTCTATTTAGAAAATCCAAGCTTACATAGTCACCACCTTCCGGGCCATGCAGAGTTCTCAATGCATGAACCTGCTTTTCATTTGTGGTTACAGGATGATCACCATTGCATACATGGCTTATCCCATTCTCATCAGCATGCAGATGTAGCTAGAGTTTTCCTGACTGGCCCACAGTCAGGACAAATCTCTCTCACCCGCCAGTCCCACAGCCGCTCAGACCCAACCAAGTAAACACAGAGACTTATATTGGTTACAAACTGTATGGCCATGGCAGGCTTCTTGCTAACTGTTCTTACAGCTTAAATTAATCCATTTCTATTAATCTATACCTTGCCACGTGGCTCGTGGCTTACCAGCATCTTCATATGCTGTTTGTCATCGTGGTGGCTGGCAGTGTCTCTGACTCAGCCTTCCACTTCCCAGCTTTATTCTCCTCCTTGTCCTGCCTACACTTCCTGCCTAGCCACTGGCCAATGAGTGTTTTATTTATTGACCAATCAGCAACACACTTGACATACAGACCATCCCTCAGCATGCAGACTTTGCTGATTTTCCTTCAATACTATAGCTCTTCTGTCAATTTTGAAATCACTTTCTTGTTGCTAGAAATATACATCACATGTTGGCAAAGATGTTGCTGAAGTTTTCAAAAGAATACAGATGACAGTTTTGCTAATGAACTGCACTAGTCACACCTTCCTTTAAGAATTTCAGTTGTGCTGTCAGTTATACACATAGGAAGCCCATGTCTCTTTCTCTCTACCCCTGTCTATCTCTGTATCATCTCTTTTTATTATTTACCCTGTAAAACACCAGTTTTTGGTTCTTCTAATGTCTTGTGATATTGGGTTTTCTTTTAGAAAATGCTATACTAACTAGAGCTTAAACTGACAAAATATTTAATTCTTGTTTACTGTGGCATTTAAAATGTATATTTATTTATTTACTGTGTGTATACACAGCACAGAATGCTTGTGAAAGTCAGAGGACAGTTTGAGGGAGTAGATCCTTTCCTTCTACCATGGGGTCTCAGGGACTAAACTCAAGTCATCAGGTTTGGCAAGCTTGCTGACCCTTGTCCCTGATTTTGTGGTGCTTAAAATGGGTACCAATGCTGTGCTTCAGTGTGAAAATTCAAGGACAAAGATGGAGAAAACATGAAATAGTTGGGGTACACAGATTCAATGAATTTTTATGTATTACAACTTTCAATGGTTCTTCAGACCAGTAGTTATTTGTCACTGTGGCTTGTAGAGTTTGTTCTTATAAAGAGCTGTGTGGCCGAATTTTGGACCAGTACATGAGTGCTTGTACAATGGATCTCTAGATGAGGCAAAAACCCATGCAGAGAGTTTCATTCAGCAAGGAACAGCAGAATTCGGGACAGTGCAGAATACTACTGGGACCATGTGACCTGCATATTTTCTTCTTTTTCATAATATTGATCATTCTCTTTGTGGTTTTGGTATCATTTTGTCAATTATGCATGGGACAAATGTGATCATTCATGGAAATCTCAGTTTTTCTTGACTATTTTCCCCTAAATTTCTTTGGGAGTTGATGCTTCTCAGGTTTCTTGTCTGAGGATGCCAGCTGTCACTCCAGACCCCAGGAGCCGTTCTGATTCAGTGCTGACAGGATTAGAGGCAGATCACCCCTATTTCTATAAATATGTTTTGAATGAGATTGATATTCTTGAAAATGTATGCCTATGTCAATCATCTATTAGTTTTGTAAAGAAAGAATGCACCTGGCTTGATATTTCACCAGGATAAGAAAATGATAAGTGCTGGTTTTTTTTTTTTTTTTTGGTTTTTCGAGACAGGGTTTCTCTGTGTAGCTTTGTGCCTTTCCTGGAACTCGCTTTGGAGACCAGGCTGGCCTCGAACTCACAGAGATCCACCTGGCTCTGCCTCCCGAGTGCTGGGATTAAAGGCGTGCGCCACCACCGCCCGGCTAAGTGCTGTTTTTTGTTTAAAGATGTTTTGATGTAAAAGTTGGTAAAAAACATATTTGACATATTTGTTTTTGCTGGAGGTTAATGTTGAAGGATGGGAAAAACTTGTTTGTTAGTATGGAAAAACATGCTTGTTTTGATGTATAAATGAAGATGGCTGAAGCTATTTGGGGCTGGCCACTTGTGTGAAACTCATCTGGTGCTTGGACAATTCATTTCCTTGCACCTACGCCCCTTCCCGTCTCAGAAACTGAACCCAGGCTGTGGTGGGGCTGCAGCAGGTAGTCTTTTTTTTTTTCTTTTCAAACCAGTCAAACTGCGCCCAAGGAACGATGTCTATGTAACTTCAATTTCCTTCAAACTCCAGATTCCACGGTTATTTTTATACCATTCTACCAACTTAGTTAAATTTTCTGATTGCCCTATGTTTCCAAAATTTTGTTACATCCTGGATTCAGTGTTCACTTGATTGATGTCTCATTGTTGATTTTTACAAGGATTTTGTTTCACAGGTATCATGGTTATTCATCAGGATCTTGTGGCCCTGAAGTCAGCTGTGATTTGCTTCTGGGACCCTGTTTATTCCAGAGTATCACTGTTGTGACCCTCAACCATGTTCTCCATCCAGCTCCTGACCTTTGTGATGCAGGGCCCTTAGGACAAGTCACACATGATTTGTCTATTTACCTTTTTTTCTTCATCAATTATGTTCATCTTGTAGCATGAAATTGACCATTTTACTAGTATTATACAGAGAAACCTACATTATGGAATTAACATTAGCTCTATACTATATTAAATTTTGTATTTTATCAAATGTAAGCAATAATTAGCTTTCTGTAACTTTAGACTGTGTTTCCTCCACATGGAGGTTGGTGGCTCATTCCCCATTCTTCTCTTTCAAGTCATTTCCAAAAGAAAATAAAGTGGAACCTCCTTATAATGCACAGGCATCTCTTGCAGACATTGTTAAAATGCAGACCTGACACAGTTATTTCAGATGGGACTGAACTTCTTCTTTTTTTTTTAAGACTTATTTATTTATTATGTATACAATGTTCTGCCTGTATGTATGCCTGCAGGCCAGAAGAGGGCACCAGATCTCATTATAGATGGTTGTGAGCCACCATGTAGTTGCTGGGAATTGAACTCAGGTCCTTTGGAAGAGCAGCAGTACTCTTAACTGCTGAGCCATCTCTCCAGCCCAGGACTGAACTTCTAATGAGCTCTCTGATGCCCATATTGTGAGTCTACACACTACATTGTGCATTCTGAGCCACAAGTGCATATATATGCACGTATGTATACATACAGTCTTTTAAAGAGATACCAGGAAAGCTACTTGTAATTCTTGGGTTAGAATATCAAAAGAACTCCCAAGCTTTTGTCTTTGGTTTATGTCCATTTGGAATTCTCTCTCTGGTTGTTTTCTGCTATCTCTGAACTTAAGACTCTAATTCACATCTACACAACTGCAGACTCCTCTCTTCTGATAAGAGTGTTTGGAGGAACACTGAAGACTGTTATGGTCCTGTAGAAGTTCCACAAAAGACCACCATCCATGTATGCAATTCAACAAGAGTGTTTATGCATGCATATGGAGTTGTTCACCTGTACATACATGTAAGATGAATTGCTAAATGGTCTTATTAATAAAAAACCCAGAGCCAGATATTAGGGTGAAAACTGAGAGATCAGGGGAATAGGACAAGTCACAGCCAATCTCACCTTACCAACTCCTCAGCTTCCAGAGAGAGCTGCTTCCTGTATAATTAAGCCTATATCCTTTCTGTGCCCTGACATCTCACTTCCTCTCTCTGCCCAGCTACATCACATCATCTTTCTGCCTAGCTCTCTCACTTCCTGTCTGTCTGTACAACCCTCCAGACCTCTATGGTTAACTAGTGCTGAGAATTTAAGGCATGTGCCACCATGCCTAGCTCTTTTCCCAGTGTGGCCTTGAACTCACAGAGATCCAGATGAATCTCTGCATCTGGACTGCCTACCTCTATGTTTAATATAGTGGCTGGCTTTTTCCTCTGATCCTCAGATAAGCTTTATTGAGGTGCACAAATAAAATATCAACACACATACAAAATGGCGACTATCCTGAGAGAGGCTCACAGGCTCTTTTTAGCACAGCTAAGGGGAGTTCCTAGGGCAATTAGGTCATTTTTATCTATGACTAGTTTAAGCGAGTGGCAGTTATGTTAGTATATTCCTGATTGGCTAGGGCTAGCAAGGACTGGCTGAGGCTATAGCTTTTCCATTTTTTGGCAGGCCTGGACAAGTCCCAAGCTTTGTCCTTATTTGGTTATTACCTTGAGCTGCTGTCAGGGCTGTTAAAGATTGATTGTCCTTTGTTCATAGCTTCCTCAGAAATGGCCTGCTCAGTTTCAAGAAGAAGGACCTGAGGCCTAGTTCTTAACTGAGTTATTTGGAGCCTGTCATGATATTTGCCTGGCCTTCTCAAAGATCATCTTCAAGACATCATTTTCCTGCTTAGAAAATTTCAATGGACTCACTGCCCAAAGACTAAACTCTAGCCTTGAGGCATGGCAGGAAACTGCAATAGAAGGAAAATGGAACATCTATTGTCTCTTTTATTCCACAGTTGAACCTCCTGGTTTTCAAGTCTCTGGCCCAATTATATTACTTAGGTTTGTAGTCCATTCATAAAAACAGATCCATATGGCTCAGAAGTCCTAATACATATATTGTCTGCCTTGTTTTGTGGTCCCACTCTCATCTCGCTCCAACTTGAACTAGCTATATTAAGGTACTAGCTAGAAAAGAACTCTTGGGGCCAGGACCCTAACTAATCTCCTTCTATACTGTCCTGGGGTTCCCCACTATGCACAATGTTGGGAAGCATCTTTATGACTTAAGAGCCAGAGCACTGGTGCCAGATGTGCCTGGATGTCTGTACAGGCCCTGCTGTCTATCTGACTTTGGCCATAGTTCTTACCTCTTGAATGTTTTCTTCATCTGCATGATTACACTTAGGTTGTCTATTAAATGTCATAATATACGGAAGCATAGAACTTTGAATAAATTGAAGTTTTACTAGTACATCAACTGCAGTAAACACACCATAAAGATGTGCTGAGTGAATGAACAAATAATTGAGTGGTACCCAATTTATTTTTTGCCTATTGCAATTAAAGATCTTGCCCTCAGTATAGGAAGGAAATGTTCACACTGTTGTGCTTTACATACTTGATGTTAATCTCACCCTGAGTTTTCTCTGAGCGATAGCATTCCCTAACCATCATTACCAGCATTCTTTTGGCCTTCTACTCACAACCCCTGCTTGATATCCATAGTAGTCATGATATTAATTCATTTCATCATTTGCAGCAGCCATCACATGGCAAATGCTAAAGTATTGTTAAGTAGCTAACTTGTGCATGTGTTTTATGTTATATCTGTTTTGTGTTTTCTCATCTAAAATATGGGAACTATTTTCTTTATAGTTATTGCCTAAACATAAATAGCAACACCCCTTTCTAAAAAGCTACAAGTCACCATCATAAATAGGCAATATTAAAGACTCTGAAGAAAGCAGACGTAGTTGTTTTATGTGGACCCTGAACACCTAATTTTGTGCCAGGGACAGTGAAAGCCTTTTACTCTTGCCTCAATTCTAGTCATCAAAATAGCAAGTCTGAAGCCTCCTGAGGAATTCCGTCATGTTTTCCCAGTGACTGACTAGATAAAGGACACATTCCAAGAGATTGTGGGACAATGGGACCTGCTTTGTTTATCTAAATACCACCTTCAGAATTGGCTTTCAAGTGTTTACTCTCCTTTAAGACTTTCACCCTGAGTCACATTTTTCTTTCCCTAGTTGGGAGTCATGCTGTTGAGAATCTTACATATTTTATTCATCTATTATCAGAAATCCATAAGCTCCCTACTATGTGTCTGGCCCCATGCTATGCACTAACGCAAGCTTGGTAAATGCAATAGACACTGCCTTGTACTTTGTACCATCATGGTGGAGACAGAGATTCAGACATCCAACAAACTCATTGTATGTGATTGAAAGAGCAAAAGTAGCTTTTTTTTTTTTGCCTCAATTAGTTCTTATTTGCTTCTATTTGACAAGTGCTGTGGTACAGTTGGTTACAAAGATAAAACACAGGCTCAGACCTCAAAAAGTATATAACCTGTGGTTGCATGATAAAACAAGCATGGCTCTGATCTGAATCCACAGACAAAGGCATTCTGTCCTAGGTGCCTCAGTCATGAGCTCTAGGCTATATGTGTTTACTGACATGCCATCAAATAAAGTCTGTGGGGAGAAGACAGGAAATATAAACCAAAGGTGCGAGTCCTTAGATGGGCATAGCTTCCTCTGCTTCATAGAGATAGAAATTCAAAGGGACAAAGAAGAAACTGGGGGCTGATTCTATCTATGCAGGTATGACCTTTGATATTGTGGGTTGCATTCACACTACCCGTCCTTAGGCAAGCACCTAAAGGAGAGAATCTAATGTGAGGGCATGTGGAGGAACTGAGGATGAAGTGGAGGCATTGGGGGGTGCTGGACTGGATGCTCCAGAGTTTGTCCTGTGAGGATACTGGTAGGCCACAGGCCTAATACGACTTGTCCTGAAAAGTGAATTCACATCCAAGTAACCTAGCCTCTTCTCCCCTCCAATACTCTAAAAACCAGGGAAAGGAGATAGTAGGATATCTCTTGACTACAGCACACAGATTTTCAGGAATCCATAAGACCAGACTGGGGGGCGCCACACAGGCAGGACTGTTTATCTCATTCTTGGAAACATCTGGGGCAAAAGAAATCAATTAGGCTATTGTGACTATCTCAAGGTCATTGTTTTTCAACATCCTTTCCTATCATAGAATAAAATCTGAAAATGAGCAGATCAGAGAAGAATGTGCTAATAACTAAAATAAGCACCATCAGTCACAGGGAGAACATCCATGGAGGTGATGCCCTAGGCTTAAGTATTCAACCTAGATAAAGAAGCTCAGCTGAATCTGGATGTGAAGATCTGCACCACCCCAAGGTATACTATCAAAATCACAACAATGCCATCATCACATATCAAATAGCCCACCACCCTAGAAGGCCTCACAGTAGACTTCCTTGTCCTCAGACTTGGGAAAGAAAGGTCTCCATGGACACATCTCTTCCATTTTCAGCATTTGAGTAATGAGGATGAAGGGAATTAAATTAAATTATTTCCTCTCATAGCATCAGACTTCACTCAAGCTAGGTCCTTTAGGATCTCTGTGAGAAGTTCTAATACCATTTACCTGCAACTTTTAAAATAAAACCTATGTATTTACTACCATAATGATCTCTTATAGCTGAAGTTTTCCTGTGTCCCACCTGGCCCATGGTCAGGACAAATCTCTCTCACCCACGAGTCCAGTAGCCACTTGGACCCAAGTAAACACACAGAGGTTTATATTAATTAAAACTGCTTGGCCATTAGCTCAGGCATACCACTGACTAGCTCTTACATTTAAACTAACCCATAATTCTTATTTATGTTTAGCCACGTGGCTTGATACCTTTTCTCAGTTCTGCCTTCACATCTTGCTTCCTTTGTGTCTGGCTGGCGACTCCTGACTCACCCTTCCTGTTCCCAGAATTCTCCTTTCTGCTTATCCCTCCTATACTATTCTTCTTGCCAATCAGCATTTTATTTATCAAACAATCAGAGCAATACATTCATAGCATACAGAAAGATATCCCCAGCACTTCCCCTTTTCTTTTTTCAAAAGGAAGGTTTTTAACTTTAACATAGTAAAATTACATATAACAAAACAGTAGTGCTGGGGATGTCTTTCTATATGCTGTGAATGTGTTGCTCTGATTGATTGATAAATAAAACACTGATTGGCCAGTAGCCAGGCAGGAAGTATAGTATAGGTGGGATAAACAAAGAGGAGAATTCTGGGAAGTGGAATGCTGAGTCAGGAGACGCTGCCAGCCACTGCCACCATGAGAAGTAAGATGTGAAGTACTGGCAAGCCATAAGCCACATATCAATCTATAGATTAATAGAAATGGGTTAATTTAAGATATAAGAACTAGATAGCAAGAAGCCTGCCATGGCTAAACAGTTTATAAGTAATATAAGTCTCTGTGTGTTTACTTTGGTCTGAGTGGCTTTGGACCCAGGTGGGACTGGAGAAAACTCCAGCTACAATCTCTAAGGGTTTACATTACACTTACATGTGGGGTGGGTAGCAGATCACTGAGCTGATTTTAAGGTATTCTATGGACCATTTGTGGTGTTCTATGGATGCCCCAGTCCAGCAGAAACAATTGTGTATCAGTCCGCAGTTCTGGTAAAATGTGAACTGTGTCAACAGAATCAACTCTGTGTCCCAAGACTTTGTCATTGCAACATCTTGACCTTTAGACAACATAAATAGCTGATGAGGTTAGAAAAGAACAACTCTGATAGTATGCTTAGAAAAACACTTAAATCTCAACATAACATGCTCAGATAAAATGTAGATTTAAGACCTGAGACTCTTGTTTGGAATGCTCTCAACCTTCTGTATTTTTGTTACCTCAGTGAATTTTATGCCTCATTTTACTCAAGCAATAATTAAATATTAAATATTAGGCATTGACATAATGTTCAGAAAAACATGACAGAAGCTTTTTGATATTTTTTCTCAAACCAAATGTTAGCTTAAGAAAAAAATAGTGAAATGAACTGCTTCACTCCGGATGTGGCTAAGGAAAGTCCCTGTGGGCCAGGTTTCATTTTCATGTTGCTCATCCAGTGTGGTTCAGGGTATTGTCACTTAGATATAGGTGAGGGCTATCTCATGGAGCTTAGGGGTATCTGTGATGGACAGTTTCCCCAGAGTGGCCTCTGCTTAGTTGTTGTCCTTCTGATGACATCACTGAGTCTGTGTCCCACACAAGCCAACTGGTCTACCATCACATTAATACATCATCTTTAGTTTGAAGTTTTCCTACAGTGCTCTGATTTGGGGTCTTCAGTGATGCTGTCACATGGGGAATATCATTTTTAACTTTCTTCACATACATTTCCACTTCTTTGTAAAACTTCTAAAACACGTGACTTGCCTGACTGAGTTTGTCTTTCACATTTATTTTCTTATCTCCTCCCCCTATATGTTTCCAGTAAAGTGATTTAATTTTAGACCCTGGCTATTTCCTCAGAGGCACATGTTTTTTATTTACCAGTTACAGTTCTTTAGACACATCAAAGTCACTGTTCTTTTATTAGGTTAACTTTTTGTTTTTCTTTGTCTAAAATGTCATGATGAGCTGCCAAGAGTTGAGAACAAAGAGTTGAGTTTAAACTTCTCAATTGCAAGATACATTTCTTTCTTTTTAAGCATAAATTTTTATGGATTTGTTGGATATTTCACATCATGTACTCCAATCCAACTTATTTCCCAATCACTGTATATCTACTCCTCACCCTTGTAGCATCCCCCACAAAAGAAAAATTTAAAAAATTAATTAAAAACAAAACAAAGCAAACAAACAGAAAAAAGCATCTTGGCTTCTTTGTCTTTCTTGCCTCTCAACACCTCTTCATTCATCTTAGTGGCATTGGGAACTGCAGTGTGTCTTGCACTACACCTTTTTGTTCACTCAGCTTTACTTGCAAATGTTCACTGTGTAATATATTGTTGGTCAGGTTCAAGGCCTTTGGCTTCTGGCATGCCATCAATACTGGACCCTCACCAAATCTCCTCTCCCATATCCTGCTGTTGTCTCAAGTCATGGAGAACCTGCAGCTATGGTTCCACAGGGCCAGTCCCTTCACATGCTCCCATAGGACATAGATGTTGAAGTATGCCAACTCAAAGCTCTGAATGTAGGTCTGGATGGTAGCTGATTTGGTCCTTGTGGGCCATTGGGACCACCCCCATCAGGTGAGGGGCAGAGTTAGCTCTTCTATTCTCAGGCCTTCAGAGCCAGCTCTCCCATGCCCCATGTAATGATGAGAGGTGGAGACAACTCTCCCAAGTGTAGGACCAGCTCTTCTGTTGCAGTAGCCAGTGAGGGGCAGAATCAACTCTCCCATGTCCACAGAAGGGTGGTGCTTGCTAAGCACAGTCCTTGGATTTCAACACACCTGTATCCTATGGCTCCCTGTGGTAACATGGGCCATGGAGATCAACACAGACTGAAGCTGCAACAGGACCACAGACCCAGACATGGCCCTGGGCAGCAGCTCTGGCCCAGATATCACCATGGCCCCAGTGACAGTGCTAGCCACTAAGATCAGTATGTCCCCAGCATCAGCATGGCCCTCAGATACCAACATGGTCTCAGGTGGCTGACCAGACCCTGGGTATCCATCTGGCCCTAAGTGGTAACAGGAATCATGGTTATCAAATCAAACCCTGGCTGGTGTAGGGCCACAGACCCAGACATGGCCCTCAGCAGCAGCTCAGGCCCAGATGTTGTCATGGCCTTTCATGAGAGTACAGGCTACTCAGACTGGCATGGCCCCGGTGGTGGCATGGTCCATGGACAAAAACATGACCACAGGTGGTAGCCCAGACCTCATGCATCCATATGATCTTTGGTGGCAACATGGGCCACAGACATCAACATAGACTTGGCTGCAGTAGGATCACGGACCCAGACATGGTCCTTGGCAGCAGCTGGCCCCAGGTGGCAGCACAGCCATTCAGATCAGTAAGGCACAGCAGGAGCATGGCTCTCAGAAACCAACATGGCCTCAGATCACAGGTCAGACCCCCTTTGGTGGTAGCAGGAGCAATGGACATCAACACAGACCCTGGCTATAGTAGGGCCATGGACCCAGATATAGCCTTCAGCTGCAACTCAGGCCTGGATGTCACCATGCAGGCCACTCAGATTGGGATGGCCTCTGAGGCAGCACAGCCCTCAGACACAAACATGGCCACAGGTGGCAGCCAAGACCATGGTCATCTGTGTAGCCTTTGGTGGCAACATGGACCCCAGATGTGAAGCATGATACATTTCTTATAAAATGAAAATGTTTAATTTTACTAATTTTAGAATATATATGTTCATATGGTTAGTGGTGTCCATAAACATTCAAGAGTTCATTTCCCACAGCAATATGAAATACATCAAGTCCATGTTGTTACTGTTTTCATTGAGATCATCTAGAATATTTTTTAGTCAGAGAGGTAGGAGGGTAGTATAAATTATATGCATGAGATAAAAGAAAGGTTTCACAGTCTATGAGTCAAAATGTGTGTGTGTGTGTGTGTGTGTGTGTATTGGGGGGGATAAATGCTTTTTATTCTACTGCCTGCTATCCTCAAGACAGCAATACATAATCTCACTGACACTTCAGCTGGGTGTGCTGGTAAGTTAAACCACCAGTTCTTAGGGTAGGTGAGAAGAGGGGAGCTGGAGGGTGGAGGATGATGTTCTGTGATTGCCAATTTCTCTTTCTCTTTCTTGTGTGTGTGTGTGTGTGTGTGTGTGTGTGTGTGTGTGTGTGTGTGTTCTGTGTTTCTTGCAAAAAGTGCATATGTAGAGGTCGGGGATAACTTTCCAGAGTTGACTCTTTTTCCACCATGTGGATTCTGGGGATCAACCTCAGGTAGTCACACTCGGGGGCAGATACTATTAGTCTGGGTCGTCGTTCAGCCTGGAGTTTGCCAGTGTTTCTGGTGTGAGGACTCATTCTACAAGGGCACTGAACACTAGAACAAGAGCACAATTCCAAGTCTCTTTTAGGCAATGGCCACAGAGAGCCACATATCACCATGAAAAGGTAATTACTGGAAAATAAGCACAATACACTCTTCAAAGCGTGGCCTGGTGGCATGGGTGTGGCAAGAACATTGGCCTGTTTTCATGTCACAAGTGGGTAGTAGTGTCAGCCTCCCAAGGGGGTGATGGTTGTAAACTGAAAGCACAACATAGACATTTATGGTCAGTTTTAATATCCCCACTCTCATAAATGTTGTTCATAGCTCACACTGAGTGAAATGCACAGTTCAAGAATGAGGCAGCTTGCCCTTGCATAGTCCACTGTTTGTCTGGATTTGTGATTACCACATTCAGCCTCACAGAGAAAATCTCATGCCAAGATGCTTCAGAATTCCCATGTGGTTCTACTCAATGGCACTCAGGCAGAGCCAAGTTAGCATAGGAGAGTTTGTAAGCTGAAGTACTGGCTTGGCTCTCCTATGCTTGGGCCAGACCAGTGACTCAGGCAGGCCTTTGCCAGTGCCTGCTTATCACCAACAGCTCCCTCTCTGGCAGATGCATCTGTCATCCCCCTCTATTTCTTTGTTATCGTTTCCTCCATCTTCTCATTCTCTTCTACCCACAGACATTTCTTAGATATGCTTATGCTGGGAAGGCTGAGAAGTAGCCATAACAAAGCAAGGTATACCCTCTCACTGCAAGACAATTTCATGTTCAAGGAAACAACTAAAATGTCCAACATATAATGAATGGGCAAGTTAAATGTGTTATAGTCACACAATAGAATATTCTTCTGTGGTAAAAAAGTAGCAATGATACAGTGGGTCGAACCTTGAAAATAATAGCAACAACAACAACAACAAAGTCAGGAACAAGACTGAGCACGTGATTCTTTGTATCTGAAGTATCTCTAATAAGTGTATCCATAGTGACAGAAAGGAAATCAGTGATTATCTAAGGTTTGGAGTGTGGGAGGATGGGGGGTGGTAATTAAAAGGATGGTGACTTTTTACCTTTTTTCTATTCTCTTTGGTATTGTACATGTAACAAAACTTACCATCTTAACCATAGTACAGTGTATAAACTAATTCACTCGATTGTGCAACAAATCAAACCTTTCTTTCTTGCAAAACTGAAAACTGCATCTGGTAAACAGTAGTTCTCTTTTCATTTTCCCTTGGCCTCTGTCCTTTTTCCTTTTTGTCTCTGTGAATACGGTGCCTCTAATTAGGTGCCTCATGTAAGTGCAATCCCATATTTTTGGTCTTTTTTGTCTGGCTTATTTCATCTAGCATAATATTATTAAGGCTTATCCATGTTGTGATCTGTAATATTTTGCATATCCACACATCTGTTGGTAGGCACTTGGGTTATTTCCAACCCCTGGCTATTATTTGAAGAGTGCTGACTTGAGCAGGGGGTACAAACATTCTTCCAAACTCTCCTTTTAATTCCTTTAGGTGCATATCCAGAAGTGGGATTTTTATTTGAGGTGAAGAAAGTATTCTAAAATTGAGTTTATGTTCACACAGCTTTTGATAGAACCCAAACCATTGATTTGTACTATTTGTCGGTATGTAAATTATATCAATGAAGCCATTACACACAACACACAATGCATGTTCACACATATACACATACACACTTACACATGCGCACACTCATAGACACACATGCACACACACACATGCAAGAACACCCCCTCTCCCCCAAATAATGCCAATGCTCAGTTTGTTCTGTAAGAGCGCCATTTAGGTCAGTGGATAAGGAAGAAGCCTGGTATGTGGAAACCGGCTTGATTGCATCATTGGACCTAACTTTCATGATCTTTACTTTTTTTAAACCTGCAAAAAAAAATCTATGACATAAAAACTTAGCCTGTTGCATGCTAATGTTGATACTCAGGCTTATTCACTGGACAAAAAGATGGAGCATGATGCTATGACTCAGAGGAAATCACTTACCCAATTCCCAAGGGTTCTATAGCTTTGTGAGGCCTTGAGGAACACAAAGATTTACTGTCCCAAAGCCAAGGATCTGTGCGTTTGGTCCCAGAAAAATACTGAAGCTCTATTGCCTTTTCTCTTCTCCCTTGGTTCCACTTCTTTCTTGACAGAAGATCTCTGAATCAGTATTAGGAAGGATTTGAGAAGAAAAGGGTAAAGTAATTAAAAGATAAAAAGAGGACTTTGTTGAGATGTCTCAGTGCTTAAGGGTGATGGTCACCAAGGCTGATGACTTGAGATTCATCCCTGAGGCCCACATCATGAAAGGAGAGAATTGACTCTGGCATGTCATCCTCTGATGTCCACCTGTGTGCACACATGTATGCATATGCACACACGCGTAAATAAATGTGATAAAAATAAAGAATCACCACTTGAAAATCACCCAAGATCTTATCATCCTGCATAAAGTAACATAATAAACTTGTTTACCGAATTCTAGGATTAACTGCTAGACAAGGCAGGCGCCTCTATGGGCAGCCTCCTATACTAACACACCTTCAAAGTGTTCATTCCTTTTGTTTCAGCTAAACCTTCTTGAAAAAAAAGAAACTGAGAATACTTGGAAGTGTTTCTGTCTGTCACAACAATCTTTCAGACATGTACTCAATGGCTGTGGGCTAAGCATGCCCAGAATGCATCTGCCACCGTACTTGAATTAGGAGCTTAAACTGAGCATGCTCAGCAATGTATACTCTAAGCTGATCTTGCTCAGGAATGGCCCTTGCCAAGTGTTTTCCTATATGAGGATATACAGCTTCCTCAGATTCCATACTTTGCTTTTGGAGTAACTGTGGTATTTTTCATATCTGTGACAGACAACAAAACTTTCTTCATTCTTTTATCATCTAATTGTGTTTATTTGCCCTGTAAGAACTAAAAGGAGGCTCCATTGTACTCTGTTACATTAACAGAAGTCATGTTTCCATGGATTTCACAATTTGCAATTAAATTTTTTGGTATTTCTCTGGTTTGCTCAGGTGGGGGAAATGTGAGCACCATCTGCTGGTCATCTATGATAACTTCAGGAAGCTTCAGAGAAAAGCTATGCACTGACTTCCTAAAGTTTGTGGGACATACTGTAATTTTTTATTTTTTTATTTTTTGGACTCAAAGTTGATAGGACTCTTTTGAATTCATAATGAGGGAATGTTAGGGCTGAGACAGCAAGGTTAAACTTTAACTTGCATCCTGATTGACCTCCTGGGACTTATCCTGGTAACCTAGGAGGCCAGAGCTACTCAATCTGAAGTGATTGTGCTGGCACTGGTCACAGTTGGCTCCTTGCACATTCTCTTTGCACAGGCACTGGATGGCCACAAACCTTGTGGCAGGATCAGAGTAGCTCACACAAAGGTCACCAGAAAAGGTCCCATTAGGGTCACATTCATAAGCTAGGCACACAAAAATACATTGTTTTAGTTAGTAGCAACTGTGGGGAACCTAGAATGTAATCTAGTGTTTTACCCCACCAGATACACTTTAATTGATTAGATAATTAAGTATATTTAAATAATTAGATTAATGGCTTACAGATATCCAGAAATATCTACCAAATTTCTGGTCTTAGGAAATGCTGGTTAATTCTATACATACACTTTTAGAAGAATACAAGGACCAGAGAAAGGTTGCTAGTTTTTTTAAGACATGATTTCATGTAGCCCAGGATGATCTCACTTTGTTATATAGCTAAGGATGACTTTGAATGTAATTGTCCTGCCTCTACCTTCCAAGTGCTAGAACTAGCCATGTGTCCCACCATGCCATGTTTACACAAGTGCTAGTGTTGGGGATCAATAGAGCTGCCTAGGCAATATTCTACCAACAGAGCTACATTTCCCACCCAGAAGATTGTTATTTTGAGAGATGGATATTAAAAGTAGATCGATTATTTTTGGAGCAATGAAAATGTCTTCAAACTTGGTAGAGGTGCTGCTTGCACAACCTTCACCAGTGAATGGCTGCTCATTCTTAAATGATAATTTTATGTTACATGAATTTTAATTCAGAGAAAAGTAGTTTAAAAAAAGAGGACTCTAGCTAGCAGTCCTTGAACCCTCTGGCCACTCAGGTCAGGGAAACTGGTAGGCTGCCTGTAGATCTTCACCTCTTCCTCCTCTCTTCTAAATCCAGTTCCTCAGTTTCATGTCAGTGCTGTAGGAGACCACCTGCTTTGGCCTCGTCCCCTTCCTCACTGCCCTCACCTCCGGCAGGTCCTCTCCTCTAGCCTTCCTCCTCCTCATCCTTTGGTTCCAGCCCCTAACTCCAGCAGGCATTCTCTGGAAACCTGTCTGCTAAGGCTGCCAGAGAAATAAGTAGGCCACCAAAGCAAGTTAGGTGAGCCTCAGATCTTCACTCTCCCTCTTCTCCTCCAATCCAATCCTCAAGTCTCATCCCCAGCTCTGTAGCAGACTAGCTGCTGTGGTCTCTCTTCACTTTCTGCCCCTATTTCCAAGGACTAGGCAGATTCTGGCAGAACACCCTACTTTCCTTCCACCTGTGGATGTCCCCCCAAGACTATCCATATTTCTAAATATTAGCTTCCAATACCTAGAAACACATTCTATCCTGATTCCCTAGTGGACACACCTGGCAGAATCCCAAAAGCATTCCTTACCAGGCAACACACAGTCACCACACTCTCCTAAGAACCAAGAGGGCGGCAGAAACCAATGAACAAAAATCCACCCCACAAAGATAAGACCAGATATTGGTACCTAGAATTACAATCATCCCAAACCCGTGTGCCTAGATGCCAGAATAAAATCACTATCAACAACAGCCAGGACGGTATATCTCCACTAGAACTCAGCACCCCTACTACAGTAAGCCCTGAAAAATTCAACACAGTCGAAGCACAAGATAAGGACTGTAAAATAGCCTTTATGAATATGTTAGAAGTCCTTAAAGAGGAAACGAATAAATCAATTAAAGAAATCTATGAAAAAACAAACAATGGGAGGAAATGAATAAAACAGTTCAAGACCTGGAAGTGGAAATAGAATCAATAAAGAAAACTCAAGCAGAAAGAAATCTAGAAATGAAAAATTTGGGAACCCTAACAGGAACCTCAGAGGCAAGCCCCAATGAATAGAATACAAGAGATAGAAGAGAGAATCTCAGGCATTGAAGAAATGATAGAAGAATTGTATATGCCAATCAAAGAAAATGTTAAATCTAAGAAACTCCTTATACAAAACATGGAAATCTAGGACATGATGAAAAGACCAAGCTTAAGAATAATAGGAGTTGAGGAAGAAAAAACCTACCTCAAAGGCCCAGAAACAAAATCATAGAAAAAATTTCCCAACCTAGAAGGAGATGCCTATAAAGGTACAAGAAGATTACAGAACATCAAATAGACTAGGTCAGAAGAAAGGGCACATAATAAATAATCAGGATACCAAATGTACAGAGCAAAGAAAGAATATTAAAAACTGCAAGGGAAAAAGATCAAGTAATAGATAAAGAATAACATCTGATGTCTCAGTGGAGACTATAAAAGCCAGAAGGGCCTGGATAGATGTGCTGCAGGCTATAAGAGATCATGGATGCCAGTCCAGACTACTATATCCAGCAAAACTCTTCATCTCCATAGATGGAGAAAATAAGATATTCTATGATAGAACCAAGTTAAAATATTATCTGTCTACAAATCCAGCTCTACAGAAGGGCTAGAAGGAAGAGTCCAACCTAAGGAGGTTAACCATAGCCGAAAAACAGAGGAATAAATAATCCTGATCAGACCAGCACAACCAAAGGGGGGGTACAGCGTATAACAAAATGACAGGAATCAACAATCACTGTTCATTGGTTTCTCTTAATATCAATGGCCTCGATTCCCCAATAAAAAGACACAGACTAACAGAATGGACGTGAAAACAGAATCCCTCCTTCTGCTGTATACAAGAAACACACTTCAACGTTGAGGATATACATTACCCCCAGGGTAAAGGATTGGGACAAGATATTCCAAGTAATTGGACCTATGAAGCAAACTAGTGTAACCATTCTAATATCCAACAAAATAGACTTCAAACCAAAACTAATCAGACGAGATAAGGAAGGACACTATATACTCATCAAAGGAAAAACCCACCAAGAGGACACTGCAATTCTTAACATTTATGTGCTAGACACAAGGATACCCAAATTCATAAAAGAAACACTACTACATCATAAAACACGTATTGATTCTCATGCACCGAGAGTTGGGTAACTCCAATACCCAACCCTTGCCAAATAGACAGGTCATTCAGACAAAACCTAAACAGAGAAATGCTGGTACTAACTGATACCATAAACCAAATGGATCTAACACATGTATATTTTTGGTTTTTTGAGATAGGGTTTCTCTGTGTAGTTTTGGTGCCTGTTATGGATCTCTTTCTGTAGACCAGGCTGACCTCAAACTCACAGAGATCCACCTGGCTTTGCCTCCCAAGTGCTGGGATTAAAGGTGTGCACCACCACCACCTGGCTGGATCTAACAGACATTTACAGGACATTTTACCCAAACACAAAAGAATAACTTTCTTCTCAGCAGTTCATAGAAATTTTTCTGAAATTTATCTCATACTGAGACACAAAGCAAGTCTCAACAGGTACAAAAAAAATTGAAATAATACCCTGTATTCTATCTGACCACCATGGATTAAGCTGGATATCAACAATAATAGAAGCAACAGAAAGTTTACAAATTTATGGTAACTGAATAATGCATTACTGAATGATAAACTGAGAAATTTCTGACAGAATTTACTGACAGAAATTGAAAAAGAAATGAAAAACTTTCTACTCTTTGATGAAAATGAAAACACAACATACCCAAACTTATGGATACAATGAGGGTGGTTCTAAGAGGCAAGTTCATAACACAAAGTGCCTACACTAAACAAAAAATGGAGAGACCTCAGAGAGAACTATAGCCAAGCACTTGACCAAGCTCCTGGAGTTCAGTTGAAGAGGGGGAGGAGGGATTATAGGAGCAAAGGTGGCAGGGTCAAGATCATGATGGGGAGAACCACAGAGATAGCTGATCCAAGCTGGTAGTAGCTTACAGACTCTGGACTGACAGCTGGGGAGCCTCCATGGGACTGAACTAGGCCCTCTGAATGTGGGTGACAGTTGTGTGGCTTGATCTGTTTGCCTCTGGCAGAGGGACTAGGACTTATTCTGGGTACCTGAACCCATTTTAGAGCCCATTCCTTATGGTGGGATGCTTTGCTCAGCCTTGATCCAGGGTCAGGGAGGGGCTTAGTCCTGCCCCAACTTGGTATGCCAACCAGTGTTGACTATCTAAGGGAGGACTTACTCCCTATGAGGAGTGGATGGGGGCTGAGATGGGGGTGGTGGTAGGGGAATGGGAGAAAGGGAGGGAGGGGGAACTGTGGTTGGTATGCAAAATGAAAAAAATTTAAATAAAATATAATGTCAAAAAATGGAAAGATCTCATACTAGTAACTTAATAGCACACCTGAAATCTCTAAAACAAAAGAAGAAACACATCCAAAAGGAGCAGATGGCAGGAAACAATCAAACTCAGGGCTGGAATCAATAACATAGAAACAAACAATTGAAAACAATACAAAGAATCATTGAAACAAAAGTTAGCTCTTAGAGAAAAATCAGTAAGATGGATAAATCCTTAGCCAAATGAACTAAAAGGCAGAGAGAGAAGAGGCAAAGCAACAAAGTAAATGTGAAAAAGTGACACAACACCGGGCACCAAGGAAATCCAGAGAATCCTAAGAATCCATTTTAAAAAGTTGTACTCAACCAAATTGAAGAAGAAATGGAAAATACTACAAACTAAGTTAAATCAAGATCAGATAAGTAATTTAAACAGACCTGTAACTTCTAGAGAAATAGAAACAGTCATTAAAAGTCTCCCAATCAAAAAAAGTCCAGGGACAGATGGTTTTAGTGCAGGCCTTCAAAGAATTAATGAAAATACTCCTCAAATTATTCCATAAAGTAGAAACAGAAGGCACATTGTCCAATATATTTTTTGAGACCACAGTTACCATGATACCTTAAACAACATAAAGACAAAGAAAGTGAATTACAACCAGTTTCCCTTATGAACATAGATGCACAAATTCTCAATAAAGTATTTGCAAACCAAACACAAAAATGTATCAAAAACATCATCTACCATGACCAAGTAGATTTCATTCCAGAGATGCAGGGATGGTTCAACATATGTAAACTGATAAATGTAATCCTCCATATAAACAAACTGAAAGATAAAAACACATGATCATCTCATTAGATGAAGAAAAAGCCTTTGACAAAATTCAACACTCCTTCATGATAAAAATCTTGGAGAGATTGGGGTACAGGGACATACCTCAACACAATGAAGGCAGTTTTAAACAAGTCCATAGCCATACATCAACTTAAATGAAGAGAAACTCAAAGCAATTCCATTGAAATCAGGAATGAGGTAAGATTTTCTACTCTTTCCATACCTATATAGTACAATATAGTACTTGCAGTTTTAGTTAGACAAAAGATCTGAAGGAGGTCAACGGGATACACAATGGAAGGGAAGAAGTAAAAGTATCTTTATTTGCAGATGACAAAGATAGTATATGTAGGTGTACCTAAAAATTCCACCAAGAAACTATTACAACTGATAAACACTTTCAGCAAAGTAGATGGATACAAGAGTAACTAAAAAAATCAGTAGTCCTCCTATATAAAAATAACAGACCAAGAAAAAAATCTGGGAAACAATACCCTTCACAATAGCTTCAAAAAATTTTAAAATATCTTGGGGCAACTCTAACCAAGCAAGTGAAAAACTTGTATAAAAAAACTTTAAGACATTGAAGAAAGGAATTGAAAAAGACTTCAGAAGACGGAAAGATCTCCCATGCTCATGGATTGGTAGGATTAACATAGTAAAAATGGCCATTCTACCAAAAGCAATCTACATATTCAATGCAATCCCCATCAAATTTCCAGCATAATTCTTCACAGATCTTGAAAGGGTAACTTTCAGCTTTATATGGAAATACAAAATACTCAGGATAGCTAAAACAATCCCAGAGGTATCACCATCCCTGACTTCAAATTGTACTCAATGCTATAATAATAAAAATAGCATAATATTGACACAAAAAAGACACATTGATTAATGGAATCGAATTGAAGACTCAGACATAAATCCATACACCTATGGAGACCTGATTTTTGATAAAGAAGCCAGAAATACACACTGGAAAAAAGATAGCATCTTCAACAAATGGTGCTGGTCAAACTGGATGACTGCATGTAAAGAATGCAAATAGATCCATATTTATCACCCTGTATAAAACTCAAGTCCAAGTAGATCAAAGACCTCAACATAAAACTGGATACACTGAACCTGATACTGGAACAGGAAAAAACTTTCCAAGCAGAACACGTTTGGCACAGGCACTAAGACCAACCGTTAATAAATGGGATCTCATGAAACTGAAAAGATTCTCCACAGCAAAGGACACTGTCATTTTGACAAAACAACCTACAGAATAGGAAAATAGGTTTTTTAAAACCAACTACACACACAAAATAAAGGGCTAATATCCAAAATACATAAAGAACTCAACAATAAAACAAAACAAAAACCTGGATGTCAAGAAAACAAAGAAACTAGTTTTAAAATGGGGGACAGTTTTAAACAGAGAATTCTCAAAAGAGGAAACTCAAATGGCCAAGAAACACTTAAATGTTCAACATCCTTAGCTATCAGAGAAATGCAAATCCAAACTACTTTGAAATTCCCATCTTGTACTCATCATAGTGCCCAAGATCAATAAAACAAATTACAGCTTACGTTGTTGAGGATGTGGAGTAAGAGAACCACTCATTCATCACTGGAGGGAGTGCAAACTTGTATAGCTACTATGGAAATCAGTTCTTCAGAAAAATCAGCTGGGTTATTTGGAGGTTCCCATGGGACCAACCCATGGATATATTCAGCTATATCACTCTTGGACATATATCCAAAGGACACTTCATCCTACCACAGACACTTGTTCAGTCATATTCATTGCTGTTTTGTTCATAATAGCTAGAAATTGGAAACAACCTAGATGTTCCTCAAGAGATGAATGGATAAAGATAATGTAATGCATTTACATAATGGAATATTACTTAGCTGTTAAAAATGAAATCATAAAATTTGCAGGTAAATGCATTGGAGCTTCAAAAAAATCATCCTGAGTGAGGTAACCCACACCCAGAAAGACAAATAACATATGTATTTTTGGATATCCAAATATGTGGATATTAACTGCCAAGTCAATGATGAGCAAGCTACATTCTATAGAATGAAAGAGTTTAGATGTAGAGTGAAGGACCATGGGGGAGGGATAGATCTCCTTAGGAAGGGGAAATATAATAGATAGTTATATAGTGATGGGGTGGGGACTGGAACTGAAGGATCAAGCAGGAAAGGGAAGGGAAGAAGGAGACAAGGGAGGGAATCCAGAGACAGAAAGCTAAAATCAAGGGCCATTTGAGTGGCAGTGTGAAAACCTAGTAAAGTAGAAACTCCCCAAAATATATACATATACAAAGGCTATATAAATGAGATTGTCAAATAATAAGGGCAACAGAGCCCCAGCTCTGGTCTGGTAACAGACATTTCTGATCTCCAAATGAAGTTTCCAGTACTGGGAATGGGTTATAGCTAATTAAGTTATTGGCCAAAGAGGTTGGTCCCATGGGAACCTCCAAATAACCCAGGCTGTTGCCAAGGCTGTAGGTTGCTGTCCACAAACTGATGGCAAGACCCTATTGCTGAAGATAACATCTACACAACTCATTGAATATGGAGAAGTTGAGCTGGCACCTGCCTAGAGACTTCACTCCCATGGGCTAGTTAGTGCTTATGGTACCAGAAGGTACTCTGCAGATGGTACCAAAGAAGAAATGTAAACAGTAACCCAGCTAGAAACTCTTTATTCTACAATAGTTTTCTGTCTGGAAGATATGCTAGGACAATGGCACAAGGCTTGTATGAGTTACCAATTAATATCTTATTTTATTTAAGTCCCACTCCATGAGAAGAACCCATGCCCAACACTGCTGGGGTGACCAGTAATTTGAGATTAGATAGCCCAGGGACCTAGGGGAAAACCAAATTTCAGTGTTCTGCTAAAGGAATGTAGCAATAAAATTACTCTTAATGACATTCCTCTATTCTGATAGATCAGAACCTTGCTCAGTCATCTTCAGAGAAGCTTTCTCCTACAGTAGATAGGAACAAATATAGAGACCCATAATTAGACAATATTATCAGACAATATGCAGAGAGTGAGAAACCTCAGAACACTCATACCTAAAAGAGATGTCTCATCAAATCCCCTCAAGGGCTCAGAGAACCTTTTAGAAGAGGAGGTGGAAAGAGTGGAAGAGCCAGAGGAGATAGAGGATATCAAAGAAACAAGACCTTCTAAACACAGCAGGACTAATACAGGTATCAACTCATAGAGACTGAGAATCATGCACAGGGCCTGTAGGGGTCTCCATCAGTTGGGGTTCTAGATGCAAAAGAAGTGGACACATGTTTCCAACTCTAATCCAGAATCTATCTCCAATTGATAACCACATGCAAATAAAATTTTAGTTTTCCCCTAAAGAGTCTTTCTGGGGAAACAGAATAATACTCTTAAGGGTAGGCCACATGCCCAGTCGTAGATGGTAAACCAAAAATGAACTCAATGGCATCTTTGGAAGCTCCCCAGAGCTCTTTACAAATTTTTATTTTTATTTTTATGCTTTTTCTTTTTTTACCCTACAGGTCCTTTGCATGTATATTATGGTTTCTGGTTGTGTGATTTTATGGGATTCCTGAGTGTGCAAACTAGTGGGTCTCTGCAACTGTATCTGTTTCTTGTGCTGTGCTTGGGCTTTTTTCCTTCTGTTTGTTTTGTTCTATTCTAATTTATTTGTTTTTGTTTTATTATATTTAATTATTATCCCTTAGAAGCCTGCTTATTTTCCAAAGGGGGTGAATATGGATGGGAGGGGAAGTGGGAATGAACTGGAGGAGAGGAGTAGAGGGAGGGAAAACCATTATCAGAATATACTGTGTGAAAAAAAATCTATTTTCAATAAAAGGGAAAAGTAAAGAAGACTCTAAAGGTAAAAATAAGACCAAAAGATGGGAGTGGGCATCACAGATACTTGTTTTCTCCCAACAGGGACATGAGGAAGGAAGGGAGGATATGTTCAAGCTCTGAAACACACTAAAAAAAGATGTTTGTTCTTCACATCATAGAAAAACACATCAAAGGAGAAACTATCATTATCTTTTATTTTTTTGAAGCATCTACATGAGAGAAAGAGTAAGACATAGCCAAACTCTTGTTTTCTTTTTATAATTCTGTTGATGAGGCCAAAGTGTACATCAAGAAATTCTCAAAGTGGGATAAATACTTACTTGCAGCGTAGAATCAGCAAAAGTATCAACTTAAAAAAATATCAGTAAGTCAAGGAAGAGATGCCACATGGACACTAAAAGACACAATGACACTAAAAGAGCCAAGTAAAAGCCAAGTAAAGCTATGAGAGGTCATCTTTGAATGAATGGAGGAAAGGACTTCCTGTTAGGCAGGGATGCTGTGTGGCCCGTCTCACTAGTGGGTTGTCCGGTGGGTAAGAAAAGTAGCGTTTGTGACTTGGGGATGGAGGACCACTGTGTTGCTAGACATTAGGTCACCCCCAAGAGCTCTTGGTCTTCCAGGGTACTGTGCTTCTAAAGGGTTCTGCTTTTAGGGAATGTAGCAACATAAAAAAAATGACAGTCTTAATCTGACGAAAGTGCCTTCTTGGAAATAGTAAATTAAATGTTTGAAGTACTTGAATAAAGTTTATTTCCTATGACTAGATAATATGAACTTGATAATGCATTGCAGGGAGGGTCAAAGAAAGAAATCTGGTATCTCTAAGTGCTAAAGTTAACCTGTAAGCCCCACTTGCCCAAGGACTGATAACTTCACAATTTCTTGGAATGTTGGAGGCTGTTGTTTATGTAAGATAACAAGTCACATGTTTTCACCTCAGTAAACAAGGTTGGTTGCCCCAGCTGCACAGGATGTGCTTAATCAAATGTAGATGGGAGGTATGTAAGCAGGAAGTAAAGAAGGCCTTTAAGGATCCAGCCTCAAGGACTTTTTGCCAAAGTTCGAAGAAGACTCTACAACCAGCTAAGGATCTAATCTGAGGGATAAGGAAAAGAATCTACGTATACCATGTTCTTTCAGTCCATCTCTTTATTGTTCTAAGCAAGTATCTCTAAATCTACAGCTTCTTTTCAGCTCTCATTCTTAGCTCGTCTCTTGCCTGACTAACCTTACATTTCTAACAGGAGACTCCTTGTGATCCTGAGAAAAGTTTCAAAACCCTCAAGGTCATAGCACATTCCTAGAATAGACGATAAGGAGCAGAGCCATTACCATGGTAACACAAGGTTCCAAGGTCTCAGGACCAGAGGGAGGGTGCACAGTGCCCAGTGTGACAGACTCTGGGACATAGCTTTTTATCAGCAGACTTGGCAAGTGAAGAATTGGCAGGATTTTCTTAGTGTTTTGTGTTAACAGCCTTGGTGAGACACCTGGGATTCTGACCTTGTGCATAACTATAAAGTTTTAAACTTATGACCTATATACAAAGGCCTTTAGTCTAGTTCGAACTTTCTCTGAGGTGAAAGTGAGCTAAATGTGTGCAGTTTGTGTTAAACTGAGGAGAAATTATTATTATTTGTTCCTGAGCAAAAGGAACAAAGCAGGTTTAAGTGTCTACAGTCTCCTGGGACAATGGATCTGTCTATGAAGCATATCCTAGTATATTTT
The DNA here is from genome assembly GCF_007827085.1 of Peromyscus californicus insignis. Lineage (NCBI taxonomy): Eukaryota > Metazoa > Chordata > Mammalia > Rodentia > Cricetidae > Peromyscus > Peromyscus californicus. Next base: position 566,015 of record NW_026294447.1, on the reverse strand, counting down.
CTATTTATCAAAATTATACAGCTAAATGAAAAGTCATGTTCCTCACCACCCACACATATATGTGCCCATAAGATTGAGGTGTAATCATGAGATTACATATACATATTACATTAAAATGCATGGTAATGGGGAGATATCATAGTGTAATTACACAAGAAATCCACAACAAGAAACAGCCAATTCATTACAAAGGCAATAATTCCAAAATGCCATGCATTTTGGTTTAATCCTCCATCAGAATCTTTGACTCTGGTGGGTTGATCTTTTGAACACTAGTTGTCACCTGCTGTATACTGCCATATGATTTTGCTACCAACAGCTCTCAATAAGGAAGTACATTAGGACATATGCTTGCCCCTGATTGGACCACAGAAGGAAGTACCATAACCTTGTGGATTCTGCCTGTATGAACACCTGACTAACATAACTTAGTGCTATTCTCTGGGAGCCCTGGGTATGGACCTGGCCAGTGTCCATCTTCCTAGACAACATTAAATAAAGCTTGCTTTAATTGGACAATCATGGCTCTAGTCTTTCTCCTTGCAATTTTCAGATTAGCAGTACCCCCAAAATAAAATTAAGAAACCATTCTTTGCAAATAAATTTTCCCATGAGAAGCAGATGAAGACACTGTAATGCATGGAGTTTATTTTAGATCTATCAGAATTAAAACCCTCCAGTCTGAAGCTCTGTCTAAACTCCTTAAACCAAGTAGTTTAAGGAGTTCAGGGTGGGAGTGGGGGACTGTAGTCAGGCCAATCATTTAGTGCTTGGTTGTCTGACAGAATCTTTCAAGTTTCTATTGTTTATTTATTTTCTTCTTTTTTTTGTATTATAATTCTTTATTAATTCTTCAGGAATTTCACATCATGCACCCCAATCCTACTTACCACCCAGTCCCTCCATATCTATGTCACTCCAGGAGAACTCCCCCCAGATTAATTAAAAACAAAACAAAACCCACCTCAATCCTCAGTCTTTCTCACCTTTCCAACACCTCTTCACTCATTCTAGTTCCCTTGGGAGCTGTGGTATATTGTGCAGTATACCCTTTTGTCCAGTCATCCCCACCTACAAATGTTTATTGAAATGAGTCATTGGTCTGGTTCAAGGCCTCTGGCCTCTGGCACACCATCATCACTGGACCCTCACTGAAACTCCTCTTGAATATCCTGCTGTGGCCCTGATGTTATTTATTAAGTGGCACTGTTTACCATATGAGAGAAGCCTTGAGGCACGACAAAATCCACTCTAAGAGTCTATTAAGGGAAGGGAACAGAAAGGGTGTGCACAGGCCTATGGAATGACCGTGCAGAAAGAGAGAGAAGGAATAGGTGGAACAGCGCATGCATGGCCATGTAGCTGGGGGAGTGGCTAGGAATTCTAACACCTGAGTCATGGAGATCCTATAACTATGTTCCACAAGACCAGTCCCTTCACATGCTCCAGCAGGTCATAGATGGTGTAAATTTTAGGGTGGGCCAACCCAAGGTCCAGGATGTGGGCTTGTGTGGTACCTGAGCCACTGGTGTTATGGGAATTCTGTCATTGGTCTGCTAGCCAATTGAGAGGAGCATTTTGGTCCAAGAGGCCAGCATTTTGGTCCAAGAGGCCGGGTTTTCTTTGGGGATGGCCAAGACCAAGAGAAAAGGAGTAGAGGAGTGCTCAGGTCTTTCGAGCTGGGAGCGAGTGACTGCAGGTATTAACAGTGGCTTCTGATTTGGATCAGGTTCCCTTTTTATTCTTTAATATTTGTGCATGGGTTTTATTTGTTAATAAATGGTAAAGAAATTATATAGCACACTGGGACTTCCCCCCTCAGTCTCTCCCATGCTCTCCTATGCTTGTGCCATCAGGGCCAGTTCTCCCACACCCATGGTGAGGGGTGGGGCCATCTCTCCCTAGTACAGGGGCCAGCTCTCCCATGAGGAGTAGGGCTAGACTTCCTGCTGCAGTGTCCAGCAAAGGGCAGGGCCAGCTATCCCATGGCCAATGAAGGGTGGGGCTGGCTTAACACAGCCCTTAGATTTCAACACAAATGGTTCCTATGGCCCCTGTGGTAACACAGATAATGGGCATCAATACAGACCCCAGCGGCAGCAGGACCAGACATGGCTCTCAGCAGCAGCTTAGGTCTGGCCATCACCATGACCCCAGTGGCATCGCAGGCTACACAGATCAGTATGGTTCCAGCAGCAGCATGATCCTCAGACACCAACATGCTCTCAGGTGGCTGACCAGATCTGGGTATCCACACAGTCCTTGGTGGTAACAGGAGTCATGGACATCAACTCAGACCCTGGCTGGTGTAGGGCCATGGACCCACACATGGTCCTCAGCAGCAGCCCAGGCCTGGATGTCACCATGGCACCTTGCAGCAGCTCAGGCCACTCAAGATGGGCCTGTGGGTGTCTTCAGCCAGCCTAGACTGTGTAGACTCAGCCTGGCCTACAGGTGTCTTTCACCTGCCTGGGCCAAGTGGCACCTCCATTGTTTGTTATTGGATTGTGACTGATGATAAAAATCTTATGAAAGAATAACATTAGGTTCTGTTTAGTTTAGAAGGAGCTAAAACACTGACGAACAATTTTTTCCTATTTAAAGTCAGTTGCTTCCAGAAAGAAAAGAATAAAGCCGTATCTGTCTAAAATGTAGCCAGAAGGGGAAACTGGTCTTTATTTGGGACCTATGTTGAGGGTCGGCATAGAGTGTCAGGGCATAACTTAGTTATGACAAAAGTAGCCTTTTGAACGGGGGGAGTGGATAATGACTTTATTTTGAAATAACCCCATGTCTCAGCCTTTGGAAGGTGTAATACAATTTAATTCTACCTTTAACTATGTCTTAATGCTGGAGACTTAAAAATAGCCAAAGTTTATGGCTGGAATCATTTCTATAAATATTTGGACTCAAATGTGGACAACTGGAAAACAAATTATAAAGAACGATAACCCATCCTATGAGTACACATTGTGTACACCCCACAAACATGTTGAGGTAAATGGACAAACTGGGGAGTCTCATGGTGGAGGCAAGTTACAATGTCCTCATCTGCTTCTCATGGGGAAACTTGCAAAAAATGATTTCTTAATTTCATTTTGGGGGTTTTAGATTTCTTTCTTTGTCTTCCTGAATGCATTATTAAGCTAATATCATCTAGTCACTAGGAATAAACTTAGTTCAACTATTTTAAATGTTTAGTTTGCTATTTCTAAATCTTTAGATTACTAATTATCTGTTTCAAAATATTTGTATTTCCCAGATTCTACCCAAGACTGCAATGTTGTCTCCTTTTATAGGCAAATAGTTTTTAAACCATTAATAAGAGCAATGACTAGGGCAGATGTGTGTGTGTTCTCTGTATTTGGGTGTGGTGTGTGTGTGGTGTATATGTGTTTATGATATTTTTGTGATGTGTGTGGCGTGTGTGTATGTGTGTGTTGTATGTGTGTGTGGTGCTTGTGTGGTGTGTGTATGTGTGTATGTATGTGTGGTGTGTGTGACACATGTGTGTGTATGGGTGGTGTGTATGTATGTGTGGTGTGTGTGATGTGTGTGTATGTGTGGTATGGGTGTGTGTGTGTATGTGTGGTGTATGTGGCATGTGTTTGTGTATGTGTGATGTGTGTATGTGTGGTGTGTGTGATGTGTGTATATGTGGTGTGTGTGTGTGTGTGTGTGTGTGTGTGTGTGTGTGTGTGTGTGTGTAGAGGGGGACTGCTGCAGTTTGTAGGCTTCCACCCTACTTCAGTGAGAGATCCTGTCTCCAGGGACTAGGACAGGCAGAAATAGAGAAGGGCTCTGACAGCCTTCTCTGGCCTCTGTGCATGAACAGATATGTGCAAATTTTAGGATACTTACTTCAGGATACTTAGGATACTTAGGCAATTTTTCTCCAAATATATTTTCTGGAAATCCATTTCTTTATGCTAATTTTGAACAGGTCATGAAAGTTAAAATTTATTCTGATACCTACTGAAGTAACCTGAGCAAATGCCTTCACTGATTCTTTTCTGCATTATCATTTAAAGTCTGAATTCTAAGACACGGGATGTATTCTGTTGGCTATTGAACTACATTTGTATAGAAATCGCTCTATTGTGATTAAGAAGAGCTTGCATTTATGGCTTCCCAGCAGGTCTCCTCTTTTGCTTTGGTATTGGATGCAGTTGCAGAGCTGTTTGCTCTTTACCCAGGGGACTTCTTAGGGCTGAGTTAGCAGCAAGCATTGGACAGAGAAGATAACATCATCACTCCAACTAAGATCAGACTTGCTTTTCCTCTCTAGAGAAGCAGTGATTCCTCCAAGCTGTGTAAACTCACTACCTGGAATCTCATGGGACTTAGAATTTAAGCAAATGGAAACCTAGGCTAATACAACACTGGTGCTTGCTAGGCTGTAAGAATGTCCTTTGTCTTTGGTCCATGGATTTTATGTCTTACCAACATCTATGAAACAATAATAGACTAATTTGCTAGTTTATAAGGGGAGTAAAGGCTCAAACCCACCTCTTGACATTGGGCATGTTAAATCAGATGGTATTGTTATCCAGGATATTGCATAGCAATGATGGGACTAAACTGTGGCAAGCAAGGTGCCTCATGTGCATAATTTAAGGAGGTTCTCACTTTCAGATTCATGCAAGTGGCAAGTGGTAGCCCTATATTTACATGACTCAGACAGCAAGCACTGCCTTAAATTTAGGGACCTACTGCTTTGCTGGCCTCATTTAGTCCCAGATCTACAGAAAAATGCAAACTAAACCACGAATGATATGTTACTTCATTAGTAATGAAAGTGTAACAAAACTAAAGTTAGCAAAGGTTGAAGCTTGGCAAAACCCAGGGCTGGCAAGGAGCTGAAACCAGAGTGGGTTTTCTTTTACTTGTGTGTGATCATAACTGACACGCTAGCCTAGGAAGCAATTCAGTGTTATCCAACCATATTTAAGAGATGCACAGCCCATGGTTCAGGAATTCCACTCCTCCTTATGCTCCTTCTGGATAGACTTTGCTTATAAATTTAAGAAGGTTTATTGTAGCAACAGAAGAAAATACATCCTATTCTATTTATAGGAAGGATTATTTTAAACAATGCAATGGAAGGACTAGGGTGACCTGCTATGGGGCAAATCTGAAAAAATAATCAACACTGTGGAATGAAATGCCCAAGTTGTTGACAGGACATATGTAATATAATACCATTTACCCAAAGCCATCATTGACAAAAGTCTGAAAACATGCCAACATACATTGTGAACAAGAACATGCCCGGGAGTGTAAACACAAGCTTGGCAAGAGTAAATAGCAATTATCCAAGAGCAGTGACTTCTAAGAAGTTTAATGGGGCAGACAGGCACCTTGCACAGCACCCATTGTGGTCTATAAAGAATCTCCAAGGACATCAAGGTAAGTTACTTGAATTTGATAAAGCGGGACATGGATATGGGTGTTCATTGTGCTATCACTTTGTATACATTAGAACAACTACATTTTTAAAGGTTGTGATTAAAGATAGACCATTTTTACCTGGACCTGGTGGCAGAGGCTCATAATTCCAACTACTTGAGAGGCTGAGGCAAGAGGATCACAACTTCAAGGACTTCCTCACCTGCAGAATGATTTCTGGCCCACTGGGAAAGCTTAGGGAGACCTGTGTCAAAAATGGAAAAATAAAAAACCAAAACACAAAAGCAAAACAAAACAAAATAAAAAAGCTGGGCAGTGGTGTCTCACACCTTTAATCCCAGCACTCAGGAGGCAGAGGCAGGTGGATCTCTGTGAGTTTGAGGCTAGCCTGGTCTATAAAGCGAGTTCCAAGACAGTCAGTGCCGTTACACAGAGGAAACCCTGTCTCAAAAAAACAACCAACCAACCAACCAACCAACCAACCAAACAAACAAACAAACAAGATTAAGAAGATGAGCCAATAGTTAGAGCACTTGCCTAGTATGTAAGAAGCCCTAGGTTCAGTCTCCAGCCTCCCTGCCTAGCCTCAAAGATTTTAAAACATCTTTTTAATGCATCAAGGCAATACCCTATTGAATTCATCCTAACAGCAAAATTGAATTGTCTACAATCAGTCAAATGCTTCAACCAGTTTCATTCCTATTTCCCTAAGTTGACTTTCAAGGCACCTGGAAAATCTTAAGCTAAAAGCCTTTCCTGGGAAGATCTGGAATGACTGCCTTACCCGCCCCTCTACTCCCTGTCTTGCTGCAAGACTCTTAGGCCTGCCCAACATTATTTGGCTCCATTTGTATGTAAGAAAAAGCATTCTTAAAGAGGAAATTACTTTGCATACAGCCTCCACAAGGTATTTTGTTGACCCAGTTAAGCTTAGAGGGTGCACTGGAAGCAGCTCCAAGAGGCCAGGCTAGAGCTTGCTCAGCCAGAAAGAGTGAGGAGAGGCTGAGGACTCACAAAGACACACCTAAGGATCCAAGATGCTCTTGAGTAGGTCCTTGTAGAAATGGGAGTAGTGTGCATTGGTCACAGAGAGATGGCAGTGCTCAGGTATGCCCTGGCTGAGGCCTCTGTTTGCCTCATACACAGCCATGTCATGCTGAACAAGGGGAGGTGGATGCCTGACTGTTTCAGTCTTGTAGTCTTGGGCTGGTATGTCCGTGGTTGCTTTCCCACCTCACTCTCTTCTTTCCATGGTTAAACCAAGAGTACCATGCCCCAAACAGGTGCTTTCCAAGGTCTAATAGGGATTCTGCTCACAGTCTTTATAGAAAATGTTCTCTGAATGTTTAATATGCAATCTTCATGCAAACAAAATAAATTCCTTGTCATCTAGAAACCACAGTGGCAGTATGTGTGGTGGTGGTCAGTTGACTTTTTTTTTGTTTTGTTTTACAAATTACACTTTGTAAACTTGATTTTTTTTTTTCTTTTTCACCTGGAATGTTCTATGTTCTGTAAGATGCTGGAGCTGAGCCCTGATTAGCTTCCATGTGGAGTCCAGATGAGCTGTAAGTGTAATAGCAGGTCATTTTATCTCAGCCGGTCATTTTATCTCAGCCGAGCCTCAGCTTGAAGAGAAGAGAGCCTGGAGGGCTGTTGGGGTAGAGGATTGGGGATGTTTGCTTTTGTGGTAATGTCTGCGCCTCTCTGCCGCTACCTTGTTTTTTTTCTCTGTAAACAGGCTGAGCTGGCTTTGTCTTGAATACTGTGACTGTCACAGATGTGGATTTGGGTTCATTTTTTTTTTTTTTAACATCACTGTTCTAGGGGCCTGTCATTACCTCATGTTCTATTTTTTGTTTTTTCTAAATCTGGGAAAATAAGTGGGATAACAAGGTGGCTTGAAGTTCATGAAAATTCAGAGGCAGTAAACACTTTACCAAAAACAACACTTAGTTAACCTATGTAATTTATGTAAAGTACTACAGCCTAGCAGTCTCAACTCTGGACCTCCTTTCTCCTGTGATGATGCAGGTGGTGGAGATTCCTGTACCACACCCAGTGTGTACCAAATCCAGTGCTCACCAAATGCTTGGACTTGCATTGTCCCTGGTTTTGTAACCCTCTGCCCCACTCTGAAGCTTGGCCACAGAATATGCACATAAGTAATTAATTTGGGATGTGACAGTCAGGGAAGCTGATTTTCCCATGTGAGATAACTGAAGAAGTTAGGACATCACAGTGAGGAGCTCAGCCTGTGGCCTCACTAAGTGCTCTTCAGGCATCTTGGAAAAAAACTTGCATCTCCCACAGTTGGAGCCTTCAATACTGTGCTGACAGACAGCAGCCATGAGGACTGTTGGTGTGGCAAACCGTGTTAAACTCTCTTTGAGGATGAGGAGGCTTGTCAATGGAAACCGACATAACACAGCTTGCTGGGTATCAGTGATAATGCTGACCCAGATTTCAACTCCTTAAATTTCAGAAGTTGAGTGACTGCTTACAGAATTCTAGTTTGGGGCAGCAAGTTGCAGCTGTTAGTGTGATGAGGCTTAGGATGGGGTGGGGGCACATGGGATTGGGCATAGTGAAGTTAGGAGATTAGGAGAAAATAGATAGTTAGGAATGGAAGCTTGAGAAAAATGATATTCTCTTGGATTTTCACAAAATGATTTATAGTTGGAGAGGAGTGTTGCTGAGTGGGAAGGTGCTGTGGCCACCACACCATGGCTGAGAGGAAGGTGACCAATAAATGGTTCAAAGCCAAGTGTGGTTGTGCATGGCCAGAATCCCAGAGCTAGGGAGGCTGTAGGGAAGAGGAGCAGGAGTTCAAGGCCAATTTCTGCTACATATGGAGCTTGAGGTCAGATGTAGGAGACCCTGTTACCCACAAACACACTTACACAAGCATACACACATACACACACAGTCACACAAATACACAAAAATACACACACACAGACATACATATACACACACATACATACTTACACAAACACACAAATACACTCACAACCACACATATATATAATCACACATATACACATATACACAAAAATACACCTGTATACACAAACATACACACATACACAAAATATACACAAACATACATACAAACACACATACATACACACACATGCAAATACACATACACACATATACAAAAACACACATAGACACACAAACACACACACCACACACACATACACAAACATACACAATCACATCAATACACAAAAATGTATACACATACACACAGAAACTAACATACATAGATGTTCTGGTGGACGCTCCATCTCAACTCCCCTCCCCCATCTCTCTCTCCCTAAATCCGCCCCCTCAAAGCCCACCAAACAGCAGCCCCTCCTTTAGAGCTGCCCTCTTGCTCCAGACCCACCTCTCAAAGCCCACCAAAAGCCAGTCCCTCCCTGGGGCTGCTCAAGACCATGCCTACAGGTTCCTTAGGGCCTGGTAGCCATATCTGCCATATGACTCTTCCTCTGCCTTTCCAAGGGTCACCCAGGATTGCTTTGCTCTATTTATTAAACTTGGATTTATTAATTTGGCCCCATTGGCTTATTACATCAGTGGAGGTGGATACTCAACAACTAGGGATTCAAAGCTTATCAATATACACACACACACACAAACACATTATACACACACATACACAAATGCATACACAATCACACATACACATACATTCAAACACACACCTATATATATACAAACACATACATATATACACACAAACAAGTACACATACACAAACATGCACAAAACATACACACACACACACACACACACACACACACACAGTCCAAATTGCTTAGCAGACACACCACTGCAAAAAAATAGAATTCTTGGGTTGGAATATATAGTTCAGTATGTGTATATATATACATACATATATATATGTATATATATATATACACACATATATATATGCTCATATAGATCTTACTTGGAATGTTCTAGGCCCAGGTTTCATCTTCAGCACCACAAAAACAACAAGCAAGAATGAGAGCAACCCACAGTGTTGAGTTATTCAAAGCTCAAGGCTATCACGTGGGTTGACCATTTTTACAACACCAGATAATCATTAAACACATTTTAGCTTTCAACATAGGTCTTTCATTAAACATATCTTTAATGTATTTTTGTGAGAGCATGATTGTAGAACTATGGTTCAATCCTAGAAACATTCTTTATCCTAAAAGAATAATGAAAAATAAAATGTGAGAAAGAGCAAAAAACATAGTGGTGCTAACTTGAAATCATAAAGTTTAAATTCTGTATATGAATGTATATGCCCAGAGGTGGCATAATCTAGGCACCTCTGTCTAGAGCAGCGGTTCTCAACCTTCCCAATGCTGCAACCCTTTAATACAGTTCTTCATGTTGTGGTGACCCCCAACCACAAAATTATTTTTGTTGCTACTTCATAACTGTAATTTTGATTCTGTTATGAATCATAACATAAATGTCTGATTGCAGGATGGTCTTAGATGACCCCTGTGAAAGGGGGTCATGAGCCACAGGCTGAGAACCACTGGTCTAAAGGTACTGAAAGGTCCCAGGTGGCCTCACTCAGTGATATTTGCTTTCATACAAACCTGGTATTAGGATTAGGTAATGGTCACAGAGTAGTCTGGTCTGCATTTGGTACCAGAGGAGTGAAAGACTCCTCTGCAGGGAAGAGCCAGCCGCTCTTTTGGGTTAACAAGTTACCATTCCTGGAGGACTGAAAAAATCCCCATATACCTTCTGGAGAGGGTTACCTTCACTGCCATGGCCACTGCCAAAGCAGCTTCCCAGAACAACCATCTTGTAAAGAGCAGAACAGTACTTATCAAGGGAACCATTTTGCTTCCTTCCAAGTGAAGTATCCCCAAGCGTGTTGAGCTTGGCAAAGTTTTTCCTCAAGTTTATTAGTGTCATAGGTCTTGAGAAGGAAAATATAACAAATCAATGTGCACATGAGTTTGTGGGTTCAAGGTGCTTTCCTTGACTGGTGTTCTCCCAGCCCACCATAGAAATGCAAAGACAAAAAACACTCCTGACATAGAATTTTAAAAAGTGAAAATGTAACATAATCCATATAGGGCTGTACAGGTTTTCTATTTCCAAACTGGGATCCAAAACTTTTAAAACAATCTGCAAGATAAACATAGGTGAATTTATAATATGGTATCCCCAAATATAATTGTCTCATTTTCTCTTAGAGAAGAGATCTTGACTCTGTCAAAAGGCCTTTGCGTCTCAGCTGGTGTTGGTTTTTAGGTTATCATTGGGATTTGTATGAGAGGAAGTACCATCAGAGGTGACTGAGTGATTCACCAGGACTGCTGGCTCTTGCTGCATAGGTGTTGGAGTAAACAGAGGAGGAGGCTCCCAGTGGGCCTTTGGCAGAGTGGTGGACAACTCAGAGAATTATCACCAACCTAGACCTGGAAGGCATTTCGGGGACTGTCCCCTGACACCAGGTCTGTTCTGCCTGATTAAGCAGCATCCTCCAACTCTCTTCCCACCCTGCCCCTCTCCCAGCCACCAGTTATGGGCAGAGGGATGTTCCTGAGGTTCCACCTGGGTGGTTTGCAGAGCAGGCAGTGGGAACATCCAGCTCAGGGTTGCTGCTGGCTGAGTGGCTGCTTTGCAAAGCTTGGGTCCCCAGGCCATGGTGCTCAGTTAGATTTTAGGCCTTTGCTTCTTCAGCTGAGCACACTTGTGCAGGATTATTTCTGATAATGCTTTTATTATTTACTATTCAGTTCTCTTCAACGTAGACCAACAGCTCACACCACATTTCAGCCAATACTATTTAAATTTAAGTTAAGCATATTATAATGTTTAATTTATGATGAACTAAACCCAGAGAAAGAAGTGGCACCCCAACACCAGTTGAGGGTTCAATAACCAAGTATCTGGATTCACGAACCAGTTCTCTCACTTCTGAGGCTTGGCCCACACTGATGCCAGGGAAGGAAGCTACAGTCTTCTGAAGAATGCCTGAGCATGTTCCAGGTGCATCCAAAGTCTGTGGAACATTCTGCTAACATTGCAGCAGGTTGAAAAGTCTATGAAAAAGTTTATATACATCACAATGATTAACGAAAGCAGATCAGATTACCTACCTTGAACATTTTCATTTTTAAGTTCATATCATGCTTTTTTTAAAAAGTCTATTATACAATTACAATCGTTATACCTAGATCTCATTCCAAGAAGTGGATATTTATTTATCAATGCACATTTCCTCAGAATCTAATTACACCTTGAAAACATTGCTGCTGTGTAAATAATTAATGCAAGAACATGGCATATAAGTTGTAGTGGGTAGCCATTCCAGCTTTGATCTGGAAGTTCCAACCCCCATTGAGACTTCGGCAACTGCCACGCCTACAAGGCGGGGCCAAGGGAGGCGCCGGGGGACCCGAGATCTGGATCGGCGGGCGCTCTCTCTGTTGCGGGACCCTGGACTGGAGAGGTGGACTGAGCAGAGCTCCAGAGAACACCGCTGGACTGTGATACACCTTCCCCAGACTCCGCGACCTACCTATTCCTTAATTTGTAAGTTACGCCATTAAATAAATCTCCTTTTAACTACGTGGAGTGGCCTTAATAATTTCACCAATACGTCAATATTTCAGAGCATTTTGTTATGGCTCTCCTTCCCTCAAATACTTTTCCTCAGGCAAACCCTTAAACATTATTAAAAACCCATCTATGAAGTTTGTGTTGATTGCTTAGGGCAAACTGAACCTCTTAATTAAGTTCCTTGCATTCCAATTATATATACATCTCTGCACTTTGTGTTATAATTTGCTATTTCTGTTGTATCCATGAGAGATGGTGAAGTTCTTTGGGGTAAAGACTCATATGACTTTTTTTCCCCCCATATCTGCTTATTTTTATTTCTTTTTCTTTTTTTGTTTTTTCGAGACAGGGTTTCTCTATGTAGTTTTGGTGCCTGTCCTGGATCTCACTCTGTAGCCCAGGCTGGCTTCAAACTCACAGAGATCTGCCTGGCTCTGCCTCCCCAGTGCTGGGATTAAAGGTGTGTGCCACTGCCGCCTGCCTATTCTTTTTCCTTTTATGACTATAAACTGATCCCAGTCTCCTAAAATTAGATTTTTAGTGAGTGATTTAAAGTGATGTGTGTGTGTGTGTGTGTGTGTGTGTGTGTGTGTTGGGGAGACAGCTTCGTGGGCTTGCAAGCACAGGTACCTGAGTTTACTCCCAAGGACTTTGTGTCTCAGCACTGGGGAAGTAGACATATGTAGATCCCTGGGGCTCACAGCATCACCAGCCTAGTAAAAGGACAGGAGTCAGCACAAGACACCCCAACACCAAGTTCTCAGCCCAAAGGAGATTAGTTTGCCCCAGAGGGAATAAGGACAGGGAATAAGAGACAAAGACAGGGGATAGAGGACAAGGGAGAACTGGAAGGGAACAAGGAGGAGGGGACACAAGACTGCCTCCAGATGGAGAGACGACAGGCATAGCCCATAGGCAAATGGCAGTTTATAAAGGGAAAAGGGGAAACCCTTTGTTAGGATGAGGTGTTTAGTTTTAACTGGCCATGTTAATTAGGTGATCCAAAAATGGGATTTTTTGGTTGCTGAACTTCAATATTTTGATAGCTGGACCTTGGTGGCCAGCCTCAGAGGGAAGTAGTCGAATAACGAATAGACCTTAGTGGCTAGCTTTAGGAATGCAATCTAACAGTTTATCAAGACAGAGGGAATGGGGGAAGGGCAAGGCATGCCAGAGCCATGTTTGCTAAGTATGGGCTTACTAGAGCCCTTCACCCTAGCCTAGATGGTGAGTCCCAGGCCAGTGAGAGGCAACGTCTCCAAAAAAAGGTGAATGATGTCAGAGGAATCCTCTGGCCTCTACATGCGTATGCACAATGTGTCCATGCACTTGCACACGGATACACACAGACACACAGATTGTAGTATCACCACCGCTCTCTGACAGCCCTTAGAAGACACCAAATCCTCCTCTTCTGGCTCTGTCTTCTTTCTAAGTGTTTCCAATTCCTACTCTTTTTTTCCCAGAGACTGTCCTCATCTGGTTCTTGTGGTTGCTGTCATCCTAGCACTTGACATTTCTTGCCTTTGTCCTCTATAAGATTTTTATTAACCATATAGTCACTGAATAACAAGCAATGTTTTCTATTTCAATTAATTCAAGAACAAAGCCCAGGTGATGAAACTAGAGTGTAGGCTTATTTGGTTTTTGTTTTCCATTAGGAATCCAGGAAGACAAATTTTGGGTTGATATGGTACATTTTTGGCCATAAAGGGGGTGGCAGGCCTGTCCTCAGTACCTTAAAGGTCAGAATGAGGTAGCTGAAGTAGAACAGGGCCTCCAGGTCCAGTTTAATGCTGACATGATCAATACCTAAAGAAAAACCCAGCAAGAAGAATATCAGTGATAGTGAGAGTCCTGCTTATTATGTTCAACCTTGCTAGTGGCCCATGCAATTAAAGCCCTGTAAATTCACTGGGCTTATGGTCTGAATGCTTTCCCATCTGTAGCTGATGTCCCAGGAAATCCATGTGAAGGCACGATAGGTTCCACCCTGACTGTTCATGTGCATGGTTTGGTGGCAACTTACATGATCACTGTGTGGCAGTGCCACACACTCCCCAAGGAGTTCCTGGCTACTTCTAGTGGGGGCAAAGGGGGTTCATTTTCTTACACAAATACCTGGAGTGTACATGACTTAGAGTAGCAAGCCAGAATACACTGAAAGCAACCCACCCTTTTCTTTTTTTTTTTTTTTAATATTTCAATGTTTATTCACATGCTTTGTTTTCTCTTAAGAATCAAAGTTGCCCAAATTAAAAACTTTCTGCTAATATGACTACATATGCCATAAAAAGAAAGAAAATAAAGGAAAGAAAACATATAAGGGCTTTTTAAAAATTAGGACAGGAAAAGACTGAAAACCAAGTTCAAGTTCTCTTAGCTCCAAATGAAATGAAGTTAAGAAAACTTAGTTTCTAATAGGGAAAACAAAACAAAACAAAACAAAAAACCCAAATCCAAGCATCAGCATCATTCTCCCTACTCTGCCCCCACCCCACACACCAACAACAAACAAGAAAGGGCAGGAGCTCACTGTATTGTGGGCCACTCAAAAACACGGGCCTGGTCCTAGGCTGTGGCCAGCATCCTCTGTCCAGTGGGACAAACAACACCAGGGATGTGTACTCTGCTGTCTTAGGGTTTTGTGTGGCTGGTGGGTTGTGGGGTGGGAATTGCAGGATCTTCTGGAGGCTCCCTGTTTAGCTCCACCAGCCTCTCCTAGCGCCTTTCTCCCCTGGGCAAGGGCTCCAACAAGAGTGGCCCCTACTCAGCTGTGGGCTGTAAACTGTCCTTCTCTTCTCTGTTCTCTGTCCCACTCTCATCATCTTCAATTTCTTCTTCCTCCCCACTGAACTTGTCGTGGGCCCACTTGGGGCTGGCACTGGATTTCTGGAACATGAACCGACCCTGACCCTGGGGGAAGTCTCCTCGGCCACGGCCACGGCTCACCCACTTGTCCCTGCCTTCACCTTCCCGGTCATCATGCAAGTAATACTTCTTGCTTTTGGATGTGTACTCTGGATCCCATTCCTCTTCCCGGTTTCTCTTTTGAAAGTCATTGTTGCTGTTGTTGTTATTGTTACCAGAATAGTTTCCTCTGCCCCAACCTCTCTCTCTTGCTCAAAATTGAAAGGTTCCGCAAGCTCTGCCGCCTCTTTCATTTGGACCCACGAAGTCTTTGGTCCCCAGTCTGGATTTGTCTGAACCTGTGGTGGTCTCCTCCCTCTCCTCTGCTTCCTCGGGGTACTCCTCTGCTTTGTAGGAGAGAGATGAGTGGGAAGAGGAAGAGGAGGACCTCGACCCGTCTCCTGCTCTGTGGTGCTTCTTCTGCTTCTTTGATCCTTTGTGAGTTTTCTCTTGTTTCCTCAGTCGATCTTTCTCTTGAGTGGCTAGAGTCTCGGGAATCTCCACCGACTCTCTTGATTTACCTCGCTTAAGATCTCTCTCCTTATGCCTTTTTTTTTTTTTTTTTTTTACGACGCTCAGTATCAAGGCGGAGATCAACAGGATCATCTTTGTATTTGCCTTTAGCCTTGTAGCCAGCTTCCCGGGGACTTTTCATTTCCTCGTGAGTCAAACCATGTTTTCTGAATGTACTGGGGGAAATGTCTATCCTCCTGTGTATCTCTGGGCTTTCCTTATTTTTAGCTCCTTGTTCGTTTCCTCTCTTTAGGTATTTAGTAAAACGTTCATGTAATGTCATTCTAGAGGATCCAAAGTGATGTTCTTTAACATGATGAACAATTAATTGTCACTATGTGCTGAGCAAACAATTCTGAGAGGCTACGCTGAGACTGAGCTGACTGTATGTGCTGGAAAATGGAACAAAATTCCTCTTCCTTTTTATTGCTATGGACTAGGTCACAAAAAAGCTTTCTTTCCTGAGCCAATAAGCCACTGGGTCTTTCTGTGTATGCTGCTCCTCCTGAAGCAACGCTCTCCTCTTTCTGAGATGAACCATATGTAGAGCCAGTGGCTGGAGGACTCTTACCCACAGGGCTCTTTTTAGATGGACTCAAAGACCCAGAGCCATGGTCAAATTGACCTTGGTGTGTTCCAGACTGATATCCAGCACCACCTGACATAGACGAGCCCATCTGGGATGTATTAGAAAGTGGAGGACTAGGTCTTGGCGCAGGGCTAGGGCGTGGTGACCTTTGCCTAACCACCACAGACTGGAGGGGGCTTTTGAGAGCTGGGCTTCTCGCCCGGGGGCTCAGATCAGAAACTGAGGCCCTTGATGCAGAACCAGTGCTATAGGTGGTGGCATCTGACCATGGCTTTGAGCTCTCAGACCCTTTTATATCTTGAGAGGCACCTCCAGAAAATGTCTTCTCCTTGGCCTCATCTCCCTGGTTATCACCAGCTGCCTGAGATGGCATGCTATCCTTGGAAGAGGACTTTTTCTCTTTTGTAGACTTGCGCTTAGACGATTCAACCCTGCTGTGGTTGGAGGATGACCGGGAGGATGAGGAGCGCCTTGACCTGTCAGAGGATGACTTATCAGAATTCTCCTAGAATGGTTCCTGGACAGTGGCGAAGGGGACCTTCTCTTTGGGAACCGGGATAGGAAACGGCCCAACAAGGGCTGTATGCTTGCCGGTAGTTCTGCCAGTTAGACCGATAGTACCCACCTCGGTTATACTGGCCCCATGGATAAAAGCCTCGGTTTCGCCTACAGAAATAATAGGGCCTCCGGCAGCCTCTGTTGTGGCCTCGGAAATCTCGATTCTGATACACTCAGGGGTGATTCCTTTCTCTGTTATGAGCTGGAGAGTATGATCTGGAATGAGACCTAGAACTCAGCCTGCACTTCCTTGAACGGGAGACAGATCGGTTTCTGGACCGAGACTTGGAAAATGATCGAGACCGAGATCTGGATGCAGATCTTGAGTGAGAAGATCGAGACCCAGACTTGGATTTGTTTGTTTTTGACATTTTGGAAGACAGGGTCGCTGTTCAATGAAATCTGGACCCGCCGAAGCGACTAAAGCAGCAGTCTCACAACAGCACAACCCGCCCAAACCTAACCCCCGCCCAACAGTGCCAACCCACCCTTTTCTTTTTCTTTCTTTTCTTTTTTTTTTAAATTTTGTGGTGGTATTTATTATTTGTCTTCTTTTTTAAATATTTATTTAAAAAAGTGTTCTGCCTGAATGCCAGAAGAGGGCATCAGATCTCGTGATAGATGGTTGTGAGCCATCATGTGGTTGCTGGGAATTGAACTCGGGACCTCTGGAAGAACTGCCAGTGCTCTTAACCACTGAGCCATCTCTCCACCTCCCACCCTTTCCTTAACAGCTGTTAGCAGTCATTGCAGCTACAATTTGTCACTTGACATAAAACATGAACTGGATCGATCGATCCCCTTTGGAATGGGAATTTGTGGTTCTCTCTGTGACTATGGAGGTGACAAAATCCATTTAGGACTTGGTAGTTAGTCAGCTCTAGCACAAGCCTGAAGCATCTGTCCTGTTCTGGCCCAATGGAGGCCCAGAGCTCTCTAGGATATTACTGTTCCAAAGGAGGCAAACTATGAGTCAGGTGTATAATTTAAGAATGTGTAGCAGCTATATTTAAAAAAGGAAAGAGGTAGATTGATTTTAATAATATGTCAAACCATATAAAACATTATTTAAATTAAAAAAATTACTAACACTTCATTATATAGCTCCTTCCCCAATTCTATCTTAGACACCAGGGTATTTCCACATTGATCGAGTATCTCTTAAGTGCTCAGTGGCTCTTCCACCTTGGGGTCACAGTTACACTGGGCTACATGGCTCAGGAAAACCATGGCCAGTCTGCTGTGAATGGAGGATGGTTAGAGCTCCAAGTGGGTAGCTTGGAAAAGTTTCACTTCACAACTGCACTTCAGGTTGGGCTTTAGACCTCCACATTAGGAGATATGCTTCCCTTCTCTACAATGCGTTGTGGAGACTCTGCCTTCTGTGCAATAATTCCTGCTGTGAGAAGTGGAACGAATGCTGAACACATGGGACAGAATCAGCATTAGGCAAAAATGACACCATTCATCATCAGTGAAGGGGGGCCTTGACAGAGCCAACATAGAAAAGCTGGGATGCAGGAGGACCTCCTAAATGAGATGGCAGCCAGCAGATACCACTCATGCATTGTAAAGTGGATGTTGTAGAAAGACGCTTCATGGTATGAATGCCCTAAACGATCTCATGTGGTATGATTATCCCTGAAATTGCTATAATTAGAGTGTTTTGTTTGTTTGTTTTGTTTTTTCGAGACAGGGTTTCTCTGTGTAGTTTTGGTGCCTGTCCTGGATCTTGCTCTGTAGACCAGGCTGGCCTCAAACTCACAGAAATCTGCCTGGCTCTGCCTCCCAAGCGCTGGGATTAAAGGTGTTCACCACCACCCAGCAATTAGAGTGTTCTTAAGGAAGCATATTTACAAGCCTGAAGGGAACAGAGATGCTGGATCCCAAAGTGCCATGCAAAGGTGATGAATGGTGGTCAAGAGAAATTCATCAGTGTTGAATAGAGACTAATAGGAGTGAGGAAGCCTCAACAGAGAGGTTCCCTGTGGAAGGAGGTGTGTTAGGGCCAGGAGACCCTCAGCTGCAGTGGGATGAGAAGGCTGCCTTGCTGGGTTGACAAGGTCAGACTAATAAGTACAGAAGGCCAGGACCAGTGTGGGCTCAGCATTGCTCTGTTCATAGACAGAGAAGGGCATGAATCCAGGAAGGAAAGTTATTCAGTCTGCAGCCAATTTTCCTTCCAACTCAAAATTTGTTTTAATCTTTGGCTTGCAGAGAGAAGTACACTGTTCCGTCTGTCTGTGTCCTCATGTGCTGACCAGGAAGAAGCCCCATACTCATTCTCAGCCCTCCCCCTGGCCTTTAGTGTATATCAGTATGTTCCATATCAGGCTCAAATTACCAATACTTAATAAATGTTCTTTTAGTTTTTAACAAAGAACAAAGGATACAGAGCTATTTTCTTCCTCTGCATGGGAAAGAGTGAAGCATTCTGAACACATTCTGACTTCTCTGATGGGAAATAATCTTTTTTAATGTGAAAACACAATTTGTTCCCAGATGAAGCTTCCCAGTTTAGGTGGATAGCCTCCTTCTGTGACATCAATGAAGCCACCCAAGGAGAAAGGAATCTTACTGAAATATGAAGAAGTGAAAAACCAGAAAGGAATACTATTTTCAGATTGCCACCATTTCTTTTCTTTTTCTGGTTTGATATTTATAATTCTATTCTCAGTGGTGTGGCTGTCACACAAGGCTCAGGAGTCACAAGACAGAATAGTTCTGTTTCTTCTGGAAAACATCATTAAAATGAAAAATAAAGAATTAGTGCTGATTTGAATTGAAAAACAAGCCATCCCCACTACATTTAATCTTTCAATCTGACTAAAAATAAAAAAGCAGAGGAAATAATAACAGGACATCACTTTTCCCATCAATAGGCTCTTAAAGTAAAGTAAAATATGAACTAGAAATTTCATAAATTTGAAAAAATCCTCAAATTCACATTAAACTAATTTTCTCTCATTTAAGAGGCAGATATTCTGGAGCATTCTTTTTGGGTTAGAATCATTTCCCTTAGACGATGAAAGGGATATTTAGCAAGAAATCAATGAACTACTTGGGTCCTGGCTTATCTGCCATTGCTATCCTTTTCCTCTCAGATTTTATAGTTTTGATAGGAAAGCTTCCTTGGCATACATCTTTATGATACTCTTGTAAACTTAGGAAAAAGTGTTTGTTCATCTCACAATAGAGAGGCTCAGTCTCCTGTCCTGCAGTCTAAGGAGATCTTATTAGTGAGCTGGAAGGAATGCTGCTTAGGCCAGATATTCAAAGGTGCGAAGAGCCAAGTCTGCCATTTAGGCTTGCTTAATAAATGTGTCCAGCAGTGGCTCTTCTTAAATTCCACAATCACTCCGCAAGATTTCCAAAGCATGCATAGATGGACTGCTCAACTGCTCTTGACCAGCACTGGGAAGACTCTGATTTCCATAAAACCTCCAGGAAATGGCTGCTGTGATCCTCTGTGACAGAAAACATGTACAACAGCACTGCTCTTGGGTGGGTACTCAGTGAACATTGATTATATGTTCTAACTGTGATTTCCAGGCCCAGGCATGGTCTGGCTGGGCTTAGATGCCAGGAAAAGGAAGAGAGTCATGGGAGTCTAGAAGGTTGAAGAAACTTCAAGGAGATTTATGCACTCCAGATCAAGGCTGCTAGATATGCAGCCACTGGCAAGCATCCAGATACATGCCAACTCATATGGGCTACACAGGGCCAGGTAACCCACAGGCTGCACAGTGGCAGGCCTACAGGCTTACAGACAAAAACACATAGGCAGGCTGGCAAAGGCAAAGGCTCTGGCCTCCAATAGCAAGACCATATTCATGTAGAATCACACAAAAGTGGCACTCTACCAAAAGCAGTTCTACAACAGATTATATAACTTTATTTTGGGGTTCTTCAGAAATCGGTCATTTTGTGTTTAGACATAGATTTCTCCATCAGACCACACCCTGCCCAAGTCTGCTGTCAGCCATATTTTTGCTGACTCATACCAGATATTCATATAAGCACCATGTTTAAATGTAAATTGGCCCTTAGGATCTTCTATGTCAACACACCAGCCATTTGCATTTATTCTTGCCTGCCATCACTTTGTTCACTGGGCTGTAGCCACATTTGATTTGTGTTCTTCTTCAAGTACAGAGTTTTTCTGCCGTGGAGTCTTAGGACAAGCTGATCTCCTCCTTAATTTTTTTCTTTTCTCTTGCTTATCCCTCTTTCATATTCCCATTTAAATGGCAATCCCTAAAAGAGTCTGTCTAAAATGATGACACCTTCCCACCCCCATGGCCTTCTGCCACACTATATACTTTACCTTATTATATACATTTTCTAAATCTTTGTGTGTGTGTATGGCAAGGGAATTGCATTGAGTCTTAAACCCAGGGTTTTTGTCCATGCTAGGCAAGCACCCTACCACTTAACTTCATCCTCAGCCCTGTTTTCTAAATCTTTATCAGTGCTTGAGTACAGGAGTTCAATTATCATCTCCAAAGTTAGAATTTAAGCTTAACAAGTACTTTACTTAATGCTATGTTTCTATTACTCCAAATAATGTCTTTACTATTGTAGCTGTTCAATAAAATCTGCTGAGTGAAATTAGTGATGATATTAATGAATATTTCAGATAGAGTCTGCCAAAGTAAACCAACCCAGTAAGAGGTCTGTATAATCAGCTTAGTTTTGAGTAGCTTGCTTCAATGTCTTAGAAGAAATAAAAAAATGTCTTTTTTTAATATTACAGCCCAATGGGTGTTAGCTCAATTTCACATATAAATAAACTTGTCCCAGATCTGCCCAAGAAGAGCAGCAGGATTCTTGTGATCCCAACAAAAGAGATGGCATCTTCAAAGAGGCATAGTCTGTTGTCATGGTCAATGGATCCCACAATGGGGTCTTATAGTGGGTGATGCACAGACCTGTCTTGATGTGAAGCTTCTGGACAACATGCTTAGCTCAGTGTCTCTTTCTTGGACAGCTGGTGAGAGGACCACTGTGTAAGTCACACAAGTGGTTACTTAGACTAGGAGGTGTGAAAAGGAAAAATCAGTAGCCATCTTGAGAGACAACCCCCTCCCTCCTTTAAAGGTATTTGCTGACCAACAGTTTTAGAACTGACCAGAAGTTGAACTCATGGGAGATAAGGCTGAAACAATAAATCTATATATCCTGGGTTCAGCAAAAGCATGACATAGGGAGTAAAAAATTTATGTCATCAAAAAAATTATCCACCATGACCAAGTAGGCTTCATCCCAGGGATGCAAGGATGGTTCAACATACGAAAATCTGTCAATGTAATACATCATATAAACAAACCGAAAGAAAAATCCACACAATCATCTCATTGGATGCTGAAAAAGCCTTTGACAAAATCCAACACCCCTTCATGATAAAAGTTCTAGAGAGATCAGGAATACAAGGAACATACCTAAACATAATAAAGGCAATTTACAGCAAGCCGACAGCCAACATCAAATTAAATGGAGAGAAACTCAAAACGATTCCACTAAAATCAGGAACAAGACAAGGCTGTCCACTCTCCCCATATTTATTCAATATAGTACTTGAAGTTCTAGCTAGAGAAATAAGACAACATAAGGAGATCAAGGGGATACAAATTGGAAAGGAAGAAGTCAAACTTTCATTATTTGCAGACAATATGATAGTATAATAAGTGACCCCAAAAATTCTGCCAGGGAACTCCTACAGCTGATAAACTCCTTCAGTAAGGTGGAAGGATACAAGATTAACTCAAAAAAATCCGTAGCCCTCCTACATACAAATGAAAAAGGGGCTGAGAAAGAAATCAGAGAAACAATACCCTTTATAATAGCCACAAATAATATAAAATACCTTGGGGTAACTCTAACTAAGCAAGTGAAAAACCTGTATGATAAGAATGTTAAGTCCCTGAAGAAAGAAATTGAAGAAGATATCAGAAAATGGAAAGATCTCTTATGATCATGGATAGGTAGAATCAACATAATAAAAAATGTCAATCTTACCAAAAGCAATATACAGATTCAATGCAATCCCTATTAAAATCCCAACACAATTCTTCACAGACCTGGAAAGAACAATAATTAACTTTATATGCAAAAACAAAAACCTTTTGTTTTTTAGGATAGCTAAAAGAATCCTATATAATAAAACCACCTGTGGAGGCATCATGATCCCTGACCTCAAGCTCTTCTATAGAGCTATAGTAATAAAAACAGCTTGGTACTGGCATAAAAACCAACATGTGGACCAATGGAATTGAATTGAAGACCCTGACATTAATCCACATACCTATGAACATATGATTTTTTGACAAAGAAGCCAAAACTGTACCATGGAAAAAAGAAAGCATCTTCAACAAATGGTGCTGGCATAACTGGATGTCAACATGCAGAAGATTGAAAATAGATCCATATCTGTCACCATGCACAAAACTCAAGTCCAAGTGGATCAAAGACCTCAACATAAATCCAGTTACACTGAACTTGATATAAGAGAAAGTAGGAAGTAGTCTTGAATGCATTGGCACTGGAGATCACTTCCTAAATATAACACTAGTAGCACAGACACTGAGAGAAACAATTAATAAATGAGACCTCCTGAAATTGAGAGGATTTTGTAGAGCAAAGGACATGGTCAATAAGACAAAACGACAGCCTACAGAATGGGAAAAGATCTTCACCAACCCCACATCTGACAGAGGGCTGATCTCCAAAATATATAATGAACTCAAAAAGCTAGCCATCAAAATACTGAACAATCCAATTAAAAAATGGGCTATAGAGCTTAACAGAGAATTCTCAACAGAAGAAGCTCAAATGGCTAAAAGGCATTTAAGGAATTGCTCAACATCCTTAGTCATCAGGGAAATGCAAATCAAAACAACTCTGAGATACATCTTGCACCTGTCAGAATGGCTAAGATCAAAAACACTGAAGACAGCTTATGTTGGAGAGGATGTGGAGCAAGGGGAACACTCCTCCACTGTTGGTGGGAATGCAAATTTGTACAACCACTCTGGAAATCAGTATGATGGTTTCTCAGAAAATCGGGAATAAGTCTACCTCAAGACCCAGTTATACCACTCTTGGGCATATACCCAAGGAATGCTCAATCTTACTACAAGGACACATGCTCAACTATGTTCATATCAGCATTATTCGTAATAGCAAGAACCTGGAAACAATCTAGATGCCCCTCAACTGAAGAATGGATAAAGGAAATATGGCACATATACACAATGGAGTACTACTCATCAGTAAAAAACAATGATATCATGAAATTTTCAGGCAAATGGATGGAACTAGAAAATATCATCTTGAGTGAGGTAATCCAGACTCAGAAGGACAAACATAGTATGTACTCACTCATAAGTGGATACTAAATGTGAGGGAAGGGATGGCCAGATTGCAACCCACAACTCCAGAGAGTCTAGCTAACAGGGAAAGACCCTAGGAGGGACACATGGATGACCCTGTGAAGGAGAAGTGGATGAGACCTACATGAGTGGACTGGGTGTGTGTGGGGGTGGCAGAGGGTGAGGAGTGGGGGATGAGAGCATAGGGAAATGGGAGGGTTGAGCTGGAACAGGGACAGAGTGGGGGGGCAGGGAGGAAGACACCATGATAGATGAGGACACCATGGGAATTGGAAGAGGAAGGGTGCTGGGGAGGCTCTCAGGAATCCACAAGGTTGACCTCACCTTGGTCTGCTGGCAATGGTCCAGAGGGTGCCTGGACCAGTCTACTCTAGTGGCCAGCCTAGCAAATAACCTAGCTGTCATCATAGAGCTTTTGTCCAGTAATGGATGGAGGCAGATACAGAGATCCATGGCCAGGCACCAGGCTGAGCTCCAGGAATCCAATTGATGAGAGAGAGGAGAGATACTGCAGGTGAGGGACATTGAGAACATGATAGGAGGATGTGCAGAGATGACTGACCACACTAGTGGAAGCCCATGAACTGTGGACTGGTGGCTGTGGAGCTCCCATGGGACTGGACTAGGACCTCTGGATACGGAAGATGGTTGTTTGGCTCAAACTGTTTGGGGGGCACCCAGGCAGGGGGATTGGGATCTATCCCTGGTCTATGGGCAGGCTTCTGGAACCTGGTGCTTGTGGTGTGACACCTTGCACAGCCTTGGTGCAGTGGGAAAGGGCTTGGACCTGCCTAGGCTCAAAGTGCTGGGCTCTGCTGACTCCCCATGGGAGACCTCGATTTGGGGGATGTCGGGATGTGGGGTGGCTTGGGAAAGAGGGCTGGGGGTGGGAGGAGGGAGGAGGGGGGATCTGCGGATAGTGTGTGGAGTGAGTAGAAAATTTAATAAAGAAAAATGAAAGCAAAAAAAAAATTATGGCCGGGCGGTGGTGGCGCACGCCTTTAATCCCAGCACTCGGGAGGCAGAGCCAGGCGGATCTCTGTGAGTTCGAGGCCAGCCTGGACTACCAAGTGAGTTCCAGGAAAGGCGCAAAGCTACACAGAGAAACCCTGTCTCAAAAAAAACCAAAAAAAAAAAAAAAAAAAATTATGTCTCTATAGATACCCAGAATCCTGTTAGCCATCAGTAACCTCATGCTTATAGATCAGCCAGTAACTTTAGAGAGCTACCTCACCCCTAGCCCCCTTGTCCAATCCCAAGATATGTAACTCTCTAGATATAAACCTTTCCTATATAAACCCTTTCAAGTGAATGCTTGGGACATCCTCCTCCACCCGCTATGTCGAGTGTTTGTAATAAGGACCAAGCCCTGGGGCTTGGTCTATTATTAAGAAACCTCTGTGTGCTTTCATCGGATATTGGCTCTGTGGTGGTCTTGCTTGGGGGTCTTGTGACACAGGCACAACAGCTGCAGTTCAATTTATCATACTTGTCAGTCTGAATTATGTTGATGTTTTCCTTGTTCTCAGTTCTCCCCAACACTAACATCACCACCTCTCTAGCTCAGGCTGTGCTTACTGTTCTCATGCTTTGGCAATAATGAAATGCTCAAGGTTATATCACCAAAGTGGAAGTAAGAAAACTAAAAGAGCTCAGAAATCTTAGGAAGTTTAGAGCTGAAACCAAGCCGGATAATGATGGCTCATGCCTTTAATCCCAGTACTTGGGAGGCAGGGACAGGCAAATCTCTGTGAGTTCAAGGCCAGCCTGACCTAGAGAGTGAGTTCCAGGATAGGATAGGCTCCAAAGCTACAGAGAAACCCTGTCTCTGAAAAACAAAAACAAAACAGACAAAGAAAAAGAATCTGAAACTAGCTTGGCAGTGGTTGTATGTGCCTTTTATCCCAGCACTTGGGAGGCAGAGGCAAGTGGATCTCTGTGAGTCTGAGGCCAGCCCGGTCTACAAAATGAGTTCCAGGGCAGCCAGAGCTACACAGAGAAACTCTGTCTCAAAAAAAAAAATAAAACACAAACAAAGAGTGTGAAACTATTTGCTGTTATTTTGGCACCTGTCTTTACTTACATCTGATGAGAACATTTCATAAAGGAGTGATTGAAATAATCATGTGTGGATATCAAGGAGATATGTGCATGCTTTTCTAGTTGTTTGACAGTAATATACATCAGAGTAACTGTGAAAATATACCTATATCACAGAAAAATGAGTGGGCATACTTAAAATATATTTCTACTAAATATTTTAGGATAATGGATTTTGACAGCTAAAACTTATCAAGCTGCAGAAAAGGAGTCAGTTGAAATTGAATTCTTTCATTAATAAAGGATTAAATTCAATTATTCTAGATTTAAAAAAGGCTAAAGTCAGTTACAGAATCAGTCATGGACATCATCATGCATGATTTAATAAGCTTTCAAATTTGTCTAGTGGCTTTTACAAAAAATCTGCAGTGCACAGTTCCTTAAAAAAATTAAACAAAGGGCTGGAGAGATGACTCCAGTGGTTAAGAGCACTGGTTCTTCTTCCAGAGGACTGGTGTACAATTCCCAGCACCCACATGACAACTCACAACTGTTTGTAATTCCAATTCCAGGGGATCTGTCACTCTCACACAGATATATATGCAGGCAAAACACCAATGTACATAAAATAAAAATAAATCATTACAAATAAACAAATATTTGTTTGCTATTAATGTTTATCACTTTGAAATCACTATTTCAAATTTCAATATTCTATAGGAAACAATATTAAATATAATTTTCTTTGCATAAGTAAGATTAGAATACTTTTTTATTGAAAATAGACTATTTTCTCACATAATATATCCTGATTATAGCTTCTCCTCCCTCTATTCCAAGTTTATCCCCATATCCCCTCTCCTCTGAATCCACTCCCTTTGTGTCTTTCATTAGAAAGGAACAGGCTTCTAAGAGATAACAACCAAACATGACAAAATAAAATATAAGAAGATGAAGCAAAAATTTTCATACTGAAGTTGGACAAGGCAACCCAACAGAAAGATAAGAGTCCCAAAAGTAGGCAATAGAGTCAGAGGCCCACTTGTTTCATAGTCAGGAGTCCCATAAAAAATGCTAAGCTAAAAGTTATAATACATATACAGAGGGCTTGATGTAGACCCATGTAGGTCCTGTGCTTGTTGTTTCAGTCTTTGTGAGCTCATATGTGCCTTGCTTAGTTGATTTAGAGGGCCTTATTCTCCTGGTGTCCTCTATTCCCTCTGACTCTTATAATCTTTCTGCCTCCTCTTCTACAGGATGCCTGAACTTTGAGGGGAGGGATTTGATGGAAAAAAGGCAATTTAGATTCTCTCTCTGCATAATATCTAACTGTGGGTCTCTGCATCTGTCCCCATCTGATGCTGGGGGAGGCCTCTTTGATGATGACTGGATAATGATGATGACTTTGATGATGTGTATAGCAGTGTATCATTAGAAATCATTTTATTCTTTTTAAAAAATTACCAGTCATTTTTGATTTAACCATGGGCTTTGGACTATTTAGTCTCTGGTTCTTGGTTTCTTGGTTACCCAATGAGTGTCAGGTATGGGTAGTTTCTCATAGAATGGGCCTTAAGTCAAATCAGACATTGGTTGGCTACTCCCAAAAGTTCTACTCCCACCATTGCCCTAGCATATTTTGAAGGCAGAACAGATTTTAGGTCAAAGGTTTTGTGGCTAGGTTGGTGTTCATATTTCTCTTTTGGTAGACTGCAGAGTACTTTCTAGCACCAAAGAGACTAGAACATAGAAGTAATGCTCCATGTAGGCACCAGCTTGAATGTTCCATGTTCAGCAAGTTGTATGGGTTTTGTCTTTGGCAATGGGGCCCTGCTGTCAGTTTGCAGAGAGCAACCTTTTGTATTAGCATCAGCATGGCTTATTAGGGATTTCTATGAAATCCCCTTGGCCAACAACTCAATTAAATGCAACCCAGTCCCTTCATGGAAAACCTTGCCTGGCTACAAGAGATGGCCAGTTGCAACTCCATATCACCATTACCAGTAGGTACTCCTCATGAGAATCAACATCATATATTCCAGGAAGTTTCTACTGTACTAGGTTTCCATATCACCCCACCCCAAATACATCCCAATTTAAGTTGTCTCTCCCCATACACTCTTCTTCCACCCCTAACTGATCCCTGTCACACCCATCCCCACCAGCCCCCAGCCCACCCATAGACTCTATTCTATTTACCTTTCCCAGGGAGATCCATGTGTCCCCACTTGACCTGTCCTCTTTACCTAACCTCCCTGGATCTATGGATTGTAGCTTTATTATTATTTACTTAATGGCTAATATCCACTTATAAGTGAATACATACCACATTTGTCTCTCTGTGTCTGGGTTATCCCACATAAGATGATTTTTTTTCTAGTTCTACCATTTGCCTATAAATTTCATGATATCAATTTTTTTTTGTGTGTGGTTTTTCGAGACAGGGTTTCTCTGTAGCTTTGGAGTCTGTCCTGGACTAGCTCTGTAGACCAGGCTGGCCTCGAACTCACAGAGATCCACCTGCCTCTGCCTCCCGAGTGCTGGGATTAAAGGCGTGCGCCACCACCGCCTGGCGATATCATTTTTTTTTTTTTTTAGCAGCTGAGTAATACTCCACATTTTCTTTATCTATTCTTTGGTTGAGGGACATCTAGGTTGTTTCAAGTTTCTGGCTACTATGAATAAGGCCACAATGAACATGGTTGAGCAAGTGTCCTTGTGTCCTTTGGGTGTGTGGCCAAGAATGGTATAGCTGGATCTTGAGGTAGATTGATTCTCAACTTTCTGAAAAACTGCCGTATTGATTTTCATAGTGGCTATACATGTTTTTTCCCCACCATCCTCACCAGCATGAGTTGTCACTTGTGTTATTTATTGATCTTAGCCATTCTGACAGATATAAGATGGAATCTCTTTTTTTGGTCATTTTTTTTCAGAGCTGAGGACCGAACCCAGGGCTTTGTGCTTGCTAGGCAAGTGCTCTACCACTGAGCTAAATCCCCAACCCCAAGATGGAATCTCAAAGTAGATTTGATTTGCATTTCTTTGATGGCTGAGGATGATGAACATTTCCTTAAGTGTGTCTCAGCCCCTTAAAATTCCTCTGTTGAGAATTCTTTTTTAGATCTTTACCCCATTTTAAAATTAGATTATTTGTTTTTTTAATATCTAGTCCCTTAAGTTCTTTATATATTTTGGATATTAGTGTTCTGTCAGATGTGGAGTTGGTGAAAATCTTTTTTCATTCTGTAGGCTATCATTTTATTCTGTTGATAGTATTCTTTGCTGTGCAGAGCTTTCCAGTTTCATGAAGTCCTATTTATTATTGATCTTAGAGACTATGCTAATCATCTTCTGTTCAGAAAGACTTTTTCTGTGCCAAAGTGTTCAAAGCTATTTTCCACTTTCTCTTCTATTAAGTTCAATGTATCTGGTTTTATGTTGAGTTGAGTTTTGTATGGGACTTGGACTTGAGTTTTGTATGGGCGGTTAAATATATATCTGTTACTTTCTTCTACATGATGACATCCAGTTTGATCAGAACCATTTCTTGAAGATGCTTTTTTTTCCAGTGTGTATTTCTGGCTTCTGTAGGTGCAAATTTCTCTCCTGCCTGCCTGTTCCCAAATTCCCAGCAGCCACTTCCCAAATTACCACACAGAAGCTTATGTTAATTATAACTGCCCAGCCACTAGCTTAGGCTTACTCCTGACTAGCTCTTATACTTAAGTTAATCCATAATCCTTTATCTATGTTTAGCCACATGGTTTGGTACCTTTTTGCAGTTTGTCATTCTCATCTTGCTTCTTCTGCATCTGGCTGGCAACTCCTCACTTTGCCCTTCCTCTTCTCAACATTCTCCTAGTCTGTTCATCCCACCTATACTTCCTGCCTGGCTACTGGTCAATCAGCATTTTATTAAACCAATTTGAGTAACAAATCTTTACAGTGTACAAGAGCATTATCCCACAGCAGGTTTCTTTATAAAAAATCAGGTGTCCATGTGTGTTCAGATTTATATCTGGGTCTTCAATTTGATAGCATTGATCCACATGCCTGTTTTTATGCCAGTCCATCCAGTTTTTATTACTATAAGCTGTACTGTAAGGGATGGTAGTTCCTCCAGCAGTTCTCTTATTGTTCAGAATTATTTTAGCTATCCTGAGTTTTTTCTTTTCATATGAACTTGAGAATTGTCCTTTCAAGGTCTGTAAAGAATTGTGTTGGGGTTATGATGGGGATTGCATTGAATCTGTAGATTGCTTTTGGTAGTATGGCCATTTTTACTATGTTAATCCTACTGATCCATGAGCATGGGAGAGCTATCTTCTGATATCTTTTTCAATTTCTTTCTTTAGCATCTTAAAGTTTTTATCATACAGATATTTCACTTGCTTGGTTAGAGTTATCCCAAGATATTTTTATATTATTTGAGACTAGTGTGAAAGGTGTTGTTTCCCTAATTTCTTTCTCAACCCACTTGTCATTTGTATATAGGAGTGCTACTGACTTTTTAGTTAATCTTGTATCCATCCATTTTACTGAAAGTGTTTATAAGCTGTGGGAGTTCCCTGGAATTTTTAGGGTTGCTTATGTATACTATCACATTATCTGCAAATAATGATACTTTGACTTCTTCCTTTTCAATTTGTATCCCATTGATCTTCTTCAGTTGTCTTATTGTTCTAGCTAAAACTTCAAGTAATATATTGAATAGATATGGAGAGAGTGGAAAGCCTTGTCTCATTACTGATTTTAGTGGAATTGCTTTGAGTTTCTCTCCATTTAATTATGCTTGCTGTAAATTGCCTTTAATATGTTGAGGTACCCTTGTATTCCTAATCTCTCCAGGAGATTATTTTATTATGAAGAGGTGTTGGATTTTGTCAAAAGCTTTTTTAAGCATCTAATGAGATGATCATGTGGGTTTTTTCTCTTTCAGTTTGTTTATATGGTAAAATACATTTACTGATTTTCATATATTGAACCATCCCTGCATCTCTGAAATGAAGCCTACTTAATCATGGTGGATGACCTTTTTTTTATGTGTTTTTACATTCAGTTTGCAAGTCTTTTACTGAATATTTTTGCACCTATGTCCATAAGGGAAATTGGTCTGTAATTCTGTTTTTTTATTGAGTCTTTATGTGGTTTGGCTATCAAGGTAACTGCTGTTTCATAAAATGAATTTGACAATGTTGCTTCTGTTTCTATTTTGTGTAATAATTTGAGGAATATTGATGTTAATTCTTCTTTGAATGTCTAGTAGGATTCTATTTTAAAACCATCTTGTCCTAATGGTTTGTTTGTTTGTTTTTTGTTTTTGGAGACTTTTAATGACTGCATCTACTTCACTAGGGATTATATGTCTATCTGATCTTAATTTAACTTTGGAAAGTGGTAATTATCAAGAAAATATCCATTTCTTGTAGATTTTAAAGTATGTCCTTATAATTTTCTAGATTTCCTAATTGTCTGTTGTTAAGTTCTAATTTCATTTCTGAATTTGTTAATTTGGATACTTTCTCTCTATCTTTTAGTTAGTTTGGATAAGGGTGCTATGGGCCACATGAAAATATTATAAGAACTCAGCTGGTTATGGCAAAGCCAATACCTGAAGGGATCAAGGAATTCCTTCAGAGGAAACCAAATCCCAAGGAGCTTTTGGTGTTATTTGGATTTAATAAATTTTATTTAATTTCTTAAGCTCTTGTAACAGTCTATAAGGCTGATTTTTGTAAGTAAAAAATATTGGGGTGATTTAAGGGCTGGTGGGGGGCCTTATATGTCCAATATTTAAGTTTATAAGAACTCAGCTGGTTATGGCAAAGCTACTAACTGAAGGGATCAAGGAATTCCTTCAGAGAAAGCCAAATTCCAAGGAGCTTTTGGTGTTATTTGACTTGTTGTATATCAGCTGTCTTCTGTTATGAAAGTCATGTGTGCCTTCATAGTTTTCCCAATTGATTTTTCACTAAGAATTGATACAGTGTGGACTGATCACTTTTTGGACATATACATTCAAGGTATTCGGAGAACAGCCTGAGGAAAGGCTTGCTTCCCCCCAGCCCATCCGTTTCTCCCCTTTCAGCATTGGAATCAGATATCTCCCTTAGCCACTTTCAAGGACTAACAGGAATAACAGTCCAGACCACCACATGCTAGTCTCCTGATTTAAGGTAAATTCCACAAGGAGACACTGTCTAGGTCAGGTGGACCTTAAGTAATAGCTTTACACATTTTAGCATGGACTCTCCTTTCTTACAGCCTTACTAACTTTATAGACCCCTAACTTCTTACCTAACCACTTCTCAGGATGTAGACTGAGCACATAGATCCCCTTTTTTATATACTAATCAGTCATTAGCACTCAGTTGACCTCCTCTTTTACCATTCCCATTTTGGATTATAAAAGAAAGCCTGGTGGTCACTGCTTGAGGAAAATTCTTACCTACCTTTATGACCCTGTAGAATTCAAGCCTGGTGAACTTGCTGAACCAGGGGATTGCTATTGTGTGGGTTTATAACTGGACTCTGGAGAGACTTAGGGAGAGTTGAGAGAATACAGAGAATGGAGAAGTAGAAGGGGAGAGAGGAGGATTTTTGAAGAGAGAACTTGAAGATGAGTCAGAGGAGGGACAAGAGAATGGAAGAACTAGATGGGTAAGAACTGGAGAGGAAAGAACTAGATTGAAGGGTTAAAAGAGAGTACCAGAGGAACAAGATAGAAGATGAGGAAGAGCCAGATGGGGAAGAACAAGATGAAAGAGTAGGAGATGAGAGAGGAGCTGAGATGGGAAGGAACTAGATTGATGAAAACCTAGATGGGGTAGAATTAAGATGAAGGAATTAAGATAGAACTTAGAGGAGACAGCAGATAAGTCAGACGAAAAAGGAGCTAGGCACAAGAGCAGAATAGGAAGCTCTGCAGAGAGAGAACTGACACAGAATAATAAAGTGTGTGGACTAAGGAGTTTTGTGTACATAGATTCATTTCTTTTTATCAAGGTTAATTATCAGCTTATTGTAGATTCTTCCCAGACCCTGGGAGGGGACTATTGAGAGGCTGGACCCCCCAAGTCCTCGATATAAGGTTTTGCACATCTTGTTGATTTTCTCAAAGAACCAACTCATATATTGTTCTCTTTTATTGATTTCAGCCATCAGTTTGATTATTTTCTGATATCTAATATATAAGCACACATCTTTTGGGTGTGCTTACTTCTTTTGTCCTAGACCCTCAGGTGTGTTGTTAAGTTGCCAATTTGAGATCTCTCCAATTTTTTATGTAGCACTTAGTGCTATAAACTTTCCTCTTAGCATCACTTTCATTGTGTCCTATAAGTTTGGATATGGTGTGTATTCATTTTCATTGAATTCTAGAAAGTCTTTAATTTCTTTATTTCTGTTTGAACCCATTTTTTATTTAGTAGAGAGTGATTCAGTTTCCGTGAGTTTGTAAGCTTTCTGTTATTGTTGATATCCAGTTTTAATCCTTGGTAGTTTGATGGATGTAGGCAGTAATTTCCATTTTCATGTATCTGTTGAGACTTGTTTTGTGTGTGAGTATGTGGTCAATTTTGGAGAAAGTTCCATGAGGTACAGTGAAGAAGGCATATTCTTTTGTGTTTGGGTGACGTGTTCTGTAAATATCTGTCAGGTTCATTTGGTTTATAATATAGTTAGCTCCAGTATTCTGTGATAGTTTTTATCTGGATGATCTATCCATTGGTGAGATTGTAGTATTGAAGTCTGCCAATATCAGTGTGTGTGGGTCAATATATAATTTAAGCTATAGTAGTGTTTCTTTTGCAAAAGTGGGTGCCCTTGTGTTTGGGGCATAGATGTTAAGAATTGAAATGTCCTCTTGGTAGAGCTTTCCTTTGATGAATATGTAGTGTTCTTCCCCATCATTTGATTAGTTTTGGTTTGAAGTCTATTTTATTAGACATTTAAATGGCTACACCAGCTTGTTTCTTAGGTCCATTTGCTTGGAATATCTTTCTCCAACCCTTTACTCTGAGATAATGTCTTTCCTTGATGGTGAGTTATGCTTCTTGGATGCAGCAGAAGGAAGGGAACCTGTTTTCACATACATTTTATTAGTCTGTGTTTTTTTTTTTTTTTTTTTTTGAGACAGGGTTTCTCTGTGTAGCTTTGCGCCTTTCCTGGGACTCACTTGGTAGCCCAGGCTGGCCTCGAACTCACAGAGATCCGCCTGGCTCTGCCTCCCGAGTGCTGGGATTAAAGGCGTGCGCCACCACCGCCCGGCTAGTCTGTGTTTTTTAATTGAGGAATTGAGACCATTGATATTGAGAGATAGCAATGACCAATGATTGTTGATTACTGTTATTTTGTTGTTGTTGTTGTTGTTGTGGTGGTGGTGGTGGTGTGTGTGTGTGTATGTGTGTGTGTGTGTGTGAGAGAGAGAAAGAGAGAGAGAGAGAGAGAGAGAGAGAGAGAGAGAGAGGGAGAGAGAGAGAGAGAGTTTGTGTGTGTGTTCACTTCCTTTCTTTTGGTTTTGCTGCCTTGAGATTATTTATTCCCTGTGTTATCATGGGTGTAGTTAACCTTCTTGGTTTGCATCTTTCTAGCATCTTCTGTAGGGTTGTATTTGTAGCTAGCTTTAGTTTAAATTTGACTTTATCATGGAATATCTTATTTTCTCTATCCATTGTGATTCAAAGTTTTGTTAGGTATAGTAATCTGGGCTTTCATCGTGATCTCGTAGAGTCTTCCGTCTCTTAGAGTGCTTCTTGGATGCAGCAGAATGAGGGATCCATACCCTTCTGGATTTTAGAGTTTCCCTTGAGAAGTCTGAATTTATTTCTAATAATACAGAATTAACTTCCATTTTCTCAGGTATTATTATTTTCCTTCTCAGGTCTTTGATGGAGTTGAAGACTAGATAGTTACAGTTGCAAACTTCTCTTATCTTAGCTAGAACATATTAAGAGTTAGAATCTTTAAGATAGGACCGCTATTAGAGTAATCTCAGTTATTTGCCATTTACCTATGATCTGGACATTTCTGGACATTTAGCATGTCTTTCTTGTTTGATGCTATTTTTCTTGGTTATAGTTCCATTTTTGTCTGTTATTACCCTTTGTTTTCCTGGTAATCATTCTTATTGTATATAGTTTGCATTAAGTCTAGAACCTTCTTATTTAGACAAAAATTAAAAATGTAGTAGTATTTGCTCCACCCATGACCTTGGTGGAGGTGGTGCTTCTTGCCATTGTATGTGACCTCTTATAAGGGAAGGGAGAAAGGTCATATGCCCCTTCTCCCTGCTGCCTGTGAGGTGGACTCGCTTCTGGTCAGATCAGAGGATGACTTCAGCTGTCTACTCTGTTCTATATTCATGAATGCATTTCCTCAATTTATATCTCAACAAATGCCTATTACCCATTAAATAGACTCATGTGGATTGATCTTAATAGAAGTCAGATACAATTTTATTAGTTCTTTATATGTTACTTGCTCTTCATCTCTTGCAGCTTTTAATGTTCTTTCTTTGTTCTGCATGGTTAGTGTTTTGATTATTATGCACTGAGAGTACTTTTTTTTCTGGTCCAGTGGTGTTCCATTTGCTTCTTATACCTTAATAGGCATCTCCTTCAGGTTAGGAATTTTTTTTCTACAATTTTGTTAAAAATAATTTCTGGACCTTTGAGCTAGGATTCTTCTTTTATTCCTATTATTCTTAGGTTTTGTCCTTTCATAGTGTCCCATATTTCCTGGATGCTTTGTGTCAGAAATTGTTTTAGATTTAATATTTTCTTTGACCAATACATCAATTTTTTTATATCATATCTTCAATGCCTCAGAGTCTGTCTTCCATTTCTTGTACTCTGTGGTTGGAATTTGCCTCTGTAGTTCCTGTTTGAATTCTTAAAATTTTCATTTTTAGAATTCTTTCAGTTTGTGTTTTCTTTGTTGCTTCTATTTCCATTTTCAGGTCTTGAACAATTATTATTCATTTCCTTCAACTATTTGTTTGTATTTTCTTCCTTTCTTTAAGGGACTTATTTATTTCCTTTAATTGTTTGTGTTTTCCTGGATTTCTTTAAGGGATTTATCTATTTCTTCTTTAAGAACCTTTATTATCTTCATAGAGTTGGTTTTATGGGGAGCCCCAAAACATCTTGACTACATAGCTACCATGACAGGCTTAGAGGCCCAGACACAGCTTCTGTCAGGCAACACCTGGACCCAGGAAGAGCCATCAGCTGACCCCACCCAGTGGGGCCTGCATCTGAGAGGAAATACCTGACATTCTAAACATTCTCTATATTCCTAGACAAATGTCAGCCAATCAGGGTCCTGAACGCTGGAAATCCCCTCACCCCAACCTCTGTTATGGTAAAAATCCTGCTCTGCCTGGGCTCAGGGCTCTCTGCTCTCACCACTGCGTAAGACAGATGGAGAGACCAAGCTCAGAGCTTGAAAAATAAAGGCTCTTTGCTTTTACATACAGGATTTGGTCTCTCTGGTGGTCTTTTAAGGGTCCCTGCGATTTGGGCAAAACATTTGGGTGCCCATCTGGGATCTCCCAAGCCCACCAGCACCACCGCCCATAGAACCGGAAGTTGGGTGGTAAGTGTCTGTCTGTCATGTTTGTCTGTGTTCAATATAATTTCTGTTCCATGCCTAAGTTGGTGATTGTGATCAGGAACAGTTAAGTGGCAGATGTGCCCCAGGACTGTGATCACAAGGGGCTGAAAGATGTTTCAGACCTCGTTAGTGGGGATGGAGAACCTCACATCTTTAGTGGACTGCACATCTGTTTGTCTGTAGTGGGGTGAAACCCCCCACATCTGCTTGATTGAGGATCTGTAGTAGGGTGGAGAACCCCACATCTATTTGTGGTCAGCTGACACTATTTCCCTGGGAAAATTGTTTGTCTTTTGTTACAATGTCCTGCCTATGTGAATGTATGAATGTGTGAGAAGTGTGGCTACAATGTGCATGTTTTATGCCTAGGCTTATGTGTGCGTTGTGACTCCTGGGCTGGATGGCCAGCCGAAGGGACTTGGGGGGTCCCTTTGGTTGAACTGGGACAGACTAACAGTACTCCCCCATTGCTTCCTTGCTCTCTGACCAGAGAGTGGGCAGCCGGGGTGGGGGAAGAACACACTGCAACAAGTCAGGTGGGCAGTGACTGTGGTGGCTCAAGTGTTACTGCAGGGACACAGGGTACCTCTGAGTGGCCAGGTGCTAGGCGGTCCATGAGCACCACAGGTCCAGGACATGTGGCAGTTTGGGTCCAGGTCTCTGCTCTCCCAGGAAGCCATGGGGTGGAGACTTTGTGGCATGTGGCCCAGTGGCTGCTGTGGGGACTAGGCGAGGTTGGGTGCTACGGGCGGGCGGGCCATGAGCACCTTGCCCTGAGGCAGGTTTGGAGCCCTGCACATAGGGAGCCTGGGGATGGAGCAGTGCAGAGCAGATGGGACATCAAGTAGCTCCAAGCGCACCTGACACTCCCCCTCTGGGGTCACAGCCTGGGAGGGGCCTGGCTGGGGCATGGAATTCCTTCTAGTCTGCCACTCTCATACACTTGAAAATCTGGGGTTGACAGCAATCTTCTGTTCCCATGCTGCACTCAGTCTCCCATGCTGATGGGTGGGGCTTCCAAGACCTGCTCTGGGGTTAAACCTGACCAAGTCTTAGCTCCAAGAGTGGAATGGAATGTGACTGCCTATGGTTGTGACACTGCATATGCTAAGCTATGGTGGCTATGTTTTAATGCTATAAGCCAGGGCTGCCTTGATCATTCAGATACAATGGTTTCTGTGGTGGGTAGCCATTCCAGCTTTGATCTGGAAGTTCCAACCCCCACTGAGACTTCGGCAACTGTCATGCCTACAAGGCGGGGCCAAGGGAGGCGCCTGGAGACCCGAGATCTGGATGGGCCAGTGCTCTCTCTGGTCCGAGATCTGGATGGGCCAGTGCTCTCTCTGGTCCGGGACCCTGGGTGGTGGAGGTGGGCCAAGCAGAGCTCCAGAGAACACCGCTGGACTGCGATACACCTTCCCTAGACCCCGCGACCTACCTATCCCTTAATTTGTAAGTTACGCCATTAAATAAATCTCCTTTTAACTACATGGAGTGGCCTTAATAATTTCACGAATAAGTTTCTTCATGTTGGTATAGTTCGGATGCAAATTTAGAGTTATTCTTTTTATAGTATATGCATGTATTTCTGTTCTTGTTTAAAGTATTGTAGATTTACAATATATTCTAGACTACTGAGGGAAATCACAAGAAAGACTTTGGTAAGAGTTTCTGTATTTAAAACAGAAAGAGAGAAATTTGTCTGAAGTAAATGTCTGAATGGACTGGGGGTAAATGGAAGGTTGTAGAAGATCAGAGAGGGGATGTGAACTATGGTTGTTATAGTTTCTTGTACCTGCAAATACTGAATTTAAAAGTTAATTCTGGTTGGTTTTCATTTTAAAATTAGCTGATGATTCTGCAAACTGCTTATGTATATGGATGTATATGTGAATATGAACAAGTATGTGACTTGGGTTTAACTATACATGTGAATTTAAGTTATCTTTAACTGTATATATGTATATGCAACTTGGATCCAACTGTGCATATGTGTGCAAGTATTTATTGTTTAGAAAAATACGTTTTAAATAGCAACCCTGTGGCTTTCTTCCATCTTGGCTGGTGACCTCATAGATAACCATGTGGCTGGGAGCCATCTTTTACTAACGTTATAAAGATCCATTCAGGTTAACAAAAGCTAACTTAGAGATTTACACCTAAGTACTTATTGTTCAACAGCAAGCTTCTAGAGAACTTAAACAGATGGTAACATGTGTTTGATAAAGTATTTGATAAATATTAAAGCAGCACTTCAATGCTTTTATACACAAGAATGTACCTTGTTCTGGCAGCTAAACTTTGTAATTTAAGAGTCAACCAGGTGATAGTCACCAGAAGCACCAGCCACAATGAAATGGAGCAGTCTGAGCTCTAGAAGACAGGCTATGTATATGCTGCCAAGGGTAGGGCCAAAGAAATGATCCAAGCCTCTAAGTAAAAGAACCAAAAGGATTGTAGATGAACTTCAGATATTGAACTTTGGGATTGTTTGCACTCTGGAGCTTGGTTTTACTTTATACAGATTGTGGTTATGTCATGTTTTCTCCCTCTTAAAGTAAAAGAAGTTACTTCATTGTTGATATTGCAGAAAGACATTTGAGAGATCTTAAGCTTTTTAAGAACATTTTTTTAAATTTTATATAAGAGATTTTCTAGTCGTTTTACATATCAGCCATGGATTCTCCTGTCCTCCCTCCTCCCACCCCCAGGTTTTCCCCCATCCACCCCCCCCATTCCCACCTCCTCCAAGGCAAGGTCTCCCCCTAGGGAGTTAGCAGAACCTGGTACATTCAGTTGAGGCAGGTCCAATCTCCTCCTCCCTGCACCAGGGCTGAGCAAAGTGTCTCAGCATAGACCTTAGGTTCCAAAAAGCCAGCTCATGCACCAAGGATGGGTCCCGATCCCACTGCTTGGGGGCCTCCTAAACAGTTCAAGATATCAACTATCTCATTTATCCAGAGGGCCTAGTCCAGTTCCATGGGGGCTCCTCAGCTATTGGTTCACAGTTCATGTGTTTCCTCTAGTTTGGCTATTGATCCCTATGCTTTTTTCAATCATGGTCTCGATATCTCTTGCTCATATAATCCCTCCTCTCTTGTCAATTGGACTCCCAGAGCTCCACCTGGGGCTTGGCAGTGGATCTGTGCATCTGCTTCCATCAGTCACTGGATGAGAGTTCTATAATGACAGTTAGGGTGTTCAGCCATCCAATCAACAGAGTAGGTCAGCTCAGGCACTCTCTTAACCATTGCCAGTAGTCTACAGTTGAGTCATCTTTGTGGATTTCTGGGGACCTCTCTAACACTCTGCTTCTTCCTAGCTCTTTCCTTGTTCTCCCATTCTGTTCATGATTCAGCTAGGACCTCCCATTCCCCTAAGCTCTCTTTCCCCCAACCCTTGCCCTCCATTATCCTCCCTCATTCTCAGTTTGCTCATATACCTCTCATCCATTTCTCTGTCACTGGGATCCCTATGTCTTTCCTAGGGTCCTCTTTACTAGCTAGCCTCCCTGGAGCTGTGGGTTGCAGTCTGGTTATCTTTTGCTTTACATCTAGTATCTATTTATGAGTGAGTACATACCATGTTTGTCTTTCTGAGTCTGGGTTATGTCACACAGGAGGATATTTACTAGTTCCATCCATTTGCCTGCAAACCTCATGATGTCATTGTTTTTCTCTGCTTAGTGGTACTCCATTGTGTATACGTACCACATTTTCTGTATCCATTCTTCAGTTGAAGGACATCTAGGTTGTTTCCAGGTTCTGGCTATTACAAATAATGCTGCTATGAACATAGTTGAGCTTGTGTCCTTGTGGTATGATTGAGCATTCCTTGGGTATATGCACAAGAGTGGTATAGCTGGGTCTTGAGGGAGATCGATACCCACTTCTCTAAGAAAGTGCCATATTGATTTCCAAAGTGGCTGTACAAGTTTGCATTCCCACCAACAGTGGAGGAGTGTTCCCTTGCTCCACATCCTCTCCAATATAAGCTGTCTTCAGTGTTTTTGATCTTAGCCATTCTGACAGGTGTAAGATGCTATCTTAGAGTTGTTTTGATTTGCATTTCCCTAGTGATTAAGGATGTTGAGCAATTCCTTAAATGTCTTTCAGCCATTAGAGCTTCTTCTGTTGAGAATTTTCTGTTTAGCTCTATAGCCCATTTTTTAAATTGG
This sequence comes from Peromyscus californicus insignis, assembly GCF_007827085.1. Classification (NCBI taxonomy): domain Eukaryota; kingdom Metazoa; phylum Chordata; class Mammalia; order Rodentia; family Cricetidae; genus Peromyscus; species Peromyscus californicus. The sequence continues at coordinate 525,214 of NW_026294447.1, read as the reverse complement.
ACTGTTAGGTATTTTCATGACTAATTTCTTGAGTTCTTTATATACTCTGGATATCAGCCCTCTGTCAGATGTGGTGATCTTTTCCCATTCTGTAGGCTGTCATTTTGTCTTATTGACCATGTCCTTTGCCCTACAAAAGCTTCTCAGTTTCAAGAGGTTCCATTTATTAATTGTTTCTCTCAGTGTCTGTGCTACTGGTCTTATATTTAGAAAGTGGTCTCTAGTGCCAATGCATTCAAGACTACTCCCTACTTTCTCTTCTGTCAGGTTCAGAGTAACTGGATTTATGTTAAGATCTTTGATCCACTTGGACTTAAGTTTTGTGCACGGTGACAGATATGGATCTATTTGCAGTCTTCTACATGTTAACATCCAGTTATGCCAGCACCATTTGTTGAAGATGCTTTCTTTTTTCCATGGTACAGTTTTGGATTCTTTGTAAAAAGTTAGGTGTTCATATGTGTGCAGATTAATGTCAGGGTCTTCAGTTTGGTTCCATTGGTCCACATGTCAGTTTTTATGCCAGTACCAAGCTGGGTTTTTTTTGTTTGTTTTTTATTACTGTAGCTCTATAGTAGAACTTGAAGTCAGGGATCATGATGCCTTCAGAGGTTGCTTTATTGTACAGGATTCTTTTAGCTATCCTGGGTTTTTTGTTTTTCTGTATGAAACTGAGTATTGTTCTTTCCATGTCTGTGAAGAATTGTGCTGGGATTTTGATGGGGATTGCATTGAATCTGTAGATTGCTTTTGGTAAGATTGCCATTTTTACTATGTTAATCCTACCTATACATGAGCATGGGAGATCTTTCCATTTTATGATATCTTCTTCAATTTCTTTCTTCAAGGATGTAAAGTTCTTGTCATATAAGGTCCTTCACTTGTGTAGTTACCCCAAGGTAGTTTATATTATTTGTGGCTATTATAAAGGGTGATGTTTCTCTGATTTCTTTCTCAGCCAATTTGTCATTTGTATGTAGATTTTTTTGAGTTAATCTTGTATCCTGCCACATTACTGAAGGTGTTTATCAGCTATATGAGTTCCTTGGTCAAATTTTTGGGGTCACTTATGAATACTATCATGTCATCTGCAAATAGTGAAAGCTTGACTTCTTCCTTTCCAATTTGTATCCCCTTGATCTCCTTTAGTTGTGTTATTGCTCTAGCTAGAACTTCAAGTACTATATTGAATAAGTATGGGAGAGTGGACAGTCTTGTCTTGTTCCTGATTTTAGTGGAATCATTTTGAGTTTCTCTCCATTTACTTTGATGGTGGCTGTAAATTGCCTTTATTATGTTTAGGTATGTTCCCTGTATTCCTGATCTCTCCAAGATCTTTAACATGAAAGGGTGTTGGATTTTGTCAAAGGCCTTTTCAGCATCTAATGAGATCATCATGATCATGTGTTTTTTTTCTTTCAGTTTGTTTGTATGGTGTATTACATTGACAGACTTTCATATGTTGAACTACTCTTGCATCCCTGGGATGAAACCTACTTGGGCATGGTGGATAATTGTTTTGATGTGTTCTTGGAGTCTGTTTTCAGTATTTTATTGAGTATTTTTGCATCAATATTCATGAGGGAGATTGGTCTGTAATTCAGTTTCTTTGTTGCATCTTTGTTTGACTTGGGAATCAGAGTAATTGTAGCCTCATAGAAGGAGTTTGGTAATGTTCCTTCTGTTTCTATTGTGTGGAACAATTTAAAGAGTATTGATATTATCTCTTCTGCTGAAACCATCTGGTCCTGGGCTTTTTTTGGTTGGGAGAATTTTAATGACCATTTCTATTTCCTTAAGCGTTATTGGTCTATTAAATAGTTTATCTGGTCTTGATTTAACTTTGGTATGTGGTACCTATCCAGAAAATTATCCCTTTCTTTTAGATTTTCCAGTTTTGTGGAGTACAGGTTTTTGAAATATGACCTGATGATTCCTCATTGTCAGTTGCCATGTCTCTCTTTTCATTTCTGATTTTGTTAATTTGGATGCTCTCTCTCTGCCTTTTGATTAGTTCGGATAAGGGCTTGTCTATTTTGTTGATTTTCTCAAAGAACCAACTCTTTGTTTCATTGATTCTTTGCTTGATCAGCCGCAGTCACTGCCCCCCCTTTTTGTGCTCCTGTCTTGGATGGAGATTCTGCCTCCCACCTCCTTGAAAAAGCCAAAAGCTACTTGTTGACAGAGGTCTCCTCCTTAAGAGAGGTCCTTCAACAAAAAATGGGAACACTTACAACTAATTAAAGAACTCTGAGAGGTGGATGCGGAATTAAGTGCCCTTTCCCTGGGGGAAACTTCCCATGCATGTCCCCCTCTGCCAAACTCTGATCCAAAAATAAAATCTAAAAATAAGTTTAAAGACAAAGGGACCCTATTCACTTTTCTGGTCACCTGTAGCAGTGCTGAACCTGCCCAAGATTCCAAGAATACCCCAGCACCTTCTGCCCCTCAGACAACAGGGGAAAAAGAAGTTGACTCCCACCAAGAGAATTCTGAGCTCTAGGAAGCTCAGTCTGAAGGCCTCAGCCTCAGACACAGACAAAATGGAGGAACAAAATACCCAAAAATATAGATGCCTCAGCCTAAAGCATCTAAAAGAGCTCAAAGCGGAGGTCACAAGTTCCAGCCCTACAGCCCCCTATATTCTAGCCCTTTTAGAGAACTTGAGCGATTGTTGGCTTACCCCTAATGAATGGTATGTCCTGGCTCGAGCTGCACTTACAGGTGGAGATTATGTCTTATGGAAAACTGATTCTGTTGAAAATTGTAGGGAGATGGCCCAACGCAATGCTGAAAAAACATCCTCCAAAAAATGGACCCTCAAAAAACTTCTAGGTCATAGTCCCTATGAAAAAAATGAAACTCAAGCTCGCGCCCCTGGCCTTTTAACACAGATTCAGCATGCAGGACTTAAAGCCTGGAAACACCTGCCTCCAAAAGGGTCCATTACCACCTCCCTGGCTAAAATTAGACAAGGACCATAGTGATTTTATCAGCCGCCTCAGTGATGCCGCTGAATGGCTCTTAGGCGGTGGTGAAAGCAAAAGCGCCTTTGTAAAACATCTGGCCTTCGAGAACGCCAGCCCCACCTGTCAGGCTGCCTTTCACCCACACCGTGCTAGGTCAGACATCTCTGATTATATAAGGCTATGCTCTGTGGTTGGTGCTGCCGATGCCACGGGCCTTGCCGATGGTGCTGCCCTTTTCGAGGCCAACAGGGATAGCCATTCCAAGGCCTGTTTTAATTGCAAACAACTGGGCCATTTCTCCAGGGAATGTACAGCTCCTAGAGCCAAGTGTCCTCCCCCCACTAGTCTGTGCCCGTGCTGTCATAGGGGCAAACACTGGGCTTCTGAATGCTGGTCAAAAACGGATGTGCAGGGCCAGCCCCTGCCTCCCAAGCAACAGGGAAACTTCCAGAGCCGCCAGGCCCTAGCCCCTACCCAGAAGACAAGCCCGGGGGCTATTAGGTTTGTCCCTGCCACCCAGCCGCACCCTCTCCCTGACCCAAACAATCCATCTCAGACCTCTGGCAAGCTACAGCAGGGAGTGCAGGGCTGGATCTCTGTTCCTCCACCCAATCAATATTAACCCCTGAAATGGGGACCCAACTCCTTAACACGGGTGTGTACGGGCCCCTGCTGCAGGTTACCGTTGGTCTCATTATTGGCAGAGCCAGCTCCTCCCTCCAAGGGATTCAACCTTTGGTCTCATTATTGGCAGAGCCAGCTCCTCCCTCCAAGGGATTCAAGTTTTTCTGAGGGTCATTGACAATGATTACACAGGAGAAATAAAGATTCTTGCCTCCTCGGGCTCTGGCACTGTCTCCCTCCAGCCAGGAACCCACATTGCTCAGCTGCTGCTGCTCCCCCTCCAACAATTTAATGCCAGGTACAAAAAATTTGCTCGACAGGATGCCGGTTCAGGCTCCTTCAAGGCTTATCGGATACATCAGGTCTCCCTGGAACGGCCTTTACTTACTCTGAAATTAAATGGAAAGTCTTTCCAGGGTATCTTAGACACTAGCGCTGATGCCACAGTCATTTCAGAAAAAGATTGGCCCACCTCGTGGCCTCTCACCCCATCCTTGACCTACCTTAAAGGTATTGGCTAAACCTCCAACCCTCAACAGAGCTCTCAGGTTCTCAGATGGACCGACGAAGAGGGTAACTCTGGGACTGTTTTGTCCTATGTTGTTCCAGGCTTGCCTGTCAACCTCTGGGGTTGAGATATCCTTGCCCAAATGAATGTCATCATGTGTAGCCCCAATGAGGTCATCACCCATCAAATGCTTAAACAAGGCTACCTTCCTGGCAAAGGACTAGGAAAACATTCACAGGGGATTAAGACTCCTATTTCCATCACCCTAAAAAACGATAGAGTAGGACTGGGTTCCATGTTGGAACCAGACCCACCACACTTTCAAAATTTACATTAATGGCCGTTGACATTCCTGTACCCTATGCAGATAAAATCACTTGGAAATCCAACGATCCCATGTAGGTTGATCAATGGCCCTTAACTGGTGATAAGATCACAGCTGCCTTAGTGTTAGTGCAGGAACAATTTGCCGTGGGTCATAGTGAACCTACCAGTTCTCCATGGAATACTCCCATCTTTGTTATAAAGAAAAGGTCTGTAAAATGGAGGCTATTACAAGATCTTAGAGCCATAAATAAGACTATGGTTCCTATGGGGGCTTTGCAGCCTGGCCTGCCCTCCCCGGTAGACATCCCTGCAGGTACCATAAAATAGTTATTGACTTAAAAGATTGTTTCTTTACCATCCCTTTACATCTGGGGGATAAACAGTGCTTCGCCTTTAGCATACCTAGGATTAATTTTCAGGGCCCTATGCCCTGTTTTCAGTGGAGGGTCCTGCCACAGGGAATGGCCAATAACCCCATGCCTGTCAAAAATATGTAGCTCAGGCCATTGATCCCCTCAGAGCCAGATGGCCCCATATTTATATTGTTCATTACATGGACGATATCTTGCTGGCAAGTGCAGATAACACTCAGATCCTTCAATGCTAACAGGAATTGTCCCATTATCTCTCACTTTGGGGACTGCAGACAGCCCCTGATAAAGTTCAGTTGGCTGATCCTTACCTCTATTTGGGGTTTGAGTTTTTTCAACCAAAAGTCCTGACACCAAAGGTCTAGCTAAGAACTTCTCACCTTCAGACCCTAAATGATTTCCAAAAACTGTTAGGGAATATCCAATGGCTCAGACCCTATCTAAAACTTACCATGGAAGAATTGACTCCCCTCTTTGATATCCTAAAAGGCAGTCCTGATCCCTCCTCTGTCAGAAAGCTAGCACCAACAGCAGAAACTGCCCGTACCTTAGTAAATAAGGCCATTTGAGATCAAACAGCCTTCTGCATTTCCTACTCTGAACCCTTGCTGTATGCCGTGTTTGACACATCCCATGCCCCTACTGGAGTGTTTTGGCAACAAGTCTTTAGCCACAAGGGGCAATGACGTAACCCCCTGTTTTGGGTGCATTTGCCAACCTCTCCTGCCAAGGTTCTGGCCCCTTATCCATCCCTGGTGGCTAGGCTAATAGTTAAAGGGAAAGAACTGAGTCGCCAATATTTTGGAAAGGATCCCGACTCCCTGATTGTTCCTTATACCCAGGAGCAACTGGATTGGTTATTACAAACTACAGATGAATGGCCCATTGCCTGTTCCTCGTTCCTTGGAACAGTTGATAACCATTACCCTGCTAATCCCCTGCTACAGTTTGCAAGGATTCACCCTTTTGTCTTTCCCAATATAACGTCCCCCCAGCCCTTGAATGAGGCATCCTTGATTTTTACAGATGGCTCAGCCATAGGACTGCCACCTATGCCATAGATGGCAAAGTGACCTCTTGCCCTTCCCCCTACTCCTCTGCACAGCTTGTAGAACTCTACGCAGTTATACAGGTGTTTCAATTATTAAGTTCCAAACCCTTTAATTTGTATACAGACAGTGCCTATGTAGCCCATTCTGTCCCCCTACTGGAGACAGTCCCCTTTATTAAGCCTTCCACCAATACAGCACCACTTTTTCTCCAGCTTCGGTCATTAATTTCTGCCAGACAACACCCTTTTTCATTGGACACCTTCGAGCCCACCTAAAACGACCTGGCCCTTTGGCTGAGGGAAATGCCTTGGCTGATGCAGCTACTCAGCTGGCCTTCGCAGTCCTTGTAGGTTCCCTTTCTCAGGCCACCCAGGCACATTCTCTTCATCACTTTAAATACCCATTCCCTTTGCCTGCTTTTTAAAATCACCTGAGAACAGGCTCGTGAGATTGTAAAGGGCTGTCCCGACTGCGCTATATCCTGACCTGTTCCACATCTGGGGGTTAATCCTAGGGGCTTAATCCCCAATGAGATGTGGCAAATGGATGTTACTCATCTAACTGAGTTTGGTAAGCTTAAGTATATATATGTCATGATTGATATGTTCAGTGCCTTTACCTTTGCCTCACTCCAAGCTGGAGAGGCCTCCAAAAACGTCATTTCCCATGTTCTCCAATGTCTTTCTGTATTAGGAAAACCTAAGTCATAAAAACTGATAATGGCCCAGGATATACCAGAAAAAATTTCAGTCCTTTTGCCAGCAGATCCAAATTAAACATGTCACTGGCATTCCATATAACCCTCAAGGACAGGGCATTGTGGAGCGGGCCCACCAAACACTTAAAATCACTTTACAGAATCTCAAAAGGGGAGACCTTTATGTCATTAAGGGCAGCCCCAGGAACCTTCTTAATCATGCCTTATTTGTCCTTAATTTCCTCAACCTGGATAAAAATGGCAAAACTGCTGCTGATCGCCTATGGCATCCCAGTACACATAGAGGCCATGCTATGGTAATGTGGAAGGATCCATTGACCTCTCAATGGAAAGGACCCGACCCAGTTCTCATTTGGGGTTGGGGATCCGCTTGTATTTATGATGACCAAGAAGGGGTGCCACGATGGCTCCCAGAATGACTCCTAAAGCAAGTCAACACTATCCAGTCACGCAGGGAAGAGGATAGACCCTGAGGTCGTTCCCCTTTCCTTCTCCTTTTTTACAGATGCTGATGAAGAAAAAACTGGGAGAATCTCCCTGGATACTCTGGATCTTGCTGCTGCCTGTACTTTCTTATCAGGACCAGAGACTGGTCTCCACATCCCCGTTTGCATGGCACTTTTATTTGACTCAAAATCAATGATTATGCTAAGATACAGACCTTTGGCCACATGTTGGCTACCGCTGACTGTCCCTTGCAGGGATGCCAGAATCCCATTTTACTGATTTCCATAGAATCCCCTGCAAGGTGGCCCCTACTATTTGTTTCTTGTATGATCAGACTGTCCACAATTGCAAAATTTATTTGAGGGAGGAAAGCATAGGATGCCCCTATTCTTACTGGAAAATTCATGATGCCATTTCTCCCGCTAAGGGACAGGTAATTGGGAGAGAATGGAATGGCCCTAAATTTTATAAGACATCTACAAGATACTCCCTAGTGGTTCGGGACCCATGGGACTCAAGATGGACTAGTCCAGTTGAAGGAGCCATGTACATGACTTGAATGGCCAGATGGCCTAGCTCCAGACTCTACATTTGGCACTCTTATGTACAAGTACAGTCTACCATCCATCAAAATATCCTTACACAGGAAAAAAAATTTAATGACACAACTATCATCCCTCTCCTCTCCATTTTCTTGGCTTTCCCTCCTCCGAGAAGGCATTATGTTTGCCAATGTTACTGGTATTGGGAATCTCTCATAGTGCTTCCTATGTGCGGCCCTGGGGCATCCTCCTCTGATAGTAGTGGCCCTGCTATGGGTCCTTAATTGCACCATCACTGATAATTCCCATGGCTTCCGCCCCATCCCTGAAGTACCCTTGTTTCTTGACCCAGGCCGCTCCAAGTTTGATTTTTTTTCAGGTTTTTTTTTAAATTTTATTATATACACAGTGTCCTGCCTGCATGTATGCCTGCAGGCCAGAAGAGGACACTAGATCACATTACAGATGGTTGTGAGCCACCGTGTGGTTGCTGGGAATCAAACTCAGGACCTCTGGAAGAGCAGCCAGTGCTCTTAACCTCTGAGCCATCTCTCCAGGTCCCAAGTTTGATTTTTGCTTTACCAATGTTTCCCTTCCCTTTTGCAACCAGACTGTATTACCCAGTCATCCTTTTGCTCCCCCTGGGTTTTTCTTTTGGTGCAATGGCACTCTATCAAAAAATTTAATCATCCCTATCCCACAGGGCATGCTCTGCCTACCTGTACCTCTCTGGTCTCTGCAGGCTTGGCAGGAGGAGCCCTGGGTCACTCCCTCATAAAAATAGCTCACCTATCCAAACAACTTCAGGTAGCAATTGAGGCTCCTGTGGCATCCTTATCCTCCCTCCAGAGGCAGCTAACCTCTCTTGCACAGGTTGCCCTACAAAACTGATGGGCCTTGGACCTGCTGACAGCAGAAAAGTGTGGGACATGCCTTTTTTTGAGGGAAGAATGTTGTTATTACATTAATGAGTCTGGAATGGTAGAAACCCAGATAAATAAGCTACATAAACTTAGCCTAGAACTACATAAGCAGCGATTCTCTGCTGCAGCAGATAACTGGTGGAGATCATCCATGTTCTCCCTTTTGATTCCTATCATAGGACTATTAGTCAGCATTTTGTTATTCATATCTTTGGGTCCCTTTGTTGGCAGGCTAACCCAATTCATCAAAAAACAAACAGACTCCCTTTCATCCAAATCTATACAGGTCCATTATCATCAGCTTGATCTTGCTGATCAAGGCCACACAGAGCCTTTGGGTGATGACTGTCCTTTGGGAACTGCATGAAAATCCAGAAACATGCAAGCTTGCCCCACTTGGGAAGAGCTTGAGTACCAAGGAAGGTGCGAGGTTAATGGCACTGCAGGGGGAGGACCAAGCTTTCTGCCTCTGGGTCCCCTAGGAATATCCTTGATTGCATAGGGGTTGGTGTCCAAGGATGAAAATACATCCAGGGTCCCTCCTCCAGCAAAAGACACCTATAATAAACTGTGGGGGGGGGGGGGAAATCAGGGCAATGTTTCTCCTTCTTGGTTAATGCCCATTGCTTCCAGGTGAGTTTGTACTGCCACCTACATAAATAATTAAAAGGGAGGAGTGTAGCTAGAGTTTTCCTGCCTGGCCCACAGTCAGGACAAATCTCTGTTACCCGCCAGTCCCACAGCCGCTCAGACCCAACCAAGTAAACACAGGGACTTATATTGCTTACAAACTGTATGGCTGTAGCAGGCTTCTTGCTAACTGTTCTTATATCTTAAATTAATCCATTTCTGTAAATCTATACCTTGCCACATGGCTCGTGGCTTACCAGCATCTTCACATGCTGCTTGTCATGGCGGAAGCTGGCAGTGTGTCTCTGACTCAGCCTTCCACTTCCCAGAATTCTTCTCCTCCTTGTCCAGCCTATACTTCCTCCTGCCTGACTACTGGCCAATCAGTGTTTTATTTACTAACCAATCAGAGCAAAACATTTGCCATACAGAACAACCCACAGCAGAGGAGATGACAGGAGCCATAAACTTAAGCAACCCTTGACACACATGCTGCCATATTTGGGCTTCTCTCCTCTTTTCTTAGATCTAGGCCTTGCTTAAGTCTCCATAGCACCAGAACCTCTCCTCACAAATACCAGAACCTCTTCTCAGATATCAGGTGAACGAGCTGCAGTTAAGCAATTAGGAAGATAGACAAGAGTAGATAGATAACCCCCAGAGCAACATTCCCTGCTGGCCAAACAGCCCACAATTAAATCCCTTCCTACTTGCATCCCCCATAATTAAGTCCCTTTCTGCTTGCAATCCCTTTTGCCTACCTATATATGCCTTAAGAGAAAAAATAAAAATTTGAAGCTTGATCAGACATCCTGTCTTGCTCTCATTCTTTGTGTCTCTTGTCCCTCTCATTTACTGGCCCTCCCTTTAGGTCCCCATTGAGGACCCCACTGGCCGGGGCATTCATTGATCTCTAGGAAGTCTTTAATTTCTTTCTTTATATCTTCCTTGACCAATTGGTGAATCAGTTGAGCATTATTCAGTTTCCACGAGAGTGTAGGCTTTCTGTGATTTTTGTTGTTGAAATCTAACTTTAAACCATGGTGGTCTGATAGAATGCAGGAGGTTATTCCAATTTTCTTTGTATCTGTTGAGATTTGCTTTGTCACTGAGTATGTGGTCAATTATAGAGAAGATTCCATGGTGTGCTGAGAAAAAGGTATATTCTTTTTTGTTAGAATGGAATGTTCTGCAGATATCCATTAAGTCCATTTGAGTCATAACATCAGTTAAGTCCCTTATTTCTCTGTTAAGTTTCAATTTGGCAGATCTGTCCAGTGGTGAGAGTGGGGTATTGAAGTCTTCCATTATTAATGTGTGGGGTTTTATGTGTGATTTAAGCTTTAGTATTTTTTTTAACATAAACCCTTGTGTTTGGGGCATAAATGTTCAGAATTGAAACTTCATCTTGGTGAATATTTCCTGTGATGAGTTAGTAATGTCCTTCTTGATCTATTTCAGTTTGAACTCTATTTTGTTGGATATTAGGATAGCTACACAAGCTTGCTTCTTTTTTTTTTTTTTTTTTTTTTTTTTTGGTTTTTTGAGACAGGGTTTCTCTGTAGTTTTGTGCCTTTCCTGGAACTCACTTTGTAGACCAGGCTGGCCTCAAACTCACAGAGATCCGCCCGCCTCTGCCTCCTGAGTGCTGGGATTAAAGGTGTGCACCACCACCGCCTAGCCCCAAGCTAAGCTTGCTTCTTAAGACCATTTGATTAGAAAGACTTTTCCCAGCCTTTTAATCTGAGGTAGTGTCTATCTTTGAAATTGAGGTGTGTTTCTTGTATGCTGCAGAAAGATGGGTCCTGCTTTCATATCCATTCTGTTAGCCTGTGTCTTTTTATGGGTGAATTGAGTCCATTGATATTAAGGGATGTTAATGACCAGTGATTGTTAGCTCCTGTTTATCTTTTGGTGGTAGTGTGTGTGTGTACTTCTCTTTTTTGGGGTTTACTGCTGTGGGGTTATCTATTGTCTGTGTTTTCATGGGAGTATCGGACTTCCCATTATATTACATCTGTCCAGGTCCTTCTGGCTTTCAAAGTCTCCATTGAGAAATTGGATATTATTCTAATAGGTTTGCCTTTATAAATCACTTGGCCTTTTTCCTTTGCTGCTCTTAATAGTCTCTCTTTATTTTGTAGGTTTAGTTGTTTAATTATTATGTGGCAAGGGGACTTTTTTGGGGGGGGTCTAGTCTGTTTGGTATTCTATAGGTTTTTTGTATCTTCATAGATATTTCCTTCTTTAAGTTGGGTAAGTTTTCTTCTATGATCTTGTTGAATATATTTTCTGTGCCTTTGAGTTGGTATTCTCCTTCTTCTATCCATATTATTCTTAGGTTTGGTCTTTTCATGGTGTCCCAGATTTCTTGGATATTTTGTGTTATAACATTTTTGGCTTTGGTATTTTCTTTGACTGACAAATCTATTTCCTCTATTGTATCCTCTACACCAGAGATTCTCTCTTCCATCTCTTGCAGTCTGTTGGTTATGCTTGCATCTGTGTTTCCTGTTCATTTACTCAGATTTTCTATTTCCAGCATTCCCTCTGTTTGTGTCTTCTTCATTGTTTCTATTTCCCTTTTCAGGTCTTGAACTGTTTCCCTCACCTGTTTAATTGCTTTTTCATGGTTTTCTTTAAGGAATTTATTGATTTCTTCCAATTTTTTATTTGTCTTTTCCTCTATTTCTTTATAGATTTCTTCCATTTTTTGTTTGTCTTTTTATCAATTCCTTTATTGATTTCTTCCACTTTTTTGTTTGTCTTTTCCTCAATTTCATTTTTCATTTTTTTCTTGAAAGGCCTCTTAGCAGGACAACGGGGAATTGATTGCACCCCTTTTTGTCTAGATGAAGTAAGATCAATTTTTCCCATGTCCCTTTTCCACAAGAAAAACTCTGCCTTATGGGCCTGATGGCCAAAGAAGTTGATGCTGTTCAGATACTTGTGCCTCCAATGTTATGCTATGGAGACCTGGATATGGACTGGTCTGTAGTGGGTAGCCATTCCAGCTTTGATCTGGAAGTTCCAACCCCCATTGAGACTTCAGCAACTGTCACGCCTACAAGGCGGGGCGAAAGGAGGCGCCTGGGGACCTGAGATCTGGATCGGCGGGCTCTCTCTCTGTTGCGGGACCCTGGACTAGAGAGGTGGACCAAGCAGAGCTCCAGAGAAGGACACAAGGAAAGCGACCACTGTACTCTGCCAAGACAGGGTAAGATGGTCTTTCAGAATTCCTGCTTCTGAAAATGGTCTGTCAGATACTTTAGGCCTGTAGCCAATTTGAATGCACCAACAATGCTGAGAAACATTAGGTGACTGTCCAGGCTGCCAGCTGTCTCCGTCTACTCTCGCAAGATTCCCGAAAGTTGCTTGCATCCATCTACCATTTCTCAGGTACCATTATATTCCTTCTCAGGTCTTTGATGGGATTGAAGACTAGCAGTTATAGTTACAACCTAGTAGATAGAACATATTAAGTATTAGATTCAGGTTCTTTAGGATAGGACACCTTTTGGAATGATCTTTGTAACATGCCATTTACCTATGCTCTATACTTCTCTGGATTTTAGTATGTGTTTCTTGCTTGATATTGTTTGCATTGGTTGTAGTTCCATCTTATCTAGGTCATTATCCCTCATTATTCCTGGACTATATTTGATAACCATTCCTTTGTATATAGTCTTGTATTAGGTTAGAACTTTCTTATTTAGACAAAAAGGGGGAGATGTAGTGGGTAGCCATTCCAGCTTTGATCTGGAAGTTCCAACCCCCATTGAGACTTCAGCAACTGTCACGCCTACAAGGCGGGGCGAAAGGAGGCGCCTGGGGACCTGAGATCTGGATCGGCGGGCTCTCTCTCTGTTGCGGGACCCTGGACTAGAGAGGTGGACCAAGCAGAGCTCCAGAGAACACCGCTGGACTGCGATACACCTTCCTCAGACTCCGCGACCTACCTATCCCTTAATTTGTAAGTTACGCCATTAAATAAATCTCCTTTTATCTACGTGGAGTGGCCTTAATAATTTCACCAATACTGGTCCCTGTCATTTATAGAGTTGGAAGCTGCTTTTTCTGCACTTAGATATAATTTATCCTTCTCAGATCTCTGATAGTACTGATGGCTAGGCTAGCTATAACTTTGTCAGCTTGGTAGCATCAGACAACCAGATCCTTCCACAAGGCTATAGCCAGCTTGTTAGCTCATTAAAAAAAATGTTCCAAGATATAAAAGTTTAAGTAAGTCATAAAGATTTATATATGGGTCTACAAAAGGGTCTTATAAGCTTTGAGGCTCTCAGAAAATGATTTAGATTATGAGAAATGTTTTAGATTGCCCTCCCATTCCATGATATAACAGTTCAGAGCTTAACATTTAATAGATTTCTGATAAGCTGGTAGAGCAATGACCACTTATTTTTCAGTCACAAGCTCAACATTTTAGATTTATTTAGATGTTATCTAGTATATCTAAATATAAACCTAGAAGTGCTTCTCATCAGGCCGAAAATCTCTGTTTAATTTATATCTGGATCTCTGAACAGAAGGAAAATGCACATGCTTTTAACCAAAATCTCTAGTTCTTGTTGAGTTCACTTCTGCTGTTTTACAGATACCCATCACCTGCTTTGTCTATGATATGGATTTCAGTAGAGATTGGTAATATTAGTGTCTCTAAAACTTTTATGCCATTTTGTAAGATAGTTCTTGTAGGCCTCAGAGAATTAAAAGAGTCATAAAACTTGGATCCACTTCACAGAGGTCAGAAGGACCCCAGATAAGTACAATTTATTCCTAAGGATGATATTTTTTTCTCTCTCCTATTCTCGGGACTCCTGTTCTTCCTAGTTAGTAAGAACGTGGTCCTAAGAGTTCCAAATAAGTTCATAAATTTTAACTTCTGTTCCTAGTTTAAATTTGTCTCAACAGATTACCACTTGGGCTTCAGTTGCTGACTACACTGCTCCAGATGACTGTGATCTCAAGACTCGCTAAAAGCCAATGAGGACCAGCCCAACTAATGTGATTGCTCCCAGTCTACACTGCTGGGTCAGATAGCCACATACTTCTGACAGATGCCCCATTGCCCAGCTTTTGACTAGCATTTCAGCATTTTTTGGGCCCTAACAATGGCACCCCAATGCCAGCTTGAAGCAGTTCCCATGTTCCCTGTCCAGATAAGGTTGAAATGCTGGGTCAAAAGGAAACTCCCTGGCGTAGAGGCAAGATGGCCAGCTATAATACTCATTGACACACCAGGAAAATAGGTTCAGAATTGTCATTTGATAAATTTATTAACTGAAATGGTTCTGCAATAGGATAAGACACTTGACCTTCTTTGTGCAGAACCAAAGAGGTATTATATAAGATCATAATCTGGTTGTACTCAAAGATCATATCTACAGGCCTTACAGATGTCACTGCCCTAGAAAAATCTGTTAGCTAATGGTTCTTAGGTCCCAATACCCTTGAACTTCTGGACAGGTAGGACTCATAATTGAGTCCTCTCATTGGTAGTTGTGAAGGGAGCTTATGGGGGGGTTCCAAAATAGCTTGACCACACAGCTGCCATGACAGGCTTAGAGGCCCAGCCACAACTTCTGGCAGACAACACCTGGACCCAGGAAGAGACATAAACTTATCCCACCCAGTGAGGCCTGCATCTAAGAGGAAATGCCTGATATTCCAAACATTCCTTATATCCTTAGACAAATGTTAGCCAATCAGGCTCCTGAATCCTGGAAATTCTCTCACCCTAACCTCTGTTATGGTAAAAGCCTCACCCCACTTGAGCTCAGGGCTCTCTGCTCTCACCATTGTGTTGGACAGACTGAGAGACAAAGCTCAGAGCTTGAAAAATAAAGGCTCTTTGCTTTTACATATGGGATTTGGTCTCCGAGGTCATCTTTGGGGGTCCCCATGATCTGCACATAACAGTTTCAAGGTCTTATTCTTTTGCTTCAGCTATGTTGAAATATTCAGGGGCTGCTGTGGTAGAATAGTTGGATTCTAATAGAGCCATATTGCTCTGGCTGCTACTGATTGTTATTGATATAGGCATCTGGGTTTGGGATGACTTTGGGTCTAGGTGCTGAATTTGGGTTTATCTTTATTATATGGGTGTTTTGTTCCTTGGTTTCTTTTTCCTCTTTGGATTTTCAGAGAGTGTGATGGCTGTGTGTTGCCTGTTTAACTGGCTGCTCAGCTGGTATGTTCACAGGGAATTCCTGCTGATGTATGTGGCTGGGTTGCAATTAAGCGTGGGGGGAGGGAGAATGGGTGATGGTGTATGGGATTCACAGAAGATCCAGGAAGGGGGAGGGGAGGATGCAGCTGGTGATCTGTTGCAGTGCTAGGGATGAGGCTGAGTAACTGCTGTTTTTTAAATTGTTGCAACTGTTGTTTTTGAGTGATCCTCATAGGTCATGCTTATCTGTTTACTTTTGACTTCAGAAAGCACACTTCTGGGAGGATGCAAGATACCTTTTCCATTGCACACTAAATACAGAGATGTTTATGGGAGTCATTTGCTGAACTACCCAACACATTGACTTAGAAAAACTACGATTCCCACAAAAAGCCAGCTAGTAGGATGCCAAAGGCTAATATTTAGTTTTCTTGTAGAGACTTTAGCAGCGAGTCTGAATGAAATTGAAGGACTTTTCAGTTTGCCCAAATGATGACTTTGTTCATTTGATTAGTCCAATCTAATGTCAAACAAATATTTACATAGCCTTTAAGTTTATCTGAAACATTAGAATTTTATAAAAAGTATTTGTGCTGGGAGCTCAGATGGTAAGCATTGGGACCTGAGTTCAGATCCCTGTTGTGGGATATTATACACTGTATGAAGATGTATTGCTATGATTGGTATAATAAAAATCTGAATGGCCAATAACTAGGCAGGAGGTATAGGTAGGATTTCTAGGCAAAGAGTGAGAAACTTGGAGGAGGAATCTAGGTGCATGACTTCACCAGCAGATTTGGAGCAAGTCAGATGTGCCATATTAAGAAGAGGTAACAAAGCCATGTGGCAGATTTAAAAAGTATGGGTTAATTAAGTTATAAGAACTAGTTGGGAAAAAGTCTAAGCTAAGGCCATACTTTCATAATTAATAAGTCTCCAGGTAGTATTTGTAGGGTGGCAGTTTAAAGATAGTCCAATAAGAAAGCTTGCTACAGATCCCCCTTAAGATTCCAAATGTGGTGTATGGGTTGTAATCCCCGCACTTTGAGGCAGACAGGGACCTATCTGGAGTTATCTGGCCAGCCACTCTAGCCTAACTGGGGAGGTCCAGGCCAACAAGAGATCCTGTGTCAAAGGAGATGGGAGAAGTTCCTGAAGATGACACCTGATACATACTCATACATGTACACGGATGGAGACACACACACACACACACACACACACACACACACACACACACGAGAGAGAGAGAGAGAGAGAGAGAGAGAGAGAGAGAGAGAGAGAGAGAGAGAGAGAGAGACATAGATGGTGTATTAAATATGTTTTATTCTTTTTCAAGTATGTGATTCTTCTACTATGCATTTTTACTGATTTTATCCTGTCTTGACATGTATAGCTTCAGCTTTATAATGAAATTTAAATTAATAAAATGGTTTGAATTTCAAAAACTGTCTTCAAATCATCACAAATAGGTCATCATAACCGATTTTTCTTTGTATCTTCACTCTGTCTCAAGGTATCTGTTTCCATGGAACGACCTAACTCAGTAGTTCTCATTCTGTGAGTCATGACCCCACACATTTCTGATGGTCTTAGGAACTGAACTCCTCTGTCTCCAGGTGGGTCCACCCACATGCAGATATGCTCACATACAAGTACTCAGTGTGATGACATCATACAGGTGTATGTGACAGGGTTGGCTTTATTATGTACTTATGTGGAACAGTCATACAAGTATAGAGAGCAGTTATTTTGTTGAAAGCAGAAGTTTTGGGGATAAAATGATACTTCATGAATTATATTTACTGTGTAAATGTAAAATCATGTACTGTAAAATCATCAACTTCTGCAAAAAATCTGTACCTTGGGAACTTAGCTTGGTGGTTAGTGTGAATATTGCCTGCTTGTGACAGTAACAGGTATGAAAAAAACCTCACAGAGAATGGTAAATCAGAGGAAACTCTAATGAACTATATTGACTGAACTATGCCATGTATTATATTTTGTATTATTAAAGCTATTATTATATATTGTTTTCATTAAAAACCATCCCATGATAATGGATTGTGTAGAGAAGAACATTAAGAAAAGAAAATGTACTGAGGACTTTTACAGTATGGTTTTACCTCATTACAGCAAGAATTGAAAAACTGCAATGTGTTATTTGTTGTGAAGTTCAATAAGATGAATCTATGAAGCTGAACAAACTAAAATGTCATTTTAATAGCAAGCATCTGGGCTTTGTTAGCAAGGATACCAACTATGCTAGAAGTAATGCTGATAAAATCAAGAAAGCCAGACTTGACACACTGGTGGCAAGTACTACAAATGGAATGTAGCAGCCACTGAAGCTTCATATTTGGTGAACAAAGCTCTACTAGATGGTTGTTGAGAGAAAAAGTTTTAAAACATGTTTTTGAGCTTTGTGATGAACTCAAAATGTTTTTATAACCAGAAAGCAAGACCTCAGTTTGAAGCACTTTTCATCAAAAAGGTGCATTGCAGAAAACAGCTTACTTGGTTGCCATCTTTGCCATCTTGAACAAGTTAAATTCATCACTGAGAGGTGTGGTGATATTTTATTTGTGTGCCCCAATAAAGCTTATCTGGGGATCAGGGAAAAAAGCCAGCCACTGTATTAAAAATAGAGGTCAGGCAGTGTTAGCACATGCCTTTAATCCTAGCATTCTGGAGGCAGAGATTCATCTGGATCTCTGAGTTCAAGGCCACACTGGGAACAGAGCCAGGGGTGGTGGCACATGCCTTTAATCCCAGCACTAGTTAAGTATAGAGGTCTGGAGGTCTGGACAGACAGACAGAAAGTGATAGAGCTGGGCAGAAAGAAGAAGTAATAGAGCTGAGCAGAGAGCGGAAGATGGCAGGGCACAAAAAGGTATATAGGCATGAGTATACAGGAAGTAATTCTCTCTTTACCTGAGGATTTCCTAGCAGTAAGAATGTGGCTGGCTTCTTTCTGCTTCTCTGATCTTTCAGCTTTCACCCCAATATCTGGCTCTGAATTTTTTTTTATTAATAAGACCTTTTAAAGATTCATGTTACAGAAGGGACCAAATGCAATGTGGCTTGATTTGTCTGAAAGATTTGGTCATTCCAAATGAAACATCAGCTTGGAAAAAAAAATTAGTAGGCAACATGTAATTTTATTTTCATCCATTTTTCTTTTGAGGAACATGACATTGAACCAGAAAAAAGGATGATGGTGACATTTCTGTGAAAGAACACTTGCACGTGCTTGCAGATGAGATTTCATCATGTTTTCCAAATCCACTTGATGCCTCATTTGCACTTGCCAGAAGCCCATTTACAGTCAAAGTTGAAGATGTTCCTGAGACAGCACAAGAGGAATTTACTGAACTTATTAACAGCCTTGAGGCAAAACTTATCTCTTTAGAATGCCAGTTACAAAATTCTGGATCATGTCTTTGCAGTCATACCCTGTTCTGTCTGAGACTTCCATTTCTAACAACATATCTTTGTAAAACAGGATTTTGCAGCTTATTGATTATGCAATCTAAATACAGAGGTAGACTTGTGGAAGATGATCTTTGTTGTGCTCTTGCAAAGACTGCCCCTAGAATTTCTGATCTGGTGAGAAAGAAGCAATCTCTGGTTGGTATGTAAAATGAATAAAAAAAAAATTCTTAATAAAAAAGAGCAATCTCAACCTTCCACTTTGGCTTTTTACACATTCTGTCACAAAATGTAGCAATATAGTTTACTGTTACTATATTAAGACTGTTACCCATGCTTCAAGAAAAAGTTCCATTTATTTGTAATTAGAAATATATCTTCACAATATATAACTACAGATAGATTTTGTGATTAATTATTATGCTTTAGTTATGTTCAACTTGTAGCAATGAAAATATATCTCAGAAAACTGAGTGTGAGACAAAGATCCACATGCTGGTCCCTTGAGGCAGATGTGAGAGCTGCCCCTGCCCCTCACCAGATGCAGCACTTGTGAGAGCAAGCCTTGAACCTTGCCTGGGCAACATAGTAGAGCTCAACCTACTTCCAGGGCACAGATGAGCCAGCCTTAAACTTGAGCCAGAGAGATCTGGCCCTGCCCTTCATCTGCCATATGGTGGTGAGAATGAGGGGGAGATGCCCTCCCCACCTGCCATCCCCTTGCCACCTGTAGTAGGTGAGAGAACAGGCCTTGAGATCATGAGAACTGGTGAACTGACCTGACACCTCACCAGCTGCAGTAATTGGGAGAGCAGGCCCTGTATTTTGCCTGGACAACACAGTAGAGCTGCCCCCTGCTGGTGGGAGTACAGGTAAGTAAGAGTGTGAGAGGTGGCCCCATACCCCTTGTCTGCCATGTAGTGGTGAGGGCAAGGGAAAGATGCCTTCCTCCCTCTCCTCTTGACACCTACAGCAGGTGAGAGAGCTAACTCTGCCTCTCACCAGATGCAGCATTCTGCAGAGTGACCCATACACCTTGCCTGGGCAACACAGTAAGTAGAGCTGGCCCTGGTGGTGTGGATGTTGGTGACCTGGCTCCAAGGACATGAAAGCAGGAGAACTAGCCCCTCCCCTTGCTGCTTAATACATAGGATGAGCTATCCTGGGCAGTGATGGAGAGCTCACCTTGGTGTTGAGGATGAGGGAGAGTTGGTGGTCTGAACCTACCAGCAAACACCCAGGCCTGGAACCAGGGCTATGAGTTGGCCCATGCCATCATACACCTCATCTATCCATCTGCCAGAGCATGTGAAGGGGCAAGTCCTACAGATTCAAAGCTGCAGAGGCTCCATAAAACAGGAAACAACAGTATATCCAAGAAGACACCCAGTGAGATCCCAGTATATATTGTATAGTAAAAACCAAAGGCTTCAAACCAGACAAACGATTCAGTGCAATGAACACTTGTGAGTAATGCATGGGCTAAAAGGTTTATTGTGTCACTATAGTTTACACGATGAGATTTTTCTTTTCTTTTTTTTCTTCCATCTTTTCTTTTAAATTTTATTTTTTTTGTTCTGGGGGGAGTTGCAAGGGTAGAGGGCAGATGGGGGGGATTGGGGGTTGAGTGGGATTGAGATGTATGATATGAAATCCAAAAGGAATCAATAAAAATGTTAAGTTGAAAAAAATAAATTAAAAATAAAAAATTTAAAAAGGAACATCTTTTTCCAGATGTTGCTTTCAGAAAAAATACATCCTCAATATCAGATATTTACTTTACTATTTATAAAACATTACTTAGATTACAGTTATGAAGTAAGTACAAAAATAATTTTATGGTGAGGGTCAACACAACATGAAGAACTGAATTAAAGGTAGCAGCATGAGGAAGGGTACTAACCACTGACCTAACTACTTACTTGTTAGGATTGTGTTGAAGAGGAAGTGCTGTCAGATGGGAGACATTTTTTTCATGTGCTATTTTTTTCATTTTTTTATTAAGAAATTTTCTACTCTCCCTACATATCACCCACAGATCCCACCTCCTCCCTCCTCCCACCCCCAGGCTTTCCTCCCAGGTCACCCCCCTTCCCCACATCCTCCAAATCAAGGTCTCCCATGGGGAGTCAGCAGAGCCCAGCACACGGAGCAGAGGCAGGTCCAAGCCCCTCCCTGCTGCACCAAGGCTGTGCAAGGTGCCACACCACAGGCACCACCGGCTCACAAAAGCCTGCCCATGCGCCAGGGATGGATCCTGATCCCACCGCCCAGTTGTCCCCAAAACAGTTCAAGCTAAACAACTCTCTCCCGTATCCAGAGGGCCTATTCCAGTCCCATGGGGGCCCCACAGTCACTAGTCCACAGTTCATGGGTCTCCACCAGTGTGACTGGTCATCTCTGCACATCTTCCCATCATGATCTTGACATCCCCTGCCCATGGAATCCCTCCTCTCTCCCATCAACTGGATTCCCAGAGCTCAGCCTGGTGCCTGGCCATGGATCTCTGCATCTGCCTCCATCAGTCACTGGATAAAGGCTCTATGACAGGGTATTCACTAGACCAGTCACCAGAGTAGACCAGTCCAGGCAACCCCTTGATCACTGCCAGCAGTCCAAGGTGGGGTCATCCATGTGGATTCCAGATAGCTTCCCCTGCACTCTGCCTCTTTCCACTCCCATGATGTCTTCATCTATCACGGTATCTCCTTCCCTGCTCTCCCACTCTGTACCTGCTCCAGCTCAACCCTCCCATTTCCCTTTGTTCTCAGCACCCCCATTCCTTGCCCCCGACTCCCAACCTGCTCATGAAGATCCCATCCACTTCTACTTCTCTGGGCTATCCATGTGTCCCTCCCAGAGTCCTTCCCTGTCAGCCAGCTTCTTCAAAGTCATGGGCTGCAGTCTGGCCATCCCTTGCCCTACATCTAGTATTCACTTTTGAGTGAGTACATACCATGTTTGTCCTTCTGAATCTGGGTTACCTCACTCAGGAGGATATTTTCTAGTTCCATCCATTTGCCTGCAAATTTCATGATATCATTGTTTTTACTGATGTATATGTGCCACATTTTTGTTATCCATTCTTCAGTTGAGGGGCATCTAGGTTGTTTCCAGGTTTTTGCTATTACAAATAATGCTGATATGAATATAGTTGAGCAAGTCCTTGTGTTAAGCTTGAGCATTGCTTGGATATATGCCCAAAAGTGGTATAGCTGGGTCTTGAGGAAGATTGATTCCCAATTTTCTGAGAAACCACCATACTGATTTCCAGAGTGGCTGTACAAGTTTGCATTCCAACCAACAGTAGAGGAGTGTTCCCCTTGCTCCACATTCTCTCCAACATAAGCTGTCTTCAGTGTTTTTGATCTTAGCCATTCTGACAGGTGTAAGATGGTATCTCAAGAGTTGCTTTGATTTGCATTTCACTGATGACTAAGGATGTTGAGCAATTCCTTAAATGCCTTTCAGCCATTTGAGCTTCTTCTGTTGAGAATTCTCTGTTAAGCTCTGTAGCCCATTTTTTAAAATTGGATTGTTCAGTATTTTGAAGTTCAACTTTTTGAGTTCTTTATATATTTTGGAGATTAGCCCTCTGTCAGATGTGGTGTTGATGAAGATCTTTTGCCATTCTGTAGGCTATTGTTTCAGCTTATTGACTATGTCCTTTGCTCTACAAAAGCTTCTCAGTTTCAGCAGGTCCAATTTATTAATTGTTGCTCTCAGTGTCTGTGCTACTGGTCTTATATTTAGAAAGTGGTCTCCTGTGCCAATGCATTCAAGACTACTCCCTACTTTCTATTCTATCAAGTTCAGTGTAACTGGATTTATGTTGAGGTCTTTGATCCACTTGGACTTGGGTTTTGTGCATGGCAACAGATATGGATCTATTTTCAATCTTCTGCATGTTGACATCCATTTATGCCAGCACCATTTGTTGAAGATGCTTTCTTTTTTCCATGGTACAGTTTTGGCTTCTTGGTCAAAAATCATATGTTCATAGGTGTGTGGATTAATGTCAGGGTCTTCAGTTTGATTTCCTTAGTCCACATGTCGGTTTTAATGCTAGTATCAAGCTGTTTTTATTACTGTAGCTCTAAAGTAGAGCTTGAAGTCAGGGATCGTGATGCCTTCAGAGGTTGCTTTATTGTACAGGATTCTTTTAGCTATCCTAGATTTTTTGTTTTTCCTTATGAAGTTGAATATTGTTCTTTCCAGGTCTGTGAAGAATTGTATTGGGATTTTGATGGGGATTGCATTGCATCATAGATTGCTTTTGTTAAGATTGACATTTTTATTATGTTGATTCTACCAATCCATGAACATGGGAGATCTTTCCATTTTATGATACCTTCTTCAATTTCTTTCTTCAGGTATGTAAAGTTCTTATCATACAGGTCTTTCACTTGATTAGTTAGAGTTACCCCAACATATTTTATATTATTTGTGTCTATTGTAAATGGCGATGCTTCTGATTTCTTTCTCAGCCCATTTATCATTTGTATATAGTAGGACTACGGATTTTTTTGAGTTAATCTTGTATCCTCCCACCTTACTGAAGAAATTTATCAGCTGTAGGAGTCCCCTGGTAGAATTTTGGCTTCTTCCTTTCCAATTTGTATCCCCTTGATCTCCTTTAGTTGTGTTATTGCTCTAGCTAGAACTTCAAGTACTATGTTGAATAAGTATGGGGAGAATGGACAGCCTTGTCTTGTTCCTGATTTCAGTGGAATTGCTTTGAGTTTCTCTCCATTTACTTTGATGGTGGCTGTTGGCTTGCTGTAAATTGTCTTTATTATGTTTAGGTATGTTCCCTGTATTCCTGATCTCTCCAAGACCTTTAACATGAAGGAGTGTGGGATTTTGTCAAAGGCTTTTTCATCATCTAATGAGATGATCATGTGTTTTTTTCTTTCAGTTTGTTTATATTATGTATTACATTGACAGATTTTCATATGTTGAACCATCCTTGCGTCCCTGGGATGAAGCCTACCTGATCATGGTAGATAATTGTTTTGATGTGTTCCTGGATTCGGTTAGCCAATATTTTACTGAGTATTTTTGCAACAATGTTCATGAGAGAGATTGGTCTGTAATTATCTTTCTTTGTTGCATCTTTGTGTGGTTTGGGTATCAGGGTAACTGTAGCCTAATAAAAAGTTTGGTAATGTTCCTTCTGTTTCTATTGCGTGGAACAATTTGAAGAGTACTGGTATTAGCTCTTCTTTGAAAATCTCATACAATTCTGAACTGAAACAATCTGGTCCTGGGCTTTTTTTTTTGGGAGACTTTTAATGACCATTTCTATTTCCTTAGGGGTTATTGGTCTATTTAGATAGTTTATCTGGTCTTGATTTAACTTTGATATGTGGTACCTATCCAGAAAATCATCCATTTCTTTCAGATTTTCCAATTTTGTGGAGTACAGTTTTTTGAACTATGACATGATGATTCTCTGGATTTCCTCATTGTCTGTTGTTATGTCTCCCTTTTCATTTCTGATTTTGTTAATTTGGATGCTCTCTCTCTGCTTTTTGTTTAATTTGGATATGGGCTTGTCTGTCTTGTTGATTTTTTTCAAAGAACCAACTCTTTGTTTCATTGATTATTTGTATTGTTCTCTTTCTTTCTATTTTACTGATTTGATTATTTCCTGGCGTCTGTTTCTCCTGCATGACTTTGCTTCTTTTTGTTCTAGAGCTTTCAGGTGTGCTGTTAAGTCACTAGTGTGAGATTTCTCTATCTTTTTTTTTTTTTTTTGGTTTTTTTTTCGAGACAGGGTTTCTCCGTGTAGCTTTGCGCCTTTCCTGGGACTCACTTGGTAGCCCAGGCTGGCCTCGAACTCACAGAGATCCGCCTGGCTCTGCCTCCCGAGTGCTGGGATTAAAGGCGTGCGCCACCACTGCCCGGCCCAGATTTCTCTATCTTCTTTATGTGGGCATTTAGTGCTATGAATTTTCCTCTTATCACTGCTTTCATAGTGTCCCATAAATTTGGGTATGCTGTACATTTGTTTTCAATGAATTCTAGGAAATCTTTAATTTCTTTCTTTATTTCTTCCTTGACCCATTGGTGATTCAATTGGGCATTATTCAGTTTCCATGAGATTATAGGCTTTCTGTAATTTTTGTTGTTATTGAAATCTAACTTTAAGCCATGGTGGTCTGATAAGATATAGGAGGTTATTTCAATTTTTTTTTGTGTCTGTTGTGATTTGCTTTGTGACCAAGCCTGTGGTTGATTTTAGAGAAAGTTCCATGGGATGCTGAGAGGAAGGTATATTCTCTTGTGTTAGGGTGGAAATATTCTGTAGATATCTATTAAGTCCATTTAGTCATAATGTCTGTTAGTTCCCTTATTTCTCTGTTAAGTTTCTGTCTGGCAGACCTGTCCATTGGTGAGAGTGGAATGTTGAAGTCTCCCACTACTAGTGTATGGAGTTTGATGTGCAATTTAAGCTTTAGTAATGTTTCTTTTAAAAATGTGGGTGCCCTTGTATTTGGGCCATAAATATTCAGAATTGAGACTTTGTCTTGTTGGATTTTCCCTGTGATAAATATGTAATGCCCTTCCCAATCTCTTTTAGTTGATTTTAGTTTGAAGTCTATTTTATTAGATATTAGGATAGCTATGCAAGCTTGCTTCTTAAATCCATTTGAATGGAAAGTCTTTTCCAAGCCTTTTATTCTGAGGTAGTGTCTGTCTTTGAAGCTGAGGTGTGCTTCTTGTATGCAGCAGAGGGATGGATCTTGTTTTTGTATCCATTCTGTTAGCCTATGTCTTTTTATAGGTGAATTGAGATCATTGATATTAATGGATATTAATGACCAGTGATTGTTAATTACTGTTATTTTTGGTGGTATTGTTGTATGTTTCTCTTCTTTGGTATTTGCTGGTGTGGGACTATCTATTGCCTGTGTTTTCATGGGTGTGTCTAACTTCCTTAGGTCAGATTTTCCTTCAAGTGCTTTCTGTAGGGCTGGATTTCTGGAAAGATATTGTTTAAATCTGGTTTTATCATGGAATATTTTGTTTACAACTTCTTTGTTGATTGAGAGTTTTCCTGGGTATAATAGTCTGGGTTGGCATCCATGGTCTCTTAGTGTCTGCATAATGTCTGTCCAGAACCTCTGGCTTTGAGAGTCCCTGTTGAGAAGTCAGGTGTTATTCTTATGGGTCTGCCTTTATATGTTTCCTAGCTTTTTTCCTTTGCAGCTCTTAATATTTTTCTTTATTCTGTGTGTTTAGTGATTTGAAATATTTTGTGTTGAGAAGACTTTATTTTGGATCCAGTCTATTTGGTATTCTGTACCCTTCTTGTATCTTTATAGGCATTTCCTTCTTTAGGTTGGGAAACTTTTCCTCTATGATTTTGTTGAATATATTTTCTGTGCTTTTGAGTTGGTCTTCTTCTTCTTCTTCTTCTTCTTCTTCTTCTTCTTCTTCTTCTTCTTCTTCTTCTTCTTCTTCTTCTTCTTCTTCTCCTTCTTCCTTCTCCTCCTCCTTCTCCTCCTCCTCTTCTTCTTCCTCCTCCTCTTCTTCTTCCTCTTCTTCCTCTTCCTCTTCTTCTTCTTCCTCCTCTTCTTCTTCCTCTTCTTCTTCTTCCTCCTCTTCTTCTTCCTCCTCTTCTTCTTCCTCCTCCTCTTCTTCTTCTTCCTCTTCTTCCTCCTCCTCTTCCTCCTCTTCTTCTTCTTCCTCCTCCTTCTCCACCTCTTCTTCTTCTTCTTCTTCTTCTTCTTCTTCTTCTTCTTCTTCTTCTCCTTCTTCTATCCCTATTATTCTTAGGTTTGGTCTTTTCATGGTGTCCCAAATTTCCTGGACATTTTGGGTCATGACTTTGTTGGCTTTAGTGTTTTCTTTGACTGGTGGATCTATTTCCTCTATCATATTTTCATCGCCAGGGATCCACTCTTTCATCTCTTGCTTTCTGTTGGTTATGCTTGCATCTGTAGTTCTTGTTTGTTTACTCAGATTTTCCACTTCCAGCATTCCCTCAGTTTGTGTCTTCTTTATTGTCTTGATTTCAGTTTTCAAATCTTGAACTGTTTCCCTCACTTGTTTAATTGCTTTCTCTTAGCTTTCTTTAAGGGATTTACTGATTTTTCCCCCCATTTTTTGTTTGACCTTTCCTCGATTTCTTTAAGGGAAATTTTCATTTCCTCTTTAAAGATCTCTATCATCTTCTTAAGGTCATTTTTAAGGTCGATTTCTTCTGTTTCTTCTGTGTTGGGGTGTTCAGGTCTTGCTGATGTAGGTTCTGATGGAGTCATATTGGTTTTTATGTTGTTGACTGTATTTTTGCACTGGCCTTTACTCATCTCTTTCTCCACTTGATGCAAGTGGTGTCTGTGTCTTAAGGAGCCTCTCTTTGTCTGATGGGAGACATTTTTAGGAAAAAAACTTTGTTTATTGAAGAAAAAGTCAGTCTGTCATGGGATCAGCCATGACAAATGACTATAATCAGTCTATTATGGGGTCAGCCATTGCCTCAGATTATAGGCAGTCTGTAGTGGAATCAGACATGGACTTTGAGTGAAGTCAGTCTGTCATAGAAAGCCATGGTATCTGTGTGTTGTCAGTCTGTCACGTGGTCAGGCATGTGCTCTGGGTGTAGTTAGTGTCTCACAGGACAAACTATGGCCTCTGAGTATAGTCAGTTTGTCATGGGATCAGCCAAGGCCTCTGAATGCAGTCAGTCATGGGGTCAGCCTTGTCCTCTAAAAGTACTCAGTCTATTATAGGGTCTTCCATGTACTCTGAGTGTAGTCAGTGTGTATGGGATTAGCCATGTCCCCTGAGTGTAGTCAGTCTGTAAGGGCTCAGGCATTGCTTCCAATTGTAGTCAATATGTTACAGGATCTTCCATGGCCACTGAGTCTGTCACAGCTCAGCCATAGTCTCTGAGTGTATTCAGTCTATCTCAGGGTTACCCAGATCTTATGAGTGTAGTCAATCTGTCATGGGATTAACCTTAGCATCTGTGTGTAGTCAGTTTGTTTTAGGGTCAATCAGGCCTATGAGTGTAGTCAGTCTGTCATTGGATTAACCACACCCTCTGTGTGTTGTCAGTCTGTCATTGGATCAGCCATGGCCTCTGAGTGTAATCAACTGTCACAGGGTCAGCAATTTGACCTTTGAGTAACTCAGTCTATCTGGGGTCATCCATGTCTTCTGAATGTAGTCAGTCTGTCATAGGATCATGGATTCAGAGTATAGTCAGTCTCTCAGGATGTCAGTATGGCCTCTGAGTATATTCAGTCTATCATGGAATCAGTCATGGCCTCTGAATGGAGTCAGTCTGTCCCAATCTCAGGCACTGCTTCTGAGTGTAGTCATCCTGTCACAGTAGCAGCTATGGCCTCTGAGTGTAGTCATTCTGTATTAAGGTCAGCAATGACCTCTGAGGGTAGTCAGGCTCTCATGGGATCAGCCATGGACCCTGAGTGTACTCAGTCCATCTTGGGGTTATCCATGGCCTTTGATTGTAGTAAGTCTGTAGTAGAGTCAGACATAGCCTCTGAGTACAGTCAGTCAGTCAGGGGATCAGTCCTGGCTTTTGAGGGTAGTTAGTTTGTCATGGTCTCTGAGTATAGTCAGTCTGTCATGGGATTAGCTGTAGCCTCTAAGTGTAGTCAGTCTGTCACAGGATCAGCCATTGCTTCCAAGTGTAGCCAGTCTGGCATAGGGTCTGGCATGAGTTCTGAGTGTAGTCAGTCTGTCATTGGATCAACCATGGCCTCTGAGTATAGTCAACTGTCACAGGGTCAGCAATGACCTCTGAGTATACTCAGTCTATTTTGGGGTCATCCCTGGTCTCTGAATGGAGTCAGTCTGTCACAGAGTTAGGTATGGCTTCTGAGTGTAATCAGTCTTTCATGTGGTTGCCCTGGCCTCTGACTGTAGTTAGTCTGTTATAGTATCAGCCTGGCCTTTAAGAATAGTCATTCTGTCACAGGGTCAGCCATGGCCTCCATGTTTGTTCAGTCTTTCATGGGATCATCTGTGGACTCTGAGTATACTCAATATATTGCCATGTCACCCATGGCTGCTGAGCGAAGTCAATCTATTGTATTGCCCACCATGTCCTCTGAGTGAATTCAGTCATGGTATTAGCCATAACTCTCAAATATTATTAAGGAACAGCCTTAATAATATTCTTCCCAGGGTCCCAGAAGAGAAGCTACAAATGACAAGAATTATTTTCAGGAAAAGGGCTTGCAGCACATAGCTTCTGAGTGTAATGAGACTGTCATATGGTTAGCAATGGTATCTGAGTTTACTCTATCTCAGGGTCACCCATGGCCTCCAAGTATAGTCATTCTGTCATGGGATTATCCCAGGCCTTTTAATGTAATCAGTCTGTAGTAGAGTCAGGCATGGCCTCTGAGTATAGTCAGTCTGTCAGTGGGTCAGTCATGGATTCTGAGTCTAGTCAGTTTGTCATGGGATCAGCCATTTCTCTGACTATAGCCAGTCTGTTTGTGGGTCAGCCTCTGGGTGTAGTCAGTCTGTCAGTCTGTCATGGGTTCAGACATGGCCTTTGAGTGAAGGCAGTCAATCATAGGGTTAGCTATGATCTCTGAGTACAGTCATTCTGTCACAATGTCAACCATGGCCTCCGAGTGCAATCATTCTCTCATCAGATCAGCCATGGCCTGAGTAGACTAAGTCTGCCTCAGGGTTACCTTCAGAGTCAAGTCAATCTGTCATACTGTCAATCATGGCCTCGGAGTGTAGTCAGTCAAGGGACTATCATAGCTTCTGAGAGTAGTCTGTCTGTTAAATGGTCAGCCATGGCCTTTGAATTTACTCAGTCTATCATGGGATCAGCCATAGACTCTGAGTGAATGTAGTTAGTCTGTCAGAGTGTCAGCCATGGTTTCTGAGTGTAGTCAATCTCTCATGGGATCAGCCATAGACTCTGAGTGTCCTCATTCTATCTCAGGGTCACCCATGGCCTCTAAATGTACTCAATCTGTTTAGGATCAACCATGGCCTCTGAGTACAGTCAGTTAATTATGGGACTAACCATAGCCTCTGAGTGCAGTCAGTTTGTCATGGCATGAACATAGACTCTGAGTGTAATCAGTCTGTCATGGGATCAGCCATGTACTCTGATGTAGTCAGTCTGTCACAGAGTCAGCCATGGCCTCCAAGTGTAGTTAGTCTGTCATAGGTCAACCATAGTCACTGAATGTAGTCATTGGGTCATCCTGTCAGCCATGGGCTGAGTGTAGTGAGTGTCACAAGGCCATGGCCTTTGAGTGTAGTCAGGCAGTCACCAGGACATCTATATCCTTCAAATGTAGTCAGTCTGTCACAGGGTCAAATATGGCCTTCAAGGGCAGTCAGGTTGTCATGGGACTAGCCATACCCCTGTGTGTAGTCAGTCTGTCACAGGGTCAGCAATGACTTCTGAATGACAGTCTATGTCACTGTAATCCCTGGCCTCTGACTGTAATCAGTTTGTCATGGGGTCCATTTAGGACCTCTGAGTAATGCAAGTCTGTCACGAGTCATCCATAGTCTCCAAGTATAGTTAGTTACAAGTCTACCATAACTTTTGAGTGTGGTCATTGTGTCACATAGTCAGTCATGGCCCCTGAGTGTAGTGAGTCTGTCACCAAGACATCCATAGCCTCTAAGTCCAGTCAGTCTGTCATGAGGGCAATAATGGCCCCTGAGTTTAGTCATTTTGTCATAGGATAAGCCCTGGCCTCTGAGTGTACTCAGTCTATCATGGGATTATCCACAGCCTGTGAATATATCTGATTCTCATACATTTTCTAGATGTAGCTAATAATTCATGGGACCATCCATAGTGTCTGAATGTAGTGTATTCATTCTGTCATGTGGTCAGCCATGGCCTCTGAGTGTACTCAGTCTATCTGGGGACACCCTTTGCCTCTAAGTATACTCAGTCTATCACAAGATCAGCCATGACTCCTGAGTTTAGTCAGTCTTTAATTGGATTAGCCAAGGCCTAGGGGTGTAGTCAGTTTGTTATAGAATATGCCATGTTGTGAGTGTATTCAGTTGGTTATAGGGTGGGTCATGGGCTCCTAATGTTGTTAGTCTATCACAGGTTCAGCTATGGCCTCTCTGAATGTCATCAGTGTGTCATGGGATTAGCCTTAGCTTCTGAGTATAGTCAGTCTGTCACAGAGTCAGCAATGACCTCTAACTCAGTCTACCTCTGGGTCACACACAGCCTCTGAGTATAGTCAATCTGTCATTGGATAAGCCATGACCTCTGAGTTTAATAAGTCTGTCATTGGAGCAGCATTTGCCTCTGGGTATATTCAACCTGTCACCAGGACAGCCATCACCTCTTGTCATGGGACAAGCAATGTGTTCTCAGTGTAGTCAGTCTGTAACAGGTCAGCCATGTTCTCCAAGTATAGTTAGTTACAAGTCTACCATAA
The DNA here is from genome assembly GCF_007827085.1 of Peromyscus californicus insignis. Taxonomy (NCBI): domain Eukaryota; kingdom Metazoa; phylum Chordata; class Mammalia; order Rodentia; family Cricetidae; genus Peromyscus; species Peromyscus californicus. Next base: position 494,056 of record NW_026294447.1, on the reverse strand, counting down.
CTTTTGAGTGTGGTCATTGTGTCACATAGTCAGTCATGGCCCCTGAGTGTAGTGAGTCTGTCACCAAGACATCCATAGCCTCTAAGTCCAGTCAGTCTGTCATGAGGGCAATAATGGCCCCTGAGTTTAGTCATTTTGTCATAGGATAAGCCCTGGCCTCTGAGTGTACTCAGTCTATCATGGGATTATCCACAGCCTGTGAATATATCTGATTCTCATACATTTTCTAGATGTAGCTAATAATTCATGGGACCATCCATAGTGTCTGAATGTAGTCAGTCTGTCACAGGATCAGCCATGGCCTCTGAGTGTAGTCAGTCTGTCATAGGTTCAGACATGGCCTTTGAGTGAGGTCAGTCTATCATAGTAAGCCAAGTAGTTATTCTGTCACAGAGTCAGCCATCACCTCTGAGAGTAATCAATCTGTCATTGGTTCAGCCATGGGTTTTTGAGTGTAGTCAATCTGTCATTGGATAAGCAATGGCCTCTGAGTTTAGTAAGTCTGTCACGGGAGCAGCATTTGACTCTGAATGTATTCAGTCTGTCACCAGGGCAGCCATGACCTCTGAGTGTAGTCAGTCTGTCACCAGGTCAGTAATGATCTCTGAGTGTAATCAGTTTGTCATGGGAAACCATGTGCTCTCAGTGTACTCAGTCTGTCACATTTCAGCCATGACAAGCGAATGTAGTCAGTCTGCCAGAAGTCAACCATAATCTCTGAGTGTAATCATTGTGTCACATAGTCAGCTATGGCCCCTGAGTGTAGTGAGTTTGTCACAGGATAAGCCTCTGAGTGTTATCAGTCTGTCTTGGGATCATTCATGGTCTCTGAGTGCAGTCAGTCTGTCATAGGATCAGCAATGGCTTCTGAGTGTAGTCAGTGTGTCATAAATTCAGACTTGGCCTTTGAGGGAGGTCAGTCTAAGCTATGTTCTCTGAGTGTATTTATTCTGTCACAGCCAGCCACCACCTTTGAGAGTACTCAGTCCATCATGGGACCAGCCATGGCCCCTGAATGAGTCAGTTTCTCACAGGGTCTATCATGGCTTTTGATTTTAGTCAGTTTGTCATTTGATTAGCCATGGACTCTGAGTTTAAAAGTCTGTCATAGGTACAGCATTTGCCTCTGAGTGTATTCAGTCTGTCTCCAGGACAGACATGACTTCTGAGTGTAACCGCTCTGTCCTGGGTTCAGCCATAACCACTGAATGTAGTCATTGTCTCATACAGTCAATCATGGCCTCTTAGTGTAGTGAGTCTGTCATAGGGTAAGCCATGGCCTCTGAGTGTGGTAGTCTGGCACCAGGACATTCATAGACTCCAAGTGGAGTCAGAATGTCACAGAGTCAAGCATCACCCTCAGATTACTCAGTCTTTCATGGGATCAGCTCTGGCCTCTGAATACAGTTGATCTGTCATTGGTTTAGACATGACCTTGGAATGAAGTCAGTCTATCATAGGTATGCTATGTTCTTTGAGTGCAATCATTCTGTCACAGGGTCAGCAATGGGCTCTGAGTGTAGCCAATCTCCCATGGGATCAGTCATGGCCTCTGAGTATATTCAGTCTATCTCAGGTCACCCACTGACTCTGAGTGTAGTCAGTCTATTGTAGGATCAAGCATGGCTTCTGAGTATAGTCAGTTAGTCATGGGATTAGCCATAGCTTCTAAGTGTAGTCTATCTGTCACATGCTCAGCCATGATTTGTGAGTGTACTCAGTCTATCTTACAGTCACACATGGCCTCTGAGTGTAGTCAGTCTATCACAGGATAAGCCATGGATTTTCAGTGTAGTCTGTCTCAGGATCAGCCATGGCTTTTGAGTGTAGGCAGCCTGACACATGTTAGCCATGGTCTCCAAGTGTAGTCAGTCTGTCCTAGGTCAGCCATAACCTATGAGTATAGTCATTGTGTCATATGGTCATATGTCATGTGTCATATGAATGTTGTGAGTCTGGCATAGCATAAGCCATGGTCTCTGAGTGTAGCCAGTCTGTCATCAGGATGTCCATGGCATCCAAGTGTAGTCAGTTTATCTCAGAGTGACCATGGCCTCTGAGTGTAGACAGTCTTTCAAAGGGTCAGTCATGGCTTCTGAGACTAGACTGTCTGTTATTGGATCAGCCATGGCCCCCTGTGTACTCAGTCTATCACAGAGTCAGCATTGGCCTCTGAGTGTACTCAGTCTATCTCAGAGTCACACATGGGCTCTGAATGTAGTCAGTATGTCATCAATTAGCCTCAGTGTCTGAGTATAGTAAGTCAGTGACAGGGTCAGCAATGGCCTCTGAGTTTACTCAGTTTATCATGGGATCAGCCATGGCTTCTGAATGTTTTCAGTTTGTCAAATAATCAGGCATCAATTCTGAGTGTAGTCAATCTTTTGTGGGGTCATCCATGGCCTCTGAGTGAATCTGTCATAGGGCAAACCATGGAAACTGAGTGTAGTCAGACTGACACCAGGACATCCATATCCTCCAAGTGTAGTCAGACTGTCATGGAATCAGCTATGTCCTGAGTATATTTAGGCTGTTATAGGTTTGGCCATGGCCTCCTAGTATAGTTAGTCTATTATAGGTTCAGACATTGCCTTTGAGTGAGGTAAGCTATGTTCTCTGAGTGCAGTAATTCTGTCTCAGTGTCAGCCATGGCCTTTGAGAGTAATCAATCATCATGGGATCAGCCACGGCCTCTGAGTACAGTCAGTCTGTCATGGGCTTATCCAAGGCCTCTGAGTGTAGTCATTCTGTCATAGAGTCATCCACAGCCTGAGTGTAGTTATTCTGTCACATGGTCTGCCACAGCCTGTATAGTGTACTTAGTTTATCTCAAGCTCATACATGATCTCTGAGTGTAGTGAGTCTGTCACAGGTTCAACTATGGCCTCTGAGTATAGTCAGTCTTTAATGGGTTTAAATAAGGCCTTTGAGTGAGGTCAGTCTATTATCAGTACATTGTGTTGTCAGAGTGTTGTCAGTCTGTCATGAGGCCATGAATGGCTTTTGAGTGCAGCCAGTCTGTCACAGGATCAACCATGGCCTTTAAGTGAAGTCAGTTTGTCATTTGATAAGCCATGGCCTCTGAATATAGTAAGTTTGTAATGGGATCAACCATGGGCTCAGAGTGTAGTCAATCTTCCATGGGATTAGCAATAATCAGCCATGGCCTCTGAGCATAGTCAGTCTGTCACAGGTCCGCCATGGCCTCCAAGTATAGTCAGTCTGCCATAGGTCAGCCATAGCCCATGAGTGTAGTCATAATGTCATACAGTCAGCCAAGGCCACTGGCAGTAGTGTGTCTGTAGTAGGGTAAACCATGGCCTCTGAGTGTAGTCCATTGGATCATCCATGGCTTCTTTGTGTACTCACTCTGCCATTGGATGAGCCATGGTTTCTGAGTAAACTCAGTCTGTCTCAAGGTCAGCCATGTCTTCTGAGTTTACTCAGTCTATCTCAGGGCAACTTATTTCTCCTGAATGTAGTCAGTCTGTCATAGAGTCAGCAATATCATCTGAGTGTACAACATCTGTTATAAGATCAACCATGGCCTCTGAGTATACTCAGTCTGTCACAGGGTCAGCTATGATATTTGAGTGTACTGAGTGTAGTGAGTCTGTTACAGGTTCAACTATGGCCTCTGAGTATAGTCAGTCAAGATCAGCCATGGCCCCTGAATGTAGTCAGTTTGTCACAGAATCAGGCATGGCTTCTGAGTGTAGTCAATCTTTCATGGGATCAGCCATGGCCTCTGAGTCTAGTCAGTATGTCACTGGATCAGCCATATTTTCTGAGTGGAATCAGTCTGTTACAAAGTCAACCATGTCCTCTGAGCCAAGTTAGACTCTCAAAGGGTCAGTTATATTATCTGAATGCAGTCATTCTGTCACAGGGTCAGCCATGGCCTATGAGTGTAGTTAGTCTGTCATAGGGTCAGAAATTGTCTCTTGAGTGTAGTCAGACTGTCATGGGAGCAGCCATGGCCTCTGAGTATAGTCAGTGTGCAATAGGGTCATCTATAAAAAGCAAAAGTGAGTGTAGTCAGTGCCAAAGAGTTGACCATGGCCTTGGAATGTAGTTTGTCACAGGAGTGTGACACCTGAGTGTCCTCAGTCTTTTAAGAAGTCAGCATGGCTTCTGAGTATACTCAGCCTGTCATGGGATTGGCCATGGCTGGTGAGTGCAGTCAATCTTTTATAGTTTCAGCAATAGTTTTTGAGTATAGTCAAACTGTTATAGTATTAGATATAGACTCTGAGTATTGTCAGTCTGTCATAAAAGTCAGCAATGGTCTCTGAGTGTACACAGTCTATCTAGGGGTCAACCATGGCCTCTGAGTGTCATTAGTATGTCATGGGATTAGCCTTAGCATCTGAGTTTAGTCAGTCAGTGACAGGGTCCGAAATGGCCTCTGAATGTACTCTGTCCATGATGGGTTCAGTCGTGGTCTCTGAATGGAGCCAGTATGTCACAGACTCAGGCATAGCTTCTGAGTGTAGTTCATCTTTCATGGGATCATCCATGACCTGAGTATAGTAAATCTGTCACAGGATGAGCCATGGCCTCTGAATATAGTCTGTCTGTCATGGTTCAAACATGTCCTTTGAGTGTAGTGAGCCTGTCACAGGGTAAGCCATGTTCTCTGAGTGTAGTCTGTCACAGGGTCAGCCATCGTCTCTGAGTGTAATCAGTCTGTTGTGGTGATATATTTTGTACCCCAATAAACTTTGCCAGGAGGATCACAGGACAGAGGCAGCCACTAGATTAGATATAGAGGCAAGACAGTGGTGGCACACACCCTTAATCCTATTACTTAGGAGGCAGAGATCTGTCTGCATCTCTGTGAATTTAAGGCCACAATGGGCTACATGAGAGAAAAAGAACCAGACAGTGGTGACACATACCTTTAATGCCAGGAAGTGATATAGCAGGACACAGAAAGGTATATAAGGCATGAGGAAACAGGAATGCTTTCTCTTGAGGATGAGGATTTCATAGAGGTAAGCTAGTGGCTGACTGTTCTACTTCTCTGGTCTTTTAGCTTTTACCCCAATATCTGGCTCTGGGTTTTTTTTTATTATAAGATGTAGCTAGAGTTTTCTTGCCTGGCCCACAGTCAGGACAAATCTCTCTCACCTGCCAGTCCTACAGCTGCTCAGACCCAACTAAGTAAACATAGAGACTTATATTGCTTACAAACTGTATGGCCATGGCAGGCTTCTTGCTAGCTGTTCTTCTATCTTAAATTAATCCATTTCTATAAATCTATACCTTGCCACATGGCTCATGGCTTACTGGCATCTTTACATGCTACTTGTCATGGCGGCAGCTGGCAGTGTCTCCCCCCTCTGCCTTCCACTTCCCAGAATTTTCTTCTCTGCTTGTCCCGCCTATACTTCCTGCCTGGCCACTGGCCAATCAGTGTTTTATTTATATAGAGTGATATCCACAGCAATAAGACCTTTTAAGATTCATGTTACAGTCTGTCATGGCACATGACATGGTAGACATGGTTTTTGAGTGTAGTCAGTCTGTCATTTAATAAGCCACATCCTCTGAATTCAGTAATTCTGTCATGGGAGCAACATTTACCTCTGAGTGTATTCAATGTATCACCAGAACATGACCTCTGAGTGCAATCAGTCTGTCACAGAATCAGATATGTACTCTGATTTTAGTCAGTTTGTCACAAGTCAGCCATAGCATCCAAGTGTAGTCCATCTGTTATTGGATTAGTCATGGCCTTTTAGTTTATTCAGTTTTGCATAGCATCAGCCAAGTCTTCTGAGGATACTACCATTGTCTCCAAGTATAGTCAGTCTATCATGGTATCATCATGGATTTTCAGTGTAGTCAGTCTGTCACACATCAGCCAAATCCTCCAAGTTTATTCAGTCTGTCATAGGTCAGCCATAGCCTCTGACTGTAGTCATTGCGTCATACAATCAGTCATGGCCTCTGATTGTAATGAGTCTGTCATATGGTAATCCATGGTCTCTGGATGTGTTCAGTCTGTCATCAGGACATCCACATCCTCCAAGTGTAATCAGTATGTTACAGGGTCAAACATGACCCCTTTGTGTAGTCAGCCTATCTTGGGATCAGCAATGGTGTACGAGTATAGTCAGTATGTCATAGAATAAGCCACTTCCTGACTTTATTTAGTCAGTCATAGGGTCAGTCATGGCTTCTGAGTGTCATCAGCCAAGCCTTCTGAGTGTAGTCAGTCTTTCAAAGAATCAATGATGTCCTCTGAGTGTAGTCAGTGTGTCACAGAGTTGACCATGACTTCTGAGTGTAGTGAGTCTGTCATCGGGTAAGCCATGGCTTCTGAGTATAGTCATTCTGTCACCAGGACATTCCTAGTGTCCAAGTATAGTCAGTCTGTCACAGGATCAAGCATGACCCCTAAGTTTAGTCAGTCTGTCATTAAATCAGCTATGGCATCTGAGTGAACTCAGTCTTTCACAAGGTCAGCCATGTCCCTGAATCTAATCTCCTTTGTTTGACTTTTTTCCTGACTGTTACCAATAACAGCTTGTAACCAACCCCCCTAAATGATGACATATATCCATAACCCACTGAATGACCAAAAAACCACCCACTCCACCTCTTGGGAATATGGGCACCATGTTCATAAAATTACTTACTGTTTTCTGGGAGTGATGGCATCTTTAGGGGACCCTAAAAAAGATTAGGATAATTGTCAAGTCCTGGAAGAGCTAGCTGTACCATTTGTTACCCACTCTCTGTGTAATGGGAAAGTGGAAGGCTTGTCTCAAGTCCTAGCTAGAGTAGTCTGTGAGGCTGGACCATCTCAGCTAGCCACCTTGAAATTGTCCTGAGCAGTTGGTAGTCCATAGCTGATCTTTAGGTAGTGTTTGTCAGCTTAGTGGCATTAACACAATCCAGGTAGAATCGTTGTTTTGGGCTGCATCCTCCATTTGGAGACTTCAAATGTCACTGCTAGAAATGGTCATGGTTCATTGCAGAAAACTTAACACATTTTAAATGTCATCTGCAGCAGATCTCAAAGAGGTTAATGGACAATAAATTTTTTATATACATCCAGAGTATAAAAAGTTAATTCCTAGTTACCAAATAGAGACTCAAACCTGAAGTCATGTACAGGAAGCCAGACAAAGCCTTTTTCTAGAGTTAGGTAGTGTTCTACATGACAATTAAACTCATGACAAAGTTTAAATATATATATATTAATTTTATAAATTTTGATATAATATTTATACCTTAAGGAAAGTTTTAGAGTCAAAATAAAACCAAAGGAATATGAGATTAGTAGCATTATAATAGTTGCTTATTTTTGGTTTTTCTTCAGTCCCATATCAAGTGGCTATTTTGACATGAGACAGAGATTTTGGATTTTTCTTTTTAACAAGCATGCTTGGGTTTAGAGAAGGAGAGAGCCATGTTCCAATGCTAAAGCCAGCTTTAATTTTTAATTGAACTGGTACTACAAAAAGACCATTTTTATGATATGTCTATAGAGAACAGCAGAAATAAACATTTTGGAAGATTTATGAAATTTTATCCTGTTGGAGATGTGATATAACAATAGGCAAATTTACTCTTTTCCTTGGGACATTTTCCCTGGATGATTCATCGTTTTTCTTCAGATGTCTCATTTGTCCAGTGGTCTTCAAATTCCTTAGCTGATTGCCTTTATTCTCAAGGAAAGACAAAAACACAACCCTGCCCCAACCCTAACTTTGGTGAGTTTCCCTTTTGACAAGTTATATCTCATCAAAGAAGACCATTTGTTAGTCTTATAAGTTAGTTTAGATTGAATGGCCATTCTCATTGATGAACTATTTCCTCTTCTAATCAAGAGATCTCTCTTGTTCAAATCAATTTTGATGGCATCCATAGCTCTTCTTCTCCTGTGGAAACAAAAACAAAACATCTTCCCCAACATAACACATATTCTGGTTTCCATTCTGAGGTCAGGACATCTTTAAAGTATACAGGCTGATTTACTTTAGTAGTGTTTTTTTTTTTTTTAATTTTTCGAGACAGGGTTTCTCTGTGTAGCTTTGCGCCTTTCCTGGAACTCACTTGGTAGCCCAGGCTGGCCTCGAACTCACAGAGATCCGCCTGGCTCTGCCCCCCGAGTTCTGGGATTAAAGGCGTGCGCCACCACTGCCCAGCCTCAGTAGTGTTTTCTATTATCCAATGTCTCTCTTCAGCTGTCATTCCTTTCTCACTAGCACTTAGAAAATGTAAAGGTAAGATATCATTATGCAGTCTATCTCTGTTGGTCTTTATTACCCCTTTCTGTTTATTAAGCATATCTTTTAGAGTTCAATTAGATGTCTATATACCTGCTTGCCCTGTAGGATTGTGTGGTATACCTGTAATATACTTTATGTTGTAAAATGTAAAAAAAAAAAAAACTGTTTCATTTTACTAGAGACATATGCTAGAGAATTGTCAATCTTAACTTGTACAGGTATCCCTATGATGGCTATAACTTCTAACAAATATGTGATTACAGAATCAGCATTGTCACAACTCAAAGCAATTGCCCATTGAAATCTTGAATATGTATCTATAGTGTAGTGTACATACTTTAATTTTCTAAATTCAGCAAAATAAAACATCACCATTTGCCAAGTTTTATTACTTTGAATAACCTTTGGGTTACTTCCTACAGGTAGTGGAGTTTGGTTATACAAGGAACATGTAGGGCATTTCCTTATAATTTTCTTGGCTTGTTGCCAAGTGATGGAAAAATCTTTTTTCAAACCCTTGCTATTGATATGGTGGTTTTTAAAATGAAATTCTGAGATTTCTAGCATATTTCCTACCAAAAGTTTATCAATTCCATCATTACCTTGTGCTAGAGGGCCTGGTAGACCTGTAAGGGATCTAATATGTGTTATATATAAGGGATGATTTCTATTTCAGAATATTCCTTGTAACTGAATAAGTAACAAAGTCAATTTTGTATCATCTGGAATAAATTCAGAAGTTTCAATATGTAAAACAACTCTTTCTGCATACTGAGAGTCAATAACTCTATTGAGAGGTTCTGGAAAATCTAATAACACCATGAGAATAGCATATAATTCAGACTTTTGAACAGAATCATAAGGATTTTGAACCACTCTATTCAAATTTCTTTATTTATAATCTTCCTTTTCTGATTTGTTTGCAACACTATAGAATGTAGGGGCTCCAGAAATTGGTGTTCCCCATACAATGTGAGGAAATATCCATTTAGTTTTCTTTATAAACTGAGTTCTCTTGCTTTTTGGATATTGTTAATTTCTCCCAAACAATTACTGCAAGCTCTTTGTCAATGTTAATTTTCTGCTCACAAAGAGGAAATTTCCTCATTAGTGAAAGGTACTACAATTTCTGCTGGGTCTATTCCTGCTAATTGATGAAGTCTCAATTTCCTTTTCAGATTCAACTCAGAAATCTTTTCTACATAGGTCTTTAATTTTTTGCTCTGTTTGTGTGGTAAAAATATATATTCTAAGATATCATCTTCTCTCTGCATTAAAATTTCTGTAGGGGAATGTGTAGAAGGTAAAACAACCAGAATGCAATCAAGCTCCAGATCTAAACAATCCACATGTGCATCCTGTAATTTCTTTTCTACCAAACCAATTCTCTCTCAGCTTCAGTGTATAATTTTCTTGGACTATTTAAGTCCTTGTCACCTTGTAAGGTTTAATATAAATTACTCAGTTCTTGAGTTGTTAATTCAATTTTTGGAACTATCTAGTTAATGTCTCTCAGAAATCTTTTGAAAGTCATAAGAGTCTGCAATTAATCTCTCCTGATTTGTACCTCTTGCAGTTGAATTTTTTGTAAACCTATTTTATATCCTAGGCAATTAATAGAATCTCCTCTTTTCATATTTTTCAGAAGCAATTTGTAATCCCAAACCAGGCAAAATTTTCTTCACTTCTTCAAACATTTTCTCTAAAGTATCTACATTAGAATCAGCTAGTAAGATATTGTCCATACAATGGTAAATTATAGATTGAGGAACCTGTACATGAATCATTTCCAACTGCTGTCATATAAAATATTGCACAAGGAAGGTCTTTCTAACATTCCTTATAGGAGAATCTTCCATTGATGTCTCTTAACAGGCTGAGAATTACTATGAGTAGGCACCATGAAGGCAATTTTTTCTCTATCCTTTTCTTGTAAAGGTATAGTAAAGAAACAGTTTTTTAAATCAGTAACTATAATAGACCATCCTTTAGGTAATAAAGAACAGAGGGGAAATCCAGGCTGTAAAGAGCCCATTGACTGAATCACCGTATTAATAGCTCTTAGATTTGTTATGATTCTCCATTTTTCAGATCCCTTTTAAATAACAAATACAGGAGAATTACAAGGACTGGTTGATTCCTCAATATGTTAAGCATTTAGCTGCTCCTGTGCCAGCTGTTCTAAGGCCTATGATTTTTCTGATGTCAAAGGCCATTTTCCCACCCAGACAGGTTTGTTGGTCATTCATTTTAAAGGTAGGGTTATTGGTACCTTTGAAAGTTCAACAGCTGTTGTTGAGTTTTTATACAACCTGAATAATTGATGACTGTTCTTTATAATATCTTTTAATATTTTCCCCAGAAACATACATTAGTTTATGGTTTGTTTCTGAGATTGGAGGAATGTTAATCTGGGTATTCCACTACTGTAACAATCATGTCCCCATAAATTCACTGCTATATTATATTCACAAATGGCTTTAATTTTACCCTTTGTCCTTCTGGCCCTATAAATTTGACCCATCTCATGCTTTATTTTACCTGAGATAAAGTTCCAATCCTTAAAAGCTGAACCTCCAGAAGAGGCCAATTTGGATGCCAAGATTCTGGTGCTATTATTGTTACATCTGCCCCTATGTATACAAGACCTTCAATTACAATTTCATTTATTCATACCTTTAATTTTGAGTCTAGTCAGTCTGTTCTAGGGTCAACTATGGCCTCTGAGTGTAACCCTGCCTGTTTCACCCAGCCTTTTCTCTTAGCATTTACAGGATTTCTCACCTGGTCTATGTGCCAAGACTTTTTGCCTATCCTTTGCTCCCATCTTTTTTAATCTATCTTTTCCACCTATTCTTTTCTGCCAGCTATCTCTAAGCCCTGGAATTTTCACCAGGATCTTTCAGTTTCCCTTTTTGTCCAGGTTTTTATTTTTGCCTTTGCAACTGGCTTTTTTTTTTTGCCAGAATTTGTCACCAAGATTTTTCTCTTAGCTTTTTTTACCAGTAATTTTTTACCAAATTTTTCATGAAAATATATGATATTTTCATCCAGAACCCCCCCCCCCAAGGCTTTGTGTCTAAAAGCTTGACCTAACCTTTGCTCTTGGCTTTTGTAGTCCAATTTAAAGAAATGGTATTTAAGGACAATGGTACTTAAGGTATTCAGGTCAAATACTGTTCTTATCAAACCCAGTGGAAGAAATGAATGCTGTATTGTATACTTTATTTATTGCAATTTTTTTTATGTTATATGAATGGATGTTTTCAGTGTAAGTACATTAATGCAGCACATGCATGTAGTGACTACAGATGCTTGAAGAGCATATTAAATGCCCTGGAACTGAAGTTATAGATGGTTCTTATCTACTTTGTAGGGTCTGGGGACTGAACCAAGGTTCTTTTGCAGAATAGTCACTGCTGATAATGGTGGAGTCATTGGTGCATTCCTATACTGCATATTTAAAATGTAATTGAGGACATACATTTCAGCTCTTTACAATTTATGTAACAGAATGTAATTGTTAACATTCTCTTTTCTGGGGTGGGAGGAGGAGGGTGATTCAAGTCAAGCTTTCTCTGTGAATCTCTGGCTGCTCTGAACTTGCTCTATTGACCAGGCTGGCCTCAAAATTTGAGATCTTCTGCTCTTACTCCCGAGAGCAGGGATTAAAAGAGTGTACCCCCCAGCAGAATATAAATACTTAAAAATCACAGTCAACAAGTTTTGTTTAAAAATTACAGACACCCACCGCTTTGGGTAGATAAGCCACATTCTGGCTTATGAGATTTCTAGGAAACTGATGCTGGTTCTCCTTCTCTGGCTCCAGAGAAAGAAAGAAATGTCTCCAATTAAAATTAATTACTTTCCATTTTAACTCAAGTTATGTCATTCATTATAATTTCTGTTCCTTCTATCTTGATTCAGTTAACATTCTTTTCCTTTCTTTTTGAATCCAACTCACTTTCCATTTTGGGTTTAGTATGCAGGGAAATAGGTTTTGTTTTGACAGTTTCATACATATGAATCATATTACTTTGTTATATAGAGGGTCCGAGTTCCTTTAGAGTTTCACCACTCTTACAATTAATAAATTTTATACAAATAAGAAGGTTTATACTCTGGCACCAGGTCTGCATCTGAGATTCAGGATATTCAAGATGCAGCTCCTTCCATATTTCTCCTCAGCTTATAAAGGCAGAAACCACAATGTTGCAAAGGTACAGGTTTTAGGGATTGAATTATCCCACATTATGCAGTATCTGTCTTTTACAATAGACATTCTGTATATGCCTTGGCTATCCCCAGCAAACAAGCACTTTTTACAGATGAAAAATAAGTGATTAGTACCTAGAACTCATTGTCCTGCAAGAACAGAATAGATAGTAAGAATTACAGAAATAGGCAGTTCCTTAAGATTAGCTCAACTATTCCAGAGAGTTAGCTATTTTGCACAAGATTACTGACAGGAACAGTACAATAATATAGATTCTTACAAGCTGAAGTAACTTTCTTTTGGATTATTTTAAGTACAGCAGTCTTTAAATATTAAACATGTCATTCACTATCATAGTCCTTCACAACTTTGAAGGCAGCATTTTCATCCAGCGTTTTCTGCTGTCCGTCTCACCAGGCATTTGTGCCCAGATATTTCAACTATTATTTTCACTAAGATCATCATGCATTCCTGCCCACAATTTTTACTTAGCCTTTGCTTTCTGGCCTTTGTGCTGGGAATTAGAGAAATAGTAGTAAAAGAAAAATCTCAGATCAAATGCCTTTTTTATCCAACCTAGGAGAAGAAATGAATGCCATACTGTATATTGTACTTGTTTGAATGTATCTATTTTATGTTATATGTTAGGATAGTTGCATGCAAGCATGTCAAAGCAGCACATATATGCAGTATCCACAAATACCTGCAGAGGACATTAAATGCCCTGGAGCTAGAGGTACAGACAGATTTTTTTCCACAGTACAGAGTCTGGCAGACCCAGGATCCTCTGGTAGAGCAGCCAGTGCTCTTACATGCTGAACAATGGTTGCATCCCCTATACTGCATATTTAAAGAATGGTTGAGAATATAAGTTTCAGCTCTTTAAAATTTGTTCCACACAAGATCCTTGTAAACATGTTTTTGTTTGTTTTTTAGCTATGGCTTTCACTGTGAAGCCCTACCTCTCCTAGAACTTGCTCTGTATACCAGGCTGGCTTCAAACTCATAGATGTGCCTACTCTGCCTCCTGTGTTTTAGAATTAAAGGCATGTCTTACTACCATTGGGCAAAATGTAAACAACATTTTAAAAAATCATACACAATAGATTCTTTTGAGGGATATTTGTGTACACTGTCTGAAGATGCAGCACTGTGTCTGGTTTAATAAAATCCTAGGCAAGAGAGGTTATGTGGGGCTTCTGAGCAGATAGAAGAACTCTGGGCATGTGGAAGATGCCTTCAAGACAATGAAGAAGTCAGACATACAGTATGGAGGAGAAGTTATAAGCCATGAGGCAGAATGTAGATTAATATAAATGGGTTAATTAAGCCTTAAGACCTAGTTAGGAACAAACCTAAACTAAAGTCAAGCTTTTATAATTGATAAGAAGTATCTATGTCTTTATTTGGAGGCTGGTGGTCCAAAGAAAGTTCAACAAGAAAGACAAGTCTGATACATTTGGCATCCAACTTTTGGCATGCATATTCAAGCATAGAGCAGCTGGCATGCTACCTGGAAGGGTACTAGATACAAATGTCTGCTGCAGTGCAGGCACAATATCTTCCAAGACTTGGAGCAGTTAGGGATGCTTGGGAGGATTATGCATGGCTACTGCAGCTTGTAGACCCAAAGTGGGTACAGCCAGCTGCCAGCACCATGTGCTAAGCAGAACTGTGTTGAAGGTAGCCTGACTGTTTAAGGTTTGGTTCACATGGTCAGAGAAAGTTGCAGGCACTTAGCCAGGTGTAGACCAAGAAAACCTCTAAACAGGTATAGTATGCTGAAAATGTGCTTAAATACTGAAGAAAGAAGAGAATATTGGTAAAGATAGTCATAGAAAAAACAGTTTAAAAATAGTAAGTTAAGTCTTTAAAGAAAGAACAAAGTAATATAAAAAGAATAAGCTAGGTAAAGATGAGAAGTATTACAACAACAGGAGTCTGGATCATATATGCTAATGAACAAAAAATGGTGGCTGGTGAGAGACATTGGATTGTAGAAAAACTGCTAAATTAAAGCAGCCTTGTAGTGGTTTAAAAGAAAATGGCCCCCAAATGGACTGGCACTAATAGGAGACGTGGCCTTGTGGGAAGAAATGTGTCATTGTGAGGGTGGGCTGTGAGGTCTATTTTGCTCAGGCTTCCTACAGTCTCTCAGTTGACTTCCTGTTGCCTGCAAGATGTAGCACTCTCAGCTCCAGTACCATATCTTCCTGTACACTGCCATGCTCCATGTCACGATGATAATGGGCTGAACTTCTGCAACTGTAAGCAAGCCACCCCAATTAAATGTTTTCTTTATAAGAGTTGCCATGGTCATGGTGTCTCTTCATAGTAATAGAAACCCTAACTAAGACAGAAGTTGGTACCAGGAACTAGGGTATTGCTGTGATAGGCCTGACCATGTGTTTGTTTGGAGGAATTTGGACTTTGGTACTTTGGGTTGTAAAAAACAGAATGCATTAAGCACTGCTTAATGAGCCATACTAGTAGGAGCGTTGAAGACAGAGTTACTAAGAATTATTTGAATTGTTGGTGGCTCACTAAAGATGTTTCAGAGGAGAAAATTTTAGTATATTTCTTAGAGATCATTCTTGTGTTATTTTGGTGAAGAAAGTGGCTACCTTTTGCCCTGTCTTAAGACTCTGCCTGAGGCTAAAGTGAAGAACTTTGGATTAATTCTATTGGTAGAAGAAATATCAAAATAGCCTAGTGTAGACTCTGTTGGGTGGATATTAGTGGGAACTCTAATAAAGATTTATAATGAAAAGGAGCAGGGTAAATTATGAAAAGTAATTTTTGAAGAGAAAAAAGAGCACCAGAAAATAGATTAGAGTTAAATTCTGTATTCAAGGAGATAAGTGGATTAAGAAATGGAATAAAGGGAGTAGTGACCTCAGAGCAGGATCTTACCCATCTAACTTTCCAACAAGTGAAAAGAAACTAAAGAAAAAGTTAGAGCTGGGTGTGGTGGGATACACCTTTAATTCTAGCACTGGGAAGTCAGAAGCTGGTGGATCTCTGAGTTTGAGGCCAGTGTGGTCTACAGAGAAAGTTCAAGGACAGTCAAACTTAGGCAGTGAAGGAAAACAGAAAGCTAGTGAAGATGTAATTAGACAAGGGGGCTGCATTCCAGCCACAGCAAGCAGCAGAACTTTGCAGCTTTGCTCACATGGCTCTGGATTAGGAGTTAAGAATAGAAGAAAGTAGTAATAAAGCTGCTGAGGCCATGTAAGAATTTTCCCAGGGGCCTGCCCTGAGAAGATTCTTCCTAGAGTCCTGGGGAAGATGCTATGGCTGGAGATGGGGTAATCTGAGGGAATAGAATCTAAGCACACCAGGTTCTTTCATCTGTTTACTTTATTTCTCTAAGACAAACTCCTCTACACAGCTTCAGTTCCATTCTGACACTCAGTTCCGCTCTGTTCCTTTTTTTTTTCTGTACTCTCATAGATCTAAATAAGCTCTTACTTTTTCAATCTCATCTTCATCTTCAGCTTCTCCATCCATGCTCATTTCTTCTCTTCCTACTCTCCTGACCTGACCCAATCATTACCCTCTACAAAAGCTCTGTCTTGTCCTTTTTTTCCATGGCCATGCAACTCTTCTCAGACAAGGAATTCTGCTCCAGTCTTTACTGCATCTGGTTATGCAAAAATTCTTTTTTTTCCTGAGTCAATAGCTCTGGCATGCCAGTAGGCCTGAAGGAAAAAGATGATCTGAGCTTCATTTGCACAAGAAACAAAGCTATGTATCTACAGTCAGCCTGTCTCCTAGATTCTGTATGGGTGTTACCTAGTTCAGATCAGTAGTAAGTCTGAGAAGCTTATACTGTTTGCTGTTAAGGCCTGGTAGTATATTAGCACACAAGAAATTCACAGCTGATATATTAAAAACTGAATAACACCAAGTATTCCCTGATATATGGCTTCCCTCTAGAAAGATTCCTTCACCTTTCTAGGTATAGCTTTATTATATACAGCTGAATCTCTATAATATATTCTTATGGCTTGCAGCCCTAGGCATGGATGAGGGATTTCCCTGAATGGAGGCCTAGAGAGGCCATTGTGTGAAGCTGTGAAGTTGAAGCCTGAATTTCCTTGGAGACCCCAAGATGTTAAAGATGCCAGAGTCATGGGATACCTGCTGATGAAAGCTGCTAATAGGGAGTGAAACAAACCCAAGAGAAAGAAGTATGTTGCAGTCAACAGACATGACTGGAGTTGGAAAGCTGAAGAGTATTTTGACATCAGACATGTAGTTGCAGAGTTTGGAGTTTGCCGAGCTGGTTTTAATCTTACTTTGGTCCAGTGTTTCCTCACTATGTTTCTTTCCTTACATTTTGGGATGGTAATGTATTTCTTGTGCCATTATATGTTGGAAGTATGTGATCTGCTTTTGATTTGATTTTTACAAGTGATTACAGCTAAGAGATTGCCATGCACCTCAGAAGAGACTTTGACTTTGAAATGACTTTGAGACTGTTATAGATTATGGGGTCTTTGAAGTTGGACTGAATGCATTTTTCCATTATGATATGGCTATCAGTCTTTGTGAGCCAGGGAGTGGAATGTGGTAATTTGAAAGAAAATGGCCCCTAAAGGGAGTGGCACTATTAAGAAATATGGCCTTATTGGAGGAAGTGTGTCACCATTGGGGCAGGCTTTGTGGTCTCTTTTGCTCAAGCTGTTGGTTAAGCGTCAGTGCTCGTGGCTAGCTGCTGCCTGTGGCAGCCATGCCAACTACTGTATGCTGTGGTGGCAAAAGAATCACGAGCTATGGTTACCTTTCTAGAGCTTTATTGGGAGAGAGAGAGAGAGAGAGAGAGAGAGAGAGAGAGAGAGAGAGAGAGAGAGCACAGAGAGGGCACATCCACTTTTTAGGTGACATAATTAAGGACATAATCCTTACATCTCAGACTTTTGCTTATTATAAAAAAAGCAGGTAGATGGGAATAGGGGCATCATTTCTCTCAAAAGCTGCGTCCAGCTGACTATTGGACATCGTTTGGCTCTTGGAGGAATGGGGAAGGGGAGTCTTTCAAGGTAGACAGGCATTGTGGGATACTGTCTGTCATCCATTAGTTCTGGAGACATGTATCCCTCCTGGCTGTGGCTGGGAACCTTTTGTCTGACAAGATGCTGGTAACATAGAAAAAAACTTAGAGAAAGAAGAATCATTATTATTTTATGTTGACATTTATCTGAGGTAGATCCTAAAGCATCTGTTTCCTTTACTAGTTTGACATCCAGGAGACAGGTGATCAATGTTAAAAACATCTCATAGTAATAGATGTTTACATTAAAGTCTTTTTGTAGCACCCAGACACTTTTGGGTGTGGGAGTGTAAATACCTTTTAGCTGTTACAGTTTCTTACTTGATGATCTCTGGACTCTGGTTTTGTGGAGGTCCTGTATCATTAGCTGAACAGTGAGTTAGAACAGGGAACTGGGAAGATAAAAACTTGTGGTGCATGAGAACTTACTTTTTTGAATTAGGAACAAGGCAAAGATCAGGGCCTTGTCTGTGTGCATGTGATAAACACAGGTAGTAGATCTGGAGTGAGACAATGAGCTCTTATCTTAGCTGAAATTTTTTTATTAAGTAACTCTGAAAGTGCAATTTAATCTGGTGAGGTAGGTAAGGCTGTCCTCTGTACTTGACGATAGAGAAAGGAGAGGTGACATCCCAAAACTCTCAGGACCAAGTCAGTGGCTCTGGTGTCCAGAAGGAAAGAAACAGATCGCTTCTCTGCTGTGTTCTGGGTTCCCTGTCATGTCAGTAGCCAAGCCTAGATCTGCTGGAGGTCATAGCTTGATGTACCCATGCATCTTGGCACCTGGGGGCAGTCAGCTGACTGGTTGTCTTTATAGGCAGCACTTTTAACAAGGCTGTTGATGGCTGGGCAGGGCCCTTGCTAGCCTGTGGCCTTTTTCCTCACTTAAAACAGGGATCCAACAGCTTTTGGGAATCAGTGAGTGCCAGCACTTGGCAATTTTGTTTTCGGGCTTTTGTCTCTTCCTTGGCATACCTTAAATGCCACAGATGACTCTTTTGCCTGTGGGGTCAGGAGCCTTGCTCTCCAGATGCTTAAGTTTTAGTTGGGGAGGTCTGGGGAACAAGAGATGGATTTTATTTTGTGTCCTGAATTTTTTTCCTGATGATTGTTGGCTTAAGGACAGCTTTTGGAAGATCCCCCAGGAGGCAGACTATAAACCAATCTTTTTGGAAGACTTGTCTGAGGCTATAAGCTGATTTTTGGCTTTGAGCCATCCTCACTACTGTAAACTTATTTGTGTGGATCTTGGCGACGACCAGACCTGTCTGTGTCTCTCAAGGCAGTTTGAGAATGAGTGGGTGGAGTTCAGGTGAGTTAGGGTGAGAGTCATAGAAGCCTCCCAAGCCCACACATTTGAGCCTGCCCACTGCTTGTGGAAGTCAGACAGAAAAGGTTGCATGTGGCAGAGGCAGAAATGGGGAGGGAGAAGAGTTCAGAGCTTTAACAGACATCTTGGGGATAAAGTAACTCTTTTATTTGCCCATTCCCTGGCAGAAGTTTTTGCGAAGATGTTATGTGGCCCGATTTACCGGTACTTGCCCCTTTGTCCCATGGCTTTTGTCCATTTGCTGGCAGAAGTTCCCACAAAGCTGTTATGTGGCCAGATTTATCAGTATCTGCCAATGTAAGTGGTAAATGTATCCGCCCCTTTGTCCCATGGCTGTAGCCAAGAGAAAAATAAAAAATTAAAATAACAAACCAGGATCAGACTCCAATCTCAAACATCCCCAAGGAGTGAAAAGAGATCTATGAATCAGCTCAAGTTAGCCATCCTCTTCGTCAAGGGATGGTAAGGGCTGCAGCTGTGTTGCAGTTGGTCCACAGTGGACACAATACAGCATTTACCCCCTCATCAGGAGTGAAAATGTGCCTGCCATTGCCAGCACAGCCCGAGGACAACCCCCAGGTGTGCGTTGCAAAGAATATAGTTCAGACTACAGCCATGAAAATGGCAGACTCATTCACTGTGGTGAAGAATCATGGTGGTAGCAATAGTGGTAGCTGTGTGTGGTTCCAGTAGAGGTGAGGAATGCACGCACTCGTGGTCTCGTGGTCTCGCTGGATGGGGGAGGAGGGGGCAAACAGCAGTGTCCTTGGTGGTCTACTGAGTCACAGCACCAGATGTTGGTTAAGTGGCAGCACTTGTGGCTGGCTGCTGCCCATGGCAGCCATGCCAACTACTGGATGCTGGAGTGGTGGAAGAATCATGAGCCATGGTTACCTTACTAGAGCTTTTTTGGGGGAGAGAGAGAGAGAGAGAGAGAGAGAGGTGATATGGAAAGAGAGGGCACAGGGAGGGCATGCCCCCTTTTTAGCTGGGATGCCATTGCAAGCTGGTGACATAATTAAGGACATAATCCTTACACAAGCTTCTCTCAGTATGACTGTCAGTTGACTTCTTGTTGCCTGCAAGATGCAGCATTCTCAACTCCAGCACCACATCTGTCTGTACACCACCATGCTCCCCATCATGATAATGGACTGAACCTCTGAAACTATAAGTGAACCACACCAATTAAATGTTTTCTTTGTAAGAGTTGCTATGGTTATAGTGTCTTCCTAAGATAAGCCTAAGTACTTTAAGGATGTCTTAAGTTTAGAATGGAAATCAGAAAATGTGTTGCATTGGGGGAGCGATTATGCCTGTGTTTCCACAGGAAACATACAGCTATGAATTCCTTCAAAATTAATAAAGATGATATTTGATCAGGAGAGACCACTGAAAATCTTGGCTACAAATATGAAGGAAGAAACCAGGAAAAACTACAAGACAGATAGTAGATGGGCTGATCCCTCTACATGAGAACAGCTCTGAGACTGGATGAGACATTATAAATCTTGTTGGCTACAGAGTCCTACATGTCATCCTTTCATTTGGCATTGATGGAGATTTTTATTACTGTTTGGTTATGCAGTCCAAATGGCCTTATAATATTGACAGTTGTCTTTTACCTGCTCAAATATAGAACAGAGAATCATCTTTTAGCTGATCATCTTTTATGCATACCATAATTCTATATTTATGTTAATGCAGATATGTACATAACCTCTAAATATTTGCGTGTTTTCAGAAAAGTGGATCATACTACAAAGAAGAAAAGTAGCCCAGGTGATCCAGCCTCTCAGAATCCCTCTGTTACAATTTCTTCAAATACCTATATCCAGAACAACTTTGAAGCTGCTAATTGAGATTGTCCAGCCTCACAGACTACTCCATCCAGGACTTCAGATAAGTGCAGCACTTTCCCCTTACACAGATACTGGACAATAAATTATACAGCTAAGTCTCCCAGAAATTGACCATTATCCCAATTTCCTCAGAGTCTGCTAAAGATGTTATGACTGCCAGACAACAGTAATTTTAAGAACATGACACCACATTCCTGAAAAGTGAGGTGGGTGATTTTCTACTGTAGAATATTACTTTAAGATATGTTGCATTTGTTTATGCTGTGAAACATTTGCTTTAATGATGTAAAGATGTATGTCATTCTTTTATGTTGCATTTGTTTAACTCTGTGAAGCTGGGTACCTTGTTGAATGGTCAACAGTAAGGTAGGAGAAAGGACAGGCAGGGCTGGTAGCCAGAGAGAATAAAAAGAGAAGGATAAATCTGGGAAGAGAGCAGAAAATATCAAAGAATGAGAAAAGGAGGAGCAAGAGAACAAGGAGAGGAGGATACTAGGGACCAGTCACCCAGCCACATAGCCAGCCATGAAGTAAGAGTGAAAGTAAGACACACAGAAGTAAAAAAGGAAAAAGGCCAGAGGCAAAAGGTAGAGGGGATAATTTAAGTTAAGAAAAGCTGGTCAGAAATAAGCCAAGCAAAGACTGGGCATTCAGAAGAAAGAATAAGCTCCCGTGCATGATTTATTTGGTCCCCAAAGAAGCAAAGAGCCAAAAGAGTAAAAAAAAAAACAACTACAATTTTCAGTCATTTGGTGGGTGATGGATGTTTGTCATTGTTTGGGGGGTTGATTTCAAGTTCTTGCTGGTCATGGTCAGGAATAAATCTAAACTAAGGAGGTTAGATTTTGGGATCTCTTTCTGAAAAGGAAAAAGTGGAGTCATAGGAATGATAAGGCAAAAGTGTAGATTATTGAATTTACTAAAAAGCAACTTTCAGTCTCAAATATTTTTAAATTGGTATTGATTTTTGTATATTGATACAGATTTAACATTATTTTGTCTGTATATATACTTTTAAGGTGTTGTGCCTATGCAGATCATTTAAAATTGAAATGTAGGCCAGGCAGTGGTGGTGCACTCCTTTAATCCCAGCACTCGGGAAGCAGAGGCAGGTGGATCTCTGTGAGTTTGAGACCAGCCTGAACTACAGAGTGAGTTCCAGGAAAGACACAAAGCTACACAGAGAAACCCTGTCTTAAAAAAACAAAAAAAGAGAATTGAAATGTAAAGTTCTAGTCCTTAAAAGCTATTATTATAAACTATTAAGGATAAATAAGAAATGCAGGTTAGTATTTCATCATCTGCAACACTTAAATTTGTAGCCATGTTTTATGTTTTCAGGGTCAAAGAGAGATATATTTTAGGTAGATAGGTGGTCTTCAAAAACTTAAAGACCTACAGAATGTGGCATTTAAGATGTTTTAATAATATAAAACTTTTCATAACACTATGTTAGATCTTCTCCAGAAGTTAGACAGATAATAATTGAACCTCTGGATTCTGAAAATGCTAAAGCACAATCCAAAAGGGTAATTAAGCCATCAAAGGCAAGATCAGCACCCTTGGAGGAATGGAACAAAGACACAATTAATATTGCATCTCATGACCATGATGATTCTTGGATAGGAGAGGTGATTTCCAGGGGTTTGAAGAAAAATAATAATGTCAGATGCTTTAATTGTGGTAAAAAGTTCATCTAAAAAGGAATTGTAAACAGGGCATTCTTAGAAACAAAGTTTTATCAAGGAACAATGACAACAGAACACCCATCCTTTCTGGATTATGAAGGTGTGGTAAAGGCAAACATTGGACTAGTGAATTTAGTTCAACAAGGGACAGACAAGGTAATCCTTTACCTTTGCTGTCTGGAAACTCCCTGAGGGGCCTCTCACAGGCTCCCATGGCAAATTCAGTTGAGTCCTTTCCTGCTATTGTAGAAGAAATCCCTTCCCAGAGCATTTAAATAACCAAATGTCTATTTTAAAAAATGTACTGCTTGTGGTGATAGGACAGCTATAGCAGAGAAAACAAAATATTCAGGAGAGACTATAAATAAAAATTGATAAAGATTATATCTGGAAACTCCCCAAAAGTTAGAGTTGGGGAAGGGTTTTGTTTTTGTCTTTCAGGAGAATGAAGGCTAAGGAATCTGAAGAACACTGAAAATCTGAAGAACACTGACAAATGAGACAGCTGAAGAAAAAGGACAAATCATCCAGAAAAAAGTGTCCCAAGAAAAAGAGTGAATTGGCCTATTAGTATATCATATATCTAACATTATAAAATTTCATAAGTTTTCCTAAATGTTTCTTTCTGCTGTTCTCTACAGAAACATAATGTAAATGGTCTTTATGTAGTCCCAGTTCAATTAAAAATTAAAGGTGGCTGTGGAGTTGGAGCGTGGCTCTCTCCTTCTCAAAACCCAAGCATGCCTGTTAAAAGGAAAACCCAAAATCTCTGTATCATATCAGAAGAGCCATCTGATATGGGACAGAAGGAAACCAAAATTAAGGGACTAGTCTATTTCCACTAATCTCATAGTTTTTTGGTTCTATTTTGACTCTTTAAGACTTTTCTTAAGGTATGAATTTTATATCAAAATTTATAAGATTAATATACATATGTATATATTTTAAATTTTTCATGATATTAATGGTCATATAGAGTACTAACTAATTTTATAAAAAAGGCTTCATCTAGCTTCCTGTACGTGATTTTTGGTTTGAGTCTCTATCAGTTTTCTGCAGGGAACTATGACCATGCCTAACAATGACTTTGAAGTTTCCAAAAAGATATGGGGCCCCATAATGACAATTCCATCAGGATGATGATAATACCACTAAGCTGACAAGCACCACCCAAAGATCAGCTTTGGACAATTTTGAGATGGGTAGCTAAGATGATCCAGCCTTACAGACCACTCAAGCAAGGACTTGAGGCAAGCCTTGTATTTTTGCATTATGTAGAGACAGAACAACAAATGATAGAGCTAACTCTCCCAAAATGTGACAATTAACCCCAAAATTTTCTCTTCAGGATATCCTAAAGATGCCATCAACCCCAGACAGCAGAAAGTAATTTTAAGAACACTACGCCCACATTCCTAAGAGGTGGTTTTTGGTCTATCAATGGGTTATGGATAATTGTCATTTTTTAGGATGGCTGGTTATGCATTGTTATTGTTTATGGTCAGGAAAAAGGCTAAACAAAGGGGATTAGATTTAAGGTTCTTGTTTGAAAAAGAAGAGGATATAGATATAATAAGAAAAAATGGAGATTATTGAATCTACTCTGCAAAAAAGAGAGGATATAGAAATGTTAAGATAAAAAAGTAGATTATTGAATCTACTTTTTTTTTTTTTTTTTTTTTTTGGTTTTTCGAGACAGGGTTTCTCTGTGTAGCTTTGCGACTCTCCTGGAACTCACTTGGTAGCCCAGGCTGGCCTTGAACTCACAGAGATCCGCCTGGCTCTGCCTCCCGAGTGCTGGGATTAAAGGCATGCGCCACCACCGCCCGGCTTGAATCTACTTTTAAAAGGCAATTACTAGTTATAAATATTTCACATTGGATTGCATTTTTGTATATTATATACAAATTATGTACATATATTTCTAATCTTGTTCAAGGTATTGTACTTTTACAGTTCACTTAACAATGTAATGCAATTTGCTGGTCCTTGAAAGTTATGATTACCAACTAATTAGAACATAAAGAAATGAAAGTTAGTAGTTAGTCATTGCAATCAAACTTGTAGTCATATTACATATGTTTTTAAGGTCAAGCAGAAATATATTCTAGCTAGACAGGAAGTCTTCAAACACTTCAGAGATCTGCAGAATATGGCATTTAAGATTATTTCTATTTTTATTTTTTAAATTACACTCATGATATCCATTAATTACACTCATGATATTAATCACATTTGTGGTATTCATAGATTACATTTGCAGTATTCATTCAATTTTGTATATATTTTAATTTTAAATGCCAAATGTCATTTATTGAAGGAGGGAGGAGGTCTTAAATACAGGCTTACAGCACAATGGGAGAACCCCGGAGGGCAGAAGTTCGCTACTAATGTTTTACAATCTTGCATCTAAGCTGTTAATGCCCATTCAGGATACACAGACAAAGAACTTCCCTTAAGCATTCAGGAGGGTGGAACCTGGCAGGGAATTAGCATAGGGAGGATATCAAGGTCAAGATCCACAAGCAAGGCAACAGTTACCCAAAACAGGGGCCAGGGACTTACAGGTCCCCCTTTTATTAAATAATGAGCTTCTGACTTGGGTTTCGTGGGATGTCAGCAGGTCACCTTACCCATCATGCAGATGCCTGCCCAGGCCCCTCAGGTGCTCTGGCTTAGGTTGGTGAGTGCCCCCCAGGCATTACCCGTCTCTGAATACTCATTATCATACAGGCACAATCGCGTGTGAGTTGCAGAGTTAACTGCTGCCAAAGATCTCAAAGTGGCACTGGGCTTGCAATCTGTGTGTTCGACACAGAAAAGACCAACAGAGGTCCTATCTCACGCATAGTCAATAGGCTAAAGGCAACTGAACCATTCCCTTCCTTAACGAGCCATACTGTATGTTGGAGTCCTTGTAAGATAGTATCTCAAAAGCAACTGGAACTTAAGTTTATAAATTTATAATTTTCAAATCCAATCAAGATGTATATAACTACTGAATTAAATTTATCATGCCCAATAGAATGGAAGATTAACTAACTGTGGTAGCTACTTTTGTTGCCAGGGTCTCCACTGTGCTAGCTGTAGTAAGCAATTATGAAATGGTAATCCCAGAAACAGTAGCAGCAGTGGCCGTCACTGCTATAACAGCAACAGTGGCAGCAGCAATGTTAAATTCTCTTCTGGAGCATGTGAACATCCACTGGCATGGATACAACTCCAGTAACACGAACAGCCAAGGCCCATTTTTCTTGATCCCAGCACGACTTTAGCTGGCAGCTCTTCTGGAGAATCCAATCTCATGGCTACAGCTCCTAGGCTCACATTAATGCTTGCCAAAGCTGGTGATATTGGGCTCTCAATCTCCATTGGCATCAGAAGGGTAGATTTTTTCATGAAGACCCATTAGGTCTCTGTCATGTTGGGCTTCAGCAGCAGCCACAGGACGCATTCAGTGCTCAGGAATCCAAAGAGGAACCTCATTGTCCTGAGGAAAGACATAAACAGAACCCCGGGGCCACACCAACACTAGATCGGGTCCCCTCCACGTGCTAGTAGAAAGATCCTTCCATCACTCCAGAGGGTGATTTGCAACAGGAGCCCTCCAGTGCTTATCTGCATCGGATACTCCAGCAGAATCCACTGATAAAAAATTTAAAATACATAAAACAAGAGAAAGAATAGAATGTGGAGAGGAATGGTGAGTCCCTAGTTCTCCCTTTTTTTACTTTAGTAAAATGTTTATTTGTTTGTTTGTTTGTTTAATATTTCAAATTTTTCTTTTATTTTCTGTGGGGTGTTTACCCAACCACCCCCACAGTTTCCCAGAGTTTTCTTGAGTGCGAGCAGCAGGAAATATTAGATAGAAGGATTTATTGCGGAGAATATCGCGGAGATAAACAGATAGAAAATAAAGGATAGCCTCGAGAGGGCCTGGAACCTATTCCAACGGGCCCCGACTGTCTCTGCCCCAGGGTTTTTATAGAGATTACAAGGGGTAGAGCAAAAGACCTTCTCCCCCAGCACAGCCAAGTGCAGACCATCCCAGACACCTGCACTTAGGCCCGTGGTCTAATCATCCTCTATGCGGACCTGCTGGGTAAAGCCACGAGGAACCCGAGAACGGGCTCCCACAGGTCCCCCTTTCTTAATATATAAAAAATGTAACTATTAATGGCTTACAGCAATCTCCATAGCTGTTACACCTCCCAGTATGGGAGTAGAGGATGATAAGGATGGCATTTCTCTTTTGAATTAGGTCCAAGGTGACTACAGCAGTCTTAGCTGCCTCAAGCCCTTTCTAAGCCAAAAACTCTTAAGGCGACTACAAACTTAAAGAATCCCTTAGCTTCATCATTACCATTAACAGGTTAACATAAATATTGCTATACATAGTCACAATTTCCTCAATCTTATAACTCAAAGCAAACTCTTAACAGAACCATTTGAATTAGCATATATGGTGCTGTATATAGTTAACAATTTTCTCCGTCTTACAACTTTAACTCAATCATTTGAATTTTCTTGCTAACAGAACATAGGAAAACTTCTGATGTATTCATAAACTTAAATATTTCCTTAACTCCGCAAAACCAGGGTGCATTAATATCAATAGGGTAAATATAATTTCTGCAAACATAATTCAATCTCATAACTCCTCCTTTTCTTTATAATTTTTAAACAAAATCCCAAACCTAGTTAGAGGAACCCAAACTCATACAATTCCTACAAACCCATATTGAAAAGCAATCTTCTCAATCTAACCATTAGCACTTTGAAAACTTAGCAAAACATCCAAAAGCAGTTTCTTAATAAAACTCTTTACACTTTAAAAGTAGTCTCTTAATATACCCCATTTGCATTTCTTACTAACAAAAACATGACATTAATCCACTCAAACTACTTTTGAAATTAGACTAAGGAATATTAACTCTCCCCCTTTTCTTTATAATTTAAGCAAAATCTCAAGCCTAGTTAGAAAACCCAAACTTTTCCATTTAAACAGTTCCATTTATAACACAAAATCAGTTCTGTAAGTAATTTCATTTTTACATAAACAGTTCCACAAAACAATTCATGAATCACCAATTAATAAAGCATATATGCATACACAAAACTGCATCTTGATTCTAGGTAGAAATAATAAATTTCTTCATTTAAACAGTTCCTTTTTTAACCCAATTCCAGCAAACAGTTCCTAGGTCATTACTATAAGTAAACTCAAAATTGTCCCATATCAATGAAATCTCTATTGTTCATTTCATTTCTTAAGTCTTAAAATTCAAACGATAAATTCTGGTACTAGTCTTCCAAATATGAGAAATCCATAAGCAAAATCTTTTTGTAGTTTTATCTCATTTTAAGTTCAAAAAGTTCAAACAAGAAACATTCTAGTATCCGGCTTTCACTTCCAAATATGAAGAGATGTTTTTCAACTAAAACTTTTTGCAGTTAACAATTTTTGTTCAAACAAGCATCTCTGAACTTTTATTCTCAAGCCAGAGACCTTTTTAGGTACAGTAGTATTCTAAACCGCACCGTTTTTGATGTTAGCTCAGGTTTTTCTGTGTTGCGTTGATTTTCCATGGATCTCAGCTGCGAATGCCTTGTGCTGGTTCTGGCGTCCACCATTCTTAGCTTCTGGAGCTTTTGAAAACCGCTCAGACTGCCTGCTTTGCAGTCTGCTAGGACACTAACTTCTAGATCTCAAGTTTTTTCATCATATACATTAAGCATAGACTCACACTTAACATTTACACTTTTTCACAAACTCACATATAACATTTTTTGTCTTGCAAAGCATTTAGACTCACATTCAACATTTTACAAACTCACATATAACGTATTAACATCTTATTTATACTCCTTAAGGAAACTATAGAACTACTTTAGCAAATATATTTATTACTTATTCATTCCATCTTATTCTTATTTAAACTTACATTTACAACTAGCGTCTTTACTCCTTACAAGCTTATTACTACATGTCTTAAGACTACTTAGATATTTCTTGCAAGCTTATATTCTTAAAGGAACTCTATAGATCTATTTTACAAACTTATATAGGGCTACCATTAGCATATATTTAACTTAGCAAATACCTAAAGATTTCTTAACACAGATCTAACAAGAGAATTTTTATAAACTCACATATCTTATTTTCATCTTTTTCTATTCCTTACTCTTAATTATTATCACTATATTAGAAAGATTCTCTTAACTAGACAGGAAGTACGTACATCATTTCTAAAGTTTGGAATTTATAGTCAGCTTTGTTATAAAGCACTGGAATTTAGTGAGTGTTATAGAATTGTGATAGTTGTTGCTAGGGGACTGTAGCATCTTCGGGACGAAGCCACACTCCAAAGTTGCCAGTTCTCTCAACCGTTCCGGAACCGGCAGAGATGCACTGTCAATGGTAGACGGTTTTTAACTAGAGGCTGTCCCTTCACCCAAATTCATAGTAGTTCCCCTAAGTGCTTCAATTTAGACAAACGTTTCTATTACAGCAGTACATTTGGTTTGTTCTACTGAAAAACTTCACTTCATGCTGAGTGAAATTACCGTATTCAGCTGCTGTAAAGCTCTTCACCAAATACTGCATAGCTATTAGGTGATATAAAGTATTTTTCTGAAGGAGCTGGTAAAGCCAAAAGCAGCACAGCTCCAAACTCTTATTTAGTATTTACACTTCATTAGCTTTAACTCCTGATGTTATTAGCAGCTGTGATATTTAGTATTGATTTCTTATAAGGAACTTTCAGGTGAAGCAACTCTTTTGTAAGACAGCTAGATTTTCTGAAGTTTGTTTCCCATCTATAAAGTAGTCATTTCTTTTTGAATGCCTGTTTCTTATCCCCTTAATTAGATTTGCAAAGGAATCACTCATTGCAGGCTGTTTGTTCAAGAGGTAAAGAATTTTTTTCAACATAAGTTTTTTCATATCTAAGACAACGTTCAGTGTATAAACTGCTTTCCCTTGTTTTAAGGATTTTAAAGTGGCTTATTTGCCACTTTATAGGTAGCTTTTTGTCATCCAACTACCGTAAAAATTTTACACAGCTATTAGGGTAAGTAAGGCATTTTACCAAAGGAGCCCAAAACCGCGAAGCACCTAGCTCCTATCCTTTCAATTTTTCATTGGAACTGACACTTAAACTCTTAGATGATTTTCCTTATTCTTTTAAAAGCTGTATTTTAAGTTTACCATGAACGTATTTTCGAGCTGACAAAAGTGTTTCAGGGCAATGTCGCCATCTTTAGCGGAAAAACTACCTTTCCCAGAATGCATTTCTCTTATATCAGTCCATAATAATATCGGTCCCATATCAGTCCCTTATATCATTTTCCTTATTTCTCATCAGTCATTTCCCATAGTTCTTTTCGGGTCTGAGAGTCAACTGGTTCTCTTTTACCAGACTTGCTTACAAATTCTTGCCCGGGAGGTTTGAACAAAGTTTTTTGCTTTTGCAACGGGAGATTTGAACAAGCATTTTACGTTTTCAGCTTTGGCATGTTGGGAGATTTCTATTCTCTCCTCAACTGGCTTTAACAGGTGTTTCTCCTTCATCAGACACTGGCCCCAAATCAGAATCGCACTTGCCTCGTTAGCCGGCATTGAGGCTGGCATTTCTGATAGCAACTCTCCTCGGGGCTTGTGTTTGTTTTAGCCAGTCAGTGAAAAACATTTACAACAGCTTTTCCATAGCTCTTTCAGAGACATTTTCTCCCACTGATCTCATTTTGCTTGTTCCTTCCCCACCAGATGCAGAGCTTCAGGTATCTGTCTGCGGCTCTGTACCTCTGCTAGCTGCTTTTGGGGGTAGGGGCTTTTTTCCTCCCCGAATCTGCCTCAAATTTTAGCAGCTTTTTCAGGTCACATTTTCTGGGGAGGATTATGTCCCATCTCTTTCTTCAGAGTCTTTCTCCCAGACAGTTCCCAGTTTGGTCTCAGTTTATTCCCTCTACCCCAGAAACAGTTTCTGACACTACAGTGGTGGCTTTCCCTGCTACTGAAGGTAGGGGCTTTTTGTCCATTTGTTTTCTGGGTCTGTGTGGTTTGCATACAGACTGAAAATCTAACAGGGGAGGTTTTTGCCATTTCTAAACTCCCATTAGGACAGGTGTTTTTCTTCATCAGGCCTTCACCTGGCCAAGTCCCCCAGTGGGTTGCATTTGCTTGTCTGGGTGCTCAAGGACAGAGCTTAGGCCAGAGGCAATCACCCCTCAGGGCTATACTCCCCCTCATCTCACAGAGTCAGTTGAAACAAAGCTTTTCTCAAAGAGGTGCTTTTTCTGACAGAAAAGAAAACTTTACTCCTGGATAGTTCTGTTCTGCCCTGGATGGGCTCTTTCCCCAGACAGTGTTCTGACTCAGCAGCACAACTGCTTCAGACACAGTTCAGCTTTACTGTTTTCCCAGAAAGGTCCTTACTCTGATAGGAAAGCTTTTTCTCAGATTTCTTTTTGCAGCTGTGGACCTATCAACCGGGACTTGTAGGAAAGTGGACAACTGTGCTGTTCCCACCGGCTTTAGTTTTGTTTGTTCATTAGCAGTTTTCCCCTGGGTCCTGCACCTTCCTGCCTCAGCTCTGTGCTCCAGGAAGTTTACAACTGCAGGAACCCTAGTATCCCCGAAATGCACCCCAACTCAGAGACGCTGGCCAGTCGCCTCTGGGTTTTTGGTCAGAAGCGAGGATAGAATGCTAACAGTTTGCACTGCTTCAGGGGATCTTTGCATTAGGACGATTAGGAGCCCCCTTTCATTCCGAAATGCTCACTCAGAAACAAAACCATTAATGCCTCAGCTTGGCTGTAACTGAAAAGCTTGGCTTTTTTGCTTTTCTCAGGTAAAGTTTCCTGCCCTTTTGGGCTCTCTGTAGCTCTTCACCCACATTCTCCCAAGCGTTTCCCTCAGGGTACTCTGACCCAGTGTCTTTTACTTGCTTGAAGAGACAGCTAGAAGAGAGGTTTTTAGGAACTTGTCCCTGCCTCCTGCATTGTAGGGAGGATTTTTAAAGCTTGAAAGAACTTAGGTTTTGCTGTCTTAAGAGGTTTGTTGTTTTCCCTTAGAGCTAATCACAGGTGGTCGCCATACTAATATCTTCAGGTGATTCTAATTTTTGTCCTTCTGAGAAAGTTAAAGGCTTTAGTTTTTAAGTTTGAGAGCTTTTAGTTTGAGAAAGATTAAGGCTTTTTTAGAGAGATTTTCCCCCCAAATTTTCCAAGAAAAGCTTTATAGTTTGAGAAAGATTTTTTCCCCAGGAGAAAGACCAACTTTTACCAAAACTTCCCAACTTTAAACTCTGACTTATTACACCCCCATTATTGCCTCAGGGAGAAAACACTTTCTCCTGCTGCTTAGACTTAGCATTTCAGCTGTCCCCAGGTCAAAAGCTTCCATAGGAAGCTTTTTCTTCCCCATAAGCTCAGAGAAGAGCTTTTTTACTACCGGTAAAGCCCAAAGAAAGATTTTTCCCCCCACTTTGCATTCATAGCCCCCAAAGTTAGAAAACTGAAGAGTTTTTCTGTCTAGTTGCCTTACTTATTTTTTCCTACACAATCTTACACTCATAAGTTTTTCCTACACTATTTTACTACCCTATGCCTTATACTTATTTTTCACTTATAGAAATTGAGAAAGGGATAGAAGATAGAAAATTTTGACAGAAGAGATTTTCGCTGCAGCATCGGACATCCTTCCAGTCTGCTTTCCTTTTCTCTCGAGGATAAAACCCCTGCCTCTCAATAATATATATAAAAAATATATATTTTTAATAACACCGGCATGCCTTATCCACTGGCAGGGCTGACTCAGCACTTTCACCAAAACTCTGTAATAAAACTATTATTTTCCTTTATCTTTAGTCCCTATTACTTTGTCTTTAGTCCCTGTTCATTTGTCTTTAGTCCCCCTTTTTTTAGTCCCCCCTTTTTTTCTTTAGTCCTTTTTTTTCTTTTTTCTTTAGTCCCTTTTTTTTTTCTTTTTTCTTTAGTCCCTGTTCGGGCGCCATTCTGTGGGGTGTTTACCCAACCACCCCCACAGTTTCCCAGAGTTTTCTTGAGTGCGAGCAGCAGGAAATATTAGATAGAAGGATTTATTGCGGAGAATATCGCGAAGATAAACAGATAGAAAATAAAGGATAGCCTCGAGAGGGCCTGGAACCTATTCCAACGGGCCCCAACTGTCTCTGCCCCAGGGTTTTTATAGAGATGCCAAGGGGTAGAGCAAAAGACCTTCTCCCCCAGCACAGCCAAGTGCAGACCATCCCAGACACCTGCACTTAGGCCCGTGGTCTAATCATCCTCTATGTGGACCTGCTGGGTAAAGCCACGAGGAACCCGAGAACAGGCTCCCACAATTTTCTTTATTTTTTATTGTTTAAAATTAATTAATTAATTAATTTATTTTTCTATTATCAGCTTGGTACAGTATGTATTCTTATCTTAATAGTGAGATGTTTTATTGAGGCTTGCTCAGTAATTGATTAAAACCGAAATTTATTATAAGCCACAGTCATCCTAGGGACCTCCATGCTATATATATAGCCTCCATGGTTCTGTGGGTTGTAGTCTGATTGATCTTTATTTTATATCTAGAATCCACTTATGAGTGAGTACATACCATGTTTGTCTTTCTGGGTTTGGATTACCTCACTCAGGATGATTGTTTCTAGTTCCATCCATTTGCCTGAAAATTTCATGCTTTCAATGTTTTTTTCTGCTGAGTAGTACTCCATTGTGTATATGTACCACATTTTCTTCATCCATTCTTCAGTTGACGGGCATCTAGGTTGTTTCCAGGTTCTGGCTATTACAAATAGTGCTGCTATGAACATAGTTGAGCATGTATCTTTATGGTATGAAACAGCATTCCTTGGGTATATGCCCAAGAGTGGTATGGCTGGGTCTTGAGGTAGTTTGATTCCTAATTTTCTGAGAAACCACCATACTGATTTCCCTAGTGGTTGTACAAGCTTGCATTCCCACCAACAGTGGAGGAGTGTTCCCTTTGCTCCACATCCTCTCCAACATTGACTGTCATTGGTGTTTTTGATTGTAGCCATTCTGACAGGTATAAGGTGGTATCTCAGAGTCATTTGGATTTGCATTTCCCTGATGATTAAGGATGTTGAGCATTTCTTTAAATGTCTTTCAGCCATTTGTGATTCTTGTTTTGTGAATTCTCTGTTTAGCTTGTTAGCCCATTTATAATTGGATTGTTTAGTATTTTGATGTCTAGTTTCTTGAGTTCTTTATATACCATGGAGATCAATCCTCTGTAAGATGTGGGATTGGTGAAGATCTTTTCCCATTCTGTTGGCTGTCTTTTTGTCTTATTGACCATGTCTTTCACCCCGCAAAAGCTTCTCAATTTCGAGAGGTCCCATTTATTAATTGTTGTGCTCAGGGTCTGTGTTGTTGGTGTATTTAGGAAATGGTTTCCAGTTCCAATGCATTCAAGAGTACTTCCCACTTTCTTTTCTATTAAGTTTAGTGTAACTGGATTTATGTTGAGGTCCTTGATCCACTTGGACTTGAGTTTTGTGCATGGTGACAGATATGGATCTATTTGTAATCTTTTACATATTGACATCCAGTTATGTCAGCACCATTTGTTGAAGATACTTTTCTTTTTCCATTGTATAGTTTTGGCTTCTTTGTCAAAAACCAGGTGTTCATATGTGCATGGATTAATGTCAGAATCTTCAATTCAATTCCACTGGACTGTATGTCGGTTTTTATACCAGTACCAAGCTGTTTTTATTACTATAGCTCTATAGTAGAGTTTGAGGTCAGGGATGGTGATGCCTCTAAAGGTTGCTTTATCGTATAGGATTCTTTTAGCTATCCTGGGTCTTTTGTTTTTCCATATGAAGTTGAGTACTTTTCTTTCCAAGTCTGTGAAGAATTGTGTTGGGATTTTGAATGGGATTGCATTGAATCTGTAGATTGCTTTTGGTAAGATTGACATTTTTACTATGTTAATCCTACCTATCCATGAGCATGGGAGATCCTTCCATTTTCTGATATCTTCTTCAATTTCTTTCTTTAGAGATTTAAAGTTCTTATCAAAAAGGTCCTTCACTTGTTTAGTTAGTGTTATCCCAAGGTATTTTATATTATTTGTGGCTATTATAAAGGGTGATGTTTCTCTGACTTCTTTCTCAGCCCTTTTATCATTTGTGTATAGGAGGGCTACTGATTTTTTTGAGTTGATCTTGTATCCTGCCACTTTACTGATGGAGTTTATCAGCTGTAGGAGTTCCCTGGTAGAGTTTTTTTGGGTTACTTATGTATACTATCATATCATCTGCAAATAGTGAAAGTTTGACTTCTTCCTTTCCAGTATGTATCCCTTTGATCTCCTTTTGTTGTCTTATTGCTCTAGCTAGAACTTCTAGTACTATATTGAATAAATATGGGGAGAGTGGACAGCCTTGTCTTGTTCCTGAATTTAGTGGTATTGCTTTGAGTTTTCTCCATTTAATTTGATGTTTGCTGTTGGCTTGCTATAAATTGCCTTTATTATGTTTAGGAATGTTCCTTTAATTCCTGATCTTTCTAAGACCTTTATCATGAAGGGGTGTTGGATTTTGTCAAAGGCTTTTTCATCATCTAATGAGATGATCATGTGGTTTTTTCTTTCAGTTTGTTTATATGGTGTATTACATTAACAGATTTTCATATGTTGAACCATCCTTGCATCCCTGGGATGAATCCTACTTGGTCGTGATGGATAATTTTTTTGATGTATTCTTGGATTCGGTTTGCCAGTATTTTGTTGAGTATTTTTGCATCAATGTTCATGAGAGAGATTGGCCTGTAGTTCTCTTTCTTTGTTGCATCTTTGTGTGGTTTGGGTATCAGGTTAATTAAAGAGTTTGGTGTGTTCCTTCTGTTTCTATTGTGTGGAACAATTTGAAGAGTATTGGTATTAGTTCTTCTTTGAAAGTCTGATAGAATTCTGTTCTGAAACCATCTGGTCCTGGGCTTTTTTTGGTTGGGAGACTTTTAATGATTGTTTCTATTTCTTTAGGGGTTAATGGTCTATTTAGATGGTTTATCTGGTCTTGATTTAATTTTGGTATGTGGTATTTGTCCAGAAAATTGTCCTTTTCTTCCTGATTTTCTATTTTTG
Organism: Peromyscus californicus insignis; assembly: GCF_007827085.1. Classification (NCBI taxonomy): domain Eukaryota; kingdom Metazoa; phylum Chordata; class Mammalia; order Rodentia; family Cricetidae; genus Peromyscus; species Peromyscus californicus. The sequence goes on along the minus strand of NW_026294447.1, from coordinate 458,514 downwards.
TGGAGTACAGGTTTTTGAAGTATGATCTGATGATTCTCTGGATTTCCTCATTGTCTGTTGTTATGTCTTCCTTTTCATTTCTGATTTTATTAATTTGGGTGCTCTCTCTTTGCCTTTTGGTTAATTTGGCTAGGGGTTTGTTTATCTTGTTGATTTTTTCAAAGAACCAACTCTTTGTTTCATTGATTTTTTGTATTGTTCTCTTGTTTTCTATTGTTGATTTCAGCCCTCAATTTGATTATTTCCTGGCGTCTATTTCTCCTGGGTGAGTTTGTTTCTTTTTGTTCTAGAGCTTTCAGTTGTGCTGTTAATTCATTGGTATGGGATTGCTCCATCATCTTTATGTGTGCATTTAGAGCTATGAATTTTCCTCTTAGCACTGCTTTCATAGTGTCCCATAAGTTTGGGTATGTTGTACTTTCATTTTCATTGAATTCTAGGAAATCTTTAATTTCTTCCTTTATTTCTTCCTTGACCCATTGGTGATTCAATTGGGCATTATTCAGTTTCCATGAGATTATAGGCTTTCTGTAATTTTTGTTGTTGTTGAAATCTAATTTTAAGGCATGGTGGTCTGATAAGATACAGGAGGTTATTCCAATTTTTTTGTATCTGTTGAGATTTGTTCTGTGGCCAAGCATGTGGTCAATTTTTGAGAAGGTTCCATGGGGTGCTGAGAAGAAGGTATATTCTTTTGTGTTAGGATGGAATGTTCTGTAGATATCTATTAAGTCCATTTGAGTCATAACATCTGTTAGGTCCTTTGTTTCTTTGTTAAGTAGATCTGTCTTTTGGTGAGAGTGGTGTGTTGAAATCTCCCACTACTAATGTATGGGGTTTGATGTGCATTTTAAGCTTTAGTAGTGTTTCTTTTATGAATGTGGGTGCATTTGTATTTGGGGCATAAATGTTTAAAATCGAGACTTCATCTTGGTGGATTTTTCCTGTGATAAATATGTAATGTCCATCCTGATCTCTTTTGATTGATTTTAGTTTGAAGCCTATTTTATTAGATATTAGGATAGCTACCCCAGCTTGTTTCTAAGGTCCATTTTCTTGGAAAGCCTTTTCCCAGCCCTTTACTCTGAGGTAATGTCTGTCTTTGAAGTTAAGGTGTGTTTCTTGTATGCAGCAGATGGATGGGTCCTGTTTTCTTATTCATTCTGTTAGCCTGTGTCTTTTTATAGGTGAGTTGAGACCATTGATATTGGTGGATATTAATGACCAGTGATTGTTAATTCCTGTTATTTTTTGTGGTTGTGTTGTCCTTCTTTGGTGTATGTTGGTGTGGGATTATCTATTGCCTGAGTTTTCATGGATGTGTTTAGCTTCTTTGGGTTAGATTTTTTCTTCTAGTGCTTTCTGTAGGGCTGGGTTTGTGGACAGGTATTGATCAAATCTGGTTTTATCTTGGAATATTTTGTTTACTCCGCCTATGGTGGTTGAGAGTTTTGCTGGGTATAATAGTCTGGGTTGGCATCCCTGGTCTCTTAGTGTCTGCATAAGATTTGTCCAGGACCTTCTAGCTTTCATAGTCTCTATTGAGAAGTCTGGTGTTATTCTGATGTGTTTGCCTTTACTTGGTCTTTTTCCTTTGTGGCTCTTAATATTTTTTTCTTTTTTCTGTGTGTTTAGTGTTTTGTTTATTATGTGGCAAGGGGACTTTTTTTTTGGATTCAGCCTCTTTGGTGTTCTGCAAGCTTCTTGTATCTTCATAGGTATTTCATTCTTTAGGTTAGGAAAGTTTTCTTCTATGATTTTGTTTTATATATTTTCTGTGGTTTTGAGTTGGTATTCTTCTCCTTCTTCTATCCCTATTATTCTTAGGTTTGGTCTTTTCATGGTGTCCCAAATTTCTTGGACGTTTTGTGTTATGACTTTTTTGTCTTTAGTGTTTTCTTTGACTGATGAATCTATTTTCTCTATTGTGTCTTCAGTGTCAGAGATTCTCTGTTCCATCTCTTGCATTCTGTTGATTATGCTTGCTTCTGTTGTTCCTGTTTGTTTAGTCAGGATTTCTATTTCCAGCATTCCCTCAGCATGTGTTTTCTTTATTTTCTTAAATTCATTTTTCAGATCTTGGAATGTTTCTTTCATCTGTTTAATTGTTTTTTCTTGGCTTTCTTTGATTTCTTCCAATTTTTTGTTTGATTTTTCTTCCATTTCTTTAAGGGAATTTTTTTATTTCCTTTTTAATAGAGTTTTTCATTTCCTCTTTAAGGGAATTTTTCATTTCCTCTTTAAGGGAATTTTTTATTTCCTCTTTAAGGGAATTTTTATTTCTTCTTTAAGTGCCTCTATCATCTTCTTAAAGTCATTTTTAGAATTGATTTCTCCTGTTTCTTCTGTCTTGGTATGTTCAGGTCTTGCAGGTGTAGAATCACTAGGTTCTGATGTTGCCATATAGGTCTTTATGTTGTTGCCTGTATTTTTGCACTGGCATCTACTCATCTCTTCCTCTGCTAAGTGCAGGTGGTGTCTGTGTCTAAAAGTGCCTCTCTTGTTCTAATTTTTAGTCTTGGCTCACTAGGAGTTCTTGGTTAAATTGGTGCTGTTGGGCTGTTTCTTTGGGAGCAGCTGATCTCAGTCGGTGAAGTATATACTTATGATTCTGGTGGTCTGGTTCAGTGGTTGGGCGGTGCCTTCTTCTGTGTTTTCAGGTCACATTTTGCTCATTTGTCAACTCCTCAGCTGATCTTGTTTCCTCAGACTTCAAACTGTAGGCATCTGAATCCTCTCCCAGATGGATTTCAGCTGAGCAGGGTAGTCTCACCAACACGTCTAAGATGTTGGGTTTCGCAGAATCAGCAGCTGGGCCCTGGGTTGGCCTCAGACAGAGTGTTCAGATCAATTTTGGTTCCCACAGAGATAGCTTCTTCCCCGGGTGTTGGGATTAAAGGCGTCCCTGTTCCAAGCTCTTGATTAAGAGCTTGTTTTCACTAACTCTTCAGTGGGTAATAGCTCAGTTTGTGGTCTTTATTGCAACTGTGCTTTGGCTGCCACCCACCTGGCTCATGCTGCCGGGCTTACCTGCCTCTGCCGGCCACCACTGGGCCTACTTGCCTCTGCCAGCCACCATCGGGCCTACCTGCCTCTGCTGGCCACTGCTGGGCCTACCTGCCTCTGCCGCAAGATATTTTAATAACAGATTTTTTTCTCTGTTTTTTATGACTATGAGACATTTGCTCCTGGCAGCACCAATCTACTTCAGAGAAGATGATGGGCATTGAAGAAACTCCTTGTGGAGTTTATTTTCATTGTGACAAAATTTTGCCACTGGGGAAGAAAACACCCTTTCTTCAACTTCTGACAGTATGCTGTCCAAAATCACAAGCAGGACACTAAAGAAAGAACTGCCAACCCTTGCCAAGATTGGCAAGCTCTTTAGAAAGTCCTGCTTCACAGATGAGTCTGTCAGATATGCTAAGAATGTAGGCTGAAGATGGATGCCCCAACATTGGAGAGAAACCTTGGGTGACTGTCCAGGCAGTCAATAGTTTCTGTCATTTCTCACATTTTTTGAAGTTGCTTGTTTGCAATTCCTGTTTAACTAAGTAATATTACTTTCTTCTTGAGTCTCTGAGGGAATTGAAGATTAGTTATAGTTGTATTATAGCTTTCCTCGTTAACAAATTCAGAAAAGAAACTCACTAAAGAGGTGTAAAGTGTATAAGTTTCAAAGACATCAAAAGACAGTTTTCAGTTGGTAATGCAAGTTAGGTTAGAAAGTGAATTAGGTACACTTTGGACTCACCAAAATAGGATAAATAATGGAATATTTTCACTGAATTTGTCAAATGCCAATAGACTAGACATTGTTGGTGTATTCCTTGCCTGTATATATTGTAGATAGTCATTGTTCTTATTGTATCTAGCTTTTCTTATATTAATTTTTTATTTTAGACAATCAAAGGGTTAATGTGGTGATATTTTATTTGTGCTCTAACAAGTAAAGCATGCCTGGGGATCAGAGGAAAAAGCCAGCCATTATAGTAAATATAAAGGTCAGACAGTGGTAGCACATGCCTTTAATCCTAACACTCGGGAGGCAGAGATTCATTTGGATCTCTGTAAGTTCAAAGCCACACTGGGAACAGAGCCAAGCATGGTGGCACATGCCTTTAATCCCAGCACTAGTTAACCAAAGAGGTCTGGAGGTCTGTACAGACAGACAGGAAGTGATAGAGCTGGGCAGAAAGAGTAAGTGATGTAGCCTGGCAGAGAGAGGAAATAAAATGGCAGGGCACAGAAAGGTATATAGGTGTGAGTATACAGGAAGTAGCTCTCTCTTTGCCTGAGGATTTCCTTTTGGGTAGAACTTATGGTTGGCTTGTTCTATCCCTCTTATCTTTCAGCTTTCATCCCAATATCTTGCTCTGGGTTTTTGTCAAAAAGACCTTTTAAGATTCATGTTATACTGTAGCAATATCACAGACAGTGTTATTTAGATATCACATACCATAGAAACTAAAGAGACAGTGTCAGACACCACATGCCTTTATAACTTCAGAGAAAGTATTATTTGGATACCACACATGCCACAGCAACTACAAAGACAGTGTCAGTTAGAAACCATGAAAGGATAGAAACTTCAGAGTCAGTGTCATTTAGACACCACACATCTTATCAACTTCAGAGACAGTGTCACTTAGACACCACACAACCATATCAACTTTAGAGTCATTGTCATTTAGACACAACACATTGCATAGAACTTCAATATAGCAAATTCAAGGACAGTGTCAGATAACACATACCATAGCAACTTCAGAGAAAGTCATTGAGACACCACACACTTTAGCAACTTCAGAGACTGTATTAGTTTGACACCACACACACACAGCAACTTCAGAGACAGTGTCAGTTATACACCACACACCATAGCAAATTCAGACAGTGTCAGACTCCACACACATGATAGAAACTCCAGAGACAGTGTCAGACACCACAAACCATTGAAACATCAGAGAGAATGTCAGTTAGACACCACACACACCACAATAACTTCAAAGACAGTGTTATTTATACACCACAAACATCATAGAAACTCCAGTGACAGTGTCAGACAGCACACACATCATAGATACTTTAAGAACAGTGTCAGTAAGACACCACACACATCATAGAAACTTCTGGTTAATTTGTTATTATAATGTTAATTTGACATGAGACACCAGAGCAACTTGAAAGATAGTGTCAGGAGGAACAACACAGTATAGGAACTACAGACAGTGTCATATAGACACAACACACCATAGCAACTTCATAGGCATTTTCAGTTAGACACCACACACATCATAACAACTTCAGAGACAGTGTCAGTTGACAATATGCACTCCATATACACTTCAGTGAAAGTATCACTTTGACACCACACACCATAGAACTACAGAGACAGTGTCATTAAAACACCACACATCATAGCAACTTGAAGACAGTGTCAGTGAGACATCATACATACCATAGCTTCTTCAGAGAAGGTGTCAGTTAGACACCACACACCCTAGAAGCTTCAAAGACAGTGTCAGTTAGATACCACATATACAAAACCACTTCAGAGACAGTGTCAGTTTGACATCACAGACCATAGAAACAGTGTCATTTAGATACTACACACCATAGCAACTTCAGAGACAGTTTCCGCTAGACACTACACACATACCATAGCAAATTCAGAGACAGTGACAGACACTACACAGACCATAGAAACTTCAGAGACAATATCAGTTAGACACCACACAACTTATCAACTTCAGAGACAGTTTAAATTAGACACCACACCCACCATAGCAACTTTAGAATCAGTATGAGTTAGACACCACACAGTATAGAAACTTCTGACACAATGTCATTTAGTCATGAATCACATCAGAGAACCTTCAGAGACAGTGTCAGTTGGACACCGAAGACACCATAGAAACTTCAGAGACAATGATAGACATCGAACCCATTGGAGAAACATTAGAGTCAATGTTAACTACACACCATACAGTATCACAACTTCAGAGATTGTATCAGTTAGAAAACACACACCATAGTAAATTCAGAGATAGTGTCATTTAGACACCACATATTCCATAGAAACTCCAGAGACAGTGTCAGTTAAATACCACCCACCATAGAAACTTTAGAGTCAGTGTCAATTATAAACCACACACAACATAGCAACTTCAAAGACAGTGTCAAATAGCACAAACTATAGCAACTTTAACAACAGTGTCAGTTATACATCACACACATAAAGAACTTCAGAGACAATGTCAATTGGACACTACATACTCCATAGTAACTTCTGAGACAGTGTCAGGCACACACACCATAGAAACTTCAGAGACATTGTCCATTAGATATCTTCGCAAATTCAGAGAGAGAGTGTCAGACACTACACACACCAAAGAAACTCCAGAGACAGTGAGAGTGTCAGTTGCACAATATACACACATAAGCAATTTCAGTAACAGTGTCCATTAGATACCACACACACCATAGAAATTTCAGAGACAGTGTCAATTAGATACCACACACACACCAAAGAAACTCCAGAGACAGAGTCAGTTAGGCACAACACACTATAGCAACTTCAGAGTCAGTGTTGATTAGACACCACACACTATAGAAACTTAAGAGACAGTGTCTGTTGCTCACCAAACACTCCATTGAACCTTCAGATAGTGTTTCAGATAGACATTACAAAAAAACAAAGAAACTTTACAAACACAATCAGTTAGACACCACACATCATAAAAATTTTAGAGTCAGTGTCACTTAGACACCACATACTATTACAACTTAAGAGACAGTGTCAGTGAGACATCACAGACATTGTAGAAACTTCAAAAACAGTGTCAGTTTGACACCACACACTATATGAACATTAGAGACAGTGTCATTTAGATAAAGCACACCATAGCAACTCAGAGACAGTTTCTATTAGACATACATACCCTAGCAAATTCAGAGACAGTGACAGACACCATAGAGACCATAGGAACTTCAGAGACAGTGTTGGTTAGACACCACACCCACCATTGGCACTTCAGGGACAGGATCAGTTAGACATCACATGCTATATCAACTTTAGAGTCAGTTTCAGTTAGACACCACACACTATAGAAACTTCAGAGACAGTGTTAAACAGAAAACCCAAGGTAGAAACAGTGTCAGTTAGATACCACACACCATAGCAACTTCATAGATGGTGTCAGAGACCTCACATACCTTAGCAACTTCAGACAATGTGTCAGTTAGAAAGCACATACAAAGTAGAAACTTCAGACACTACATAGCAACTGAAGAGACAGTGTCAGTTAGACACCGAACACTCCATAGAAACTTCTGAGACAAAGTCAATTAGACATGAGACACCAGAGTAACTTCAGGACAGTGTCAGAACCACACAGCATTGCACCCTCAAACACTGTGTCTATACACTACCCATCATAATACCTTCAAAAACAGTGTCAGTTAGACACCACACACTGTAGCAACTTCATAGGCAGTGTCAGTTGACTATATCCACTCCATAGATACTTCAGTGACAGAATCACTTTGACACCACACATCATAGAAACCATAAAGACAGCGTCAATTAAATACTAAAGTCCATAGTAGTTTCAAGACAGTGTCATTGAGACACCATACACATCATAGCTACTTTGGGGAGAGTGTCAATAAGACACCAGACACTATAGAAACTTCACAAACAGTGTCAAATACCACCTACATAATACCACTTCAGAGTCAGTTGCAGGTAGACATCATACACCTAAGAAACTTTAGAGACAGTGATAGTTAGACACAAAACATCATAGCAACTTCAGAGACAGTATCAATTAGACAACACAACCACTATAGAAACTTCAGAGACAATGTTTGTTAGACACTACATACACCATAATAAATTCATAGACAGTGTTGGTTAGACACCACATAGCATGGCAACTTCAGAATAAGTGTCAATTAGAAACCACATACAACAGAGCAACTTGTGAGACATTGTCTTTTATGCACCACAAACACCATAGCAACTCCAGTGAAAGTGTCAATTAGACAGCACACACACCTTAGAAACTTCCAAGACAGTGTCACATAGACACATAACACCATAGCAACTTCGAAGACAGTGTCAGGTAGATACCTCACGCACCATAACAACTTTAGATAATGTGTCAGTTAGAAGGCCCATACTCAATAGGAACTTCAGACACTGTGTCAGACACCACACAAAGCATAGCAACTTCAGACACAGTGTCATATAGACACCACACACCATAGCAACTTCAAAATCATTGTCAGACACAATGCACCATAGTAACTTTATAGGCAGTATCAATTAGAAACCACAAACACCATAGCAACAATAGATAAGGTGTCATCTAGACACTACATATAAAAAGGCAACATCAAACACTGTCAGTTATTCACCACACACACCATAGCAACTTCATAGATCTTGTCAGTTAGACATCACACAAACCATTGCAGCTTAGGATAAGGTGTCATTTAGACACCACTCACACAATCAAAACTTCAGACAAAGTGTTAGTTAGACACCACACACTCCATAGATTTTCAGGGACAGTGTCAGTTAGACACAATAAACTCCATAGAAACCTCAGAGACTTTATCCCTTACTCCCAACACACCATAGAAACTATAGGGACAATGTCAATTAGACACCACAAGCCATTGAAACTTCAGAGACTGTGCCAGTTAGATACCACACACAAAATACCACTTCAAAGACAGTGTCAGTTATACACCATACACAATAGAAACTTTAGAGACAGTGTCAGTTAGATATCACATATAATAGCAACTTCAGCAAAAGTGTCAGACACCACAAACACTATTACAACTTTAGAGACATGGTCAGATTGACAGCACACAACATAGTAACTTCAGAGAGTTTCATTTAGATTTCATATCAAGATAGAAACTTCAGAGACATGATCGTTTAGACTCCACACACCTTAGCAACTTCAGAGACAATGTCAATCAGATGCCACACCCACCATAGCAACCTCAGAGACAGTATCTGTTAGTCAACACTCACTATAGCAATGTCAGAGACCACATCAGTTAGACACCACAGATTCCACAGAAATTTCAGAGACAGTGTTAGTTAGACAGCAAACCCATGGGAAAAACATTAGAGACAGTGCCAGTTAGACACCACAACAATAGAGCAACTTCAGAGAGTGTGTCAGTCAGAAACCACACACAATAGTAAATTCAGAGATAATTTCAGTTAGACAGCACACACACCATACAAACTCCAAAGACAGAGTCAGTTAGACACCACATGCATTAGCAATTTCAGAGCACATCACATACACTTCAGCAATTTCAGTGACACTATCAGTTAGACATCACACATACCAAAGAAACTTCAGAGACAGTAACAGTTAGAAACTACATACCATAGCAACTTCAGAGACAATGTAAGTTAGATACCACACACACTATACAAATTTCAGAGACAGTGTCCTCTAGATATCATAACAAATTCAGAGAAAGTGTCAGACACAACACACCATAAAAACTGCAGAGACAGTGTCAGTTAGACACCACACATGAAAGTAACTTCAGAGACAGTGTCATATAGACATCACACACCAAAGGAAGTTCAGAGACAGTGTCAAACACCACATACCATATCATCTTCAGAGACAGTGTCATATAGACAGCATACACCATACCAACTACAAAGACCGTGTCAGTAGCCACCACACAAACCAGAGACAGACTTCAGAGACAGTGTCAACTAGACCCCACACACTCCACAGAAACTTCAGAGACTTTATCACTTACCACACACCATAGAAACTATGGAGACAATGTTAGTTAGACACCACAAACCATAGAAACTTCAGAGACTGTGTCAGGCACCACACACAAAATACCACTTCAGAGACAGTGTCAGTTATACACCATACACCATAGAAACTTTAGAGATAGTGTCATTTAGACATCACACACAATAGCAATGTCAGCTACTGTGTCAGACACCACACACACTATTAAAACCTTCTAGACAGTATCAGATTGACAGCCCACAACATAGCAACTTCAGAGACAGATTCACTTAGAACTCACAATAGGATAGCAACTTCAGAGACAGTGTTATTTAGACACCACACACCTTAGCAACTTCAGAGTCAGTGTCAATTAGAGACAACATGCTATAGAAACTTAAGAGACAGTGTCACTCACCAAACACCACTGAACCTTCAGTTTCAGTTAGACATCACTAAAAACATAGAAACTTCACAAACAGTATCAGTTAGACACCACACAGCATAGAAACTTCAGAGACAGTGTTCCTCAGATACCATAGCAAATTCAGAGACAGTGTCAGACAGTGCACACATCATAGAAACACCAGAGACAATGTCACTTAGATACCACACACCATAGCAACTTCAGAGATGGTGTCAGTTAGACATCACAGATACCATAGAAACTCAGAGACAGTGTCAGTTTGACACCACATACCATAACAGCATCAGAGACAATGTCCATTAGACACCACACACACCATAGCAAAATCTGAAACAGTGACAGACAACACACAGGCCATAGAAACATCAGAGGCAGTGTCAGTTAGACATCATACAACATCAGCTTCAGAGATAGTTTCAATTAGACACCATATGCACCAGAGAAACTTCAGGAACTGAGTTAGTTAGATACCACATGCTATATCAACTTTAGAGTCAGTGTCAGTTAGGCACCACAGGCTATAGAAATTTCAGAGACAGTGTCTTTTAGTCAACAAACACACAATAGAACCTTCAGAGACAGTGTCAGACACCATAGATACTTCCAGAGACAGTGTTAGTTGGAAAGCAAACCCAAGGTAGAAACATTAGAGACAATGTCAGTTAGATACCACCCACCCCACCATAGCAACTTCAGAGACAGTGTCAGTTAAATACTACACACAATAAAAACTTCACCCTGTGAGTTAGACACCACATATACCATAGAAACTACATAGACAGTGTCAGTTATGTCCACACAGTATAGAAACTTCAGAGCCAGAGCCAGTTAGAATCCACAAACACCAAAGGAACTTCAGAGACTGTCAATTAGACACTACATCCACCACAGCCACTTCAGAATCAGTGTCAATTAGACACCACACCCACAATAGCAACTTCAGAGACAGTGTTAGTTAGACACAACATACTATAGCAATGTCAGAGACAGTGTCAGTTATACACCACAGACTCCTTAGATTCTTCAGAGGCAATGTTGGTTAGACAGCAAACCCATGGAAGAAACAATAGAAACAGTGTCATTTAAACACCTCACACTATAGCAACTTCAGTGATTGTGTCATTTGGAAACCACACACCATAATAAATTCAGAGAGAGTATCAGTTAGACACTACACACTCCATAAAAATTCTAGAGACAGTGTGAGTAAGACACCATATACCATAGCAAATTCAGAGTCAGTTTCAATTATACACCACACACAGCATAACAAATTCAAAGACTGTCAGATAACACAAACTATAGAAACTTCAGAGACAGGGTCAAATAGACATCACACACATTATACAAATGTCAGAGACAGTGTCAGTTTGATACCACATACTCCATAGCAACTTCTGAGACAGTGTCAGTTATGCACCACACACCATAGAAACTTCAGAGACATTGTCTGTTAAAAACCTTAGTAAATTCAGGGATAGTGTCAGACACCATACATACCATCGAAACTCAAGAGAGTGTCAGTTAAGCACTGCAAACCATTGAAACTTCAGAGAGACTGTCAATTGCATACCACACACACATCAGCAACTTCAGTGACAGTGTCAGACACTGCATACACCAAAGAAACTTTAGAGAAAGTGTCAGCTGAACACCACACACCAGAGCAACTTCAGAGACAATGTCATATAAACACACCACATCATAGCAATTTCAAAGACTGTTTCAGGTAGACACCACACACCATAGCAACTTCATAAACAGTGTCAGTTAGACACTTCACACACCATAGCAACTTCAGATAAAATGTCAGTTAGAAAGAACATACAGAATAGAAAATTTAGACACAGTGTCAGACTCTACACACAACATAGCAACTACAGAGATAGTGTCAGTTATTCACCAAACACTCCAAAGAAATATTTCAGACAGTGTGAATTAGACATGAGACACCAAAGTAACTTCAGAGACAGTGTCAGTTAGAATCACACAGCATAGCAACTTCAGACATAGTATCATATTGACACCACACACCATAGCTAATTCAAAAACAGTGTCAGACATCAAACACCATAGCATTTTCAAGGCAGTGTCAGTTAGACAATACACTTAACATAGCATTACAACTTCAGATAAGGTGTCAGTTAGACACAACTAACACAGTACAAACTACAGACACAGTGTCACTTAGAGACCACATACCCTAGAATCTTCAGAGAGAATGTCAGTTAGATACCACATCCATCATAGAAATTTCAGAGACAGTGTCAGTTAGACATCAGTAAAACCATAGAAACTTCAGAGACATTGTTCATTAGACACCTTAGCAAATTCAGAGACAGTGTCTGACACCACACACACACCACAGAAACTCAAGAGACCAGTGTCAGTTATACAACACATACCATAGCAACTTCATATTCAGCATCAGCTTTAAACCAAATGAACCATAGAAACTCCAGAGACAGTGTCATTAGACAACACACACACCATACCTACTTCAGAGACAGCATGAGTTAGTCATCAAACACCATACAACCTTCAGAGATAGTGATAGTGGAGAGGGTGCCTGAACTGAACTGGTTTACCTGAGTGGTCAGATCAGTGAATACCATGTCATCACAGAGCTTTTCTCCAATGACTGACGGAAGCAGATGCAGAGATCCACAGCCAAACACCAGGCAGAGCTCCAGGAGTCCAGTCAAAGAGAGAGAAGAGGGATTCTATGAGCAAGTGCACCAAGATCATGATGGGGAAACCTGTAGAGATGAGCAAACCAAACTAGTGGGAACTCATGAAAGTTGGATCAATGGCTGTGGAGCCTTCATTGGACTGGGCTAGGCCCTCTGCATGGCGAGACAGTTGTGTAGCCTGATCTGCTTGGGGGGGAGGTCCCCTGGTGGTAGGATCAAAATCCATCCCTGGTGCATGACCAGGCTTTTTGGAGCCCACTACCTGTGATGGGATACCTCACGTAGCCTTGAGGCAGGGGGAGGGGCTTGGACTTGCCTCTACTGGATGTGCCTTGTCTTCTTGTGGGGAGGGATAGGGGATGGGTTAGGAAGGGGAGGCTGCATGGGCAGGAGGAGGGAAGAGGTGTATCTTTGGTGTGTAAAATGAATGGAAAAATTTTCTTAATAAAAAAAGAATATTCAACAGCTATAAAAAAGACACTATACTCTAATCAACGTAAGAGGAGACAGTGTAAGTTAGATACCACACACCATGGCATCTTCAGAGACAGTGTCAGTTACACATTACACACAATAACAACCTCAGAGACATTTTCAATTAGATACCACACACAGCATGGCAACTGCAGAGATAGTGTCACTTAGACATCATACACTATAGAATCTTTTGAAACTGTGTCATTTAAATACCACACACCATAGCAACTTCAAAGATTGTCCCTTAGACACCACAAAACCCTTCAGAGACTGTGGGAGCCCATTCTCAGGTTCCTCGTGGCTTTACCCAGCATGTCCGCATAGAGGATGATTAGGACCACGGGCCTGAGTGCAGGTGTCTGGGATGGTCTGCACTTGGCTGTGCTGGGGGAGGAGGTCTTTTGCTCCACCCCTTGGTGTCTCTATAAAAACCCTGGGGCAGAGACAGTCTGGGCCCGTTGGAAAATGTTCCAGGCCCTCTCGAGGCTATCCTTTATTTTCTATCTGTTTATCTCCGCGATATTCTCCGAAATAAATCCTTCTATCTAATATTTCCTGCTGCTCACACTCAAGAAAACTCTGGGGAACTGTGGGGGTGGTTGGGTAAACGCCCCACAGAATGGCGCCTGAACAGGGACTAAAGAAAAAAAGAAAAAAAAAGGGGACTAAAGAAAAAAAGGGACTAAAAAAAAGGGGGGACTAAGGACAAATGAACAGGGACTAAAGACAAAGTAATAGGGACTAAAGATAAAGGAAAATAATAGTTTTATTACAGAGCTTTTGGCGAAAGTGCTGAGTCAGCCCTGCCAGTGGAAAGGCATGCCGGTGTTATGGAAAATATATATATTTTTATATATATTGAGAGGCAGGGGTTTTATCCTCGAGAGAAAAGGAAAGCGGACTGGAAGGATGTCCGATGCTGCAGCGAAATTCTCTTCTGTCAAAATTTTCTATCTTCTATCCCTTTCTCAATTTCTCTCTGTGAAAAATAAGTATAAGGCATAGGGTAGTAAAATAGAGTAGGAAAAACTTAGAAGTGTAAGATTGTGTAGGAAAAAAATAAGTAAGGCAACTAGACAGAAAAACTCTTCAATTTTCTAACTTTGGGGGCTATGAATGCAAACTGGGGGAAAAATCTTTCTTTCGGCTTTTTGGGTAGTAAAAAAGCTCTTCTTTGAGCTTATGGGGAAGAAAAAGTTTCCTATGGAAGCTTTTGACCTGGGACAGCTGAAATGCTAAGTCCAAGCGGCAGGAGAAAGTGATTTCTCCCTGAGGCAAAAATGGGGGTGTAAGAAGCCAAAAAGTTTAAAGTTGGGAAGTTTTGGGAAAAGTTGGTCTTTCTCTCTTGGGAAAAAAATCTTTCTCTTAAATTAAAAGCTTTTCTTGGAAAATTTTTTGGGGAAAAATCTCTCTAAAAAGCCTTCATCTTTCTCAAAAGCTCTTAAACTTGAAAACTAAAGCCTTTCATTCTCTCAGAAGGACAAAAATTAGAATCACCTGAAGATATTAGTATGGTGACCACCTGTGATTAGCTCTAAGGGAAAACAACAAACCTCTTAAGATAGCAAAACCTCTCTAAGTTCTCTTTCAAGCTTTAAAAATCCTCCCTACAATGCAGGAGGCAGGGACAAGTTCCTAAAAACCTCTTCTAAGCTGTCTCTTCAAACTAGTAAAAGACAGTGGGTCAGAGTACCCTGAGGGAAACACTTGGGAGAGTGTGGTTAACGAGCTACAGAGAGCCCAAAAGGGCCAGAAACTTTATCTGAGAAAAGCAAAAAAGCCAAGCTTTTCAGTTACAGCCCAGCTGAGGCACCAAGGGTTTTGTTTGAGCGTTTCAGAATGAAAAAAAAAAAGATCCCCTGAAGCAATGCAAACTGTTAGCATTGTATCCTCACTTCTGACCAAAAAACCCAGAGGTGACTGGCCAGCGTCTCTGAGTGGGAGTGCATTTCAGGGATACTAGGGTTCCTGCAGTGGTAAACTTCCTGGAGCACAGAGCTGAGGCAGGAAGGTGCAGGACCCAGGGGAAGATTGCTAATGAACAACCAAAGCTAAAGCCGGTGGGAACGGCACAGTTATCCACTTTCCTACAAGTCCCAGGTTGATAGATCCACAGCTGTAAAAAGGAAATCTGAGAAAAAGCTTTCCTATCAGAGTAAGGACCTTTCTGGGAAAACAGTAAAGCTGAACTGTGTCTGAAGCAGTTGTGCTGCTGAGTCAGAATGCTGTCTGGGGAAAGAGCGCAGCCAGGGCAGAACAGAACTATCCAGGAGTAAAGCTTTCTTTTCTGTCAGAGAAAGCATCTCTTTGAGAAAAGCTTTGTTTCAACTAACTCCTGGTGAAATGAGGGAGTGTAGCCCTGACGGGTGATTGCCTCTGGCATAAGCTCTGTCCTTGAGCACCCAGACAAGCAAATGCAACCCACTGGGGGACTTGGCCAGGTGAAGGCCTGATGAAGAAAAACACCTGTCCTAATGGGAGTTTAGAAATGGCAAAAACCTCCCTTGCTAGATTTTCAGTCTGTACGCAAACCACACAGACCCCAAAAACAGAAACAGACAAAAAGCCCCTACCTTCAGTGGCAGGGAAAGTCATCACTGTAGTGTTGGAAACTGTTTCTGGGGTAGAGGGGATAAACTGAGACCAAACTGGGAACTGTCTGGGAGAAAGACTCTGAAGAAACAGAAGGGACATAATCCTCCCCAGAAATATATGACCTGAAAAAGCTGCTAGAATTTAAGGCAGATTTGGGGAGAGAAAAAAGCCCCTACCTCCAAAGGCAGCTAGCAGAGGTACAGAGCCACAGACAGATACCTGAAGCTCTGCATCTGGGGAAGGGAGGAACAAGCAAAATGAGAATAAAATCAGTGGGAGAAAATCTCTCTGAAGGAGCTATGGAAAAGCTGTTGTATGTGATCTTGTTTTTCACTGACTGGCTAAGACAAACACAAGCCCCGAGGAAAGTTGCTATCAGAAATTGCCCACCTCAATGCGCGCTAAGGAGGCAGGTGCAGTTCTGATCCGGGGCCAGTGTCAAATGAAGGAGAGACACCTGTTGAAGCCAGCTGAGGAGAGAATGGGACTCTCCCAACGTGCCAAAGCTGAAAATGTAAAATGCTCCTTCAAATCTCCCATTGCAAAAGCAAAAAACTTTGTTCAAACCTCCTGGGCAAGAATTTGTAAGCAAGTCTGGTAAAAGAGAACCAGTTGACTCTCAGACCCAAAAAAATATGGGAAATGACTGATATAAGGGAAATGATATAAAGAACTGATATAAGGGACTGATAATATTATGGACTGATATAAGGGAAATGCATTCTGGGAAAGGTAGTTTTTCCGCTAAAGATGGCGACATTGCCCTGAAACACTTTTGTCAGCTAGAAAATATGTTCATGGTAAACTTAAAATACAGCTTTTAAAAGAATAAGGAGGAAAATCATCTAAGAGTTTAAGTGTCAGTTCCAATGAAAAATTGAAAGGATACGGAACTAGGTGCTTCGCGGTTTGGGGCTCCATTGGTAAAGTGCCTTATTTACCCTAATAGCTGTGCAAAGTTTTTACAGTAGTTGGATGACAAAAAGCTACCTTTAAGAGCAACCAAGCCACTTTAAAATCCTCAAGAAAGCAAGAGAGCAGTTTATACACTGAACGTTGTCTAAGATATGAAGAAACTTATGTTGAAATTAAAAAAATTCTTTGCCTTTTGAACAAACTGCCTGCAATGAGTAATTCCTTTGCAACTCTAATAAGGATACAAGGAAACAGGCATTCAAAAAGAAATGACTGCTTTATAGACTTGAACAAACTTCAGAAAATCTAGCTGTCTTACAAAAGAGTTGCTTCACCTGAAAGTTCCTTATAAGAAATCAATGCTAAATATCACAGCTGCTAATACCATCAGGAGTTAAAGCTAATGAGGTGAAAATACTAAATCCTGAAAATACTTTTCTCAGAGTAAGCTAATGAAGGATATGTTTCATGAAAGAACATCTATGTTCTTAACTCTTTTGAATAGTAACCGTTTTGGTAAAAATATTGGAACTAACAACAATCCAGTCAAAATGTTTCAACAAATCCAAGACGCTATTCCACAAAAGAAAGCTGCCATGCTTTGTGGGCCATATTAGAGTTCACGCCAGTCTTCCTGGTCCTCTAGCTGAGGGTAATGCGAAATGGAAAGATCCCTGCTTGGGATTATGGAAGGGTCCCGATCCTGTGTTAATATGGGGTCAAGGACATGTTTGTGTTTTTTAACAAGAGGAGAATGAAGCTTGGTGGTTACCGGAGCGTTTTGTAAGGAGCGTGGAACTAAGGAAGGGTCAGCTCCAATGACGTTCCTACAAAGGAACCAGAATGAAAGTGGCTCGATCAGTGTTTCTGAGGTTTTGTCACTGGTTAATGCAAACAGTGAGGAAATAGAGTTCCGAGCTGTGCCACTTTTGGTTTTACTAGCTCCTTTAGAAAAATACTTTATATCACCTAATAGCTATGCAGTATTTGGCGAAGAGCTTTACAGTAGCTAAATACGGTAATTTCACCCTCAGCGTGAAGTGAAGTTTTTCGGTAGAACAAACCAAAAGTACTGCTGTAATAGAAACGTTTGTCTGAATTGAAGCACTTAGGAGACTATTATGAATTTGGGTGAAGGGACAGCCTCTAGTTAAAAACCGTCTACCACTGACAGTGCATCTCTGCCGGTTCCGGAACGGCTGAGAGAACTCAGCAACTTTGGAGTGTGGCTTCATCCTGGGAAGTCCCCTAGCAACAACTATCACAATTCTATGACAACAACACTCACTAAATTTCCAGTGCTTTATAACAAAGCTGACTATAAACTCTAAACTTTAGAAATGATGTACGTACTTCCTATCTAGTTAAGAGAATCTTTCTAATAGAGATAGTGATAATAATTAAGAGTAAGAAATAGAAAAAGATGAAAATAAGATATGTAAGTTTGTAAAAATTCTCTTGTTAGATCTGTGTTAAGAAATCTTTAGGTGCCGGGCGGTAGTGGCGCACGCCTTTAATCCCAGCACTCGGGAGGCAGAGCCAGGCGGATCTCTGTGAGTTCGAGGCCAGCCTGGGCTACAGAGCAAGTTCCAGGAAAGGCGCAAAGCTACATAGAGAAACCCTGTCTCGAAAAATCAAAAAAAAAAAAAAAAGAAATCTTTAGGTGTTTGCTAGGTTAAATATATGCTAATGGTAGCCCTATATAAGTTTGTAAAATAGATCTATAGAGTTCCTTTAAGAATATAAGCTTGCAAGAAGTATCTAAGGTAGTCTTAAGACGTAGTAATAAGCTTGTAAGAAGTAAAGATGCTAGTTGTAAATGTAAGTTTAAATAAGAAATAAGATGGAATGAATATAAATATATAAGTAATAAGAAATATATTTGCTAAAGTAGTTCTATAGTTTCCTTAAAGAGTATAAATAAGTAGATGATAATATGTTATATGTGAGTTTGTAAAAACATGTAAATGTTGAATGTGAGTCTAAATGCTTTCCAAAAAAAAGTTATATGTGAGTTTGTAAAAAAGTGTAAATGTTAAGTGTGCGTCTATTCTTAATGTATATGATGAAAGAACCTGAGACACCGAACTTAGTGTCCTAGCAGACTGCAAAGCAGGCAGTCTGAGCGGTTTTCAAAAGCTCCAGAAGCCGCTAAGAAGCTAAGAATGGCGGACGCCAGAACCAGCACAAGGTATCCGCAGCTGAGATCCGTGGAAAATCAACGCAACACAGAAAAACCTGAGCTAACATCAAAGACGGTGCAGTTTAGAATACTACTGTACCTAAAAAGGTCTCTGGCTTGAGAATAAAAGTTCAGAGACGCTTGTTTGAACAAAAATTGTTAACTGCAAAAAGTTTTGGTTGAAAAACGTCTCTTTATATTTGGAAATGAAAGCCTGATACTAGAATTTATTTCTTGTTTGAACTTTTTGAACTTAAAATGAGATAAAATTACAAAAAGAATTTGGTTATGGATTTCTTCATATTTGGAAGGCTCATACCAGAATTTATCATTTGAATTTTGGGACTTAAGAAATGAAATGAACAGTAGAGATTTCATTGCAATGGGACAATTTTGAATTTACTTATAGTAATGACCTAGGAACTGTTTTCTGGAATTGGGTTAAAAATGGAACTGTTTAAATGAAGAAATTTATTATTTCTACCTAGAATCAAGATGCAGTTTTGTGTATGCATATATGCTTTATTAATTGGTGATTCATGGATTGTTTTGTGGAACTGTTTATGTAAAAATGAAATTACTTACAGAACTGGTTTTGTGTTATAAATGGAACTGTTTAAATGGAAAAGTTTGGGTTTTCTAACTAGGCTTGAGATTTTGCTTAAATTATAAAGAAAAGGGGAGAGTTAATATTCCTTAGTTTAATTTCAAAAGTTGTTTGAGTGGATTAATGTCATGTTTTTGTTAGTAAGAAATGCAAATGGGGTATACTAAGACTACTTTTAAAGTGTGTAAAGAGTTTTATTAAGAAACTGCTTTTGGATGTTTTGCTAAGGTTTCAAAGTGTTAATGGTTAGATTGAGAAGATTGCTTTTCAATATGGGTTTGTAGGAATTGTATGAGTTTGGGTTCTTCTAACTAGGTTTGAGATTTTACTTAAAAACTTATAAAGAAAAGGAGGAGTTATGAGGTTGAATTATATGTTTGCAGAAATTTTATTTACCCTATTGATATTAATGCACCCTGGTTTTGTGGAGTTAAGGAAATATTTAAGTTTGTGAATACATCGAAGTTTTTCCTATGTTCTGTTAGCAAGAAAATTCAAATGATTGAGTTAAAGTTGTAAGACAGAGAAAATTGTTGACTATATTTAGCACCATATATGCTAATTCAAATGGTTCTGTTAAGAGTGTGCTTTGAGTTGTAAGATTGAGAGAATTGTGACTATGTATAGCAATATTTATGTTAACCTGTTAATGGTAATGATGAAGCTAAAAGATTCTTTAAGTTTGTAGTCGCCTTAAGAGTTTTTGGTTTAGAAAGGGCTTGAGGCAGCTAAGACTGCTGTAGTCACCTTGGACCTAATTCAAAAGAGAAATGCCATCTTTATCATCCTCTACTCCCATACTGGGAGGTGTAACAGCTATGGAGATTGCTGTAAGCCACTAATAGTTATTTTTTATATATATTAAGAAAGGGGGACCTGTGAGAGCCCGTTCTCGGGTTCCTCGTGGCTTTACCCAGCATATCCGCATAGAGGATGATTAGGACCACGGGCCTGAGTGCAGGTGTCTGGGATGGTCTGCACTTGGCTGTGCTGGGGGAGGAGGTCTTTTGCTCCACCCCTTGGTGTCTCTATAAAAACCCTGGGGCAGAGACAGTCGGGGCCCGTTGGAATAGGTTCCAGGCCCTCTTGAGGCTATCCTTTATTTTCTATCTGTTTATCTCCGCGATATTCTCCGCAATAAATCGTTCTATCTAATATTTCCTGCTGCTCACACTCAAGAAAACTCTGGGAAACTGTGGGGGTGGTTGGGTAAACGCCTCACAAGAGACTACTTCAGAGTACTGTGTCAGTTAGACACCATACATTAACAACTTCAGAGTCAATGTCAGTTAAACATCACACATACTATAGAAACTTCAGAGACAGTTTTAGACCAAACACACCATACAATCTTGAGAGACAATGCCAATTAGACATCACAAAAACTGTTGAAACTTCAGAAATAGTGTGACACAACACACATCACAAAAACTTTAGGTCCCGTGTCAGTTAGACACCACACACACTGTAGAAACTGCAGAGACAGAGTCTGTTAGACAACACACACTGTACCATATTCAGAGACAGTGTCAGACACCATGAACACCACCGAAACTTAAGAGACAGTGTCAGTCAGACAGTAGAAACCATAGCAACTTCAGAGATAGTGTCAGTTAGATACTACACACACCATAGAAACTTCATAGACAGTTTCAGATAGACACCCCAGATCACAGCAACATTAGAGGTGGTGTCAGAAAGACTCCATCAACACCATAGACACTTGAGAGACAATGTAAGTTACACACTACACACAATAACAACTTCAGAATCAGTCTCAGTTAGACACCATACATGCTATAGAAACTTCAGAGATAGTTTTAGTTAGTCACCAAACACACTATACAACCTTCAGAGACAGTGTAGGTTAGACATCACAAAAAAACCACACAACTTCAGAAACAGTATGAGTTAGACAACACACATCATAAAAGCTTTAGGGCCAGTGTCATTTAGACAACACACAACAGCAACTTCAGTGGCAGGGTCAGTTAAACACCACAGACACCATAGAAACTTTAGAGATAGTGTTAGTTAGACAACAAACACACCAAAGCAACTTCAGAGACAGTGTCAGTTAAACACCACAGAAACTTCAGAGATAGTGTTAGACAGGAAACAAACCTTAGAAACATTAGAGACAGTGTCAATTAGACACCACACATTATAGCAACTTCAGAGACAGTGTTATTTAGAAACAACATACCATAGTAACTTCAGAGTCAGTGTCAGTTAGATATCACACACCAAACCAACATCAGAGTCAGTGAAAACTATACACCACACACACCATAGCAACTTCAGAGACAGTGTCATTTAGATGCTGCAATACTATACAAACCAGACACAGTGTCAGTTAGACACCACACACATCATAAAAATTTCAAACAGTGTCAATTAGACAGCACACATGCCATAGCAACTTCAAAGACAATATCTCTTAGACAGCACCCACCATAGAAACTATAGAGACAATGTCAATTAAACACCACAAATCATAGCAACTTAAAGACAGTGTCAATTAGACAACATAAACACCATACCAACTCCAGAGACTGTCACTTAGACACCATACATGAGAGAAACATCAGAGACAGTTCAGCTAGACACCATACACACTATTGCAATCTTAGAGACAGTTTCAGATTTATACTACACAACATAGCTACTTTGGAGACAGCATTAATTAGGAACCACACACAGAATAGAAACTCCAGAGACAGTGACAGTAGTCACCACACACAACGTAGAAACTTCAGGGATAGGGTCAGATAGCACACACTATAGAAACTTCAGACAGTGTCAGTTATAAACTGCACAAACTATACTAATTTCAGAGACACTGTAATTAGACACCACATACTCCATAGCAACTTCTAAGACAATGTCACTTATATGCCATACACCGTAGAAACTTAAGAGGCATTGTCTATTAGATACCTTAGCAAATTTAGAGACAGTTCAGACACCACACACACCAAGGAAACTCCAGAGGCAGTGTTAGTTAGACATCACAAAACCATAGAAACTTCAGAGACATTGTCCATTAGACACCTTAGCAAATTCATATATGGTTTCAGACACCATACACACTGTAGAAATTCCAGAGACAGTTAAGTTAGAATTCACATTGCATACAAACTTCAGAGTGTCAGTTAGACACCACACACACCATAACAACTTCAGTGACCATGTCAGTAAGGACTACCCAGCATATAAAATTCAGAGATAGTGTCAATTAGACTCCAAAAACACTGTATAAGCTTCAAGGACAGTGTCAACTAGAAACTACATACTATAGCAACTCCAGAGTTAGTGTCAGTTAGACATCACTTCTCAGAGAATCTTCAGAAACTATCAGCCAGACACCACACACACAATACCACTATGGAGACAGTGTCAGACACCATGTACCATAGAAATTTTAGAGAGAGTTCAGTTAGACTCCACATACAATAGCAACGTCAGCTGCAGTGTCACTTAGACACCACACATTATAATAACCTTAGAGACAATGTCAGATTGACACTGTAGCATAGCTACTTCAGAGACAGTGTCAGTTAGATACCACTCACAGAATAGAAACTCCAGACACAGTGACAGTTAGACCCCACACAGTTAGACTCCAGATTCAGTGCCATTTAGAAACCACCCCACAACTTAGAAACTCCAGAAACAATGTCGTTAGACACTACACATACCATACCTAAATCAGACACAGTGTCAGTTAATCACCAAACACACCATATAACCTTCAGAGACAGTGTCAGAAAGACGCTATGCTCTAATCAACATTAGAGACAGTGTAATTTAGATAGCACAAACCATTACTTCTTCAGAGGCCGTGACAGTTACACACAACACACACCATAGCAACATCAGGAACATTTTCAATTAGACACCACACACAGCTTAGCAACTTCAGAGACAGTGTCAGTTAGGCACCACACACCATAGAATCTTTAGAAACAGTGTCATTGAGACAACACACATGATAGAAACTTCAGAGACAGTCACTTAAGCACCACAAACACCATATCACCTTCAGAGACAGTGTTGGTTAGAAACAACACACCATAGTATCTTCAGAGATAGTCTCAGTTAGACACCACACACAAGGCCACAAGATATAAACTCAAGAGTCAGTGTCAATTGGTATCACACACCAAAACAACATGAGAGTAAATGAAAACTATAAACCACACACAACTTCAGAGACAGTGTCATATAACAACCACACACTCCATAGCAACATCAGAGACAGTGTTAGTTAGACAGCAAACACACAGTAGAAACATCAGAGACAGTGTTAGTTAGACAGCAAACACACAGTAGAAACATCAGAGACAGTGTCAGTTGAATACCACACACCACAGCAACTTCAGAAACAGTGTCAGTTAGACACCACAGACACCATAGAAACTTCAGAGACAGTGTTAGTTTGACAGCAATCCCAAGGTAGAAAATTTAGATACAGTGTTGGATACTACATACCATAGCAACTTCAGAGACAGTGTCATTTACACACTGAAAACACTACACAAATTTCAGAAACAGTGTCAGTTATACACCACACACACCACAAAAATTTCAGACACAGTATCAGTTAGACAGCACATACACCAGAGCAACTTTAGAGACAGTATCATTTTAGACACTACACACGCCATAAACACGTCAGAGATGCCTGAGGCATGGAAAACAAATCACCAGCTTGCATTGGGCCAAGAGGTAAGTAACTCTGCTCATACCCAGAGAGTCCTGCCCCTAGGACCCATCCCTGGGACACAGCCAGTCCCCAGGAACCCCCACCGAAATTTGTCCCAGTTGCTGGCCAGCAGGCAAAACTCCTATGGGAGGCCTTCCCTCACCAACCCCCTCCCACAGAATCCTATAATCTACCTGCCCTGCCCCCATACCCATCTGCTTGAGACCCCAGGCACTTCCTGAAGCATAGAAACCAAACCGCTAGCTCACACTGGATCAAGAGAGGAGGAGATGGGCAGACGTCAAGGCAAAAATACATACAATAACATAAAGAGCAATATGGCATCATCAGAAACAAGCCCTCCTCCAACAGCAAGACCTGAGCATCACAAGGCAGAAGAAGCAGAAGAAAGTGACCTTAACAATAGCATCATTAAGAGGCTAGAGGACTTTCAAGAAAAAAATTAAAAAGGAAATTGAGGAAAAGACAAACAAAAAATTGGAAGAAATCAATAAATCCCCAAAGAAAGCCAAGAAAACCATGAAAAAGCAATTAAACAGGTGAGGGAAACAGTTCAAGACCTGAAAAGGGAAATAGAAACAATGAAGAAGATACAGAGGGAATGCTGGAAATAGAAAATCTGAGTAAATAAATAGGAAACACAAATGGAATCATAAAAAAACAGAAGACAAGAGATGGAAGAGAAAATCTCTGGTGTAGAGGACACAACAGAGGAAATAGACTTGACAGTCAAAGAAAATACCAAAGCCAAAAAAGCCATAACACAAAATGTCCAAGAAATCTGGGATACCATGAAAAGACCAAACCTAAGAATAATAGGGATAGAAGAAGGAGAAGAATACCAACTCAAGGGCACAGAAAATATATTCAACAAGATCATAGAAGTAAACTTTCCCAACTTAAAGAAGGAAATACCTGTGAAGATACAGGAGCCTATAGAACACCAAATATACTAGACCCCCCCAAAAAAGTCCCCTTGCCACATAATAATTAAACAACAAAACCTACAAAATAAAGAAAGACTATTAAGAGCAGCAAAGGAAAAGGCCAAGTGACTTATAAAGGCAAACCCATAAGAAGAACACCCAACTTCTCAATGGAGACTTTGAAAGCCAGAAGGACCTGGACAGATGTAATGCAGACACTAAGAGACCATGGATGCCAGCCTAAACTATATATACCCAGCAAAACTTTCAATCACCATAGACAGAGTGAACAAGGCATTTCAAGACAAAACCAGATTTAAACAATACCTATTCACAAATCCAGCCCTACAGAAAGCACTAGAAGGAAAATTTCAACCTAAGGAAGTCAGATACTCCCATGAAAACACTAGGCAATAGATAACCCCACAACACTAAATCCCAAAGAAGAGAAATACACACACACTATCACCAAAAGATAACAGGAACTAACAATCACTGGTCATTAATATCCCTTAATATCAATGGACTTAATTCACCTATAAAAAGACACAGGCTAACAGAATGAATATGAAAGCAGGACCCATCTTACTGCTGCATACAAGAAACACACCTCAATTTCAAAGATGGACACTACCTCAGAATAAAAGGCTGGGGAAAGTCTTTCCAATCAAATGGTCTTAAGAAGCAAACTGATGTAGCTATCCTAATATCCAACAAAATAGACTTCAAACTAAAATCAACTGAAAGAGATCAAGAAGGACATTGCATACTCATCATAGGAAAGATCCACCAAGATGAAGTTTCAATACAGAACTTTTATGCCCCAAATACAAGGGCACCCATATATGTAAAAGAAATGTTATTAAAGCTTAAATCACACATAAAACCCCACACATGAATAGTGGGAGACTTTAACACCTGACTCTCACCACTGGACAGATCTGCCAAATCAAAACATAACAGATATAAGAGGTTTAACTGATGCTATGACTCAGATAAACTTAATAGACATCTACAGAACATTCCACCCTAACAAAAAGAACATACCTTTTTTTTCAGCACCCCATGGAACCTTCTCTAAAATTGACCAGATATTCAGCGACAAAGCAAATCTTAACAGATACAAAAAAATTGGAATAACCTCCTACATTCTATCAGACCACCATGGTTTAAAGTTAGATTTCAACAAAAACAAAAATCACAGAAAGCCTACAATCTCATGGAAACTGAATAATGGCCAACTGATTCACCAATGGGTCAAGGAAGAAATAAAGAAAAAAATTAAAGACTTCCTAGAGATCAATGAAAATGAACATACTATGTACCCAAACGTATGGGACACTATGAAATCAGTGCTAAGGGGAAAACTCATAGAAATAAATGCCCACATAAAGAAGTTGGAGAAATCTCACACTACTGACTTATCAGCACACCTGAAAGCTCTAGAACAAGAGGAATCAAAGTCACCCAGGAGTGATAAACACCAGGAAATAATCAAATTGAGAGCTGAAATCAATAAAATAGAAACAAAGAGAACACTACAAAGAATCAATGAAACAAAGAGTTGGTTCTTTGAGAAAATCAACAAATTAGACAATCCCTTATCCAAACTAACCAAAAGGCAGAGAGAGAGCATCCAAATTAACAAAATCAGAAATGAAAAGGGAGACATAGCAACTGACAATGAGGAATCATCAGGTCATACTTTAGAAACCTGTACTCCACAAAACTGGAAAATCTAAAAGGAATAATATTCTGGATAGGTTATCACATACCAAAGTTAAATCAAGACCAGATAAACTATTTAATAGACCAATAACCCCTAAGGAAATAGAAACAGTCCTTAAAAGTCTCCCAACCCAAAAAGCTCAGGACCAGATGGTTTCAGTTTAGAATTCTACCAGATCTTCAAAGAAGAGTTAATGCCAATACTCTTTAAATTGTTCCACACAATAGAAACAGAAGGACTGTTACCCAACTCCTTCTATGAGGCTATAGTTACTCTGATTCCCAAGCCAAACAAAGATGCAACAAAGAAAGATAATTACAGACCAATCTCCCCCATGAACATTGATGCAAAAATATGCAATAAAATATGGGCAAACAGACTCCAAGAACAAATCAAAACAATTATCCACCATGCCCAAGTAGGCTTCATCCCAAAGATGCAAGTTTGGTTCAACATATGAAAGTCTGTCAATGTAATACACCATATAAACAAACTGAAAGAAAAAAAAACACATAGTCATTTTATTAGATGCGGAAAAGTCCTTTGACAATATCCAACACCCCTTCATGTTAAAGATCTTGGAGAGATCATGAATATAGGGAACATATATAAATATAATAAAGGCAGTTTACAGCATACCAACAGCAAACATCAAAGTAAATGGAGAGAAACTCAAAGCAATTCCACTAAAATCAGGAACAAGTCAAGGCTGTTCGGTCTTCCCATATTTATTCAATATGGAACTTGAAGTTCTCACTAGAGCTATAAGACAACCAAAAGAGATCAAGGGGATACAAATTGCAAAGGAAGAAGTCAAACTTTCACTATTTGCAGATGACATGATAGTATATACAAATGACCCCAAAAATTCAACCAAGGAAATCTTACAGCTGATAAACACCTTTAGTAAGGTGGCAGGATACAAGATTAACTCAAAGAAATCAGTAGCCCTACTATGTACAAATGACAAATGGGCTCAGAACGAAATCAGAGAAACATCACCCTTTACAATAGCCACAAATAATATAATATACCTTGGGGTGTCTCTAACTAAGCAAGTGAAGGACTTGTATGACAAGAACTTTAAGTCCCTGAAGAAAGAAATTGAAGATGTCAGAAAATGGAAAGATCTCCCATGCTCATGGATAGGTAGGATTAACATAATAAAAATGGCAACCTTACCAAAACAATCTACAGACTCAATGCAATCCCCATCAAAATCTCAACACAATTCTTCACAGACCTGGAAAGAACAATATTCAACTTCATATGGAAAAACAAAAAACCCAGGATAGCCAAAATAATCCTGTACAATAAAGCAAACTCTGGAGGCATCATGATCCCTGACTTCAAGCTCTACTATAGAGCTACAGTAATAAAAACAGCTTGGTACTGGCATAGAAACTGACATGTGGACCAATGGAACCAAACTGAGGACTCTGACATTAATTTGAACATGTATGAACACCTAATTTTTGACAAAGAATCCAAAACTGTACAATTGAAAAAAGAAAGCATCTTCAAAAAATGGTGCTGACACAACTGGATGTGCATAGAAGATTGCAAATAGATCCATATCTGACACCATGCACAAAACTTAAGTCCAAGTGGATCAAAGACCTCAACATAAATCCAGTTACACTGAACTTGATAGAAGAGAAAGTAGGAAGTGGTCTTGAACACATTGGCACTGGAGATCACTTCCTAAATATAAGACCAGTAGCACAGACACTGAGAGAAACAATTAATAAATGGGACCTCTTCAAGCTGAGAAGCTTTTGATGGGCAAAAGACATGGTCAATAAGGCAAAACAACAGCCTACAGAATGGGAAAAGATCTTCACCAACACCGCATCTAACAGAGGGTGATATCCAGAATATATAATGAACTCAAGGAACTAGACATCAAAATACCTAACAGTCCAATTAACAAATAGACTATAGAGCTAAACAGAGAATTTTCAACAGAAGAATCTCAAATGGCTGAAAGACATTTAAGGAATTGCTCAACATCCTTAGTCATCAGAGAAATGCAAATCAAAGCAACTCTGAGATACCATCTTACACCTGTCAGAATGGCTAAGATCAAAAACACTGAAGACAGCTTATGTTGGAGAGGATGTGGAGCAAGGGGAACACTCCTCCACTGTTGGTGGAAATGCAAACTTGTACAGCCACTTTGGAAATCAATATGGCACTTTCTCAGAAATTTAGGAATCAATCTCCCTCAAGACCCAGCTATACCATTCTTGTGCATATATTCAAGGAATGCTCAATCATACCATAAGGACACAAGCTCAACTATGTTCACAGCAGCATTATTTGTAATATCCAGAAACTGGAAACAACCTAGATGCCCTTCAACTGAAGAATGGATTAAAAAGTGTGGTACTACTCAGCAGAGAAAAATCATGACATCATGAAATTTGCAGGCAAATGCATGGAACTAGGAAATATCCTCCTGTGTGAGGTAACCCAGACTCAGAAAGACCAATATAGTATGTACTAACTCATAAATGGATACTAGATATAAAGCAAAAGATAACCAGACTGCAACCCAGAGCTCCAGGGAGATTAGCTAGTGAAGAGGACCCTAGGAAAGACACAGATATTGTCCAGTGACAGAGAAATGGATGAGAGGTACATGAACAAACTGAGAGTGAGGGGGATTAATGGAGGGCAAGGGTCATTGGAAAGAGAGCTTAGGGGAGTGGGATGTCCTCCTAGCTAGATCAGGAACAGAGTGGGAGAACAAGGAAAAGAGATACTATGATAAATGAAGACACCATGGGAATAGGAAGAAGCAGAGTGCTAGAGAGGTTCCCAGGAACTCACAAAGATAACTCCACTATCAGCAGTGGTCGAGAGGGTGCCTGAGCTGACAAACTCTGGTGATTGGATGGCCAAACACCCTAACTCTCATGGTATAACTCTCCTCCAGTGACTGATGGAAGCAGATGCACAGATCCATGGCCAAGCCCCAGGCAGAGCTCCAGGAGTCCAACTGATGAGAGAGAGGAGGGATTATATGAGCAGGAATTATCGAGACCATGGTTGGAAAAAGCAGAGAAACAACCAGCCAAACTAGTGGAAACATATGAACTGTGAACCAATAGCTGAGGAGCCCCCATGGAACTGGACTAGGCCCTCTAGATAAGTGAGACAGTTGTTTAGCTTGAACAGTTTAGGAGGCCCGTAGACAGTTAGACCAGAACCTGTCCTTAGGCCTTTTGGAACCTAGGGCCTATGCTGAGACACTTTGCTCAGCCTTGTGCAGGGAGGAGGGGACTGGATCTGCTTCAACTGAATGTATCAGGCTCTGCTGACTCCCTAGAGGAGACCTTTCCTTGGAGGAGGTGGTAATGG
This sequence comes from Peromyscus californicus insignis, assembly GCF_007827085.1. NCBI lineage: Eukaryota > Metazoa > Chordata > Mammalia > Rodentia > Cricetidae > Peromyscus > Peromyscus californicus. The sequence continues at coordinate 428,071 of NW_026294447.1, read as the reverse complement.
GGGTGTTGGGGGAGAAGGCTGGGGAATGGGAGGAGGGAGGAGAGGGGAATCCATGGTTAGTATGTAAAATGAACAGAAAACCTCTTAATAAAAAGAAAAAATAAAGTCAAAATAATACATATTGATGGAATAACAAATATTGTGTAATATTTAAATCATTTTAATCAAATCTCAGTCCACAAGTATTCATTACTTTTTTATGATTAACACATCCAAAGTCCTTTCTTCCAACTTACTGCTAGTTACTCTGTCTTAATCACCATAACTTTCTACCCCAAGTAGTGATCACTTCTACCAAATGACCAACTTTTCCTTAACTTTCCTTTTCTTTAATGTTTACAACCTTTAGTAATCATTTGTGTCCTCAAAGTCCATGAGACTATTGAGATTCTGGATACTCCCTGACTTGCTCCTTTCATTTTCTCTGGATGTGTACTTACCACTCTAGTCTATGATAGCTTTCTTTTTAAAATTACTTTATTGAGAAACATTCATATAGATTTCTATAATGGCTATAATAATTGACATTTGGGCCAACAGTATAGATGGGATCTATCTTCTTCACTTCTGTGGTAGCACTTACTGTTATCTATCTTTTTGAGAATACCATTTCTTACAAAAGTGAAGTGGTATCTCAATATGTTTTGTTTGTGTTTCTCTGGGGATTTAGTATTTTTGAACATACATTTGTTGCTCACTTTTATATATATTTGAGAAATTTCTATTTATTTGGTTTTTAATCAGGTGATTTAAAATATATAATTTTTGGTGTTATGTTGTTTGAGCTCCTAATATAGTTTGAAGTTCTTTTCTGAAGGTTAGTTTGATGACAGTTCCTTATATTGAGGAAAATACATTTTGTTTGAAGTCATTAAACTTGCCTATTTTGATAATACTTTATTTGGGGGACATATCCAAAAACACCTTCACCACTTTAATATCCTAATGAATTTGCCACTGCTTTTTTCCCCAAGAAGCATTAGAGTTAAATTATTATCATTCATATTTATGTTTTAGCTTATGAGACATCTGGGTCGAGTTTTGATTTTCTATAGTAGATGCCTTGTTTTTCAGAACCATGAGTGATCTTAGCACATCTGTTAAAAATAAATGGATTGTAAATATTTAGAGTGACTTATTTGTTCCCCACAAGTTCTATTTTTCTCTATATCTTTTTAAAATTCAGTACCACAATTCTTAATTTTACATCTTTGACTTGAGGTAATCTAATGCTTCTCCTTAAGTATTACAAGTGAATGTAAAATGTGCCCTACTCAGGATTTAATTTGAGCATCTTAAATCATGTTTTTTTTTCACAATATTGTTTACTGGTTTTCATCTTCACCAGTGTTTACTTCTTAAGTTGAAGTCAGTATCTTCCACATTACTGGTTAACCATAATAGAATGTCAGTTAATAGTGAGTTCTGCGGGATCTGGCTGATAAAACTTTATCTGTCATTTTTTGCTTCATACTCCTTGTCCTTCAATCTTTATCCAACTAACTTCATGAATTTACATACAGTTTCATCCTACTGAAAATGAAAGGATTAGGTTATCTCTGATTTTTTCATTTACAAAATTGAATAATGATGTACAACAAAATGAAAATGCTCTGTAATTTTTGAAAAAAAAATTTGCGCATAGACATTTTTTACCACCAAAGTTGATAGTAACATGTATGTTCTGCTGACTTGTAATTCAGCACTCCTTTGATTAATCACTATTTACCTAACATGTTTAATTTTGAAGATGAAGCTACAGTTTGTGCTCCCAAATACACTCCAGCAGCTCTTTTTCTTTCCATTTTTCTTTTCAGTAGCATTTTGCCATCATACTTCTTTTAAAGGGATCCCTTTTTTTTCTATAAAGACTTTATGGCTGGTAATTTCTGTCCTTATTCTTTCATGACCAGTTTCTTACACGTATATGGGTCAAAGATACAACAATCATTAGTTTTAATTTTCTTAAATTGAATCTATCACCAAGATTTATTTTTATGTTTTATTATAAGGGATTTCTATCACTAATAGAAATATTTCTTTATGTGGTAGAAAATGAATGCAGTGGGTATGTTTTCATTTTTGAAAGGCAAATGAATTTTTTATTAATGATCTTCTATACATTTTCATATTTTTTTCAGTGAAGGAAAATAGGGTTTAGAATTATCTTCTCTAACAAAATTATATTCAAGTAAATAAATGTGGCATGTGTTTGTGTGGGCAATATATGTATATACATATAAAAGTAGAAATATGCATACATATGACCATGTGTTTATGCTGCATATAAGATGTAACTTAAAAATAAATACTTGTATTTCTGTGAAAAACAAAACAAAACAAACTTCAGAGACAATATCAGTTAAACACCACTGACTATTGAAACTAAAGAGACAGTATTAATTTGACACAACATACCATAGCAACTTATATTTTTGGTTGTGAGCCTAGCCTTTAATGACTGAGCCATCTCTCCAGCCTCCATAGCAACTTAAAGACAGTGTGAAGTGGACAACATACACACCATACCAACTACAGAGACAGTATCATTCAGACATACATGAGAGAAACTTCAGAGAAAGTGTGATGTAAACAACTCACATATGTTCACCAGCAATTTCAGTGCATTGGATGTAAGAGAAGCTACTGTTCTTATCAGTTTCCTGAGCAGAGTTGAAAGAGATATTGCCTGTGATTGTATGAAGCACAGTTCTTTTGTTCTGACCAAGCTCACTGTTCTGTTCCCATTGGAAACACAGTAATAATAGAGTGCCTCTTTCTCAAAAACACAGTGTGTTTGTTGTAAGGGAACTTAGTGTTGAAATCCCCTCATAAACATAGTTTTAGCACATGGTGTCTCTTGTCCTACTAACAATGATTCTTCTGTGGTAGGCAGTGTCACTGTTGAAATTCCATTAACAAGAAAGAAGAAATGAAACTTGCATCTCTTCCCAGTAAATACAGTGTGTTGGATGTAAAAGAAGTTACTGTTCTAATCAGTTTCCTGTGCAGAGTTGATAGATATTGCCTGTGTGTGTAGGAAGCACAGTTCTTTTGTTCAGAGCAAGGTCACTATTCTGGTCCCATTGGAAACACAGGAAAGAGAAAAGTACCTCTTTCTCAAAAACAGAATGTGTTTCTTCTAAGGTAACTTGGTGCTGAATTCCCCTTCATAACGGACTTTAACCACATGCAGTCTCTAGTCCTATGAAGAATGGTTCTTTTCTGGTAAGCAAAATCACTGTTGGACTCCCATTGACACACACAGTGGTAATGCCACTCACATCTGTTCCCAGCAAGTACAATGCATTGTATGTAAGAGAAGCAACTGTTCTTATCAGTTTGCTATGCTGAGTTGAAAGAGATATAACCTGTGTGTCTAGGAAGCAAAATTCTTTTGTTCTGAGCAAGACCACTCTTCTGGTTGCATTGGAAATACAGCAAAGAGAAGAGTGCATCTTTCTCAAAAACAGTGTGTTTCTTGTAAGGGAAATCAGTATTGATAATTGGAGGCTAACCACATGCTGTCTCTGGTCCTATGAGCAACAATTCTTTCTGGTAAGCAAAGTCACTGTTGGGTTCCCATTGACATACACAGTAGAAATACCAGCGACATCTGTTCGTAGCAAGTACAGTGCAGTGGAAGTAAGAGAAGCTGCTGTGATTATCAGTTTCCTAAGAAGAGTTAAAAGAGATATTGCCTGTGTTTGTAGGACGCACAGTTCTTTTGTTCTGAGCAAGATAACTGTTATGGTTGCATTGGAAACACAGTAAAGAGAAGCGTGCTTCTTTCTCAAAAACAGAGTGTATTTCTTGTAAGGAAACTGGGTGTTGAATTCCAATTCATAAACTGAATTTAACCACATGCCATCTCCTGTCCTAAGAATAGCAGTTCTTTTGTGTTAAGCAAAGTCACTGTTGGACTCTCACAAATATCACTCTTGTCTGTTGCCAGCATGTACAGTGCATTGGATGTAAGAGAAGATACTGTTCTCATCAGTTTCCTAAGCAGAGTTGAAAGCAATATTGCCTGGGTCTTGGGAAAGCACAGTTCATTTTTTTTGAGTAAATGCACCCTTCTTGTTGCATTGGAAACACAGTAAAGAGAAGAGTGCTTCTTTCTCAAACACATAGTGTGTTTCTTGTAAAGGAACTCTGGGATGAATTTCCTGTCCTAACCTGAGTTTAAACATATGCTATCTCTTTTCCTAGGAACAGCAGTTCTTTTATGGTAAGCAAAGTCACTGTACGGCTCCCATAGACATACACAGTGTAAATGCCACTTGAGTCTGTTCCCAGCAAGTACAGTGCATTGAATGTAAGAAAAGCTACTGTTCTCATTAATTTCCTAAGCAGAGTTGAAAGAGATATTGCCAGGGTCTCTGAAAAACAGAGTTCTTTGGTTCTGGACTAGCTCCCCCTTCTGGCTCCATTGAAATAGAGTAAAAGAAGAATACTTCTTTCTCTAACACAGTGTGTGTTTCTAATAATGGAACTCAGGGTTGAATTCCCCTCCATAAGCAGAGTTTACCACATGCTGTCACTTGTCCTAAGAACAGCAGTTCTTTTCCGGTAAGCAAAGTCACAATTGGACTCCATATGACATACATAGTGGAAATAACACTAGCATCTGTTCCCAGAAAGTACAGCGCATTCAATGTAATAGAAGCTACTGTTCTTATCAGTTTCCTAAGCAGAGTTGAAAGAGATGGCACCAGAGTCTCAGAAAAGCACAGTTCTTTAGTTCTGAGCAAGCTCCCCCTTCTCGATGCCTTGGAAACATAGTGAAGAGAAGAGTGTTACTTTCTCGAACACAGACTGTGTTTCTTGTAAAGGAACTTGGTGATGAATTCCTAGTCCTAAACAGAGTTTAAACACATGCTGTCTCTTGTCCTAAGAATAGTAGTTCATATTTGGTAAGCAAAGTTACTGTTGGGTTCCCATTGACATATGCAATGGAAATACCCCTTGCTCTGTCCCCAGCAAGTACAGTGCATTGGATGTAAGAAAAGCTACTGTTCTTATGAGTTTCCTAAGCAGAGTTGAAAGAGATGTCACCAGGGTCTCGGAAAAAACAGTTCATTAGTTCTGAGCAAGCTCACCCTTCTGGCTGAATTGGAAACACATTAAGGAGAAGAGTGCTTCTTTCTCAAACACAGAGTGTGTTTCTCATAAGGGAACTCAGGGTTGAATTCCACAGATTAAAATGAGTTTAACCACAAGCTGTCTCTTGTCCTACAAACAGCAGTTCTTTTCTGGTAAGCAAAGTCAATGTTGGTCTCCCATTGAATACATAGTCGAAATACCACTGGCGTCCTTTCCCAGCAAGTACAGTGCATTGGATGTAAGAGAAGCTACTCTTTTTCATTAGTTTCCTAAGCAGAGTTGAAAGAGATGATTGTCAGGGTCTCGGGAAAGCACAGTTCTTTTGTTCTGAGCAAGGGCCCCTCCTGGTTGCATTGGAAATGTAGTAAAGACAAGAGTGCTTTTTTCTGGAACACAGAGTGTGCTACTTGTAAGGGAACTCACATTTAAATTCCACTTCTTATGGTGAGTTTAACCACATGTTGTCTCCTGTCCTATGAACAGCAGTTCTTTTCAGGTAAGTAAAGTCATTGTTGGGCTCACATTGACTTATACAGTGGAAATCCCACTTGCCTAGGTCCCCAGCAAGTATAGTGCTTTGTATGTAAGAGAAGCTACTGATCTTAACAGTTTCCTAGGCAGAGTAGAAAGAGATATCACCTGGGTGTCAGGAAAGCCCAGTTCTTTTTTTCCTAGCAAGCGCCCCCTTCTGGCTGCATTGGAAACACAGTAAAGAGAAGAGTGCTTGTTTCTGGAACACAGAGTATTGAATATCCCTTCCTAAACTGAATTTAATCAAATGCTATCTCTTTTCCTAAGAACAGCAGTTCCTTTCTGGTAAGCAAAGTCACTGTCAGGCTCCCATTGACATTGATAGTGGAAATAACACTGACGTCTGTTCCCAGCAAGTACAGTGCATTGGATATAAGAGAAGATACTGTTCTTATCAGTTTCCTAAGCAGTGTTGAAAGAGATATTGCCAGGTTCTTGGAAATGCAGAGTTCTTCAGTTCTGAGCAAGCTTCCAATTCTGGCTGCCTTGGAAACAGAGTAAAGAGAAGAGTGCTTCTTTCTCGAACACAGACTGTGTTTCTTTTTAAGGAACTTGGGGAAAAATTCCCCGTCCTAAACTAAGTTTAACCACATGCTGTGTTTTTTCCTAAGAAGAACAGTTCTTTTCTGGTAAGGAAAGCCACTGTTGGGCTCCCATTGACATACACAGTTGAAGTACCACTCGTGCATGGTCCCAGCAAGTACAGTGCATTGGCTGTAAGAGAAGCTACTGTTCTTATCAGTTTCCTAGGCAGAGTTGAACTAGATATGGCCCGTGTGTGTAGGAAGCACAGTTCTTTTGTTCTGAGCAAGTTCTCCCTTGTGGCAACATTGGAAGCACAGTTTTCTTTACTTCTGAGGCAGATCCCGCTATTGGCTGCCGGGAAGCAGAGTAAAAAGAAGAGTTCTTCATGCATAACACAAGTGTGTTTCTTGTAGGGGAACTCAGGGAAGAAATAAATTTCCTAAAATGAGTTTAACCACATGCTGTCTCTTGTCCTAAGAACAGCAGTTCCTTTCTGGTAACCAAAGTCACTGTTGTGCTCTCATAGACATAAACAGTGGAAAAACCACTCGCGACTGTTACTAGTAAGTAGAGTTCATTGGATGTAAGAAGCAGCTGTTCTTATCAGTGTCCTAAGCAGAGTTGAAGGAGATATCACCTGGTTCTCAAAGAAGCACAGTTTTTTCCTTCTGTGCAAGAACACCCTTCTGGCTGCATTGGAAACAGTTTAGAGAAGAGTGCTTCTTTCTCAAACACAGAGTGTGTTTCTTATAAGGGAACTCGGGGTTCAGTTCCCCTTCCAAAGCTATGTTTAACCAATCTTGTATCTTGTTCTATGAACAGCACTTCTTTTCTGGTAAACAAAGTCACTGTTGGCCTCCAATGAAATACACAGTGGAAATAACACTGACGTCTGTTCCCAGCAACTACAGTGCATTGGATGTAAGAGAAACTACTGTTCTCATCAGTTTCCTAAGCACAGTTGAACTAGATATGGCCCATGTGTAGGAAGCACATTTCTTTTGTTCTGAGCAACCTGACTGTTCTGCCTCTATAGGAAACACTGTAGAGTAGATTACTGTTCTTTTCTCAAAAGCATAGTGTGCCTCTTGTAAGACAAACAAGTGTTCAATTCCCCTTCATAAACAGAGTTGAATCACATGCAGTTTCTTGTCCTGTGAGCAACAGTTTTATTTTGGTAAGGAAAGTCACTACAGTGCTCCTCATGACATACACAGTGCAAATAGCACTCGTGTCTGTTCCAAGCAAGTGAAGTGTATTGGACAGAAGAGAAGCTATTGTTCTTGTAAGTTTCCTAAGCAGATTTGAAATAGATATGGCCTATGTATGTAGGAAACACAGTTCTTTTGTTCTGAGCAAGATGACTGTTCTGTCACTATAGGAAACACAGCAGAGGAGAAGAGTGCTCCTTTCTCAAAAGCAGAATGTGTTTCCCTTAAGGTGAGCTAGTGCTGAATTCCCCTTCAAAAACGGAGTTGAATCACATGCAGTTTCTGGTCCTACAAGCAACAGCTCCTTTCTCATAAGGAGAAGTCACTATTGCGCTCCCAATGCCATACACAGTACAAATAGCACTCACGTCTGTTCCCAGCAAGAGCAGTGTATTGGACGCAAGAGAAGCTACTGTTCTTGTCAGTTTTCTAAGCAGAGTTGAACTATATATGGCCCTTGTGTACGAAGCACAGTTCTTTTGTTCTGAGCAAGCTCACTTTCTGGCTCTATAGGAAACACAGTAGAGAAGAAGAGTGCTCCTTTCTCAAAAGCAGAGTGTGTTTCTTGTAAGGCGAGCTAGTGTTCCTTTCCCCTTCATAAATGGAGTTGAATCACATGCAGTTTCTTGTCCTACAAGGAACAGTGCTTTTCTGGTAAGGAAAGTCACTATTGCCCTCTAATTGCCATACATAGTGCAAATAGCACTCGCGTCTGTTCCTAGCAAGTGCAGTGTTTTGGACAGAAGAGAAACTGTTGTTTATGTCAGTTTCATAAACAGAGTTGAACTGGATATGGCCTGTGTGTGTAGGAAGCACACTTCTTTAATTCTGAACAAGCTCACTGTTCTGGCTCTATAGGAAACACAGTAGAGTAGAAGAGGGCTCCTTTCTCAAAAGCAGAGTGTGTTTCTCCTAAAGCGAGCTATTGCTGAATTCCCCATCATAAATGGAGTTGAATCATGTACAATTTCTAGTCCTAGGAGCAACAGTACTTTTCTTTACTAGAAAAGTCACTAGTGCACTCCCATTGCAATACACATTGCAAAGAGCACTCGCATCTGTTCTCAACAAGTGCAGTGTATTGAATACAATAAAAGCTACTGTTCTTGTCAGTTTCCTAAGGAGAGCTGAACTAGATATGGCCAGTGTATGTATGAAGCACAGTTCTTTTGTTCTGAGAAAGCTAACTGATCTGGCCATATAGGAAACACAGTAGAGTAGAAGAGTGCTCCTTTCTCAAAAGCAGAGTATGTTTCTCATAAGGCAAACTATTGCTGAATTCCAATTCATAAACGGAGTTGAATCACATGCAGTTTCTGGTCCTTGGAGCATCAGTTCTTTTCCGGTAAGGAAAGTCACTATTGTGCTCCCATGGCCATACACAGTGTAAATAGCACTCGCTTCAGTTCCCAGCAAGTGCAGTGTATTGGATGGAAGAGAAGCTACTGTTCTTGTCAGTTTCCTAAGCAGAGTTGAACTATATATGGCCCGTGTGTTTAGAAAGCACAGTTCTTTTGTTCTGATCAGGCTCACTGTTCTGGCCCATTTGGAAACACAGTAGAGTAGAAGAGTGCTGCTTTCTCAAAAGCAGAGCGTGTTTCTTGTAAGGCGAGCTAAAGTTGAATTCCCTATCATAAACGGAGTTGAATCACATGCAGTTTCTGGCATTAGGAGCAACAGTTCTTTTTGGGTAAGGAAAGTCTCTATCGTGCCCCCTTTGCCATACATAATACAAATAGCACTCGCGTCAGTTCCCAGCAAGTTCAGCGTATTGGACGCAAAAGAAGCTACAGTTCTTGTAAGTTTCCTAAGCAGAGTTGAACTAGATATGGCCTGTGTGTGTAGGAAGCAAGCTCACTGTTCTGGCCCTATAGGAAACACAGTAGAGTAGAACAGTGCTACTTTCTCAAAAGCAGAGTGTGTTTCTTGTAAGGCAAGCTAGTGTTGGTTTCCCCTTCATAATCGGCATTGAATCACATGCAGTTTCTGGTCCTACAAGCAAGAGTTCTTTTCTGGTAGGGAAAGTCACTAGTGCTCGTATTGCTATATATAGTGCAAACACCACTCTCGTCTGTTCCCAGCAAGTACAATGTTCTGGATGGAAGAGAAGCTACTGTTCTTGTCAGTTTCCTAAGCAGAGTTGAACTAGATAAGGCCGTGTGTGTTGGAAGTACAGTTCTTCTGTTCTGAGCAAGCTCACTGTTCTGACCCAGAGGAAACACAGTAGAGTAGAAGCATCTTCCTTTCTCAAAAGCAGAGTGTGTTTCTTGAAGGCAAGCTAGTGTTGATTTCCCCTTCATATACAGAGTTCAATCACATTCAATTTCTTGTCCTATGAGCAACAGTTGTTTTTTGGTACAGAAAGATTCTTTTTACAGGTTACAAGAAAAACTTGTTACACATGTAAAAATGAATCAGAAAGAAATTCAAATTCAGACAGAAGAAATTAACAGTGAAGTTATTTCAAGATTGCATCATAAGATTACAGAAAGAAAGCCAGTTTTCACAAAGTCACCCTTAATTTATCCATTAACCATACAACAGTTGCATAATCAAGTGTCTACACAAAATATTTGACCTCCAATTGAATTGTTGGATTTATGAAGGTTTAAGGAGGCAATAGTATCTTATGGCATGTATTCCCCATATGTAAAGCAAATGTTAAACTCTTGGTCTACATATAATAGGATTATACCACAGGACTGGCACAGGCTGTTCTGGAACCAAGTCAAAGGCTTCAGTGGCAAATGAGGTTCAAGGATGAGGCTAAAAACATAGAAAAACAATAGAGGGATAAGGGAATACAAGTCTTCCAGGATCAGCCTATTGGAGAAGGCCAATATGCTTCAGTACAAACACATTGTTTTTATGATGTCCAAACCCTAATTGCTGTGGGATATTCTGTATGGCAAATGTGTTGCTGATTGGTCAATAAATAAAACACTGATTGGCCATTGGCTAGGCAGGAAGTATAGGTGGGACAAGGAGGAGAATAAAGCTGGGAAGTGGAAGGCTGAGTCAGAGAGACACTGCCAGCCGCCAGGATGACAAACAGCATGTGAAGATGCTGGTAAGCCACGAGCCATGTGGCAAGGTATAGACTATTGGAAATGGATTAATTTAAGCTGTTAGAACAATTAGCAAGAAGCCTGCAACGGCCATACAGTTTGTCACCACTAAAAGACTCTCTGTTTACTTGGTCGGGTCTGAGCGGCTGTGGGACTGGCAGGTGATAGATATTTTTCCTGACTGTGGGCCCAGCAGGAAAACTCTAGTTACACCTAATTCTATGTCAAACAGCAGCCTTAAATACATGGGACAGAGTTGAGGAACCAGGAAAAAAAACTGAGTCATTTACAAAGGTTATACAAGGCCCAAAAGAATCTTTCACAGATTTTTTTACAAAGACTGGCTTCAGCAGTAAAGAGAATGGTCCCAGATTCAGAAGCTAGTCAGATAATAATTGAATTTTGGCCTTTGAGAATGTGAATGCAGCATGCAAAAGAATAATCAGGCCCTTAAAGGGAAGATCTGCACCTTTGGAAGATTGGATTAGAGATACGGTTAATGTTGAAGCTCATGACCATTGTGATATGTGGGTAGGAGAAGCAATTTCAAAAGGTTTGAGGAATGTTTGATGTTTTAGATGTGGAAAGCAAGGACATTTGAAAAGGGACTGTAAACAGGTCATTCCTAGAAAGAAGGTTTCTTCAAGGAACAATGGCAACAGAATGCCCTTTCCTTCTGGAGTATGCAGAAGGTGTGGTAAGGGAAAACACTGGACCAACGAATGTAGATCGACAAGGGACAGGCAAGGTAATCCTTTGCCTCAGTCTTTGGGAAATTCCCAGAGGGGCCTCATGCAGGCCCCCATAGCAAATCTAGTTCAAACCTTTCCTGCAGTTGTAGAGGAAACCCCTACTCAGAGCAATTAAATAACCAAATGCCTATTGGAATAAATCATGTTGGTCGGGATGATGAAACAGAGAGAATAGAAAATTCAGGAGAAAACATAAAGAAAATTTTTTTGCAAACTTCTATTAATGAACAAAGACCAAAATTATCGATAAAATAAATGGTGTTTTGTTGTCTGGTCTGGTAGACACAGGTGCTGACATTACCATAATTGCATCAGAATTTTGGCATCCAACGTGGCCTCTTCAGGAGGTAAAAGTTCAACTGTTAGGAACTGGGACATTATCTCCAGTGAAACAGAGTGCAAGTTGGCTGGAATGTATAGGTCCAGAAGGACAGAGAGGAAAATTAAAACCATATACGGCTAACATAGCTATGAACCTGTGGGGTCGATACTTGTTGCAACAATGGAATACTCCGATTAACATCCCTCCAATGTCAGAAACACGTCATAAGCTAGCACATGTTTCTGAGAGAAATATTAGAAGACATTATTCTGAGTGGCCACCAGCCATCCATATTATACAAGAACAGGGCACAACAACTGATGATCTCCCAAAGTCACCAACAGCTCTACTTTTAAAATGCTTAACAGACAAGCCTGTTTGGGTTCAGCAATGGCCTTTAACAACAGAGAAACTACAGGCTTTAGAAGACCTGGTAGAAGAACAGTTAAATGCTCAGCATATTGAAGAATCAACCAGCCCTTGGAATTCTCCTGTATTTGTTATTAAAACGAAATCTGGTAAATGGAGAATGGTAATAGACCTTAGAGAAATTAACAAAGTAATTCAGCCAATGGGCACTCTACAATCTGGAATTCCTTTGCCTACTCTGTTACCAAAAGGATGGCCTCTCATAGTTATTGATTTAAAAGCCTGTTTCTTTTCAATACCCTTACAAGAAAAAGACAGCGAAAGATTTGCTTTCACAGTGCCTATTATAATAATTCTCAACCGGTGAAAAGATTTCAGTGGAGCATCCTCCCACAGGGAATGTTGAATAGCCCATCTATTCCAATATTTTGTAAAACAGCCATAGAAAGTAATACTTAAAAAATTTCCTAAATCTATAATTTTTCATTATGTGGATGATATCTTAATAGCTGACTCAAATGCAGATACTTTAGAAAGAATGTTTGAAGAAGTAAAGAAAATTTTGTCTTGCTGGGGATTACAAATTGCTCCTGAAAAGATACAAAGAGGAGATTCCATTAATTATTTAGGCTATAAAATAGAGCTTCAAAAATTAGACACCAAAGGGTGCAAATTAGGAGAGCTAGACTTCAAAATCTTAATGACTTTCAAAGATTATTTGGAGACATTTCTCATCTACGAACTGTTGTTGGGGTAAAAAATGTTGAACTGCATAATTTGTTCAAAACCCTAGAAGGTGACAAGGACTTAAATAGTCCAAGGGAATTATCACCTGAATGAAGCTGAGAAAGAATTGGCGTTGGTAAAAAAGAAAGTACATGAAGGGCACGTGGATCATATTGATCCAAAGCTGGATTGCATTTTGGTTATTTTACCTTCTAGGTATTCTCCTACAGGAATATTAATGCAGAGGGAAGATCTTATATTGGAATGGATACTTTTTACCAAATAAACCAAATAAAAAATTAAAAACCTATGTGGAAAAAAACTCTAACTTGATTTGGAAAGGAAAATTGAGACTTCCTCAATTAGCAGGAATAGACCCAGCAGAAATTGTCATACCTTTAACTAAGGAGGACATTGAAAAATTACAGACAGAAAGTGAACCTTCGCAAAGAGCTTGCAGTAACTATCTGGGAGAAATTAACAGCAAATATCCCAAAAGCGATTGAATTGATCTTATAAAGAGAGCTGATTGCATCTTGCCTCGAATTATACGTGAAAAACTCATAACTGGAGTTCGTACATTTCATACAGATGCCAAAAAACAAGGAAAGGCAGGTTACAAATCAGAAAATTTAAGTAAAGTGGTTCAAAGTCCTTATAATTCAGTTCAAAATTCAGAATTGTATGCTATTATGTTGGTACTAATGGATTTTTCAGAACCTCTCAACATAATAACTGACTCTAAGTATGCTGAAAGACTGATATTCAGAATTAACTTCACTATTTATTCAATTACAAGTTACAATCAGGAAATGGAGTCATCCTTTTTATATAACTCACATCCAATCCCATACTGGTCTGCCAGGCCCTCTAGCACAAGGCAATGATGAGATTGATAAATTATTAGTAGGAAAAGTGCTGGAGGCCTCAGAATTTCATAAAAAACTATATCAATAGTAAAGGTTTAAAAAAGGGTTTTCCCATAACCTGGCAGCAAGCCAAAGAAATAGTAAAGAAATGTCCTACTTGCTCCTTCAACAATCAAACACCATTACCAGCAGGATGTACCCAAAGGGTACTCCGAGGAATGAAATCTGGCAGATGGACGTGTTTCACTTTGCAGAATTTGGAAAATTGAAATATGTACACCATATCATCGATAGTTATTTAGGATTTCAATGGGCACCTGCTTTCAGTTCTGAAAAAGCTGATTCTGTAATCACTCATTTGCTAGAAGTTATGGCCATCATGGGTATACCTGCACAAATCCAAACTGACAATGCTCCATCATATGTCTCTGTTAAAATGAAACAGTATTTTGCTTATTGCAATATACAGCATATTACAGGTATACCACATAATCCTACAGGTTATAGAAAGATCAAATAGAACTCTAAAGGATATGCTAAATAAACAGAAAGAGGTAACAAAAAACCCCAGAAACAGACTGCATAATGCTCTATTAACTTTGAATTTTCTCAGTGTCAATGAGAAAGGAACAACAGCTGCAGAGACACATAGGATAATAGAAAAAACTACAGAATTAAATCAGCCTATATAGTTTAAGAATGTGCTGACCTCAGAATGGAAACCAGGATATGTGTTATGTTGGGGACAAGGTTTTGCTTTTGTTTCTATGGGAGAAGATAAACTGTGGGTACCATCAAAATTGATAAAGGTTTGATTTGAACAAGAGAGACCTCTTAATTAGAGGAGGTGATAGTTTATCAACCAGCATGAACATCCAATTTAAACTAACTTATACCAGTAACACATGCCTTTTCATTTAATCAGATAATAACTTGCCAAAAAGAAACATCCCCAAAATTAGTCTTGGGGAAAGGTTTTTGTTTTTGTCTTTTAGGAGAATGAAAGTTAAGGAATCTGAAGAACACTGGACAAATGAAACAACTGAACAAAAGAGACAAATCATCTATCCCAGGAAACAGAGTGAAATGGCGTATGGGTATATCATCTAAAAAAATTTATGTCTTCCTAAATGTTGTTTCTGCTCTTCTCTAAAGAAATTTAACACTATTGGTGTTCTAATAGTCCCAGTTCAATTAAAATTTAAAGCTGTCTTTGGAGTTGGTGAATGACTCTCTCCTTCTTTAAACTCAAGCATGTTGTTAAAAGGAAAATGCAAACTCCAGGTATCATGCCAGAAGAAAAGAGCCATCTTCTGCTATGGGACAGGAGAAAACCAAATTAATTAAGTGATTATTCTATTACTAATCTCAACTTTTTGATTCTATTCTGATTTTTTAAACTTTTCCTAAAGTATGAATTTTATATCAAATTTAAAAGATTAATATATATATATATATATATATACATATTTATACATTTTAAACTTTGTTAAGCTATGAATGGTCATATAGACTACTAACTAATTCTAGAAAAACGGCTTCAATCAGCAGTATATATATGTCTTTGTGTTTGATTCTCTTATCAGTTTTCTACAGGAAATCACGGCCAGGCCTAACATCAACTGAAGTCTCCCGGAAGAAGATGGGTCGCCACAACAACAACAATTCCACATGGATAATAATAATATCACTAACCTGACAAACATCATCTACAGATCAGCTTTGGACTACAAGGTGCTCAGAGCAATTTTGAGAGGGCTGACTGAGATGATCCAGTCTCAAAGACTACTTGAAAAAGGCCTTGAGATAAACCCTGAATTTTGGCATTATACACAGACTGGATAATGAAGGATATAGTTACCTTTCCTAGAATTTGACAATTAACCTAAAATTTTTCTTTTCAGGATAAAGATACCTTCGCCCATACCCAGTAGGAAGCCATTTTAAGAATACGATGCCCACGTTCCCAAAGAGGTGGTATGGGGCAGGTGGTTTTTTGGTTTTTTTAATGGGTTTTGGGTCTGGGATAATTTTCATTGTTTAGGGGGGTTGGCTACAAGTTGTTTTCATGGGTTAGGAAAAAGGCTAAACAAAGGAGATTAGATTTAAGGTTCTTGTTTAAAAAAAGAAAAGAAAAAAAGAAAAAGACAATTACTAGTTTTAAATACATTGGATTGGATTGTTTTATATTGTATAAGAATTATATATATTGAAATTGATATTGTTAGAAAGTGGTATATGTATATTTCTAATTGTACTTATACCATTCATTTAACAATGTGATGCAATTTTCTGATCCTTGAATATTATTATTACCAACTATTAGGATAGGAAGAAATGAAAGTTAGTAGTTAGACATTTTAATACAACTTGCAGTCATATTAGATATGTTTCAAAAATTGAGAAGATACATTTTAGATAGACAGGTCTTCTTCAAACCCTTCAGAGATCTACAGTATATGGCATTTAAAATGTTTTAATAACTCAGAAAATTTTTCTTTTTTGTTATGCCTATGAGACATGTTGGCTCCTGGCAGTACCAATCTACTACAGAGAAAATATGAGTACTGAAGAAACTGCATATGGAATAAACTTTCATTGTAGCAAAAGTTAGCCTCAGGACAACAAGGTATCCTTGAATCAACTGTTGACAAACAGGACAGACATGACACAAAACAAAGGACTACTGACTCTTGCCAAAACAAGTGTGGTTATGGCTTTATCAAAAGACGTCTTCTGAGGCCAGGACAATATGGCATCATCACTGAAGTGGCCTTTGCAATATGGAAAAGGTACAGTGCCCTTTTCTTTGAAGGCAGCTGAACAGGCAGTGGGCTGTTGGCTTCTGATGTGCAGTGGAACAGCAGCTGAAACAGTTATTCTTGAAGAGTAACTAAGCTCATGCCTCTCAATAGAAGACTGGCATTTAATAGAGGGATGTGAAGAAGAACGGGATGCTGAGATGAAGCCACATATACACAGCCAAGAAGAATGGACAGCTGAATTAAGAAAAATTAACAATTTTCAGAATTTAGAATCCTGAATCATGACAGGACACTATTGGAATTCAGGTGTTTCTGGTACATGGACTGCCCTCACCCAATGTGAGGTTGAACTGTTGACTTTGTGTACATCCTACTTCACAAATGAGTCGGTCAGATACACTAAGGCTATAGGCTGATGATGATACCCAAACACTGTGGAGAAACCTCAGGTGACTGTCCAGGCAGCTGACTGTTTCTGTCAACTCACAAATTTTTTGGAAGTTGGTTGCATGCACTTCCTGTTTTTATTTTTGTTAGGTAATAATATTTTCCTTCTTTGATCTCTGAGGGAGTTGAAGATTAGTTAGTTATAGTTGAAGACTAGTTAGGATAGAATGTGAATTAGGTACATATTGGACTTACCAAAATAGGATAGATAAGGAAATATTTTCTCTGAATTTGTCAAATACAAATGGACTAGACATTGTTCAGGTATTTATTACTTTTATACATTGTATATAGTTATTGTACTTTTGTATATAGTTTTTCTTATGTTAGTTATAACCTTTTTCTTTATTCTTTTTCTTAAAATAGAAAAGGGGAATATGGAGGTATTTTATTTGTACTAAAATTGATTTTAATTGTATGTTATTAAAAAAGTTGCCCAGGGCACCAGCCACTCCAGGGAAGACCTGCCCAACTTGGCCCCAGGTTCTGGCCACCGGGCAGGTTCCCTGCTAGCCCCACCGGGAAGGATCCCCTTCTCCAAGACCCCTGGCAGACCCTGCAGTCTCCACGCCCTGCCCCCACTCCCATCCCCCTGAGCCCCAAGCCTCTTCCTGAGACTTAGAGGCTGGCCCCCAGCTCCCATCTTGCTCCGGACTTCCCTTTTGGAAAACTGGTGAGTGCCCTTCCTTGCCCTGGACCCCATCCCTGGGCACCAGCCACTCCAGGGAAGACCTGCCCAACTTGGCCCCAGGTTCTGGCCACCGGGCAGGTTCCCTGCTGCCCCACCGGGAAGGATCCCCTTCTCCAAGACCCCTGGCAGACCCTGCAGTCTCCACGCCCTGCCCCCACTCCCATCCGCCTGAGCCCCAAGCCTCTTCCTGAGACTTAGAGGCCGGCCCCCAGCTCCCATCTTGCTCCGGACTTCCCTTTTGGAACACTGGTCTGGCTGAACCAAGTGTGCGGATAAGGCCAGTAATGAAGCACAAGGAGATGGGCAGACGTCAAGGCAGAAACATATACAACAAAATGAATAGCAATACAGCATCACCAGGCCCTAGCCCTCCTCCAACACCTAGACCTGAACATCAGAAATTGGAAGAAGCAGAAGAAAACAGCCTTATGAATGACATCATGAAGAAGCTAGAGGCTTGTGTAGAGGAAAAGACAAAAAAATGTGAAGAACGCTGTAAACAACTAGAGGAAAGGGCAAACAAATTAGAAGAAATCAATAAAGTCCTGGAAGAAAACAATAAAATACTGAGAGAAAATCAAGAAAAATCAATGAAACAAATGAAGGAAACAGTCCAAGACCTGAAAAGGGAAATAGAAAAAATGAAGAAGACACAAACAGAGGGAATGCTGGAAATAGAAAATCTGAGAAAACGATTGGGAACTTCAGATGCAAGTATAATCAACAGAATGCAAGAGATGGAAGAGAGGATCTCTAGCGTTGAAGATACAGTAGAAGAAATACATTCATCAGTCAAAGAAAACACTAAAGCCAACAAAGTCATGAACCAAAATGTCCAAGAAATTTGGGACACCATGAAAAGACCAAACCTAAGAATAATAGGGGTCGAAGAAGGAGAAGAATACCAACTCAAGGGCACAGAAAATATATTCAACAAGATCATAGAAGAAAACTTTCCCAACTTAAAGAAGGAAATGCCTATGAAGATACAAGAAGCTTATAGAACACCAAACAGACTAGACCCCCAAAAAAAGTCCCCTCGCCACATAATAGTTAAACAACTAAACGTACAGAATAAAGAAAGAATATTAAGAGCAGCAAAGGAAAAAGGCCAAGTGACATATAAAGGCAAACCCATCAGAATAACACCCGATTTCTCAATGGAGACTTTGAAAGCCAGAAGAACCTGGACAGATGTAATGCAGACACTAAGAGACCATGGATGTCAGCCTAGACTAATATACCCAGCAAAACTTTCAATCACCATAGATGGAGTGAACAAGACATTCCATGACAAAGCCAGATTTAAACAATACTTATCCACAAACCCAGCCCTACAGAAAGCACTAGAAGGAAAATTCCAACCTAAGGAAGTCAGATACACCCTCGAAAACACAGGCAACAGATAAAGCCACAGCAGTAAACCCCAACGTATAGAAGTACCCACACATCACCACCAAAAAATAACAGGAATGAACAATCACTGGTCATTAATTTCCCTCAATATCAATGGACTTAATTCACCTATAAAAAGACATAGGCTTACAGAATGGATACGAAAGCAGGACCCATCTTTCTGCTGCATACAAGAAACACATCTCAAATTCGAAGATAGACACTACCTAAAAATAAAAGGCTGGGAAAAGACTTTCCAATCAAACGGTCTTAAGAAACAAGCAGGTGTAGCCATCCTGATATCCAGCAAAATAGACTTCAAACTAAAATCAATCAAAAGAGATCAAGAAGGGCATTACATACTCATCGCAGGAAAGATCCACCAAGATGAAGTCTCAATTCTGAATATTTATGCCCCAAACACAAGGGCACCCACATATGTAAAAGAAACATTACTAAAGCTTAAATCACATATAAAACCCCACACATTAATAGTGGGAGACCTCAACACCCCACTTTCACCACTGGACAGATCTCCCAAATTGAAACTTAACAGAGAAATAAAGGACTTAACTGATGTCATGACTCAAATGGACTTAATCGATATCTACAGAACATTCCATCCTAACAAAAAAGAATATACCTTCTTCTCAGCACCCCATGGAACCTTCTCTAAAATTGACCACATACTTGGCCACAAAACAAATCTAAACAGATACAAAAGAATTGGAATAACCTCCTGTGTTCTATCAGACCACCATGGTCTAAAGTTGGATTTCAGCAACAACAAAAACTACAGAAAACCTGCAATCTCATGGAAACTGAATAATACCCAACTGAATCACCAATGGGTTAAGGAAGAAATAAAGAAAGAAATTAAAGACTTCCTAGAGATCAATGAAAATGAAGACACCACATATCCAAATTTATGGGACACTATGAAAGCAGTACTAAGAGGGAAATTCATAGCACTAAATGCCCACATAAATAAGTTGGAGAAATCTCACACTAGAGACTTAACAGCATACCTGAAAGCTCTAGAACAAGAAGAAGCACAGTCTCCCAGGAAAAATAGACGCCAGGAAATTATCAAAGTGAGAGCTGAAATCAATAAAATAGAAACAAAGAGAACAATACAAAAAATTAATGAAACAAAGAGTTGGTTCTTTGAGAAAATCAACAAGATAGACAAGCCCTTATCCAAACTAACCAAAAGACAGAGAGAGAGCATCCAAA
The DNA here is from genome assembly GCF_007827085.1 of Peromyscus californicus insignis. NCBI lineage: Eukaryota > Metazoa > Chordata > Mammalia > Rodentia > Cricetidae > Peromyscus > Peromyscus californicus. Next base: position 408,058 of record NW_026294447.1, on the reverse strand, counting down.
TCAACAAAATCAGAAATGAAAAGGGGGACATAACAACAGACATTGAGGAAATCCAGAGAATCATCAGGTCATACTTCAAAAACCTCTATTCGACAAAACTGGAAAACCTAAAAGAAATGGATAACTTTCTGGATAGGTACCACATACCTAAGTTAAATCAAGACCAGATAAACTATTTAAATAGTCCAATAACCCCTAATGAAATAGAAACAGTCATTAAAAGTCTCCCAACCAAAAAAAGCCCAGGACCAGATGGTTTCAGTGCAGAATTCTACCAGATCTTCAAAGAAGAGTTAATACCAATACTCTCTAAATTGTTCCACACAATAGAAACAGAAGGAACATTACCAAACTCCTTCTACGAGGCTACAATTACCCTAATTCCTAAACCAAACAAGGATACAACAAAGAAAGAGAACTACAGACCGATCTCCCTCATGAACATTGATGCAAAAATACTCAATAAAATACTGGCAAACAGACTCCAAGAACACATCAAAACAATTATCCACCATGATCAAGTAGGATTCATTCCAGGGATGCAAGGGTGGTTCAACATACGAAAGTCCGTCAATATAATACACCATATAAACAAACTCAAAGAAAAAAACCATATGATCATCTCACTGGATGCAGAAAAGGCATTTGACAAAATCCAACACCCCTTCATGATAAAGGTATTAGAGCGATCAGGAATACAGGGAACATACCTAAACATAATAAAGGCAATTTACAGCAAGCCAACAGCCAACATCAAATTAAATGGAGAGAAACTCAAAGCAATTCCACTAAAATCAGGAACGAGGCAAGGCTGTCCACTCTCCCCATACTTATTCAATATAGTACTTGAAGTTCTAGCCAGAGCAATAAGACAACATAAGGAGATTAAGGGGATACAAATTGGAAAGGAAGAAGTCAAGCTTTCCCTATTTGCAGATGACATGATAGTATACTTGAGCGACCCCAAAGATTCCACCAAGGAACTGATACAGCTTATAAACACCTTCAGCAACATAGCAGGATACAAGATCAACTCAAAAAAATCAGTAGCCCTCCTATATACAATGGACAAAGAAGTGGAGAAGGAAATCAGAGATACATCACCCTTTACTATAGCCACAAATGGCATAAAATACCTTGGGGTAACACTAACCAAGCAAGTGAAGGACCTATATGACAAGAACTTTAAGTCCCTGAAAAAAGAAATTGAACAAGATGTCAGAAAATGGAAAGATCTCCCATGCTCATGGATAGGCAGGACTAACATAGTAAAAATGGCAATCTTACCAAAAGCAATCTACAGATTCAATGCAATCCCCATCAAAATACCAACACAATTCTTCACAGACCTGGAAAGAATAATACTCAAATTCATATGGAAAAACAAAAAACCCAGGATAGCCAAAGGAATCCTGTACAATAACACAACTTCTGGAGGCATCACGATCCCTGACTTCAAGCTCTACTATAGAGCTACAGTAATAAAAACAGCTTGGTACTGGCATAGAAACCGACATGTGGACCAATGGAATCGAATTGAAGACCCTGACATTAATCCGCACACCTATGAACATATAATTTTTGACAAAGAAGCCAAAAGTGCACAATGGAAAAAAGAAAGCATCTTCAACAAATGGTGCTGGCAAAACTGGATATCAACATGTAGAAGGCTGCAAATAGATCCATATCTATCACCGTGCACAAAACTTAAGTCCAAGTGGATCAAGGACCTCAACATAAATCCAGCTACTCTGAACCTGCTAGAAGAGAAAGTAGGAAGTAGTCTTGAACGCATTGGCATAGGAGACTACTTCCTAAATAGAACACCAGTAGCACAGACTCTGAGACAAACAATCAATCAATGGGACCTCTTGAAACTGAGAAGCTTTTGTAGAGCAAAGGATACGGTCAACAAGGCAAAGCGACAGCCTACAGAATGGGAAAAGATCTTCACCAACCCCACATCTGACAGAGGACTGATATCCAGAATATATAAGGAATTCAAGAAATTAGACATCAAAATGCCCAACAGTCCAATTAAGAAATGGGCTATAGAGCTAAACAGAGAATTCTCAACAGAGGAAACTCAAATGGCCGAAAGACATTTAAGGAACTGCTCAACATCCTTAATCATCAGGGAAATGCAAATCAAAACAACTCTGAGATACCACCTTACGCCTGTCAGAATGGCTAAGATCAAAAACACTGAAGACACCTTATGCTGGAGAGGATGTGGAGCTAGGGGAACTCTCCTCCACTGCTGGTGGGAATGCAAGCTTGTACAACCACTTTGGAAATCAATATGGCGCTTTCTTAGAAAATTGGGAATCCATCTCCCCCAAGATCCAGCTATACCACTCTTGGGCATATACCCAAGAAATGCTCAACCACACCATAAGAGCACTTGTTCAGTTATGTTCATATCAGCATTGTTTGTAATAGCCAGAACATGGAAACAACCCAGATGCCCTTCAACTGAAGAATGGATAAACAAAATGTGGTACATATACACAATGGAATACTACTCAGCAGAGAAAAACAATGGCATCATGAGGTTTGCAGGCAAATGGATGGATCTAGAAAAAATCATCCTGAGTGAGGTAACCCAGACTCAGAAAGACAAACATGGTATGTACTCACTCATAGCAAGATACTAGACATGAAACAAGGATGACTTGTCTGCTACTCACATCACCAGGGAGGCTACCTGGAAAACAGGACCCCAAGAAAGATACAGGGATCACCCAATGACAGAGAAATGGAATGAGATCTACATGAACAGCCTGGACATGAGTGGGGGTAATGAAAGGCGAGGGTTGAGGGAAAGAGAGCTTGGGGGAGCGGGAGATTCCAGCTGGATCAACAACAGAGAGGGAGAACAAGGAATAGGAGACCATGGTAAATAAAGACCACATGAGAATAGGAAGAAGCAAAGTGCTAGAGAGGCCCACAGAAATCCACAAAGATACCCACACAACAGACTGCTGGCAGTGGTTGAGAGACAGCCCGAACTGACCTACTCTGGTGATGGGATGGCCAAACACCCTAATTGTTGTGCTAGAAACCTCATCCAACTACTGAGGGATCTGGATGCAGAGATCCATGATACTAGACAGGTGGATCTCTGGGAGTCCAATTAGCGAGAATGAGGAGGGTTTATATGAGCGAGAATTGTTGAGACCAAGGTTGGATAAAGCACAGGGACAAATAGCCAAATGAATGGAAACACATGAACTATGAACCAATGGCTGAGGGGTCCCCACTGGATCAGGCCCTCTGAATGGATGAGACAGTTGATTGGCTTGATCTGTTTGGGAGGCATCCAGGCAGTGGGACCAGATCTTGTGCTCATTGCATGAGTTCGCTGTTTGAAACCTGGGGCCTATGCAGGATTGTTTGGCTTGGCCTGGGAGGAGGGGACTAGACCTACCTGGACTGAGTCTACCAGGTTGACCTCAGTCTGTGGGGAAGGCTTTGCCCTGGAGGAGATGGGAATGGGGGGGGGGTTGGGGGGAAGGTGAGGGGGACGGGAGGGGGGAGAACAAGGGAATCCGTGGCTGATATGTAGAACTGAATTGTATTGCAAAATAAATTAATAAAAAAAAAAAAAAAAAAAAAAAAAAAAAAAAAAAGTTGCCCAGGGTCAGAGCTATTAGAGCCATAGCAAAAGCTGGGTGGAGGTAGTGCATGTTGTTAATCCCAGCACTTGATAGGCAGAGCTAGGTAGATATATGCGTGCTCAAGGATACAGCCAACAGACAGTAACGAGGCAGTCATGTGGTTGGACTTATAACCAATGAGAAGACAGAACAGAAAGTCTATATAAAGACAAACAGAAAGGAAGAAGGTCTCTTTTGGAGAGGTCTCTATGCTGAAGAGGCTAGCTGCAGCAGGCGGGTAAGGCTGTAGCTCTGATATCTTGGCTTTCTTCTTTGCATTGGTTCTGTGTTTCTTACTTAATAATATGGATGATTACACCTACAAAACACGGTGGAGTAGAGGAGTTCTCCTTTCTCAAAAGTAGAGTATGTATCTTGTAAGGCAAGCTAGAGTTCTTTTATTGTAAGGAAAGGCACTATTGCGCTCCCATTGCCATACAAACTGCAAATAACACTTGCGTCTCTTCCCAACAAGTGCAGTGTATTGGATGGAAGAAAAGCTACTGTTCTTGTCAGTTTCCTAAGCAGAGATCAACTCGATATGGCCCGTGTGTATAGGAAGCACAGTTCTTTTGTTCTGAGCAAGCTCACTATTCAGGCTTTATAGGAAGCACAGTAGAGTAGAAGAGTGCTCCTTTCTCAAAAGCAGAGTGTGTTTCTTGTAAGGAAAGATAGTGTAGATTTCCACTTTATAAACGGAGATGAGTCACATGTAGTTTCTGGTCGTACAAGCAAAGTTTTTTTCTGGTAAGGAAAGTCACTACTGCGCTCCCATTAACAAACACAGTGCAAATAGCACTTGCGTCTGTTCCCAACAATTACAGTGTATGGGATGAAAGAGAATCTACTGTACTTGTTAGTTTCCTAAGCAGAGTTGAACTAGATATGTCCCATGTGTGTAGGAAGCACAGATCTTTTGTTGTGAGCAAGCTCCATATTCTGGATGTATAGGAAACACAGTTGAGTAGAAGTGTGTTCCTTTCTCAAAAGCAGAGTTTGTTTCTTGAAAGGTGAGCTAGTGCTGAATTCCCCTTCATAAACAGAGTTGAATATCATGCAGTTTCTGGTCCTACAAGAAACAGTTCTTTCCTGGTAAGGAAAGTCATTATTGTACTCCAATTGCCATTCCCTGTGCAAATAGCACTCGCATCTGGTCCCAGCAAGTGCAGTATATTGGACAGAAGAGAAGCTACTGTTCTTGTCAGTTTCCTAAGCAGAGTTGAACTATATATGGCTCCTGTGTGTAGGAAGCACAGTTCTTTTCTTCTGAGCAAGCTCACTATTCTGGTTGTATACAAAACACAGTAGAGTAGAGGAGTGCTCCTTTCTCAAAAGCAGAGTGTTTTACTTGTAAGGCAAGCTAGTGTTGAATTCCCCTTCACAAATGGAGTTGAATCACATGTAGTTTCTGGTCGGCGAGCAAGAATACTTTTCTGGTAAGGAAAGTCACTATTGTGTTCCCAAGGACATACACAGTGCATAAAGCACTCGTGTCTGTTCCCAGCAAATACAGTGTATTGGAGGAAAGAGAAGGTACTGTTCTTATTAGTTTCCTAAGCAGAGTTAAACTATATAGGGCCCGTGTGTGTAGGAAGCACAATTTTTTTGTTCTGAGCAAGCTGACTGTTCTGGCTCTATAGGAAACACCATAGAGTAGAAGAGTGCTCCTTTCTCAAAGGCACAGTGTTTCTTATAAGGCAAGCTTGTAGTGGGTAGCCATTCCAGCTTTGATCTGGAAGTTCCAACCCCCATTGAGACTTCGGCAACTGTCACGCCTACAAGGCGGGGCCAAGGGAGGTGCCGGGGGACCCGAGATCTGGATCGGCGGGTGCTCTCTCTGTTGCGGGACCCTGGACTGGAGAGGTGGACTGAGCAGAGCTCCAGAGAACACCGCTGGACTGTGATACACCTTCCCCAGACTCCGCGACCTACCTATTCCTTAATTTGTAAGTTACGCCATTAAATAAATCTCCTTTTAACTACGTGGAGTGGCCTTAATAATTTCACCAATATCTGGCGCTCACGTGGGGCAAGTTCCAAAGGCCTGGGTGGCTCCCGCCCTCAGCCTTCTCCCCGGCTGGCGGGTACCTAAACCCGCCTGCAGAGTTCCATAGAACCAGGGAACGCCTACACGGTTCCATTCCCGAAAAAGGGAGCAGCTAGTCCGGTCTCAGCTCCCTAGCTTAGCCCCCAGACCAGCGAAAAACCGCTGTGAGTGAGGCGATCCCCCTCCTCCCCGAGTGCGGGCCCCGGCTCCCGCCATCCCGGCTCCCCGCCATCCCGGCTCCCGCCATCCGCCATCCGGCTCCCCGCCATCCCGGCTCCCGCCATCCGGCTCCCCGCCATCCGGCTCCCCGCCATCCGGCTCCCACCATCCCGGCTCCTGCCTCCAGCTGCCGCCCGCCAAGGTTGCCAGCAGGCCCTGCTTTGGAGCTGTACCAGCGCCTCCTGCTGGCTGAAAAGCGCCACTACAACCCCACCACCACCGAAAGGTAAGATAGGCAAACCAGCGTTTTATTTCAAGTAGAAGTACTTGATAATTTTACACCTTAAAACTGACTAACAAATTTTGAGTAATTCTTGTAATATGGCTGACAACATTACCTCACAAGAATTTGAAAACCTTTTTGCCTGTATGATGAATGACATCTTCCTGGAAATATATGACCTTCCTAAGGCATATCTGGCCTGTACCATTTTGGTATTCATTGTAATAATCCACACAGTGTTCAAACACTGGTTTAATAGCAAGAACAAAGATGAGTCATTATTGGGACTGATACAGGCTTTAAGCGAGAGCAATGAAGGCTTACAGAAAAAGATTCTCTCTCTGGAATCTGCTTTAACAGATAGCAATGAGACCTTAGAGAAAAAGATTCTTTCTCTGGAATCTGCTAACCAGGATTTACAGGCTTTCAAAACTAACAATGAGGGCTTACAGAAAAAGATTCTCTCTCTGGAATCTGCTTTAACAGATAGCAATGAGACCTTAGAGAAAAAGATTCTTTCTCTGGAATCTGCTAACCAGGATTTACAGGCTTTCAAAACTAACAATGAGGGCTTACAGAAAAAGATTCTCTCTCTGGAATCTGCTTTAACAGATAGCAATGAGACCTTAGAGAAAAAGATTCTTTCTCTGGAATCTGCTAACCAGGATTTACAGGCTTTCAAAACTAACAATGAGGGCTTACAGGAAAAGATTCTATCTCTGGAATCTGCTTTAACGGATAGCAATGAGACTTTAGAGAAAAAGATTCTTTCTCTGGAATCTGCTAACCAGGATTTACAGGCTTTCAAAACTAACAATGAAGGCTTACAGGAAAAGATTCTATCTCTGGAATCTGCTTTAACGGATAGCAATGAGACCTTAGAGAAAAAGATTCTTTCTCTGGAATCTGCTGATCAGGATTTACAAAACAGGCTTGTACCAAAAATTGATCTTATTGATAATAAATGTGAATATTTAATGGACAGAACACTAACTCTCCAGACACTATATAAGGAAGAAAGATTATCATTAATTGATAAGATAAGGTCCATGGAATCATGTGTTTCTGAGGAACATAAAAACTTCTATGATTCCATGAGAAATCTGGAGTCCCTTGCCAGAGAGGAGGTTCACTCCATAGAACAGACTCTAGGTGCTCGTTTGCAGGCCTTAGAAGAAACTCTCAGTAAACATGACAAGGGACCTAATAAGCAGAAGGGCAAGACCATAGAGGTTGTAACATCTCCAAATGGCTCTCACACAATGGCTTATCCTGTTATCATCCATGAGAAGCCAGCGGATGACACACACCCTGAGCCATATACTACATATACAGTACAACCAATTTCAACAAGGGACTTTAAAAATATAAAGGAAGCAGTAGTTACATATGGGATACACTCCACATATGTAAAACAATTGTTAAATTCGTGGTCTACCTCACATAGAATCATCCCAGATGACTGGCATCAGTTAATTTCAGCTGTTCTAGAATATAGTCAGCAGCTACAGTGGAAAAGCTGGTTGAGAGAAGAGGCAAAAAATTTAGAACAACAAGGTAAAATCAGAGGTTTTGTGATCTCCCAAGATCAAATACTTGGTGAGGGATGTTTCGCTGACAGGAATGTACAAGCCACTTATGATGAACATACAATATCCCTATGCCGTACAGCAGCTCTAAATGCTTGGGAAAAAATTCCAGAACCTGGAAAACCAACTGAGGTATACACAAAGATATTTCAGGGACCACACGAATCCTTCACTGATTTTTTACAAAGACTGAACACAGCTATAACAAGAGCTGTATCAGATAAAGAATTAAGAAAAGTATTAACTGAGTCCTTGGCGTTCGACAATGCTAATGCAGAATGCAGAAGAATACTTACACCATTAAAGATCAGATCAGCTCCTTTGGAAGAGTGGATTCAGTATACTAATGGTGTTGAGTCTCGTAACTACAGTAATGAGGCTTGGATAGGAGAGACAAATCCCAGAGGTGAAAGAAGGCCCCGTGTTACCAAATGTTTTAAATGTGGTACACCAGGTCATATAAGTAAAAACTGTACGTGGGGTACTCCTAGGAGTAATACTCCTTTTAGGAATAGCCTAAACAGGAGACCCCAACCACCTCCCGGATTATGTAGAAGGTGTGGCAAAGGCCGACATTGGACCAGTGAGTGCAGATCAAAAATAGATATACGAGGTAACCCTTTACTGGCGGGAAACGCCTCAGGGGGCCTCTTGCAGGCCCCCAAATCAAATGTAGTACGAACATTCCCAGCCACTGTGGAAGAAATTCCTCTCCAAGACAACTGAATAAACCAATGCCTAATGTAAAAACCGATACTGCAATGGATGATAAAACAGCTCTGATGGATGGATCACAGTTTACAAAGAACACTATAAAACAAATATTTTGGCAGACTTCCATAAATGATCAAAGACCAAAGCTTAGAATTCGAATTAATGGCCTGGTTATGGAGGGACTGGTAGACACAGGTGCAGATGTGACTATAATTACACCAAAATCATGGCATCCAAATTGGCCTCTTCAAGAGGTAGATGTCCAACTTTTAGGGATTGGCACCCTATCTCAGATAAAACAGAGTTCGAGATGGGTTGAATGCACAGGGCCAGAAGGACAGAGAGGAAGGCTGAAGCCATATGTAGCAAATGTAGCAGTAAATCTTTGGGGCCGAGATCTGTTACAACAGTGGAATACCCAGATTAAAATTCCTACACTTTCAGAAAAAGAATACAGACAAATGCATGTTTCTAGGAATAATATCATCACATGCTATAAAAATCAGGCACCAACCATTCAGGCTGTTCACAAACAGAGCACAACTGCTGTTGAACTCTCAGAAGTACCAACTGCCTTACCTTTAAAATGGCTAACTAATAAACCTGTCTGGGTTGGACAATGGCCTTTGACAAAAGACAAGCTACAAGCTTTAGAACAGCTGGTTCAAGAGCAGTTAAATGCTCAACACATTGAAGAATCTACCAGCCCTTGGAATTCTCCTGTATTTGTTATTAAAAAAAAGTCTGGCAATTGGAGAATGCTGACAGATCTGAGAGCTATTAATAAAGTAATTCAGCCAATGGGCTCCCTACAGACTGGGATGCCCTTGCCCTCTATGCTACCTAAAGAATGGCCTATAATAGTTATTGACTTAAAAGACTGTTTCTTTACCATACCCTTACAAGAAAATGATAGAGAAAAATTTGCCTTCACAGTACCTAATTATAACAATTCTCAGCCAGTCAAGAGATATCAATGGAAGGTTCTCCCACAGGGAATGTTAAACAGCCCTACTTTGTGCCAATACTTTGTGCAGAAACCATTGGAGATAATTCGTGTAAAGTTTCCACAATCCATAATTTATCACTATATGGATGATATCCTATTAGCTGATCCAAAGTTAGATACATTAGAAAGCATGTTTGAAGAAGTAAAGAAAGTTTTACCTCGCTGGGGACTGCAAATTGCTCCTGAAAAAATACAAAGAGGAGATTCTATTAACTACTTAGGATATAAGATAGAGCTACAAAAAATTCGACCCCAAAAGGTACAGCTAAGGAGAGATCGATTGAAGACTCTTAATGATTTTCAAAAGTTATTAGGAAGCATTTCCAACTTACTGGGTATCATGGGAATACCCAAAGAGGGACTACAAAATTTGGCTAATACTCTAGAAGGGGACAAAGAATTAAATAGTCCAAGAGAATTATCAGCCGAAGCTGAGAAGGAATTGGCCCTAGTAGAAAAGACAATTCGAGAAGCACATGTGGATCGTGTGGATCCAGAACTTAAATGCATTCTTGTCATATTCCCCTCCAGACATTCCCCAACAGGTATTTTGATGCAGAGGGAAGATATTATATTGGAATGGATATTCCTACCACGTAAACCAAATAAGAAATTAAAGACTTATATAGAAAAGATCTCTGATTTGATTCAAAAAGGTAAACTAAGACTTCGCCAGTTGACAGGAATGGACCCAGCAGAAATTGTAGTACCTTTAACTAATGAAGAAATTTCATCACTATGGAAAGATAATGAATACTGGCAGAGAGCCTGCAGTAACTTTTTGGGAGAGATTAACAACCACTATCCCAAAAGCAAGAGAATAGAATTCATAAAGAAGACCGAATGGGTCCTTCCTCACATTGTACGGCAAAAGCCAATTTCTGGAGTCCTCACATTCTATACTGATGCAAATAAATCAGGGAAAGCAGGATATAAATCAGGAGACCTAAGTAAAGTGGTACAAAGTCCATACAGCTCTGTACAAAAGGCAGAACTGTATGCCATTCTTATTGTACTGAAAGACTTCACAGAACCCCTCAATATAGTCACTGACTCTCAATATGCAGAGAGAGTTGTTTTACATATTGAAACTGCTGAATTTATTCCTGATAATACAGAATTAACTTCATTATTCATACAATTGCAGGAAATCATCAGAAAAAGGGAACATCCTATATATATAACACATATCAGATCCCATACAGGTCTGCCAGGACCTCTAGCACAAGGTAATGATGAGATTGATCAGTTACTAATAGGTAATGTGCTAGAAGCTTCAGAATTTCATAAGAAATGCCATGTAAATAGCAAAGGTTTGAAGAAGGATTTCTCCATCACTTGGCAACAGGCTAAGGATATTGTGAAAAAATGTCCTACTTGTTCCATCTATAACCAACTTCCATTACCTGCAGGGAGCAATCCAAAAGGTATACAAAGAAATGAAATTTGGCAGATGGATGTGTTTCATTTTGCAGAATTTGGAAGATTAAAGTATGTACATCATACCATTGACACCTATTCAGGATTTCAATGGGCAACTCCTATGAGTTCTGAAAAGGCTGATTCTGTGATTACACACCTATTAGAAGTTATGGCCATCATGGGAATACCTGTACAAATTAAGACAGACAATGCCCCAGCATATGTCTCCAATAAAATGAGACAATTCTTTGCTTATTACAATATAAAGCATGTTACAGGTATACCACACAATCCCACAGGCCAAGCAGTCATAGAAAGATCCAATCGAACTTTAAAGGATATGCTAAATAAACAGCGACAGGTAACAATGACTCCTAGAAATAGATTGCATAGTGCTTTATTAACCTTGAATTTTCTCAATGCTGATGAAAAAGGAACAACAGCTGCAGAGAGACATTGGACGACAGACAAAACTCCTGAGCTAAACCAACCGGTTTATTTCAAGGATGTGCTGACCTCAGAATGGAAACCTGGATATGTTCTACGTTGGGGAAGGGGTTTTGCCTTTGTTTCTGCAGGAGAAGAGAAGCTATGGATACCAACAAAATTAATAAAAATTCGATTTGAACAGGAAAAACCCCTTGATGAGGTGAAGTAAAAGATCATCCACCAATGTGACATCTCTACAAGTTGTAAGAAAAATTTAACAATCAAGGTTGGGGTAGGGTTCTGTTTTTGTCTTTCCAGGATAATGGAAATACCCATCTTCCAAAAATCATAAGGCCTTGGATATCCGGATGTTTACAGCAGAAAGAAAGAATCTATTGGTACCAATCTACACACGGTAAAATCTCACTGTCTAACATCTATCTCTCTATCAATCTAGAAAAGTTGTGGTTCCAATTCAATTATAAGCCAAGCTGGCTTTGGAGATGGAATTGGCTCACTCCTTCTCTAAACCCAAGCACATTGCTAAAAGAAAAGTTTGAGAGATTCTTCAGTTCCATATCAGAAGAGCCCTCTGGTGTGGGACAGAAGGAAACCAATAAAAGGGACCATTGTCTTCTAGATTCTAATTCTCTGCATGCTTACTCTTGATTTCTCAGAATCCTTTCTTACATGCTATGTCCTCTTTAAATCCAAATCTTCCATTTTGATAACAAATAAGTTTTTCTAATAGCAATCTCAGAAGTCTCCAGAAGGAAGATGGGGCCCCAACAACAACTCTACCCAATCCAGAATGATGCCATGGTAATCATCATCATACTACACTTCTTACCGGAATTTCAGACAATCTTACCCATTACTCTAAGACTTACTGCAGAACCTACAGTTAGTCTAACTGAGATTTAACTATCTGAGCTTTCTCACAGTACCCAACAGAGATAACATCACCCCCAAAACAACAGGAAGCAATTCTAAGAAAACGACGCCCCTTCTCCCTTAGGTTTCATAATTCTCAGGGTTATGGATGATGGTTATAGGGTTGGGGGTGGAAGGAAATATTAAACTCAGTATTCCAAAAAAAAAAAAAAAAAAAAGAAGAAATGGAATGGATAGGTATAAGATATTATGGTAGATTATTATGTATACTAGTAAACAAATTTAGTAAAATAGTAGCCTTAAATAATTTGCACTGTAATTTGCACTGTTATGGGTTCTTATATGTTGATACAAATGTAAACTATTTTTATATTCCTGTTTAAGATAATTTGTATATTGATACAAATATGGAACTATATTTGTTATAATGTACATATATTTCTACTCTTATTTGAAATACTTGTATATTGATACAAATGTAAATTTATATCTGTCATACTTATGTAGGTTCTACTTCTGTTTAGGATATTCGGTATATTGATATATATTTAAGATTATTGTCATATTGCATATCGCACTATATACTCCTACCTCTGTTATAACATCTTGTGTATTGTCACAATTTTGAAGTCATCGTTCTTTACCATGCACTTGCTTATAGACTGTTTACCTTGTTTATGTGAAGCCTTAGTCCTTAGGTTATTTCGGTAGATAAGACTTATAGATTTATAGTCACCTATGCTTGTCATCTCTATAGTTACGTTAGTTAGGTTATCCAGATTTACAGATACATAGGTCAGATGGACAGGTAATCTTCAAACACTTCATAGACCTAGAGAATATGGCATTTAAATAACTTAGAATTCTGTTGATGTGAGACACAATTGCTCCTGGCTGCACCAATTTGATCCCGAGAGAATGTTGGGCTTCTAAGACATTTCCATTTGGAAGTTTGTCTTCTTGGCACAAAATGGCCTACTGGGCAAAGAACTGCCCTTGCCTCGACGGCTGACAGTACTAATGCAATGCTATCCTTTCTGGACAAGTGGGACACAAGGAAAGCAACCACTGTACTCTGCCAAGACAGGGTAAGATGGTCTTTCAGAATTCCTGCTTCTGAAAATGGTCTGTCAGATACTTTAGGCCTGTAGCCAATTTGAATGCACCAACAATGCTGAGAAACATTAGGTGACTGTCCAGGCTGCCAGCTGTCTCCGTCTACTCTCGCAAGATTCCCGAAAGTTGTTTGCATCCATGTACCATTTCTCAGGTACCATTATATTCCTTCTCAGGTCTTTGGTGGGATTGAAGACTAGCAGTTATAGTTACAACTTAGTAGATAGAACATATTAAGTATTAGATTCAGGTTCTTTAGGATAGGACACCTTTTGGAAGGATCTTTGTAACATGCCATTTACCTATGCTCTATACTTCTCTGGACTTTAGTATGTGTTTCTTGCTTGATATTGTTTGCATTGGTTGTACTTCCATCTTATCTAGGTCATTATCCCTCATTATTCCTGGACAATATTTGATAACCATTCCTTTGTATATAGTCTTGTATTAGGTTAGAACTTTCTTATTTAGACAAAAAGGGGGAGATGTAGTGGGTAGCCATTCCAGCTTTGATCTGGAAGTTCCAACCCCCATTGAGACTTCGGCAACTGTCACGCCTACAAGGCGGGGCCAAGGGAGGTGCCGGGGGACCCGAGATCTGGATCGGCGGGTGCTCTCTCTGTTGCGGGACCCTGGACTGGAGAGGTGGACTGAGCAGAGCTCCAGAGAACACCGCTGGACTGTGATACACCTTCCCCAGACTCCGCGACCTACCTATTCCTTAATTTGTAAGTTACGCCATTAAATAAATCTCCTTTTAACTACGTGGAGTGGCCTTAATAATTTCACCAATACAAGCTTGTGCTGAATTCCCATTCATAATTGGAGCTGAAGCACATGCAGTGTTTTGTCCTCTGAGCAGTAGCTCTTTTCTGTAAGGAAAGTCACTATTGCGCTCCCAGTGCCATACACAGTGCAAATAGCACTCACGTCTATTCCTAGGAAGTGCAGTGTATTTGATGGAAGAGAAGCTACTGTTCTTGTCAGTTTCTGAAGTTGATTTGAAGTAGACATGGCCCGTGTGTGAAGGAAGCACAGCTCTTTTTTTCTAAGGATTCTCAGTGTTTTGGCACTACAGGAAACACAGTAGAGTAGAAGAGTGATCCTTTCTCAAAAGCATAGTGTGTTTCTTATAAGGTGTGCTAGTGTTGAATTCCCTTCATAAATGTAGTTGAATCACATGCAGTATCTTGTCCTATGAGAAACAGTTCTTTTCTTGTAAGGAATGTTCCTATTGTGCTCCAATTTTCATACACAGAGCAGTGGTGTTAGTTCCCAGTAAGTGCAGTGTATTGGACAGAAGAGAAGCTACTGTCCTTGTCAGTTTACTAAGAAGAGTTGAATTAGTTATGGCCCATGTGTGTAGGAAGCAGAGTTCTTTTGTTCTGAGCAAGCTCACAGTTCTGGCTCTATAGGATACACAGTAGGGTAGAAGAGTGCTCCTTTCTAAAAAGCAGAGTGTGTTTCTTGTAAGGCAAGCTAGTGTTTAATTCTCCTTTATGAATGGAGTTGAATCACATGCAGTTTCTTGTTCTAAGAGCAGTATTTCTTTTCTGGTAAGGAAAGTGACTATTGTACTCCCATTACCTTACACAGTGTAAATAGCACACATGTCAGTTCCGAGCACTTGCAGTGTATTGGACTGAAGAGAAGCTACTGTTCTTGTCAGTTTCCTAAGCAGAGTTTAACTAGATATGGCCTGGTGTGTAGGAAGCATAGTTCTTTTGTTCTGAGCAAGCTCACTGTTCTGGCTATATAGGAAACACAGTAGAGTAGAAGAGTACTCCTTTCTCAAAGCAGAGTGTATTTCTCATAAGGCAAGGTTGGGTTGAATTACTCTTCATAAAAGGAGTTGAGAGACATGCAATTTCTTGTCCTACCACAAAGAGTTCTATTTTGGTAAGAAAAGTCTATTGCTCTCCAATTTCCATACTCAGCACAAATAGCACTCGCGTATGTTCCCAGCAAGTACAGTGTATTGGACGGAAGAGAAGCTACTGTTCTTGTCAGTTTCCTAAGAAGTTTTGAAGTATATATGGCCAGTCTCTGTAGGAAGCACAGTTCATTTCTAATGAGCATGCTCACTGTTCTGGCTCTATAGGAAACAGAGTAGAGTAGAACAGTGCTTCTTTCTCAAAAGCAGAGTCTCTTTCTTTGTAAGGCGACCTAATGTTGAATTCACTTTCATAAAAGGAGTTGAATCACATGCCGTTTCTGGTCCTGCAAGCAAGAGTTCTGTTCTGGTAAGGAAAGTCACTATTATGCTTCCATTGCCAAACACGATGGCAAACAGCACTCGCATCTGTTCCCAAAAGTACAGGGTATAGGATGGAGAAGAATCTACTCTTCTTGTCAGTTTCCTAAGCAGAGTTAAACTAGATTTGGCCCTGTGTGTAGGAAGCATAGTTCTTTTGTTCTGAGCAAGCTCACTGTTCTGGCTCTATAGGAAACATAGTAGAGTAGAAGACTGCTCTTTCTCAAAAGCAGAGTGTATTTATTGTAAGGCAAGCTAATATTGAATTCCTCTTCATAAAAGTAGTTGAATCACATGCAGTTTTTGGTCCTACGAGCAACAGTTCTTTTCTGGTTAGTAAAGTGAATATTGCACTTCCATTGCCATATATAGCATAAATAGCACTCGCCTCTGATGCCAGCAAGTGTAGTGTATTTTACGGATGAGAAGATACAATTCTTGTCACTTTCCTAAGCAGAGATGAACTAGATATAGCCAGTGTTTGTAGGAAGCACAGTTCTTTTCTTCTTAACATGCTCATTCTTTTGGCTCAATAGGAAACCCAGGAGAGTAGAAGAATGCTCCTTTCTTAAAAGAGAATGTGTTTCCTGTAAAGCGAACTAGTGTTGAATTCCCCTTCATAAAATGAGTTGAATTACATGCAGTTTCTGGTGCTGTGAGCAAGAATTCTTTTCTGGTAAGGAAAATCAATATTATGCACCCATTGCCAAACACAATGGCAAATAGCACTCACATCTGTTCAAAGCAAGAACAGTTAGTAGGATCGAAGAGAAGCTACTATTATTGTCAGTTTCCTAAGCAGAGTTCAATGAGATATGGCCCATATGTTTAGGATGGACATTTCTTTTGTTCTGAGCAAGCTCACTGTTCTGGCTCTATAGGAAACACCGAAGAAAAGAAGTGTACTCCTTTCTCAAAAGCAGTGTGTGTTTCTTGTAAGTCAAGCTAGTGTTGATTTCTGCTTCATAATTGGGGTTGAAGCACAAGCAGTTTCTTGTCCTATGAGCAGCAGTTCTTTTCTGGTAAGGAATGTTACTATGGTGCTCCCATTGCCATTCACAGTGAAAATAGCACTCGCGTCTGTTCCCAGCACGTGCAGTGTATTGGACGGAAGAGAAGCTACTGTTGTTGTCACTTTCCTAGGCAAAGTTGAATTAGATGTGGCCCGTGTGTGTAGAAAGCACAGTTCTTATGTTCTGAACAAGCTCACTGTTCTGGTTGTATAGGAAACACAGTAGAGAAAAAGAGTGCTCCTATCTAAAAGGTAGCATGTGTTTCTCGAACGTCAAGCTAGTGATGATTTCTCCTTCATAAATAGAGTTGAATCACATGCAGTTTCTTGTGATTTCTTGATTCCTACGACTAAGAGTTATTTCTGGTAAGCAAAGTCTTTTTCTCTCCCATTTTCAAACTCAGCACAAATAGAACTTGGGTCTGTTCCCAGCAAGTGCAGTGTGTTGGACGGAAGAGAACCTACTGTTCTTGTCAGTTTCCAAAGAAGAGTTGAAGTAATATGGCCCGTGTGTGTAAGCAGCACACTCCTTTTATTCTGAGCATGCTCACTGTTCTGGCTCTATAGGAAACACAGTAGAGTAGAAAAATGCTCCTTTCTCAAAAGCACAGTGTGTTTCTTGTAAGGGGAGCTAGTGTTGAATTCCCATTCAAAGCTGAGTTGGATCACATGCAGTTTCTGGTGCTGTGAGCAAGAGTAATTTTCTGGTAAGGAAATTCACTATTATGCACCCATTGCCAAACACAATGGCAAATACTATTCGCATCTGTTCCCAACAAGTACAGTGTATAGGATGGAAGAATAGTTACTGTTATTGTCAGTTTCCTAAGCAGAGTTAAACTAGATATGACCCGTGTGTGTAGGAAGCACAGTTCTTTTGTTCAGAACAAGCTCACTATTTTGGCTGTAAAGGAATCACAGTAGAGTAGAAGAGTGCTACTTCTTCAAAAGCAGAGTGTGTTTCTTATAAGACGAGATAGTGTTGAATTCCCCTTCATAAATGGAGTTGAATCACATGCAATTTCTGATCCTGTTAGCAAGAGTACTTTTCTGATAAGGAAAGTCACTATTGTGCTCCCACTGACATACACAGTCCACATAGCACACCCATATGTTCCCAGCAAGTAGTCTGTATTGGATGGAAGCGATGCTACTATTCTTGTCAGTTTCAAAAGCAGAGTTGTATTTGAGAGGGCCTGTCTGTGTAGGAAGCCCAGGTGTTTTGTTGTGAGCATGCTCACTGTTCTGGCTCTGTAGGAAACACAGTAAAGAAGAAGACTGCTCCTTTCTCAAAAACAGAATGTGTTTCTTGTAAGGCAAGCTAGTGCTGAATTACCCTCCATAAATGGAGTTGAGTGACATGCAGTTTCTTGTCTTCCAAGCAACAGTTCTTTTATTGTTAGGAAAGTTACTATTGTGTTCCTGTTGCCAATCTCAGTGAAAATAGCACTTGCCTTGTGTCCAGCAAATACAGTGTATTGGACATAAGAGATGCTACTGTTCTTGTCTGTTTAAAGCAGAGTTGAAGTAGATATGGCCCACGTGTGTAGAAAGCACAGTCTTTTGTTTTGAGCAATTCACTGTTCTGGTTGTATAGGAAACACATTAGAGTAGAAGAGTGCTCCTTTTTCAAAAGCAGAGTGTGTTTATTGTAAGGCCAAGTAGTTTTGACTTTCCTTCCAAAATGGAGTTGAATCACATGCTGTGTCTGCTCCTGGGAACAAGAGTTCTTTTCTGGTAAGGAAAGTTACTATTACGCACCCATTGCCAAACACAATGGCAAATAGCACTCGCATCTGTTGAAAACAAGTACTGTGTATAGGATTGAAGAGAAGCTACTGTTATTGTCAGTTTCCTAGGCAGAGTTGAAGTAGATATGGCCCATATGTTTAGGAAGGACATTTCTTCTGTTCTGAGCAAGCTCACTGTTTGGGCTCTATAGGAAGCACTGAAGAAAAGAAGAGTGCTCCTTTCTCAAAAGCAGTGTGAGTTTCTTTTAAAGCAAGCTAGTGTTGATTTCTGCTTCATAATTGGGTTCGAATCACATGCAGTTTCTGGAACTAAGAGCAGCAGTTCTTTTCTGGTAAGGAAAGTTACTATTGTGTTCCCATTGCCATTCACAGTGCAAATAGCACTCGTGTCTATTCCCAGCAAGTCCAGGTTATTGGACTGTAAAAGAAGCTAATATTCTTGTTCATTTCCTTAGCAGAGTTGAACTACATATGGTCCCTGTGTGTAGGAAGCACCATTTTTTTGTTCTGAGCAAGCTTACTGTTCTGGCTGTGTAGGAAACACAGTAGAATAGATGAGTGCTCTTTTCTCAAAAGCAGAGTGTGTTCCTCATTAGGCAACACAGTGTTGAATTCCCAGTCATAAGTGGAGTTGAATCATATGTAGTCTCTATCCTATTAGCAATTGTTGTTTTCGGTAAGGTGAGTCACTATTGGGCTCCCATTGTCATACACAGTGGAAATGGCTCTCGCGTCTGTTCCCAGCAAGTACAGTGTATTGGATGGAAGAGAAGCTACTGTTGTACTCAGTTTCCTAAGCACAATTGACCTTCATATGGCCCGTGTGTGTAGGTAGCACAGTTCTTTTGTTTTGAGCATCTCACTGTTTTAAATCTATAGGAAACCCAGTAGAGTGGAAGAGTGCTATTTCTTCAAACGCAGAGTGTCTTTCTCTTTAGGCAACCCAGTGTTGAATTCCATTTCATAAACTTAGTTGAATCACATGCAGTCTCTTATTCCAAGAGAAAAAGTTCTCTTCATGTAAGGAAAGTCACTATTGGGCATCCACTGAGATACCAGAAGAAATGTCAGTTATGTCTTTTCCCAGAAAGTACAGTGCTTTGGATGGAAGATAAGCTACTGTTTTTTGTCAGTTTCCTAAACAGAGTTGAACTAGATATGGTCTGTGTCTGTAGGAAGCTGATTTTTTTTTGTTCTAAGAAGGCTCACTGTTCTGCCTCTATTAGAACACAGTCGTGCTGAAGGGTGCTCTTCTGTCAAAAGCAGAGTCTGTTTCTCAATAGTCAATGCAATTTTGAATTCTCCTTAATAAACAGAGTTGATTCACATGCAGTCTCTTATCCTATGTGTAACAGTTCTTTTCGGATATGGAAATTCACTATTGGTCTTATTGAGACACACAGTGGAAATGGCACTCACGTCTGTTTGCAGCAAGTACAGTTCATTGGATGGAAGAGGAGCTACAGTTGTGCTCAGTTCCCTCAGCAGAGTTGAACTAGATGTACAATTCCTTTGTTCTGAGCAAGCTCACTATTCTGGCAGTATAGGAAACACAGTAGAGTACAAGAGTGCTCTTTTCTCAAAGTCAAAGTGTGTTTCTCTTAGGCATCCCAGTGTTGAATTCCCCTTCATAAACAGAGTTGAATAACATGCAGTCTTTTATCCTCCCTGCAACGTTTTTTTTATGGGGAGGGGTTAAGGAAATTCACTACTGTGCTCCCTTTGAGATTCACAGGGCAAGTGGCTCTTGTTTCTGTTCCCAGCAAATACAGTGCATTGGATGCAAAAGAAGCTACTGTTCTGCTCAGTTTCCTAAGCACAGTTGAACTGGATATGGTCCCTGTGTGTAGGAAGCACAGTTCTGTTGTATTGAGCAAGTTCACTTTTCTGGCTGTATAAGAAACACAGTAGAATGTAAGAGTGCTGTTTTCTCAAAAGCAGAGTGTGTTTCTCGTTAGGCAACCCAGTGTTGAATTCCCCATTAAAAACGGAGTTGAATCACATCCAGTCTCTTATCTTACCAGCAACAGATCTTTTCACGTAAGGAAAGTCAATTTGGAGTCCCATTGAGATATGCAGAGCAAATGGCCCTAGCGTCTGTTCCCATTAAATACAGTGCATTTGATGTAAGAGAAGCTACTGTTGTGCTCAGTTTCCTAAGCCGAGTTGAAGTGGAAATGGCCCTTTTGTGTAGGAAGTAAAGGTTTTTTGTTGGGAGTAAGCTCACTGTTCAGGATGTATAGGAAACACAGTAGAGTCAAGAGTGTTCTTTTCTCAAAAGCAGAGTGGGTTTCTTGTTAGGCAACCCAGTGGTGAATTCCCTTTCATATATGGAGTTGACTCAAATTCAGTCTCTTATCATATGAGCAATCATTCTCTTTCTGTAAGTAATGTTACTCCTAGGGTCCCATTAAGATACACAGTGGAATTGGCACTCAAGTCGATTCTCAACAGGAACAGTACATTGGATGAAAGAGAAGCTTCTGTTCTTGTCAATTTTACATGCAGAACTAAATTCAATATGGCCAGTGTGTGTAGGAAGCACCGTTCTTTTGTTTTGAGCCAGCTCACTCTTCTCCCTGTATAGGAAATACAATGGAATATGAGTGCTGTTTCCTCAAAAGCAAAATGTGTTTCTCATTAGACAACCCAGTGTTGAATTCTCTTTCATAAATGGAGTTGAATCACATGCAGTCTCTTAACCTACCATGATATAGTTCTTTTTGTGTAAGGAAAGTCACTATTGGGCTCCCATTGAGATACACAGTGCAAATGGCACTTGTGTTTGTTCCCAGCCAGTATAGTGCATTGGATATAAGAGAAGCTACTGTTGTGCTCATTTTCAAAACAGAGTTGAACTAGCTATGGTCCCTGTGTGTAGGAAGCACAGTTATTTTGTTTCGAGCAAGCTCACTGTTGTGGCTGTATAGGAAACACAGTGGAGTAGAAGAGTGCTCTTTTCTCAAAAGCAGAGTGTGTTTGTTGTTAGGCAACCCAGTGTTTAATTCCCCTTCATAAGTGGAGTTGAATCACATGCAATCTCTTATCCTACGAGCAATCATTCTTTTTCTGTAGGGAATCACTCTTAGGGTCCCATTGAGATCCACAGTGGAAATGGCACTTAAGTCAATTCCCATCAAGTACAGTACATTGACTGGAAGAGAAACTACTGTTCTTGTCACTTTTATAAGCAGGGTTGAGCTAGTTATGTCCCGTGTGTGTAGGAAGTACAGTGTAGGTATACATCCATCTTATTAAATAGAAACACAGAGCCAATATAAAAATAAAAGCCCGAGAGGTCATAACTAAGAGCCTTACCCTTCCTGCTTCAGCGATCCTTTTAAGCCAAGAGAGACCTACTTCCTGTGTGTTTTTTTAATAGACTTTCTGTTCTGCCTTCTCATTGGATGTAAACCCAACCACATGACTGCCTCTTCACTGCCTTCTGTACTGGCCTCTAGGTTTTCTTTATTTGTTATTGAGATTAAAGGCATGTGTCTGCAATGCTGATTGTATCCTTGACCACACAGAGACCTACCTAGCTCTGCCTACCAAGTGCTGGGTTTTAAAGGCATGTATCACGAATGCCCAGCTCCGCTATGGCTTAATATTAGCTCTGACCCACAGGCAACTTTATTTATTAACATACAAATAAAATCACATTTCAGTACAAATAAATTATCACCATATTTCCATTTTCTATTTTAATAAAAAGATTAAAGGAAAAAGGTTATAACTAACATATGAAAAACTATGTACAAAAATATAATAATTTTAATATATACAAGTAATAAATATCTAAACAATGTCTAGTCCATTTGCATTTGACAAATTCAGAGAAAATAATTCCCTCATCTATCCTATTTTGGTAAGTCCAAAATGTACCTAATTCACTTTCTATCCTAACTAGTCTTCAACTATAAGTAACTAATCTTCATCTATAACTAACTAAACTTCAATTCCCTCAGAGACCCAAGAAGGAAATAATATTACCTAACAAAAATAAAAACAGGAAGTGCATGCAAGCAACTTCCAAAAAATTTGTGAGTTGACAGAAACAGCCAGCTGCCTGGACAGTCACCTAAGTTTTCTCCGCAGTGTTGGGGCATCATCTTCAGCCTATAGACTTAGTGTATCTGACAGACTCATTTGTGAAGTAGGATGTACACAAGGTCAACAGTTCAACCTCACATTGGGTGAGAGCAGTACATGTACCAGAAATACCTGAATTCCACTAGTGTCCTGTCATGATTCAGGATTTTAAATTCTGGAAATTGTTGATGGTTTTTGAATTCAGCTGTCCATTCTCCTTGACTGTGTATATATGGCTTCATCTCAGCATTCCGTTCTTCTCCACATCCCTCTCTTAAATGCCAGTCTACTATCGAGAGGCATGAGCTTATTTATTCTTCAAGAATAACAGTTTCACTGCCCACCTTGGCCCCAGGTTCTGGCCACCGGGTAGATTCCCTTCTAGCCCTACTGAGAAGGCTCCCCTTCTCCAAGACCCATGGCAGACCCTGCAATCTCCATACCCTGCCCGCACACCCATCCGCCCAAGATCCCAGCTACTTCCTGAGACTTAGATTCCGGCCCCATGCTCCCATCCTGCTCTGGACTTCCCTTCTGGACCAGAGTCTTCCCTTCTCCAAGACCCCTGGCAGACCCTGCAAACTCCACATCCTGCCCCCACACCCATCTGCCTGAGACCCCAGCCACTTCCTGAGACTTAAGAGACCAGCCCCCAGCTCCCATCCTGCCCCCAGACTGCCCTTCTGGACAAGAGGTGAGTGTATGGGCTCAGCCTAGATCCCATCCCTCGGTACCAGCCACTCCAGGGAAGATCTGTCCAATTTGGCCCCAGATTCTGGCTACCAGGTAGGTTCCCTTCTAGCCCTACTGGGAAGGCTCCCCTTCTCCAAGACCTCCGGCAGACTCTGTAATCCCCGTGCCCTGCCCCCATGCCCATATGCCCGAGACCCCAGCCACTCCCTGAGGCTTAGAGACCGGCCCCAGCTCCCATCCAGCCCCTGGACTTCCCTTCTGGACAAGAGGTGAGTGTCTGGGTTCAGCCTAGACCCCATCCCTGGGCACCAGCCACTCCAGGGAAGACCCGCCCAACTTGGCCCCAGGTTCTGGCCACTGGGCAGGTTCCCTTCTAGCCCTACCAGGAAGGATCCCCTTCTCCAAGACCCCTGGCAGACCCTGCAATCTCCACGCCCTGCCCCCATGCCCATCTGCCCAAGACCCCAGCCACTTCCTGAGACTTAGAGACCAGCCCCCAGCTCCCATCCTGCCCCAGGACTTCCCTTCTGGACAAGAGACTCCAGCCACTTTCTGAGACTAGAGACTGGTCCCCAGCTCCCACCCTGCCCCAGGACTTCCCTTCTGGACAAAAGTTCCCATTCCTGCCCCGGACTTCCCTTCTGAACAAGAGTGCCCATCCTGCCCCAGACTTCCCGTCTGGACAAGAGTTCCCATCCTGTCCCAGAGTTCCCATCTGGACAAGAGAGAAAGACTTCCTGAATCTGTCAGCTCTGTCTGAACCAAGTGCGCTGATAAGACCAAGAACAAACCACAAGGAGATGGGCAGACATCAAGGCAGAAGTACATACAACAAAATGAAGAGCAATACAGCATCACCAGAACCTAGCCCTCCTCCAACATCTAGACCTGAACATCAAAAATTGAAAGAAAACAGCCTTATGAATAACATCATGAAGAAGGTAGAGGCTTATACAGAGGAAAAGACAAAAAAATGGGAAGAACGCTATAAAAATCTAGAGGAAAGGACAAATAAAGTAGAATAAAACAATAAAGTCCTGGAAGAAAACAATAAAGCACTGAAAGAAAATCATGAAAAAGCAATGAATCAAATGAAGGAAACAGTCAGTCCAAGACCTGAAAAGGGAAATAGTAAAAATGAAGAAGACACAAACAGAAGGAATGCTGGAAATCGAAAATCTGAGTATATGATCGGGAACTTCAGATGCAAGTATAACCAACAGAATGCAAGAGATGGAAGAGAGGATCTCTGGCATTGAAGATACGGTAGAAGAAATAGATTCATCAGTCAAAGAAAACACTAAAGCCAACAAAGTCATGAAACAAAATGTCCAAGAAATTTGGGACACCATAAAAAGACCAAACCTATGAATATTAGGGATAGAAGAAGGAGAAGAATACCAACTCAAAGGCACAGAAAATATATTCAACAAGATCATAGAAGAAAACTTTCCCAACTTAAAGAAGGAAATGCCTATGAAGATACTATGAAGAGCACCAAACAGACTAGACCTCCCAAAAAAGTCCCCTCACCACATAATAATTAAACAACTAAACATACAAAATAAAGAAAGAATATTAAGAGCAGTTAAGGAAAAAGGCCAAGTGACTTATAAAGGCAAACCCATCAGAATAACACCTGATTTCTCAATGGAGACTCTGAAAGCCAGAAGGACCTGGACAGATGTAATGCCGACACTAAGAGACCATGGATGCCAGCCTAGACTAATACAGCCAGCAAAACTTTCAATCATCATAGACGGAGTGAACAAGACATTCCAAGACAAAGCCAGATTTAAACAATACTTATCCACAAACCCAGTCCTACAGAAAGCACTAGAAGGAAAATTCCAACCTAAGGAAGTCAGATACACCCTCAAAAACACAGGCAATAGATAAAACCACAGCAGTAAACCCCAAAGAAGAGAAGTACACACATACTACCACCAAAAAATAACAGGAATGAACAATCACTGGTCATTAATATCCCTTAATATCAATGGACTTAATTCACGTATAAAAAGACATAGGCTTACAGAATGGATACGAAAGAGGACCCATCTTTCTACTGCATACAAGAAACACATCTCAAATTCAAAGATAGACACTACCTAAGAATAAAAGGCTGGGGAATGACTTTCCAATCAATCAGTCTTAAGAAACAAGAGGTGTAGCCACCCTGATATTCAGGAAAATAGACTTCAAACTAAAATCAATCAAAAGAGATCAAGAAGGGCATTACATACTCATCACAGGAAAGATCCACCAAGATGAAGTTTCAATTCTGAACATTTATGCCCCAAACACAAGGGCACCCACGTGTGTAAAAGAAAGTTTACTAAAGCTTAAACCACATATAAAACCCCACACATTAATAGGGGGAGACTTCAAAACCCCACTTTCGCCTCTGGACATATCTCCCAAATCGAAACTTAGCAGAGAAATAAAGGACTTAACTGATGTCATGACTCAAATGGACTTAATCGATATCTATAGAACATTTCATCCTAACAAAAAAGAATATACCTTCTTCTCAGCACCCCATGGAACCTTCTCTAAAATTGACCACATACTTGGCCAAAAAGCAAATCTCAACAGATACAAAACAATTGGAATAACCTCCTGTGTTCTATCAGACCACCATAGTTTAAAATTACATTTCAACAACAACAAAAACAACAGAAAATTTACAATCGCATGGAAACTGATTAATGCTCAACTGAATCACCAATGGGTTAAGGACGAAATAAAGAAAGAAATTAAATTGATCTTCCTAGAGATCAATGAAAATGAAGACACCACATACCCAAACTTATGGGACATTATGAAAGCAGTGCTAAGAGGGAAATTCATAGCCCTAAATGCCCACATAAAGAAGTTGGAAAAATCTCACACTACTGACTTAACAGCATACCTGAAAGCTCTAGAACAAGAGGAAGCAAAGTTTCCCAGGAAGAATAGACGCCAGGAAATTATCAAAGTGAGAACTGAAATTAATAAGATAGAAACAAAGAGAACAATACAAAAAAATTAATGAAACAAAGAGTTGGTTCTTTGAGAAAATCAACAAGATAGACAAGCCCTTATCCAAACAAACCAAAAGACAGAGAGAGAACATCCAAATCAACAAAATCAGAAATGAAAAGGAGGACATAACAACAGACAATGAGGAAATCCAGAGAATCATCAGGTCATACTTCAAAAACCTCTACTCCACAAAACTGGAAAATCTAAAAGAAATGGATAATTTTCTGGATAGGTACCACATACCTAAGTTAAATCAAGACCAGACAACCCATTTAAATAGTCCAATAACCCCTAAGGAAATAGAAAGAGTCATTAAAAGTCTCCTAAGCAAAAAAAGCCCAGGACCAGATGGTTTCAGTGCAGAATTCTACCAGATCTTCAAAGAAGAGTTAATACCCATACTCTCTAAATTGTTCCACACAATAGAAACAGGAGGAACATTACCAAACTCCTTCTATGAGGCTACAATTACCTTGATTCCTAAACCAAACAAGGATACAACAAAGAAAGAGAACTACAGACCGATGTCCCTCATGAACATTTATGCAAAAATACTCAATAAAATACTGGGAAACAGACTCCAAGAGCACATCAAAACAATTATTCACCATGATCAAGTAGGCTTCATCCCAGGGATGCAAGTATGCTTCAACATATGAAAGTCCGTCAATGTAATACACCATATAAACAAACTCAAAGAAAAAAACCACATGATCATCTCACTAGATGCAGAAAAGGCATTTGACAAAATCCAACACCCCTACATGATAAAGGTCTTGGAGTGATCAGGAATACAGGGAACATACCTAAACATAATAAAGGCATAATTATAGCAAGCCAACAGCCAACATCAAATTAAATGGAGAGAAACTCAAAACAATTCCACTAAAATCAGGAAGGAGGCAAGGCTGTCTGCTCTCCCCATACTTACTCAATATAGTAATTGAAGTTCTAGCCAGAGCAATAAGACAACATAAGGAGATTAAGGCGATACAAATTGGAAAGGAAGAAGTCAAACTTTCCCTATTTGCAGATGACATGATAGTATACTTGAGTGACCTCAAAGATTCAACCAAGGAACTGATAGAGCTTATAAACACCTTCAGCAACATAGCAGGATACAAGATCAACCAAAAAAATCAGTAGCCTTCCTATATACAATTGACAAAGAGGCTGAGAATGAAATCAGAGATACATCACCCTTTACAATAGCCACAAATGACATAAAATACCTTGGGGTAACACTAACCCAGCATGTGAAGGACCTATATGACAAGAACTTGAGTCCCTGAAAAAAGAAATTGAAGAAGATGTCAGAAAATGGAAAGATCTCCCATGGTCATGGATAGGCAGGACTAACATAGTAGAAATGGCAATTTTACCAAAAGCAATCTACAGATTCAATGCAATCCCCATCAAAATACCAACACAATTCTTCACAGACCTGGAAAGAATAATACTCAACTTCATATGGAAAAACAAAAAACCCAGGATAGCCAAAAGAATCCTGTACAATAAAACAACCTCTGGAGGCATCACGATCCCTGACTTCAAGCTCTACAATAGACCTACAGTAACTAAAAACAGCTTGGTACTGTCATAAAAACTGACATGTGGACCAATAGGATTGAATTGAAGACCTTGACATTAATCCGCAGACCTATGAACATATAATTTTTGACAAAGAAGCCAAAAGTGTACAATGGAAAAAAGAAAGCATCTTCAACAAATGGTTCTGGCATAACTGGATATCAATGTGTAGAAGGCTGAAAATAGATCCATATCTATCATCGTGTAGAAAACTTAAGTCCAAGTGGATCAAGGACCTCAACATAAATCCAGGTACTGTGAACCTGCTAGAAGAGAAAGTAGGAAGTAGTCTTGAACGCATTGGCATAGGAGATCACTTCCTAAATATAACACTAATAGCACAGACACTGAGAGAAACAAACAATCAATGGGACCTCTTGAAAGTGAGAAGCTTTTGTAGATCAAAGGATATTGTCAACAAGGCAAAGTGACAGCCTACAGAGTGGGAAAAGGTCTTCACCAACCCCACATGTGACAGAGGGCTGATATCCAGAATATATAAGGAACACAAGAAATTAGACATCAAAATGCCCAACAGTCCAATTAAGAAATGGGCTATAGAACTAAACAGAGAATTCTCAACAGAGGAAACTCAAATGGCCGAAAGACATTTAAGGAATTGCTCAACATCCTTAATCATCAGGGAAATGCAAATCAAAACAACTCTGAGATACCACCTTACGCCTGTCAGAATGGCTAAGATCAAAAACACTGAAGACACGTTATGCTGGAGAGGATGTGGAGCTAGGGGAACTCTCCTTCACTGCTGGTGGGAATGCAAGCTTGTACAACCACTTTGGAAATCAATATGGCACTTTCTTAGAAAATTGGGAATCAATCTCCCCCAAGATCCAGCTATACCACTCTTGGGCATATACCCAAGGAATGCTCAATTATACCACAAGAGCAC
This sequence comes from Peromyscus californicus insignis, assembly GCF_007827085.1. NCBI lineage: Eukaryota > Metazoa > Chordata > Mammalia > Rodentia > Cricetidae > Peromyscus > Peromyscus californicus. Next base: position 379,408 of record NW_026294447.1, on the reverse strand, counting down.
TTGCTCAGCTATGTTCATATCAGCATTGTTTGTAATAGCCAGAACCTGGAAAAAACCTAGATGCCCTTCAACTGAAGAATGGATAAATAAAATGTGGTACATATACACAATGGAATACTACTCAGCAGAGAAAAACAATGACATCATGAGGTTTGGAGGCAAATGGATGGATCTAGAAAAAATCATCCTGAGTGAGGTAACCCAGACTCAAAAAGACAAACATGGTATGTACTCACTCATAGGAGGATACTAGATGTGGAACAAGGATGACTGGACTGCTACTCACATCACCAGGGAGGCTACCTGGAAAACAAGACCCCATGAAAGACACGGGGATCATCCAATGATGGAGAAATGGATGAGATCTACATGAACAGCCTGGACATGAGTAGGGGTAATGAAGGACAAGGGTCGAGGGAAAGGGAGCTTGGGGGAGTGGGAGATCCCAGCTGGATCAACAACAGAGAGGGAGAACAAGGAATAGGAGACCATGGAAAATGAAGACCACATGAGAATAGGAAGAAGCAAAGTGCTAGGGGCCCACAGAAATCCACAAAGATACCCCCACAATAGACTGCTGGCAATGGTCGAGAGACAACCCGAACTGACCTACTCTGGTGATGGTATGGCCAAACACCCTGATTGTTGTGCTAGAAACACCATCCAATGACTGAGGGAACTGGATGCAGAGTTCCACAGGTAGGCCCTGGTTGGAGCTCTGGGATTCCAAATAGTGAGAAAGAAGAGGGTTTATATGAGCAAGAATTGTTGAGACCAAGGTTGGATAAAGCACAGGGACAAATAGCCAAATGAATGGAAACACATGAACTATGAACCAATGGCTGAGGGACTTCCAACTGGATCAGGCCCTCTGAATGGGTGGGATAGTTGATTGGCTTGATCTGTTTGGGAGGCATCCAGGCAGTGGGACCAGGTCCTGTGCTCATTGCATGAGTTGGCTGTTTGAAACCCGGGGCTTATGCAGGGTCGCTTGGCTCGGCCTGGGAAGAGGGGAATGGACCTGCCTGGACTGAGTCTACCAGGTTGATCTCAGTCCTCGGGGGAGGCTTTGCCCTGGAGGAGGTGGGAATGGGGGGTAGGCTGGGGGGGGAGGGGAAGGAGGCAGGAGGTGGGAGAACAAGGAATTCCCTGGCTGATATTTAGAACTGAATTGTATTGTAAAATAAAATAAAATTAAATTAAAAAAAGAAAAATGGAAATTAAAAAAAAGAAAAACTGTTTCAGCTCCTGTTCCATTGCACATCAGAAGCCATTGGCCCACTGCCTATTAAGCTGCCTTCAAAGAAAAGGGCACTGTACCTTTTCTGGATTGTAAAGGCCACTTCAGGGATTGTGCCATATTGTCCTGACTTCAGAAGATGCCTGTAGATAAAGCCATGACCACACTTGTTTTGGCAAGAATTGGTAGTCCTTTGTTTCATGTCCTGTCTGTCCTGTTTGTCAGCAGTTTTTTCAAGGATAATTTGTTGTCCAGTGGCTAACTTTTGCCACAATGAAATTTAACTCATATGCAGCTTCTTCAATGCCCATATTCTCTCTGAAGTAGATTGGTACTGCCAGAAGCCTACATGTCTCATAGTCATAACAAAAAGAAAAATTTTCTAAGTTATTAAAACATTTTAAATGCCATATTCTGTAGATCTCTGAAGGGTTTGAAGATGACCTGTCTATCTAAAATATATCTGCTCAATCTTGAAAACATACCTAATATGACTACAAGTTCTATTGTAATGTCTAACTACTCACTTTCATTTCTTTTTATCCTAATTGTTGGTAATAATAACATTGAAGGATCAGAAAATTGCATTATCTGTTAAATGAACAGTATAAGTACAATTAGAAATATACATATAGGATTTTCAAGCAATATCAATTTCAATATATATAATTTGTATACAATATAACAATCCAATCCAATGTAATGTATTTAAAACTAGTAATTGTCTTTTTCTTTTCCTTTATTTTTTAAAACAAGAACCTTAAATCTAATTTCCCTTGCTTAGCCCATTTCCTTACCCTAGACAACAACTTGTAACCAACACCCCTAAACAATGAAAATTATCCCAGACCAAAAAACCACCGGCCACACACCACCTCTTTGCGAATGTGGGCATTGTATTCTTAAAATTGCTTCCTGCCGGGTATGGGCAAATGTATCTTTTTCCTGAAAAAAAATTTTAGGTTAATTGTCAAATTCTAGGAAAGGTAACTATATCCTTCATTATCCAGTCTGTGTATAATGCCAAAATTCAGGGTTTATCTCAAGGCCTTTTTCAAGTAGTCTTTGAGACTGGATCATCTCAGCTAGCCCTCTCAAAATTGCTCTGAGCACCTTGTAGTTCAAAGCTGATCTGTAGATGATGTTTGTCAGGTTAGTGATATTATTATTATCCATGTGGAATTGTTGTTGTTTTGGGGCCCCATCTTCTTCTGGGAGACTTCAGTTGATGTTAGGCCTGGCTGTGATTTTCTGCAGAAAACTTATAAGAGACTCGAACACAAAGACATATGTATGCAGCTAATTGAAGCCTTTTTTCTAGAATTAGTTAGTAGTCTATATGATCATTCATAGCTTAACAAAGTTTAAAATGTATATATGTATATATATATATATTAATCTTTTAAATTTGATATAAAATTCATACTTTAGGAAAAGTTTAAAGAATCAGAATAGAATCAAAGAGTTGAGATTAGTAATAGAATAATCCCTTAATTAATTTGGTTTTTCTCCTGTCCCATAGCAGAAGATGGCTCTTTTCTTCTGGCATGATACATGGAGTTTGCATTTTCCTTTTAACAACATGCTTGAGTTTAAAGAAGGAGAGAGCCATTCTCCAACTCCAAAGTCAGTTTTAAATTTTAATTGAACTGGGACTATTAGAAGACCAATAGTGTTAAATTTCTTTAGAGAAGAGCAGAAACAACATTTAGGAAGACTTATAAAATGTTTTAGATGATATATCCATATGCCTTTTCACTCTGTTTCCTGGGATAGATGATTTGTCTCTTTTGTTCAGTTGTCTCATTTGTCCAGTGTTCTTCAGATTCCTTAACCTTCATTGTCCTAAAAGACAAAAACAAAACCCTTTCCCCAAGACTAATTTTGGGGATGTTCCTTTTTAGCAAGTTATTATCTGATTAAATGAAAAGGCATGTGTTACTGGTATAAATTAGTTTAAATTGGATGTTCATTCTGGTTGATGAACTACCACCTCTATTAATTTAGAGGTCTCTCTTGTTCAAATTGAACCTTTATCAATTTTGATGGTACCCACAGCTTATCTTCTCCTGTAGAAACAAAAGCAAAACCTCGTCCCCAACGTAACACATATCCTGGTTTCCATTCTGAGGTCAGCACATCCTTAAAGTATATAGGCTGATTTAATTCTGTAGTTTTTTCTATTATCCAATGTCTCTTTGCAGCTGTTGTTCCTTTCTCATTGGCATTGAGAAAATTCAAAGTTAATAGAGCATTATGCAGTCTATTTCTGGGGGTTTTTGTTACCCCTTTCTGTTTATTTAGCATATCCTTTAGAGTTCTATTTGATCTTTCTATAACTGCTTGACCTGTAGGATTATGTGGTGTACCTGTAATATGCTTTATATTGTAATAAGCAAAAAAAGTTTCATTTTAACAGGGACATATGATGGAGCATTGTCAGTTTGGATTTGTGCAGGTATATCCATGATGGCCATAACTTCTAGCAAATGAGTGATTACAGAATCAGCTTTTTCAGAACTCAAAGCAATTGCCCATTGAAATCCTGAAAAAGTATCGATGGTATGGTGTACATATTTCAATTTTCCAAATTCTGCAAAGTGAAACACGTCCATCTGCCAGATTTCATTCCTATGAGGACCCTTTGGGTACATCCTACTGGTAATGGCGTTTGATTGTAGAAGGAACAAGTAGGACATTTCTTTACTATTTCTTTGGCTTGTTGCCAGGTTATGGAAAAATCCTTTTTTAAACCGTTACTATAGACATGATGTTTTTTATGAAATTCTGAGGCCTCCAGCACATATCCTATCAATAACTTATCAATCTCATCATTGCCTTATGCTAGAGGGCCTGCCAGGCCAGTATGGGATTGGATGTGAGTTATATATAAAGAATGACTCCTTTTCGTGATTGCTTGTAATTGAATAGTGAAGTTAATTCTGAAGCATCAGGGATAAATTCTGCAATCTCAATATGTAATACTACCTTTCAGCATACTGAGAGTCAGTTACTATGTTGAGATGTTCTGAAAAATCCATTAATACCAACAGAATAGTATACAATTCTGACTTTTGAACTGAATTATAAGGACTTTGAACCACTTTACTTAAATTTTCTGATTTATAACCTGCCTTTCCTTGTTTGTTGGCATCTATATAAAATGTACGAACTCCAGATATGGGTTTTTGCCATACAATTCAAGGCAAGATCCAATCAGCTCTCTGTATAAGATCAATTCTATCACTTTTGGGATATTTGCTGTTAATTTCTCCCAAAAAATTACTGCAAGTTCTTTGCCAAGGTTCACTTTCTGTCCATAATTTTTCAATGTCCTCCCTAGTTAAAGGTATGAAAATTTCTGCTGGGTCTATTCCTGCTAATTGATGAAGTCTCAATTTGCCTTTCCAAATCAAGTCAGAGAACCACCCAGGCCTTTGGAATTTGTCCCACGTGAGCACCAGATATTGGTGAAATTACTAAGGCCACTAGATGGGGTTAAAAGGAAGATGTATTTAGTGGGTAACTTGCAAATGAAGCAAGAGGTAGGTTGCAAGGTCTGGGGAAGGTTTATTGCAGTCCAGCGGTGTTCTCTGGAGATCTGCTCTGTCAACCACCACCATCTAGGGTCCAGGAACAGAGAGCACACTGGCCCAACCAGATCCCAGGTCTCTCAGAACCTCCCTTGGCCCCATTTTGTAGGCAGAACAGTTGCCAAAGCCTCAATGGGGGTTGGAAGTTCCATGTCAAAGCTGGAATGGCTACACACTAAAGCACAGTGCATTGGATGGAGGAGAAGCTATGAATGTGCTCAGTTTCCTAAGTAGAGTTGAACTATATACTGCTTGTGTGTGTAGGAAGCACAGTTCTTTTGTTCTGAGCAAGCTCACTGTTCTCCTCTATGGGAAACACGGTAGAGAAGAAGAGTGCTCTTTTCTCAAAAGCAGAGTGTGTTTATCATTATTCAACCGAGTGTTGAATTCCCTAACATAAACAGACTTGAGTTACATGCAGTCTCGTCTCTTATGAGCACAGATCTTGTCAGGTAAGGAAATTGACTGTTGGGATCCCATCAAGATAAACAGTGGAAATAGCACTCCTGTCTGTTCCCAGCAAGTAAAGTGCATTGGATGGAAGAGAAGCTACTGTTCTTGTCAGTTTCCTAAAAAGAGTTGAACTAGATATTGCCTGGGTGGGGAGGAAGCACAGTTATGTTGTTCTGAGTAAGCTTACTGTTCTGCTCTATAGGAAACACAGTAGAGTAGAAGAGTGCCCTTTTCTCAAAGGCAGAGTGGGTTTTTTCAGGCAACACAATGTTGATTCCCCTTCATAAATGAAGTTGAATCACATGAAGTCTCTTATCTTATGAGTAAGAGTTCTTTTCGGGTAAGGAAAGTCACTGCTGGATTCCCATTGTGATACACAGTGGAAATAGTACTAGCATCTGTTCCCTGCAAATACAGTGCAGTGGATGGAAGAGAAACAACTGTTGTGGTCAGTTTCATAACCACAGTAAAGCTAGATATGGCCTGTTGGTGTAGGAAGGATAGTTCTTTTGTTCTGAAGCAGCTCACTGTTATGGCTGTATAGGAAAGACAGTAGAGAAGAAGAGTGCTCTTTTCATAAAAAACAGAGTGTGTTTCTCATGACGCAGCCCAGTTTTGAATTCCCTTTGTTAAACAGAGTTGAATCACATGCAGTCTCTTTATCCTATGAGCAACAGTTCTTTTTGGGTAAGCAAAGTCACTTTTGGGCTCCCATTGAGATACACAGTGGAAATAGCACTCGCGTCTGTTCCCAGCAAGCACACTGCATTGGATGGAATAAAAGGTACTGTTGTGTTCAGTTTCCTAAGAAGAGTTGAACTAGATATGGCCTGTGTGTGTAGGAAGCACAGTTCTTTTGTTCAGAGGAAGCTCACTGTTGTGCCTCTATAGGAAACAGAGTATAGTAGAAGACTGCATTTTTCTCAAAAGATTAGTGAATTTTTCTTTAAGCAACCAAGTGTTGAATTCCCCTTCAAAAACAGAGTTGAATCACTTGGAGTCCCTTATCCTAAGACCAACAATTCTTTTCGGGTAAGAAAAGATACTATGGGACTCCCATTGAGATAAACAGTGCTAAACGGTCAGGCGGTGGTGGCTCACACCTTTAATCCCAGCACTCGGGAGGCAGAGGCAGGCAGATCTCTGTGAGTTTGAAGGCAGCCTGGGCTACCAAGTGAGTCCCAGGAAAGGCGCAAAGCTACACAGAGAAACCCTGTCTCGAAAAAAAAAAAAACCAGTGCAAAACGCTTTCGAGTCTGTTCCCAGCTAGTAGAGTGCATTGGATGGAAAAGAAGCTACTGTTGTGCTCAGTTTCCTAAGCATAGTTGAACTAGATATGGCCCGTGTGTAGGAAGCACATTTCTTTTGCTCTGAGGTAGCTCCCTGTTCTGCTTCTAAAAGAAACACAGTAGAGTACTAGAGTACTCTTTTCACCAAAGCAGAGTATGTTTCTTGTTATCAATCCAGTGTTGAATTCCACTTAATAAATGGAGCTGTATCCACATGCAGTCTCTTATCATATGAGCAACAGTTCTTTTGGGTAAGGAAAGTCACTATTGGGCTCCCATTGAGATTCACAGTGGATATGGCACTCCCGTCTGTTCTAAGCATTGGGTGGAAGAGAAGCTACTGTTGTGCTCAGTTTCCTATGCAGAATTGAACTAGATATGGCCCCTGTGTGTAGGAGCACAATTTTTTTGTTCTGAGTAACCTCACTGTTCTGGCAATATAGGAAAGACAATAGAGTAGAAGAGTGCTCTTTTCCCAAAAACAGAGTGTGTTTCTCATAAGACAACCCAGTGTTGAATTCCCCTTCATAAACAGAGTTGAATCACATGCAATCTCTTATCCTCTGAGCAGCAGTTCCTTTTGGGTAAGGAAGTCACTCTAGGGCTCCCATTGAGATATACATTGGAAATAGCACTCACGTCTGTTCCCAGCAAGCACACTGCATTGGATGGAATAAAAGGTACAGTTGTGTTTGGTTTCCAAAGGAGAGTTGAACTAGATCTGGCCTCTGTGTGTAGGAAGCACAGTTCTTTTGTTCTTAGAAAACTCACTGTTGTGCCACTATAGGAAACAAAGTATGGTGGAAGAGTGCTCTTTTTTCAAAAGTTTAGTAGGTTTCTCATTAGGTAACCAAGAGTTGAATTCCCTGTCAAAAATGGTGTTGAATCACATGCAGTCTCTTATCCTATGAGCAAGAGTTCTTTTCAGGTAAGACAAGAAACTATTGGGCTCCTATTGTGATACTCACTGCAAATCGCATTCATGTCTGTTCCCAGCAAGTACAGTGCATTGGATAAAACAGAAGCTGCTGTTGTGCTCAGTTTCCTAAGCAGAGTTGTACTAGATATGGCCTGTGTGTGTAGGAAGCACAGTTCTTTTGTTCTGAGCAAGCTCACTGTACTGGCTGTATAGGAAACACAGTTGAATAGAAGAAGGTCCTTTTCTCAAAAGCAGAGTGTTTTTCTCGTTAGGAAACCCAGTGTGGAATTCCCTTCATAAATGGAGTTGAATCACTTGCAGTCTCTTATCTAACAAGCAACAGATCTTTTCAGTTAAGGAAAGTCACAATTGGGATTCCATTGAGATACACAATGGAAATGAGAGTCGTGTCTGTTCCCAGCAAGTACACTGCATTGGATGGAAGAGAAGCTACTGTTCTTGTCAGTTTCCTAAAGAGAGTTGAACTACATGATGCCGTGTGTAGGAAGCACAGATCTTTGGTTCTGAGCAAGCTCAGAGTTCTGGCTCTATACTAAACACAGTAGAGTAGAACAGTGCTCTTCTCAAAAGCACACTATGTTTCACGTTAGGAAACCCAGTGTTGAATTCCCCTTCATAACCCAGAGTTGAATCACATGCAGTCTCTTGTCCAACAAGCAACAGAACTTTTCACCTAAGGAAAGTCAGTACTGTGCTCCCATTGAGATACAGAGTGAAAATTGCTCACGCCTCTGTTCCCACCAAGGACAGTGGATTGGATGGAGGAGAAGATACTGTTGTGCTCAGTTTCATAAGCAGAGTTGAACTAAAGATGGACCCTGTGTGTAGGAAGCATATTTCTTTTTCCTGAGTAAGCTCAACCTTCTGCCTCTATAGGAAACACCATAGAGTAGAAGAGCGGTCTTTGCTCAAAAGCAGAATGTGTTTCTCATTAGGCAACACAGTGTTGAATTTCCATTCATAAATGGTGTTCAATCACATGCAGTCTCTTATACTACAAACAACAGGTCTTTTCGGGTAAGGAAAGTCACTGTTGTGTTCACATTGCCATACACAGTGCAAATAGCACTCCCGTCTGTTCCCAGCAAGTACAGTGTATTGGACAGAACAGAAGCTACTGTTTTTGTCAGTTTCCTAAGCAGAGTTGAACTAGATATGGCCTGTGTGTGTAGGAAGGACAGTTCTTTTGTACTGAGCAAACTCACTGTTCTGCTCTATAGGAAACATAGTAGAGTAGAAGAGTGGTCCATTCTCAAAAGCAGAGTGTGTTTCTTGTAAGGGGATCTACTTTTGAAATCTGATTCATAAACAGAGTTCAATAACATGCTGTTTCTGCTCCTACAAACAAGAGTTCTTTTCAAGTAAGGAAAGTCACTACTGTGCTCCCATTGCCATTCACAGTACAAATAGCACTCGCGTCTGTTCCCAGCAAGTACAGTGTATAGACGGAAGACAAGCTTCTGTTCTTCTCAGTTTCCTAAGCAGAGTTGAACTAGATATGGCCCATTTCTGTAGGAAACAAAGTTCTTTTGTACTGAGCATGCTCACTGTTCTTTCTCTATAGGAAACACAGCAGAGTAGAAGAGAGGTTCTTTATCAAAAGCAGAGTGTGTTTCTAGTAAGGCAAGCTAGTGGTGATTTCGCTTCATGAACAGAGTTGAATCACATGCAGTTTCTGGTCCTGTGAGCAAGAATTCTTTTCTGGTAAGAATGTAACTATTGAGAGGCCATTGCCATAAAGAGTGTAAATAGCATGCGTGTCTGCTTCCAGCAAGTACAGTGTATTGGATGGAAGAGAAGCAACAGTTTTTGTCAGTTTCCTAAGCAGAGTTGAACTAGATATGGCCCTTGTGTATAGGAAGCACAGTTCTTTTGTTCTGAGCAAGCTCACTTTTTGGCTCTATGGGAAGCACAGTAGAGTAGAATAGTGCTCCTGTCTCAAAAGCTGAGTGTGGTTCTCATAAGGTGAGCTAGTGCTGAATTCCTCTTCATAAAAGGAGTTGAATCACATGCAGTTTCTTATCTTATGAGCAAAAGTTCTTTTCTGGTAAGGAAAGTCAATATTGATCCCCCATTACCTTGCACAGTGCAAAAAGCACTCGAGTCTTTTCCCAGCAAGTGCAGTGTATTGGACGGAAGAGAACCTACTATTCTTGTCACTCTCCTAAGCAGATGTGAACTAGATATAGCCCATGTGTATAGGAAACACAGTTCTTTTGTCATCAACAAGCTAACTGTTTTGGCTCTATAGCAAAAACAGTAGAGTAGAAGAGTGCTCCTTTCTCAAAAGCAGAGTATGTTTCTTGTAAGGCAAGCTAGAGTCGACTTCCCCTTCCAAAATGGACTTGAATCACAAGCAGTTTCTGGTCCTGCGAGCAAGAGTTCTATTCTGGTTAGGAAATTCACTATAGTGCTCCCATTGCCATAACCAGTGAAAATAGCCCTCGCATCTGTTCTCAGCAAGTAGAGTGTATTGGACGCAGAAGAAGCTAGTGTTCTAAGTTTCCTAAGCAGAGTTGAACTACATATGGCCCGTGTGTGAAGGAAGCACAGTTCTTTTGTTCTGAGCAAGCTTACTGTTCTGGCTCTATTGAAAACACAGTAGAGTAGAAGAGTGTTTCTTTCTCAAAAGAAAAGTATGATTCTTGTAAGGGGATCTAGTTTTGAAATCTCCTTCATGAGCAGAGTTGAATCACATGCTGTTTGTGGTCCTACAAACAAGAGCTCTTTTCTGGTAAGGAGAGTCACTATTGGTCTCCCAATGCCATTCACAGTACAAATACCACTGGAGTTTGTTCTCAGCAAGTGCAATGCATTGGACCGAAGAGAATCTACTGTTCTTGTCTGTTTCCTAAGCAGAGTTGAACTAAGTATGGCCAGTGTTTGTAGGAAGCAAACTTCATTTGTTCTGAGCAAGCTTACTGTTCTGGTTGTATAGGAAACACAGGAGAGAAGAAAAGTGTTCCTTTCTCAAAAGCAGAGTGTGTTTCTTGTAAGGCAGGCTAGTGTTGGTTTCCTCTGCATATAAGAAGTTGAATCACATGCAGTTTCTAGTCCTGTAAGCAAGAGATATTTTTTTTGGTATGGAAAGTCACTATTGAGCTTCCATTGCCATATGCAGTGCAAATAGCACTCACGTCTGTTGCCAGCAAGTGCAGTGTATTGGATACAAGAGAATCTACTGTTCTTTTCAGTTTCCTAAGCAGAGTGGAACTAGATATGGTCTCTGTGTGTAGGATGCACAGTCTTTTGTTCTGAGCAAGCTGAGTCTTCTGGCCCCATAGGAAACTCAGTGAAGTAGAAGAGTGCTCTTTTCTCAAAAGCAGAGTGTGTTTCTCTGAAGGCGAGCTAGTATTGAAATCACCCTCATTAATGGTGTTGAATCACATGCAGTTACTGTTCCTAGGAGCAAGAGTTGTTTTCTGGCAAGGAAAGTCACTATAGCACTCCCTTTGCCAGACACAGTGCAAATAGCACTCCCATCTGTTCCCAGCAAGTACAGTGTATTGGACAGAAGAGAAGCTACAGTTCTTGTCAGTTTCCTAAGCAGAGTTGAACTAGATATGGCCCGTGTGTGTATGAAGCACATTTCTTTTGTTCTGAGCAACTTAATTCTTCTGGCCCAGTAGGAAACACAGTAGAGAAGAAAAGTGCTCCATTCTCAAAAGAGGAGTGTGTTTCTTGTAAGGCAAGCTGGTGTTGAATTCCCCTTCATAAACAGATTTGATTCACATGCAGTTTCTCATCCTATGAGCAACAGTTCTTTTCTGGTAAGGAAAGTCACTATTGTGCTCCCATTGCCATACACAGAGCAAATAGTACTCGCATCTGTTCCCAGCAATTGCAGTGTATTGGACTGAAGAGAAGCTACTTTTCTTGTCAGTTTCCAAAGCAGAGTTGAACTAGGTGTGGTCCGTGTGTGTAGGAAGCACAGTTCTTTTAATCTGAGCAAGCTCACTGTTCTGGCCCTATAGGAATCACAGGAGTACTCCTTTCACAAAAGCAGAGTGTGTTTCTTGTTAGGCAAGGTAGTCCTGAATTCGCTTTCATAAGTGGAGTTGAATTTCATGCAGTTTCTGGTTCTATGAGCAACAGTTCTTTTCTGATGGGAAAAGTCACTCTTGCGCTCACATTGCCATACACACTGCCAATAGCACTAGCTTCTGTTCCCAGCACATGGAGTTTATTGGACAAAACAGAAGCTACTGTTCTTGTTAGATCCTAAGCAGTGTTGAACTAGATATTGCCCATGTGTGTAGGAAGCACAGTACATTTGTTCTGAGCTAGCTCACTGTTCTGACACTATAGGAAGCACAGTAGATTAGAGGAGAGCTCCTTTCTCAAAAGCAGAGTATGTTTCACTTCAGGAGGGATAATGTAGAATTCCTGTTCATAAATGGAGTTGAATCACATGCAGTTTCTGGTCCTACGAGCAAGAGTTGTTTTCTGGTAAGAAGAGTCACTATTGTGCTCCCTTTGCCCAACACAGTCCAAAATGCACTCATGTCTGTTCCCAGCAAGTACAGTGTATTGGACGGAAGAGAAGCTGCTGCTCTTGTAAATTTCGTAAGCAGAGTTGAATTAGATATGACCTGTGTGTGTAGGAAGTGCAGTTCATTTTTTTCTGAGCAAGCTCACTCTTCTGGTTCTATAGAAAACACAGTAGAGTAGAAGAGTGCCCCTTTCTAAAAAGCAGAGTGTGTTTCTTGTAATGCGAGCTAGTGTTGAATTCCCCTTTATAAAGGGAATTTAATCACATGCAGATTCTGGTCCTATGAGCAACAGATCTTTGCTGGTAAAGAAAGTCACTATGGTGCTCCCATTGTCATATACAGTGCAAATAGCACTCGCGTCTGTTCCCAGCTGGTACAATATATTGGACAGAAGAGAAGCTACTGTTCTTGTAAGTTTCCTAAGCAGAGTTGAACTAGATATGCCACGTGTGTGTAGGAAGCACAGTTCTTTGTTCTGAGCAAGCTCAGTGTTTTGGGCCAGTAAGAAACCCAGTAAAGTAGAATTGTGCTCCTTTCTCAAAAGTAGAGTGTGTTTCCTGTAAGGGGAGTCAGTGTTGAATTCCCCTTCATAAACGTAGTTAAATCACATGCAGTTTCTGGTCATACGAGAAACAGTTCTTGTCTGGTATGAAAGTCACTATTGTGCTCCCATTGTTATAGAAAGTACAAAAAGCATTCATGTCTGTTCCCAGGAAGTGCAGTGTATTGGATGCAAGAGAAACTACTGTTCTTGTCAGTTTCTAAAGCAGAGTTGAACTAGATATGGCCGTGTGTAAGAAGCACATCTCTTTTGTTCTGAGCAAGCTCACTGTTCTGGCCGTATAGGAAACACAGTAGAGTAGAAGAATGCTCTTTTTCAAAAGCAGAGTGTGTTTCTTGTTAGGCAAGCTAGTATTGCTTTCCCCTTAATAAAAGGAGTTGAATCACATGCAGTTTTTGGTACTACGAAGAAGAGTTGTTTTCTAGTAAGGAGTGTCACTAATGTGCTCCCATTGCCATACACAGTGCAAATAGCAATCGTGTCTATTTCTACGAAGTACAATTTATTGGACAGAGGAGAGGCTACTCTTCTTGTCAGTTTCCTAAGCAGAATTGAAGTCGATATGGCCCATGCATGTAGGAAACACAGTTCTTTTGTTCTGAGCAAGCTCACTGTTTTGGCCCCATAGGAAACACAGTAGAGTAGAAGAGTGCTCCTTTCTCAAAAGCCGATTGTGTTTCTTGTAAGGCAAGCTAGTGTTGGGCTCCCCTTCATAAACGGAGTTGAATCACATGCAGTTTCTGGTCCTACGAGCAAGAATTGTTTTATGGTAAGGGGAGTCACTAGTGTGCTCCCTTTGACATACACAGTGCAAATAGCACTGGTGTCTGTTTCCTGAAAGTACAGTGTATTTGACAGAAGAGAAGCTACTGTTCTTGTCAGTTTTCTAAGCAGAGTTGAACTAGATATGGCCCGTGTGTGTACGAAGCACAGTTCTTTTGTTCTGATCAAACACACTGTTCTGGTCCTATCGTAAACACAGGAGAGTAGATGAGTGCTCCTTTCTCAAAAGCAGAGTGTGTTTCTTGTAAGGCGAGCTACTGTTGGTTTCCCCTTCATAAACAAAGTTGAATCACATGCAGTTTCTGGTCCTATGAACAAGGGTTGTTGCTGTGGCATGTTCTCTATGGCAAATGTGTTGCTGATTAATCAATAAATAAAACACTAATTGGCCATTGGCTAGGCAGGAAGTTTAGGCATGACAAGGAGGAGAGTAAAGGTGGGAAGTGGAAGGCTGAGTCAGAGAGACACTGCCAGCTGCCACGATGACAAACAGCATGTGAATATGCCGGTAAGCCATAAGCTGTGTGGCATGGTTAGATTAATGGAAATGGATTAATTTAAGATGTAAGAACTGTTAGCCAGAAGCCTGCCACGGCCATAGAGTTTGGAACCAATATAAGTGTCTGTTTTTACTTGGTCGGATCTGAGTGGCTGTGGGACTAGCAGGTGAGAGAGATTTGCCCTGACTGTGGGCCAGGCAGGAAAACTCAAGCTACAAATGGCATCCAACATGGTGGCAAGAGTTTCCACCTAAAAACTGAGAATAAAGATTCTAAAACGGAGCTAAAAACAGATCCTAATTGTCTCTCTCAAATGAGCGGCAGCCGCTGTTTTGAGCTACTGGTGAGTTCCTTGCATGTGCATTGGACCTGTAGTTCGGCGGGAATGAAGCCTCTTCAAGTGGTACATTAAGCTGCATGATGGATTTAGCCTTTTCTAGTACAAAACAAAAAAAGAAGTTTCTCGCTGCTTGGATAAAAGCATAGACCCATGATAGCTCCCAGAGCTGTTGGTAAACTACCACCACCATGTTGTGAAGCTGAGGTGGGCGGAGCCAGCAGCCACAGCTGATGCAGTTTAAAGCAATAGATTCACAATAAGACAGATTCACATGTAATAGTTTACAATGTGTGTAAAAGATACGTAGGCTTGAAAGAGACAAAAAAGGTGATATATACAGTTATAGAAACAAATACATAGTTTTAAAAAGTAAAGTCTTTAAAGAGAGAGTAAAATTAATATAAAAAATAAGCCATGTAAAGATGAATATTACACAGAGAATCTGGATTGTGTTGTCTTTGGGATTCTTAACTGCAGAGAGATATTTGATTGCAAAGGAAGTTGAGTTAAACCAATATGTATATTTTAAAGGTACCTTGACTTCAAAATTTGGATATAAGGATATGTTGCTTTGGAAAAGAGTCTCTGCTTTTGTTCCCACAGAAAGCCAGAGGCTATGGACTTGTTCCAGATTAAGATACATCAGGTTTGACCAGCCAAGACCGCCTGAAAGGTCTCCGATGACACCATGGCCCAGAAGATCCAACATCCAGAATGGTTTGAAGGCAACTGGTTCAGATGATACACCCTCATGGACTATTCCATAATCCTAAAATTTTCTTTGTGTACCCATAAGATACAGCAACCTCCTCCAGCAGGAAGTAGTAAGAGAAGCTATGCCCAAATTCCCAAATTATATATAATTTTACTTTGTAAAGGTTAAAACCTTCCTTTTTGAAAAAAAAAGGGGGGGAAGTGCTGTGGGATGTTCTGTATGGCAAATGTGTTGCTGGTTAGTCAATAAATAAAACACTGATTGGCCATTGGCTAGGCAGGATGTTTAGGCGGGACAAGGAGGAGAATAAAGCTGGAAAGTGGAAGGCTGAGTCAGAGAGACACTGCCAGCCACCACGATGACAAACAGCATGTGAAGATGCCGGTAAGCTATGAGCCATGTGGCAAGGTATAGATTAATGGAAATGGATTAATTTAAGCTGTAAGAACAGTTAGCAAGAAGCCTGCCACGGCCATACAGTTTGTAAGCAATATAAGTCTCTGTGTTTACTTGGTCGGGTCTGAGTGGCTGTGGGACTAGCAGGTGAGAGAGATTTGCCCTGACTGTGGGCCAGGCAGGAAAATTCAAGCTACAAGTTGTTTTCTGGTAAGGAGAGTCACTAGTGTGCTCCATTTACCATACACAATGCGAATAGCACTCGCGTCTGTTCACTGCAAGTACAGTGTATTGGATGGAAGAGAAGCTACTGTTCTTGTCAGTTTACTAAGCGAGGTTGAACTAGGTATGGCCCCTGTGTGTAGGAAGCACAGTTCTTCTGTTCTGAGCAAGCTCACTGTTCTTGCCCTATAGGAAACACAGTAGAGTAGAAGAGTGCACCTTTCTCAAAAGCAGAGTGTGTTTCTTGTAGGCAAGCTAGTGTTGGTTTTCCCTTCATTAACAGATTTGAATCACATGCAGTTTGTGGTCCTACGAGCAAGAGTTGTTCTCGGGTAAGGAGAGTCACTAGTGTGCTCCCAAGGGCATACACAGTTCAAATAGCACTGGCTTCTGTTTGCAGCAAGTACAGTGTACTGGACGGAAGAGAAGCTACTCTTCTTGTTAGTTCCCTAAAAAGAGTTGGACTAGATATGCCCCATGTGTGAGGGAGGCATAGTTCTTTTATTCTGAGCAAGAACTGTTCTGGCACAATATGAAACACAGGAGAGTAGAAGAGTGCTTCTTGTCAAAAGCAGAGGGTGTTTCTTGTAAGGAGAGCTAGTGTTGGTTTCTCCTTCATAAACGAAGTTGAATCACATGCAGGTTCTGGTACTACGAGCAAGAGTTGTTTTCTGGTAGGGAGAGTCACTAGTCCACTCCCTTTGCCATACACAGTGCAAATAGCAATCGAGTCTATTCCCAGCAAATTAAGTGTATTCAACAGAAGAGAAGCTACTGTTCTTGTCAGTTTCCTAATCAGAATTGAACTAGATATGTCCCATGCGTGTAGGAAGCACAGTTCTTTTGTTCTGAGTAAGCTCACTGTTCTGGCCCTATAGGAAACACAGTAGAGTAGAAGAGTGCTCCTTTCTCAAAAGCAGAGTGTGTTTCTTGTAAGGAGAGCTAGCGTTGGTTTCCCCTTCGTAAACGGAGCTGAATACCATACAGTTTCTGCTCCTGCCAGCAAGAGTTGTTTTCTGGTAAGGAGAGTCACTAGTGCACTCCAATTCCCATAAACAGTGCAAATAGCACTTGCGTCTGTTCCCAGCAAGTACAGTGTATTGGACGGAAGAGAAGCTACTGATCTTGTCAGTTTCCTAAGCAGAGTTGAGCTAGATATGGTCCCTGTGTGTAGGAAGTACAGTTCTTTTGTTCTGAGAAAGCTCACTGTTCTGGCAATATGGGAAGCACAGTAGAGTAGAAGAGTAGTCCTTTCTCAAAAGCAGAGTGTGTTTCTTGTAGGTTGAGGAGTGTTGGTTTCCCCTTCATAAATGGAATTGAATCACATGAAGTTTCTAGTCATAACAGCAAGAGTTGTTTTCTAGTAAGGAGAGTCATTAGTGTGCTCCCATTGCCATACACAGTACAAATAGCCCTCCTGTCTGTTTCCAGCAATTACAGTGAATTGGACAGAAGAGAAGCTACTGTTCTTGTCAGGTTCCTAAGCAGAGTTGAACAAGATATGGCACATATGTGTAGGAAGCACAGTTCGTTTGTTCTGAGCAAGCTCACTGTTCTGGCCCTATAGGAAACACAGTAGAGTAGAAGAGTGCTCCTTTCTCAAAAACAGATTGTGTTTCTTATAAGATGAGCTAGTGTTGGTTTCCCCTTCATAAATGGAGTTGAATCAAATGCAATTTCTGGTCCTATGAGCAAGAGTTGTTTTCTGGTAAGGAGAGTCACTAGTGTGCTCCCATTGCGATACACAGTGCAAAGAGCACTCGTGTCTGTTCAAAGCAAGTGCAGTGTATTGGACCAAAGAGAACCTACTGCTCTTGTCTGTTTCTTTAGAAGAGTTGAACTAGATATGTCCCGTGTGTGTAGGAAGCACAGTCATTTTGTTCTGAGCAAACTCACGGTTCTGGCCCTATGGGAAACACAGTAGAGTAGAAGAGTGCTCTTTTCACAAAAGCAGAGTGTGTTTCTTGTAAGGCAAGCTAGTGTTGGTTTCTCCTTCATAAATGGAGGTGAATCATATGCAGTTTCTGGAACTACCAGCAAGAGTTGTTTTCTGGTAAGGAGAGTCACTAGTGTGCTCCCATTGCCATCCATAGTGCATATGGTACTCGTGTCTGTCCATGCTAGTACAGTGTATTGGATGGAAGAGAAGCTATTATTCTTGTCAGTTTCTTAAGCAGAGTTGAACTAGATATGGCCATTTTATGTTGGCAGCACAGTTCTTTAATTCTGAGCAAGATCTCTGTTTTTGCTTTGTAGGAAAATCTGTAGAGTTGAAGAGTGATCCTTTCTGAAAAGCAGAGTGTGTTTCTTGTAAGGCGAGAGAGTGGTGGTTTCCCCTTAGTAAATGGAGTTGAAATGCATGCAGGTTCTGATCCTACAAACAAGAGTTGTTTTCTGGTAAGGAGAATCACTCGTGTGCTCCCATTTCCATCCACACTGCAAATAACATGCCCATCTCTTCCCAGCAAAAACAGTGTATTGGACAGTAGAGAAGCTACTGGTTTTGTCAGTTTCCTAAGCAGAGTTGAAGTAGATATTGCCTGTGTTTTTAGGAAGCACAGTTCTTTTGTTCTGAACAAGCTCACTGTTCTGGCCCTATAGGAAAAAAAGTAGCATAGAAGAGTATTCCTTTCTCAAAAGTAGAGTGTGCTTCTTGCAAGGTAAGCTAGTGTTGGTTTCCCCTTCATAAACGGAGATGAATCACATGCAGTTTCTGGTCCTTGATTAAGAATTGTTTTCAGGTAAGAAGAGTCACTAGTGTGCTCCCATTGCCATATACAGAGCAAATAGTACTCGCGTCTGTTTCCAGCAATTACAATGTATTGGACGGAAGAGCAGCTGCTATTCTTGTCAGTTTCCTAAGCAGAGTTGAAATAGATATGGCCCGTGTTTGTAGTCAGCACAGTTCTTAGGTTCTGAGCAAGCTCACTGTTCTGGCCCTATAGTAAACACATAGAGTAGAAGAGTGCTAATTTCTCAAAAGCAGAGTTTGTTTCTTATAAGAAGAGCTATTGTGGGTTTCCCATTCATAAAAGAGTCGATTCAAATGTAGTTTCTGGTCATAAGAGCATAGGTTGTTTTTTGGTAAGGAGAGTCACTAGTGTGCTCCTATTGCCATACATAATATAGTGTATTGGACGTAGGAGAAGCTACTGTTCTTGTCAGTTTCCTAAGCACAATTGAACTAGATATGTCCCTTGTGTGTAGGTCACACAGTTCTTTTGTTCTGAGCAAGCTCACTGTTCTGGCTCTATAGGAAACATAGTAGAGTAGAAGAGTGCTTCTGTCTCAAAAGCTGAGTATTTTTCTTGTAAGGCCAGGTACAGTTGGTTTCCCTGCATAAAGGAAGTTGAATCACATGCAGTTTCTGGTCCTACGAGAAAGAATTGTGTTCCCTTAAGGAAAGTCCCTAGTGCGCTCTCATTGCCATACACAGTGCAAATAGCACTCGCGTCTCTTCCCAGCAAGTACAGTGTATTGGACAGAAGAGAAGCCACTGTTCTTCTTAGTTTCCTAACCAGAGTTGAACTATACATGGCCCATGTGTTTAGAAAGCACAGTTCTTTTGTTCTGAGCAAGCTCACTGTTCTGGCTCTATAGGAAAAACAGTAGTAAAGAGTCCTCCTTTCTCAAAACCAGAGCGTGTTTCTTATAAGGAGAGCTAGTGTTGGTTTCCCCTTCATAAACGGAGTTGAATCCCATGCAGTTTCTGGTAATACCAGCAAGAGTTGTTTTCTGGTAAGGAGAGTCACTAGTGTGCTCCCATTTTCATACACAGTGCAAATAGCACTTGCTTCTGTTCAAAGCAAGTACAGTGTATTGGACAGAAGAGAAGCTACTGTTCTTGTCAGTTTCCTAACCAGAGTTGAAGTAGATATGGCCCGTGTGTAGGGCTCACAGTTCTTTTGTTCTGAGCAAGGGCACTCTTCTGGCTCTATGGAAACACAATAGAGAAGAAGAGTGCTGCTTTAACAAAAGCTGAGTATGTTTCTTGTAAGGCGAGCTATTGTTGGTTTCCCTTCATAAATGGAGTTGAATCACATGGAGTTTCTAGTCATATGAGCAAGAGTTGTTTTCTGGTAAGGAGAGTCACTAGTGTGCTCCCATTGACATACACAGTGCAAATAGCACTTGAGTCTGTTCCCAGCAGGTACAGTATATTGGACAGAAAAGAAGCTACTGTTCTTGTCAGTTTCCTAAGCAGAGTTGAAGTAGATATGGCCCATGTGGGTAGGAAGCACAGTTCTTTTGTTCTGAGCAAGCTCACTGTTCTGGCCCTATAGGAAACACAGTAGAGTAGAAGAGTGCTGCTTTTTAAGTACAGAATGTCTTTCTTTTAAGGCAGGCTAGTATTGGTTTCCCCTTCATAAACGGAGTTGAATCACATGCAGTTTCTGGTTCTACCAGGAAGAGTATTTTCTTTTAAGGATTGTCACTAGTGCGCTCCCATTGCCATACACAGTGCAAATAGCTCTCACGTCTGTTCCCACCAAGTACAGTGTATTGGGTGGAAGAGAAGCCACTGTTCTTGTAAATTTCCTAAGCAGAGTTGAAGTAGATATGGCTCGTGTATGTAGGAATCACAGTTCTTTTGTCTGAGCAAGTGCAGTGTTCTGGCTCTATAGGAAACACAGTAGAGTAGAAGAGTGCTCCTTTCTCAAAAGCAGAGTGTGTTTCTTGTAATGCGAGCTAGAGTTGTTTTCGCCTTCATAAACGGAGTTGAATACCATGCAGTTTCTGCTCCTACGAGCAAGAGTTGTTTGCTGGTAAGGAGAGTCACTAGTGTGCTCCAATTGCCATACACAGTGCAAATAGCACTCGCGTCTGTTGCCAGCAAGTACAGTGAATTGGACGGAAGACAATCTACTGTTCTTGTCAGTTTTCCAAGCAAAGTTGAACTAGATATGGCCCATATGTGTAGGAAGCACAGTTAGTTTGTTCTGTGGAAGCTCACTGTTCTGGCCCTATGGGAAACACAGTAGAGTAGAAGAGTGCTCCTTTCTCAAAAGCTGAGTGTGTTTATTGTAAGGCAAGCTAGTGTTCGTTTCCCCTTCATAAAATGAGTTGAATCACATGCAGTTTCTGGTCCTATGAGCTAGAGTTGTTTTCTGGGAAGGAGAGTCACTAGTGTGCTCCCTTTGGCATACACAGTACAAATAGCCCCCGTGTCTGTTCCCAGCAAGTACAGTGTATTCGACAGAAGAGAAGCTACTGTTCTTGTCAGTTTCCTAAGCAGAGTTGAACTAGATATGGCCCATGTGTGTCGGAAGCACAGTTCTATTGTTCTTAGCAAGCTCACTGTTCTTGCCCTATAGGAAACTCCGTAGTGTACATGACTGCTCCTTGCTCAAAAGCAGAGTGTGTTTTTTGTAAGGCGAGCTAGTGTTGGTTTCCCTTTCATAAACAGAGTTTAATCACATGCAGTTTCTGATCCTACCAGCAAGAGTTGATTTCTGATAAGTAGAGTCACTAGTACGCTCCCAAAGCCATAAACAGTGCAAATAGCACTTTTGTCTGTTTCGAGCAAGGACAGTGTATTGGATGGAAGAGAAGGTGCTGTTCTTGTCAGTTTCCTAAGCAGAGTTAAACTAGATATGGCCTGTGAGCGTCAGAAGCACAGTTCTTTTGTTCTGAGCAATCACACTGTTCTTTCCTATAGGAAACACATAGAGTAGAAGAGGGCTTCTTTCTCAAAAGCAGAATGTGTTTCTTGTAAGGCGAGATAATGTTGGTTACCCCTTCATAAAAGGAGTTGATTCACATGCAGTATCAGCTCCTACGAGCATAGGTTGTGTTCTGGTAAAGAGAGTTACTAGTGTGCTGGCATTGCCATACACTGTACAAATAACATTCTCATCTGTTCCCCGCAAGTACAGTGTGCAGCAAGGAAGAGTAGCTACCATTCTTGTCAGTTTTTAAAGTAGAGTTGAACTAGATATGGCCCGTGTTTGTAGGAAGCACAGTTCTTTTGTTTTTGAGCAAGCTCATTGTTCTGGCCCTATAGGAAACACAGTAGGTTAGAAGAGTGATCCTTTCTCAAAGGCAGAATGTGTTTCTTGCAAGATGAACTAGTGTTGGTTTCACCTTCATAAACCTAGGAGAATCACATGCATTTTCTGTTCCTACCAGAAACAGTTGTTTTCTGGTAAGGAGAGACACTAATGAGCTCCATTGTCATACACAGTGAAAATAGCTCTTGTGCCTGTTTCCAGCAAGTCCAGTGTATCGGATGGAAGAGAAGCCACTGTTCTTGTTAGTATCCTAAGGAGAGTTGAACTAGATATGGCCCGTATGTGTAGGAAGCACAGCTCTTTTGTCTGAGCAAGGGCACTGTTCTGGCCCTATAGAAAACACAGTAGAGTAGAAGAGTGCTCCTTTCTCAAAAGCAGAGTGTGTTTCTTGTAAGGCAAGCTAGTGTTGATTCCTCCTTCATAAATGGGGTTGAATCACATGCAGTTTCTGGTCCTACCAGCAAAAGTTGTTTACTGGTAAGAAGAGTCAGTGGTACCCTCCCATTGTGATACACAGTTCAAATAGCACTCGCGTCTGTTCAAAGCAATGACAGTGTAATGGAAAGAAGAGAAGCTACTGTTCTTCTCAGGTTCTGAACCAGAGTTGAAGTAGATATGGCCCGGGTGTCAAGGAAGCACTGTTCGTTTGTTCTGAGCAAGCTCACTGTTCTGGCCCTATAGGAAAAAAGTAGAGTAGAAGAGTGCTCCTCTATCAAATGCAGAGTATGTTTCTGGCAAGGCGAGCTAGTGTTTGTTTCCCCTTCATAAACGGAGTTGAATATCAAGCAGTTTCTACTCCTACATGCAAGAGTTGGTTTCAGGTAAGGAGAGTCACTAGTGTATTCCAATTGCCATAAACAATGCAAATAGCCCTCGTGTCTGTTCCCAGGAAGTACAGTGTATTGGACAGAAGAGCAACTACTGTTCTTGTCAGTTTCCTAAGCAGAGTTGAACTAGATATGGCCCTTGTGTGTAGGAAGCACAGTTCTTTTGTTCTGTGGAAGCTCACTGTTCTGGCCCTATAGGAAACACAGTAGAGTAGAAGAGTGCCCCTTTCTCAATAGCAGAGTGTGTTTCTCATAAGTCTATCTAGTGTTGTTTTCCCCTTTATAAACAAAATTGAATCCCATGCAGTTTCTAGTCCTAACAGCAAGAGTTGTTTTCTGGTAAGGAGAGTCACTAGTATGCTCCCATTGCCATACATAGTGCAAATAGCCCTCGCGTCTGTTGCCAGCAAGTACAGTGAATTGGACAGAAGAGAATCTACTCTTTTTGTCAGTTTCCTAAGCAGAATTGAACTAGATATGGCCCATGTGTGTCGGAAGCACAGTTCTTTTGTTCTCAGCAAGATCACTGTTCTGGCCCTATAGGAAACACATGTAGTAGAAGAGTGCTCCTTTCTCAAAAGCTCAGTGTGTTTCCTGTAAGGCAAGCCAGTGTTCTGGTCCTATAGGAAACACAGTAGGTTAGTCCAAGTGTGCTCCTTTCTCAAAGGCAGAATGTGTTTCTTGCAAGGTGAACTAGTGTTGGTTTCACCTTCATAAACCTAGGAGAATCACATGCATTTTCTGGTCCTACCATCAAGAGTTGTTTTCTGGTAAGGAGAGACACTATTGTGTTCCCATTGCCAAACACAGTGCAAATAGCTCTCATGTCTGTTCCCACCAAGTACAGTGTATTGGATGGAAGAGAAGCCACTGTTCTTGTTATTTTCCTAAGCAGAGTTGAACTAGATATGTTCCGTATGTGTAGGAAGCATAGTTCGTTTGTTCTGAGCAAGCGCACTGTTCTGGCCCTATAGGAAACACAGTAGTGTAGAAGAGTGTTCCTTTCTCAAAAGCAGAGTGTGTTTCTTGTAAGGCAAGCTAGCGTTCTTTTCCCCTTCATAAACGGAGTTGAATACCAAGCAGTTTCTGCTCCTACGAGCAAGAGTTGTTTGCTGGTAAGGAGAGTCACTAGTGTGCTCCCATTGCCATACATAGTGCAAATAGCCCTCACGTCTGTTGCCAGCAAGTACAGTGAATTGGACAGAAGAGAATCTTCTCTTTTTGTCAGTTTCCTATTCAGAATTGAACTAGATATGGCCCGTGTGTGTCGGATGCACAGTTCTTTTGTTCTCAGCAAGATCACTGTTCTGTCCCTATAGGAAACACATGTAGTAGAAGAGTTCTCCTTTCTCAAAAGCTCAGTGTGTTTCCTGTAAGGCAAGCCAGTGTTCTGGCCCTATAGGAAACACAGTAGTATAGTCCAAGAGTGCTAATTTCTCAAAGGCAGAATGTGTTTCTTGCAAGGTGAACTAGTGTTGGTTTCACCTTAATAAACCTAGGAGAATCACATGCATTTTCTGGTCCTACCATCAAGAATTGTTTTCTGGTAAGGAGAGACACTAGTGTGTTCCTATTGCCAAACACAGTGCAAATAGCTCTCATGTCTGTTCCCACCAAGTACAGTGTATTGGATAGAAGAGAAGCCACTGTTCTTGCTAGTTTCCTAAGCAGAGTTGAACTAGATATGGCCCGTATGTGTAGGAAGCATAGTTCGTTTGTTCTGAGCAAGCACACTGTTCTGGCCCTATAGGAAACACAGTAGAGTAGAAGAGTGCTGCTTTCTCAAAAGCAGAGTGTGTTTCTCATAAGGCAAGGTAGGGCTGAATTCACCTTCATAAATGGCATTGAATCCAACGTAGGTTCTTGTCCTATGAAGAAGTGTTCTTTTGGGGAAAGGAAACTCACTATTGAACTCACATTTCCATACACAGTGCAAATAGCACTTGCATCTGTTCCCAGGAAGTAGAATGTATTGGATACAAGAGAAGCTACTCTTCTTGTCAGTGTCCTAATCAGAGTAGAACTAGATATGGCCCGTTTGTGTAGGTAGCACAGTTCTTTAGTTCTGAGCAAGTCACTGTTCCAGCCTTATAGGAATCATTGTAGAGTAGAAGAGTGCTCCATTTTCAAAAGCAGAGTGTGTTTCTCATAAGGTGACATAGTACAGAATTCCCCTTCATAAACAGAGTTGAGTCACATGCACTTTCTGCTCCTAGGAGGAAGTTTCTTTCAGGTAAGGAAAGTCATTATTGTGCTGCCATTGCTATACACAGTGCAAATAGCGCTCGCGTCAGTTCCCAGAAAGTGCAGTGTATTAGACGCAAGAGAAGCTACTGTTCTTGTCAGTTTCCAAGGCAGAGTTGAACTAGATATGGCCCGTGTGTGTAGGAAGCACAGTTCATTTCTTCTGAGCATGCTCACTGTTCTGGCTCTTTAGGAAACAGAGTAGAAGATAAAGTGCTCCATTCTCAAAATTAGAGTTTTTTTCTCATAAGACAAGCTAGTGCTGAATTCCCTTTCATAAACGGAGCTGAATCGCTTGCAGTTTCTAATCCTAGGAGCAAGAGTTCTTTTCAGGTAAGGAGAGGCACTATTGCACTCCTATTGCCAAACGCAGTGTAAATAGCACTCGCGTCTTTTACCTGCAAGTGCAGTGTATTGGAAGGAAAAGAATCAACTGTTCTTGTCAGTTTCCTAAGCAGAGTGAACTAGATGTGTCCCATGTGTGTAGGAAGCACACTTCTTTTGTTTTAAGCAAGCTCACAGTAGAGTAAAAGAGAGCTTCTTTCTCAAAAACAAAGTGTGTTTTCATAGGGCAAGCTAATGCTGAATGCCCAATCATAAACCGAGTTGAATCACAAGCAGGTTCTGGTCCTAGGAGCAACAGTTGTTTTTGGGTAAGGAAAGTCACTATTGTGCTCCCATTGCCTTCACAGTGGAAAAAGAACTCCTGTCCCTTCCCAGCAAGTGCAGTGTATTGGACAGAAGAGAAGCTACTGTTCTGGCCATATTGGAAACACGGTAGAGTAGACGAGTGCTCATTTCTCAAAAGCAGAGTGTGTTTCTCATAAGGTGACGTAGTGCTGAATTCCCCTTCATAAAAGGGATTGAATCACATGTAATTTTTAATCCTTGGAGCAAGAGTTCTTTTCAGGGAAGGAAAGGCACTATTGTGCTCCCATTGCCAAACACATTACAAATAGCACTCGTTTCTTTTCTCAGCAAATGCAGTGTATTGGACACAAGAGAAGCTACTGTTCTTGTCAGTTTCCTAAGCAGAGTTGAACTACATATAGCCTGTGTCTATAGCAAGCACAGTTCTTTTGTTCTGAGCAAGGTCCCTGTTCTGGCCCTATAGAAAACAGAGTAGAGTATGAGTGCTCCTTTCTCAAAAGCAGAGTGTTTTTCTCATAAGGCGACATAGTGCTGATTTCACTTTCATAAATGGAGTTGAATCACACGAAGTTTCTGGTCCTAGGAAGAAGTGTTCTTTTGGGGAAAGGAAGCTCACTATTGAACTCGCATTTCCATACACAGTGCAAATAGCATTTGCATCTGTTCCCAGCAAGTAGAGTGTATTGGACACAACAGAACTACTGTTCTTGTCAGTGTCCTAAGCAGAGTAGAACTAGATATGGCCCGTTTGTGTAGGTAGCACAGTTCTTTTGTTCTGAGCAAGTCACTGTTCTGGCCTTATAGGAAAAACAGTAGAGTAGAAGAGTGCTCCTTTCTCAAAAGCAGAGTGTGTTTATCATAAGACGACCTAGTACAGATTTCCCCTTCATAAACAGTGTTGAGTCCCATGCAGTTTCTGGTCCTAGGAGGAAAAGTTTCTTTCAGGTAAGGAAAGTCATTATTGTGCTGCCATTGCCATACACAGTGCAAATAGCACTCGCATCTGTTCCCAACTAGTGCATTGTAGTGGAGGCAAGAGAAGCTACTGTTATTGTCAGTTTCCTAAGCAGAGTTGAACAATGTATGGCCGTGAGTGTAGGAAGCACAGTTCATTTGTTCTTAGCAAGCTCACTGTTCTGGCCCTACAGGAAACACAGTAGAGTAAAAGAGAGCTTCTTCTCAAAAGCAAAGTGTGCTTTCATAGGGCAAGCTAGTGCTGAATGCCCCATCATAAACGGGATGCAGTCTGGTCCTATGAGCAAGAGTTGTTTTCTTGTTTGGAGAGTCACGAGTACGCTCCCATTGCCATACAGAGTGCAAATAGCACTTTCGTCTGTTCCCAGCAAGTGCATTATATTGGACACAGAAGAAGCTACTGTTCTTGTGAGTTTCCTAAGCAGAGTTGAATTAGATGTGGCCCGTGTGTGTAGGAAGCACAATTCTTTAGTTCTGAGCAAGCTCACTGTTCTGGTTCAATAGGAAACAGAGTTGAGGAGAAAGCGCTCCTTTCTCAAAAGCAGAGTGTGTTCTTCATAAGCCAAACTGGTGCTGAATTCCCCTTCATAAACGTGGTTGAATCACATGCAGTTTCTAATCCTAGGAGCAAGAGTTCTTTTCAGGTAAGGAAAGGCAATATTACGCTCCCATTGTGAAACACAGTACAAGTACCACTCACGTCTGTTCCCAGCAAGTGCAGGGTATTGCATGTAAGAGAAGCTACTGTTCTTGTAAGTTTCCTAAACAGAGTTGAACTAGATATGGTCCGTGTGTAGGAAGCAGAAATCTTTTGTTCTGAGCAAGCTCACTGTTCTTTCCCAGAGGAAACTCAGTAGAGTAGAAGAGTGCTCCTTTCTCAAAAGCAGAGTGTGTTTCTCCTAAGGCAAGCCAGTGCTGAATTCTTCTTCATAAATGGAGTAAAATCACATGTAGTATCTGTTAATACAACAACCGTTCTTTGGGGGTAAAAAAGTGCATTATCACTCTCTCATGTCCATACACAGTGTAAATAGCACTGTGTCTGTTTCCAGCAAGGGCAGTGTATTGGACGCAAGAGAATATACTGTTCTTGTAAGTTTCCTAAGCAGAGTTGAAGGAGATATGGCCGTGTGTGTGGGAAGCACAGTTCTTTTGTTCTGAGCAAGTTCACTGTTCTGGGATTATAGGAACACATTAGATTAGAAGTGTCCTCCTTTCTCAAAAGCAGAGAGTGTTTGTCATAAGGTCAGCTAGTGCTGTATTTGCCTTCATAAACGGAGTTGAATGACATGCAGTTTCTAGTTCTATGACCAATAGTTCTTTTCAGCTTACGAAAGTCACTAATTTGCTCCCATTGCCATACACAGTGCAAATAGCACTCATGTCTGTTCACAGCAAGTGCAGTGTATTGGACACAAGAGAAGCTACACTCACATCTGTTCCCAGTATGGGCAGGAGATTGGAAGCAAGTGAAGCTACTCTTCTTTTCAATTTCATAATCAGAGTTGAACTATATATGGCGCGTGTGTGTAGGAATTACAGTTCTTTTGTTCTAATCAAGCTCACTGTTCTGGCACTATAGGAAATACAGTAACAAAGAAGAGTGCTCCTTTCTTAAAAGCAGAGTGTGTCTCATAATGTGAGCTACTGCTGAAATCCCCTTCATAAACGGAGTTGAATCACTTGCAGTTTTTGGTCCTAGGAGCATCAGTTCTTTTCAGGTAAAGAAAGTCACTATTGTGTTCCCATTGCCATACACAGTACAAATAGGCCTCGCTTATGTTCCCAGCAAGCGTAGTGTAATGGACGCAAGAGAAGTTACTGTTCTTGTATTTTTCCTAAGCAGAGGTGAACAAGATATGGACTATGTGTGCAGGAAGCTGAGTTCTTTTGTTCTGAGCATGCTCACTCTTCTTGCACTATATTAAAAACAGTAGAGTAGAAGAGTGCTCCTTTCACAAAAGCAGTGTGTGTTTCTTGTAAGGCAAGCTAGAGCTGATTCCCCTTCATAAAATCAGATGAATCACGGGCAGGTTCTGGTCCTAGGAGCAACAGATCTTTTCAGTGAAGGAAAGTAACTATTTTCCTCCCATTGCCAGACACACTGCAAATAGCACTCACATCTGTTCCCAGCAAGTGCAGTGTATTGGACACAAGAGAATCTACTGTTCTTGTCAGTTTCCTAAGCAAAGTTGAACTAGATATATCCTGTGTGTGTAGGAAGCACAGCCCTTTTTTTGAGCAAGTGCACTGTTCTGGCTTTATAGGAAACACAATAGAGTAGAAGAGTGCTCCTTTCTCAAAAGCGCAATGTGCTTCTCTTAAGGTGAGCTAGTGCTGAATTCCCCTTCATAAATGGAGTTGAATCACATGCAGTTTCTGGTTTTAGGAGCAACAGTTTCTTTCTGGTAAGGAAATCACTATTGTGCTCCTTTTGCCATACACAGTGCAAATAGCACTCGCGTCTGTTCCCAGCAAGGGCAGTGTATTGGAAGCAAGAGAAGCTACTTTTCTTGTAAGTTTCCCAAGGAGAGTTGAACTAGATATACCCCGTGTTTGTAGGAAGCACAGTTCCTTCGTTCTGTGCAAGTTCACTGTTCTGGCTTTATAGGAAACACAGTAGAGTAGAAGAGTGCTCCTTTCTCAAAAGCAGAGTGTGTTTCTTGTAAGAGGATCTAGTGCTGAATTCTGCTACATGAACGGAGTTGAATCACATGTACTCTCTGGTTCTAGGAGCAACAGTTCTTTTGGGTGAAGAAAGTCACCATTGAACTCCCTTTTCCATGCACAGTGCAAATAGGACTCGTGTCTGTTCCCTGGAATGGCAGTGGATTGGATTAAAGAGAAGCTACTGTTCTTGTCAGTGTCATATGCAGAGTTGAACTAGATATGGCCCATCTGTGTAGGAAGCACAGTACTTTTTTTCTGAGCAAGCTTATTATTCTGGCTCTATAGGAAACGCATTAGTGTAGAAGAGTGCTTCTTTCTCAAAAGAAGAGTGTGTTTCACTTTACAGGAACTAGTGCTGAATACCCCTTCATAACCGGAGTTGAATCTCATGCAATTTCTGGAACTAGGAGCAACAGTTCTTTATGGGTAAGAAAAGTGACTATTGTGCTCCCATTGCCATACACAGAGAAAATAGCACTCCCGTCTGTTTCCAGCATGGGCAGTATATTGGACGCAAGAGAAGCTACTGTTCTTGTTAGTTTCCTAAGCAGAGTTAATGTAGATATGGCCCATGTGTAGGACACACAATTCTTTCTTCTGGTCAAACTCACTGTTCTGGATCTTAGGAAACACAGTAGAGTAAAAGAGTGCTCCTTTCTCAAAAGCAGAGTGTGTTTCCCATAAGGTGAGCTAGTGCTGAATTCCCCTTCCTAAACAGAGTTGAATCACATGCTGTTTCTGTTCCTAGGAGCAAGAGTTCTTTATGGGTAAGGAATGTCACTATTGCGATCCCATTGACATACACAGTGCATAGCACTCGCGTCTGTTCCCAGAAAGGGCAGTGTATTGGATGCAAGAGAAGATACTGTTCTTGTCAATTTCCAAATCAGAGTTGAACTAGATATGGCCTGTGTGTGTAGGAAGATCAGTTCTTTTGTTCTGAGCAAGATCACTGTTTTGGCTTTATAGGAAACATAGTATAGTAGAAGAGTGCTCCTTTCTCAAAAGTAGAGAGTATTTCTCGTAAGGCAAGCTAGTGCTGAATTTCCCTTCATAAAGGAGTTGAATCACATGGAGTTTCTGGTCATACAGCAACAGTTCTTTTCGGGTAAAAAAAGTCACTATCACGCTCCCATTGCAATACACAGTGTAAATAGTACTGCGTCCGTTTCCATCAAGTGCAGTGTATTGGATGCAAGAGAATATACTGTTCTTGTAAGTTCCCTAACCAGAGTTGAAGGAGGTATGATCCATGTGTGTATGAAGCACAGTTCTTTTGTTCTGAGCAAGTTCACTGTTCTGGGATTATAGGAACACATTAGAGTAGAAGAGTCCTCCTTTTCCAAAAGCAGAGAATGTTTCTCATAAGGCAAGCTAGTGCTGAATTTCCCTACATAAATGGAGTTGAATCACATGCAGTTTCTGGTTCTAGGCTCAACAGTTCTTTTCATGTTTGGAAAGTCACTATTGCGCTACCATTGCCATACACAGTGCAAATAGCACTCACGTCTGTTCCCAGCAAGGGCAGTGTATTGGACGCAAGAGAAGCTACACTCACGTCTATTCCCAGCAAGGGTAGTGGATTATAAGCAAGAGTAGCTACTGTTCTTGTCAGTTTCCTAAGCAGAGTTGAACTGGATATGGCCCATGTGTATAGTAATTACAGTTCTTTTGTTCTGACAAGCTCACTGTTCTGGCCCTATAGGAAACCCAGTAGAGTAGAAGAGTTCTCCTTTCTCAAAAGCAGAATGTGTTTCTAGTTAGGCGAGGTAGGAATGGCAATGGATTGGCTAAAGAGAAGCTACTGTTCTTGTCAGTGTCATATGCAGAGTTGAACTAGATATCGCCCATCTGTGTAGGAAGCACAGTTCTTTTTTTCTGAGCAAGCTTACTATTCTGGCTCTATAGGA
This sequence comes from Peromyscus californicus insignis, assembly GCF_007827085.1. Taxonomy (NCBI): domain Eukaryota; kingdom Metazoa; phylum Chordata; class Mammalia; order Rodentia; family Cricetidae; genus Peromyscus; species Peromyscus californicus. Next base: position 348,594 of record NW_026294447.1, on the reverse strand, counting down.
AAGACATTAGTGTAGAAGAGTGCTCCTTTCTCAAAACAGAGTGTGTTTCACTTTATGGGAACTGGTCCTGAATACCCCTTCATAATCGGAGTTGAATCACATGCAGGTTTTGGTCCTAGGAGCTGTGGGAGCCAGTTCTCAGGTTCCTCATGGCTTTACCCAGCAGGTCCGCATAGAGGATGATTACACCACGGGCCTAAGTGCAGATGTCTGGGATGGTCTGCACTTGGCTGTGCTGGGGGAGGAGGTCTTTTGCTCCACCCCTTGGCGTCTTTATAAAAACCCTGGGGCAGAGACAGTCAGGGCCCGTTGGAATAGGTTCCAGGCCCTCTTGAGGCTATCCTTTATTTTCTATCTGTTTATCTCCTCAAGATTCTCCACAATGAATCCTTCTATCTAATATTTCCTGCTGCTCGCACTCAAGAAAACTCTGGGGAACTGTGGGGGTGGTTGGGTAAACGCCCCACAGAATGGCGCCATGAATAGGGACTAAAGAAAAAAGAAAAAAAAGTGGACTAAAGAAAAAAAGGGGACAAAAAAAGGGGACTAAAGACAAAGTAATAGGGACTAAAGATAAAGGAAAATAATAGTTTTATTACAGAGTTTTTGGCGAAAGTGCTGAGTTCAGCCCTGCCAGTGGATAAGGCATGCCGGTGTTATGGAAAATATATATTTTTTGTATATATTGAGAGGCAGGGGTTTTATCCTCGAGAGAAAAGGAAAGCGGACTGGAAGGATGTCTGATGCTGCAGCAAAATTCTCTTCTGTCAAAATTTTCTATCTTCTATCCCTTTCTCAATTTCTACCTGTGAAAAATAAGCATAAGGCATAGGGTAGTAAAGTAGTGTAGGAAAAACTTAGAAATGTAAGATTGTGTAGGAAAAAATAAGTAAGGCAACTAGACAGAAAAACTCTACAATTTTCTAACTTTGGGGGCTATGAATGCAAACTGGGAAAAAAAATCTTTCTTTGGGCTTTATGGGTAGTAAAAAAAGCTCTTCTTTGAACTTATGGGGAAGAAAAAGTTTCCTATGGAAGCTTTTTGACCTGGGGACAGCTGAAATGCTAAGTCTAAGCAGCAGGAGAAAGTGATTTCTCCCTGAGGCAAAAACGGGGGTGTAAAAAGCCAAAGTTTAAAGTTGGGAAGTTTTGGAAAAAGTTGGTCTTTCTCCTGGGAAAAAAAATCTTTCTCTTAAACTATAAAGCTTTTCTTGGAAAATTTGGGGAAAAATCTCTCTAAAAAGCCTTAATCTTTCTCAAAAGCTCTCTTAAAATGAAAAACTAAAGCCTTTAACTTTCTCAGAAGGACAAAAATTAGAATCACCTGAAGATATTAGTATGGGGACCACCTGTGATTAGCTCTAAGGGAAGACAACCCTCTTAAGACAGCAAAACCTCTCAGTTCTGTCTTTCAAGCTTTAAAAATCCTCCCTGCAATGCAGGAGGCAGGGACAAGTTCCTAAAAACCTCTCTTCTAAGCTGTCTCTTCAAGCTGGTAAAAGACAGTGGGTCAGAGTACCCTGAGGGAAACGCTTGGGAGAGTGTGGGTAAAGAGCTACAGAGAGCCCAAAAGGGCCAGAAACTTTACCTGAGAAAAGCAAAAAAGCCAAGCTTTTCAGTTACAGCCGAGCTGAGGCATCAAAGGTTTTGTTTGAGCGTTTCAGAATGAAAAAAGGTGCTCCGAATTGTCCTAATGCAAAGATCCCCGGAAGCATGCAAACTGTTAGCATTGTATCCCCGCTTCTGACCAAAAACCCAGAGGTGACTGGCCAGCATCTCTGAGTTGGGGTGCATTTCGGGGATACTAGGGTTCCTGCAGTTGCAAACTTCCTGGAGCACAGAGCTGAGGCAGGAAGGTGCAGGACCCAGGGGAAAACTGCTAATGAACAAAAACTAAAGCCGGTGGGAACAGCACAGTTGTCCACTTTCCTACAAGTCCCAGGGTTGATAGGTCCACAACTGCAAAAAGGCATCTGAGAAAAGCTTTCCTATCAGAGTAAGGACCTTTCTGGGAAAACAGTAAAGCTGAACTGTATGAAGCAGTTGTGCTGCTGAGTCAGAACGCTGTCTGGGGAAAGAGCCCAGCCAGGGCAGAACAGAACTATCCAGGAGTAAAGCTTTCTTTTCTATCTGAGAAAGCATCTCTTTGAGAAAAGCTTTGTTTCAACTAACTCCTGGTGAAATGAGGGAGTGTAGCCCTGACGGGTGATTGCCTCTGGCATAAGCTCTGTCCTTGAGCACCCAGACAAGCAAATGCAACCCACTGGGGGACTGGGCCAGGTGAAGGCCTGATGAGGCAAAACACCTGTCCTAATGAGAGTTTAGAAATGGCAAAAACCTCTCTTGTTAGATTTTCAGTCTGTACGCAAACCACACAGACCCTGAAAACAGAAACAGACAAAAAGCCCCTACCTTCAGTAGCAGGGAAAGCCGCCACTCTAGTGTCGGAAACTGTTTCTGGGGTAGAGGGGATAAATTGAGACCAAACTGGGAACTGTCTGGGAGAAAGACTCTGAAGAAACAGAAGGGACATATTCCTCCCCAGAAAATACATGACCTGTGAAAAGCTGCTAGAATTTGAGGCGGATTTGGAGGGAGAAAAAAAAGCCCCTACCTCCAAAGGCAGCTAGCAGGGGAACAGAGCCACAGACAGATACCTGAAGCTCTGCATCTGGGGAAGGAACAAGCAAAATGAGATCAGTGGGAGAAAATCTCTCTGAAGGAGCTATGGAAAAGCTCTGTTGTAAATGCTTGTTTTTCACTGACTGGCTAAGACAAACACAAGCCCCGAGGAAAGTTGCTATCAGAAATGCCCACCTTAATGCCGGCTAATGAGGCAGGTGCAGTTCTGATTTGGGGGCCAGTGTCAAATGAAGGAGAGACACCTGTTGAAGCCAGCTGAGAGACCAGAAACCTCCCAATGTCCCATAATTGAAAATGTAAAATGCTCCTTCAAATCTCCCATTGCAAAAGCAAAACACTTTGTTCAAACCTCCCGGGCAAGAATTTGTAAGCAAGTCTGGTAAAAAAGAACCAGTTGACTCTCAGACCCGAAAAGAACTATGGGAAATGACTGATATAAGGGAAATGATATAAAGGACTGATATAAGGGACTGATACTATTATGGACTGATATAAGGGAAATGCATTCTGGGAAAGGTAGTTTTTCCGCTAAAGATGGCGACATTGCCCTGAAACACTTTTGTCAGCTCGAAAATACATTCATGGTAAACTTAAAATACAGCTTTTAAAAGAATAAGGAGGAAAATCATCTAAGAGTTTAAGTGTCAGTTCCAATGAAAAATTGAAAGGATATGGAACTAGGTGCTTCGCGGTTTGGGGGTCCATTGGTAAAATGCCTTATTTACCCTAATAGCTGTACAAAGTTTTTGCGGCAGTTGGATGACAAAAAGCTACCTTTAAGAGCAAACATGCCACTTTAAAATCCTTAAGAAAGCAAGAGAGCAGTTTGTACACTGAACGTTGTCTTAGATATGAAGAAACTTATGTTGAAATTAAAAGTTCTTTGCCTTTTGAACAAACTGCAATGAGCAATTCCTTTGCAAATCTAATAAGGAGAGAAACAGGCATTCAAAAAGAAATGACTGCTTTATAGATGGGAAACAAACTTCAAAAAATCTAGCTGTCTTACAAGAGTTGCTTCACCTGAAAGTTCCTTATAAGAAATCAATGCTAAATATTACAGCTGCTAATAACATCAGGAGTTAAAGCTAAAGAGGTGAAAATACTAAATACAGTTCGGAGCTGTGCCACTTGTGGCTTTACTAGCTCCTTTAGAAAAATACTTTATATCACCTAATAGCTGTGCAGTATTTGTCGAAGAGCTTTACAGCAGCTAAATATGGTAATTTCGCCCTCAGCGTGAAGTGATGTTTTTCGGTAGAACAAACCAAAAGTACTGCTGTAATAGAAACATTTGTCTGAATTGAAGCACTTAGGGGAGCTATTATGAATTTGGGTGAAAGGACAGCCTCTAGTTAAAAACCATTTACCGCTGACAGTGCATCTCTGCCGGTTCCGGAACGGCTGAGAGAACTGGCAACTTTGGAGTGTGGCTTCATCCTGGGAAGGTTACAGTCCCCTAGCAACAACTATCACAATTCTATAACAACAACACTCACTAAATTCCAGTGCTTTATAACAAATCTGACTATAAACTCTAAACTTTAGAAATGATGTACGTACTTCCTGTCTAGTTAAGAGAATCTTTCTAATAGAGATAGTGATAATAATTAAGAATAAGAAATAGAAAAAGATGAAAATAAGATGTGAGTTTATAAAAATTCTGTCTTGTTAGATCTGTGTTAAGAAATCTTTAGGTGTTTGCTAAATTAGATATATGCTAATGGTAGCCCTATATAAGTTTGTAAAATAGATCTATAGAGTTCCTTTAAGAATATAAGCTTGCAAGAAATATCTAAGGTAGTCTTAAGACATGTAGTAATAAGCTTGTAAGAAGTGAAGATACTAGTTGTAAATGTAAGTTTAAATAAGAAATAAGATAAGAAGTATATAAGAAGTAATAAGAAATATATTTGCTAAAGTAGTTCTATAGTTCCCTTAAAGAGTATAAATAAGTAGATGTTAATGTTATATGTGAATTTGTAAAAAAGTGTAAATGTTAAATATGAATCTATTCCTAATGTATATGGTGAAAGAACTCGAGACACAGAAGGTTAGTGTCCCAGCAGACTGCAAAGTAGGCAGTCTGAATGGTTTCAAAAGCTCCAGAAGCCGTTAAGAAGCTAACAATGGCGGATGCCAGAACCAGCACAAGGCATCCGCAGCTGAGATCCGTGGAAAATCAACGCAACACAGAAAAACCTGAGCTAACATCAAAAACGGTGTGGTTTAGAATACTACTGTACCTAAAAAGGTCTCTGGCTTGAGAATAAAAGTTCAGAGACGCTTGTTTGAACAAAAATTGTTAACTGCAAAAAGTTTTGGTTGAAAAACGTCTCTTCATATTTGGAAGTGAAAGCCTGATACTAGAATTTATTTCTTGTTTGAACTTTTTGAACTTAAAATGAGATAAAATTACAAAAAGAATTTGGTTATGGATTTCTCATATTTGGAAGGCTAGTACCAGAATTTATCGTTTGAATTTTAAGACTTAAGAAATGAAATGAACAATAGAGATTTCATTGATATGGGACAATTTTGAATTTACTTATAGTAATGACCTAGGAACTGTTTTCTGGAATTGGGTTAAAAATGGAACTGTTTAAATGAAGAAATTTATTATTTCTACCTAGAATCAAGATGCAGTTTTGTGTATGCATATATGCTTTATTAATTGGTGATTCATGAATTGTTTTGTGGAACTGTTTACAGAACTGGTATTGTGTCATAAATGGAACTGTTTAAATGGAAAAGTTTGGGTTTTCTAACTAGGTTTGAGATTTTGCTTAAAAAATTATAAAGAAAAGGGGGAAAGTTAATATTCCTTAGTCTAATTTCAAAAGTTGTTTGAGTGGATTAATGTCATGTTTTGTTAGTAAGAAATGCAAATGGGGTATAATAAGAGACTACTTTTAAAGTGTAAAGAGTTTTATTAAGAAACTGCTTTTGGATGTTTTGCTAAAAGTTTTCAAAGTGTTAATGGTTAGATTGAAAATATTGCTTTTCAATATGGGTTTGTAGGAATTGTATGAGTTTGGGTTCTTCTAACTAGGTTTGAGATTTTGCTTAAAAAATTATAAAGAAAAGGAGGAGTTATGAGGTTGAATTATATGTTTGCAGAAATTATATTTACCCTATTGATATTAATGCACCCTGGTTTTGTGGAGTTAAGGAAAATTTTAAGTTTGATGTGAATACATTGAAGTTTTTTCTATGTTCTGTTAGCAAGAAAATTCAAATGATTGAGTTAAAGTTGTAAGATGGAGAAAATTGTTAACTATATTTAGCACCATATATGCTAATTCAAATGGTTCTGTTAAGAGTTTGCTTTGAGTTGTAAGATTGAGAGAATTGTGACTATGTATAGCAATATTTATGTTAACCTGTTAATGGTAATGATGAAGCTAAGGGATTCTTTAAGTTTGTAGTCGCCTTAAGAGTTTTTGGCTTAGAAAGGACTTGAGGCAGCTAAGACTGCTGTAGTCACCTTGGACCTAATTCAAAAAAGAAATGCCATCCTTATCATCCTCTACTTACATACTGGGAGTGTAACAGCTATGGAGATTGCTGTAAGCCATTAATAGTTATTTTTTATATATATTAAGAAAGGGGGACCTGTGGGAGCCTGTTGTCAGGTTCCTCATGGCTTTACCCAGCAGGTCTGCATAGAGGATGATTAGACCACGGGCCTAAGTGCAGGTGTCTGGGATGGACTGCACTTGGCTGTGCTGGGGGAGGAGGTCTTTTGCTCCACCCCTTGGTGTCTCTATAAAAACCCTGGGGCAGAGACAGTCGGGGCCCGTTGGAATAGGTTCCAGGCCCTCTTGAGGCTATCCTTTATTTTCTATCTGTTTATCTCCTCAAGATTCTCCACAATGAATCCTTCTATCTAATATTTCCTGCTGCTCGCACTCAAGAAAACTCTGGGGAACTATGGGGGTGTTTTGGTAAATGCCCCACAAGGAGCAAGAGGTCTTTTCGGGTAAACAAAGTCACTATTGTGCTCCCATTGCCATATACAGTGCAAATAGCACATTCGTCTGTTCCCAGCTTGTGTATTGTATTGGACGCAAGAGAAGCTACTTTTCTGACAGTTTCCTAAGCAGAGTTGAACTAATATGGCCTGTGTGAGTAGGTAGCACAGTTCTTTTGTTCCGTGCAAGCTCACTGCTCTGGTCCTATAGGAAACCCAGGAGAGAAGAAGAGTTCTCCTTTCTCAAAAGCAGAATGTGTTTCTAGTTAGGCGAGGTAGTGCTGAATTCTGCTTCAAAAACGGAGATAAATCACGTGCAATTTCTGGTCCTAGGAGCAACAGTTCTTTTCGGTAAGGAAAGTTACTATTTCTCTCCCATTGCCATACACAGTGCAAATTGCACTCGCATCTGTTCCCAGCAAGTTCAGTGTATTGGACCCAGGAGAAGCTACTGTTCTTGACAGTTTCCTAAGCAAATTTGAAGTAGATATGGCCCATGTGTGTAGGAGGCACAGCCCTTTTGTTCTGAGCAAGCTCATGGTTCTGGCTATATAGGAAACACAATAGAGTAGAAGAGTGCTCCTTTCACAAAAGCAGAATGTGTTTCTCATAAGGAGAGGTAATGCTGAATTCCCCTTCATAAACAGAGTTGAATCACATGTGGTTTCTGGTTTTAGAGCAACAGTTTCTTTCAGGTAAGGAAATCACTGTTGAGTTCCTTTTGACATACACAGTGCAAATAGCGCTCGCGTCTGTTCCCAGCAAAGGCAGTGGATTGGAAGCAAGAATAGCAACTGTTCTTGTCAGTTTCCTAAGCAGAGTTGAACTAGATATGGCCCGTGTGTGTAGGAAGCACAGTTCTTTGTTCTGAGCAAGCTTACTATTCTGGCCCTATAGGAAACACAGTAGAGTCGAAGAGTGCTCCTTTCTCAAAAGCAGAGTGTGTTTCTCATAAGTCGAGCTAGTGCTGAATTACCCTTCATGAATGGAGTTGAATCACATGTAGTTTCTGGTTCTAGGAGCAACAGTTCTTCTCAAGTGAGGAAAGTCACTATTGTGCTCCCATTGCCATACACAGTACAAATAGCACTCGCGTCTGTTCCCAGCAAGGGCAATGTACTGGATGTAAGGTAAGCTACCCTTGAGTCTGTTCTGAGTAAGGCCAGTGGAGAGGACGAAAGAGAAGCTACTGTTTTTGTTAGATTCCTAAGCAGAGTTTAACTAGATATGGCCCATATGTGTAGGAAGCACAGTTCCTTTGTTCTGAGCAAGCTCACTGTTCTGGCCCTATAGTAAACACAGTGGAGTAGAAGTGTGCTCCTTTCTCAAAAGCAGAGTGTGTCTCCTAAGGTGAGCTAGAGCTGAATTTCACTTCATAAATGGGGCTGAATCACATGCAGTTTCTGGTCTCAGGAGGAAGAGTTCTTTTGGAGTAAGGAAAGTCAGTATTACGCTCCCATTGCCATACACCGTTCAAATAGCACTCACGTCTGTTCCCAGCAAATGCAGTGTATTGGACACAAGAGAAGCTACTGTTCTTGTCACTTTCCTAAGTAGAGTTGAACTAGATATATCCCGTGTGTAGGAAGCATAATTCATTTGTTCTGAGCAATCTCATTGTTCTGGCACTATATGAAACACAGTAGAGTAGAAGAGTGCTCCTTTCTCAAAAGCAGAGAATGTTTTGTGTAAGACTAGCCAGTGCTGAATTTCCATTCATAAATGCAGTTGAATCACATGTAGTTTCTGGTTCTAGGCAAAACAGTTCTTTTTGGGTTAGGAAAGTCATTATTGTGCTTGCATTGCCATACAAAGTGCAAATAGCTCTCATGTCTATTCCCAGCAAGGGCAATGTATTGGAAGCAAAAAAAGTTACAGTCATGTCTGTTCCCAGCAAGGGCAGTTAATTGGACGCAAGAGAAGCTACTGTTCTTTTCATTTTCTTAAGAAGAATTGAACTAGATAAGGACCATGTGTTTAGGAATCACTGTTCTTTTTTTCTGAGAAAGAACACTGTTCTGTCACTACAGGAAACACAGTAGTGTAAATGAGTGCTCCTTTCAAAAAGCAGAGTATGTTTCTCATTAGGCTAGCTAGTGATGAATTCCCCTTCATAAACGGAGTTGAATCACATGTACTTTCTGGTTCTAGGAGCAACAGTTCTTTTCGGGTGAGGAAAATCACTATTGCACTCCCATTTCTATGGACAGTGCAAATAGCACTTGTGTCTGTTCCCAGTATGGGCAGTGTATTGGACGCAAGAGAAGCTACACTTGTATCTGTTCCCAGCAAGGGCAGTGGATTGGACTAGAGAGAAGCTACTGTTCTTGTCATTTTCATATGCAGAGTTGAACTAGATATGGCCCGTCTGTGTAGGAAGCACAGTACTTTTGTTCTGAGCAAGCTCACGGTTATGGCACTATAGGAAACACAGTAGTGTAGAAGAGTGCTCCTTTCTCAAGGAGCAAGGGAAGTGTATTGGTCACAAGAAAAGCTTCTGTACTTGTCAGTTTCCTAAGCATAGTTGAACTAGATATCACGGTGTGTGTAAGAAGCACAATTCTTTGTTCTGAGCAAGCTAACTGTTCTGGCACTTTAGGAAACACAATAGTGTAGAGGAGTGCTCCTTTCTCAATAGCACAGTGAGTTTCATGTTATGGGTACTAGTGCTGAATACCCCTTCATAATCAGAGTTGAATCTCATGCAGTTTCCGGTCCTAGGAGCAACAATTATTTATGGGTAAGGAAAGTGACTACTGTGCTCCCATTTCCACACACAGTGAAAATTGCACTCGTGTCTGTTGCCAGCAAGGGCAGTGCATTGGATGCAAAAGAAGCTACTATTCTTGTCAGTTTCCTAAGCCAAGCTCAACTAGATATGTGTTTTTCCCATACAATTTGAGGCAAGATGCAATCAGCTCTCTTTATAAGATAAATTCTATCGCTTTTGGGATATTTGCTGTTAATTTCTCCCAAATAGTTACTAAATCTCTTTGCCAAGGTTCACTTTCTGTCCATAATTTTTCAATGTCCTCCTTAGTTAAAGGTATGACAATTTCTGCTAGGTCTATTCCTGCTTATTGATGAAGTTTCAATATTCCTTTCCAAATCAAGTCAGAGATTTTTTCCACATAAGTTTTTAATTTTTTATTTGGTTTATTTGGTAAAAATATCCATTCCAATATAATATCTTCCCTCTGCATTAATATTCCTCTAGGAGAATTCCTAGAAGGTAAAATAACCAAAATGCAACCAAGCTTTGGATCAATACGATCCACGTGCCCTTCATGTACTTTCTTTTCTCCCAATGCCAGTTCTTTCTCAGCTTCAGGTGATAATTTTCTTGGACTATTTAAGTCCTTGTCACCTTCTAAGGTTTTGAACAAATTATTCAGTTCATCAATTTTTACCCCAACAATAGTTCGTAGATGAGAAATAGCTCCAAATAATCTTTGAAAGTCATTAAGAGTCTGTAGTCTATATCACATGATTTGCACCTTTTGGGGTCTAATTTTTTGTAGTTCTATTTTATATCCTAAATAATTAATAGAATCTCCTCTTTGTATCTTTTCAGGAACATTTCTAATCCCCAGCAAGGCAAAATTTTCTTTATTTCTTCAAACATTCTTTCTAAAGTATCTGCATTTGAGTCAGCTAGTAAAATATCATCCATATAATGATAAATTATAGATTTAGGAAATTTTTTACGTATTACTTCCAATGGCTGTTGTACAAAATATTGGCACAGAGTTGGGCTATTCAACATTCCCTGTGGGAGGACCCTCCATTCAAATCTTTTAACTGGTTGAGAATTATTATAAGTAGGCACTGTGGAAGCAAATCTTTCTCTGTCTTTTTCTTGTAAGGGTATTGAAAAGAAACAGGCTTTTAAATCAATAACTACGAGAGGCCATCCTTTTGGTAACGCAGTAGGCAAAGGAATTCCAGATTGTAGAGAGCCCATTGGCTGAATTACTTTGTTAATTGCTCTAAGGTCTGTCACCATTCTCCATTTACCAGTTTTCTTTTTAATAACAAATACAGGAGAATTCCAAGGGCTGGTTGATTCTTAAATATGCTGAGCATTTAACTGTTCTTCTACCAGCTCTTCTAAAGCCTGTAGTTTCTCTGTTGTTCAAGGCCATTGCTGGACCCATACAGGCTTCTTTGTTAACCATTTTAAAGGTAGAGCTGTTGGTGTCTTTGGAAGATCATCAGTTGTTGTGCCCTGATCTTGTATAATATGGATGGCTGGTGACCACTCAGAATAATGCCTTCTATTAGTTCTCTCAGAAACATGTGCTAATTTATGATTTGTTTCTGAGATTGGAGTGATGTTAATCTGAGTGTTCCATTGCTGCAACAAGTCTCGACCCCACAGGTTCATAGCTATGTCAGCTACATATGGTTCCAATTTTCCTCTCTGTTGTTCTGGACCTATACATTCAAGTCATCTTGCACTCTGTTTCTACCTGAGATAATGTCCCAATTCCTAACAGTTGAACATTTACCTCCTGAAGAGGCCAAGTTGGATGCCAAAATTCTGGTGCAATTATGGTAACATCCGCATCTGTGTCTACTAGACCAGACAACAAAACACCATTTATTTTTATTGTTAATTTTGGTCTTTGTTCATTAATAGAAGTTTGCCAAAAATTTTTCTTTATGTTTTCTCCTGAATTTTCTATTCTCTCTGTTTCATCATCCTGACCAGCATGATTTATTCCAATAGGCATTTGGTTATTTAATTGCTCTGAGTAGGGGTTTCCTCTACGACTACAGGAAAGGTTTGAACTAGATTTGTTATTGGGGCCTGCATGAGTCCCCTCTGGGAGTTGCCCAAAGATTGAGGCAAAGGATTACCCTGTCTGTCCCTTGTTGATCTACATTCGTTGGTCCAGTGTTTTCCCTTACCACACCTTATGCATACTCCAGAAGGAAGGGGCATTCTGTTGCCATTGTTCCTTGAAGAAACATTGTTTCTGGAAATGATCTGTTTGCAGTCCCTTTTCAAATGTTCTTGCTTTCCACATCCAAAACATCTAACATTCCTCAAACCTTTTGAAATTGCTTCTCCTACCCACATATCATCATGGTCATGAGCTTCAACATTAACTGTGTCTCTAATCCAATCTTCCAAAGGTGCAGATCTTGCCTTTAATGACCTGATTATTCTTTTGCATGCTGCATTCGTATTCTCAAAGGCTAAAGATTCATTTATTATCTTACTATCTTCTGAATCAGGAACCATTCTCTTTACTGCTGAAGCCAGTCTTTGTAAAAAATCTGTGAAAGATTCTTTTGGGCCTTGTATAACCTCTGTAAATGACTCAGTTTTTCTTCCTGGTTCCTCAACTCTGTCCCATGCATTCAAGGCTGCAATTCAACATTAAATTAGGGTTTAGATATCATATAAACATTGTGTTTGTGCTGAAGCAAATTGACCTTCTCCAATAAGCTGATCCTGGCAGACTTGTATTCCTTTATACCTCCATTGTTTTTCTATGTTTTTAGCTTCATCGATGAACCAAGTTAACCACTGAAGCCTTTGACTGGGTTCAAGAACAGCTTGTGTCAGCTCCTGCCAGTCCTGTGGTACAATCCTATTATATGTTGACCAAGAGTTTACCATTTGCTTTCCATATGGGGAATGAATGCCATAAGATACTATTGCCTCTTAAACCTTCGTAAATCCAACATTTCAATTGGAGCCCAAATATCTTGTATAGTCATTGGATTAGGCAACTGCTATATGGTTAATGGATAAATTAAGGGTGACTGTGTAAAAACAGGCTTTCTTTCTGTAACCTTATGATCCAATCTTGAAGCAACTTCACTGTTAATTTCTTCTGTCTGAATTTTTACAGGTTTAACAAGTTTTTCTAAAGCTGTCCCCATGGCACTTAAATTGACTATCTTTTTAAATAGTAAAATGAGGATAAGCATAGTAATAAATTTCATAATTCGATCAACATTAATCTTCTCATATAGTTTTTCCATTGTCAAACTGCCTAAAATTGCAAACAAAGTCCAATTTTCTTCCAATGGACACAGAAAAACCATTTTTTTTAATGTGGAAAAATTTCTCTTTTAAATAGTTTCCTTTAAAATATCTGATATGTTAAGTGACTTACCAAGTCCGTGTAGAACAGTACAAATCCGAGGGAGTTTCAAAACAGCCACCTTGTGTCTCAGGTATGAATCCAGAGAGAGAGAGAGAGAGAGAGAGAGAGAGAGAGAGAGAGAGAGAGAGAGAGCAAGCGTAGCCACAAGTTCTGCCTAAGAGCTTGAATCCAGCCACATATTCCCGCTTGAGCCTAGTCAAGCCTTGGCTCTAGCTTCCTTAAGCTCCAACCACGTGCGCTGGCTTTACAGGCAGGGGCCCTCTTTGGCAGGGCAGGCCTGAGATGTCTGTAGCACTGGCTTTAAGCAAGGAGCTCAAGGTTAGTCCGGCCTGAGGCCAACCCGACCTGGGCCTGGTCTTGGGAGCCGGCCATCCAGTCGGGAAACCGGACCTGCCGCCAAGCCAAGTTAAGCGGTTTTTAATGGATTCTTGTCACGTTGGGCGCCAAATATAGATGGAACCAATCATCTTATAAAATAAAAAACAGAGCTGATTCAGAGAGGAAAGCCAAGAGGTCAGAACTAAGAGCCTTACCCTTCCTGCTTCAGCCAAGAGAGCTCTCTGAAAGGGAGCTACTTCCTGTGTGTTTGTCTTTATATAGAATGTCTCTTCTGCATTCTTATTGGTTGTAACCCAAACATATGACTGCCTCATCATTGCCTGTATGTACAGCCCTACAGGTCCTCTATGGTGTTGATATGAAAGGCGTGTGTCTTCAATGTTGGCTGTATCCTTGAACACATAGAGTTCTACCTAGCTCTGCCTAACAAGTGCTGGGATAAAAGGTATACACCACCACCACTATGCTCTTGTTATGACTCTAATAGCTCTGACCCCTGGGCAACTTTATTAACATACAATTAAAATTATATTTCAGTACAAATAAAATGACACGATAAGATGTGGCCCATGTGTGGGAAGCAAAGTTCTTTTGTTCTGAGCAAGCTCACTGTTCTGGCTCTCTAGGAAACACAGTAGAGCAGAAGAGTGCTCCTTTCTCCAAAGTACAGTGTGTTTCTCATAAGGCGAGCTAGTGTTGAATTCACATTCATAAATGGAGTTGAATCACATTCAATTTCTGTCCTATTAGCAAGAGTTTTTTTCTGGTAAGAAAAATGACTATTGTGCTCCCATTGACACACACAGTACAAATAACACTCGACTCAGTTCCCAGCAATTGCAGTGTATTGGACGAAAGAGAAGCCACTGTTCTTGTCAGATTCTGAATCAGAGTTGAACTAGATATGGCCCGCAGGTGTAGGAAGCACAGTTCTTTTGTTCTGAACAATCTCACTGTTCTGACTCTTTAGAAAACACACTAGAGTAGAAGAGTGCTCCTTTCTGAAAAGCAGAGTGTGTTTCTCATAAGGCAAGCTAGTGTTGAACTGCCCTTCATAAACGGAGTTGAATCACAGGCAGTTTCATGTCCAAGAGCAACAGTTCCTTTCTGGTAAGGAAAGTCACTATTGTGCTCCCATTGCCACACACAGTGCAAATAGCACTAGCGTCTGATCCCAGCAAATGCAGTGTATTGGATGGAAGAGAAGTTACTGTTCTTGTCAGTTTCTGAAGCAGATTTGAACTAGATATGGCACGTGTGTGTAGGAAGCACAGTTCTTTTGTTCTGAGCAAGCTCACTGTTTTGGCCCTATAGGAAACACAGTAAAGTAGAAGTGTGCTCTTTTCTCAAAAGCAGAGTATATTTCTCATAAGGCGAGCTTGTGCTGAACTCCACTTCATAAATGGAGCTTAATGGCATGCAGTTTTTCGTCCTAAGAGCATCATTTCTTTTTGGGTAATTAAATTCCCTATTGTGCTCTGTTTGCCCTACACAGTTCAAATAGCACTTGCTTCTCTTCCCAGCAAGTGCAATGTATTGGATGGAAGAGAAGCTACTGTTCTCGTAAATTTCCAAAGCAGAGTAGAACTAGATAAGGCCCATGTGTGTAGGAAGCACAGAGCTTTTGTTCTGAGCAAGCTCACTGTTCTGGCTCTATAGGAAACACAGTAGAGTAGAAGAGTGCTCCTTTCTTAAAAGCAGAGTGTGTTTCTGGTAAGGCGTTCTAGTGTTGAATTCCCCTTCATAAACCGAATTGAATCACATGCAGTTTCTTGTTGTACGGGCAACAGTTCTTATCTGGTAAGGAAAGTCACTATTGTGCTCCTATTGCCATACACAGGGCAAATAGCACTCATGTCTGTTCCCAGTATCGCAGTGTATTGGATGGAAGAGAAGTTACTGTTCTTTTCAGTTTCCTAAACATAGCTGAACTAGATATGTCCCATTTGTGTAGGAAGCACAGTTCTTTTGTTTTGAGCAAGCTCACTGTTCTGGATCTCTTGGAAATAGAGAAGAACAGAATAGTGCTCCTTTCTCAAAAGCAGAGTGTGTATCTCGTAAGGTGAGCTAATGTTGAATTCCCCTTCATTAACGGATTTGAATCACAAGCAGTTTTTTGTCCTATGAGCAATATTTTTTTTGGTAAGTAAAGTCACTATTTTGCTCCCTTTTCCATACACCGTCAAACAGCACTTGCGTCTCTTCTCAGCAATTGCAGTCTATTGGACACAAGAGAAGCTACTGTTCTTTTCAGTTTCCTATGCAGAATTGAACTTGATATTTCACATCTGGGTAGAAAGCACAGTTCTTTTGTTCTGAGCAAGCTCACTGTTCTGGCTCTCTAGGAGACAGTAGAGCAGAAGAGCGCTACTTTCTCAAATGTACAGTATATTTCTCGTAAGGCGAGCTAGTGCTGAATTCCCCATTATTAACAGAGTTGAATTACATGGAGTTTCTTGTCCTACTAGCAACAGTTCTTTTCTGGTAAGGACAGTGACTATTTTGTTCCAATTGCTATACCCAGTGTAAATAGCACTCGACTCTGTTTCCAACAGGAACAGTGTATAGAACGGAAGAGAAGCCACTGTTCTTGTCAGTTTCCTAAGGAAATTTGAACTAGATATGGCCCTGTGTGTAGGAAGCACAGTTTTTTGTTTTGAGCAAGCACACTGTTCTGGCTATTTAGAAAACACAGTAGAGTAGAAGAGTGCTCCTTTCTCAAAAGCAGAGTGTGTTTCTCTTAAGGCGAGCTAGTGCTGAATTCCCCTTCATAAATGGAGTTGAATCACATGCAGTTTCTTGTCCTCCAAGCAACAGTTCTTTTCAGGTAAGGATAGTTACTATTGTGCTCCCATTGCCTGTGCAGTGTTTTGGACTTGCGTCTCTTCCCAGCTTGTGTCTCTTCCCAGCCATTGCAGTGTATTGGATGGAAGAGAAGTTACTGTTCTTGTCAGTTTCCTAAGCAGAGTTGACCTAGATATAACCTGTGTGTGTAGGAGGCACAGTTCTATTGTTGTGAGCAATAACACTGTTCTGGCTCTATAGGAATCACAGTATTTTAGAAGTGTGCTCCTTTACCAAAAGCAGAGTGTGTTTCTTGTAAGGCGAGCTAATGCTGAATTCCCCTTCATCAAAGGAGCTGAATCATCTGGAGTTTCTTGTCCCAGGAGCAACAGTTCTTTTCGGGAAAGTAAAGTCACTATTCTGCTTCCTTTGCCATACACAGTTCAAGTCCCACTTGCGTCTCTTCCCAGCCATTGCAGTGTATTGGATGGAAGAGAAGCTACTGTTCTTGTCAGTTTCCAAAGCAGAGTTGAACTAGATATGTTAGTGTCTGTAGGACGCACAGTTCTTTTGTTGTGAGCAAGCTTACTGTTCTGATTCTAGGAAACACAGTAGAATGGAAGAATACCTCTTTCTCAAAATCAGAGTTTGTTTCTTGTAAAGCAAGCTAGTATTGATTTCCCCTAAATAAACGGAGTTTAATCACATGTAGTCTCTTTCGCTATGAGCAACAGTGCTTTTCTTGTAAGGAAAGTCACTATTATGCTCCCATTGCCATACAAAGTGGGTATAGCACTCGCACCTGTTCCCAGCATGTTCAGTGCACTGGACAGAAGAAAAGGTACTGTTCTGGTGAGTATCCTAAGCAGAGTTGAACTGCATGTGTGCCATGTGTGTAGGAAGTACAGACCCTTTGTCTAAGCATGCTTAATTTTTGGGCTCTATATAAATCACAGTAGAGTAGAAGAGGGCTCCTTTCTCAAAAGCTGAGTGTGTTTCTACTACGGCAAGCTAGTGTTGATTTCCCCATCATAATCATAGTTGAATCATATGCAGTTTCTGTACCTATGAGCAACAGTTCTTTTGTGATTAAGAAGGTCGCTATTTCGCTCCCATTGCCAAACAGGGTACGAATAGCACTGTCGTCTGTTTCCAGAAAGTGCAGTGTACTAGATGGAGGAGAAGCTCCTGTTCTTGTCAGTTTCCTAAGTAGAGTTGAACTTGAAATGGCCGTGTGTGTAGGAAGCACAGTTCTTTTGTTCTGCGCAAGTTCAGTGTTCTGGTTCCCTAGGAAACACAGTACAGTAGAAGTGTGCTCCTTTCTCAAAAGCAGAGTGTGTTTCTTGTAAGGGAAGCTAGTGTTGATTTTCTTTCAGAAAAAGAGATAAATCACTTGCAGTTTCTTTTCTTACAAGCAATAGTTTTTTTCTGGTAAAGAAAGTCACTATTGCACTCCCATTGCCATACATAGTGCGAATAGCACTCACGGCAATTTCCAGCAATTGCAGTGTACTGGATGGAAGAGAAGCTATTGCTCTTGTCAGTTTCCTATGCAGAGTTGAACTATATATGTTCTGTTTGTGTAGGAATTACAGTTCTTTGGTTCTGAGCAAGCTCACATTCTGCCTCTTCAGGTAACACAGTAGAGTACAAGAGTGCTCTTTTCTCAAAAGCAGAGAGTGTTTCTCATTAGGTAACCCAGTATTAAATTCCCCTTCATAAATGGAGCTGAATCACATGCAGTCTCTTACCCTACAAGCAACATTATTTTCAGGTAAGTAACACCACTATTGGGTTCCCATTGAGTTACAGTGGAAATGGCACTCGCTTCTCTTCCTTGCAAGTACAGTGTATTGGATGAAAGAGAATCTACTGTTGTGCTGAATTTCCTAATTAAATTTGAACTAGAGAAGGCCGGTGTGTGTAGGAAGAACAGTCCTTTTAGTCTGAGTAAGCTCACTGTTCTGACTATATTGGAAAGAGTCAAGTAGAGGAGTGCACTTTTTTGAAAAAAGATTGTGTTTCCCATTAGGCAGCACAGTGTTGAATTCCCCTTCATAAATGGAGTTGAATCACATAGAGTCTCATATCCTATGAGCAACAGTTCTTTTGGTGTAAGGAAAGTCAATATTGAGCTCCCTTTGAGATACACAGTGGATTGGAACTTGCTTCTGTTCCCAGCAGGTATAGTACATTGAATGAAAGAGAAGCTACTGTAATGCTCAATTTCCTAAGCAGAGTTGAACTGGAGATGGTGCGTGTATGTAGGAAGCACAGTTCTTTTGGTCTGAGCAAGATATCTGTTCTGGCTGTATATGAAATACAGTAGAGTAGAAGAGTCCTCTTTCCTCAAAAATAGAGTGTATTTCTCATTAGTCAACCCAGTGTTGAATTCCAGTTCTTAAGTGCAGTTGCATCATATGCAGTTTCATAATCTACAAGCAACAATTCTTTTTGTGTAAGTAAAGTCACTATTGGGCTCCTGTTGAGATACACAGAGGATGTGTTACTCGTGTCTGTTCCCAGGAAGTACCGTGTATTGGATGGAAGAGAAACTACTGTTGTGCTTAGTTTCCTAAGCAGAGGTGAACAGGATATGGCCATGTGTATAAGGCACAGTTCTTTTGTTATAACAAGCTCACTCTATTCACTGTGTAGGAAACACAGCAGAGTAGAAGAGTGCTCTTTATGAAAAGCAGAGTGTGTTTCTTTAGGCACCCCAGTGATGATTTCCCCATCATAAACGGAGTTGAATCACATGCAGTCTTTTATCCTACGAGCAACAGATCTTTTTGTGTAAGTAAAGTCACTATAGGACTCCCATTGAAATACAGTGGAAATGGCACTCGAATCTGTTCCTAGCCAGTACAGTGCATTGAATGGAAGAGAAGTTCCAGTGTGCTCAGTTTCCTAAGCAGAGTTGAACAAGGTATGTCCTGTGTGTATAGAAAGTTCAGTTCTGAGTTAACTCACTGTTCTGCCTCTATAGGTAACACAGTAGAGAAGTAAAATGTTCTTTTCTCAAAGGCAGAGTTTGTTTCTTGTTAGGTAACCCAGTGTTGAATTCCCCTTCATACACGGAGTTGAATCACATGCAGTCTCTTATCCTATGAGCAATAGCTCCTTTTGGATAAGGAAAGTCTCTGTTGGGCTCACATTGAGATACATAGTGGAAATGGCCCTCGAGTCTGATCCCAGCAAGAACAGTGCATTGGATGGAAGAGAAGGTACTTTTGTGCTCAGTTTTCTCTGAAGAGTTGAACTAGAGATGGACCGTGTGTGTAGGATGCACAGTTCTTTTGTTCTGATCAAGCTCACTGTTCTGGCTATAGAGGAAACACAGTAGAGCAGAAGAGTGCTCTTTTCTCAAAAGCAGAGTGTGTTTCTCATTAGGCAACCCAGTGTTGATTTCCCCTTCATGAACGGAGTTGAATCACATGCAGGCTCTTATTTTATAAGCAACAGTTCTTTTCGGGTAAGGAAAAGTTATTATTGGTTTACCATTGAGATACACATGGAAATGACACTCGTGTCTGTTCCCAGCAAGTAAAGTTCATTGGATGTAAGAGAAGCTACTGTTGTCCTTAGTTTCTTAAGAAGAGTTGAACTAGATAGAGCTCATGTGTGTAGGAATCAGTTCTTTTCTTCTGAGCAAGCTCACTGTTCTGGCTGTATAGGAAACACAGTAGAGTAGAAGAGTACTCTTTTACCAAAAGCAGAGTGTGTTTCTCATTAGGCAACCCAATGTAGAGTTCCCCTTTATAAACACAGTTGAATAACATGCAGGCTCTTACCTTACGTGCAACAGTTTTTTTTTTTTTGGGTAAGGAAAGTCACTCTTGGGCTCTCATTAGATACACATGGAAATGATTCTCGTGTCTGTTTACAGCAAGTAAAGTGCATTGGATGGAAGAGAAGCTACTCTTTTGCTTAATTTCTTAAGCAGAGTTGAACTAGATAGAGCTCATGTGTGTAGGAATCAGTTCTTTTCTTCTGAGCAAGCTCACTGTTCTGGCTGTATAGGAAACACAGTAGAGTAGAAGAGTACTCTTTTACCAAAAGCAGAGTGTGTTTCTCATTAGGCAACCCAATGTAGAGTTCCCCTTTATAAACACAGTTGAATAACATGCAGGCTCTTACCTTACGTGCAACAGTTTTTTTTTTTTGGGTAAGGAAAGTCACTCTTGGGCTCTCATTAGATACACATGGAAATGATTCTCGTGTCTGTTTACAGCAAGTAAAGTGCATTGGATGGAAGAGAAGCTACTCTTTTGCTTAATTTCTTAAGCAGAGTTGAACTAGATTTAGCCTGTGTGCATAGGAAGCACATTTCTTTTGTTCTGACCATGCTTACTGTTCTGGAATTAGAGGTAACACAGTAGAGTAGAAGAGTGCTCTTTTCTGCTAAGTAGGGTGTGTTTCTTTTTAGGCAACCCCGTGTTGAATTCTCCTTCATAAACGAAGTTGAATTGCATGCATTCCTTTTTTTTTTAAGAGAAACAGTTCTTTTCAGATAAGGAAAGTCAATATTTGGCTCCCATTGTGATACACGCTGGAAATAGCCCTCGCTTGTGTTCCCAGCTAGTTAAGTGAATTACATGGAAGAGAAGCTACTGTTGAGCTCCATTTGCTAACCTGAGTTTAGCTAGATATAGCCCGTGTGTCCAGGAAGCACAGTTCTCTTGGTCTGATCAAGCTCACTGTTCTGGCTGAATAGGAAATCAAATGGAGTAGAAGAGGACTCTTTTCTCCAAAGCAGAGTGTGTTTTTCTTTAGGCAACTCTGTGTTGACTTGCCCTTCATAAATGGAGATGAATCACATGATGTATCTTACACTACGAGTAACACTTCTTTTCTTGTAAGGAAAGTCACTATTGGGCTCCTTTGAGCTACACAGTGGAAATGGCACTCGCATCTGTTCCCAGCAAGTACAGTGCATTGGTTGGAAATAAGCTACTGTTGTACTCAGTTTCTTAAGCAGAGATGAACTAGATATGGTCTGCGTTTTAGGAAGCACAGTTCTTTTTTTCTGAGTAAGCTCACTCTTCTGGCTCTGTTGGAAACACTGTAGAGTAGAAGGGTGCTCTTTTTTCAAAAGGAGGATGTGTTTCTGGTTAGACAATCTAGTGTTTATATCCATTCATAAATGGAGTTGAATCACATGTATTCTCTTTTCTTATAAGCAACAGTTTTTTTTTCGGGTAAGGAAAGAAAATATTGTGCTCCCATAGAGATACAGAGTGGAAATTGCTCTCGCGTTTGATCTCAGCAAGTATAGTGCATTGGATGAAAGACAAGCTATTGCTGAGCTCAGTTTCTTAAGGAGAGTTTAAATAGATATGGCCCATGTGTGTAGTAAGCACAGATTTTTTGTTCTGAGTAAGATCTATTTTAAGCCTCTATAGGTAACACAGTAGATTTGGAGAGTTCTCTTTTCTCATAAAGCAGAGGTTGTTTCTCATTAGTCAACCCAGTGTTGAATTCCCACTCAAAAAACGGAGTTGAATCACATGCAGTCTCTTATCCTATAAGCAACTGTTCTATTTGGGTGAGAAATGTCAGTATTGGACTCCCATTCAGATACAGAGTGGAAATGGCACTCGCGCCTCTTCCCAGCAAGTACAATGCTTTGGGTGGAAGAGAAGCTACTGTTGTTCCCAGTTTCCAAAGCATAGTTAAAATAGATATTGCCTGGTGTGTAGAAAGCTCAGTTCTTTTGTTCTAAGCAAGCTCACTGTTTTGGCTGTACAGGAAGCAGAGGAGACTAGAAGAGTGCTCTTTTCTCAAAAGCAGAGTGTGTGTTTTGTTAGGCAACCCATGTTGAATTCCTCTTCATAAACGGAGTTGAATCACATGCATTCTCTTATCCTAAGAGAAGCAGTTCTTTTGGGAAAGGAAAGTCACTTTTTGACTCCCATTGACATCCACACTGGAAATGGCACTCGTGTCTGTTCCCAGATAGTACAGTGCATTGGATGGAAGAGAACCTACTATTGTACTCGGTTTCCTATGCAGAGTTGAACTAGATATGGCCTGTGTTTAGGGTGCACAGTTCTTTTGTTCTGAGAAACCTCAGTGTTCTGCCTTTAGAGGAAACAGAGCATAAGACTGCTCCTTTCTCAAAAGAAGAGTGTATTTCTCATTAGGCAACCCAGTGTGGAATTCCCCTTTATAAACTGAGTTGAATCACATGAAGTCTATTATTCTATGAGCAACAGCTCTTATTTAGTAAGGAAAGTCATTATTGGGCTCCCATTGAGATACACAGTGGAAGTGGCACTCGCGTTTGTTCCCAGGAAGTACAGTAAATTGGATGGAGGAGGAGCTACTGTTGTGCTCAATTTCCTAAGCAGAGTTGAAGTAGAGATGGCCTGTGTGTGTGTGAAATACAGTTCTTTTGGTCTGAGCAAGATCATTGTTCTGATGTATAGGAAACACAGTATTGTAGAAGAGTCCTCTTTTCTCAAAAAAGACTGTGTTTCTCATTGGGAAACCCAGTGTTGAATTCCACTTCACAAACGGAGTTGAATCACATGCAGTCTCTCATCCTGTGAGCAACAGTTTTTCTGGGTAAAGAAGGTCACAATTGGACTCCCATTGATATTTACAATGGAAATGGCAGTCGAGTCTGTTCTCAGCAAGTATTTTGCATTGGATGGAAGAAAAGCTACTGTTGTGCTCAGTTTCCTAAGAAGAGTTGAATTAGATAGAGCCTGTGTCTGTAGGAATCACAGTTCTTTTGGTCTGAGCAAGCATTCAGTTCTGGCTGTATAGGAAACACAGTAGAGTAGAAGAGTGCTCTTTTCTCAAAAGCAGAGTGTGTTTCAACCCAGGATTGAATTCTGTTTCATAAATGGAGTTGAATCACATGCAGTTTCCTATCCTACAAGCAACAGTATTGTCAGGTAAGGAACGTCACTATTGGGTTCCCATTGAGATACACAGTGGATATGACACTCATTTCTCTTCCTAGAAAGTACAGTTCATTGGATATAAGAGAAGCTACTGTTGTGCTAAATTTCCTAAGCAGAGTTGAACTAGAGATGCCCCATGTGTGTAGGAAGCACAGTTCTTTTGGTCTGAATAAGCTCACTGTTTTGGCTATATTGGTAACAGTAGAGTAGAGGAGTGTACTTATCTCAAAATGAGAGTGTGTTTCTTCTTAGGCCACCCAGTGTTGAATTCCCCTTCATAAATGGAGTTGAATCACATTCAGTCTCTTATCTTCTGAGCAACAGTTCTTTTCGGGTAAGGAAAGTCAATATTGTGCTCCCATTGAGATAAACAGTAGAAATGGCACTTGCTTCTGTTTCCACCTAGTATAGTGCATTGGATGGAAGAGAAACTACTGTTGTGCTCAATTTCCTAAGCAGAGTTGAACTAGAGATGGCCTGTGGGTGTAGAAAGCAAAGCTCTTTTGGTCTGAGCGAGGTCACTGTTCTGGCTGTATAGGAAATACAGTAGAATAAAACAGTCCCCTTTTCTCAAAAGCAGAGTTTGTTTCTCATTAGTCAACCTAGTGTTGAATTCCAGTTCATAAGTACAGTTGAACAACACACACTCTCTCTTCTTATGAGCAAATTCTTTTCATATAAAGAAAGTCACTATTGGGCTCCCATTGAGATACACAGAGGATATGGTACTCGTGTATATCCCAGCAAGTACAGTGTATTGAATGGAAGAGAAGCTACTGTTGTGCTTAGTTTCCTATGGAGAGGTGAATAGGAGATGGCCCATGTGTGTATAATGCACAGTTCTTTCATTCTAACAAGCTCATTGTACTGGCTATATTGGAAACACAGTAGAGAAGAACAGTGCTCTTTTCTCAAAAGCAGAGTGTGTTTCTCGTTAGGCAACCCAGTGTTGAATTCCTCATCATAAATGGATTTGAATCACATACTGTCTCTTATCTAATGAGCAACAGATCTTTTCGAGTAAGGAAAGTCACTATTGAACTCCCATTGAAACACAGTGGAAATGGCACTCGAATCTGTTCCTAGCCAGTACAGTGCATTGGATGGAAGAGAAGCTCCTGTTTTGCTCAGTTTCTTAAGCAGAGTTGAACAAGTTATGGCCCGTGTGTGTAGGAAGCACAGTTCTGAGTAAACTCACTGTTCTGCCTCTATAGGTAACACAGTAGATTAGAAAAATGCTCTTTTCTCAAAGGCAGAGTTTGTTTCTTGTTACATAACCCAGTGTTGCATTTCCCTTCATACACAGAGTTGAATCACATGGAGTCTCTGATCATATGACCAACATCTCCTTTTGTGAAAGGAAAGTCTCTATTATTCTCCCATTGAGATACATAGTTGAAGTGGCACTCGAGTCTGATCCCTGCAAGAACAGTCCATTGGATGGAAGAGAAGCTACTGTTGTGCTCAATTTCCTCTGAAGAGTTGAACTAGAGATGCCTGTGTGTGTAGGAAGCACAGTTCTTTTGTTCTGAGCAAGCTCACTGTTCTGGCTGTAGAGGAAACAGAGTAGAATAGAAGAGTGCTCTTTTCTCAAAATCTGAGTGTATTTCTCATTAGGCAACGAAGTGTTGAATTCCCCTTCATAAACGAAGTTGAATCACATGCATTCTCTTATCCTGAGAGAAAATGTTTTTTTTTTCTTTTTTTGTGTAAGGAAAAGTCAATATCTGCCTCCTATTCTGATTCACACAGACAATTGCACTCGCGTGTGTTCTCAGCTAGTACAGTGCATTGGATGAAAGAGAAGCTACTGCTTTGCTCAGTTTCCTAAGCAGAGTTTAAGTAGATCTGGCCCATGTGTGCAGGAAGCACAGTTCTTTTGTTCTGAGTATGCTCACTGTTCTGGCTGTTTGGGAAACACAGTATAGTAGAAGAATACTCTTTTCTCAAAAGCAGAGGGTGTTTCAAGTTAGGCAACCCAGTGTTGAATTTCTCTTCATAAATGGAGTTGAATCACATGCAGTCTCTTATCCTATGAGTAACACTACTTTTCTGGTAAGGAAAGTCACTATTGTGCTCCTATTGAGCTACACAATGGAAATGGCACTCGCGTCTTTTCCCAGTAAGCACAGTGCATTGGATGGAAAAGAAGCTACTGTTGTACTCAGTTTCCTAAACAGAGTCGAACTAGATATGGCCCATGTGTAGGAAGCACAGTTCTTTTGTTCTGAACAAGCTCACTGTTCTGACTGTATAGGTAACAGTAGAGTAGAAGAGTGCTCTTTTCTCAAAAGCAGGATGTGTTTCTTGTTACACAATCCATTGTTTAATTCCTCTTCATAAATGGAGTTGAATCACATGCATTCTCTTATTCTACAAGCAACAGTTCTTTTCAGGTAAGAAAGTCAATATTGGGGTCCCACTGAAATGCACAGTAGAAATAGCACTCTCATCTGTTCCCAGCAAGTATAGTGCATTATATGAAAGAGAAGATGTTGCTGAGCTCAGTTTCCTAAGCAAAGTTGAAATGCATATGGCTCATGTGTCTAGTTAGACAGATCTTTTGTTCTGAGTACACTCACTTTTCTGCCTCTATAGGTAACACAGTAGAGTGGAAGAGTGCTCTTTTCTCAAAAGCAGAGTTTGTTTCTCAGTAGTCAACCCAGTGTTGAATTCCTCTTTATAAATGGAGTTGGATCACTTGCAGTCTCTTATCCTATGAGCAACTGTTGTTTTGGGGTAATAAAATTCACTATTGGACTCCCATTGAGATACACAGTGGAAATGGCACTCACATCTGTTCCCAGCAAGTACAGTGCATTGGATGGAAGAGAAACTACTGTTGTGCTCAGTTTCCAAAGCAGAGTTGAACTAGATATGACCCGTGTGTTTAGGAAGCACAGTTGTTTTGTTGTGAGCAATCTCACTGTTTTGGCGGTATAGGAAATTCAATAGTGTAGAAGTGTGCTCTTTTCCAAAAGCAGAGTTTGTTTCTTCTTAGCCTAACAGGTGTTGAATTCCCCTTCATATATGGAGTTCAATCACATGCAGTCTCTTATGCCATGAGCAACAGCTCTTTTTGTTTTAGGATAGTCACTATTGGGTTCCCATTGAGATACACAGTGGAAATGGCTCTTGCGTCTTTTCCCAGTATGTACAGTGCATTGGATGGAAGAGAAGCTACTGTTGTTCTCAGTTTCCTAGGAGAGTTGAACTAGATATGTCCCGTGTTTTTAGGAAGCACAGTTCTTTTGTTCTGAGCATGCTCACTGTTCTTGCTGTATAAGAAACACAGTTGAGTAGAAGAGTGCTCTTTTCTCAAAAGCATAGTGTGTTTCTCATTAGGCAACCTGTCAGGGAGAAGGACAGAATATCTAGTTAGTGGAAAAATAAGACATTGAACTAGATCATCTTACAGTATGGGTGCTTAACCACAGGACATTGAGTCAAAGCCCTTGACTCTTTCATCCTGTAAATATCCTATACAAATATCCTGTTAGCTTTCCCCACCCTATGCACATAACAGCTTCTTGCTCCCCCTACCCTGCAGGAACTATGTAATTCCTCCTTGAGAAAATAAGGTTGCACCTTGATCAGAATATTTTCTTGGTGCATTTTTTTTTGTATCTCCTGTCCCTATCATTCCTTCCTTAGTGTTGTCGAGAACCCCTTGAAGCCCCCCTGGCCGCAGCAGCTGGTGCCCAATGTGGATGAAACCACCTCTTGTGGTTTTGGAACATTGTCTCCCAGAGGAAAGACCAAGGCCTTGGTGAAGTTCTTAAATCCCCCTGAAATCGCCTGATTCAGAATGCGGTCCTGGAGGAGAGCAGAGATGACGCAGGTAAGAAAGTGATGAGCCATGGGACAGGCAACTTCGTCACAAGATTTATTCCTTTCTGGCCTAAAAGAGGCCCTCAAGATACGAGGAACTAGGGTAAAGAAAAACGATCTTAAAGCCTTTTTTGATTATATTATAGACACATGTTCCCAAGGAGGAACCATAGATGATAAAAGTTAGGAATGCCTCGAGGACTGTTTTGATGATTGCTACAGGACTTTTGGACTGTAGAAGGTTCCCATCACCACATTTCCTTACTGGAAGCTTATTAATGACATTCTAAGGGTCTATAAACATTCCCCTGACATACAGGAGCTTATTAATATAGGAGAAAACATGTTAAAAGAAGACTTTCACTCCCCCTCTACCCTCCCTAAGACCCCCCCAAGTGCTTTCTTGTCTGCCTTCGATCTGTCCCTCAGATCATGACCTGTGCTCTATGGAAGAGGGGACGCTCATGACTTTCAAACCTAGCAATCCCCAGGAGTCTGCTCCTGCGATCTTTATCCCTCTGTTAATAATTTTACCTCTAACTCTGCTCTAGATCCCACCAAGGAGGCTTCCCTATAGAAAGGGGTGGCCTGTTACCATAACCCAGACTGGCCCCCCTGCAAAAATCTCCCCTTAAAACAGGAGTCCTTGGGCCCTTTTATACCACCTAAAAAAATCTCTAGCGGTTCCCCCTTCCGCAATGTCCCCTCCCTGTGTTTCTCCATCTTCCCACCTTTGCGCAATGTTCTTGATGAGTTGGCTCCCCCTGTCCCAGATCTTGGCTCACTGTGACGGGCCCTCCAGGCTCGCAGGGAACACATTGAGCTTTTTAGGGCATTGAAAACTCTTCACAAAGAACTTAAAGATCTTGCCCTTGAAGTGGTGGCTCCCGGCGCACTAAAACCATCTCAAAAATCTCTTAAATCAAAAATTAAGCCTCAGCCTGTCCTGGCATTTCCTGTTAACCAGAGCAAGACCTCTGGGGACTCACCCAAGGTGGCCGCCCAGGTCGGCCCCTCAGAAAGTTTGGAAGACCAAAATAAGGAGGGGGAGGAAGAGGAGGAGGAGCTGCCATCAGAGGACCCCCCCCCCCAGGACAGACTTATCACAAATTAAATTTCCACCTTATTGAAAAGCTGAAATCCACCTGTGCTCAGTATAATCCTAAGGCTCCTTTTACATTAGCTTTGGAGGAAAACCAGAGCGAACATTGGTTGACCCCTAATGACTGGTATTTCCTTGCCCATGTGGCTCTTTCCTTTGTCCTCTGGAAAACAAAATTTACAGAAAATTGTTGAGAAGATGCTCAAAAAAATATTGAACAGCCATCCTCAAAAACTTGGATGCTAAAGAAACATTTGGCAACCCCCCTCACGATACAAATGCAGCAGGCAAAATTCCCTCCTGGCCTCCTGGCCCAGATTCAAAATGTCTGGAAACGCCTGCGCCAAAAGGGTTCAGCTACCACCTCATTGGCAAAGATTCCTCAGGGCCCTGATGAGCCTTTTAGCGATTTTGTTTCTTGCTTAAATGATGCAGCTGAGAGACTATTTGGGCTGGGCGGACATGAAAGCACCTTTGTTAAACACTTGGCCTTTGGAAACACAAACCCTTGCTGCCAGGAAGTCCCCCACCCTCATAAAAACAGAGCGGACCTGTCTGAATATGTCAGACTCTGTTCAGGTGTTGGCGCCACCCATGCCATGGGATTAGCAGTTGGTGCCCCCCTGAGGGCTTCACAACAGCCTGGAGCCCGCACCTGTTATTTTTGTAAACAACCCAGACATTTCGCTATTGAATGCCCCCAGAAAGGTAACAGCCTCACGCCCTTAGCTCAGCTGGCCCAGGAGGCTGCCTCTATGAGGCCCTAGCCTTCCACTCTGACCCCGCTGCAACAAGGGCCGTCATTGGGCTACAAAATGGAGGTCCAAAACCAATTATCTCGGTCAGCCCCTTCCTCTGCGGGTGCCGGGAAACTTCCAAAGGGGCCAGCCCCTGGCCCCAATGCCTCCAAGAGCGCACCCTGGGGCCTTGAGGTCTGCTCACACCCTGCCTCCCCAGCCTCAACAAATTCTCCCACCCCAGTTCCCTTCTCCTTCCTTCAAAGAGCAACTCCAGGCAGTGCCGGATTGGTGCCACCACCAAAACCATATTAAACTCCCTTGAAGGGGCTCAGGTCATTCCTACAGGGGTGACAGGACCCTTACCTTCTAATGTTTGCATGCTTGTCCTTGGCCATGCTTCTGTGGCCCTCTGAGTGTTCCAGGTCTACCCTGGCATAATAGATAGTGATTTCACAGGTGAAATTAAGATTCTGGCCACTGCTGTAAACTGCATGGTCACGAATCCTCAAGGTACGCATCTGGCACAGCTAGTTGCTCTACCCTCATCTGTCTGTGATAATCCCTCAAATACAAACATGCCTCAGAGTCAGCTAGATTGGCCTCCTCAGATGCCTACTGAGTCCAGCATGTTACTCAGGATTGCCCTACTCTTACCCTTACTATACAGGGAAAGAAGTTCCAGGGTATCTTGGATACGGGAGCAGATACCACAGTCACTTCCCAGTCTCACTGGCCATCTGCATGGCCACTGGTTCCATCCCTCACCGATTTAAAAGGAATTGGTCAGTCTAATAATCCTTTAATTAGTTCAAGGACACTTTCCTGGAAGGACGAGGAAGGAAACCAGGGAACTGTCACTCATTTTGTGGTTCTGGGCCTGCCTGTTAATCTTTGGGGAAGGGACATACTTTCACAAGATTAGTATATAAGTAATCTTGTATAGCCCAAACTCTACAGTCACACAACAAAGGCTACGGATGAATTCTATCCCTGGCACAGGCTTGAGCAAGGCAGCTCAGGGGAGAACCCAACCAATTCAGCCCGTTCCAAGGAGGATAGACATGGGTTGGGATATTCGGGTTTTTAGTAGTGGCCACTGACCTTCCTGTACCCCATGCAGACAAAATTACCTGGATGACCCAGACCCCTGTCTGGGTGGATCAGTGGCCCCTTACTCAAGAAAAGCTGCAGGCTGCCACTATGCTTGTACAGGAGCAGATTATGGCTGGCCACACTGAGCCCTCCAACTCCCCTTGGAATACACGTATATTTGTTATAAAAAAGAAATCAGGAAAATGGAGAGTACTTCAAGACTTAAGGGCAGTAAATAAGATAATGAGGCCTATGGGGGCACTTCAGCCTGGATTGCCTTCGCCTGTGGCCATTCCTGCTAAATTTTACAAGATGGTCATTGACCTTATAGATTGTTTCTTTACTATCCCCTTGCACCCCGAGGACAGAGCCTACTTTGCATTCAGTCTTCCCCATCTCAATTTTCAGGGACCCATGCTTCGCTACCATCGGAAGGTACTACCCCAGGGCATGGCCAACAGCCCTACTCTCTGCCAGAATTTTGTGGCTCAGGCTGTGGACCCTGTCAGACTTAATTGGCCCCAGATATATATCTTACATTACATGGATGACCTCCTTGCTGCACCTGACCCCATCTCCCTTGAGTGATGTTTTTCAGAACTCAGTAGAGCCCTTAATGGATTGGGACTACAGATTGTGTGGGAGCCCGTTCTCGGGTTCCTCGTGGCTTTACCCAGCAGGTCCGCATAGAGGATGATTAGGACCACCGGCCTGAGTGCAGGTGTCTGAGATGGTCTGCACTTGGCTGTGCTGAGGGAGGAGGTCTTTTGCTCCACCCCTTGGCGTCTCTATAAAAACCCTGGGGGCAGAGACAGTCGGGCCCGTTGGAATAGGTTCCAGGCCCTCTTGAGGCTATCCTTTATTTTCTATCTGTTTATCTCCGCGATATTCTCCGCAATAAATCCTTCTATCTAATATTTCCTGCTGCTCGCACTCAAGAAAACTCTGGGGAACTGTGGGGGTGGTTGGGTAAATGCCCCACAAGATTGCCCCAGATAAGGTCCAAACCCAGGACCCTTTCAATTACCTGGGGTTGGAACTCCATTCAAATCAGGTCCTCATTCCTGGCATCTAGTTATGCACTGACCATCTCCATACCCTAAATGATTTCCAACAATTGCTCATCCATATCCAATGGCTTAGGCCTTATCTTAAACTTCCTATGAATTCTCTCCTTCCCCTCTATGAGATCCTCCAGGGTGACCCTGACCCCACATCAATCCATGTGCTTTCCCCTGCAGCCAACGAGGCTTTGGTTCAGATAGCCATTGCCATTAACCAACAGTCTTGTTTTCAGATTTCCTATGCCATACCTCTATATTTTATAGTTCTGCCCACACCACACACACCCACAGGAGTCTTTTGGCAACATGCTCAAGAAACAAAACTTAAAGGCAAGATACTCCTCTGGGTTCACATGCCTGCTGTCCTTTTGAGAGTCATTTTTGTCTACCCTGAACAGTGGCCTCACTCATTATGAAAGGACAACAGACCTCTCAACAATATTTTGGTAAGGACCCTGATACCATACTCATACCCTATTCCAGGGATCAAACTCAGTTTTCGTTCCAAACCTTAGATAAGTGGGGGGTTGCCTTGGCAGGGTTTATGAGGACCTTGGATAATCACCTCCCAGATCACCCCTTGCTCCATTTTGCCCGACTACATTCCTTCATCTTTCCAAAAATTACAAAAAACGGTCCCATTTCTCATGCACTTACAGTCTTTACCGATGGTTCCGCTAATGGTGTTGCAGCCTTCGTGGCCCAAGGCTGCCCTACCTCCTTCCTAACGTCTTTTCAGTTCAGTGCAGTTGGTTGAACTTTCAGCACTTTTAAAGGTCTTTCAGACCTATTCTGACCAACCTATTATATCTATACAGATAGTGCCTATATTGCTTTTTCCACCCCCTTGTTAGAAACCTCTCCAGCCATAAGGCCTACCTCCAACGCCACCCCACTTTTCTCCCAGATTCAACAGCTTGTCCTGACTCGCCAACACTCATTTTTTATAGGCCATATTAGAGCTCATAGTGATCTTCCTGGACCATTAACTGATGGCAATGCACAGGCCGATGCTGCTACCAGGCTAACTTTCCCTGTCATGGTTGGCTCAGTCCTGCCATCTTATGGCCCAAACTGCCCATAAGATCCCCCATTTAAATTCTCAGACCCTCTGTCTTCTTTTTAAGATCTCTAAACAACAGGCCCAAGGAGTTGTCAAACAATGTCCCTCTTGTGTTGTTTCTCACCCTGCCCCACACTTGGGAGTCAACCCTTGAGGCCTCCTTCCCAACCAAATCTGGAAGACGGATGTTACACATTGCCCCAAATTCAGCAGACAAAAATTTATCCATGTCTCTGTAGATACCTTTAGTGGCTTTATCTTCACCTCTCCCCCTGCTCGGGAAGCCACAAAGGATGTTATTTCTCACCTGATTCTTGCCTTTTCTGACTTGGGAAAACCAGCTAAGATGAAGACAGACAATGGCCCCACTTATACCAGCACAGGCTTCAAAAAATTTTGTGATAGTCTACAAATTATTCATACCACAGGAATACCTTACAATCCCCAGGGACAGGGCATAATAGAATAAGCCTACCAGACCGTAAAGACCTGGTTGGCTCAACTCAAGTCTTCTGTCATTTTACCTCCCCCAGAGATTAATTGAGCCATGCTCTGTTTGTTCTCAACTTCCTCACCTTAGATACTGCAGGGCACTCTGCCGCTGACAGGCACTGGCACCCTTCTCCAGATGCCACCAGGCTGCTAGCCATGTGGCGAGATCCCCTCATGGGGCATTGGAAGGGCCCCGACCCGATCCTTATATGGGGATGAGGTTCAGCCTGCATTCTTGACCAGATACACTCTGCTCCCAGATGGTTAACAGAATGCCTGGTTAGAGCTGTAAATATACCTGATCTGCCCAGGAGAGTTAGCCCGTCTCCTGAGAAAATTTCATAATCAGAGTTGAATCACTTGCAATCTCATATACTATGAGCAACAGTTCTATTCGGGTAAGGAAAGTCACTATTGGCCTCCCATTAAGGTACAAAGTGGAAATGGCACTGGCATCTGTTTTGAGCAAATACAGTGCATTGGATTGAAGAGAAGCTACTGTTGTGCTCAGTTTCCTAAGCAGAGTTGATGTACATATGTCCCGTGTGTGTAGGACACTTAGTACTTTTTTTCTGAGCAAGCTCACTCTTCTGCCTCCATAGGAAACACAGAAGAATAAATGAGTGCTCTTTACTCAAAAGCAGAGAGAGTTTCTCTCTATGCAGAGTTGAACCTGATACGGCCTGAGTGTGCAGTAAGCACAGTTCATTTGTTCTGAGTAAGCTCATTCTTCTGCCTGTCTCAGAAACACAAAAGAATAGAAGAGTGTTCTTTTCTCACCTGTAGAGTGTGTTTCTCGTTAAGCAACCCAGTATTGAATTCCCCTTCATAAACAGAGTTGAATCACATGCAGTCTTTTATCCTGAAAGCAACAGTTATTTTCGGGTAAGGAAAGTGACTATTGGGCTGCCATTGAGATACACACTGGAAATGGCACTTGCGTCTGTTCCCAGCAAGTACAGTGCAGGGGATGGAAGAGAAGATACTGTTGTGCTCAGTTTCCTAAGCAGAGTAGAACTAGATATGGCCTGTGTGTGTAGGAAGAACAGATCTTTTGATGTAAGTATGGTCACTCTTCTGACCCTCTTGGAAACACAGTAGAGTAGAAGAGTGTTCTTCACTCTCCAGCAGAGTATGTTTCTTGTTAAGCAACTCAGTATTGAATTCCCCTTCATAAACAGAGTTGAATCACATTCAGTCTCTTATCCTAAAAGCAACAGTTCTTTTCAGGTAAGGAAAGTCTGTATTGGGCTGCCATTGAGATACATAGTGGAAATCCACTCGCATCTGTTCTCAGCAAGTACAGTGCATTGTGCCCTGTCTGCAGGGTTACAATGGGATCTCCACCACCCTAAGGAAATAATGTAGAGACAGGAGATACAAAGGAAATACACCAAGTCTAGATTCTGATCAAGGTGCAACTTCATTTTTCTCCAGGAAGGTTTATATAGTTCCTACAGGGTGTGGGGAGAAAGAAGCTCTCATCTGCATAAGGTGGGGCAAGCTAACAGGATGTTTGTATAGGATGTTTACAGGGTGAAAGGGTCAAGGGCACTCACTCAATGTCCTGTTGCTAGGCAACCTAACTGTAAGATGATCTAGTTCCCTGTCTTATGGGGGTCTGCATTTTTTCACTAACTAGAGATTCTGTCCTTTTCCCTGTCACATTGTATGGAAGAAAAGCTACTGTTGTGCTCAGTTTCCTAAGCAGAGTTGAACTAGATAAGGTCCGTGTGTGTACGAATCACAGTTCATTTTTTCCAAATTAGCATACTGTTCCACCTCTCTAGGAAACACAATAGAGTAGAAGAATGCTCTTTTCTGAAAAGCAGAGTGTGTTTCTCATTAGGCAACCCAGTGTTGAATTCCCCTTCCTAATCGGAGTTTAATCACATGTAGTCTCTTACCTATGAGCAACCATTCTTTTCAGTTAAGGTGTCACTGTTGGGCTCCCATTGAGATACAAAGTGGAAATGGCTTTCACATCAGTTCCCAGCAAGTACAGTACATTGGATGGAAAAGAAGCTACTGTTGTGCTCCTTTTCCTAAGCAGAGTTGAACTACATATGGCCCGTGTGTATAGGAAGCACTATTCTTTTGTTCTGAGCAAGCTCACTGTTCTGCCTCTATAGGAAACACAGTAGAGTAGAAGAGTACCTCTTTCTCAAAAGCAGAGTGTGTTTCCTTTTAGGCAACCCAGTGTTGAATTCCCCTTCATAAAGGAGGTTGAATCACATTCAGGCACTTATCCTTTGAGCAACAGTTCTTTTTTGGGTAAGGAAAGTCACTGCTAGGCTCCTCTTGAGATACACAGTAGAAAATGCATTTGCTTCTGTTCCCAGCAAGTACAGTCCATGGATGGAAGAGAAGATACTGTTGTGCTCAGTTTCCTAAGCAGAGTTGTAGATATGCCCCATGTGTGTAGGCAGCACAGTTCTTTTGTTCTGAGCAAGTTCACTCTGCTGGCTGTATAGGGAACACAGTAGATAAGAAGAATGCTCTTTTCTCAAAAGAAGAGAGTTTTTCTCCTTAGGAAACCAAGTGTTGAATTCCCCTTCCTAAAAGGAGTTTATTCACGTGCAGGTTCTTATGCTACAAGCAACATTTCTTTTGTGTTAAGGAAAGTCACGATTGGGCTCCCAATGAGATACATAGTAGAAATGGCAATGGTGTCATTTCACAGCAACTACAGTGCATTGGATGGAACAGAGGCTACTGTCGTGCTCAGATTCATCAGTACAGTTGAACTAGAAATGGCTCATCTGTGTAGGAAGCACAGTTCTTTTGTTGTGAGCAAGCTCACTCTTCTGGCTCTATAAAAAACACAGTTGAATAGAAGGATGCTCCTTTCTCAAAAACAGAATGTGTTTTTTGTAAGGCAATGGAGTGTTCATTTCCCCTTCATAAATGAGTTGAATCACATGCTGTCTCTTGTCCTACCAGCAACATTTCTTTTCTTGTAATGAAAGTCACTATTGGGGTCCCATTGTGATACTCATTGTAAATAACACCCACATATGTCCACAGCAACTACAGTGCATTGGATGTAAGAGAAGCTATGGTTTTTCTCAGTTTCCTCAGTAGAGGTGAGCCAGAAAGGGACCATGTGTTTAGGAACCACAGTTATTTTGTTCTGAGTAAGCTAACTCCTCTTGCTTTATAGGAGACAGTTGAGTAGAAGGGTGATCATTTCTCAAAGGCAGAGTTTATTTCTTGTAAGGCAACTCATTGTTAATTTTGCCTTCATAAATGGAGTTAAACCACATGCTGTATCATGTCCTACAAGCAACAGATCTTTTTGGGAAAAGAAAGTCACTATTGCGCTCCCATTTAGATATACAGTCAAAAGAGTACCCTCGTCTGTTCCCAGCAACTACTGTGCACTGGAAGTAAAAGTAGCCATGGTTCTTCTCAGTTTCCCAAGCAGAGTTTTACCAGATATGACCATGTGTGTAGGAAGAACAGTTCTTTTGTTCTGAGCAAGTTCATTGTTCTGGCTCTACAGAAACAGTGTATAGTTGCAGAGTGCTCATTTGTCAAAAACAGAGTGTGTTTCTTGTAAGGCAACTGAGCGTTATATGCCGTTCATAAGCAGAGTTGAATCACATGCTGTTTCTTGTCCTACCAGCAACAGTTCTCTTTGGGTAAGGAAAGTGTTTATTGGGCTCCCATTGAAATATACATTGCAAATAACACCTTTGTCTGTTCCCAGCAACTATGGTACATTAATGTTATTGAACTACAGTTCTTCACAGTTTCCTAAGCAGAGTTGAACTAGATATGGGCCATGTGTGTGGGATGCGCAGTTCTTTTGTTCTGAGCAAGCTCACTTTTCTGGCTCTATAAGAAACACAGTACAGTAGAAGAGTGCGTCTTTCTCAAAAGTAGAGTTTGTTTCTTGTAATGCAACTCTGTTTTAATTTGTCCTTCATAAACGGAATTGAATTACATGCTCTCTCTTGTCCTATGAGCAACAGTTGTTTAGGGTAAGGAAATTGACTAATGGGCTCCCACTGGCATACACAGTCCAATTAGCAACTGGGTCTGTTCCCTGATACTACAGTGTATTCAACGTCAGAGAAGCTATCATATTCTCAGTTGCATAAGCATAGTTGACCTAGATATGGCCCCCTATGTAGGAAGTATGGTTCTTTGTTTTGAGCAAGCTCACAGTTACGGTTCTATATGAAATACAGTAGAGTATAAGAGTGCACCATTCTCAAAAGCAGAGTGTGTTTC
Organism: Peromyscus californicus insignis; assembly: GCF_007827085.1. Lineage (NCBI taxonomy): Eukaryota > Metazoa > Chordata > Mammalia > Rodentia > Cricetidae > Peromyscus > Peromyscus californicus. The sequence goes on along the minus strand of NW_026294447.1, from coordinate 312,193 downwards.
TTGTAAGGCAACTCTGTGTTAATTTATCCTACATAAATGGAGTTGAAACACATGCAGTCTCTTGTCCTACAAGCAACAGTTCTTTTTCATTAAGGAAAGTCAGTTTTGTGTTCCCATTGAGATAGACAATGGAAATAGCACCCTAGTATATTCCCAGCAAGTACAGGGCATTGGATGTAAGAGAAACTAAGGTTCTTCTCAGTTTCTTAAGCAGAGGTTAACTATATATGTCCCATATGTAGGAAGCACAGTTCACCTGTTTTGAGCAAGCTCAATGTTCTAGTTCTGTAAGAAACACAGTAAAGTAGAAGACTTCTCCAATCTAAAAAGTAGAGAATGTTTCTTATAAGGCAACTGTGTATGATGGTGTTTTACTTGTACTGAAATGTGATTTTAATTGTATGTTAATAAATATAGTTGCCCAGGGTTCAGAGCTATTAGAGCCATAGCAAGAGCATGGCAGTTGTGACACACGCCTTTAATCCCAGCACTTGGTAGACAGAGCTAAGTAGAACTCTGGGTGTAAAAGTATACAGCCAGCATTGGAGACACACGCCTTAAATCTCAATCCCAACCATAGAAGACCTGGAAGTCTCTACAGACAGGCAGTGACAGGCATTCATTTGCTTGGGTTTACAATCAATGAGAAGGCATAACTGAAAGTCTTTATAAAGACAAACATACAGGAAGTAGGCCCTTTTTTTGGAGAGCTCTCTTGGCTGAAGCAGGAAGTGTTAGGCTCTTAGTTCTGATCTCTTGGCTTTCTTCTCTGAATCGACTCTGTGTTACTTATTTAATAAGACGGTTGTTTACATCTACATTTGGTACCCAATATGACAAGAATCCATTAAAAACCACTTAATGTGGCTTGGCGGTAGGTCCTGTTTCCCGCCTGGGTGGCCAGCTCCCTAGCCTGGGCGGCCGGCTCCTTAGCCCGGGCCCAGGTCCACTTGGCCTCAGGCCAGACTGACTGTAGGCCCAAGCGGTTAACTTAAATACAGTGCTACAAGCAACTCAGGCCTACCCTGCTGAATAAGGCCCCTGCCTGTAAAGCCAACGCACATGGTTGGAGCTTAAGGAAACCAGAGCCAAGCCTTGACTGGGCTCAAGAGGGAACACGTGGCTGGATTCAAGCTCTTAGGCAGAACTTGGGGCTGCACTTGCTCTCTCTCTCTCTCTGCATCTCTCTCTCTCTCTCTGTCTCTCTGGATTCACACCTCAGACACTAGGTGGCTGTTTTGAAATTACCTCGGATTTCTACTGTTCTATGCAGACTTGCTAAGTCACTTAACATATCAGAAATTTTAAAGGAAACTATTTAAAAGAGAAATTTTTTCCACATTAAAAAAATGGGTTTTCTTTGTACACTGGAAGAAAATTGGGCTTTTTCTGCAATTTTAGGCAGTCTGACAATGGAAAAACTATATGAGAAGATTAATGTTGATCAAATTATGCAGTTTATTACTATGCTTATCCTCATTTTACTATTTAAAAAGATAGTCAATTTATGTGCCAGGATGACAGCTTTAGAAAAAATTGTTAAACCTGTGAAAATTCAGACAGAAAAATTTAAGAGTGAAGTCGCTTCAAGATTGGATTATAAGGTTACAGAAAGAAAGCCTGTTTTCACCCAGTCACTCTTAATTTGTCCGGTAACTGTACAGTGTATTGGATGGAAGAGTAGCTCCTGTTCTTGTCAGTTTCCTAAGCAGCGTTGAACTAGGTATGGCCTGTGTGTGTAGTGACCACAGTTCTTTTGTTCTGAGCAAGCTCACTGTTCTGGCTGTATAGGAAACACTCTGGTGGTATTTTATTTGTACTGATATGTGATTTTAATTTATGTTAATACATAAAGTTGCCCAGGGTTCAGAGCTATTAGAGCCATAGCAAATTTGGGCAGTCGTGTTGCACACCTTTAAACCCAGTGCTTAGTAGGCATAGCTAAGTAGATCTCTATGTGTTCAAGGATACAGCCAACAGACAGTGACGAGGCAGTGGTGTTTTTGTTTTTACAACCAAAGAGAAGGCAGAACTGAAAGTCTATATAAAGAAAAACAAACAGGAAGTAGGAATCTTTTGGAGAGGTCTCTTGGCTAAAGAGGCTAGGTGCAGCAGTCGAGTAAGGCTCTTAGCTCTGTTTTCCTGGCTCTCTTCTTTGCATTGGTTCTGTGTTTCTTGTTTAATAAGACGGTTGGTTACATCTACATTTGGAGCCCAGCATGACAAGAATCCATTAAAAATCTCTTGGCTTGGCAGCAGGTCCGGTTTCTGGCCTCAGCGGCCCAGCTTCCTAGCTCGCGCACAACTCAGGCCCAGGTCAGCTTGGCCTCAGGCTGGACTGACTGTAGTCCCAAGCGATTGCATGCACTTGGAGCTACTTGCTTAAAGCCGGTGCTACAAACAACTCAAGCCTGCACTGCCAAACAGGTCCCCTGCCTGTAAAGCCAACACACTTGTTCGGAACTTAAGGAAGCCAGTTACAAGCCTTTACTCAGCTCAAGCGGGGAACATGTGGCTGGATAGCCAGAACTTGTGGCTACGCTTTTTTCCTCTCTGCTCTCTCTCTCTCTCTCTCTCTCTCTCTCTCTCTCTCTCTCTCTCTCTCTCTGGATTCACACCTTGGACACTAGGTGAGGGTTTTGAAACTCCCTTGGATTTCTACTGTTCTACACAGACTTGGTAAGTCACTTAACATATCAGATATTTTAAAGGAAACTATTAAAAAAAGAGAAATTTTTTCCACATTAAAAAATATTGTTTGTATGTGTACATTGGAAGAAAATTGGGCTTTGTAATTTTAGGCAGTTTGACAATGGAACAGCTATATGTAAAGAGTAATTTTGATCGAATTATGCAGTTTATTACTATGCTTATCCTCATTTTTCCTATTTAAAAAGATAGTCAATTTAAGTGCCAGGATAACTGTTTCAAAAAATAGTTAAACCTGTAAAAATGAATCATAGAGAAATTCAAATTCAGACAGAAGAAATTAACAGTGAAGTTATTTCAAGATTCGATCATAAGGATACAGAAAGAAAGCCTGTTTTTACACAGTCACCCTTAATTTATCCATTAACCATACAGCAGTTGCCTAATCCAATGACTATACAAAATATTTGGGCTCCAATTGAAATGTTGGATTTACGAAGGTTTAAGAGGCAATAGTATCTTATGGCATTCATTCCCCATATGTAAAGCAAATGCTAAACTCTTGGTCAACATATGATAGGATTATACAACAGGACTGGCAGGAGCTGGCACAGGCTGTTCTGGAACCCAGTCAAAGGCTCCAGTGCCAAATGTGGTTCAAGGATGAGGCTAAAAACATAGAAAAACAATGGAGGGATAAAGGAATACAAGTCTTCCAGGATCAGCTTATTGGAGAAGGTCAATATGCTTCAGTACAAACACAATGTTTATATGATGTCCAAACCCTAATTCTATGTTGAACGGCAGCCTTGAATGCATGGGACAGAGTTGAGGAACCAGGAAAAAAAACTGATTCACTTACAAAGGTTATACATGTCCCAAAAGAATCTTTCACAGATTTTTTACAAAGACTGGTTTCAGCAGTAAAGAGAATGGTCCCGGATTCAGAAGCTAGTCAGATAATAATTGAATCTTTGGCCTTTGAGAAAGCGAATGCAGCATGCAAAAGCATAATCAGGCCACTAAAGGCAAGATCTGCACCTTTGGAAGATTGGATTAGAGACACAGTTAATGTTGAGACTCATGACCATAATGATATGTGGGTAGGAGAATCAATTTCAAAAGGTTTGAGGAATGTTAGATGTTTTGGATGTGGAAAGCAAGGACATTTGAAAAGGGACTGTAAACAGGTCATTCCTAGAAACAATGTTTCTTCAAGGAACAATGGCAACAGAATGCCCTTTCCTTCTGGAGTATGCAGAAGGTGTGGTAAGGGAAAACACTGGACCAACAAATGTAGATCAACAAGGGACAGACAAGGTAATCCTTTGCCTCAGTTTTTGGGAAATTCCCAGAGGGGCCACATGCAGGTCCCAATAGCAAATCTAGTTCAAACCTTTCCTGCAGTCATAGAGGAAACTCCTACTCAGAGCAATTAAATAACCAAATGCCTATTGGAATAAATCATGCTGGTCAGGATGATGAAACAGAGAGAATAGAAAATTCAGGAGAAAACATAAGGAAAAATTTTTGGCAAACGTCTATTACTGAACAAACACCAAAATTAACAATAAAAATAAATGGTGTTTTGTTGTCTAGTCTGGTAGACACAGGTGCGGACATTACCATAATTGCACCAGAATTTTGGCATCCAACTTGGCCTCTTCAGGAGGTAAAAGTTCAACTGTTAGGAATTGGGACATTATCTCAGGTGAAACAGAGTGCAAGATGGCTCAAATATATAGGTCCAGAAGGACAGAGAGGAAAATTATAACTATATATGGCTAACATAGCTATGAACCTGTGGGGTCAAGATTTGCTGCAACAAATGAATACTCAGATTAACATCCCTTCAATCTCAGACACAAATCATAAACTAGCCCATGTTTCTGAGAGAAGTATTAGAAGACATTATTCTGAGTGGCCACCAGCCATCCATATTATACAAGAACAGGGCACAACAGCTGTTGATCTCCCAAAGTCACCAACAGCTCTACTTCAAAATGGTTAACAGACAAGCCTGTATGGGTTCAGCAATGGCCTTTCACAACAGAGAAATTACAGGCTTTAGAAGAGCTGGTAGAAGAACAGTCAAGTGCTCAGCATATTGAAGAATCAACCAGCCCATGGAATTCTCCTGTATTTGTTATTAAAAAGAAAACTGGTAAAAGGAGAATGGTAACAGACCTTAGAGAAATTAACAAAGTAATTCAGCCAATGGGCTCTCTACAATCTGGAATTCCTTTGCCTACTACTACTGGCATCTTCACATGCTGTTTGTCATCATGGCGGCTGACAGTGTCTCTCTGTCTCAGCCTTCCACTTCCCAGCTTTATTCTCCTCCTTGTCCTGCCTATACTTCTTGACTAGCCAATGGCCAATTAGTGTTTTATTTATTGACCAATCAACAACACATTTGACATACAGAACATCCCACAGCAGTCAATAGTAAAGGTTTAAAAAAGGATTTTTCCTTAACCTGGCAACAAGCCAAAGAAATAGTAAAGAAATGTCCTGCTTGTTCCTTCTACAATCAAACGCCATTACCAGCAGGATGTAACCCAAAGGGTACTCAGAAGAATGAAATCTGGCAGATGGATGTGTTTCACTTTGCAGAATTTGGAAAATTGAAATATGTACACTATACCATCGATATTTATGATTTCAATGGGCAACTGCTTTGAGTTCCAAAAAAACTGATTTTGTAATCACTCATTTGCTAGAAGTCATGACCATCATGGGTATACCTGCACAAATCAAAACTGACAATGCTCCATCATATGTCTCTGTTAAAATGAAACAGTTTTTTGCTTATTACAATATAAAGCATATTACAGGTATACCACATAATCCTACAGGTCAAGCAGTTATAGAAAGATCAAACAGAACTCTAAAGGATACGCTAAAAAAACAGGAAGTGGTAACAAAACCCCCCAGAAATAGACTGTATAATGCTCTATTAACCTTGAATTTTCTCAGAGCCAATGATAACGGAACAACAGCTGCAGAGAGACATTGGATAATAGAAAAAACTACAGAATTAAATCAGCCTATATACTTTAAGAATGTGCTGACCTCAGAATGGAAACCGATGTATGTGTTACATTGGGGACAAGGTTTTGCTTTTATTTCTACAGGAGAAGATACGCTGTGGGTACCATTAACGTTGATAAAGGTTCGATTTGAACAAGAGAAACCAACATGAACATCCAATTTAAACTAACTTATACCAGTAACACATGCCTTTTCATTTAATCAGATAATAACTTGCCAAAAGGAACATCCCCAAAATTAGTCTTGGGGAAAGGATTTGTTTTTGTCATTTAGGAGAATGAAAGTTAAGGAATCTGAAGAACACAGGACAAATGAGACAACTGAATAAAATAAGAAATTTCACACTATTGGTCTTCTAATAGTCCCAGTTCAATTAAAATTTAAAGCAGACTTTGGAGTTGGAGAATGGCTCTCTCCTTCTTTAAACTCAAGCATGTTGTTAAAAGGAAAATGCAAACTCCCTGTATCATTGCAGAAGAAAAGAGCCATCCTCTGCTATGGGACAGGAGAAAAGCCAAATTAATTAAGGGACTATTCTATTACTAATCTCAACTCTTTAATTCTATTCTGATTCTTTAAACGTTTCTTAAAGTATGAATTTTATGTCAAAATTTCCAAGATTAATTATATATATATGTATATATATACATATATACATTTTAAACTTTGTTACTTTATGAATGGTCATATAGAGTACTTATTAATTATAGAAAAAAGACTTCAATTAGCTGCACATATATGTCTTTGTGTTCAATTGTCTTATCAGTTTTCTTCAGAAAATCACATCCAGTCCTAAAATCAACTGAAATCTCCAGGAAGAAGATGGGACCCCACAACAACAACAATTCCATGTGGACAAGAATAATATCATTAAGCTGACAAACATCATCTACAGATCAGCTTTGGACTACAAAGTGCTCAGAGCAATTTTGAGAGGGCTAGCTGAGATGATCCAGTCTCAAAGACTACTTGAATAAGGATGTGAGATAAACCCTGAATTTTGGCATCATACACAGACTGGATAACGAAGGATATAGTTAATTTTGTAGAATTTGACAATTAAGCTAAAGTTTTTCTTTTCAGGATAAAGATACCTTCACCCATACCCAGTAGGAAGCAATTTTAAGAATACGACGCCCACATTCCCAAAGAGTTGGTGTGGGGCGGGTGGTTTTTTGGTCTTTTTAATGTGTTTTGGGTCTGGGATAATTTTCATTGTTTAAGGGGGTTGGTTACAAGTTGTTGTCACGGGTTAGGAAAAAGGCTAAGCAAAGGAGATTAGATTTAAGGTTTTTGTTTGAAAAAAAGAGAAAAGAATAAAATGAAAAAGACAATTACTAGTTCTAAATACATTGGATTGAATTGCTTTATATTGTATACAAATTATATATATTGAAATTGATACTGTTAGAAAATGCTATATGTATATTTCTAATTGTACTTATACCATTCATTTAACAATGTAATGCAATTTTCTGATCCTTGAACGTTATTATTACCAACTATTAGTATATAAAGTAATGAAAGTTAGTAGTTAGACATTATAATACAAATTGTAGTCATATTAGGTATGTTTTAAAAATTGAGCAGATATATTTTAGATAGACATGTCATCTTCAAACCCTTCAGAGATCTACAGAATATGGCATTTAAAATGTTTATTAACTCAGAAAATTTTTCTTTATTGTTATGACTATGAGACATATCGGCTCCTGGCAGTACCAATATACTTCAGAAAAAATATGGGCATTGAAGAAACTGCATATGGAATAAACTTTCATTGTGGCAAAAGTTAGCCACTGGACAGCAAGGTATCCTCGAATCAACTGTTGACAAACAGGACAGACGGGACATGAAACAAAGGACTACTGATTCTTGCCAAAACAAGTGTGGTTATGGCATTATCAAAAGACGTCTTCTGAGGCCATGAAAATATGGTATCATCACTGAAGTGGCCTTCTCAATCAGAAAAAGGTACAGTGCCCTTTTCTTCAAAGGCAGCTGAACAAGCAGTGGGCTGATATCTTCTGATGTGCAATGGAACAGCAAATGAAACAGTTATTCTTGAAGAGTAACTAAGCTCATGCCTCTCAATAGAAGACTGGCATTTAATAGAGTGATGTGAAGAAGAATGGGATCCTGAGATGAAGCCACATATACACAGCCAAGAACAATGGACAGCTGAATTCAAAAACCATCAACAATTTCCAGAATTCAAAATCCTGAATCATGACAGGACACTAGAGGAATTCAGTGGTTTCTGGTACATGGACTGCCCTCACCCAATGTGAGGTTGCACTGTTGACCTTGTATACATCCTACTTCACAAATGAGTCTGTCAGATACGCTAAGGCTATAGGCTGATGATGATACCCAAACATTGCATAAAAACCTCAGCTGACTGTCCAGGCAGCTGACTGTTTCTGTCAACTCACAAATTTTTAGAAAGTTGGTTGCATGCACTTCCTGTTTTTATTTTTGTTAGGTAATATTATTTTCATTCTTGGATTTCTGAGGGAGTTGAAGATTAGTTAGTTATAGTTGAAGACTAGTTAGGATAGAAAGTGAATTAGGTACATTTTGGACTTACCAAAATTGAATAGATAAGGAAATATTTTCTCTGAATTTATCAAATAAAAATGGACTACACATTATTTACGTATTTATTAATTGTATATATTGTATATAGTTATTGTACTTTTGTATACAGTTTTTGTTATGTTAGTTATAACCTTTTTACTATATTGTTTTTATTAAAATAGAAAAGGGGAAATATGGTGGTATTATATTTATACTGAAAAGTGATTTTAATTATATGTTAATAAATAAAGTTTTTCGGGGGTCAGAGCTATTAGAGACATAGCAAAAGCTGGGTGGTGGTAGTGCACATCTTTAATCTCAGTACTTGACAGGCAGAGCTAGGTAGATCTCTGTGTGTTCAAGGAAACAGCCAACATACAGTAAGGAGGCAGTCATGTGGTTGGTTTTACAACCAATAAGAAGGCAGAACAGAAAGTCTATATAAAGACAAACAGAAAAAAAGAAGGTCTTTTTTGGACAGGTCTCTAGGCTGAAGAGGCTAGCTGCAGCAGGAGGGTAATGCTCTAGCTTTGATTTCTGGGCTTTCTTCTTTGCATTGGTTCTGTGCTTCTTAGATAATAAAATGGTTGGTTACACCCACAAAATACAGTAGAGTAGAAGAGTGCTGCTTTCTCAAAAGTAGAGTGTGTTTCACAAAAGACGAGCTAGTGCTGAATTCCTCTACATCACAGGACTTGTATCATGTGAAGTTTCCTGTCCAACAAGCAACAGTCCTTTCTGGTAAGGAAAGGCACTATTGTGCACATCCTGCCAGACACAGAGCAAATAGCACTCGCATATGTTCCCAGCAATTGCAGTGTATGGGACGCAAGAGAAGCTACTGTTCTTGTGAGTGTCCTAAGAGGAGTTGAACTAGATATGGCGCCTGTGTGTAGGAAACACAATTCTTTTGTTCAGAGCAATCTCAATGTTCTGGTACTATAGGAAACACAGTAGTGTAGAAGACTGCTCCTTTCACAAAAGTAGAGTGTGTTTCTCATAAGGAGAGCTAGTGCTGAATTTCCCTTCATAAACAGAGTTGAATCACATGCAGTTTCTTGTCCTATGAGAAACAGTTCTTTTCAAGTAAAAAAGTCACTATGGTGCTCCCATTGCCATACACAGTGCAAATAGCCCTCGTGTATGTTCCCAGCAAATGCAGAGTATAGGACAGAAAAGAAGCTACTGTTCTTGTCAGCTTCCTAAGCAGAGTCAAAAGAGATATGGCCCGTGTGTGTTGGAAGCACAGTACTTTTGTTCTGAACAAGCTCACTGTTTTGGCCCTTATGGAAACAGAGTAGAGTAAAAGAGTGCTCCTTTCTCAAAGGCAGAGTTTGTTTCTTGTAAGGCGAGCTAGTGTTGGTTTCCCCTTCATAAACGGAGTTGAATCACATGCAGTTTCTGGTCCTATGAGCAAGAGTTGTTATCTGGTAAGGAAAATCACTAGTGCACTCCCATTGCCATACACAGTGCAAATAGCCCTCGTGATGTTCCTAGCAAGCGAAGTGTATTGGACGCAAGAGAATCTACTGTTCTTGTCAGTTTCCTAAGCAGACTTGAACTAGTTATGGCCCATGTGTGTAGGAAGCACAGTTCTTTTGTTCTGAGCATGCTCACTCTTCTGGCTTTATAGGAAACACAGTAGAGTAGATGAGTGCTCCTTTCTCAGAAGAGGAGTTGATTCAAGTGCAGTTTCCTGTCGTATGAACTGGAGTCATTTTTGGTAAGGAAAGTCGGTATTGTGCTCCCATTGGCATACACAATGCAAACAGCACTCAAGTCTTTCCCAGTGTAATGGAAGGAAGAGAAACTACTATTCTTGTCAGTTTCCTAAGCAGAGTTTAACTAGATATGGCCTGTGTGTGTGATGCACAGCTCTTTTATTCTGAGTAAGCTCACTCTACGGGCTGTATTGGATACAGTAGAGTAGAAGAGTTCTCCTTTCTCAAAAACAGAGTGTGTTTCTTGTAAGGGGAGCTAGTGTTGGGTTCCCCTCCATAAACGGAGTTGAATCACATGCAGTTTCTGGTACTATGAGCAAGAGTTGTTTTCTCGTAAGGAAAATCACTAGTGCATTCCCATTGCCATATACAGTGCAAATAGCACTCACGTCTGTTCCGAGCAAGTACACTGTATTGAATGGAAGAGACTCTACTGTTCGTGTCATTTTCCTAAGCAGAATTGAACTAGATATGGCCCGTGTGTGTAGGAAGCACAGTTCTTTGGTTCTGAGCAAGCTCACAATTCTGGCTGTGTAGGAAACACATTAGAGTAGAAGAGTGCTCCTTTCTCAAAAGCAGAGTGTGTTTCTTTTAAGGCCCACTAGTTTTGGTTTCACTTCATAAAAGGAGTTCAAGCTCATGTAGTTTCTGTTCCTACGAGCAAGAGTTGTTTTCTGGTAAAGAGAGTCACTATTGTCCTCCCATTGCCATAGACAGTGCAAATAGCACTCACTTCTGTTCCCATTAAGTACAATGTATTGGTCGGAAGAGAAGCTACTGTGCTTTTCAGATCAAAGCAGAGCTGAACCAGATATGGACCTCTGTGTAGGAAGCATAGTTCTTTTTTCTAAATGAGCTCACTGTTCTGTCCCTATAGGAAACACAGTAGAGTAATTGAGTATTCCTTTCTCCAAAGCAGAGTGTGTTTCTTGTAAGGTGAGCTAGTGTTGGCTTCCCCTTCATAAACAGAGTTGATTCCCATGGGGTTTGTGGACCTACTATGAAGAGTTATTTTCTGGTAAGGAAAGTCACTATTGCGTTACCATTTCCATAGACAGTGCAAAGAGCACTCGCATCTGTTTCCAGCAATTACAGTCTATTGAATGGAAGAGAAGCTACTTTACTTGTCAGTGTCCTAATCAGAGTTGAACTAGATATGGCCCGTGTGTGTAGGAAGCACAGTTCTTTTGCTCTGAGCATGCTCACTCTTCGGGCTGTATAGAAAACACAAAAGAAAAGATGGTTGCTCCTTTTTCAAAAGCAGAGTGTGTTTCTTGAAAGGCCAGCTAGTGTTGGTTTCCCATTCATAAAAGGAGTTGAATCACATGCAGTTTCTGTTCCTACAATCAAGATTTGTTTTCTGTTAAGGAAAGTCACTATTGCATTCCCATTGCCATACTCAGTGCAAGTAGCCCTCCTGTCTGTTCCAAGCAAGTGTAGAGTATAGGACAGAAGAGAAGCTACTGTTCTTGTCAGTTTCCTAAGCAGAGTTGAACTAGATATGGCCCGTGTGTGCAGGAAGCACAGTCTTTTTGTTCTGAGCAAGCTCACTCTTCTGACTGTTTAGGTAACACAGTAGAGTAGAAGACTGCTCCTTTCTCAAAAGCAGAGTGTGTTTCTTTTAACGCAAGCTAGTGTTGCCTTCTGCTTCATAAACGGAGTTGAATCACATGTACTTTCTGGTGCTAACAGCAAGAGTTGTTTTCTGGTAAGAAAAGTCACTATTGTGCTCCAATTACTATATACAGTACCAATAGCACTCGTGTTGTTTCCAGCAAGTGCAGAGTATTGGATGGAAGAGAAGCTACTGTTTATTTCATTTTCCTAAGCAGAGTTTTACTAGACATGGCTGTGTGTGTAGGAAGCACAGTTCTGTTTTTCTGAACAAGCTCATCCTTCTGGCTACATAGGAAACACAGTAGAGTAGAAGAGTGCTCCTTTTTCAAAAGCCAAGTGTCTTTCTTGTAAAGCGAGCTAGTGTTGGTTTCCCCTTCATAAAGAGAGTTGAATCACATTAAGTTTCTGGTCCTACAAGCAAGACTTCTTTTGTGGTAAGGAAAGTCACTATTGCACTCCCATTGCCATACACAGTACAAAGAGAACTCTTGTCTGTTCCCAGCAAGCACAGTATTGGACGTCAGAGAAGGTACTGTTCTTGTCATTTTCCTAAGCAGAATTGAAATAGATATGGCCTGTGTGGGAAGGAAGCATACTTCTTTTGTTCTACGCAAGGACACTGTTCTGTTTCTATAGGAAACACAGTAGAGTAGAAGAGTGCTACTATTTCAAAAGCAGAGTGTGTTTCTTGTAAGATGAACTAGTGTGGTTTTCCCTTCATAAACAGATTTGAAACACATGTAGTTTCTGATCCGACGAGCAAGAGTTGTTTTCTGGTAAGGAAAATCACTGTTGTGCTCCCATTGCCATACACAGTGCAAATACCACTCGCCTCTCTTCTCAGGAAGTACAATGTATTAGACAGAGGAGCAGCTACTGTTTTTGTATGTTTCCTAAGCAGAGTTGAACTAGATGAGGCCCGTGTGTGTAGGAAGCAGAGTTCATTTGTACTGATCAAGCTCACTGTTCTGGCCCTATAGGAAACACAGTAGAGTAGAAGAGTACTCCTTTCTCAAGAGCAGAGTGTATTTCTTGTAAAGCGAGCTAGTGTTGGTTTCCCCTTCATAAATGGATTTGAATAACATGCAGTTTCTGGTCCTACGAACAAGAGTTGTTTTCCTCTTAGGGTAAGTCACTGTTGTGCTCCAATGCCACACACAGTGCAAATAGCATGTGAGTCTGTTACCAAGTGCAGTTTTTTGGACGGAAAAGAGGCTACTGTTCTTGTCAGTTTCCTAATCATAATTGAACTAGATATGTCCAGCGTGTTACAGAAAGCACAGTTCTTTTGTTCTGAGCAAGCTCACTGTTATGGTGGTATCAGAAACTCAGTAGAGTAGAAGAATGCTCCTTTCTCAAAAGCAGAGTGTGTTTCTTGTAAGTCAAGCTAGCGTTGGTTTCTCCTTAAACGGAGTGGAATCACATGCAGTTTCTGTTCCTGCAAGCTAGAGTTGTTTGCTGGTAAGGAAAGATATTATTGTGCTCCCATTGCCATACACAGTGCAAATAGCACTCGCTTCTGTTCTCATCAAGTGCAGTGTGTTGGAGAGAAGAGAAGCTACTTTTCTTGTCAGTTTTCAAAGCAGAGTTGCACTAGATTTGGCCAGTGTGTGGGAAGCACAGTTCTTTAGTTCTAAACAAGGTTACTGTTCTGGCTCTTCAGGAAACACCATAGAGTACAAAAGTGCTCCTTTTACAAAAACAGGGTGTGTTTATTTTAAGGCGAACTCGTGTTGGTTTCCCCTTCATAAATGTAGTAGAATCACATGCAGTTTCTCATCCTACGATCAAGCGTTGTTTTCTGGTAAGGAAAGTCACTATTGTGCTCCCTCTGCCATACACAGTACAAATAGTACTCACGTCTGTTACTAGCAAGTGCTGTGTATTGGACCTATGAGAATTTTTTGTTCTTGTCAGGTTCCAAAACAGAGGTGAACTAGATATGCCACCTGTGTGTAGTTAGCACAGTTCTTTGGTACTGAGCAAGCACACTGTTCTGGCTGTGTAGAAAACACAGTGGAGTAGAACCATGCTTCTTTCTCAAAAGCAGATAGTGTTTGTCATAAGATGAGTTAGTGTTCGTTTCCCCTTCACAAATGGAGTTGAATCATATGCAGTTTCTGGTCCTAAGAGCAACGGTTGTTTTCCGGTAAGGAAATTCACTGTTGAGCACCCATTTCCATACAATGTGCAAATAGCACTCGCATCTGTTCCCAGCAACTGCAGTGTATTGGACAGAAGAGAAGCTTCTGTCCTTGTCAGTTTCCTAAACAGAGTTGAGATAGATATGGCCCGTGTGTGTAGGAAGCACATTTATTTTGTTCTGAGCAAGCTCACTTTTCTGGCTCTATAGGAAACACAGTAGAATAGAAGCGTGCTTCTTTCTCAAAACCTGAGTGTGTTTGTTGTAAAGCGAGCTATTGTTGGTTGACCCTTTACAAACAGAGATGAATCACATGCAGTTTCTGGTCCTAAGAAGAAGAGTTGTTTTCTGCCAAGTAAAGTCATTAATGTGATCCCATTGCCATACACAGTGCAAAGAGCACTCCTGTCTTTTTCCAGCAAGTGCGGTGTTTTGGATGAAAGATGAGCTACTCTTCATGTCAGTTTCCTAAACAGAGTTGAACTAGATATGGTCCGTGTGTGTATGTAGCACAATTCGTTTGTTCTGAGCAAGCTCGCTGTTCCAGCTCTATAGGAAAAACAGTAGAGTAGAAGAGTTCTCCTTTCTCAAAAGCATAGTGTGTTTCTTATAAAGTGAGGTAGTGTTCGTTTACCCTTCATAAACAAAGTTGAATCACATGCAGTTTCTGGTCATAAGAGCAAGAGTTGTTTCTGTTAGGGAAAGTCACTGTTGTGCTCCAAAACCATACACAGTGCAAATAGCATGCGCGTCTGTTCCCAGCAAATGTGTGTTTTGGATGGAAGAGAAGCTACAGTTCTTGTCAGTTTCCTAAGCAGAGTTGAACTAGATATGTCCCATGTTTTACAGAAAGCACAGTTCTTTTGTTCTGAGCAAGCTCACTGTTCCGGCGGTACCAGAAACTCAGTAGAGTAGAAGAGTGCTCCTTTCTCAAAAGAAGAGTGTGTTTCTTGTAAGGCAAGCTAGTGTTGGCTTCCCATTAATAAACGGGGTTGAATCATATCCAGTTTCTGGTCCTACAAGCAAGAGTTGTTTTCTGGTAAGGAAAATCATTATTGTGCTCCCATTGACATAATCAGAGATAATAGCTCTCGCTTCTGTTCTCATCAAGTGCAGTGAATTGGACAAAACAGAAGCTACTGTTCTTGTGATATTCCTAAGCAGATTGAACTAGATATTGCCCCAGAGTGTAGGAAACACAGTTATTTGTTCTGAGAAAGCTCACTGTTCTGGCTGTACATGAAACACAAGTGGAGTAGACGAATGTTCCTTTCTCAGGAGCAGAGTGTGTTTCTTGTAAGGGGAGCTAGTGTTGGTTTTCCTTTCATAAACAGAGTTGAATCACATTGAGTTTCTGGTCCTAGCAGCAAGAGTTGTTTCCAGGTAAGGAAAGTCACTATTGTGCTCCCATTGACATACACAGTACAAAGAGCACTTGATTCTGTTCCCAGCAAGTGTAGTTTATTGAACAGAAGAGAAGCTACTGTTCTTGTCTGTTTCCAAGGCAGAGGTGTCCTAGATATGGCCGCTATGTGTGGGAAGCACAATTCTTTAGTTCTGAGCAAGCTCACTGTTCTGGCTGTATAGGAATCACAGTAGAGTAGAAGAGTGCTCCTTTCTCAAAAGCAGATAGTGTTTGTAATATGGCAAGCTAGTGTTGGTTTCCCCTTCATAAACAGAGTTTCATCACATGCAGTTTCTGGTCCTACGAGCAAGAGCTGTTTTCTCTTAAGGAAAGTCACTATTGTGCTCCCTTTGTCCTACACAGTGCAAATAGGACTCGTGTCTGTTGGCAGCCAGTGCAGTGTATTGGATGGAAGAGAAGCTACTGTTCTTGTCAGTATCCTAAGCAGAGTTGCACTAGATATCGCCTGTGTGTGTAGGAGGCACAGTTCTTTGTTCTGAGCAAGCTCACTGTTCTGGCTGTATAGGAAACACTGTAGAGTAGAAAGTTCTCCTTTTCAAAAGCAGAGTGTGTTTGCTGTAATGCAAGCTAGTGTTGGTTTCCCCTTCAAACGGATTTGAATCACATGCAGTTTCTGGTCCTATGAACAAGAGCAGTTTCCTGTTAAGGAAATTCACTATTGTGCTCCCATTGCCATACACAGTGCAAATATCACTCATGTCTCTTCCCAGCACATAGAGTGTATTGGACAGAAAAGAAGATGCTGTTCTTGTCAGTTTCCTAAGCAGAGTTGAACTAGATATGGCCCGTGTGTAGAAAGCACAGTTCTTTTGTTCTGAGCAAGTTCACTCTTCTGGCTTTATAGGAATATCAATAGAGTTGAAGAGTGTTCCTTTCTCAAAAGCTGAGTGTGTTTCCTGTAAGGCGAGCTATTGTTCATTTCTGCTTCATAAACAGAGTTGAATCCCATGCAGTTTTTGGTCCTATGAGCAAGAGTTATTTTCTGTAAGAAAATTACTATTTTGCTCCCTTTGCCATACACAGTGCCAATAGCACTCGCGTCTGTTCCCAGCAAGTGCAGTGTATTGGATGGAAGAGAAGCTACTGTTTTTGTCAGTTTCCTAAGCAGAGTTGAACTAGATATGGCCCATGAATGTAGGAAGCCCAGTACATTTGTTCTGAGCAAGCTCACTGTTCTGTCTGTATCAAAGACAGTAGAGTTGAAGAGTGCTCCTTTCTCCAAAGCAGAGTGTGTTTCTTGTAAGGTGAGCTAGTGTTCACTTCCTCCTTTTAAAGAGAGTTGAATCACATGTAGTTTTTGGACATACGAGCAAGAGTTATCTTCTGGTACGGAAAGTTACTGTTGAGCTCCTATTTCCAGAAAGAGTGCAAAGAGCACTCGTGTCTGTTCCCAGCAATTTCAGTGCATTGGACTGAAGAGAAGCTACTGCTCTTGTCAGTTTTTTAAGCAGAGTTGAACTAGATGTGGCCTGTGTGGAGAAAGCACAGTTCTTTTGTTCTGAGCAAACACACTGTTCTGTCCCTATAGGAATCATAGTAGAGTAGAAGAGTGCTCCTTTCTCAAAAGCAGAGTATGTTTCGTATAAGGCGAGCTAGTGTTGGTTTCCCCTTCCTAAATGGGTTTTAATCAAATGCAGATTCTTGTCCTACGAGCAAGAGTTGTTTTCTAGTAAGGAGAGACACTGGGGAGCTCTCATTGCTATACATAGTGCAAACACCCCTCGTGTCTGTTCCCAGCAATTATAGTATCTTGGATGAAAGTGAAGCTACTGTTCTTGTCAGTATCCTAAGTAGAGTTGAACTAGATATGGCTCGTGTGTGTAGGAAGCACAGTTCTTTTGTTCAGAGCAAGCTCACTGTTGTGGCACTATAGGAAACACAGTAGAGTAGAAAAGTGCTCCTTTCTCAAAAGCAGAGTGTGTTTCTTGTAATGCGAGCTAGAGTTGAATTCCCTTTCATAAACGGAGTTGAATCACATGCAGTTTCTGGTCCTTGAAGCAAGAGTTATTTTCCTGTAAGTAGAATCACTAGTGCGCACCCAATGCCATACACCATACAAATAGCACTCACGACTGTTCCCAGCAAGTACAGTGTATTGGACGGAAGAGAAGCTACAGTTCACTGTTATTTACCTAAGCAGAGTTGAAATAGATATGGCCCATGTGTGTAGGAAACACAGTTCTTTGTTTTGACCAAGCTCACTGTTCTTGCCTTATAGGAAACACACTAGAATAGAAGAGTGCTCCTTTCTCAAAAGCAGAGTGTGTTTCTTTTAAGGCGAGCTAGTGTTGCTTTCTTCTTCATAAACGGACTTGAATCATATGAAGTTTCTGGTCCCAGCAGTAAGAGTTGCTTTATGGTAAGGAGTGTCACTAGTGCACTCCCATTGCCATATACAGTGCAAATATCACTCGTGTCTGTTCCCAGCAAGTACAGTATAAAGGACGGAAGAGAAGCTTGTCAGTTTCCTAAGCAGAGTTGAACTAGATATGGCCTGTGAGTGTAGGAAGCACAGTTCTTTTGTTCTGAGAAAGCTCACTGTTCTGCTCTGGCGCTATAGAAATCACAGTAGAATAGAAGAGTGCTCCTTTCTCAAAAGCATAGTGTGTTTCTTGTAAAGCGAGCTAGTGTTGGTTTCCACTTCAAACTTGGAGTTGAATCACATGCAGTTTCTGGTCATATGAGCAAGAGTTGTTTTCTGGTAAGGAGAGTCACTAGTGTGCTCCCTTTGCCATACACAGTGCAAACAGCGCTTGCGTCCATTTCCAGCAAGCACAGTGTATTGGACGGAATGTAAGCTACTGTTCTGGTCAGTTTTTAAAGCTGAGTTGAATTAGATATGGCCGGTGTGTGTAGGAAGCACAGGTATTTTGTTGTGAGCAAGCTCACTGTTCTGGCCCTATAGTAAACACCGTAGAGTAGAAGAGTGCTCCTTTTGAAAAGCAGAGTGTGTTTGTTGTAAGGTAAGCAAGAGTTGGTTTTCCCTTCGATAATTGAGTTGAATCTCATACAGTTTCTGTTCCTATCAGCAAGAGTTGTTTTCTGGTAAGGAGTGTCACTAGTGTGCTCCCCTTGCCATATACAATGCAAATAACGCTGGCGTCTGTTCCCAGCAAGTAAAGTGTATTGGACAGAAGAGAAGCTACTGTTTTGTCAGTTTCCTAAACATATTTTAACTAGATATGGCCCGTGTGTTTAGGAAGCAGAGGTATTGTTCTGAAATGCTCACTGTTCTGACAATATAGGAAACACAGTAGAGTAGAAGAGGGCTCCTTTCTAAAAAGGAGAGTGTGTTTCCTGTAAGGTGAGGTAGTGTTGGTTTCCCCCTCATACATGGAGTTGAATAAAAGCAGTTTCTGGTCCTATGACCAAGAGTTCTTTTAGGGTAAGGAGAGTGACTAGTGTGTTCCCATTTCCATACACAGTGCAAATAGCACTCTTATTTGTTCTAGGCAATTACAGTGTATTGGACGGAAGAGAATCTACTGTTCCTGTCAGTTTCCTAAGCAGAGTTGAACTAGATATGGCCTGTGTGTGTAGGAATCACAGTTCTTTTTTTCTGAGCAAGCTCCCTGTTCTGGCCCTATAGGAAACACAGTAGAGTAGAAGAGTGCTCCTTTCTCAGAAGCAGAGTGTGTTTCTTGTAGGTGAGCTAGTGTTGGTTTCCCCTTCATAAACGGAGTTGAATCACATGCAGTTTCTGGTCCTATGAGCAAGAGTTGTTTTCTGGTAAGGAGAGTCACTAGGGAGCTCCCATTGCCATACACAGTGGAAATAGCCCTAGCGTCTGTTCTCAGCAGGTACACTGTATTTGGCAGAAAAGAAGCTACTGTTCTTGTCAGTTTCCTAAGCAGAGTTGACCTAGATATGGCCCGTGTGTGTAGGAAGCACAGTCCTTCTCTTCTTAGCAAGCTAACTCTTCTGGCCCTACAGGAAACACAGTACAAAGAAGAGTTTTCCATTCTCAAAAGCAGAGTGTTTTTTTTGTAAGGCAAGCTATTTTAGGTTTCCCCTTCATAAAGGGAGTTGAATCACATCTAGTTCCTGGTCCTATGAGCAACAGTTTTTTTCTGGTAAGGAGATTCACTAGTGTGCTCCCTTTTCCATACACAGTGCAAATAGCACTCGCGTCTCTTCCCAGCAAGTACACTGTATTAGACAGAAGAGAAGCTACTGTTCTTGTCAGTTTCCTAAGCAGAGTTGAACTAGATATGGCCCTTGTATGTAAGAAGCACAGTTCTTTTATTCTGAGCCAGCTCACTGTTCTGGCCCTGTAGGAAACACAGTATAGCAGTAGAGTGTTCCTTTCTCAAAAGCAGAGTGTGCTTCTTGTAAGGCAACCTAGTATTGTTTTCCCATTCATAAATGGAGTTGAATCATATGCAGTTTATGGTCCTAGTAACATGAGTTTTTTTCTGTCAAAGAAAGTCACTAGTGTGCTTCCAGTGTCATACACTGTGCTAATAGCACTCGCGTCTCTTCCCAGCAAGTGTAGTGAATTGGACAGAAGAGAAGCTACTGTTCTTGTCAGTTTTCTAAGGAGAGATGAACTAGATATGGCCCGAGTGTATAGAAAACACCAAACTTTTGTTCTGAGCAAGCTCACTGTTCCGCCCTTATACGAAACGCAGTAGATTAGAAGAGTTCTCCTTTCTGAAAAGCAGAGTCTGTTTCTTGTAAGGCGAGCTAGTGTTGGTTTCCCTTCAAAAATCGAGTTGAATCACATGGAGTTTCTGGTCCTATGAGCAAGACTTTTTTTCCGGTAAGGAAATTCACTATTTCGCTCCCATTGCTATACACAGTGCAAATAGCACTTGCGTCTGTTCCATGCAAGTGCAGAGTATTGGACAAAGAGAAGCTATTGCACTTGTCAGTTTTCTAAGCAGAGTTGAACTAGATATGGCCCGTGTGTGTAGGAAACACAGTTCTTTTGTTGTCATCATGCTCTCTGTTCTAGCCCTATAAGGAACACAGTAGAGTAGAAGAGTGCTCCTTTCTCAAAAGCAGAGTCTGTTTCTCATAAGGCAACCTAGTGTTGGTTAAGCCTTCATACACAGAGTTGAATCACATGCAGTTTCTGGTCCTACTATCAAGAGTTGTTTTTTGATATGTAAAGTCACTAGTGTGTTCCCATTGCCATACACATTGCAAATAGCACTGGTGTCTGTTCCCAGCAACTGCGGTGTATTGGACAGAAGAAAAGCTACTGTTCTTGTCAGTTTCCTAAGCAGAGTTGTACTAGATATGGCCTGTGTGTAGAAAGCACAATTCTTTTGGTTCTGAGCAAGCTCACACTTTTGGATCTATAGGAAACACAGTAGAGTAGAAGAGTTCTCCTTTCTCAAAAGCAGACTGTGCTTCTTGTAAGGGGAGCTAGTGTTGGTTTCCCCTTCATAAATGGAGTTGAATCACATGCAGTTTCTGGTCCTACGAGCAAGAGATGTTTTTTTGTTAGGAAAGTCACTATTGTGCTCCCATTGACATACACAGTGCAATTAGCACTTGCTTCTGTTTCCAGCAAGTTCAGTGTATTGGACGGAGGAGAAGCTACTATTCTTTTCAGTTTCCTATGGAGATTTGAACTAGATATGGCCCGTGTGTTTAGGAAGCATAGTTCTTTGTTCTGATCAAGCTCACTGTTCTGGCTGCATAGGAAACACAGTAGAGTAGAAACTTGCTCCTTTCTCAAAAGCAGAGTTTGCTTCTTGAAAGGCGAGCTATTGTTGGTTTCACCTTCATAAATGGAGTTGAGTAGCACTCAGTTTCTGGTCCTACAAGCAAGAGTAATTTTCTGGAAATGAAAGTCCCTAGTGTGCTCCCTTTGCATACACAGTGCAAATAGCACTCGCGTCTTTTCTCAGCAAGTACAGTGTATGGGACAGAAGAGAAGCTACTGTTCTTGTCAGTTTCCTAAGCAGAGTTGAACTAGATATGACCCGTGTGTGTAGGAATCACAGTTCTTTTGGTTTGAGAAAGCTCAATGTTCTGGCACTATAGGAAACACAGTAGAGTAGAAGAGTGCTCCTTTCTCAAAAGCAGAGTGTGTTTCTTGTAAGGCAAGCTAGTTTTCATTTCCCCTTCATAAGCATAATTGTATAATATGCAGTTTCAAGTCCTAGGAGCAACAATTCTTTTCGGGTAAGAAAAGTCACTATTGTGCTCTCTTTGACATAAGCAATGCAAATAGTACTCGCGTCTGTTCCCAGAAAGTGCAGTGTATTGGATGCAAGAAAGTCTATTGTTCTTGTCAGTTTCCTAAACAGAGTTGACCTAGATATGGCCCGCGTGTGTAGGAAGCACAGTTCGTTCATTCTGAGGAAGCTCATTGTTCCGGCTTTATAGGAAACACAGTAGAGTAGAAGAATGCTCCTTTGTTAAAGGCATAGTGAGTTTCTCATAAGGCAAGCTGGCGCTGAATTCCCCTTCATAAATGGAGTTGAATCACATCGAGTTTCGGGTTATAGTAGCAAAAATTCTTTTCATGTGAGGAAAGTCACTATGGTGGTCCCATTGCCATAAACAGTGCAAATATCATTTCGTCTGTTCTTATCAAGTGCAGTGTGTTGGACGCAAGAGAACGTACTGTTCTTGTCAGATTCCAAAGCAGAGTTGATCTTGATATGTCTCGTGTGTGGCCGAAGCACAGTTCATTTGTTCTGAGCAAGCTTACTACTCTGGCTCTATAGGAAACAAAGTAGAGTAGAAGAGTGCTCCTTTCTCAAAAGCAGAGTGTGAACTTCGTAAATGATGTTCAACCACATTCAGTTTCTGGTCTTTTGAGCACCAGTTTTTTTCAGGTAAGGAAAGTCACTATCGTGCTCCCATTGCCATACCCAGTGCAAATAGCACTGGTGTCGTTTCCAACAAGTGCAGTGTATTGGATGCAAGAGAAGCTAGTGTTCTTGTCACTTTCATAAGCAGACTTCTACTAGATATGGCCCGTTTGTGTAGGAACCACAGTTCTTTTGTTCTGTGCAAGCTCACTGTTTTGTCCAGATAGGAAACACAGTGGAGTAGAAGAGTGCTCCTGTCTCTAAAGCAGAGTGTATTTCTCGTAAGTCAAGCAAGCGATGAATTCCACTTCATGAAAATGGAGTTGAATCACATGTAGTTTCTGGTCCACGGAGCAACAGTTTTTTTTTCGGGTAAGGAAAGTCACTATTGTGCTCCCATTGTCATACAAAGTGTATATAGGACTTGCGTTTGTTCCCAGCAAGTGGAGTGTATTGGACACATGAGAAGTTCTTGTCAGTTTCCTAAAAGAGGTGAACTAGATATGGCCCGCGTGTGTAGGAAGCACAGTTCTTTTTTTCTGAGCAAGCTCACTGCTCTGGCTCTATAGGAAAAACACAGTAGAGTAGACGAGTGCTCCTTTCTCAAAAGCAGAGTGTGAACTTCATAAACGAAGTTCAATCACATTCAGTTTCTGTTCTTAGGAACAACAGTTCTTTTCGGGTAAGGAAAGTCATTATTGCGCTCCCATTGCCTTACTCAGTGCAAATAGCACTCGCGTCTGTTCCCAGCAAGTGCAGTGTATTGGGTGCAAGAGATCCTCCTTTTCTTCTCAGTTTACTAAGCTGAGGAGAACTAGATATGGCCTGTGTGTGTAGGAAGCACAGTTTTTTTGTTCTGAGCAAGCTCACTGTTATGGCCCTATAGGGAAAACAGCAGAGTATAAGAATGCTCCTTTCTCAAAAGCAGAGTGGGTTTCTTGTAATTTGAGCATGTGATGAATTCCCCTTCATAAACAGAGTTCAATCACATGAAGTTTCTGGTCCTAGAAGTAACAGTTCTTTTTGGGTAAAGAAAATCATTATTGTGCTCCAAATGCCATACACAGTGAAAAGAGCACTCGCATCTGTTCCCATGTAGTGCAGTTTATTTGACAAGGAGATGCTACTGTTCTTGTCAGATTCCTAAGCAGAGTTGAACTAGGTATGGCCTGTATGTGTAGTAAGCACACTTCTTTTGTTCTGTGCAATTGCACTGTTCAGGCCCAATAGAAAACACAGTAGTGAAGTGGAGTGCTCCTTTCTCTAAAGCAGAGTGTGTTTCTCTTTAGGAGAACTATTGCTGAATTCCCCTTCATAAATGCAGTTGAATCACATGCAATTTCTGGTCCTATGAGTAATAGTTTTTTTCTGGTAAGGAATGTCACTATTGTGCTCCCATTGCCATACACAGTGCATATAGCACTTGCGTCTGTTCACAGCAAGTGTAGTGTTGGACACAATTGAAGTTCTTGTCAGTTTCCTAAGCAGAGTTGAACTAGATATGGCCCGTGTGTGTAGGAAGCAGAGTTCTTTTGTTCTGAGCAAGCTCACTGTTCTGGCTCTATAGGAAACACAGTAGAGTCGAAGTGTGCTCCTTTCTCAAAAGCAGAGTATGTTTCTCATAAGGCGAGCTAGTGCTGAATTCCTTTTTAGAAATGGAGATGAATCACCTGCAGTTTCTGGTATTAGGATCAACAGTTCTTTTCGGGTAAGTAAAGTCATTATTGCGCTCCCATTGCCACACAACGTGCAGGTTGCCACAAACACAGCATGGATAAAGAGCAGAGGATGAAAATTAATAAGCCAGTGTTGGGAATGCACATTTTCAAAACCCACCCCTTAGCTTCAGTGTTTTCATTCTTCAGTATATTTCTACGTGATGCTTATATTTGATGTATAGTACAAGTTGGCATACTTTATTAATATAAAATTTCTGTCTCCCCAGCTACAGTGTGAATCCTTTCAGGCACAGGACCTTATCTTCCTATACATACAATCAATCTGACTAAAAATTGATGAAAATATCTGGTAGAAGCCAGAGAGGAAGGGTATGCCCATGAGCTCAGCACTGGAGAGGCAGGATTTTGAGAGTTTGAAGTCAGACCCTGTCTTACACACACACACACACACACACACACACACACACACACACACACACACACACACAGAGAGAGAGAGAGAGAGAGAGAGAGAGAGAGAGAGAGAGAGAGAGAGATTTTTAGAAGAAGGAAAATTCTGATGACATTACCTAAACATTCAAAGACATCAATTCTTGTAATCTAGCCAAGCCTGACCACACTTAGCATCTAAGATCAGATGATATAGGACACATTTAGGTAAGTATTTTAATGTGAGAAATGATGCCTTACCCATGGATAAGGCCTCCTTCTGAACATCTCCTCACCAGGCTGATGAATATTCCAGGATGTTTTGGGATGTGAAGAGATCTCTTCAGGTGAGGCTAACCTCACCATGTCCATGGGATTGCTCTGAAATTGGTACCGAGGGATGAAGCAGATTTTGCCTTGTGTGAAAATGTCCTTGATGATCTCTCCCATGTCAATTTCATCTTGCATGCTCAAAAAGATGGAAATTTTGTGGGCAATCACCTAAGTGGGAAATGATGGCAATTATAATTTTTAAGACTGTAGTTTTCATAAACTAGTAACTCCTCTTACCAATTTCTCCCTTTTGTCACAGCCTTCTCCAAGTAAAGCGATACAGTGAGTTATTGCTATGTTTTGATACCTGGCTTTTATTTCCATACTCAAGATTTGCATATTCGATGATCCCTTTACCTTTCTAGTAGACCTGTTGTCTGTACGGAAACTCATTAAGAAGACATGAACTGGTAAAGCTGTCTATCTTCAGAATTCCACATGTGATTCCAGTTTTCAGTACATGTTAGAGACTTACTAGAAGATTTTTCTTTTATTTTCTCTTTGAAATTTGAATCTCACCAATTTTCCAGTCCTTGGATTGTTTGGCATTTCTCCCATCAATTTTAGCCCTTTAGGCTCAACCAAGACCTAACCTTCCTGACTTCTGCATAACCTTTATTTACTACATTTAGAATGATACACAACTCAGCACTTCAGTCTGTAGGAGGTAAGTCATGAGTCAATCACTGCTTATGTGTCCTAAACCAGTCCACAAGCTTCCACAGAGAACACACCCTATATCAGTCTCTACCAATGCTATTCCATTCAACTGGGTGTTCAGAAAGTTCATTAAAGTGGGACCAAGGGGCTACTAGTGTAAGAATTTTATTTAGTAGAATCACTTGTTGTTTTTTTTTAAATGACAAGTGGTGCTGGTTACTGTTCGGAAAGATCATGAGGCACGAGCCATGACAAAACCCAGTATCAGAGCTTTATTAGGAGGATGTTGGGGTGGGGGACAAAAGAACCAGGCCTGGAGAAGAAGCATGTACAGAGAGCAGAGAGAGAGATAGTGGGGGCGGGAGAGAACAGAGCGGAGAGAGGAGGAGGAGTCTGTGTCTGGCTCTTTTAAAGACTCCCGTGAACATGCAGGTGGGCTTATGGAGCTATGCCATGCATGCGCTGCATGACCATGCCCAGCACACGTAATCACCAATGCACACTGATGACTTAATATACAAGACCCCTTGCTTAGCTCCTGTACTGTGCATGTGCAGTCATGCAGCTGGAGCAGTGGCAGAATCCCAACACTCATCAGGCTAAGGGTGCTAAGTTCTGCTCAAAATCCTAGGAACTTACGCAGACTCAGAAGTTGGCCTTAACTTCCTTTTTCTCTCCATTCCTTTTCTGTTCTCTCCTGTCCTCCAAGCTAAGAAGAGAAGGATAATGCAAACGCAGCTTACAAATGTGACTGGCAGAAAGATACAGTAAAGAAAGCAAAATTACAGGTAATACAAAGGGAAGAGAGAAGTGAAGCAAAGCAAACCAAACCAGGGCCGAGGAAGAGAGTCAACCCCCGGTTTCTGAAAAGCTGTAAAGCTGTTGGAAGGCTTGGCATAAGTGAAGCAAATGGAAAGGGGGAAACCCAGATTTGGAGGAGGCCCAAGTCTTTGACACCACTTACTATATGAGAAAGTACTTTTTAAAATCTCTTTGAAGCAGAGGATAGAAACCCAGGAGCTGAATAAGCAGTAAGGCACACAGCTACAATTCAGTGTGAGACTATGCATATGCATTGCCTTCCTGCCTTCAGGCCCACTTACATGCTATTTGTTAAGAAGGGAGGAAAAAATGAAACCTGTCATAACAATGAGGACAATAAAGCAGAAATTTGATTAATTCCTGTAAGACAGAGGGAGAACAAGACAGTATTTATAAACAAAGCCGCACTAAAACATGGACACAAGAGGTAGGCAGAATCCATTCTTCTCTTAGAATTCTGACCAGTGTCTACAAAAACAGGGGGCATCTTGTAGCTAACACACTTTCATTCATAAACATGTACAGACAAGAAGGGCCAGGAGTTTCATTCAGTGGTAGAAGGCTTCACTACCACGTACAAGGTTCTCAGTTGATGCCCAATACCCCCAAAGGACATAAATATACATAGCCAATAAATGATTTTCAACCATTTTGAAAAGACAAAGTACAAAATAGAAAGATTTCTAAAATGAAAAAAGAAAGGAAAAAATGATTCAGTGCTAAATAGATAATTTAAAAAAAGATTATTTTTAATTTCTAATTAGTTTTCTCAGACAAGCTGAAAACAATAACTGAATCTATAAAACATCAATAGGTTGCTATAGAAAGGAAGCAGTAAGAAATAATTATTGGAAATTAAAACCACAATTAACAAAATGAGAACAATCTAGGAAGAAATCCTGCATGGGGAGACAAATTAGGGAAAACATATGAAAAAAAAAGTTAAGCCACTTAAAATAAAATAAAAGAAAAGAAAAATCTTCTAGTAAGTCTCTAACATGTACATGTGCGGATGCAGTTACCTCACAACGTGAAAATTAATCTACCCCTAGATGAACACAGATTATTACAACGACACAATTTAAAACTAGGAAAATAGATCCGAACGCAGTTTTCTAAGTATGAAGAAATAAAATGTAGCCCATTTTTGAACAACTGTACCAGTGAGCCTTATCTCCAGCCCTCCAATTTTTCATTCACCTGCTTCCTCTGCTAGATCTTCTGATCCTTCAGGGGCAACGATCATCTTTTTTCATCTCTGTAACCCAATACACAGCAAAAAGGTTTGCTACTAGGTGTTAAACACATGTGAATGAATTAAATTTAAACCGGGAAGTGAGGACGTGGATCGACATTCTCTGCATCTTCTTAAGCTCACAGCAATGCCTTTCCTCACAATAACAGAATAACTCCAAACGTGCCTGGGTCCAACCTCCCTTAGAAGTTCTGGGGCTATCCACAGGCTCCGCCCCCTTTCCTAGGAGGCCAGACTGGAGCCAGGAGCATCAGTGCGCCTGCGCAGACGCGCGAGTCGAGCCCAAGCTTCCAGGCGTTTAAATCCGTTCTTGCACCTTCCGAGTGAGGAGTGGGACTGGCGCAGTCGCTCCTCTGCACTTCCGCCTGCAAACGCTGCTTCAGTTTGCCCACAGGTTACGCAGGGCGCTGCTTACTGCGACCGCCGTGGTCACATGGCAAGCACCGCCCAGGCCACGCCCATCACCTTCTGCCGCGGGGGAGGGGAGGGAGGGGGCGTGGCCTCTGTAGACCGGCGGAGGTGCACTGGCCTCTTAGGCGGCGGAGCCCACCCCAGTCTTGTGGCAGCGAAGGGCAGCGTGCTGGGGCGTCCTTGGCCTTTCCTGCACGGTAGCTGAGGTAGCCGTGCTTCTGCAGAAGGTCCAGCAAGGGACTATACTTGCGGACTCAGTACTCGTCTAATTACCTTAACGTTGTGCAAGTGCGGGGCTGAAGAGGCATCAGAAGAAGGGTAGAGCGAGCCAGATGCGCGTACATCATTGCTTGGCTCCTCCTGGCCAAAGGATAGAACATTCTGCTTTACCACCAAGTGCCTTTTTCAGCCAGTTGGCTCATTACTGATAGACTTGGGGGCCGCTGTTACAGCAAATGGCAGGCCCTTTCTGGAGATGGATGTCCCATCTCTGGGGAACTCGGGACTCAGTCACCTGGTTCATTACTGTTGAAGAATTTTGCTGCTGTCGGAACCTGCTGTTCAGAGACAGATAATGCCTTTCTCTAGCAGATGTTTGACTGAGTGGAGAGAGGAGATTATAGTAAGTGGATGTGAGGAGGGCTGACTCGGATTTATACCATCATCACCCCCATGTTACCATTCAATAGCTGAGGACTGGCTTTTAAAGAGTTAATTTTTCAGAGCTGGGAAGATGGTTTAGTTGGTAAAATGCTTGCCACACAAGCATGAGGAGCCGAGTTCAGATCTCCAGCACCTATGTAAAAAGGTATATAGTTCATTTCTGTCAGATCTAAGTGCCTGAAGACAGAGCAAGGGAGAACAGAGAAGAAGAGAATTCTTACCATGGACCGTAAAACAAGCAATGAATTCACTTACATCTGTGGTCTCATCTTTACGCTTAAAGACCTAACAATTCAGGTCAGTGTGGTCGCATAATATCCATTTACCAATACTTGAACATGAGTGTGGTCTATGGATCAGTGTCCCCTGAAAGCATGCCAAGTATAGAGAATCCTGAGCCATTCCCAGACCTAGGCAGTCCAAATGGTCTTCAGGTGATTTCTATCTGTATTAATGTTTGAGAATCACAACCACAAATCAATGTATGCAGCAAGTATTAATCTGCAGAAGAAATTTAAAACTTATTGTGCATGTGGTCCAAGGTTTTTTTTTTTTTTTTTTGGTTTTTCGAGACAGGGTTTCTCTGTGTAGCTTTGCGCCCCTCCTGGAACTCACTTGGTAGCCCAGGCTGGCCTCGAACTCACAGAGATCCGCCTGGCTCTGCCTCCCGAGTGCTGGGATTAAAGGCGTGCGCCACCACCGCCCGGCAATGGTCCAAGGTTTTATCACCAACACCACACACAAAAAATAAGTTGTACATGTTAATGTTGATAAATTGCTGCTTTTGAATTTTGGAGGCAGGCTTTTTCTAGATATCCATGGCTATTTTATGTGGCTTCATATCATGGGCACATCCCTTCAGCAATAAATATGTAGTCTGTCATTATAACCAAGGGGTAAGCCTAGCATATCAAGGCTCTTGGTTTGATTGCAGTGATGCAAAAATAATAACTTTGTCCAGTTTGGAATGGGAGAAAACATTTTCTTTACTTAATCCCAGTCTTTGACAAAAATACTTCAGTTCCATATGTACATTTTCATCAAGGATATATTTGCATCTGTAAATGCATGCAACCTTAGGTGTAAAGCTCTTTAGGGTTATGAATCTTAAGAATTCTGTATGTCCTCTCACAGGTAAGGCTTCATGATAGAATCACTGATATCTCCATTTCCCCAATGTTTTCAACTATCTGGAGCCATTATTTCCAGCAGAAATCAAAATCATAGGAAGACTCAATAACAAAATGGTGTCAGACACTAAGGAAAGATGTTGTAGTTGACACTGTAGAGTAGCTGAAACAAAAGAAGAGATCAAGTGTTCATATAGAAAAAATGTTGTTAAAGGTCTTACAGGCTAATGTCTGAACCTTGAAGGTTCTAGGCCATTCTGAGCTACATAGGTCCATAGGAAGACCCTGACTCAAAACCAAACCAAATCAAAGAAATCTCACACAGGATAGCTTGAATTGGTGGCACACACCTCTAATCTCAGCGTTCAGAAGACTGAGGCAGGAGGATTGTGGTACCAGGATCATCCTAAGCTACACAACAGAGACTGTGTCTTAAAACAAACACAATTTCATGGTTTGAATGTGAAATTCCCCCACCCACAGCCTCATGTGTCTGAACACTTAGTCCCCATCTGGTGGCACTATTTTGGGGTGCTTTGGAACATTTCTAGTGGATCACTGTGGGCAGCAAAGGTCACAGGTGATATCTTGTTCTGATTCGCCTCAATAGGATTTTAAGTAACTTCCCACCTGGTCTTCTTGTTTATTCCTTTTCCCTTCTCCAGTTTAAAGGTGGTAAAAAATGAAAGTCCATGCTGTTTAGGAAGCACCATTGCTAGAGTGCTTGCCTTGCATGCACAGAGCCTGGTGGTGATAATGTAGCTGTAATCCTAACCCTCAGCTGTGAAAACAGAAGGATCAGGAGGTAAGGCCATACTGACTTGGTCCAATATCTCCATTCCCTAAGTTAGGAATCACACCTCAGAGGTAGCATTGATAACAGATCTGTGGTGATATTTTATTTGTGCTGAAATGTGATTTTATTTGTATGTTAATAAATAAAGTTGCCTGGAGATCAGAGGTAAAAGCAAGCCATTAAGCATAAGTCCAGTGGTGGTAGCACATGCCCTTAATCCAATCACATGGCAGGCAGAGTCTCTGTGTGGTCAAGGACATAGCCAAGCGTGGTGACACAAGCCTTCAATTCCAGTACCAACCATAGAGACCTAGAGATCTGTATAGACAGGCAGTGATGAGGAAGTCATGTGGTTGGGTTTAGAGTCAATGAGAAGGCAGAACAGAAAGGTAATAAAAAGACAAGTCAGATAGGAAGAAACTCTCTCCTCTGGGAAGCGACATGGTGAGATAGTAAGATAAGGTCATCATGACTCTCTGATCTCTTTAGCTATTTACCTCTGTATTTGGCTCTATATTTCTTACTTACTAAGACTGTTTAGAATTTCGTCTACAGAGATCCCTTGTAAAGATGTGCCTGGCCTTAGAAAAAGGGGCTCTGTCTTTATGGATTCTATTAATAGTCTGAATGGAAATGTAATGCAAGTGATCTAGACCAAAATAGAGGAATTCTATATTGCCATCATACTTGACCTAAACATTGGAAGATGGTCTAACACAAGACAGTTTTGTCACACACAAAAAAATCAAATTTAAAAATGACTTGATATTCATTCACTTAACTGTCTTTGTTCAAACCACTCCAGTTTCCTGCTGTAGGAGCAGAAAGAGAAGTGATCCTTTCTGACTGCTAGAAAGGCAGACTGATCATATGTAGTCTAACTATTGATTATGACTTGACTCAGGGGAAGTGAATTCTACCTTTTGTATCTTGCCTAGGGAGAAAATGGGATGGGGGGAGAAAAGAAGGCAAAAGAAGGTCAGAGAGAAAAATGATTTGAGTCCTTCCTTTTAGGGTATCATTTCTGACCCCAGCACTGCATATCTGACTGTCCTATCCATGAAGCCCAAATGAAAGGCCAAAGAGTGCAAGTTGAGGTGAGAGCATCAGTGAGAAACTGTAAGCAGCCAGGGACTCTGAGATATAGAAAGTATGGACTCAGGAAAGAGTTAGGGGGCAGATTTTAGCCCCCATATGGTTTAGCCTAGTGACATGGAATGTCGTTGGATAATAGGCACACCCTTATGGAAGAGTCTCTACCTCCACGTCATCATCAGACCTTACTTCAGTACCTGTCCCTGTGTGGAGCATTGTTGGAGTTCCAGGTGGACTCAAAAACTTAAAACATGAAAAACATCCAGGAAAAAATATCAGTAATTTATTCCTTCAAGTGGGAACAAAACATCTGCAACTCTGGTAAGTCAAGTCCTGTGGTCTGAGTGGTTTGCAAGTGGACGTACTAAGTGCTGGTCACCATTGTCACAGGAGCCCTTGTCTCTCCAGTCAGTAGTGTTGCTTGAGGAGAGAAAGAGCATCCCAGATCTGCCCTGTCATTTCCAGAAAGGTCAGCCAGCTAGATTTGAGTTCAGACTTCTTCATGACGCCATCTTCCCATGAGAAGAAAGTGCAGATTTAAGACTCAGTGAGATAATCTTCTCTATTCTCTCACCATGAGTAGTCATTTCATTCTCAGCATTGTTCTCTACTCCAAAGCTAAATCCCTTTAGAAACGCTACCCAATAGAAATACAGCTGAGCTACATATGTTAGTTTCAAGGAATCGTGCTGCCCTATATTAAGAAGTGTCTTTGTCAGTCTTCTATTGCTGTGAAGAGACACCATGACCAAGGTAGTTCTTAATTTAACTGGGGACTAGCTTATAGTTTCAGAGGCTTAGTCCATTATCATCATGGCAGGAAGCATGGTGGCATGCAGACAGGTAAGAACTAAGTTGGCATGCAGTAGCTGCTAAGAGCTACATTCTGATCTGATCCACAAGCAGAGAGAGAGAGAGACTCTGGGGTTGGCATGACATACTTCGTTCAACAAGGCCATACCTCCTAATCCTTTTAATCTTTTCAGAGAGTGCCACTCCATGATGACTAAGCCTATGGAGCCATTCTTATTCAAACCACCACAAGAAGTATAAAAGTAAAAAGAATTTGAAAACTTACCTAATTCAATATGTATTTAGAATATGAGTATTCTTTCAGAATGTAGACAGTATGGAGTTATTATTGAGATGTTATATTCTGTTTTGCCTACCAGACATTCAAAATTCAAAGACTAGTACTTTCATCTTCATTCAAACTAGCTCATTGCCCATAAGCTCCAGGGAAAGGAATTCTCCAGTTTTTTGTTTTGTTTTGTTTTCCTCTCTTTTTCTGTCAGTTGCCTAGCACTGAAAATTAAATTTATATTTATAAATTGTATTATACTGAGAATTATTGTTATTATTTGTTTTTTTGTTTTTTGAGACAGGGTTTCTAACAGCTATGGCCGCCCTAGAACTTGCTTTCTAGACCAGGCTGGCCTTAAATTCACAGAGATCTACCTGCCTCTGCATCCCAAGTGCTGAAATTAAAGTACCACTGCCTGGCTGTACTGAGAATTATAAGAACTCATAGTAAATCCAAATTCAACCAATGTACTTGAGTCTAAGAAAATATTGATTATTTCCACTACAATTATTTTTGAGGCTGGACTTTATTTTAAATTAGAAAAATCCAGGCTGATAGAAATGCCTGTCTAGGACATTGAATTCCTAGATTCAAGCCCCAGAACACACACACACACACACACACACACACACACACACACACACACACACACACACACGTGCACATACACACACACACATGCACATGCACATGCACACGCACGTGCCAAAAACCCAACAAACTGTAGCACACTGTAACAATATTTTAACAACTTGAAATCTATAATTATATTACATTTTCATTGGAAATTACTTCTATCTGCATGCTAACTCTTATGTTATCTAATGAGGATACTGAGAATTAGGGGGAAAAGATACCTAAGATAATACAACTCACGGTGTGTATTGGCATACACCATGTTCTCAATACTTAGAAGATGGAGATGGGGATTACTGTAAGCAAGCCTCAACTACACAGTGAGTTCCAAGCCAGCCTGGGCTACACAGCAAGATGCTGAGCCAAAGATAAATAAATAAAGATAATATAATTTTTTGCCTGGACCTGGGTTGGGATGCAAACTTTAAACTCCTTTTTACTCCATATATTTCAAAACAAGCACAAAAAAGATTATAAAATTGTTCAAAACATTTATTTCATTTGTTGTTATTTATTTATTTATTTATTTATTTATTTATTTATTTATACTCATTTTATTTTCTAGAACTTACCAAGTAGCCAGAAATGCCCTTGAACTTTTGAATCTTCTGTCTTTACCTCCTGGCCCTGGGATTAGAGCCATACCCCATCATGCCTGGTTCAGGCAGTGCTGGGGATAGACACTAAGACCTTGTGCAGGCTAAGCAAGCACCCTACCGACTGAGCTATGTCCCCAGACTGTGCTTGCATGCTTTCTGTACCACCTCCCCTGATATTTTTGATATTCATCTAGTAAACATTTGCTCTGCATCTTGTAGGTTCCAGCATTACAATGTCTCCAAATGTGTATGCCATAATAGGACTAATCCAGAAAATGGGAATCAGGTTTAGCTTTTCGAGAGTCAGAAGACTTTGGAAATCTCTGCAGATCTTGAAATAAGTAGTTGTGGAATCATCAGCAAACCAGGCCGCCACCAGTCAGGGGAAAATGTCTGCATGTGGTGTGCAGAGTCAGCTGTGAGGCAGGTAGGCAGATAGGTACAGTGACAGCCTCTACAATGATCCTTTATTAACAGAACAACAAGTCATTTCTGGGCAGTTAGCTTGCTAACTTGTTACATATTTTCAACTTCTAAGGCAAAGAAAGTAAAAGAAAAAGCTACATGAAGGTATGAAAAAGTCATAAATCTATAAAAAACTAAAATTAAAAGAACCACAAACCAGGAAAATATATTTATCAGGAAAGAGTTCATTCCAATGTAAGAAAAAATAATCAGGCCTTAATAGCTAAAAAGAGAAGTTCGCTGAGGCATAAATCGCTAATAATATATAGGAAAACACTTTACATTACCATCAGTTAAAGAGCTTTATATTATAATACAATCATAGTTTTTATACCTATAAAAATACTTTTTCAAGCAGATTCTTTCAAAACTATTTCCTTTAGTGGTGCAATTTGAATCTTAAGGCTAATATATAAAAATAAATATACAAATAAGGATTCATTATCACATCAGTAATGTGGTAATAAATAAGAAATGGCAAGGTCTGATTATTTCTGGGAGTAGTGAATATTTGCTAAATTGGGCTTCTCTGGTTTTGAGAAAGGCTAAAGGGTAAAATAATATACCAAGCTGGCATGTTTTGTTTATATCTTCCAAAATTCATGTTGAATCTAAGATTGTATTTTGATAATATTAAGACTTGGAATCTTTAAGAAGAGGATAAAGGGAAATGAGCAATGTCTTTTTTTCTGTTAGGATATGACCTCACGTGCCTCACAGTGACTCTGCACACCACATGCAGACACTTTCCCCTGACTGGTGGCTGCCTGGTTTGCTGATGATTCCACATGGGAGCATCCCCTCCATGACTACTAGATCGAGACTATTACTCAAGAGGTGGATTTGTTATCAAAAGATGTGCTCAGTCCTTTAGTCATCTTTCCTCCCTTCCCTTCCTCCATCCCTGCCTTCCTACCTCACTTCCTGCAGCAAGAAGACTCTTACCAGATGCAGCCCTTCAATATTGATGCCCTTAGATGCTGGCCCTCTCACACTCCCTTAGCAGCTTCTTTTCTATTATCATTTTCCATGTGATATTCCATTATAGCATTACAAAGCAGGCTGACACATACTGTGCCAATAACCCAAAGAAAATTAAAAGTTATGATTTTTTTAAAGATATAAGTGGATACCACAGTCACTCCTCTAGAGATTCATTCGAGAGCTGTTTTGGTAGTTGGGCTATAGCTCGATGGTGGAGCATGTGCTTAGCATTTATAGGGCTTGGCTATTTATACCTTTGGAAATGCCTTTACTGAGATGAATGGTTACTCAGTCATCTATACATATCTGTATATCCACTCTGCTGATTTGCTTTGTCACCAAATTAACCCACACCATTAGAGTAAGAGGAAAGAAGGCAGGAGGGAGGAAGGGGAGAAGAAGAGGAGAGAACCTCTTAGCTTAACTCTTCTTATTCTAGTTACTTGGAAGGGACCAATTCAGTGTATCCCCACTTCTAAAAGGGGTTTCTTTTTGTATTTAGAGTAGTTTTAAAAACTGTAAATTTCTTGGAATTTCCCATGTGATCCCCATACTTGCATAATTCTATTTACATACTCACAAAGTTCTTTTATCAGAAAGCTTTCTGGTTCTTTGAATATAGGTATTATTGTCTTCATTTTTATTGTTTATGCTATATTATTGCATGACATAATATAATTATTATTACATTATGCTATATTGTGTTGTTATACATATTACATAGGAAACATGAATCTTGGAGTGCTTTCTAGATAACTTAACCTAAGTCATGACTCTAATAAGCAGGGAAATTCGGAGTTCAGGCCTCAGATGTCAGTGTCAGTTCCTGAGATCTGTAGCTGTGTGTCAGGTACCTTGTGTGCAATAGGCCCTATGCTAATTATGAAGGATACAGAGATGCATATAGTAGATACAGTCCCCCTTTGTGGGACTAATGACCAAGTATTCTTCTTTATTCCAAAGCCTGGACACAGAAAAGTCTTTCATTGAAGAGTATGGAAGTAGGAAAGTCACTTTAATCAAACCAAAGTGTGATTTCCAAGGGGTGAGACATTGAGTTTCATCTTAAGCACATCCTTGATTTTTCAGATAGGGTCCTACTATATCGCCTACACTGGTTTTGAAATTCTCCTGTGCTCAAGCAATGTTTCTCTAGCCTTTGCCTCTATGTAGCTGAGACTACAGACACTAGCTACTAAAATGTGCTCTAGTGGCTTTAGGAACTATCTTTTCCTCCCAAATGCTCATGATAGCTGAAAAAAATCACATTAAATCTTCCAGGCATTTATGAGTCCAACTCTGCACTTCAGACTGGTAGAGGGAACTGGAGAAAATAATAGTAAATGTAGAAGATGAAGAAAAGCAGAGATGACAGGTTGGAAACTAAAGGAGATATGGAGGAGAAGGAAAAAACAGAGGAAGGATGAGAGGGAGGAAAGGGAAGGATGAAAGAATGAGGAGGAGAGGGATGGGGAAGGATTCAAACTGGTTTTTAAAAAAGAAGAAGGAATGAGATTATGCATCCCATTATTAATGCTCAGTTTCATGTTTTTCCCTTTAGTGCACCTGAGGTCCATGGTGACTAATATCTAACTGAAGTGGACCATATAACTTTTGGAGTCTAGATATCCTTGGATTTGCTAAATAGAAGCTATGCAATATTAATGTTATTAACGTATTTATTAGTAATAACAATAGTCTTGAAACTATACTGAGTGCAGATTTGTAGGAATTGCTCTGGATGCATTTTATGTAAGTAACTCATGTGATCCTTATGCCAGTCCCAGCAGATAGATTGCAGTATGGCCTATTTTTACAGACAAGGAAATGAAGTACAGAGAAGGTATGTAAGTTGTCCCATTCACATAGATGATAAGCACTGAGCCCTGAAATAAAGCCAGCCCTGTTTGAATTGGAGCTGGTGTTCCTAATATCTGTGCTGTACTTCTCTATCATATCTTGATCCAAAACTTCCCATAAAGTTTCAGGCATATTTCAAATGTAACAAGACCATAGCTTGCATGTTTATGATCATTTTAGAGTTTTCTCTTTCAGAAAAGTAAAAGGGAAAAAATTGTAAAATTTCTATTTCCCCTTTCTACTTTGTTCCCTGTCTGCTAGCAAAGACATGAGCATTTTCTATAAAATGAATCATTCTACAAAAGAAAGCTCATTCATTGAAGCAGATTTGTCAATGGTGCTGTGAAAAAAACCCAAACAAACAAAAAAGAGTTTGTGATGCCTGTGTGTATTGGCTCACTATAGCACTATTTGGCATCAGCAGAATAAATGATTTCTGTTGGCTGGAAGACGGTATTGAGATGGTTTTACAATGATCTTAAAGAGCACTTCTGATATATCTACAGCATAAGCTCCCAGGTGTAAAAGAAGAGATCTGAGAACTTACATAGAAACTTTATGAAGGGTGAAGGTGTGGGGGAGGGAGAAGGTGTGTGTGTTGCATGAGATGTACTTTTATATCTCCATCAGGACAAGTTTTTCCTATTGTGTAAATGCTAATATCTCTATGATTCCCAGGCAAATGCATTTCTAGAAATTCTAAGAGACCATTCCATACCCTTCATTCAATTTTAATTCTAAGAATTCACACAATATATTATATTAACATGTATTTAAGTAACACATATTCTGTGTCTTCCACATATTGTGCTAGATGATGGCAACATAGGGTAAACCTATAGAGCTTGTAAGACTATTCTCTACAGGCTCATTTGGGGCCTCTGTGCTAGAAGACATCTGCCTTTACTTATTCTGTAACTGTTTTTTTTCAACCCAGTACTTAAAATAGTATTTTAAAGAACACTTTAGGGACTGGGGAAGTAGATCAATTGTGGAGCTCCTGTGTTGCATGAACAAGGCCTCTAATTCAGTCCATAGCACCATAAATAAACAAAAATTAAAAGAGTTCTTTTTTTAAAAAAGATTTATTTATTTATTATGTATACAGAAGAGAGTGCCAGATCTCATTACAGATGGTTGTGAGCCACCATGTGGGTGCTGAGAATTGAACTCAGGACTTCTGGAAGAGCAGTCAGTGCTCTTAACCTCTGAGCCATCTCTCCAGCCCCCCAATTTTTTTTGTTTTTTTGAGACAGGGTTTCTCTGAGTAGCTTTGGAGCCTTTTCCTGGAACTCATTTGGTAGCCCAGGCTGGCCTCGAACTCACAGAGATCCGCCTGGCTCTGCCTCCCAAGTGCTGGAATTAAAGGCGTACGCCACCACCGCCTGGCTAAAAGAGTTCTTAATATGTTCTACTGAATGCACATGCTATCGAAGAGCTGTTTATTTGCACACAGTGCAGCAGAGATTTTTCTGAGTCCTTCCCACAGCCAAACAGAAGAAACATGACGAAACATCTGGCATGTTTCACCTAGAGCCAAATCCAGCCACATTAGGAGGAAGAACTACAGGTAGCTGAAAGCAATCAAAATGGAGGACTGCTTTACAGTGTGACATAGCACTGAGCAAGCAGACTCATCAAAGCAGAAGTGGAACAAAGTCTGTGTTCAATACAGTCAATTGAATCAAACTCCAAACACTTGTAATTGTTGAAGATATCTATAGCTTTAGAAGATAATCAACAAACTAAGAGAAATCTGCCACGTATAAAAATAACTTGCATTCAGGTTGTTCAAGGAATTCTTTTTTAAATAAACAATTAGAAACCAGGCAAAAGAAACAAAGGGGCACTTTTTTCAGTAAGAATTAGTTGATGAGCATGAACTTGGGCTCATCATTAAGAGAACTGTAACTATACTTGTAACCAAGGGCAAAATTAATTAACATAAGATACTAAGTATTTGTATTAACAAAGTGGAGAAATTGTAATAGATTACTAGGGCCTCTTTGTACCAAGGAAATGTTGGCTACTCTAACATGCTGCTGACAAGATTATAATTTGGTAGAACCACTATGGAGCAGAAAAATCTAGTAATTTCAAAATGGTTAGGAACCATGAGCAAATAACTCTATGACCAAATATCCACCCTAGGAAACACCTATACACAGGAGAGGATTCATATTGGTATATTCAAAGAAACATGCTTATGACAGAAAACTCTGGAAATAACCCAAATAAACAGCTCTTTGACAGCATGTGCATTCAGCAGAACATATTAAGAACTTTTTAAACTTTTGTTTATTTATAGTGCTAGGGATTGAATTAGGGGCTTTGTTCATGCAACACAGGAGCTCCACAATTGATCTACTCCCTCAGTCCCTAAAGTATTCTTTAAAATACTATTTTAAGTACTGGGTTGAAAAAAAAACAGTTACAGAATAAGTCCATGTACTATTTGGGGTGGACAGATTAAACAGACCTTCATATGACAAGATCTGGCCTTCTACTGACTTGCTGTGTAGTTGAAGATGACCCTCAACTTTTGGTCCTCTTATCTTTTGTTCCTGAGTTCTGGAATTACAGATGTGCACTGCCATGTCTAGCCCAGATACTAATTTGTAGAGTATTTTTCAGGAAGACTACCATGAGGCCGAGGGTACAGTGCAGTGACAGAGCATGGGTTCAAATTGTGTTAGGCTCTAGGTTTGATCCCTGGTGATAAAGGGCTGAGTGGGCGTCTTTCTAGCCAGGCATGGTAGTGTACATCCAGAGTCCCAGATCCGTGGAAGGCTGAGGGTGGAAGTATCACTATTCTCTGGAAGTTGGAGGCCAGCCTGGGCAAAATGGTGAAATCTCTTCTCCAAATGGGGATGGGAGATGCTCCAAGTATTTTCTTTGGGTGTGTTCAATAAATATGCTTTGTACATAAAAAAGCAAATTTTTATATTTGAATATCCTTTAAAAGGGTTCCTTCCAGTGAGGCAGTACATCATTTATTTGTATCATGAAACTTCAATAGCACAAAATTTATATATTAGAAAATGGGAAAAGTCAATGTGTAAGTAAGGAATGCACAAAACTGTGCAGCTGACTGTTACAACACTGCAAAGTACAAATGAGAAGATCTAATTCCAGCTCTTTCTGTACTAATTCTCTATTGTCATGAGAATCCTAGCAAAAGGCTGACACTTGAGGGTCTGCACTGCTGATTCTGAAGATGCAGTCAAAAGCTGCTGCTTTCAGTCCCAGACCTCATGACTAGTTCCCAAGCTAGAAGAAAAGCTGGACAGACAAATGTTTGCCAACTGTAAAGCTGTAGGGTCCATTGGAAATGACTCAGGAGATTTCTGCTTTGTTTACTTTTAATTAAAAGTATCTAAAATAATCTACTGTAGCCCGAGAGTTTTCTCTCCAGGGCCCACCAAATCCTGCCAGTCCCAGAGCCTACTTATAAAATAAACACACAGACACTTATATTATTTAAACTGCTTGGCCATTAGCTCAGGCCTATAATTGTCTAGCTCTTACTCTAATATTTAGCCCATTTTTATTAATCTATATTTTGCCACGTGGCTCATGGCTTATTGGTACCTTACATCTTCCTTGTCCTGGCGGCGGCTCCAGCAGTCTCCTCCTTTGTCTTTCTGTTCACTCAATTCTCCTCTCTGTTAGTCCCACCTGTACTTCCTGTCTGGCTACTGGCCAATCAGTGTTTATTTATACAGAGCAATATCCACAGCAATCTATGAACAGACTGAAATCTTTTCATTGGTATTTTCTTGTTTGTTTTAATTAGTAAGGAAACTTTCCATTCCAATTTTACAGTAGAGAAATATAAAAGGAATATCATCACACTTACCCAGCCTCCATTCTGCCGTATCCATTCTCCTGTGTTATTCATGATGAATTCAGCCACAAAACTGGAAACTTGCTTGTAAGCATCCACATCCAAGCCAATCTGCTCTTGGGGGTGTTTTGATGAGAACACCCCCAAAGGCAAATACAGTCACAATCCTTCCCCAGTTAACGATGCTGTCTTCAAATTCTTTTTCCATCACTTGATTAAATATAGTTCTGGTGGCATCTATGGATCCCACATCAAAATCATTTCCCTGTGTCTGGGTCAGAAATCATGGGAGAAATTAGAAGGAGCAATGATCTTAGAGTCGCAATGCCTGGTCTCAGTTGTAGACAAGTCCTTCTTCCTGTGGTCTGAACTTTGGAAAAGGAAGCCATCTAGACTGACTTTAGGGGGTTGAGGTGAAACCAAAGGAGACAACCTAGATAATGCGTGCCTGTCACCATATCTGGTGAGATTAGGTGCTTTGTGGTGCTGCTCTTCATTCTTTTAAGAATTAGTGATGATTTGGCTTCTCAGTCATCTGCTGACCCAGTAAGTACAGAACTTCAGAAGTTCACAATTTGAAAGCTTGTATTTTGTTGAGCTTTGGTAGCAATTTGGAGAGAAGCTTGGTGAAGATGGTGAAATCAGTGGCTAAAGCGATGTTGCTGACTTTGGGTTGGAGCTTAAGTCTCCACACCTAAGTATGTAGCAGTGAAGGCAGCTGCTGAATGCATGAAGATGCGGGGCCATGCTTGTCTGATGGCTTCAACTGAAGAGCCAGTGTGGAGAAATAGAGACAATTCATATCCTTGGAAAAGTCAAATGTGTTTTGACCCTCCTTCTATGCATGCTGTCTGTGATTTTGATTCTTTGCATCAGATTCCTATGAGCAATTGCAAATATGGAAGACAAATTCATTTGCAACTTGTATTTACGATCCATTACCATAGAGTTGAGGAGGAGGGGAGAGAGGCTGCTTAGGGTGCTTGGAAATAGAGAGACACGCGGTAGCCATGGAAATACATGAGAGTTATTGATTCAAAGCCCCAGCCAATCTGTTTTAAACATACCTCCAGCTTTGCACTAGAGGCCACAGGTCCCACAGTCTCAGCCAGTGACAACAAGGCAGGACTGTGAAGCTTCCCTCCTGTACAACGGGTTGTACAACTTTCCATAGCAGGTAGATTATATTAATCTTCTTCTTGAGAGCTCTCCAAGCCTAAGCCTACTTTCTATGCTTTTCTTCCTTCCTCACAAGGATCAGTCCTGAATTACTTACTCTCTTGCAGCTTGCCAGTTTCTTCTGGCTCCCTCAGCTATCTCCTCACATCTACTTAACATAGAATCTTTTTGGAGTATCCATACAGAACAGAACAATCCATGGTTATAGGGCCACCATACTTCTATTAAATTTTGCCATGCAAAATTCCTCTGTGACTATTTCTGTTAGCCCACAGAATCACAAGGCCACAGGCAAACTGCTTTCTGGCTTCTAATCAGATATGAGCATCCTAAGGACCACTGAAACAATAGGAGGATTGTACACACATGCACATACACACACACACACACACACACACACACACACACACACACACACACACACACACACACACACACTTCTATGATGCTCAGAATTTCTGACAAAGTAATGGAAGAATGCAGTTTAAGAATTTCAATAATGTTTTCTATGGTTAAGGATACCTTCTGCATCTCTTATTGCTTACTTCTCTACCTATTTCCTAAGTCTGGACCCAGGAAAAGCAAGTAGTTGATCTTAGTTGTAAGTGAAATACTTACTTCAAAATAGTGGTCCAACTATATTTAGATTTTATATTTCTGAAATATTAGTCCAAAAATGAGATGTTTTTAAGTTTTTTAAAAAAGAATTTTGTTGCTTTATTTAACTTACTTTGGAGAGTTCCCAATTAATTACATTTTAAAGCTAGATGAAAGAGAAAAAGAAAAATTTTCCCCATCACCACTGAAAAAAAAG
The DNA here is from genome assembly GCF_007827085.1 of Peromyscus californicus insignis. Classification (NCBI taxonomy): domain Eukaryota; kingdom Metazoa; phylum Chordata; class Mammalia; order Rodentia; family Cricetidae; genus Peromyscus; species Peromyscus californicus. The sequence continues at coordinate 269,489 of NW_026294447.1, read as the reverse complement.
AAGAAAATAAAAACGGAATTTTATATATCAAATAAAGCATAAAAGGTCTAGGGGCAAAGTAGTATGCAGAGGGAAGTGAGGGTAAGAGCCATGTAGCTGACCAAGAAGAACATACAAGGACATGGAAAGTATCAGCCACTACCACTGCATGTATGTGTAGAATTTTGTAGAATAGAGCCAACCCCAATACACTCTGAGCAGGTCAACCATACTAGGTGGAAACTGAAAACCATACATTCATTATATTACTCCATAAATGTAGACTAAGGAACAATGTATTTAGACTGTTGTGTACTAGGCTTAAAAGAAAACAAAAACCTTTCCAGCATACAAAGAGTTTTCAGTCCAGGAAAAACTATAGCATGCCGTGCATAGTACAAGGATCTATTGAATGGAATGATTAGAACTCTAGTAGGTCCAAATATAGAGATATTTCCCAAATTACAAACTAAGGCAGTTGTAGTGTGAGGCCATGTAGTAGTTCTGAAGCTCTGAACTTTATCTATTGTGAATTAAGTGGGGCAAACTGATTGGAAAGAGAGAGATTATGGAAAGAGATTTGCCAATATTTCCATATTTAAAAAGTCCTTAGGCTCAGGGTCTGGTATTTAAAATAGCTGTGGGGCAGATGGTTAGCAGCTTGCCCAGGTTCAATCCCCAGCAACACAAACATGAAAGAAAAGCATCTATGTCCTGACTAGGCCTTTCTTTGTGCTTATTTTATCCAGAAGTTTCTATTGAAGAAGCTTGATAGCCCAGCCAGGATTGAATGAACTACTAGTGACTACCTTGAGAACAAGAAGAGTATGTGTCATCTTAATAATGAATTAAGAACTTCATCCTTTTGTATAATTTTTTTTTGTCATCAGTGTTGTGATTATTAGTGTGTACATCCTTATGTATTTTCATTGAACTTGTAAAAGTACTCCTATGTCCAACTATCTATGCTTGTAATAAGCCAGCCTCTCACTACTCAAGGTTTAAAGTAGTAATCATGTGGTTGTGTGTGTGTGTGTGTGTGTGTGTGTGTGTGTGTGTGTGTGTGTGTGTGTGTTTCTCAAGACCCTGACATTTGTCAGGACCCAATAGGGCTAACTGGTATTCATTCCTTAATGTCTAGGATTTGGCTGAAATGACTTAAAACAGTTGGAACTCTTTTCTATTCTGACCAAGAAGATGCAACAGTTGTGATAGGAACAAGAGGACAGAACCCCAGACCATCCCAGCTGATGAAGAGCTGTGATGATGCAAGCTGCAAGACAAGGTAAGTAAGTTTCGAAAGAAAGTACTGAGGTCAATTTCTTCCCTCAAAGGAGGAACCTGAGAATTTGCTGGGCTTTTTGCTGCTTCCTTGGAAGTGACATGGGGGAGTTCTGACTCTGCTTGGCTCTTTCATGTCTCTGAATTTAGCATAACTACTTCCCTATTCTGAAGCCCAGACCAAGGCAAATTCTCTGTCAAGAAAGATGGTCTTCACATATACAGAATAAGGAGACGATCTCTTCAAGGTATGGTTGAGGAAAAGTTTTTGTTTTTCTTTTTGTTTTTTGACAGGGTTTCCTGGATCTCACTCTGTAGACCAGGCTGGCCTTGAACTCACAGAGATCTGCCTGGCTCTGCCTCCCGAGTGCTGGGATTAAAGGCATGCGCCACCACCTCCTGGCAAGGAAAAGTTTTTTATTGAATATATGAGGGAGAGTACAGCCAGAGGTATCTGGAAGAGTCCAGAGAAGGGAGAGAAAATAGTAGACTAAACATGACCAGTATACTGAACTGGGCCATGGGGGGAGTGCCAAGAGAGGGGTTCAAGAACCACGAGAGAAGAGAACCAAGACAGGGGCTGGAGAGATGGCTCGGTGGTTAAGAGCACTGGCTGTTCTCCCAGAAGTCCTGAGTTCAATTCCCAGCAAACATATAGCCACTCACAAACCATCTGTAATGAGATCTGGTGCCCTCTTCTAGCACCCAGGTGTACATGCAGGTAGAACACTGTATACATAATAATAAATAAATAAATCTGAAAAAAGGGAGAGAGAATCAAGACAACAAAGAGAGGGCACATGTCCAAAATGTCAGGGCCCTACAGGGATGAGAAGCTGGGGAAAGGGAAACCCATGAGCTGAAGAAGTTTAGGGTAGGAGTTGGGGTAAGAAGAGCTGAGAGGAGTCATGGACTCTATAACAGGTATTCACAATGCTGAGAGAGTCTAGAGGCCAGCATGTTCTTTGGTGTGTTAATAGGTACCAGTCAGCCATTTGTCCCCAGTTTCTTTTGGACCTGACACACTAATAACACAGTTGAAGCACAAAAGAATGAGAGAAATAAGCACAAGAATCCACCTGTGTGTCTTTCATGACCTCCTTCAGTCCTGTGGGGTCAGGCCTTCATGGTCAGAAAAATCCATTGGAGACAAACCCATCCCCCCAGTTCCCTGGGTTATTTTGTTTTTGTTTTTGTTTTTTGTTTGTTTGCTTGTTTGGTTTGGTTTGGTCTAAAAAAAAGAAAAAGAGGCTCAGAGTGACAAGGTTCAGGGTAGAAGCTACATTTCTCACTATGGAGACTGAGCTCCAGGCTATCCTATGAGCACACATGTAAGCAGGAGTTCCCCTAATTTTCTTCCTGTGTTCCGGAGGAAGGTTCAAGAGGGTTCTGGAGAGACCCAACTAGTTGTGAACTCAGTGAGTGGATTGATACCTGAGAAAGCAGAGAAGCATCGTACAACCTGGGGTGGAATGATATCTAAGGATACAGAGGCACAAGGAAATGAAAGGGGAAAGGATGGGGGAAGTGAAGCTGGGAATGGGAAGCCAGGGGAGAGGTTATCTTTAAGGATACAGTCAGGAAACCCCTATTGTTTTTCTGTCAGCTTGGCAGCTACATCTGAATCTAAGGCTATTTTAGCTGCTGTCTACTGCTCTGCAGTCAGTGTTCCTCTACTCTAACCAGGCTGGTGGAACTTCCCGTCCTCTGACATTGGTTCTGCCACTGCCACCAAATGTAGGTTTTAACTAAGTCTCTATCATTCTATTTACCAATAAAGACTTGGGAGTCAGATGATGGGGTGAAAACCTGCTAGCTCAGATTTGCCTAAAAGCAACCAACTGACTGAACTTCCTCTTTGGCTGGTGACCCAGCAAGATTATCTCTCAGCTCTTCCAAATCCAAAAGACTGCCAATACTCCAAATCTCCCTACTACTTCCTGTCTGTCTGTCTATCTGTCTTCCCGGCTCCCTCATACTCACTATGGCTAACTTCTGTCAACTAGTTGCAGGCTCTGAAGGTTTTAACTTTAACATAGTAAAATTACATATAACAAACAAGAATTACAGTTATGGGCTGGAGAGATGGCTCAGTGGTTAAGAGTGCTGGCTACTCTTCCAGAGGAACCAGGTTCAATTCCCAGCAACCACATGGCAACTCATAACTGCCTGTAACTCCAGTTCCAGGGGATCTGACACCTTCACACACACATACATGCAGGCAAAACATGAATGCATGTGAAATAATAATAAATAAAATTTTTTAATAATAAATAAATTTAAAAAAGAATTACAGTTACAATATCTAGTCTATTTGTATTTTTTAAAATTAAAGAAAATATCTATCTTATATTTGTGAGTATAAAGTTTCATATCTACCTTATCTCTTATCATAACCAAGGAAAACCATAATTATAACTATCTAGTCTTTAACTACATCAAAGACTTCAGAAGGATATAATATTACCTAAGTAAACAGGAAGTACATTGTAAGCAACTTCCAAAAATCTAGAATGTCAAAGACAGTTGCCTGGACAGTCACTCAAAGTTCTGCAATGTTGGGGCATCCATCTTCAGCCTATAGGCCTAGAGTCTTTCAGTCACTTTTCTCTGTGTCCTGTAGAATGTCTGGCAGTTTCCTCTGTGAAGCAGGAACCTGAAGGACCATCTCACCTTGCAAAGTTCAGTGGTTACCTTCCTATGGGTCTTGTATGTTCAGTCAATACAACAATTTGTCAAGCAGTCCAGGCAAGAACAGTTTCTTGCCCAAATGGCTATTTTTGCCAAGAAAAAGATAAATTCCATATGGAGTGTCTTTGATGCCCATCTTTCTTTGAAGTAAATCAGTGCTGCCAGGAGCAGACATATCTCATTGTCCAGGAAAGTCTAAGTTTTTAAAACATTTAAAATGCCATATTCTGTGGGTCTTTGAAGTGTTTGAGGATTACCTACCTAATTGAAATGTATCTATATATATCTAGAAAACTTACGAAACATGACTATAAGTTTGATTATCATGAATGATTAATTATTAATCTGTATTTCTCAACTATACACTACAATTTCAAATGAGTTGCACAAACAAAATACTTTAAATAAGAGTAGAAATATACATACAGTATAACAAAATTAACTTTAAATTTGTATCAATAAACTAAAATCCATAGCAATGTAAAACATTTTAAACAAGTTGCTCTTTAAAAGTAGGTTCAGCAATTCACCCTTTTATCCTATCATATCTATATCGTATATTTTCATATCATATCCTCCTTTCTTCTTTTAGAAAGATACTGACTATGACCAATAACAATTTGTAACCAACAACCTAAACAAAGACAAACATCCATAATCCATTATTTGGGAATGTGGGCATAGTGTTCTAGGCTACTTCCTGCTGATAGGAGGCACTGGTAGTCTTATGGGGATCCTGAAAAAAATTTGAGAAAGTGGTCAAGTCCTGACTGGAGTAGTCTGTGAGACTGCATTGTCTGAGCCAGTTGCCTTGAAACAGTTCTGGATGTTGGATCATCTGGGCCATGGTGTCATCAGAGACTTTTCAGGGGGTCTTGACTGGTCAAACCATATTAGCCTGGAAGCAGTCCACAGGTTTTCATCTTCTGTGGAAACAAAAGCAGAACCTCTTTCCCAAAGCAACATATCCTTAGACATACAATTTGAAATCGAGATACCTTTAATATATACATATTGATTTAACTCAGCAATTTTTACAATCAAATGTCTCTCTGCAGTTAAAAATCCTAAAGACAACATAATCCAGACTCTCTGTGTGATATCCATATTTACATGGGTTATTTTTTATACTACCTTTACTGTCTCTTTAAAGATTTTCTTTTTTAAAACTATCTATTCCTTTATATAACTGCATATTTTTTTTCTCTCTTTTCCAAGCCTATGTACATTTTTACACACATTGTAAACTATTCCATCTGAACCTGTCTTATTGTGAACCTATTGCTTTAAACTGCAGTATTACTAGGACTGAAATGGCAGCTTTGGCTGCTGGCTCCACCCACTTCAGCTTCCCAATATGGCAGAACTATGTTTACTGCCAACTCTGGTAAGCAGTGGGTCTATGCTTCCATCGAGCAGCATGTAGCCCAGAAACCTCTCTGTCTCTCTCTCTCTCTCTCTTTTTTTGTCTTTACTAGCAAAGGTTAAATCCACCATGTAGCATAATGTTTGGCTTGGAGAGGCCTCTGTGTACCACAGGAATACATCATGCTACAGGTCAAGCCCACACACTGCTGCAAACCCGCCATACTGTAGCTCACAGCTTGCCTGAGAGACACAACTAGGAAGCTGTTTTTAGCTCTGTTTTAGAATCTTTTTTTTCAGGTTTTAGGTGGAAACACTTGCTCCACAGTGGGCACCATTTGTAGCTGAAGATTTCCTGTGCCCTGCCCAGTCTTTAGCAGCTAAGACCTAAGTAAACACACAGAGGCTTATATTAATTAAAACTGCTTGGCCATTAGCTCAGGCTAACTACTGACTAGCTCTTATATTTAGATTAACCCATTTCTATTAATCTATGCATTGTCATGTAGCCTGTGGCTTACCTGTTTTCTGACACCTTGTTCTTTGGGTGACTGGATCGAATCTGCCGACTCCTCCCTTCTTTCTCCCTGTATCTCCAATTTTGCTTTCCCGTGCAGTCATATTCTGCCTGCCTATAGGCCAAATCAGCTTTTATCATCAACCAGTGAGAGCAGCACGCATTCAGCATACAGAAGGATCTTCCCACAGCAACTGGGTCTTGGGAAATTGGTGTCATGAGAAATGAATTTATATAAATCCTGCTCATGAGAGAAAGTGTGGTATTAGGCTGAGTTTAACTTATTTCACTTAAAAAAGATTTCAGTTGCACCTCTTTTCCTAACAAATGTCATGATTTTATTTTTATTTACAGAATCACAAAATTCTACTGCGAATATGTATCATGCTTCCTTTATCCATTTCTTGCTGATGGGCATCTAGGCTTGTTCTATTTCAGGCAATTATAAATAGTACAGCAATGAATGTGGGTATGTAGGTAAGGTATTTCTGTCTGTTAACTTAGCATCCTTCAAATATATACATAAGAGTGACATAGGAGACTGAAATGGTCATTCAATGTTTAATTTGTTGAGGCAACTCCATACTTATTTCCATAGTGGCTGCACAGGTTTGGTTTCCCACCAGCAATGATAAGGGTTCTCCTCACATGCCCTTCTCTCTTGAATTTGATGTTATTAGTTTTCATGATCATGGCCATCTGACTGGGTTGAAATAGAATTTCAAAATAGTCTTGTGTCTCCTTGATGACTTGGAACACTTTTCCAAATATTTATTGCCCATTTGTATTTCTTCATTTAAGAATGGTCTGTTCAGTTCATTAGCCCATTTACTGGTTTAGGTGCTTTGTTTTTATCTGTTCCATTTTTGCAGTTCCTTATATATATCCTAGAAAGCAATGACTTGTTTTATGAGGAATAGGCAAATTTTTTTTTCCCATTCAGTAGGTTGACTCTTCATTCTAGTGTTGTTTCTTTTGCTGTGCCAAAGATGTTTTAATTTCATGTAATCTCTCATTTGTCAATTCTTAGAACTATTTCCAATGTATTAGAGTCCTTTTCCAAAACTGCTTGCCTATTCCTGTATCTTCAGGTGTTTTTCTTAGATTTTCTTGGAACAGTGGTAAAGTTTCTTATCTCACTTTAATATTTTTGATCCATTTTGAATTGATTCTGTGGAAGCTGAGAAATAGAGATCTAATTGTGTCCTTTTACATGTTAATCATTTCCTCAGAACTATTTGTAAAGGAGGCTATTTGGTCTCTAATTTATATTTTGGACAGCTTTTCCAAAATGATATGACTGTGACCCTAAGGCTTTCCCTTGCTCACAAAGTAAAGATATTGGATACTTTCTTTTTTGCCCATGACTTGGGTAATTTCCATAATTTACTGAATTGAACCCTCACTACTGAATTGAACCCTCACTACTGAGACATCTTCATTAGCAAGATAAATATTTTATAATTCATCTCATGTTAAAAGGAAATAAATCTTCCTTAATTTGTAACCTCCTACAGCTTTACTACATTTTCAAATTTGTCACAATAATTTTCTGTATCATTTAATCCATATGCCCCCATTTCCTCACAGTCACTGCTTCTTTGAATTCACACTTTGAAGCCTGCTACAAAAATCTTATAAAATTGCTATCTAGCAAGAGGCCTCTGATAATGAGCAAGGGATACCATATTCACTTGCCATAAGAGTCAATCCGAATGGTCTTGTCAATCACCCATACAGGATAACACCCATTGGCGGCTTTGGAATAAAGCTTGCTTAAAACATAAATTGACATAATAGTATCTTTGGTCACTGTTAACTTACCCCTGTTGAGAGTGCCAGACTTTACTCTGTAGTAAGGACAGTCTACCTCCTGTACTATACTCTAAAATGTCTCATCAGAATTCTCTCCATGGAGATAACAAGGACCAGGGAGAAGAGGCAGAGCCAGGGTAAAGTTTTTCATGTATTTTTTTTCTTAGAACACAAAAGGGGAGAAAAATTGGATAAAACTTGGACTGGTCTTTTTGTGGCAAGGATGTGGGGAAAGGAGAAAACATTTTCTTTGGTGGTGGGAGTGCAAATTTGTACAGTCACTATGGCAGTCAGTGTGGTGGTTCCTCAGGAATCTGGGAATAGATCTACCTGAAGATCTAAATATACCACTCTTGGGCATGTACCCAAAGGATTCCACCTCCTCCTACAGAGAGACTTTTTCATCCACATTCATTGCCGTTCTAGTCTAGATGTCCATTGACTGATTGAGAAGATATTGAAAATGTGGTACATTTACACAAAGGAATTTTGTGTTTTTTTAAGCTGAATGAAATTCCATTGTGTAATTAGACTAGAACATCCTTGCCAGCATGAGCTGCCATTTGTTTTATTGATGATTTTGGTTGACTGGTATAAAATGAAAGTAGTTTTAATTTGCATTTCCCTGATGGCTAATGATGTTCAAGATTTCTTTAAATGCTTCTGAGTCATTTGTGTTTCATCTCTTGAGAATTCTATGCTTAGTTCTATACCCCATTTTGAATTGGGTTATTTTCTTGATGTTCAGTTGTTTTAGTTTTTTATGTATTTTAGATACTAAACCACTATTCAATACATAATTGGTAAAGATCTTTTCCCATTCTATAGCCTGATACTTTGTCTGAATGATGGCATCCTTTGCCATACAGAAGCTTTTCAACTTCATGAGGTCCCAATTAGTAGCTGTGGGTCCTAGTGCCTGTGCTACTGGTATTCTGCTCAGGGAGCATTTTCATGTGCCAATGAGTTCAAGACTATTCCCCACTTTCACTTCTATCAGATTTGGTGTATCTGGCCTTATATTGAGGTCTTCAGTCCACTTGGAATTACGTTTTGTGCAGGATCATATGTATGGATCTATTTGAATTCTTCTACATGTAGCTGTCCAGTTTGACCAGCCGCATTTGTTGGAGATGCTTTCTGTTTTACAGCTCTGGAGGGAAAGTTATTCTGACTGTTCGGGAAGTCAAGCTATACCTGGAGCTGCAATAGGACAGCTCAGCTCTGGAGAGAAAGGTATCCTGTTTGCAAAGTCAAGCTATACCTAAAGCTGGGATGCAGTAGGGGATGGTCTCCCTGCAGTATATAGCAATCCTGCTCCTCTCCTGGAGAAAGCCATCACAGTTGAGCTTTGTTCTGCCTCCCCACCCCCATGTTTAGGGGGACTTCCCAGAAGAGCGTTGCTGCTGCTGCTGCTGCTGCTGCTGCTGCTGCTGCTGCTGCTTCTCCTCTCTGGCACAAGATGTTGCTTCTTCAGCTTCACTCTGCTAAATGGGAAACCCCTGCAGAAGTGTAGCAATCTCCTCAGGCTCTGGTGAAAATCTGTTACATTTTTCTGCTCCACCCTGCTTTGTCCCCTAAGGAATGTCTCAGCAAGGTTCTTCTGTTCTGCACCTGCAAATGAAGATCTTCACCTAACACTTTTAAGAAAGAGATTTATCATTCTGGAAGTTGCAAACAGCCCAGCACCAAAGTTCACACTGAAACCCTGCTGGTGGCCCTTTCTGATTTCATCTCTGTAATGCCACTGCTCAGAGGCACACAGGTAAGTTTGGTTTCTAACAATTTTTGTCAGTTATAAGTTTTTGTTTTTAATGTTTTGAGGTAGGCAATTGGTTCTTTTATTGAAGTCCAAATTGAGAAAAAAGAAAATGCTATTCCTTTAAGTCCAGTATACAACTCTACCAGCTGCACTAGTAGACAGCTGACAGGACTGGAGTTAGAAGAGACAAGAGTATTGAATCTTGGGAGAACAAGGAAAGAGATCACATGATAAATGATGACACTGTGAGAATAGGGAGAAGCAGAGTGCTAGGGGGGTTCCCAGGAATCCACAAGGATGACTCCACCATAGACAATGGTGGAGAGGGTGCCTGAGCTGACCTACTCTGGTGATCAGATGGCTGAATACCCTAACTGTCATCATAGAGCTCTCATCCAGTGACTGATGGAAGCAGATGCAGAGATCCACAGCCAGGTCCCAGGAGGAGCTCCAGGAGTCCAGTCAATGAGAGAGAGAGAGAGAGAGAGAGAGAGAGAGAGAGAGAGAGAGAGAGAGGAGAGGAAGGATTCTATGAGCAAGAGATATCAAGACCGTGATTGGAAAAAGTACAGAGACAACTAGCCAAACTAGTGGAAACACATGAACTGTGGACCAATAGCTGAGGAGCCCCCATGGTACTGGACTAGGCCCTCTGGATAAGAAAGACAATTGTTTAGCTTGAACTGTTTAGGGGACCCCCAGGCAATTGATTGGGACCTGTCCCTAGTGCATGAGCTGGCTTTTTGGAGCCTAGTTCCTATGGTGAGACACTATGTGCAGCCTTGGTACAGGGAGGAGGGGCTTGGACTTCCCTTAACTCTGCTGACTCCCTATGGGAGACCTTGCCTTAGAGGAGGTGGGAATGGGGGGTGGGAGGAGGGAGGACAGGGGAATCTGTGGTTGGTATGTAAAATGAATAGAAAATCTCTTAATTAAAAAAAAAGAAAAAAAAGAAAGAGGTTTATTAGGAAGGAGGAGTCTAGGAGAGTGGCTGTCTCTGCCAGGGTGGGAAGGAACAGCCCACAACTGAACATGCAGAGATGTTTATATAGGGCTTCTTAGGGGTGGAGTTTCTTGATGGAGAAGATTTTCTGCTTAGAGATTGGTTAGTTTTCCTGCTCAGGGATTGATTGGTTTCCTTGATCAGAGGCAGAGATGGCTTTGGTTTCAGGGTCAAACTCTGTTTCTTTTACTGGCCCTTTTCAGCTTTTTGGCTCTAATTCTAAGGCTAGGGCATATTTATTTCACTTGCTCTGATTTGAGGGACAAAGTATGTTTCTTTGGTACTGGTTTCAGAGTCAGGGCATGTTTCTTAGGTTCTGGGTTCAGAGATAAAGTGTTTCTCTCACTGGGTCAGGTCTCAGATTCAGGGTGTGTTTCTTTCACTGGCTGGCCCCCTTTCCCTACAATAAGTATGGATCTATTTGAATTCTTTTACATGTAGCTATCCAGTTTGAACAGCAGTATTTGTTGGAGATGCTTTCTTTTTTTCAATTGTGTATTTCTGGCTTTTTTTTAAATCAAAATCAGGTACCCATAGGTATGTGTACTTATTTCTGAATCTTCAATATAATTCCATTGGTCAATGTGTCAGTTCTTATGCCAATACTGTACATACTCCGTAGTACAATTTGAGGTTGGGGATGGTGATATTTCCAGCAGTTCTTTTATTATTCTGGATGGTGTTATCTATCCTGAGATGTCTGTCTCTCTCTCTGTCTCTGTCTCTGTCTCTGTGTGTGTGTGTGTGTTTCCACATGAAGCTGAAAATTATCTTCAATTTCTGTGAAGAATCGTGTTGAAATTATTATAAGACTTGCATTGAATCTGTAGATTGCTTTAGGTAGAATGGCCATTTTTTACAATATTAATCCTACCTATCCATGAGCATGGGAGATCTTTCCATTGTCCAATGTCTTCTTCAATTTGTCTATTCAGTGTCTTAAAGTTTTTATTATATGTCTTCCACTTGGTTAGGGTTATCCCAAGGTTTTTTTCATTTATTATTATTATTATTATTATTATTATTATTATTATTATTATTATTAAAGTGATTTTTCTATTCATTTTACATACCAACCACAGATTCTTCTGTCCTCTCTTCTCCTGCCCCCCAGCCTTCCCCCAACCTACCCCCCATTCTCACCTCCTCCAAGACAAGGTCTCTGAGAGGTGTTATTTTCCTGATTTCTTTCTCAGCCTGTTTGTGATTTGTATATAGGAAGGCTACCAATTTTTGTTTGTTAATTTTTAATCCTGCCACTTGTCTGAACATGTTTATTGACTGTAGAAGTTTCCTGGAGGAGTTTTTAGGGTAATTTATGTATTTAATCATATCATCTGCTAGGAGAGATACTTTGACTCTTTTCCTGTTCATATCCCCTTGGTCTCCTTCAGTTGTCTTATTGTTCTTGCTAAGACTTAAAGTAGTATATTGAATAGGTATGGAGAGAGTGGACATTTTTGTCCTGTTCTTGATTTTGGTGGTAATGCTTTGGGTTTCTCTACATTTAGGTTTCTGTTGGCTGTGGGCTTTCTGTAAGTCACTTTTATTATGTCAATGTATGTCCTTGGTGTCCCAACTCTTCAGGAAGGAGTGTTGGATTTTGCAAAGGGTCTTTTTTGCATCTAATGAGGTGACCATATGGTTCTGTTCTTTCAGTTTGTATATATGGTTCATTACATTGATTGATTTACCCATGTTGAACCATCCCCATGCCTCTAGAATAATGCTAACTTGGTCATGATGGATAATCTTTTTTATGTGCTCTTGAATTTGGTTTTTTACGCATTTGTTGAGAATTGTTCCAGCTATCTTCATAAGGCTTGCTGGTCTATAATTTCTTTTATTGTTGAGTCTTTGTGTGGTTTAGTTTTCAGGATAATATTGGCTTTATAAAAAGAATTATGCAGTGTTCCTTCAGTTTCTATTTTTTGTAATAATTTGAGGAGTAATGGAGTTAATTCTTCTTTAAGGCCTGATAGAAATCTGTGCTGAATTCATCTGCCCATGAACTTTTTTTGGAGTAGGAGACTTTTAATGTTTTTATTTCACTAGGTATTATTTCACTAGAAGGTCTCTATAAATTGCTTATTTGATCTTGATTTTACTTTATATTAAGAAATTCATCTGTTTCTTAGGTTTTCCAGTTTGGTAAAGTACAGAATTTTTAAGGTATGTCCTTATGATTCTCTATGTTTCCTTGGTGTCTGTTGTAATGTTCCCTCTTTTGTCTCTAATTTTATAAATTTTGATTCCCTTCTCTATATTTTAGTTCATTCGGCTAAGGGTTTGTTAATTTTATTGTCTCAAAGAACAACTTCATTTCATTGATTTTTTTTGGTGTGTGTGTGTGAGTGTGTGTGTGTGTGTGTGTGTGTGTGTGTGTGTGTGTGTGTGTGTGCATGTGCATGCGTGTGCTTCTATCTCTTCATTTCAGCCATGCATTGATTATTTTTTGCTGTCTATTCCTTTTGGGTGTTATCTCTTCTTCCCTTCCTCCTTCTCCTCCTCCTCTTCCTCCTCCCTCCTCCTTCTCTTTCTCTTTCTCCTTTTCCTTCTCCTTCTTCTGTTGGTCTTTTTCATTAGGACTGTTAGCTCTCCAATAATGACACAGAAACTTATTTAATTATGAAAGCCCAGCCTATAGCTTAGGCTTGTTTCAAACTAGTTCTTATAATTTAAATTAACTAGTTTCTATTAGTCTACATCCTGCCATGTGGCTTCTATCTCTTACCTCTCCTTCTGCATGTCTTGTTTGTTTCCTGTCTCTCAGCACCTCTGCCCTTCCTCCCATTGTCCTCTGTGCTCCCCAAATTCTGCCTAGCTATTGGCCATTTTAGCTTATTATTAAACCATTCACAGTGACATATCTTCACACAGTGTAATCAAATATCTTGCAACATTTCCCTCTTCTTGGGAAATAAAAAAGAAAGAGTTTTTAACTCTAACATAGTAAAACTATATACAATAAGAACAATTATCAAGTAAGGATTACATTTGCAATACCCAGTCCATTTGTATTTGGCAGATTCAAAGAAAATACTCCATTATTTATCCTATCTTGGTGACTCCAAAGTTTTGTACCTAACTTATTTTCTTTCATAACTAATGAAAAGTATAACTAAAACTATGTAGTCTTCAGCTTCATCAAAGATCCCAGAAGGATATAATAATACCTGAGTAAACAGGAAGGGCAGTGCAAGCCACTTCCAAACTGTAGAAATAACAATCATCTGGCTGCCTGGACAGTCACCCAACATGCCTCTACAATATTGGGTCATCCATCTTCTGCCTACAGTCTATCTGTCAGACTTTTCTATGAATCAGGAATTTTTGAAGGACTGTCCTATCCTGTCTTGGCAAAGTTCAGTAGTTGCTTTTTTGTATGTCCTACTTGTCCATTTTAGATAGTATAGTGACAACAGTAGAGGCAAAGGCAATTTCTTGCCCAAATGGCTAGTTTTTTGCCACATAGAAAGCAAATTCCATATGGAGTTTCTTCGATGACCATCATCTTCTCTGAAGTAGATTGGTGCTGCCAGGAACAGATGTGTCTCATTAAAATACCATATTCTGTAGGTTTCTGAAATGTTGGAAGACCACTATCTATTTAAAATCTGTCTCTGATTGACCCTGAAAATATACCTAACTTGACTGTAATTTTTATTGTAATAGAAGACTAACTACTAACCTGTATTTCTTTATTATCCTAAATAGCAATTTATATAGACCTTCTAGTGAAATAATACCTAGTGAAATAAAAGCATTAAAGGACAAGAACTTTACATTACATTTTTAAATGAGCTCTATAGGTACAATATCTTAAATAAGAGTAGAAACATACCTTCAGTATAACAAAAATAACTTTAAATTTGTATCTATGTACCAAAATCCATACCAATGTAAAATATTTGAGATTAATAGTTGTCTTTTTTCACCTATATTCCTATATCCCCACTAAATTATGACGAACATCCATAACCCACTGGATTACTATAAACTACTCACTTCACCTCTTGGGAATGTGGGTGTTATGCTCTCTTAACTTCTTCCTGTTGTCTGGGGGCACTGACATCTTTGGGGGACCTTAAGAAAATTAGAATAATGGTCAAGTGCTGGCTAGAATAGCCTGGAAGGTAAGACCATCTCAGCCAGTAGCCTTGAAGCTGTTCTGGATGCAGAATTCTGAGGAAACTGCAACAGAGGCATTCTGAGAGGCTGGATCACCTGGACCATCCATTTTCCTTGGTGTCTGGTCCCCTTGCTCTGAAAACACATAAGCTTTCAAAGGTAACATACATATCTAAATTAACACAAGTATGGCCTCTGTGGTGTGCAAAAGTCAGTTAAAGATGATTTTTTTGTTTTATGTTGTAGAATATTATTTTAAAATGTATTACATTGGTTTGTTCTGTGGAACATTGGTTTAATGATGCAAGGATGTGTTGCATTCTTTTATGTTGTGTTTGTTTGGCTTTGTGAAGTTGTGTTGCTTTGCCTGTCTAGAGTACTTGATATTCTGATGAAGGGCTGATGGCTAGTGGCAGGCCAGGAGAAAGAAAAGAAAGGGCTGGCAGAATAAATAGAAGGAGAAATCTGGGAGGAAAAGAAAGAAGGATCCAGAGAAGGCTAAGAGGACTTCAGGGGCCAGCCACCCAGCCACACAGCCAGCCATGGAATAAGAGTAAAAGTAAGCTATACAAAAGTAAGAGAAATGTAAAAGCCCAGAGGCAAAAGGTAGACAGGATAATTTCTGTTAAGGAAAGCTGACTAGAAACAAGCCAAGCTAAGGCCAGGAATTTATAATTAAGAATAGCTCTCTGTGTGTATTTATTTGAGAGCTGGGTAGCAGGACCCCCCAAAGAACAAAAACAACCAACAACAACAGTTTTATGATTAAGCAGGTAAAATATACATCACTTATCTTGTAGTTTTTATAAGCTTATTTCTTTATGTCTGTAGCCAAGATTTTTATGGGGTTTCCCCTGATCAAATCTGATCCCAGTTACCTTGAATGAATCCACAGCCTTTTATTTCCTTTGGAAACAAAAGCATAACCTTTTCCCCAAAGTAACATTTTTTTTACTTCAATTTAAGACATTTAAAAAATATATAGACTAGTTTAATGTAGTAATGTAGTAGTTTTTATAATCCAATGTCTCTCAGCAGCTATTGTTTGCTCATTAGCAATCACAAAATTTAAAGTCAATACAACACTATACAGGATCCAGGCTTTCTGTATATTTCCCATCTCTATGTGGCTTATTCTTTTTTTGTTTTGTAACTTTACTTCTCTCTTTAAAGACTTTATTTTAGTATTTTTAAACCATTGCTTTTTCACAACTGTCTATATCCTTTCTTTCCCATAAGCCTTCACACATTGTTAAACACACTATAACCTGTTTAGAGGTTTCTTGTATTTGGACCTGGCTTTACTAAGCATCTGCAACATTCTCTGATCACATAACATATAGCTCAGCTTAGCCTATGGCACTGGCACATGGTACTAGTGGCTAGCAACTGGCTCCATCCCACAGGCAGCAGCCTGTAGCCATGTCTTTGTACACTGCCAAGAACCAGCCTGCCTGAGAGACTACAGGACTAGTCCTTTGCCCATAATTTTATTTTTTGTTTTCTCAGGCCCTATGTTTGGATATTCATACTCCCACATTAGACGCCATTTATAGACAGATTTTTTTGGACCATCAGCTCCCCAATAATGACACAGGGTTTTCTTATTAATTATTAAAGCTTTGCCTATAGCTTAGGCTTGTTTCTAACTAGTTCTTATAACTTAAATGAACCTATTTGTATTAATCTATGTCCTGCTATGAGTCATGTCTGTTACTTCTCCTACTGCATATCCTGTTTATTCTCGTCTCTCAGCATCTTTGCCCTTCTTTTCAGCATTCTCTGTGCCCCCCAAATCCTGCCTAGCTATTGGCCATTTAGCTTTTTATTAAACTAATCACAGTGACATATTTTCATACAGTGTAATCAAGTATCTCACAATATTCTCCTTCTTCTTTTTTAGAGCTTCCAGGTTTATTATTGAGTTGCCAACATTAGATCTCTTTGTTTTTGTTTTGTATGTTTGATTTATATGTGGGCACTTAGTGTTATGAACTTGCATCTTAGAATGCCCTTTTTATGTCTCACAGCTTTGGGCTTGCTGTGTTTTCATTTTCATTCAATTTGAAAAATTTCTTTCTTGATTTCTGTTTTGACTCAGTTTTCATCAGTAGTTAGTTATTTAGTTTCCATGTCTTGGTTCACTTTCTGGCGTTTCTGCTGTTTTTTATATCTAGGTTTAATCCATGGTGTTCAGATAAGATACAGAATGTAATTTCCATTTTCTTATATCTATTGAGACTTACTTCATGTCCAGTTTTATGGTCAATTTTGGAGAAATTCCATGAGCTGCTGAGAAGAAAGTATATTCTTTTGTGTTTGGATGAAATATTTCCTAGATATCTACTAGGTACATATGGTTTATGGCATTATTTAACACTAGCATGTCTCTGGTTAGTTTTTATCTAGATGACCTGTATATTGAAGAAAGTGTATTGAAGTCACCCACTATTGTTGTGTGAGGGTCACTATGTAATTGTAGCTGGGATTAAAGGTGTGTACCACCACCACCTGGCTTAATCTGTATTTTTAATTATACATTACATTTTTTTTGTGGGATAATTTTTTTTATTTTAATTTATTTTGCAATAAAATTCAGTTCTACATATCAGCCACAGATTCCCTTGTTCTCCCCCCCTCCCATCCCCCTCACCTTCCCCCTACCCCCCCCCCATTCCCATCTCCTCCAGGGCAAAGCCTTCCCCACAGACTGAGGTCAACCTGGTAGACTCAGTCCAGGTAGGTCTAGTCCCCTCCTCCCAGGCCGAGCCAAACAATCCTGCATAGGCCCCAGGTTTCAAACAGCCAACTCATGCAATGAGCACAAGATCTGGTCCCACTGCCTGGATGCCTCCCAAACAGATCAAGCCAATCAACTGTCTCACCCATTCGGAGGGCCTGATCCAGTGGGGACCCCTCAGCCATTGGTTCATAGTTCATGTGTTTCCATTCATTTGGCTATTTGTCCCTGTGCTTTATCCAACCTTGGTCTCAACAATTCTCGCTCATATAAACCCTCCTCATTCTCGCTAATTGGTCTCCCAGAGATCCACCCGGGGCCTAGTCATGGATCTCTGCATCCAGATCCCTCAGTAGTTGGATGAGGTTTCTAGCACAACAATTAGGGTGTTTGGCCATCCCATCACCAGAGTAGGTCAGATCGGGCTGTCTCTCGACCATTGCCAGCAGTCTGTTGCGTGGGTATCTTTGTGGATTTCTGTGGGCCTCTCTAGCACTTTGCTTCTTCCTATTCTCATGTGGTCTTCATTTACCATGGTCTCCTATTCCTTGTTTTCCCTCTCTGTTGTTGATCCAGCTGGGATCTCCCGCTCCCCCAAGCTCTCTTTCCCTCAACCCTCGCCTTTCATTACCCCTACTCATGTCCAGGCTGTTCATGTAGATCTCATTCCATTTCTCTGTCATTGGGCGATCCCTGTGTCCAACAGTCCAATTAAGAAATGGGCTATAGAACTAAACAGAGAATTCTCAACAGAGGAAACTCAAATGGCCGAAAGACATTTAAGGAATTGCTCAACATCCCTAATCATCAGGGAAATGCAAATCAAAGCCACTCTGAGATACCACCTTACGCCTGTCAGAATGGCTAAGCTCAAAAACACTGAAGACACCTTATGCTGGAGAGGATGTGGAGCTAGGGGAACTCTCCTCCACTGCTGGTGGGAATGCAAGCTTGTACAACCACTTTGGAAATCAATATGGCGCTTTCTTAGAAAATTGGGAATTAATCTCCCCCAAGATCCAGCTATACCACTCTTGGGCATATACCCAAGAAATGCTCAACCACACCATAAGAGCACTTGTTCAGCTATGTTCATATCAGCATTGTTTGTAATAGCCAGAACATGGAAACAACCCAGATACCCTTCAACTGAAGAATGGATAAACAAAATGTGGTACATATACACAATGGAATACTACTCAGCAGAGAAAAACAATGGCATCATGAGGTTTGCAGACAAATGGATGGATCTAGAAAAAAATCATCCTGAGTGAGGTAACCCAGACTCAGAAAGACAAACATGGTATGTACTCACTCATAGCAGGATACTAGACATGAAACAAGGATGACTTGTCTGCTACTCACATCACCAGGGAGGCTACCTAATTATACATTACATTTTAAAATGAGATGCATAAGCATAATAACCAAAACAAGAGTAGAAACATACATGCAATATTACAAAATTAACTTTAAATTTGTATCAATGTATAAAAATTCATACTAATGTAAAATATTTAAGACTGGTAGTTGTATTTGGTTTAAAAATAGATTCAATAATCTATCCTTTTATTCTATTATTTTATATCCTCCCTTTTTCTTTTCAGAATGGAATCTTGAATGTAATCTCCTTTGTTCAGCTTTTTTTTCTGACCATTACCAATAACAATTTGTAATCAATCCCCCTAAAATTATAACAAACATCCATAGCCAATACTTTGGGAATGTGGATGTTGTTTTCTCTAGACTGCTTCCTGTTTTCTGGAGGCACTGTTAATCTTTTGGAGAACCTTGAGAAAATCCGGATAATTGTTAAGTCTTGGCTGGAGTAGTCTGTGAGGCTGGATCATCTTAGTCAGCAGCCTTGAAGCTGTTTTGCATGCTAGATCACCTTGGTCCATCCATTTTTATTGGTGTCTGTTCCCCTTGTTCTGAATATATATATAGGCTTTTAAGGGTAACATTCATATCTGTATCAATATAAATATAGATTGTGCCTTGTACACAAGTTGGCCAAAGATGATTTTTTGTTATGCATTTGAGCAGGTAAAATATACATCATGTGTCTTGTTCTTTTAGGTTTATTTCTTCATGTCTGCAGTCAGGATTTCAGGGGTCTTCTTCAATCAAACTTGATTGTCTTTAACCTGGAATGAATCCACAGCCTCTCATTTCCTGTGGAAATAAAAGCATAATTTTCCCCCCAAAGTAATATATCTTGTGACTTAAAATTTGAAGTCAAGATATTTTTAAAATATATAAGTTGGTTGAATCTAGCAGTTTCCATAATCCAATGTCTCTTAGCAGCCAAAAAATTAAAACACAACACAATAACATATAGGATCCATACTCTCTGTGTATTTCTTATCTTTATTGACTTTTTATATTTTTTAAATTACTCTATTCCTTTTTAAAGGACTTTCTCTACACTTTATCTTTCCCATCCCAAGCTTATGCATATTTTAAAACATGCTATTATCCATTTCGAAGTCTTCTTCATCTGAATCTGTCTTTACTGTGTATCTGTAACCTTTTCTGTCTGCAAAAACACTAAACCGGCCATGCAGTATGGCGTTTTGAGATATCTCTCTGTACCATGTCCCATGTGATGGGAATGTACCATGTGGCTTAGCTCATGGTGTGCTGGCAGTTGCCAGGAGATTTGTCACTGTACTGCAGCAGGTATGAGAGATACAAGACTAGGAAGTCATGTCTGGCTCCATTTCTGTATGTTTAGAACCTTTTTTTAAAGCTTGCTCAGGCTTTGTGTGGATGAACACGGCCCTGGAAGTTGGGTGCCATTTTTAAGGCAGAGTTTTCCTCTCCTGACCCCCTGATCCCAGATAATCAACATGGAGACTTAAGATTGCTTATAAATGACAGCCAATAGCTCAGGCTTATTACTAACTAGCTCTTACATTTTAAGTTAACCCATATACCTTATTTATGCTCTGCATGTGGTGGTACTTTTATTAGCATGTCACATACATCTCCTGCTCCCTCTGCATCTGGCTGGCAACTCCTCTGACTCCACCCTTTCTCTTCCCAGCATTCTCAGTTTGGCTCTCCTACCTAAATTTATCCTGTTCAGCTATTGGCCAGTCATCTTCTTTATTAAACCAGTCACAGTGACAAATCTTCATAGTGTACAGAATGGTTACTCTACAGCAGGACTATCTTTGCAGACTGAAGGAAATACCAAAGACCTGATGTGTTGTGGATTATTATCTTGGGATGTGTTACATTTGTTTATGCTGTGTAATATTTATTTAATGATGCAAAGATGTATTGCATTCCTTTATGTTGTGTTTGTTTAACTCTGTGAAGCTGTGTTACTTTGTCTCCCTAAAACACCTTATTGGTCTAATAAAGAGCTGAATGTTCAACAGCTAGGCAGGAGAAAGGATAGGCAGGGCTGGAAGGCAGAGAGAATGCATTGGAGGAGAAATCTGAGAAGAAATATCAACGAGCAAGAAAAGGAGAGGAGAACTCCAGAGGCCAGCCACTCAGCTACACAGTAAGCTGTGGAGTAAGAAGTAAAGAAAGGTATATAGAAATAGAGAAAGATAAAGGCTCAGAGGCAAAGGTAGATGGTATAATTTAAGTTAAAAAAGATGGTTAGAAGCAAGCAAAGCTAAGGCCAGGCATTCATAAGAAAGAATATGCCTCTATGTGATTTACTTAGGAGCTGGATGGTGGGTCCCCAAAAAGCAAGAGTAGAAAAACAAAAGAAACTACAGAGATCTTTTCTGGAAAAAAAAGAAAGCATAGCAATATAGGACTTTGGTGAGAAAGGCATGAACAGGTATAGTGCGTTCTCAATGCTCCTGTAATCATTGCCCCTATCTTAGTCAGAATTAATAAAGGCTGTACAGATGGTCAATGAGGATGTCACCTAGAAAATGATGTGTACAGACACTGTTGTAGATGTAACAGTCTTATTAAATAAGAAACACAGAGCCAAATGCAGAGTTAAAAGCCCAAGAGGTCAGAGCAGTGGCTGAGAACTGAGACTTAAAACCGCCTTCTTAATCTTCCTCCCGCAGCCGTCCTTCCCCTCAGAAAGAGGTCTACTTCCTGTGTGTCTGTCTTTTTATTGACTTTCTGTTCTGCCTTCTTATTGGTTGTAAACCCAACCACATGACCTCCTCGTCACTGCCTGTCTATACAGACCTCTAGGTCTCTATGGTTGGTATTGAGATTAAAGGCATGTGTCTCCATGCTAGTTGATTCCTTGAACACACAGAGATCCACCTGTCATGTGATCAGGAATAAAGGTGTGTGCCACCACCACCCAGGTTCTGCTATGGCTTGCTATTATCTCTGACCCTCAGGTAACTTTATTTATTAACATACAAATAAAATCACATTTCAGTACAAATATCACCATAGCTCCTGTAGTCATTACCCTTATCTTAGCCAGAATTAATAAAGGCTGTACAGATGGTCAATGAGGATGTCACCAAGAAAATGATGTGTACAGGCACTGTTTATTATATTACCAATGCACCTGGCTACTGTTCTTGTTAGTTTGTGATGAGGACATATCCAGGCTTGGCTAGTGGAAGGGAAGTTCCTATTCATCCCAACCATCATGTGACAACTTGGCTTTGAATGACTTTGAATCTGAGCATCTCTAGAAAATATGGAAGCTTTGTTCACCTCTCGGTGTGGTCCTCTAACCAGAGAATCACTGAAAGTCACTAGGCAGGTTGAAAATATTGGAGGAAGACCATATATTTCTGCTAAGCTAGGGCCCTTCTATAGCTTCTTATGTAAACAGTGAAGGTAAACAGTGAAAATAAATACATTCTCTACTGTTAGTTACATGATTAACCAACACAAACCTCATGTTACCTGAGTTCACTCATGTTGCTCACTCTTCTGCCATTTAACAGACACCACAGAGAAATTCTGTAGTGCATCCATTTCCTTGAGGGCAAGTTTTTTTTTTGTGTGTGTGTGTAGGGAAAACATTTACTTTGTAGTTGGCCATCATGAAGTACAGTACAGTGGCATTTAAAATAACCCAGACTGTAGTCTTGAACTTAGATGAGCTGACTTGCCTAGCTAGCAGCTGTTGGATGTCACAGTGTGATGAGTTCACAATGAACGTTCTATGACATGCAGCTGACATGTACTTAGATATGTTCATGCCTCAGTGCAGAGTGCCAGTATACTTTGAGGTTTGGCTCATTGTACACGTTTATAAATACAGTGATAATTGTTTAGAGTTAGAGTATAATGGGGAACTGCTGTAACAATCCAGGTATGACATTACTAACCATTGAATACTTCTTCAATTAGACTTTTTAATGTTTCTCAAAATATCTTTAAATATTTATAACTTCTGTGTTGTTAGAATTATTTTTATCATGTATTATGTATATTCTTTTTTTTTTTTTGGTTTTTCAAGACAGGGTTTCTCTGTGTAGCTTTGCGCCTTTCCTGGAACTCGCTTTGGAGACCGGGCTGGCCTCGAACTCACAGAGATCCGCCTGGCTCTGCCTCCCAAGTGCTGGGATTAAAGGCGTGCGCCACCACCGCCCGGCCAGTATATTCTATTCTCTATGAAATACTTTGTAATGCAGTCCAGAGGAGGCTAGCTCCCCAGAACTGCTCCAGGGTTGTGAATAGAAGACCTCTTTCAGAGCTATAGCTGTCTTCATGAATTGTTCAAAACCTAAATATAGAGATGTTCGTATTTGTGAAGAACTGTTAATTAAGGTTGTATGTTTTCAATGATCTTATAATACTAGACATTTTAATATGTAATGTTAATCCATCAAAAATTCTGGGGTTCATTTCATTAAACAGGTATACACTGACCATGGTAAAGCAGCTAGAATACTCTAGTGAACAATGCTGGCTATTTTTAGGCATGGACATTTGATTGATTGTATACTTAGGACAACATAGGAATCATTTAAAAATCTACACCTCTTTTCAATAGAGATTGGTAAATTTGAAATGTAGGTCTTTAGGACTAGCAGTCATATGCCATTGAAGAACAGTGACCTGGGAATTTAAAATTCAGAACTTTGGATAGCAGGATATTTTACAATAAATAACCTTCCCAAGTGTTGACACTGCTTGGGTTATATTCATTAAATGACTCAGCAACAGCATAGACACATATTCTTCTTTATTGACTATGTGAATTCCCAGGGTGGAATAAACACACACACACACACACAGAGACACACACACACACACACACACACACACACACACACACACACACACAGAGAGAGAGAGAGAGAGAGAGAGAGAGAGAGAGAATATGCTCTTAGAGAATATGAACCCTATATTTGCCATTAGGAAAAACAGTCTAGTAGTCGCTTAACTAAGTCTAATCACATGTACTGACACCATACACTTTTATCCATGTCAAGTAAAAATGCTTGGGTGGGTAAATGGTACCATGAACTGACAGTTATTTTTCTGTCCCTCTAGTTGTACTGGAACATCCAACTGTCACACCTTCCCCAAGTGATGTACAAAAGTTCCCGAATTCCTTCATGGAGGTAAACAGTTACTTTCCTTTATGAAAGAGTGAAAAGCTGCTTTAATGATTATTCTCTTATGTTGTAGTGGCTATCACACTTGAAAAATAAAGTTGGTTAGGTTATCATGAGTGTTAAATAGTATATTTAGGAAGAGGGGGAAACAGAATTAGACCAGATTAGTGATTGGATAGAACATTCACACATGCTTATGTCAGGTAATGATTCTGAGTCAAGGGGACAGGGTGTCTTTGGGAGAATGGTGTTCTGCTTTTGACAAAAGTATGTAAATTTCACTTGGAAGTTGATAGGCATATCATCCATGTAGACTTGAATGTTCACATAAGGGTTCCCTCCTTTTATGACTTCTAGAGCCTCTGGTTTAGGTTGAATTTGACTGTTTCCCAAAGATCAATGTTGTGGAAGCTTCATATGCCCCAGTATAGAGTGTCCAGGTGCTCAGAACTCTAAGTCATGGGATGCACGTACATTATTAGAGTGCCTATAAAAGGGCATAGTAGTAACATAGTAATCATAATAATCAGTAGAATACAGGAAACTTAGATATTTTTGTACCACTCTAGAAATCACAACAGAGATGGGGCCATTTTTTTTCTCAACACAGAAACACCAACTCATCCTAAGCCTATGAGGTCTTATAAGGGCTATTACAATTTTGAATACCTTAAATATCTTAAAACTATGGCATGTAAGACTGGGTCTCCTACAACCCAGACTTGCCTCAAACTACTGGTCTCCTGAGTCTCTACCACCCAAGTGCAGGAGCTACAGGTGTAGACCAGTATGCCTGACTCAAACAAACACGTGGAAGTGCATGTTATTTTCGGGGACCACTAAACCTTTGGCCTCGACTGGGGTGCATGTGCGTGTGTGTATGTGTGTGTGTGTGTGTGTGTGTGCGCGCGCGCGCGCGCGCACGCGTAAGGGGGTCCTACCCAACTCATGGACACACCCACCCTCAGATCTTGGCCTCAAGAGGAGGCTGGACAGCGCCTGTTTGGGGCCCTCCTTGAAGAGAGGGGGACATTTTCCAGTCAGAATTCACGTCCTCCTCCAACACCCCCCCCCCCCCCCCCCGGCATAACACACCAGCCATGGGGCCATTTGGGGTCAACAATATTTCTCTTTCTGGAAGCCCCTGCCAACACCATGTGCAAACGGAACCCTCAAGTTAACCTGACCCCCCTCAGCTACCGCCTGGACAGAAAAGAGACCCCACGCAGCAACGCCCTGCACTTCCAGCTTGTGAAAAACCGCGGGAAGCCTTGCGTGGGCGTGGCAATCCGCACAGGTGTGGCAATCCTGGAGCACCAGTGCTACTGACTGCTCAAGCGCAGAGGGTGGCCGGTGCAGGGAGGCCTCGCAGAGTCACAGGGCGCCTGGAGTTTCTCTGCCTGTAAAATCAAAAGCGGAGCCCGGTGGGGGGGGGGCGTTTGCTCGCGAGGTGCACAGCTGGCACGGGCATGGCGCTGCCCCTTTAGCTGTTCTGCCCAGCTCTGCCATGTCAGCCCCTGCTGTGTCAGAAAACCAAGGCCTTGCTCTCCTTCTGCCTTGCCTGGTTCCTAGACGCTAGGTATTTCTTAAGATGCTGCTGGCATCCTGGACTGCATGTCTGAAAGAGAATGACTCCCAAGGCATCAGAACAAGGTGTGGCCTTTCTGATCGGATGCCCTGGATCAGGCAGGAAATTTAGTCTCCAGGAGGCCAGTAGGAAGCTGAGGCTGCTTTTGAACTAACACCCTCCAAAGCAAACCACAGTGTGGAAGAACCAGGCAGCGGCAGTCATTGAGGAGAGCAAAAGGAAGTCGGTGGTATGACAACCTGAGCTCTGAACTTCAAGCCTCCTGTCTCGAAAAACTGGGAGTTCTTGGCTCTGTGACTTTGGGCAAACTTACCCTTTCTGTGTCTACATTGCCTTCCTCAATAAAGTAGCAATAACAATATTTACTTAATTGCCTTAAAATATTAAAAGATATTAATCTGTCCTGTCACATAGTAAGTGCTCAATAAAGGTTAATTCTTGTTTCAAACAAACAAATCATAGTAATCAGATATGGAGTTGCTCTGTCATGTCGTGATATACCTTAGCTGACCATCAGTGGAGGCTAAACACATAGGGATACCTGATGTGGCCTCTAGTCAGCAAAAGTGAAAAACAGACTAGTGTTTGTCACAAAGGAGATGTCCTGAGATATTCTGTCAGTATCATATAACATACTAATCCAGAATCTTCCGCCCAAGGGCTTGGCAATCCTTGGTGTAATAATGCCCAGCAAACAGGTGAACCAAAGTGTTGTGCAAACAGAACTCACCATAATCTGAGTCTCAAAGTGTTTTCTTTACTGTATGTTGCAGGTGGAACCTGGAATACACAGACATGGTATGTATTCTGGAGTCACTGAAGACATGTTTTAGATGTGAATTGTGTGAATACTGGTTGTCTTTTGTCTAGTGTACCACAGTGAGCAAAAACACATTCATCAATTGACAGTTGGGAGTTCGATTTCAAAAAAAAAGTGATACCTCAAGTAAGAAACCATACTCATGTGTCTACAGTTGCTACATCTAGCTGTGACCTCTTTAGTTTGGAATTTTGTGCACCAGGCTATGTTTAAACTTCTTTTATCTAGACAGACGTCCATGTCACTGAACGCAATTTTCAGGAAAACTGTTGTGAAAAAAAAAATTAAGGACTTGAGCCACTGTGTCAGCTGGCCATGAGTCAACCATGGAGGATCTAGCACAGGCTCCATTCTTGTTCTGGGAGAATTTTTTTAAATTGTATTTTGTTTACTCCATCTATGTTGATTGAGTAAACAAAATATATATATATATATATATATATATATATATATATATATATATATATATTTTAGGAGTGGGGGAGGAGAACATAGGGAAATGGGAGGGTCAAGCTGGAACAGGGACAGAGTGGGAGGGCAGGGAGGAGGATACCATGATAGATGAGGACATCATGGGAATAGGAAGAGGCAGAGGGCTGGGGAGGCTCTCAGGAATCAACAAGGTTGACCCCACCTTGGTCTGCTGGCAGTGGTCCAGAGGGTGCCTGGACCGGTCTACACTGGTGACCAGCCTAGCAAATAACCTAGCTGTCATCATTGAGCCTTTGTCCAGTGAGAGATGGAGGCAGATACAGAGATCCACGGGCAGGCACCAGGCTAAGTTCTGGGAATCCAATTGATGAGAGAAAGAAGAGATACTGCAGGCGAGCGACATCGAGATCATGATGGGAGGACGTGCAGAGATGACTGGCCACACTAGTGGAAGCCCATGAACTGTGGACTGGTGGCTGTGGAGCCTCCATGGGACTGGACTAGGCCCTCTGGACACGGAAGATGGTTTGACTTGAACTGTTTGGGGGGCATCCAGGCAGGGGGATCGGGATCTGTCCCTGGTCTATGGGCAGGCTTCTGGGAATCCGGGGCCTGTGGTGTGACACCTTGCACAGCCTTGGTGCAGTAGGAAGGGGCTTGGACCTGCCTAGGCTCAGTGAGTTGGGCTCTGTTGACTCCCCATGGGAGACCTTGATTTGGGGAATGTGGGGATGTGGAGTGGCTTGGGAAAGAGGGCTGGGGATGAGAGGAGGGAGCAGTGGGGGTCTGTGGATAGCATGAGGACTGAGTAGAAAATTTCTTAATAAAGAAAAATAAAATTTAAAAAAATGTAACTGGAAATGAGCCTTTGGGGATGAATGTCAGCTTGTTTCTATTAAAATTGTAAATTTCTTGAGAAAAAATAGTATTCATAATTTATCTATAACAATGTGTTTAAAGCTCACCACAGCCATATGTAGTGGGTTGATTTGTGTTTTCCTAAACAGATGAATAAACCAATGCCCAGAATAAGTGATGAGGATCTTTACATATGCAGTGCAACAAGTGCATTTAATACCCTGCCTGCACACATTAGCAAGTATGGAAGAAAACAGCCCATGTTGTGGTGTAGATCACAGATTCTATGCTTACCACTACATTGAGACAGGATGGATGTGTGTGAACTGGGTGTGTGCTAGACTTGGTTGGCTCCTTCCAGTAAAACCTGAAAAGCTTTAAGGTGTTTAACAATATTAGTATGGACACAAAAAGCAACACAATCTAGGCACAGTGTCCACTAAGAACTCCAGTCTCCACCTGGATGTTGATCTGTGATGTCTGACTTTTTGGACAATATAGTGTTTTTTTTTTTTGAGACAGGATCTCACTATGTATCCATGGCTCTCCTGGAACTACCTACATATATACCCTTCTGACTTGAATATCACACAGTTCTGCCTGCCTGTGCCTACAGAGAACTGTTATAAAAGGAGTTCACTACCACACTCAGTGAGACTATATATTTAAAAATGGGGTGCACTCTATTATGCTCCAGGAGTTTTCTTCTCAGTGATGATTGGTCCTCATGTTTTCAGTGTGACCACTCAGATATCTATATCTATATCTATGTCTATGTCTATATCTCTATCTATATCTCTATCTATATCTATATCTATATCTATATCTATATCTACTAAGCAGTGAATGGCATATGGCTAAGTAACATCATTTCAAAAGTATTTTATGCACAGTATGTTTGCACTTTCAGTACTTTGTTATATGGTAGTTTGTATTAAGAAAAGCTAGTATGCTAATATGGGCTGGAGCTTGTGGCCCAGTTGCCTCCGTGTATGATTAGCATAACCATGGAGTTTGCTAATCAAACACAGAGTTTGACTCCTAATTCTACTCAAAATGTGCCCAGGATGTCTCAATCTTATTGTCCTTGTCCTTGAGAAGTGAAAGAAGGAGAGACATAAGTTCATTATTTGCTGTAGAAATTTCAGGCTAGACTAGAATACAGATCTGTTCTGGAAAAAGAAAACTGCAATATAGAGAAGATAGGACTTTGGTGAGAAAGGCATGAACAGGTATAGTACGTTCTCAATGCTCCTGTAGTCATTACCCCTATCTTAGCCAGAATTAATAAAGGCTGTACAGATGGTCAATGAGGATGTCACCTAGAAAATGATGTGTACAGGCACTGTTTATTATATTACCAATGCACCTGGCTACTGTTCTTGTCAGTTCGTGATGAGGACATATCCAGGCCTGGCTAGTGGAAGGGAAGTTCCTATTCATCCCAACCATCATGTGACAACTTGGCTCTGAGTGATTTTGAATCTGAGCATCTCTACAAAATATGGAAGCCTTGTTCACCTCTCAATGTGGTCCACTAACCAGAGAATCACTAACTGAGAGGCACTAGGCAGGTTGAAAATATTGGAGGAAGATCATATATTTCTGCTAAGCTAGGGCCCTTCTGTAGTTTCTCATGTAAACAGTGAAGGTAAACAGTGAAAATCAATACATTCTCTACTATTGGTTGCATGAGTAACCAGCACAATCTCATGCTACCTGGATTCATTTAAATGTAGCCAACTGTTCTGCCAATAACATATACCACAGGGTAATTTGGTATCATATGTACATTTATTTGAGTTCAAGCTTTGTGTGTGTGTGTGTGTGTGTGTGTGTGTGTGTGTGTGTGTACATGCATGTATGCATGCATGTGTGTGTATGTGGATGGATATACATGTATATGTATGTATGTATGTATATATATATATATATATTCATATGTTTTGCACTGAGAAGTTTCACAGTATATAGCATCCTAGTAAACACTACTCAGAATGGAGGGTGTTTATAAAGTTTACCATATTTATGGGACTCCAAGAGAGACATGGACACTGTTTATCAGGTAAAAGCAAACTTAACACAGTCATGTTGCTCTTCTTTTAACAACATCACATTGACATGAGTTTAGGACTTGCTTACACCACCAATGCAATGCATGCAGGAGTGTGCAGTGCACTCAGTGATCCTCCTGAAACACCACCATAACTCTGATGACTGTGCCTGGAGAATGGGCATGACATGGAGTGTACTAAAACAGACTGGTTTCCTCTATTTTTCGACCATGAAACTGATGTACTGTCTCTGCTGTTAATGCATTCCCAGATTCCATTGTCTTGGGAGAGAACCATCAAGAGCACATGGTTGCTCCTGAGAATGCTGAAATACTGCAAGTCCAGGCAGACACTTCTGTAGATGTACCAGAAAGCGAAACAGAAGGTACTGTTGAAATGCATTAATCTCATTGGGTGACATACAGTAGTTGTAAATCATTATTGTATGATAAGAGGGAAAGATGATGACCTTAGCATTAGTTTCCTATGTAGGTAATGTTGACTTGTATAGTTCCTCAGTTGAAATTCAACCACACGATTTAAGAATGAAATGTAAATTCACCTTTTGCAAACATTGAGTAACAAGAAACAGAGGAAAGGTGAGCTCAATCTTGTCTCTGTCACCGTCCCTTCACCTGGCGTAGGCAGGAATAGGTGAGGCAACCTCTCTGTTACTTTCTCCCAGACACCTGCAGTGTGATGAACTGAATGTAAACAAGCTCAAATTGACATGGTTATTGTCAAAACTGTCAAGAGTTAGCACAAAATTTCATACAGATAACAACATTTCTGGTGTGAACAAAGGGGATTCAGTCCCTGGAGTAGTGTGTCACACCCTGTGCTTATGGGAAAGAACAGAGACAAGGTCATGGAAGGAGGTTTCTGTGTTCTTCCTTTTCACAGGCATCATGGTAGTCTTGTCAGGTATAATATTCTTGCGTTCATCTCTGTCATTTGAAGGCAGTCTTTCAACACTTAGTGCTCATCAGGATTTATCACTACCAAGTGTCCAAGCCTGTCACTGTGCTTAGTAGCTCTCCATGGAATGTGTGCATAAGGTACTTTCCCTGTTTGTGTGATGAAATATTATGACCCAAACATGCCAAAGAAGGAGTGCTTGTCTTCCCATGATACCATGAGTATGGTGTGCATATTTGCTGAGCAACCAGAGATACAGGAGCCTGAGGGCAACAGAAATAGAGAAAAGGAGTGTTTCTTTATGCTCAGCTCACCTTCTCTTTCTATAGTCATGGATCTCAGTCCCAGGAATAATGCACTAACAGCTGAACCATTTGCTACCTCAGTTAACCTTGTCAAGATAATGCCATGCAGGCATCCTCTGGGATCTGGATTGTATGAAGTTGACTACTGATGTTAAAATGACTGGTACATTCATTTCAGGGTTTTAACCTATGGTAAAGCCAATCTCTCTGGTATGGACAACCTTCTCCTTTGCATTCAAATGTACATATAAATAAAGGGCCTACAAAGTGGTTCTGTTGATGCAGTTCCTGTCCCTGGTTCCCTTGGGACATTTGTAGTAGTACCTCTTTGTTCATTTCATGACCATTTTGTCTCTCTTTAAAAGACATACACAGGGTAAACTTCTAGATAGCTAGTAGGGTTCTCTAGTCTGGCTTCATTGCAGCACTAGCAATGTCCTGACAATTAAGGATATAATGTATGGCTTTAGATTTTTTTTAATGTGTGTTCCTCATATTGGCATGCATGTTAGATGTTTGAGTCAAGGAAGGTTAAAGCTTGATGTTTATCTTTGACTTAATGGATGAGAAAGTGTCTGCACTCTGGTCTGTCCTTAGTGCCAAAGCATTCTTGATTCATCCTCCAAGGCAGAGGCTGGGTTTGAGAGTTCTCCTAAAAGACTGCCCGTGTTCCTCAGGATAATAGAATGGATTCATGGAGATTGGCTATCTTTTGGTACCCATCTGGCCATAGGCTATGTCTATTCTCTGTGTTTTCAGTACTTGAGTCTCTCACTCTTGGCATGATGTGGCCTGTCACATCTTTTCTGCAACATGAGCTTATAATCTAAGGAATCATTTTCCTCAAAGTGCCTTTATTATAGCTACTTGAGTAGGTTCACAGTCAAGGCTCATCAGAAACATGTCTGCTTTTCCTGGATTTTCTCACTGTACAAGTGGTCTGGTATCAATCATGGGCTAGCCCTGTAGGGTTAATGCACAGTGTTTATTGATTGTAAATTCAGACTCCTGCTTCTGAGCCATGTGTGCCAGAGACATGGGATTCCACTTCTAGTCCCCACCTTTCAATCTCCCTTATTCCTCTTGCCCCTATCCTTCTCCAACCACTTCTCCTCTTTCATAATTGTCATGTTGACTCAGGACTATACGTCTGGCAAGCCATGGAGGCCTATGTGATCCCTTCTACCTGTATACCAGAACACATTGCCCATGCAATGTGGCCTAACCCCCAAGCATGTCCCCAGCCTCAGCTTTTGGTGTCCTGGGCCTTTTTGTATTCATTATATGTCCCTCCCTCACAAAACTCATGAGACTAACAAAGTCACTGGGAGAGAACTGAACAGAACCCTTCTTGGGGACAATATGCCTAGAAAGGCAGTTGAATTTCAGTAGGTCATTGGGCTCAGATCTTCACTACATGTACAAAGGTGTTGTATGATATTTTGTTTGTGTTCTGACAAATAAAGCTTGCCTGGAGATCAGAGGGTGGAGCTAGCCATGAGTTAACCATAGAGGCCAGGCAGTAATAGCTCACACCTTTAATCCTAGCACTTGGGAGGAGGAAGCAGGAATATCAGGAGTTCAAGGCCACCCTGGGCTACAGGAGATTTACCAGTCTAAAAGAGAAACAGAGCCAGGTGGTGGTGGTACATGCCTTTAATCCCAGCACTAGGGAGGTGGAGACAGGAATATAAGGTGGGTGGAGATAGGATCTCAGTGCCTAATAAACAAAATATTATGCAACGCAAAAGTACATCTTCGTTTTTCTCCAAGTCTTCCCTCTGCCTTAGTTTGCTTTATGGGAAGATAGTCTAGCAGCAGCAGAACCATCTTGTTCAGTAGGTTTAGTCACATGTGCTAAGTCTGTGCACTTTCACCCATATCAAGTAAAGTCCAGTGTAAATAGTAAGCAGTCCCGTGAACTGACAGTCACTTTCTGTCCCCTTAGTGTCCCATGAACCTCCTGACAATACAGTTTCACCAGTAAACCAGCAAAAGTCAACAATGAGCATGGTTGAGGTAAAAGGGCCTTTTCTTTCTCTGAGGTAGAAAGGCTACCTCGGTGGTCCCCTTATATTTCAATGGGTATCACATTTGAATTAAGAAACTGATCAGGTACATCATGTGTTGTTGTTTTTAAAGTGTATTTTGTCTGCATGTGTATATTTGTATCACGTGTGTACTTGGTGCCAAGAAGGGCAGAAGCACCATGTAGGTGTTGGAAATCAAATCCCAATATGAGCATGTATATCTGTGTGAGGGTATCACAATCCCTGGAACTGGAGTTGCAGACAGGTGTGAGCTGCCATGTGGGTACTGGGAATTGAACCCAGGTCCTCTGGAAGAGCAGCCAATGCTCTTAACATCTGAGTCATCTTTCCAGCCCAGTACATCATGTTTTTAAAGATCCTCATGTTGTTGGGCACACTAAGCTCCAGACACATCAAACTTTGGGTCATATGCTCAAATTATTTCTACCATAGTCCCTAGAAACAAAAAATATCTTAGTGAAAAATAAAAGTTTTCATGAGTTGGCTTTTTGGAGCCCAGTCTGTATGGTGGGATGCCTTGCTCAGCCTTGATGCAGGGTGTGTGTGTGGGGTGTTGGTCCTGCCTCAACTGAATGTACCAGGCTTTGTTGACTCCCCATGGAAGGCCTTACCCTTTTGGAGGAGTGGATGAGAGGTAGGGTGGGGGTGGAAGGAGTCGGGGAAAGAAAGGAGAAGGGGAGTGGAAGGAGGGATGGGAGGGGGAACTGTGGTTGGTATGTAAACTGAAAAAAATTGTGAACAAAAAAAACAACAACATTGAAAGATGAAAAAGTAAATAAAAATACAAGTTTTCATAGACGTTATGTGATGTAGGTTAGGGAACATTCAGTAGAGGCCAGACAGGTTATCCTGATCAGCCCTTGAATCAGAAAAAATTGTAAAAGGTACTAGTCTTTAGCACAAAGTATAGAGTCCCAGATCTTCTGTTACATCATCAAATAAGGAGTCAATTAATGTAGTTTCCACTTGACTACACTTTTACATCCTCATTATGTCAACTATGGAAGGATCAAAGATCTTTACAAATATTATTCAACATGATCTAAATGTTAAATATTTTCTTTCCTTTCAATTACAGGTGCTATTTAATAAATGCAGACGTGGTATGTACTGTAGAATCACTCTCTAAGACACAATTTAGATGAGAATTGTGTAAATACTAGTTGTCTTTTATATGATACACCACTGTGATATAAGCTGCTAACTGATAATGAAAATTATATGTTTTTATATTTTTTTTAAGGAAATGACATCCCAAGTAACAAATCATGACCAGGTGTCTATGGTTGTCATGTTCACCTGTGATTCCTTTAGTTATTTGAAGGATTGTTCACCAAGTTGTATCTAAATTTTTTTCCAAAGAAAAATATCCCAACTACCCAACCCAATTTCTAGTCATGAGTTTGTAAATTGAAAAATCAGAATACAGTTTATCTACAAAAATGTATTCAAACTTGACCACAGCCATGCATGGTTGGGTTACATGTTTGCGTTCCTTCATAGACGAATAAACCAGAACTCAAGAGGTAGTGATGAAGCTCCTTAGCTGTGCATCTTAAGAGCCACTTCTTACCTCATCAAGGGCACAATAATCCCCGTGGAGAGCTCTGCCTTCTTACATCTGCCTGCAGTAAGGCAAATCAATAGGGGTCCCAAACACTGCAATGACTGCTGTAGGGTTTAGAAGTCCTAGGAAGTGTCATTTAGCATGCAGCAGACAGTCACTGCTTTGAAAGGTAGAGAAGCATAGTGCTTCTTTTAAGATGACAGAGTCCCAAAATTAAATAAAGGACATGGGAGAGTGGGATGAATAGTTCAAAATGGATTTCTCTTAGATCTGACGTATTCCTGAAGAAAAGCTTTAACAGATTAGACAACATTGGCATGGGCACAAAGAGTCACAAAATTTAAGGACAGTATGCACTAAGATTTCCAGTCATCATTTGTTTAATGATCTGTGCTGCATCATTATTCCAGCAATACATTTAAATTTTATTTTTTAATTATTAATATAATTTTATTAATTTTGATATGTTTATGCACTGTATTTCATCTTATTCATCCCTCATGACTCTTACTGTTCATAGATCCTCTCCCTTTTTACATTTTCCCAAATTTTATCCTTAAAAATTACTTGCTAGTTTATTTTGTGCTAAACATATACTCAAACATGTAGGGGCATCCACTGAAACTGGGTTCACCTTGCAGGGACAACACCTTTAATTAAACTCTCCCTCCCTCACACAGAAGCCATAAATTACCAATAGCTTCTTAGTTAGGGGTGAGAAAGGCTTCTAAACCTCTCTTCCCTACAAACCACAGTGTTGACCTCTTTGATCTTGTATGGGTCCTATGCGAGCAACCAACAGTATACTTGTAAAGGAGAGCTAGACTCTGAGCAGTAAGGCTGCTTCCTGTCATGGGTAGTTAGACTCCATGTTGCCTATTCCATTTTTGCTCTCAGTGCGTTTACACAGGCAGCAGGGAAGAGTGCCACTGGGCATCATTCTATCCATATTGGTGGTGTCTGCATGCTCGGTCTCCCACCAGTGAGCTAATGTGTTAAGTGGCACTCTTATGGGGATTGGCTTAGTACAAGCCTATTGTGTCTAAAAACCCGAGTTTCATCCCAAGTACTCAATGTAATGTACCCAGGATTGCACAGTCTGTAATCTTTGATTTAGAGTGGTAGATTCAAGAAAGACCAGCCTTTTCTAAATAGTGAATTTTAGGCCAGCCTGGGCTAGAGGCCTTTTTCACCAACAAAACATAACAAATAATCAATGAAAAAACAAAAATAATAAACTGAAATAGAAGGTCTGTTGATGGAAGGAGAGTGTATAGAAGCTGACTCTACCAGTAGCAGGTTGACTGAATTGCAGAGGTTAGCCACATGCCCATATATATGTGATTAGCACAAATTGAACTTGGTGAATTACTTAGGGAGACTAAAAAGAGCACAGAGCTGGTAAGGAGTGGAGAGATATGAATGGAATCAAGAGAGTTAGGGTGATGAGTGGAGATGAATATGATCAAAATACATTTTGTGGAATTCTCAAAGAATCACGTATTTTATTAAAAACTTTGATGAGGGAACAGTGAGCAGATATGATGCACTGTCATGCCTTGGGCAGCCACTGCCTTCCTCTTATCTCTTGGCACCTCAAGAGTACTTACACCATGAAGCACTAGACTCCTTTTCTTGTCAGTTCATGTTGAGGGTTTATACAGGGTTGGCCAATTTAAAGGAACTTTTGTTTGGTCTAACGTTCATGTGACAATTTCATTTAGAATAGCTTGGGCTCTGAGTCATCATGGAAGACACACAAGCATAAGTCACCTCTCAGTCCTTGATGATCACAGTCACTTGCTGAGAGGTACCTGGTAGGATGAAGATGTTGGAGGAAGGCTGTTTTTATTAATTCAGAGACCTTCTACAACTTATTTTGGAAGAAATACATAATTGGAGTCAAGGATCAAAGGCAGAACATCTATCTCTTTGCTTATATCTGGCAGGGACTTTGATCAGAGCATCATGGATATGACTAATATGGTACCCAAGGTTAAAAAGTTAGAGGAATACACAGCTGCTTACCTTCTGAACCTACTTAAAGTGATACCATATGTGCCGCATGAGCCATAAAATACCCTGGATAAGCAAAGAGTGAAATTAAACACCAGGGGTCACTGTTGTGTAGCACACTAAACACTTGCTCAGGATTCAGTCATTCTTGTCTAATTGAATTGTTTTTACATTTCACAAACATCATAGAACACTTGTACAATCCATGTGCTTTTCCTTAGGGTTTAACATATGTTTTACACCAATAAGACTCCTGGGGGTCGTTATGAAATTTTTAGTTCACTGGTGCAAAAGATGTGATCACAGCCGGATTGCATGGATTTCACTGTGCCATGATGCTCTAACTGGGATTTGAATGCTGCCTGTCAGTCACCACACAAACGTAACATAGTCACATTGCTCTTCCTTCTCTATTGTCACATCTGCACTAATTTAGACTTTACCTACATCATGTGATCATAGTAGACTTTATCTACATAATCATGTGATGAATAATTAATTGGACACTGACACAGTGATCTTCCTGAAGCCCCATTCTAATTACAGTGACTTACCTGAAAATAAATAAGGAGATCAAATGTACAAACACTCAACTATTCTAAGTTTCCTCTGTTTGTCTGCCGTGAAGCTGACCTAACTCTCCCTGTTGTGACTGCATTCCCAGTTTCTGCAGTACTAAACAAAAGGTGTATCAAAGCAACCGTGATCCCGCTTGATATGGATGGACCTCAAGTCATCTCCGGTACCTCCAGAGAAACACCACACATTAAAACAGAAGGTACTGAGGGAATTATGTTCAGTTATGTATAATAGATGCCCTTTATACTGTGCACTATTTATAAATCTATAGAGATGTTTTGCTGTAGTTTTTAGTGTGTAGATACTGTTAATTTATCTAGCTCATCTGTAGAAATACAACCACAGAATTTAAATAGGATAAATAGGTTTAAAGGTTAAAGGTAACCTTTGCCTTTCATTAAGTAGTGGTAAACCATAGGAAAGCTGAGGCTTGTCTTGTATGAATGAGTATGACTTCACCTGGGGTAGGCATGAGTGACTGAGCCACCCTCTCAGTCACTTTGTCCCAGACATGGATGATGCAGATGTGGAAAGTCTCAAGAGTGATCTGTTTAATGTCCAGAATCTCAAGAGTGAGGATGAAATTTGAGTTAGGTAAAGGCATTCCTTCAGGTCCACTGGGGGAGAGCCCTAGGCATGGTCATCTTAGACTTTGTGCTTGGGAGGCCAAGGGAGCGAGAAAGATCAGTAAGGACACAGAAACCTTCTGTGCTTTTCCTCTTTCCAATGCGAAATGGTTAACACTGGCAGGGTTTAGGGTGCTTTGCTTCTGGTTCTGTTATTTAAAGACTGTATTTCCCAGAACACATAGACCATTCCTCCTCTGCCACTCCCAATGCATAAGTGTTTGACTGTTGTTATACCTCTCCTTGGAAGTTTTGTTAGGATTACTTTCCCAGAGGCAGTGAGCAAGGAAAGGTTTACTTTGCCATACAGTTTGAGTTTGGAGTCCATAATTGGGAAGCAGTAGATAGAGGCAGAAACTTGAGGGAGACTGACCTTGCAACCAGAGCCCAGAAAGAAAGAAAAATAAATGAATGTACTCTCCTGACTTTTCTTACTTTTGTACTGTCCAGGATCCCATCTCAGGGAATGATTGTACCCGTAGAGAACAGATCTTCCCATCTAACTTAATCCAATCAAGATAAACCCCAAGGGAATGCCCAGAGGACACAGATCTCATCAGTTTGACAGCTGAGTTTCAGCATCATGGAGCCAATGAAGTGTTGTTTTCACTTTTGAGTATAACCTGTATTAAAGCCAATTTATCTGTAGGGTACAACTTTCTCTCCTCACCAGAACCTATAGGTAAATGTCTTATAGTGTGATCCCAATGATGCAGGAAAAACAGGTTCTCTCTCTTCTTCTCCCAGGTCTTGTAGCAGCACTTCATGGACCCCACAGGGTGGAGTGGCTAAAGACCCAGAATGGCTTTTTGTTCTGTCAAAATCCCAAGGCTACAATGTCCTGGGAGTAAAGGCTCAGTGTATGACTTTAGCTCTTTCTTTTTCTTTTTCTTTTTTTAGTTTCTCAAGACAGGGTTTCTCTGTGTATTTCCTGTAATTATCCTGGAACTCACTTTGTAGACCAGAATGGCCTTGAACTCATAGAGATCTGCCTTCATCTGCCTCCTGAGAGCTGGGATTATAGGCATGCACCTACCACCTGGTGACTTTAGCTCTTTTGTAGGCAGTGTTCCTCACCTCAGACTGACATACAGGATGGCCGAGACAAGGGAGATTAGAGGTCTGACATCCATCTTAGATCCTCTGACCTATAGGTGGGGTGTGATCTGAACTCTAGCACACACTTGGCCCCATTTCAGAAATTCTTGGTTCAGCCTTCAGTATTCAGGGGATGGGAGTTCTAGTAAACTACATCCGTTCCTAGGACTAAAGGACTATAGATAGGCACTTGGGTATCAGCTCTCTTCGCACCTATCTGGTCATAGGGCTGTGTCTGTCCTCTGTGCTGTCACTATTTGTATCTTTCTCATGCTGTAGCCTTACCTGTCTTGTCTCATTTAGGGCAAGGAGTTCATAATCTCGGAAATGAGTTTCCTGTGTCTTCCCTGGAGCCTCTTCATTAGGCTCGAGGCCCTCGCTCTCCACAAGTGTGTTAGCTTCTCCTGCATTCTCTCATTGTTTAGCTGTGTTTGGCTCCACCATGACAGGCAGTATTTGTAGAATTAATGCATTGTGTTACTCACTGTATACTCTGGCTCTCCTGCTTGTGAGTAGCGTGTCCTACACAGCCCCATGACCCCACCTCTAGCCTCATACACTTCAATATGCCTCTTTACAGTTTCTTGCCTTTTATCCTTCTCCAGCAGTTTCCCTATTTCCTGGGTGCCATGTTCATTTTGCATTCTGTGCCTGGCTAACATAAAGTCTTGGAGGTTCTCTTCCACCAATTACCTAGTTCCTGATACTGTATAATAGAACACACTATCCACAGAATATAGCCTAACCCTCTGGCATGCTCCCACCCTCAGTCCAGATAGTTCTTTGCTTTTTGTATTATCTCTTCCTTACCAAACTCACCGGACAGGTAAGACCATTGAGAGCAAAGAGTATAGAACCTTCTTAGGGACAATTTATCCAGAAAGAAAGAAAGATATCAAATCTTAGTAGTTTATTTGGTTTAGTCCTGGATCTGGTGGGCAAAGCTAAAGGCCTCCTGATGCCTAGCTGTATGGCATGGATATGTGAAGAGAGAAGAAAAGGCTGGAATCAGTCAGCCAGAGGAAGTCCCATAAACAGGGCAAGACTCTGTATATTAGAAGAACAACATACCCAGAAAAGGTTGTTCCAAACCTTAGGGATTGTAAGGAAGAAAGTGAAGGAGTGACTGACATGTGGTCATCACATTGGCCCTCATGAAACTCTCAGTGCTATGACACAAATTAGGAAAGTATCTTGTCTGAAACTTGACCCAACACTCCACTCTCTCTCCACTAGTAACTGGGCTGAAGGCAGCCTATCCTGTACAGAATGCCTCTTTTGCATGGGAGGACAGAAAACCCACTGAAATATCTCTCTCCTTACAGCTTTCCCTAAATGAAGTAAAATGAAGGTGCATATCCTTGACATTGACCTTGTGAAAAAAGTCCCTACTTATTTGTGTTGTATTTGCAATTTCCTTAAAGACTTGTGCCAGCTGTACAAAGCTTACATGTATACTACATGGCCTAGAAATATTATGAAGTTAAGATTAAAACATACATGCATAATTTACAGTCCATTATCTGTTTTAGTTTATTTCCACAAAATATGTATGAAGTATGATAAAATATTAAATTTGATCATTATTTACACACTTACAGGCCATATGGTGAGTTCTGTTTGAGAGATTTGCAACCAAAATCAACATGCCATTTCAAATAGCTTTATAAGATTATCTTTGAGGTAATTAATGGCTCAATGAGAAGAATAGTTACTGAAAAAGCAGTAGACCTGAGCTTGAATCTGCTCACACACATAAAAAAAAGTTGGACAGAACTGTTCATATTTGTAATCCTATGCTGTTGAGTGAATAGACAGGAGTATTTCTAGTGCTTGCTACCTGTGATCCTATCTACAGCATCTGTGAGAGACCCTATCTGAAAGAAGGGAAAAAGGGTGATACATCATGGTATGCCATGCCCTCTTTTAGCTCTCATGTTTTAATTGTCCAGCACTTACACACACACACACACACACACACACACACACACACACACACGATAAAATTACCTGAAATACATTTTACATTACTGCAACAATCTCATAACCAACTTCTATTACTACTGCAATAAGGTCAAGTATTTCAAACATATTGTAAAATCCTTGAGATTCTAATCACAAAAGTTGTGATCTTCTGTGACTTTCTCATATAGTTCCTTACTTCTAATATACATAGCATTTCAGTTGTTGACCTTAACCCTTAATTTCACCAATAAAGCTGCCAGACCACAAGAAACTTTATATTAACAGAAAAGATTTTAGGAAGTAGAGTAGTCTATATGCGATTTTTACTTCATGAAAGGTCATATTCCGAGCATCTTGAATTTTCAGGTTACTTATACTTTGCTTAATTTAAATTCCCTTCCCCAAAAGGGAAGGGAGAAATGTTGTAACTGAATTATAGTTTCAAAAATTAAAATGGGGGTCAGAATCCCCTTCTCCCTGAAATCCAGGTGTGCTGTCTCAGTTTTTTTTTAACTTGTCGCAAACTAGAGTCATTTGGGAAGAGGAAACTTCCATTCAGAAAATACTGCCACCAGATTCACCCGTAGGCAAGCCTGTGGTGCATTTTCTTCATTGATGATTGATATGTGAGGGCCCAGCTCACTGTAGGCAGTGCCACCCCTATGGTGGTGTTACTGGGTGCTATAAGAAAGTAGGCTGAGTGAGCCTTGGTGAGTAAGCATCACTCCTTCATGGCCTTTGCATCCTCTCCTGACTCTGTGTTCTTACCCTGTTCAGTTCCTGTCCAGAGTTCCCCCAGAAACTGAGTGTGAAGAGAGAATTGTATGCTGAAATAAACTCTTTCCTCTACAAGTTGTTTATGATCATAGTGTTTGGTCACAGCAATAGAAACCCTAAGACACTGTATTAACTATTAAGGAGCATGGGATTATGTCATTTGCAGAACATAGATGTAAGTGAATATACTTGGCATGTTAAATGTCTTATGTTCATTGAAAAAGACAAGTCCCAGGTAATTTCTTTCATTTGAAGGTCTAGGTTTTTATGTAAAAATAAAATTACATATGTGTATATGATGTGAACAAAGTAAAGGGAACTAATGAGATGGGAGGAGAAGGCGGTGTTGTGGGTACAGTCTTATATATAAGTGCTCTTCTGAGAGCTCTACACTGTGTGATAGGTGAATATACTATGCCAATTGAAAAGGATATATTTCTTATTCTGACTTCTGTCCAATGTTACCTTTAAATTTGAGATGTATGTTAATTTTGCTCTTTTTTGTGTGGTAATTCCATAAGTATTGGTACTTGATAGTTGATAATATCATTGTTTTCAGCTATACACAAATTGATTGTTTCCCAATTGCTCTACTAACTCAACTTTAAACTTAAATTTTGGGAATTTTTGATTGGTTCTTTCACATTGTACTTTGGATGAATTCTTAGATAATGTGAATTTGGAAGGTGGTTCCATGCTTTCTTTACTTCTTTCATCGTAACTTGCAGAGTTGTGTTACTATGTACAGTTGTCTCAGTATTTCCTTAGAATTTTTCCCAGACTCCTTAGCACCAATATCTGAAACTAATTAAGCCCTTACATTACACTGTGTCTTATAGGGCTATAATACATACATGTTCTTCATGCTCCTTAGAACCCTGTAGAATACTGACAATACTCAGCACAGTATAACAAAATGTAATACATGATATGCTATACTTTAGGGAATAATGTGCACACATCATAGGCAAGAATTTTCTCAGATATGCTCATCCTAGTAAAATTTCCCAAGTAGAATGGATGCGTTAGCATGGATCATAATTAGATCATAAATTCTGAGTCAACGTATGTGGATTGGTGGAGGTTGAAATAGATTTGAGACATGTGCCTCAGGAAGTATCAATTGTTCCCTGCTTTAAAACAGGAAGTGACAGTATTCTGTTGCTTAATTATAAAGCTTCTTTTATTAGAAAAGATAGGTTGGATCAGTGCATAATGACTTTTTCAGCCAAGTCTGCTGACCTAACTGCAGTTGAATCCCAGAACTCACATGGTGAAAGGAGAAAACCAGACCCCTGAAGAGCTCCTCTTAACTCCACCCGACACACATGCATGGATTCCTCCAACCAGAATAAATGCAATGTGTATTTTGAAAGATTTATTTACTTTCATGCAGTGAAAAATTCTTCCACATTGATTTAGATTCCCATTGTCTAGGAAACCAAAAGTTCTGTTCCTCATTTCTCTTCAGTTCTTCTCTTTGCCTTAATTTGTATGACAGTAATATAATCCACAGTTCTGGAATAAGCAGAAAGCAAACCATTCTTAACACTTTGCCTGGCTCTTAAGATTCTGTTCCTTATACTGGAATGCCTTGCCTGCCTTATTGCAAGGGAGGTGCTTAGTCCCATGGCAACTTGGTGTGCCATGCTTTGTTGATACCCATGGGAGGCCTGCCCCTTTCTGAACAGAGAAACAGAGGAGGAGTGGATTGGGGGGAAAAATTAGATAGTCACATATGCTAGCTACATAGACTTCTATACACATCAAGCAAGGATCCCTGGAGTAATTAAAAGCAATATCATGTGTTGACAAAGTTACTTTCTGTCTTTTTAGTGGTACATAAAAATTCCGACACTGCATCTTCCTCCAGAGAACAGGGAGAGCTACCCGTGATGATGGTGGAGGTAAGACTGCCTTTCCTCTCTCTAATATAAAAAAGTTACTTTGTCCCCTTACATTGTAGTGGATTTGAAATTCAATTAACAAAAGCCAGGAGCATCGTGGCTTAGCTCAGGGAGAAAAGGAAATGGAATTGTACCAACCTGCTCCTGACTGAACTGAACATAAAAGTGTGCAGTGCCACTTATCACAGTTTGTGTGAGAGGATAGTTTCTCCTGAAGAGAAGGGTTCCTCTTTAGATGCATGTATAATTTTCACTCAGAAGTTGACAACCACTTCTGGTTCCTAAAATCTTGATGCAGTTTGATTATGTTCCACAGAGGAAACTGTGGAGAAATTTTCTTAGTTTCAGCATGGAGATGTTGAGTGGTAAGACTTTTACTGCATGAGGATTAGTGTAAATAATTGAGGCCCAGCTGTAGGAGGAATTATCTCACAGTCAAGTTATAAAGATGCAGTGTGGCTTAGGGAACATTCAGCAGAGACCAAACAAATAGTGTTAATTTGGCCTTTGAACCAGAAAAAGTAGGAATGGCACAAACTATAGAGTCCCAGTTCTTCTGTGACATTGTCACATAATATACTAACACACAGGACTCTTGACCATTTTGATTGGCATCATACTATGTTGACATGTGTTCTAAAGACTCATGTAAACAGAATTCAGCATGACCTGTGCCTCAAACTGTTTTCTTTCCTTTAAATTTCAGGTGGAGTCTAGAAAACATGGTATGTATTATGAAATCTCCTTGTTAAGACACATTTTAGAAAAGTATAGTTACTGGGTATCCTCATGTCTAATGCACCACTGTGATCTAAGCCACCTATAAGGAAGAACATGGATTTTGGTTTTTAAAAAAAGTAGTACCTGAAGTTAAAAAAAACTGGGGTTGTCTACTGTCACTGGATTCAGATCCGATCTCTTTAGAGTGTTTGAGATGTTCTATATCAGGCTGTGTCTAAATCTGTTTCCCCCCAAGATAGGTATCCTGATTACCCAGTCAAATCTCCTGTGACAAACTAAGGAATTAACAAATTAGGATGCACACTTTACCTACAGTATATGTGTTCAAAGCCCATTACATGTGGTACATTTATTGTTCACTGTATTGGACATAAGTGAAGCTACAGTTCTTTTCAGTTTCCTAAGCAGAGTTGAACTAGATATGGCCCGTGTGCTGTGGGATGATCTGTATGGCAAATGTGTTAGTAATTAGTCAATAAATAAAACTCTGTTTGTCACTTGGCTAGGCAGGAAGTGTAGGCGTGACAAGGAGGAGAATAAAGCTGGCAAGTCGAAGGTGAAGTCACAGAGACATAGCCAGCCGCCAGGATGAAAAACAGCATGTGAAGATGTGGCAAGGTATAGATTAATGGAAATGGATTAATTTAAGCTGTAAGAACAGTTAGCAAGAAGCCTGCCACGGCCATTCAGTTTGTAACCAATGTAAGTCTCTGTGTTTACTTGGTCGGGTTTGAGCGGCTGTGGGACTGGCAGGTGAAAGTGATTTGCCTGACTGTGGGACAGGAAAAAAACTCTAGCTACACCTGTGTGTAGGAAGCACAGTTCTTTTGTTCTGAGCAAGCTCACTG
Organism: Peromyscus californicus insignis; assembly: GCF_007827085.1. Taxonomy (NCBI): domain Eukaryota; kingdom Metazoa; phylum Chordata; class Mammalia; order Rodentia; family Cricetidae; genus Peromyscus; species Peromyscus californicus. The sequence continues at coordinate 224,534 of NW_026294447.1, read as the reverse complement.
TTCTGTCACTCTAGGAAACACAGTAGAGTAGAAGAGTGCTCCTTTCTCCAAATCAGAGTGTGTTTCTTGTAAGGCGAGCTAGTGTTGCTTTCCCCTTCATAAACGGAGTTGAATCACATGCAGTGTTTGGAGCTAGCAGCAAGAGTTGTTTTCTGGTAAGGAGAGTCACTAGTGTGCTCCCATTGCCATACACAGTGCACGTAGCACTCGCGTCTGTTCCCAGCAAGGACAGTGTATTGGAGGAAGAGAAGCTACTGTTCTTGTCAGTTTCCTTAAGAGTTGAACTAGATATGGCCGTTGTGTGTTGGAAACACAGTTCTTTTGTTCTGAGCAAGCTCACAGTTCTGTCTTTCTAGGAAACACAGTAGAGTAGAATAGTGCTCCTTTCTCCAAAGCAGAGTGTGTTTCTTGTAAGGCGAGCTAGTGTTGCTTTCCCCTTCATAAACGGAGTTGAATCACATGCAGTTTCTGGACCTAGTAGCAAGAATTGTTTTCTGGTAAGGAGAGTCACTAGTGCGATCCCATTGCCATACACAGTACAAATAGCACTCGCTTCTGTTCCCAGCAAGGACAGTGAATTGAAGGGAAGAGAAGCTACTGTTCTTGTCACTTTCCTAAGCAGAGTTGAACCAGATATCGCCCATGTGTGTAGGAAGCACAGTTCTTTTGTTCTGAGCAAGCTCACTGTTCTTACACTATAGGAAACACAGTAGAGTAGAAGAGTGCTCCTTTCTCAAAAGCAGAGTGTGTTTCTTGGAAGGTGAGCTAATGTTGGTTTTCCCTTCATAAACGGAGTTGAATCACATGCAGTTTCTGGTCCTAGCAGCAAGAGTTGTTTTCTGGTAAGGACAGTCACTGGTGCGCTCCCATTGCCATACACAGTACAAATAGCACTAGAATCTGTTCCCACCAAGTGCAGAGTATTGGAGGAAAGAGAAGCTACTGTTCTTGTCAGTTTCCTAAGCAGAGTTGAACAAGATATGGCCCATGTGTGTAGGAAGCACAGTTCTTTTGTTCTGAGCAAGCTCACTGTTCTGGTCCTAAAGGAAACACAGTACTGTAGAAGAGTGCTCCTTTCTCAAAAGCAGAGTGTGTTTCTTGTAAGGCGACCAAGTGTTTGTTTCTGGTTCATAAACAGAGTTGAATCACATGCAGTTTTTGATCCTAGCAGCAAGAGTTGTTTTCTGTCAAGGAGAGTCACTAGTGTGCTCCCATTGCCATACACAGTACAATAGCCCTCGTGTCTTTTCCCACTAAGTGCAGTGTATTGGAAGGAAGAGAAGCTCCTGTTCTGGTCAGTTTCCTAAGCAGAGTTGAACAAGTTATGGCCCGTGTGTGTAGGAAGCACAGTTCTTTTGTTCTGAGCAAGCTCACTGTTCTGGCCCTATAGTAAACACAGTAGAGTAGAAGAGTGCCCTTTCTTAAAAGGAGAGTGTGTTTTTTGTAAGGCAAGCTAGTGTTGGTTTTCCCTTCATAAACGGAGTTGAATCACATGCAGTTTCTGGTCCTAGCAGCAAGAGTTGTTTTCTGGTAAGGAGAGTCACTAGTGTGCTCCCATTGCCATACACAGTAGAAATACCACTCGAATCTGTTCCCACCAAGTGCAGTGTATTGGAGGAAAGAGAAGCTACTGTTCTTGTCAGTTTCCAACTCAGAGTAGAACTAGATATGGCCCGTGTGTGTAGGAAGCACAGTTCTTTCGTTCTGCGCAAGCTCACTATTCTGGCCCCATAAGAAACACAGTAGAGTAGAAGAATTCTCCTTTCTCAAAAGCAGAGTGAGTTTCTTGTAAGGCGAGCTAGTGTTTGTTTCCCCTTCATAAACGGAGTTGAAGCAAATGCAGTTTCTAGTCCTAGCAGCAAGAGTTGTTTTCTGGTAAGGAGAGTCACTAGTGGCCTCCCATTGCCATACACAGTATAATAGCAATCCTGTCTGTTCCAACAAAGTGCAGTGTATTGGAAGGAAGAGAAGCTACTGCTCTTGTCAGTTTCCTAGGCAGAGTTGAACAACATATGGCCCGTGCGTGTAGGAAGCACAGTTCTTTTGTTCTGAGCAAGCTCACTGATCTGGCCCTATAGGAAGCACAGTAGAGTAAAAGAGTCCTCCTTTCTCAAAAGCAGAGTGTGTTTTTGTGAGGCAAGCTAGTGTTTGTTTCCCCCTCATAAACGGAGTTGAATCACATGCAGTTTCTGGTCCTAGCAGCAAGAGTTGTTCTCTGGTAAGGAGAGTTCTAGTGTGCTCCCATTGCATACACAGTACAAATAGCACTAGAATCTGTTCCCACCAATTGCTGTGTATTGGAGGATTGAGAAGCTACTGTTCTTGTGAGTTTCCTAAGCAGAGTTGAACTAGATATGGCCCGTGTGTGTAGGAAGCACAGTTCTTTGGTTCTGAGCAAGCTCACTGTACTGGCCCTATAAGAAACAGAGTAAAGAAGAAGAGTGCTCCTTTCTCAAAAGTAGAGTGTGTTTCTTGGAAGGCGAGCTAGTGTTTGTTTCCTTTTCATAAACGGAGTTGAATCACATGCAGTTTCTCGTCCTAGCAGCAAGAGTTGTTTTCTGGTAAGGAGAGTCGCTAGTGAGCTCCCATTGCCATACACAGTACAAATAGCACTCGAATCTGTTCCCACCAATTGCACTGTACTGGAGGAAAGAGAAGGTACTGTTCTTGTCAGTTTCCTAAGCAGAGTTGAACTAGATATCGCCCATGTGTGTAGGAAGCACAGTTCTTTTGTTCTGAGCAAGCTCACTGTTCTAGTCCTATAGGAAACACAGTAGAGTAGAAGAGTGCTCCTTTCTCAAAACCAGAGTGTGTTTCTGGTAAGGTGAGCTAGTCTTTGTTTCCCATTCATAAATGGACTTGAATCACATGCAGTTTCTGGTCCTAGCAGCAAGAGTTGTTTTCTGGTTAGGAGAGTCACTAGTGCGCTCCCATTGCCATACACAGTGAAAATAGCACTGGCGTCTGTTCCCACCAAGTGCAGTGTATTGGCGGGAAGAGAAGCTACTGTTCTTGTCAGTTTCCTAAGCAGAGTTGAACAAGATATGGCCGGTGTGTAGGAAGCACAGTTCTTTTGTTCTGAGCAAGCTCACTGTTCTGGCCCTATAGTAAACCCAGTAGAGTAGAAGAGTGCTCCTTTCTCAAAAGTAGAGTGTGTTTCTTGTAGGACGAGCTAGTGTTGCTTTTCCTTTCATAAAAGCAGTTGAATCACATGCATTTTCTGGTCCTCGCAGCAAGAGTTTTTTTCCTGTAAGGAGAGTCACTAGTGCGCTCCCATTGACATACACAGTGCAAATAGCACTTGCGTCTCTTCCCAACAAGGACAGTGTATTGGAGGGAAGAGAAGCTACTGTTCTTGTCAGTTTCCTAAGTAGAATTGACCTAGAAATGTCCCGTGTGTGTAGGAAGCACAGTTCTTTTGTTCTGAGGAAGCTCACTTTTCTGGACCAATAGTAAACCCAGTAGAGTAGAAGAGTGCTCCTTTCTCTAAATCAGAGTGTGTTTCTTGTAGATCGAGCTACTGTTGCTTTCCCCTTCATAAGCAGAGTTGAATGAAATGCAGATTCTGGTCCTAGTTGCAAGAGTTGTTTTCTGGTAAAGAGAGTCACTAGTGTGCTCCCATTTCCATACACAGTGCAAAAAGCACTCTCGTCTGTTCCCAGCAAGGACTGTTTATTGTAGGGAAGAAAAGCTTCTGTTCTTGTCAGTTTCCTAAGCAGAGTTGAACTAGGTATGGCCCATGTGTGTAGGAATCACAGTCCTTTTGTTCTGAGCAAGCTCACTGTTATGGTACTTTGGAAACCCAGTAGAGTAGAAGAGTTCTCCTTTTTCCAAAGAAGAGTGTGTTTCTTGTAAGGCGAGCTAGTTTTGCTTTCCCCCTTCATAAACGGAGTTGAATCACATGCAGTTTCTGGACCTAGCAGCAGGAGATGTTTTCTCATAAGGAGAGTCCCTAGTGTGCTCCCATTGCCATACACAGTGAAAATAGCACTCGTGTCTGTTCCCAGCAAGGACAGTGTATTGGAAGGAAAAGAAGCTACTGTTCTTGTGAGTTTCCTAAGCAGAGTTGAACTAGATATGGCCCGGGTGTGTAGGAAGCCCAGTTCTTTTGTTCTGAGCAAGCTCACTGTTCTGGCCCTATAGGAAACCCAGTAGAGTAGAAGAGTGCTCCTTTCTCAAAAGCAGAGTGTATCATGTAAGGCGATGTAGTGTTGCTTTCCCCCTCATCAATGGAGTTGAATCCCATGCAGATTCTGGCCCAAGCAGCAAGAGTTGTTTTCTGGTAAGGAGAGTTACTAGTGGGCTCCCATTACCAAACACAGTGCTTATAACACTCGTGTCTGTTCCCAGCAAGGACAGTGTTTTGGACGGAAGAGAAGCTACTGTTCTTGTCAGTTTCCTAAGCAAAGTTGAATTAAATATGGCCCATGTGTAGGAAGCACAATCCTTTTGTTCTGTGGAAGCTCACTGTTCTGGCCCTAAAGAAAACCTAGTAGAGTACAAGAGTGCTCCTCTCTCAAAAGCAGAGTGTGTTTCTTGTAAGGCGAGCTAGTGCTGCTTTGCGCTTCATAAAAGCAGTTGAATCACATGCAGTTTCTGTTCCTAGCAGCAAGTGTTGTTTTATTTAAGGAGATTCACTAGTGAGCTCCCATTGCCATGCACAGTGCAAATAGCACTCGTGTCTGTTAACCAGAAGTTCACTGTATTGGACAGAAGTGAAGCTACAGTTCTTTTCAGTTTCCTAAGCAGAGTTGAACTAGATATGGCCCGTGTGCTGTGGGATGATCTGTATGGCAAATGTGTTAGTAATTAGTCAATAAATAACACTCTGTTTGTCACTTGGCTAGGCAGGAAGTGTAGGCGTGACAAGGAGGAGAATAAAGCTGGCAAGTCGAAGGCTAAGTCACAGAGATATAGCCAGCCGCCAGGATGAAAAACAGCATGTGAAGATGCCGGTAAGCCACGAGCCATGTGGCAAGGTATAGATTAATGGAAATGGATTAATTTAAGCTGTAAGAACAGTTAGCAAGAAGCCTGCCACGGCCATACAGTTTGTAACCAATGTAAGTCTCTGTGTTTACTTGGTCGGGTATGAGCGGCTGTGGGACTGGCAGGTGAAAGTGATTTGTCCTGACTGTGAGACAGGAAAAAAACTCTAGCTACACCTGTGTGTAGGAAGCACAGTTCTTTTGTTCTGAGCAAGCTCACTGTTCTGTCACTCTAGGAAACACAGTAGAGTAGAAGAGTGCTCCTTTCTCCAAATCAGAGTGTGTTTCTTGTAAGGCGAGCTAGTGCTGCTTTCCCCTTCATAAACGGAGTTGAATCACATGCAGTGTTTGGACCTAGCAGCAAGAGTTGTTTTCTGGTAAGGAGAGTCACTAGTGTGCTCCCATTGCCATACACAGTAGAAATAGCACTCGAATCTGTTCCCAGCATGGACAGTGTATTGGAGGAAAAAGAAGCTACTGTTCTTGTCAGTTTCCAAGTCAGAGTAGAACTAGATATGGCCCGTTTGTGTAGGAAGCACAGTTTTTTCGTTCTGAGCAAGCTCACTATTCTGGCCCCATAAGAAACACAGTAGAGTAGAAGAATTCTCCTTTCTCAAAAGCAGAGTGAGTTTCTTATAAGGCGAGCTAGTGTTTGTTTCCCCTTCATAAACGGAGTTGAAGCAAATGCAGTTTCTAGTCCAAGCAGCAAGAGTTGTTTTCTGGTAAGGAGAGTCACTAGTGGCCTCCCATTGACATACACAGTATAATAGCAATCCTGTCTGTTCCAACAAAGTGCAGTGTATTGGAAGGAAGAGAAGCTACTGTTCTTGTCAGTTTCCTAAGCAGAGTTGAACAACATATGGCCCGTGCGTGTAGGAAGCACAGTTCTTTTGTTCTGAGCAAGCTCACTGATCTGGCCCTATAGGAAGCACAGTAGAGTAAAAGAGTCCTCCTTTCTCAAAAGCAGAGTGTGTTTCTGGTAAGGTGAGCTAGTCTTTGTTTCCAATTCATAAATGGAGTTGAATCACATGCAGTTTCTGGTCCTAGCAGCAAGAGTTGTTTTCTGGTTAGGAGAGTCACAAGTGCGCTCCCATTGCCATACACAGTACAAATAGCACTCGAATCTGTTCCCACCAATTGCACTGTACTGGAGGAAAGAGAAACTACTGTTCTTGTCAGTTTCCTAAGCAGAGTTTGAACTAGATATCGCCCATGTGTGTAGGAAGCACAGTTCTTTTGTTCTGAGCAAGCTCACTGTTCTAGTCCTATAGGAAACACAGTAGAATAGAAGAGTGCTCCTTTCTCAAAACCAGAGTGTGTTTCTGGTAAGGTGAGCTAGTCTTTGTTTCCAATTCATAAATGGAGTTGAATCACATGCAGTTTCTGGTCCTAGCAGCAAGAGTTGTTTTCTGGTTAGGAGAGTCACAAGTGAGCTCCCATTGCCATACACAGTGCAAATAGCACTGGCATCTGTTCCCACAAAGTCCAGTGTATTGGAGGGAAGAGAAGCTACTGTTCTTGTCAGTTTCCTAAGCAGAGTTGAACAAGATATGGCCCGTGTGTTTAGGAAGCACAGTTCTTTTGTTCTGAGCAAGCTCACTGTTCTGGCCCTATAGTAAACACCGTAGAGTAGAAGAGTGCTCCTTTCTCAAAAGCAGAGTGTGTTTCTTGTAATGTGAGCTAGTGTTGCTTTCCCCTTCATAAAAGCAGTTGAATCACATGCAGTTTCTGGTCCTCACAGCAAGAGTTCTTTTCTTGTATGGAGATTCACTAGTGAGCTCCCATTGCCATACACAGTGGAAATCGCCCTTGCATCTGTTAACAGCAAATTCAGTGTATTGGACAGAAGAGAAGCTCCTGTTTCTTTCAGTTACCTAAGCAGAGTTGAACTAGATATCGCCCGCGTGCTGTGGGATGTTCTGTATGGCAAATGTGTTGGTAATTAGTCAATAAATAAAACTCTCTTTTGCCATTGGCTATGCAGGAATTGTAGGAGGGACAAGGAGGAGAATAAAGCTCGCAAGGGGATGACTGAGTCACGGAGACACTGGCAGCTGACAGGATGACAAATAGCATGTGAAGTTGCCAGTAAGCAAGAGCCATGTGGCAAGGTATGGATTAATGGAAATGGATTAATTTAAGCTGTAAGAACAGTTAGCAAGAAGCCTGCCACGGCCATACAGTTTGTAACCAATGTAAGTCTCTGTGTTTACTTGGTCGGGTTTGAGCGGCTGTGGGACTGGCAGGTGAAAGTGATTTGTCCTGATTGTGGGACAGGAAAAAAACTCTAGCTAAATCTGTGTGTAGGAAGCACAGTTCTTTTGTTCTGAGCAAGCTCACTGTTCTGTCACTCTAGGAAACACAGTAGAGTAGAAGAGTGCTCCTTTCTCCAAATCGGAGTGTGTTTCTTGTAAGGCAAGCTAGTGTTGCTTTCCCCTTCATAAACGGTGTTGAAACACATGCAGTGTTTGGACCTAGCAGCAAGAGTTGATTTCTGGTAAGGAGAGTCACGAGTGTGCTCCCATTGCCATACACAGTGCAAATAGCACTCGTGTCTGTTCCCAGCAAGGACAGTGTATTGGAGGGAAGAGAAGCTACTGTTCTTGTCAGTTTCCTTAAGAGTTGAACTAGATATGGCCGTTGTGTGTTGGAAACACAGTTCTTTTGTTCTGAGCAAGCTCACAGTTCTGTCTTTCTAGGAAACACAGTAGAGTAATAGAGTGCTCCTTTCTCCAAAGCAGAGTGTGTTTCTTGTAAGGCGAGCTAGTGTTGCTTTCCCCGTCATAAACAGAGTTGAATCACATGCAGTTTCTGGTCCTAGCAGCAAGAGTTGTTTTCTGGTAAGGAGAGTCACTAGTGCGCTCCCATTGCATACACAGTACAAATAACACTCGCTTCTGTTCCCAGCAAGGACAGTAAATTTTAGGGAAGAGAAGCTACTGTTCTTGTCACTTTCCTAAGCAGAGTTGAACTAGATATCGCCCATGTGTGTAGGAAGCACAGTTCTTTTGTTCTGAGCAAATTCACTCAGTTCTGAGCAAGCTCACAGTTCTGTCTTTCTAGGAAAACAGTAGAGTAATAGAGTGCTCCTTTCTCCAAAGCAGAGTGTGTTTCTTGTAAGGCGAGCTAGTGTTGCTTTCCCCGTCATAAACAGAGTTGAATCACATGCAGTTTCTGGTCCTAGCAGCAAGAGTTGTTTTCTGGTAAGGAGAGTCACTAGTGCGCTCCCATTGCATACACAGTACAAATAACACTCGCTTCTGTTCCCAGCAAGGACAGTAGGGAAGAGAAGCTACTGTTCTTGTCACTTTCCTAAGCAGAGTTGAACTAGATATCGCCCATGTGTGTAGGAAGCACAGTTCTTTTGTTCTGAGCAAATTCACTCTTCTGCTATAGGAAAAACAGTAGAGTAGAAGAGTGCTCCTTTCTCAAAAGCAGATAAGGCGAGCTACTGTTGCTTTTCCCTTCATAAGCGGAGTTGAATGACATGCAGATTCTGGTCCTAGTTGCAAGAGTTGTTTTCTGGTAAGGAGAGTCACTAGCGTGCTCCCATTTCCATACACAGTGCAAAAAGCACTCTGGTCTGTTCCCAGCAAGGACTGTGTATTGTAGGGAAGTAAAGCTTCTGTTCTTGTCAGTTTCCTAAGCAGAGTTGAACTAGGTATGGCCCGTGTGTGTAGGAAGCACAGTCCTTTTGTTCTGAGCAAGCTCACTGTTATGGTCCTTTGGAAACCCAGTAGAGTAGAAGAGTGCTCCTTGTTCCAAAGAAGAGTGTGTTTCTTGTAAGGCGAGCTAGTTTTGCTTTCCCCTTCATAAAAGGAGTTGAATCACATGCAGTTTCTGGACCTAGCAGCAAGAGATGTTTTCTCATAAGGAGAGTCCCTAGTGTGCTCCCATTGCCATACACAGTGAAAATAGCACTCGTGTCTGTTCACAGCAAGGACAGTGTATTGGAGGGAAGAGAAGCTACTGTTCTTGTGAGTTTCCTAAGCAGAGTTTAACTCTATATGGCCCGTGTGTGTAGGAAGCCCAGTTCTTTTGTTCTGAGCAAGCTCACTGTTCTGGCCCTATAGGAAACCCAGTAGAGTAGAAGAGTGCTCCTTTCTCAAAAGCAGAGTGTATCATGTAAGGCGATCTAGTGTTGCTTTCACACTCATGAATGGAGTTGAATCCCATGCAGATTCTGGTCCTAGCAGCAAGAGTTGTTTTCTGGTAAGGAGAGTTACTAGTGCTCTCCCATTACCAAACACAGTGCTAATAGCACTCGTGTCTGTTCCCAGCAAGGACAGTGTATTGGACGGAAGAGAAGCTACTGTTCTTGTCAGTTTCCTAAGCAAAGTTGAATTAGATATGGCCCATGTGTAGGAAGTAGAGTCCTTTTGTTCTGTGGAAGCTCACTATTCTGTCCCTAAAGGAAACCTAGTAGAGTAGAAGAGTGCTCCTTTCTCAAAAGCAGAGTGTGTTTCTTGTAAGGCGAGCTAGTGCTGTTTTGCGCTTCATAAAAGCAGTTGAATCACATGCAGTTTCTGTTCCTAGCAGCAAGTGTTGTTTTCTTTTAAGGAGATTCACTAGTGAGCTCCCATTGCCATGCACAGTGCAAATAGCACTCGTGTCTGTTAACAGCATGTTCACTGTATTGGACAGAAATGAAGCTACAGTTCTTTTCAGTTTCCTAAGCAGAGTTGAACTAGATATGGCCCGTGTGCTGTGGGATGATCTGTATGGCAAATGTGTTAGTAATTAGTCAATAAATAACACTCTGTTTGTCACTTGGCTAGGCAGGAAGTGTAGGCGTGACAAGGAGGAGAATAAAGCTGGCAAGTCGAAGGCTAAGTCACAGAGACATAGCCAGCCGCCAGGATGAAAAACAGCATGTGAAGATGCCGGTAAGCCACGAGCCATGTGGCAAAGTATAGATAAATGGAAAGGGATTAATTTAAGCTGTAAGAACAGTTAGCAAGAAGCCTGCCACGGCCATACGGTTTGTAACCAATGTAAGTCTCTGTGTTTACTTGGTCGGGTATGAGCGGCTGTGGGACTGGCAGGTGAAAGTGATTTGTCCTGACTGTGGGACAGGAAAAAAACTCTAGCTACACCTGTGTGTAGGAAGCACAGTTCTTTTGTTCTGAGCAAGCTCACTGTTCTGTCACTCTAGGAAACACAGTAGAGTAGAAGAGTGCTCCTTTCTCCAAATCAGAGTGTGTTTCTTGTAAGGCGAGCTAGTGTTGCTTTCCCCTTCATAAACGGAGTTGAATCACATGCAGTTTCTGGTCCTAGCAGCAAGATTTGTTTTCAGGTTAGGAGAGACACTAGTGCGCTCCCATTGCCATACACAGTGCAAATAGCACTGTTGTCTGTTCCCACCAAGTGCAGTGTATTGGAGGGAAGAGAAGCTACTGTTCTTCTCAGTTTCCTAAGCAGAGTTGAACTAGATATGGCCCGTGTGTGGGAGGCACAGTTCTTTTTTTCTGAGCCAGCTCACTGTTTTGACCCTACAGGAAACCTAGTAGAGTAGAAGAGTGCTCCTTTTTCAAAAGCAGAGTATATTTCTTGTAGGTGAGCTAGTGTTGCTTTGCGCTTCATAAATGGAATTGAATCACAGGAAGTTTCTGGTCCTAGCAACAAGACTTGTTTTCTGTTAAGAAGAGTCAATTGTGCCCTCCCATTGACATACACAGTGCAAATAGCACTCGTGTCTGTTCCCAGCAAGGACAGTGTATTGGACGGAAGAGAAGCTACTGTTCTTGTCAGTTTCCTAAGCAAAGTTGAATTAGATATGGCCCATGTGTAGGAAGCACAGTCCTTTTGTTCTGTTTAAGCTCACTGTTCTGTCCCTAAAGGAAACCTAGTAGAGTAGAAGAGTGCTCCTTTCTCAAAAGCAGAGTGTGTTTCTTGTAAGGCGAGCTAGTGCTGCTTTGCGCTTCATAAAAGCAGTTGAATCACATGCAGTTTCTGTTCCTAGCAGCAAGTGTTGTTTTCTTTTAAGCAGATTCACTAGTGAGCTCCCATTGAAATACACAGTGCAAATAGCACTCGTGTCTGTTAACAGCAAGTTCACTGTATTGGACAGAAGTGAAGCTACAGTTCTTTTCAGTTTCCTAAGCAGAGTTGAACTAGATATGGCCCGTGTGCTGTGGGATGATCTGTATGGCAAATGTGTTAGTAATTAGTCAGTAAATGAAACTCTGTTTGTCACTTGGTTAGGCAGGAAGTGTAGGCGTGACAAGGAGGAGAATAAAGCTGGCAAGTCGAAGGCTAAGTCACAGAGACATAGCCAGCCGCCAGGATGAAAAACAGCATGTGAAGATGCCGGTAAGCCACGAGCCATGTGGCAAGGTATAGATTAATGGAAATGGATTAATTTAAGCTGTAAGAACAGTTAGCAAGAAGCCTGCCACGGCCATACGGTTTGTAACCAATGTAAGTCTCTGTGTTTACTTGGTCGGGTATGAGCGGCTGTTGGACTGGCAGGTGAAAGTGATTTGTCCTGACTGTGGGACAGGAAAAAAACTCTAGCTACACCTGTGTGTAGGAAGCACAGTTCTTTTGTTCTGAGCAAGCTCACTGTTCTGTCACTCTAGGAAACACAGTAGAGTAGAAGAGTGCTCCTTTCTCCAAATCAGAGTGTGTTTCTTGTAAGGCGAGCTAGTGTTGCTTTCCCCTTCATAAACGGAGTTGAATCACATGCAGTTTCTGGTCCTAGCAAGAAGATTTGTTTTCTGGTTAGGAGAGTCACTAGTGCGCTCCCATTGCCATACACAGTGCAAATAGCACTGGCGTCTGTTCCCACCAAGTGCAGTGTATTGGAGGGAAGAGAAGCTACTGTTCTTGTCAGTTTCCTAAGCAGAGTTGAACAAGATATGGCCGTGTGTTTAGGAAGCACAGTTCTTTTGTTCTGAGCAAGCTCACTGTTCTGGCCCTATAGTAAACACCTTAGAGTAGAAGAGTGCTCCTTTCTCAAAAGCAGAGTGTGTTTCTTGTAATGTGAGCTAGTGTTGCTTTCCCCTTCATAAAAGCAGTTGAATCACATGCAGTTTCTGGTCCTCGCAGCAAGAGTTGTTTTCTTGTATGGAGTTTCACTAGTGAGCTCCCATTGCCATACACAGTGGAAATCGCACTCGCATCTGTTCACAGCAAATTCAGTGTATTGGACAGAAGAGAAGCTCCTGTTCCTTTCAGTTACCTAAGCAGAGTTGAACGAGATATGGCCCGTGTGCTGTGGGATGTTCTGTATGGCAAATGTGTTGGTAATTAGTCAATAAATAAAACTCTCTTTGGCCATTGGCTAGGCAGGAAGTGTAGGCGGGACAAGTAGGAGAATGAAGCTGGCAAGGGGATGGCTGAGTCACAGAGACACTGGCAGCTGACAGGATGACAAATAGCATGTGAAGATGCCAGTAAGCAAGAGCCATGTGGCAAGGTATAGATTAATGGAAATGGATTAATTTTAGCTGTAAGAACAGTTAGCAAGAAGGCTGCCACGGCCATACAGTTTGTAACCAATGTAAGTCTCTGTGTTTACTTGGTCGGGTTTGAGCTGCTGTGGGACTGGCAAGTGAAAGTGATTTGTCCTTATTGTGGGACAGGAAAAAAACTCTAGCTAAACCTGTGTGTAGGAAGTACAGTTCTTTTGTTCTGAGCAAGCTCACTGTTCTGTCACTCTTGGAAACACAGTAGAGTAGAAGAGTGCTCCTTTCTCCAAATCAGAGTGTGTTTCTTGTAAGGCGAGCTAGAGTTGCTTTCCCCTTCATAAACGGTGTTGAATCACATGCAGTGTTTGGACCTAGCAGCAAGAGTTGTTTTCTGGTAAGGAGAGTCACTAGTGTGCTCCCATTGCCATACACAGTGCAAATAGCACTCGCGTCTGTTCCCAGCAAGGACAGTGTATTGGAGGGAAGAGAAGCTCCTGTTCTTGTCAGTTTCCTTAAGAGTTGAACTAGATATGGCCCTTGTGTGTTGGAAACACAGTTCTTTTGTTCTGAGCAAGCTCACAGTTCTGTCTTTCTAGGAAACACAGTAGAGTAGAAATGTGCTCCTTTCTCTAAAGCAGAATGTGTTTCTTGTAAGGCGAGCTATGTTGCTTTCCCCTTCATAAACGGAGTTGAATCACATGCAGTTTCTGGTCCTAGCAGCAAGAGTTGTTTTCTGGTAAGGAGAGTCACTAGTGCGCTCTCATTGCCATACACAGTGCAAATAACACTCACTTCTGTTCCCAGCAACGACAGTAAATTTTAGGGAAGAGAAGCTACTGTTCTTGTCACTTTTGTAAGCAGAGTTGAACTAGATATCGCCCATGTGTGTAGGAAGCACAGTTCTTTTGTTCTGAGCAAATTCACTCTTCTGGCCCTATAGGAAAAACAGTAGAGTAGAAGAGTGCTCCTTTCTCAAAAGCAGAGTGTGTTTCTTGTAAGGCGAGCTATGTTGCTTTCCCTTTCATAAACGGAGGTGAATCACATGAAGTTTCTGATCCTAACAGCAAGAGTTGATTTCTGGTAAGGAGATTCAATAGTGTGCTTCCATTGCCATACACAGTGAAAATAGCCCTCGTGTCTATTCCCAGCAAGGACAGTGTATTGGAGGGAAGAGAAGCTACTGTTCTTCTCAGTTTCCTAAGCAGAGTTGAACTAGACATGGCCCGTGTGTAGGAAGCCCAGTTCTTTTGTTCTGAGCAAGCTCACTGTTCTGGCCTTATAGGAAACCTAGTAGAGTAGAAGAGTGCTCCCTTCTCAAAAGCAGAGTGTATCATGTAAGGCGATCTAGTGTTGCTTTCCCCCTCATGAATGGAGTTGAATCCCATGCAGATTCTGGTCCTAGCAGCAAGAGTTGTTTTCTGGTAAGGAGAGTTACTAGTGCGCTCCCATTACCAAACACAGTGCTAATAGCTCTCGCGTCTGTTCCCAGGAATGACAGTATATTGGCAAGGAGAGAAACTATGGTTCTTCTCAGTTTCCTAGGCAGAGTTGAACTAGATATGGCCCATGTGTGGGAGGCACAGTTCTTTTTTTCTGAGCCAGCTCACTGTTTTGAACCTACAGGAAACCTAGTAGAGTAGAAGAGTGCTCCTTTCTCAAAAGCAGAGTATATTTCTTGTCGGTGAGCTAGTGTTTCTTTGCGCTTCATAAATGGAATTGAATCACAGGAAGTTTCTGGTCCAAGCAACAAGACTTGTTTTCTGTTAAGAAGAGTCAATTGTGCCCTCACATTGACATACACAGTGCAAATAGCACTCGTGTCTGTTCCCAGCAAGGACAGTGTATTGGACGGAAGAGAAGCTACTGTTCTTGTCAGTTTCCTAAGCAAAGTTGAATTAGATATGGCCCATGTGTAGGAAGCACAGTGCTTTTGTTCTGTGGAAGCTCACTGTTCTGTCCCTAAAGGAAACCTAGTAGAGTAGAAGAGTGCTCCTTTCTCAAAAGCAGAGTGTGTTTCTTGTAAGGCGAGCTAGTGCTGCTTTGCGCTTCATAAAAGCAGTTGAATCACATGCAGTTTCTGTTCCTAGCAGCAAGTGTTGTTTTCTTTTAAGGAGATTCACTAGTGAGCTCCCATTGCCATACACAGTGCAAATAGCACTCATGTCTGTTAACAGCAAGTTCACTGTATTGGACAGAAGTGAAGCTACAGTTCTTTTCAGTTTCCTAAGCAGAGTTGAACTAGATATGGCCCGTGTGCTGTGGGATGATCTGTATGGCAAATGTGTTAGTAATTAGTCAGTAAATAAAACTCTGTTTGTCACTTGGTTAGGCAGGAAGTGTAGGTGTGACAAGGAGGAGAATAAAGCTGGCAAGTCGAAGGCTAAGTCACAGAGACATAGCCAGCCGCCAGGATGAAAAACAGCATGTGAAGATGCCGGTAAGCCACGAGCCATGTGGCAAGGTATAGATTAATGGAAATGGATTAATTTAAGCTGTAAGAACAGGTAGCAAGAAGCCTGCCACGGCCATACAGTTTGTAACCAATGTCAGTCTCTGTGTTTACTTGGTCGGGTTTGAGTGGTTGTGGGACTGGCAGGTGAAAGTGATTTGTCTGACTGTGGGACAGGAAAAAATCTCTAGCTACACCTGTGTGTAGGAAGCACAGTTCTTTTGTTCTGAGCAAGGTCACTGTTCTGTCACTCTACGAAACACAGTAGAGTAGAACAGTCCTCCTTTCTCAAAAGCAGAGTGTGTTTTTTGTGAGGCAAGCTAGTGTTTGTTTCCCCTTCATAAACGGAGTTGAATCACATGCAGTTTCTCGTCCTAGCAGGAAGAGTTGTTTTCTGGTAAGGAGAGTTCTAGTGTGCTCCCATTGCATACACAGTACAAATAGCACTAGAATCTGTTTCCACCAAGTGCAGTGTATTGGAGGAATGAGAAGCTACTGTTCTTGTGAGTTTCCTAAGCAGAGTTGAACTAGATATGGCCCGTGTGTGTAGGAAGCACAGTTCTTTTGTTCTGAGCAAGCTCACTGTACTCGCACTATAAGAAACAGAGTAAAGTAGAAGAGTGCTCCTTTCTGAAAAGAAGAGTGTGTTTTTTGTAAGGCGAGCTAGTGTTTGTTTCCCCTTCATAAACGGAGTTGAATCACATGCAGTTCCTCATCCTGGCAGCAAGAGTTGTTCTCTGGTAAGGAGAGTCACTAGTGAGCTCCCATTGCCATACACAGTACAAATAACACTCGAATCTGTTCCCACAAATTGCAGTGTACTGGAGGAAAGAGAAGCTACTGTTCTTGTCAGTTTCCTAAGCAGAGTTGAACTAGATATGGCCCGTGTGTGTAGGAAGCACAGTTCTTTTGTTCTGAGCAAGCTCACTGTTCTGGCCCTCTAGGAAACCCAGTAGAGTAGAAGAGTGCTCCTTTCTCAAAAGCAGAGTGTGCTTCTTGTAATGCGAGCTAGTGTTGCTTTCCCCTTCATAAAAGCAGTCGAATCACATGCAGTTTCTGGTCCTAGCCACAAGAGTTGTTTTCTTGTATGGAGATTCACTAGTGAGCTCCCATTGCCATACACAGTGGAAATCACACTCGCATCTGTTCACTGCAAATTCAGTGTATTGGACAGAAGAGAAGCTCCTGTTCTTGTCAGTTAACTAAGCAGAGTTGAACTATATATGACCCGTGTGCTGTGGGATGTTCTGTATGGCAAATGTGTTGGTAATTATTCAATAAATAAAATTCTCTTTGGCCATTGGCTAGGCAGGAAGTGTAGGCGGGACAAGGAGGAGAATAAAGCTGGCAAGGGATGGCTGAGTCAAATAGACACTGCCAGCTGACAGGATGACAAACAGCATGTGAAGACGCCAGTAAGCAAGAGCCATGTGGCAAGGTATAGATTAATGGAAATGGATTAATTTAAGCTGTAAGAACAGTTAGCAAGAAGCCTGCCATGGCCATACAGTTTGTAACCAATGTAAGTCTCTGTGTTTACTTGGTCGGGTTTGAGCTGCTGTGGGACTGGCAGTTGAAAGTGATTTGTCCTGATTGTGGGACAGGAAAAAAACTCTAGCTAAACCTGTGTGTAGGAAGCACAGTTCTTTTGTTCTGAGCAAGCTCACTGTTCTGTCACTCTAGGAAACACAGTAGAGTAGAAGAGTGCTCCTTTCCCCAAATCAGAGTGTGTTTCTTGTAAGGTGAGCTAGAGTTGCTTTCCCCTTCATAAACGGTGTTGAATTACATGCAGTGTTTGGACCTAGCAGCAAGAGTTGTTTTCTGGTAAGGAGAGTCACTAGTGCGCGCCCATTGCCATAGACAGTTCAAATAGCACACGTGTATGTTCCCAGCAAGAGCAGTGTATTGGAGGGAAGAGAAGCTACTGTTCCTGTCAGTTTCCTAAGCAGAGTTAAACTAGTTATGGCCCGTGTGTGTATAAAGCACAGTACTTTTGTTCTGAGTAAGCTCAGTGTTCTGGCCCTTTGTAAACCCAGTAGAGTAGAAGAGTGCTCCTTTCTCAATATCAGAGTGTGTTTCTTGAAAGGCGAGCTAGTTTTGCTTTCCCCTTCATAAACGGAGTTGAATCACATGCAGTTTCTGGACCTAGCAGCAATAGATGTTTTCTCATAAGGAGAGTCCCTAGTGTGCTCCCATTGCCATACACAGTGAAAATAGCACTCGTGTCTGTTCCCAGCAAGGACAGTGTATTGGAGGGAAGAGAAGCTACTGTTCTTGTTAGTTTCCTAAGCAGAGTTGAACTAGATATGGCCCGTGTGTGTAGGAAGCCCAGTTCTTTTGTTCTGAGCAAGCTCACTGTTCTGGCCCTATAGGAAACCCAGTAGAGTAGAAGAGTGCTCCTTTCTCAAAAGCAGAGTGTATCATTTAAGGCGATCTAGTGTTGCTTTCCCCCTCATAAATGGAGTTGAATCCCATGCAGATTTTGGTCCTAGCAGCAAGAGTTGTTTTCTGGTAAGGAGAGTTACTAGTGCGCTCCCATTACCAAACACAGTGCTAATAGCACTCGCGTCTGTTCCCAGGAATGACAGTATATTGGCGAGGAGAGAAGCTACTGTTCTTCTCAGTTTCCTAAGCAGAGTTGAACTAGATATGGCCCGTGTGTGGGAGGCACAGTTCTTTTTTTCTGAGCCAGCTCACTGTTTTGACCCTACAGGAAACCTAGTAGAGTAGAAGAGTGCTCCTTTCTCAAAAGCAGAGTATATTTCTTGTAGGTGAGCTAGTGTGGCTTTGCGCTTCATAAATGGAATTGAATCACAGGAAGTTTCTGGTCCAAGCAACAAGACTTGTTTTCTGTTAAGAAGAGTCAATTGTGCCCTCCCATTGACATACACAGTGCAGATAGCACTCGTGTCTGTTCCCAGCAAGGACAGTGTATTGGACGGAAGAGAAGCTACTGTTCTTGTCAGTTTCCTAAGCAAAGTTGAACTAGATATGGCCCATGTGTAGGAAGCACAGTCCTTTTGTTCTGTGGAAGCTCACTGTTCTGGCCCTAAAGGAAACACAGTAGAGTGGAAGAGTGCTCCTTTCTAAAAAGCAGAGTGTGTTTCTTGTAAGGCGAGCTAGTGCTGCTTTGTGCTTCATAAAAGCATTTGAATCACATGCAGTTTCTGTTCCTAGCAGCAAGTGTTGTTTTCTTTTAAGGAGATTCACTAGTGAGCTCCCATTGCCATACACAGTGCAAAGAGCACTCGTGTCTCTTAACAGCAAGTTCACTGTTTTGGACAGAAGTGAAGCTACAGTTCTTTTCAGTTTTCTAAGCAGAGTTGAACTAGATATGGCCCGTGTGCTGTGGGATGATCTGTATGGCAAATGTGTTAGTAATTAGTCAATAAATAAAACTCTGTTTGTCACTTGGCTAGGCAGGAAGTTTAGGCGTGACAAGGAGGAGAATAAAGCTGGCAAGTTGAAGGCTCAGTAACAGAGACATAGACAGCCTCCAGGATGAAAAACAGCATGTGAAGATGCCGGTAAGCCACGAGCCATGTGGCAAGGTATAGATTAATGGAAATGGATTAATTTAAGCTGTAAGAACAGTTAGCAAGAAGCCTGCCACGGCCATACAGTTTGTTACCAATGTAAGTCTCTGTGTTTACTTGGTCGGGTTTGAGCGGCCGTGGGACTGGCAGGTGAAAGTGATTTGTCTGACTGTGGGACAGGAAAAAAACTCTAGCAACACCTGTGTGTAGGAAGCACAGTTCTTTTTTTCTGAGCAAGCTCACTGTTCTGTCACTCTACGAAACACAGTAGAGTAGAAGAGTGCTCCTTTCTCCAAATCAGAGTGCGTTTTTTGTAAGGCGAGCTAGTGTTGCTTTCCCCTTCATAAACGGAGTTGAATCACATGCAGTGTTTGGACCTAGCAGCAAGAGTTGTTTTCTGGTAAGGAGAGTCACTACTGTGCTCCCATTGCCATACACAGTGCAAATAGCACTCGCGTCTGTTCCCAGCAAGGACAGTGTATTGGAGGAAGAGAAGCTACTGTTCTTGTCAGTTTCCTTAAGTGTTGAACTAGATATGGCCCGTGTGTTGGAAACACAGTTCTTTTGTTCTGAGCAAGCTCACAGTTCTGTCTTTCTAGGACACACAGTAGAGTAGAAGAGTGCTCCTTTCTCCAAAGCAGAGTGTGTTTCTTGTAAGGCGAGCTAGTGTTGCTTTCCCCTTCAAAAACGGAGTTGAATCACATGCAGTTTCTGGTCCTAGCAGCAAGAGTTGTTTTCTGGTGAGGAGAGTCACTAGTGCGCTCCCATTGCCGTACACAGTACAAATAACACTCGCTTCTGTTCCCAGCAAGGACAGTAAATTTTAGGGAAGAGAAGCTACTGTTCTTGTCACTTTCCTAAGCAGAGTTGAACTAGATATCGCCCATGGGTGTAGGAAGCACAGTTCTTTTGTTCTGAGCAAATTCACTCTTCTGGCCCTATAGGAAAAACAGTAGAGTAGAAGAGAGCTCCTTTCTCAAAAGAAAAGTGTGTTTCTTGTAAGGCGAGCTAGTGTTGCTTTCCCCTTCATAAACGGAGGTGAATCACATGAAGTTTCTGGTCCTAACAGCAAGAGTTGTTTTCTCGTAAGGAGATTCAATAGTGTGCTTCCATTGCCATACACAGTGCAAATAGCACTCAAGTCTGTTCCCAGCAAGGACAGTGTATTGGAGGGAAGAGGAGCTACTGTTCTTGTCAGTTTCCTAAGCAGAGCTGAACTGGAAAAGGCATGTGTGTGTAGGAAGCAGAGTTCTTTTGTTCTGAGCAAGCTCACTGTTCTGGCCTTATTGGAAACCCAGTAGAGTAGAAGAGTGCTACTTTCTCAAAAGTAGAGTGTGTTTCTTGTAAGAAGAGCTAGTGTTGCTTTCCCCTTCATAAATGGAGTTGAATCACATGCATTTTCTGGTCCTAGCAGCAAGAGTTGTTTTCTGGTAAGGAGAGTCACTAGTGTGCTCCCATTGCCATAGACAGTGCAAATAGCTCTGGTGTATGTTCCCAGGAAGAACAGTGTATTTAAGGGAAGAGAAGCTACTGTTCTTGTCAGTTTCCTAAGCAGAGTTGAACTAGATATGTCCCGTGTGTGTAGGAAGCACAGTACTTTTGTTCTGAGTAAGCTCATTGTTCTGGCCCTTTGGAAACCCAGTAGAGTAGAAGAGTGCTCCTTTCTCAATATCAGAGTGTGTTTCTTGTAAGGCAAGCTAGTGTTGCTTTCCCCTTCATAAACGGTGTTGAAACACATGCAGTGTTTGGACCTAGCAGCAAGAGTTGATTTCTGGTAAGGAGAGTCACGAGGGTGCTCCCATTGCCATACACAGTGCAAATAGCACTCGCGTCTGTTCCCAGCAAGGACAGTGTATTGGAGGGAAGAGAAGCTACTGTTCTTGTCAGTTTCCTTAAGAGTTGAACTAGATATGGCCCTTGTGTGTTGGAAACACAGTTCTTTTGTTCTGAGCAAGCTCACAGTTCTGTCTTTCTAGGAAACACAGTAGAGTAATAGAGTGCTCCTTTCTCCAAAGCAGAGTGTGTTTCTTGTAAGGCGAGCTAGTGTTGCTTTCCCCGTCATAAACAGAGTTGAATCACATGCAGTTTCTGGTCCTAGCAGCAAGAGTTGTTTTCTGGTAAGGAGAGTCACTAGTGCGCTCCCATTGTATACACAGTACAAATAACACTCGCTTCTGTTCCCAGCAAGGACAGTAAATTTTAGGGAAGAGAAGCTACTGTTCTTGTCACTTTCCTAAGCAGAGTTGAACTAGATATCGCCCATGTGTGTAGGAAGCACAGCTCTTTTGTTCTGAGCAAATTCACTCTTCTGGCCCTATAGGAAAAACAGTAGAGTAGAAGAGTGCTCCTTTCTCTAAAGCAGAGTGTGTTTCTTGTAAGGCGAGCTACTGTTGCTTTTCCCTTCATAAGCGGAGTTGAATGACATGCAGATTCTGGTCCTAGTTGCAAGAGTTGTTTTCTGGTAAGGAGAGTCACTAGTGTGCTCCCATTTCGATACACAGTGTAAAAAGCACTCTCGTCTGTTCCCAGCAAGGACTGTGTATTGTAGGGAAGTAAAGCTTCTGTTCTTGTCAGTTTCCTAAGCAGAGTTGAACTAGGTATGGCC
Organism: Peromyscus californicus insignis; assembly: GCF_007827085.1. NCBI lineage: Eukaryota > Metazoa > Chordata > Mammalia > Rodentia > Cricetidae > Peromyscus > Peromyscus californicus. The sequence continues at coordinate 203,544 of NW_026294447.1, read as the reverse complement.
CGTGTGTGTAGGAATCACAGTCCTTTTGTTCTGAGCAAGCTCACTGTTATTTTCCTTTGGAAACCCAGTAGAGTTGAAGAGTGCTCCTTGTTCCAAAGAAGAGTGTGTTTCTTGTAAGGCGAGCTAGTTTTGCTCTCCCCTTCATAAAAGAGTTGAATCACATGCAGTTTCTGGACCTAGCAGCAAGAGATTTTTTCTCATAAGGAGACTCCCTAGTGTGCTCCCATTGCCATACACAGTGAAAATAGCACTCGTGTCTGTTCCCAGCAAGGACAGTGTATTGGACGGAAGAGAAGCTACTGTTCTTGTCAGTTTCCTAAGCAAAGTTGAATTAGATATGGCCCATGTGTAGGAAGCACAGTGCTTTTGTTCTGTGGAAGCTCACTGTTCTGTCCCTAAAGGAAACCTAGTAGAGTAGAAGAGTGCTCCTTTCTCAAAAGCAGAGTGTGTTTCTTGTAAGGCGAGCTAGAGCTGCTTTGTGCTTCATAAAAGAAGTTGAATCACATGCAGTTTCTGTTCCTAGCAGCAAGTGTTGTTTTCTTTTAAGGAGATTCACTAGTGAGCTCCCATTGCCATACACAGTGCAAATAGCACTCGTGTCTGTTAACAGCAAGTTTACTGTATTGGACAGAAGTGAAGCTACAGTTCTTTTCAGTTTCCTAAGCAGAGTTGAACTAGATATGGCCCGTGTGCTGTGGGATGATCTGTATGGCAAATGTGTTAGTAATTAGTCAGTAAATAAAACACTGTTTGTCACTTGGTTAGGCAGGAAGTGTAGGTGTGACAAGGAGGAGAATAAAGCTGGCAAGTCGAAGGCTAAGTCACAGAGACATAGCCAGCCGCTAGGATGAAAAACAGCATGTGAAGATGCCGGTAAGCCACGAGCCATGTGGCAAGGTATAGATTAATGGAAATGGATTAATTTAAGCTGTAAGAACAGTTAGCAAGAAGCCTGCCACGGCCATACAGTTTGTAACCAATGTCAATCTCTGTGTTTACTTGGTCGGGTTTGAGCGGTTGTGGGACTGGCAGGTGAAAGTGATTTGTCTGACTGTGGGACAGGAAAAAAACACTAGCTACACTTGTGTGTAGGAAGCACAGTTCTTTTGTTCTGAGCAAGGTCACTGTTCTGTCACTCTACGAAACACAGTAGAGTAGAACAGTCCTCCTTTCTCAAAAGCAGAGTGTGTTTTTTGTGAGGCAAGCTAGTGTTTGTTTCCCCTTCATAAACGGAGTTGAATCACATGCAGTTTCTCGTCCTAGCAGTTAGAGTTGTTTTCTGGTAAGGAGAGTTCTAGTGTGCTCCCATTGCATACACAGTACAAATAGCACTAGAATCTGTTTCCACCAAGTGCAGTGTATTGGAGGAATGAGAAGCTACTGTTCTTGTGAGTTTCCTAAGCAGAGTTGAACTAGATATGGCCCGTGTGTGTAGGAAGCACAGTTCTTTTGTTCTGAGCAAGCTCACTGTACTCGCACTATAAGAAACAGAGTAAAGTAGAAGAGTGCTCCTTTCTCAAAAGAAGAGTGTGTTTTTTGTAAGGTGAGCTAGTGTTTGTTTCCCCTTCATAAACGGAGTTGAATCACATGCAGTTCCTCATCCTGGCAGCAAGAGTTGTTCTCTGGTAAGGAGAGTCACTAGTGAGCTCCCATTGCCATACACAGTACAAATAACACTCGAATCTGTTCCCACCAATTGCAGTGTACTGGAGGAAAGAGAAGCTACTGTTCTTGTCAGTTTCCTAAGCAGAGTTGAACTAGATATGGCCCGTGTGTGTAGGACGCACAGTTCTTTTGTTCTGAGCAAGCTCACTTTTCTAGTCCTATAGGAAACACAGTAGAGTAGAAGAGTGCTCCTTTCTCAAAAGCAGAGTGTGTTTCTGGTAAGGTGAGCTAGTTTTGTTTCCCATTCATAAATGGAGTTGAATCACATGCAGTTTCTGGTCCTAGCAGCAAGAGTTGTTTTCTGGTTAGGAGAGTCACTAGTGTGTTCCCATTGCCATTCACAGTACAAATAGCACTGGCGTCTGTTCCCACCAAGTGCAGTGTATTGGAGGGAAGAGAAGCTACTGTTCTTGTCAGTTTCCTAATCAGAGTTGAACTAGATATGGCCCGTGTGTGTAGGAAGCACAGTTCTTTTGTTCTGAGCAAGCTCACTGTTCTGGCCCTCTAGGAAACCCAGTAGAGTAGAAGAGTGCTCCTTTCTCAAAAGCAGAGTGTGCTTCTTGTAATGCGAGCTAGTGTTGCTTTCCCCTTCATAAAAGCAGTCGAATCACATGCAGTTTCTGGTCCTAGGCACAAGAGTTGTTTTCTTGTATGGAGATTCTCTAGTGAGCTCCCATTGCCATACACAGTGGAAATCACACTCGCATCTGTTCACTGCAAATTCAGTGTATTGGACAGAAGAGAAGCTCCTGTTCTTGTCAGTTAACTAAGCAGAGTTGAACTAGATATGACCCGTGTGCTGTGGGATGTTCTGTATGGCAAATGTGTTGGTAATTATTCAATAAATAAAATTCTGTTTGGCCATTGGCTAGGCAGGAAGTGTAGGCGGGACAAGGAGGAGAATAAAGCTGGCAAGGGATGGCTGAGTCAAATAGACACTGCCAGCTGACAGGATGACAAACAGCATGTGAATATGCCAGTAAGCAAGAGCCATGTGGCAAGGTATAGATTAATGGAAATGGATTAATTTAAGCTGTAAGAACAGTTAGCAAGAAGCCTGCCATGGCCATACAGTTTGTAACCAATGTAAGTCTCTGTGTTTACTTGGTCGGGTTTGAGCTGCTGTGGGACTGGCAGGTGAAAGTGATTTGTCCTGATTGTGGGACAGGAAAAAAACTCTAGCTAAACCTGTGTGTAGGAAGCACAGTTCTTTTGTTCTGAGTAAGCTCACTGTTTTCTCACTCTAGGAAACACAGTAGAGTAGAAGAGTGCTCCTTTCTCCAAACCAGAGTGTGTTTCTTGTAAGGTGAGATAGAGTTGCTTTCCCCTTCATAAACGGTGTTGAATTACATGCAGTGTTTTGACCTAGCAGCAAGAGTTGTTTTCTGGTAAGGAGAGTCACTAGTGCGCGCCCATTGCCATAGACAGTTCAAATAGCACACGTGTATGTTCCCAGCAAGAGCAGTGTATTGGAGGGAAGAGAAGCTACTGTTCTTGTCAGTTTCCTAAGCAGAGTTAAACTAGTTATGGCCCGTGTGTGTAGGAAGCACAGTACTTTTGTTCTGAGCAAGCTCAATGTTCTGGCCCTTTGTAAACCCAGTAGAGTAGAAGAGTGCTCCTTTCTCAATATCAGAGTGTGTTTCTTGAAAGGCGAGCTAGTTTTGCTTTCCCCTTCATAAACGGAGTTGAATCACATGCAGTTTCTGGACCTAGCAGCAATAGATGTTTTCTCATAAGGAGAGTCCCTATTGTGCTCCCATTTCCATACACAGTGAAAATAGCCCTCGTGTCTGTTCCCAGCAAGGACAGTGTATTGGAGGGAAGAGAAGCTACTGTTCTTGTTAGTTTCCTAAGCAGAGTTGAACTAGATATGGCCCGTGTGTGTAGGAAGCCCAGTTCTTTTGTTCTGAGCAAGCTCACTGTTCTGGCCCTATAGGAAACCCAGTAGAGTAGAAGAGTGCTCCTTTCTCAAAAGCAGAGTATATCATTTAAGGCGATCTAGTGTTGCTTTCCCCCTCATTAATGGAGTTGAATCCCATGCAGATTTTGGTCCTAGCAGCAAGAGTTGTTTTCTGGTAAGGAGAGTTACTAGTGTGCTCCCATTACCAAACACAGTGCTAATAGCACTCGCGTCTGTTCCCAGGAATGACAGTATATTGGCGAGGAGAGAAGCTACTGTTCTTCTCAGTTTCCTAAGCAGAGTTGAACTAGATATGGCCCGTGTGTGGGAGGCACAGTTCTTTTTTTCTGAGCCAGCTCACTGTTTTGGCCCTACAGGAAACCTAGTAGAGTGGAAGAGTGCTCCTTTCTCAAAAGCAGAGTATATTTCTTGTAGGTGAGCTAGTGTTGCTTTGCGCTTCATAAATGGAATTGAATCACAGGAAGTTTCTGGTCCTAGCAACAAGACTTGTTTTCTGTTAAGAAGAGTCAATTGTGCCCTCCCATTGACATACACAGTGCAAATAGCACTCGTGTCTGTTCCCAGCAAGGACAGTGTATTGGACGGAAGAGAAGCTACTGTTCTTGTCAGTTTCCTAAGCAAAGTTGAACTAGATATGGACCATGTGTAGGAAGCACAGTCCTTTTGTTCTGTGGAAGCTCACTGTTCTGGCCCTAAAGGAAACACAGTAGAGTAGAAGAGTGCTCCTTTCTCAAAAGCAGAGTGTGTTTCTTGTAAGGCGAGCTAGTGCTGCTTTGCGCTTCATAAAAGCATTTGAATCACATGCAGTTTCTGTTCCTAGCAGCAAGTGTTGTTTTCTTTTAAGGAGATTCACTAGTGAGCTCCCATTGCCATACACAGTGCAAAGAGCACTCGTGTCTCTTAACAGCAAGTTCACTGTTTTGGACAGAAGTGAAGCTACAGTTCTTTTCAGTTTCCTAAGCAGAGTTGAACTAGATATGGCCCGTGTGCTGTGGGATGATCTGTATGGCAAATGTGTTAGTAATTAGTCAATAAATAAAACTCTGTTTGTCACTTGGCTAGGCAGGAAGTGTAGGCGTGACAAGGAGGAGAATAAAGCTGGCAAGTTGAAGGCTAAGTAACAGAGACATAGCCAGCCTCCAGGATGAAAAACAGCATGTGAAGATGCCGGTAAGCCACGAGCCATGTGGCAAGGTATAGATTAATGGAAATGGATTAATTTAAGCTGTAAGAACAGTTAGCAAGAAGCCTGCCACGGCCATACAGTTTGTTACCAATGTAAGTCTCTGTGTTTACTTGGTCGGGTTTGAGCGGCCGTGGGACTGGCAGGTGAAAGTGATTTGTCTGACTGTGGGACAGGAAAAAACTCTAGCTACACCTGTGTGTAGGAAGCACAGTTCTTTTGTTCTGAGCAAGCTCACTGTTCTGTCACTCTATGAAACACAGTAGAGTAGAAGAGTGCTCCTTTCTCCAAATCAGAGTGCGTTTTTTGTAAGGCGAGCTAGTGTTGCTTTCCCCTTCATAAACGGAGTTGAATCACATGCAGTGTTTGGACCTAGCAGCAAGAGTTGTTTCCTGGTAAGGAGAGTCACTACTGTGCTCCCATTGCCATACACAGTGCAAATAGCACTCGCGTCTGTTCCCAACAAGGACAGTGTATTGGAGGAAGAAAAGCTACTGTTCTTGTCAGTTTCCTTAAGAGTTGAACTAGATATGGCCCGTGTGTTGGAACCACAGTTCTTTTGTTCTGAGCAAGCTCACAGTTCTGTCTTTCTAGGAAACACAGTAGAGTAGAAGAGTGCTCCTTTCTCCAAAGCAGAGTGTGTTTCTTGTAAGGCGAGCTAGTGTTGCTTTCCCCTTCAAAAACGGAGTTGAATCACATGCAGTTTCTGGTCCTAGCAGCAAGAGTTGTTTTCTATTAGGGATTGTCACTAGTGCGCTCCCATTGCCGTACACAGTACAAATAACACTCGCTTCTGTTCCCAGCAAGGACAGTAAATTTTAGGGAAGAGAAGCTACTGTTCTTGTCACTTTCCTAAGCAGAGTTGAACTAGATATCGCCCATGGGTGTAGGAAGCACAGTTCTTTTGTTCTGAGCAAATTCACTCTTCTGGCCCTATAGGAAAAACAGTAGAGTAGAAGAGAGCTCCTTTCTCAAAAGCAAAGTGTGTTTCTTGTAAGGCGAGCTACTGTTGCTTTCCCCTTCATAAACGGAGGTGAATCACATGAAGTTTCTGGTCCTAACAGCAAGAGTTGTTTTCTTGTAAGGAGATTCAATAGTGTGCTTCCATTGCCATACACAGTGCAAATAGCACTCAAGTCTGTTCCCAGCAAGGACAGTGTATTGGAGGGAAGAGGAGCTACTGCTCTTGTCAGTTTCCTAAGCAGAGTTGAACTGGAAAAGGCATGTGTGGGTAGGAAGCAGAGTTCTTTTGTTCTGAGCAAGCTCACTGTTCTGGCCTTATTGGAAACCCAGTAGAGTAGAAGAGTGCTACTTTCTCAAAAGTAGAGTGTGTTTCTTGTAAGAAGAGCTAGTGTTGCTTTCCCCTTCATAAATGGAGTTGAATCACATGCAGTTTCTGGTCCTTGCAGCAAGAGTTGTTTTCCTGTAAGGAGAGTCACTAGTGCGCTCCCATTGACATATACAGTGCAAATAGCACTTGTGTCTGTTCCCAGCAAGGACAGTGTATTGGAGGGAAGAGAAGCTACTGTTCTTGTCAGTTTCCTAAGCAGAGTTGAACTAGACATGGCCCGTGTGTGTAGGAAGCACAGTTGTTTTGTTCTGAGCAAGCTCACTGTTCTGGCCCTATAGTAAACCCAGTAGAGTAGAAGAGTGCTCCTTTTTCCAAAGAAGAGTGTGTTTCTTGTAAGGCGAGCTAGTGTTGCTTTCCCCTTCATAAACGGATTTGAATCACATGTAGTTTCTGGTCCTAGCAGCAAGAATTGTTTTCTGGTAAGGAGAGTCACTAGTGTGCTCCCATTGCCATAGACAGTGCAAATAGCTCTGGCGTATGTTCCCAGGAAGAACAGTGTATTGGAGGGAAGAGAAGCTACTGTTCTTGTCAGTTTCCTAAGCAGAGTTGAACTAGATATGTCCCGTGTGTGTAGGAAGCACAGTACTTTTGTTCTGAGCAAGCTCATTGTTCTGGCCCTTTGGAAACCCAGTAGAGTAGAAGAGTGCTCCTTTCTCAAAAGCTGAGTGTATCATGTAAGACAATCTAGTGTTGCTTTCCCCCTCATGAATGGAGTTGAATCCCATGCAGATTCTGGTCCTAGCAGCAAGAGTTGTTTTCTGGTAAGGAGAGTTACTAGTGCGCTCCCATTACCAAACACAGTGCTAATAGCACTCGCGTCTGTTCCCAGGAATGACAGTATATTGGCGAGGAGAGAAGCTACTGTTCTTCTCAGTTTCCTAAGCAGAGTTGAACTAGATATGGCCCGTGTGTGGGAGGCACAGATCTTTTTTTCTGAGCCAGCTCACTGTTTTGGCCCTACAGGAAACCTAGTAGAGTCGAAGTGTGCTCCTTTCTCAAAAGCAGAGTATATTTCTTGCAGGTGAGCTAGTGTTGCTTTGCGCTTCATAAATGGAATTAAATCACAGGAAGTTTCTGGTCCTAGCAACAAGAATTGTTTTCTGTTAAGAAGAGTCAATTGTGCCCTCCCATTGACATACACAGTGCAAATAGCACTCGTGTCTGTTCCCAGCAAGGACAGTGTATTGGACAGAAGAGAAGCTACTGTTCTTGTCAGTTTCCTAAGCAAAGTTGAACTAGATATGGACCATGTGTAGGAAGCACAGTCCTTTTGTTCTGTGGAAGCTCACTGTTCTGGCCCTAAAGGAAACACAGTAGAGTAGAAGAGTGCTCCTTTCTCAAAAGCAGAGTGTGTTTCTTGTAAGGCGAGCTAGTGCTGCTTTCTTATTCATAAAAGCATTTGAATCACTTGCAGTTTCTGTTCCTAGCAGCAAGTGTTGTTTTCTTTTAAGGAGATTCACTAGTGAGCTCCCATTGCCATACACAGTGCAAATAGCACTCGTGTCTCTTAACAGCAAGTTCACTGTTTTGGACAGAAGTGAAGCTACAGTTCTTTTCAGTTTCCTAAGCAGAGTTGAACTAGATATGGCCCGTGTGCTGTGGGATGATCTGTATGGCAAATGTGTTAGTAATTAGTCAATAAATAAAACTCTGTTTGTCACTTGGCTAGGCAGGAAGTGTAGGTGTGACAAGGAGGAGAATAAATCTGGCATGTCGAAGGCTAAGTCACAGAGACATAGCCAGCCGTCAGGATGAAAAACAGCATGTGAAGATGCCGGTAAGCCACGAGCCATGTGGCAAGGTATAGATTAATGGAAATGGATTAATTTAAGCTGTAAGAACAGGTAGCAAGAAGCCTGACACGGCCATACAGTTTGTAACCAATGTAAGTCTCTGTGTTTACTTGGTCAGGTTTGAGTGGTTGTGGGACTGGCAGGTGAAAGTGATTTGTCTGACTGTGGGACAGGAAAAAAACTCTAGCTACACCTGTGTGTAGGAATCACAGTTCTTTTGTTCTGAGCAAGGTCACTGTTCTGTCACTCTAGGAAACACAGTAGAGTAGAAAAGTGCTCCTTTCTCCAAATCAGAGTGTGTTTCTTGTAAGGCGAACTAGTGTTGCTTTCCACTTCATAAACGGAGTTGAATCACATGCAGTGTTTGGACCTAGCAGCTAGAGTCGTTTTCTGGTAAGGAGAGTCACTAGTGTGCTCGCTTTGCCATACACAGTGCAAATAGCACTCGCGTCTGTTTTCAGCAAGGACAGTGTATTGGAGGAAGAGAAGATACTGTTCTTGTCAGTTTCCTTAAGAGTTGAACTAGATATGGCCCGTGTGTTGGAACCACAGTTCTTTTGTTCTGAGCAAGCTCACAGTTCTGTCTTTCTAGGAAACACAGTAGAGTAGAAGAGTGCTCCTTTCTCCAAAGCAGAGTGTGTTTCTTGTAAGGTGAGCTAGTGTTGCTTTCCCCTTCATAAACGGAGTTGAATCACATGCAGTTTCTGGTCCTAGCAGCAAGAATTGTTTTCTGGTAAGGAGAGTCACTAGTACGCTCCCATTGCTACACACAGTACAAATAGCTCTTGCTTCTGTTCCCAGCAAGGACAGTGAATTGAAGGGAAGAGGAGCTACTGTTCTTGTCACTTTCCTAAACAGAGTTGAACTAGATATCGCCCATGTGTGTAGGAGGCACAGTTCTTTTGTTCTGAGCAAGCTCACTGTTCTTGCCCTATAGGAAACACAGTAGAGTAGAAGAGTGCTCCTTTCTCAAAAGCAGAGTGTGTTTCTTGGAAGGCGAGCTAGTGTTGGTTTTCCCTTCTTAAACGGAGTTGAATCACATGCAGTTTCTAGTCCTAGCAACAAGAGTTGTTTTCTGGTAAGGACAGTCACTAGTGCGCTCCCATTGCCATACACAGTACAAATAGCACTAGAATCTGTTCCCACCAAGTGCAGAGTATTGGAGGAAAGAGAAGCTACTGTTCTTGTCAGTTTCCTTAAGGAAGCACAGTTCTTTTGTTCTGAGGAAGCTCACCGCTCTGACCCTATAGGAAACACAGTAGAGTAGAAGAGTGCTCCTTTCTCAATAGCCGAGTGTGTTTCCTGTAAGGTGAGCTATTCTTGCTTTCCCCTTCATAAACGGAATTGAATGAATTGTAGGTTCTGTTCCTAGCAGCAAGAGTTGTTTTCTGGAAAGGAAAGTCACCTGTTCGCTCCCATTGCCATACACAGTGCAAATAGCAGTCGTATCTGTTCCCAGCCAGGACATTGTATTGGATGGAAGAAAAGCTACTGTTCTTGTCAGTTTCCTAAGCAAAGTTGAGCTAGATATGGCCCTTGTGTGTAGGAAGCACAGTACTTTTGTTCTAAGCAAGATCACTGTTCTGGCCCTTTGGAAACCCAGTAGAGTAGAAGAGTGCTCCTTTCTCAATAGCAGAGTGTGTTTCTTGTATTGCGAGCTAGTGTTGCTTTCCCCTTCATAAATGAAGTTGAATCACAAGCAGTTTCTGGTCCTAGCTTCAATAGTTGTTTTCTGTTAAGGAGAGACACTACTGTGCTCCTATTGCCATACCCATTGCAAATAGCACTCGCGTCTGTTCCCAGGAAGGACAGTGTATTGGAGGGAAGAGAAGCTACAGTTCTTGTCAGTTTCCTAACCAGAGTTGAACTGGATATGGCCCGTGTGTGTAGGAAGCACAGTTCTTTGTTCTGAGCAAGCTCACTGTTCTGGCCCTATAGGAAACCCAGTAGAGTAGAAGAGTGCTCCTTTCTCAAAGCAGAGTGCGTTTCTTGTAAGGCGAGCTATTCTTGCTATCCCCTTCATAAACGGAGTTGAATCACATGCATTTTCTGGTCATAGCAGCAAGAGTTGTTTTCTGGTAAGGAGAGTCACTAGTGCACTCCCATTATCATAAACAGTACAAATAGCACAGGCGTCTGTTCCCAGCAAGGACAATGTATGGGAGGGAAGGGAAGGTACTGTTCTTGTCAGTTTCCTAAGCAGACTTGAACTAGATATGGCCCTTGTGTGTAGGAAGCACAGTTCTTTTGTTCTGAGCAAGCTCACTGTTCTGGCCCTCTGGGAAACCCAGTAGAGTAGAAGAGTGCTCCTTTCAGAACAGCAGAGTGTGTTTTTTGTAAGGTGAGCTAGTGTTCCTTTCCCCTTCATTAACGGAGTTGAACCACATGCAGATTCTGGGCCTAGCAGCAATAGTTGTTTTCTGGTAAGGAGAGTCACTAGTGCGCTACCATATCCAAACAAAGTGCTAATAGCATTCACGTCTGTTCCCAGCAAGGACAGTGTATTGGAGGGATGAGAAGCTACTGTTCTTGTCAGTTTCCAAGCAGAGTTGAACTAGAAATGTCCCATGTGTGTAGGAAGCACATTTCTTTTGTTCTGTGCAAGCTCACTGCTCTGGCCCTATAGGAAACACAGTAGAGTAGAAGAGTGCTTCTTTCTCAAAAGCAGAGTGTGTTTCCTGTAAGGCGAGCTATTCTTACTTTCCACTTCATAAACGGAATTGAATGAATTGCAGGTTCTGTTCCTAGCAGCAAGAGTTGTTTTCTGGAAAGGAGAGTCACCTTTGCGCTCCCATTGCCATACACAGTGAAAATATCACTCGTATCTGTTCCAAGCCAGGACATTGTATTGGATGGAAGAAAAGCTACTGTTCTTGTCAGTTTCCTAAGCAAAGTTGAACTAGATATGGCCCTTGTGTTTAGGAAGCACAGTACTTTTGTTCTGAACAAGCTCACTTTTCTGGCCCTTTGGAAACCCAGTAGAGTAGAAGAGTGCTCCTTTCTCAATAGCAGAGTATGTTTCTTGTAAGTCGAGCTAGTGTTGCTTTCCCCTTCATAAACGGATTTGAATCACATGCAGTTTCTGGTCCTAGCTTCAATAGTTTTTTTCTGTTAAGGAGAGACACTAGTATGCTCCTATTGCCATACCCATTGCAAGTAGCACTCGCGTCTGTTCCCAGCAAGGACAGTGTATTGGAGGGAAGAGAAGCTACAGTTCTTGTCAGTTTCCTAAGCAGAGTTGAACTGGATAGGCCCGTGTGTGTAGGAAGCACAGTTCTTTGTTCCTAGCAAGCTCACTGTTCTGGCCGTATAGGACACCCAGTAGAGGAGAAGAGTGCTCCTTTCTCAAAAGCAGAGTGTGTTTCTTGTAAGGCGAGCTATTCTTGCTATCCTCTTCATAAACGGAGTTGATTCACATGCATTTCCTGGTCATAGCAGCAAGACTTGTTTTCTGGTAAGGAGAGTCACTAGTGAACTCCCATTATCATAAACAGTACAAATAGCACAGGCGTCTGTTCCCAGCAAGGACAATGTATGGGAGTGAAGAGAAGGTACTGTTCTTGTGAGTTTCCTAAGCAGAGTTGAACTACATGGCCCGTGTGTGTAGGAAGCACAGTTCTTTTGTTCTGAGCTAGCTCACTGTTCTGGCCCTATAGGAAACTCAATAGAGTAGAAGAATGCTCCTTTCTTTAAAGCAGAGTGTGTGTCTTGTAAGGCGAGCTAGTGTTGCTTTCCCCTTCATAAACGGAGTTGAATCACATGCAGTTTCTGGTCCTAGCAGCAAGAGTTCTTTTCTGGTGAGGAGAGTCACTAGTGTGCTCCCATTGACATACACAGTGCAAATAGCACTCGCGTCTGTTCACAGCAAATTCAGTGTATTGGACAGAAGAGAAGCTCCTGTTCTTGTCAGTTACCTAAGCAGAGTTGAACTAGATATGGCCCGTGTGCCCTGGGATGTTCTGTATGGCAAATGTGTTGGTAATTAGTCAATAAATAAAACTCTCTTTGGCCATTGGCTAGGCATGAAGTGTAGGTGGGGCAAGGAGGAGAATAAAGCTGGCAAGGGGATGGCTGAGTCACAGAGACAGTGCCAGCTGACAGGATGACAAACAGCATGTGAAGATGCCAGTAAGCAAGAGCCATATGGCAAGGTAAAGATTAATGGAAATGGATTAATTTAAGCTGTAAGAACAATTAGCAAGAAGCCTGCCACGGCCACACAGTTTGTAACCAATGTAAGTCTCTGTGTTTACTTGGTCGGGTTTGAGCGGCTGTGGGACTGGCAAGTGAAAGTGATTTGTCCTGATTGTGGGACAAAAAAACAACTCTAGCTAAACCTGTGTGTAGGAAGCACAGTTCTTTTGTTCTGAGCAAGCTCACTGTTCTGTGACTCTAGGAAACACAGTAGAGTAGCAGAGTGCTCCTTTCTCCAAATCAGAGTGCGTTTCTTATAAGGCGAGCTAGTGTTGCTTTCCCCTTCATAAACGGAGTTGAATCACATGCAGTATTTGGACCTAGCAGCAAGAGTTGTTTTCTGGTAAGGAGAGTCACTAGTGAGCTCCCATTGCCATACACAGTGCAAATAGCACTAGCATATGTTCCCAGCAAGGCCAGTGTATTGGAGGGAACAGAAGCTCCAGTTCTTGTCAGTTTCCTAAGCAGAGTTGAACTAGATATGGCCGTGTGTGTAGGAAGCACAGTAGTTTTGTTCTGAGCAAGCTCACTGTTCTGGACCTTTGGAAACCCAGTCGAGTAGAAGAGTGCTCCTTTCTCAATATCAGAGTGTGTTTCTTGTAATGTGAGCTAGTTTTGCTTTCCCCATCATAAACGGTGTTGAATCACATGCAGTTTCTGGACCTAGCAGCAAGAGTTGTTTTCTGGTAAGGAGAGTCCCTAGTGTGCTCCCATTGCCATACACAGTGAAAATAGCACTCGTGTCTGTTCCCAGCAATGACAGTGTATTGGAGGGAAGAGAAGCTACTGTTCTTGTCAGTTTCCTAAGCAGAGTTGAACTATATATGGCCCGTGTGTGTAGAAAGCACAGTTCTTTTTATTCTGAGCAATCTCACTGTTCTGGCCCTATAGGAAACCCAGTAGAGTAGAAGAGTCCTCCGTTCTCAAAAGCAGATTGTATCTTGTAAGGTGATCTAGTGTTTCTTTCCCCCTCATGAATGGAGTTGAATCCCATGCAGATTCTGGTGCTAGCAGCAAGAGTTGTTTTCTGGTAAGGAGAGTCACTAGTGTTCTCCCATTACCAAACAGTGCTAATAACACTCGTGTCTGTTCCCAGGAAGGACAGTGTATTGGCGGGGAGAGAAATACTGTTCTTCTCAGTTTCATAAGCAGAGTTGAACTACATATGGCCCGTGTGTGGGAGGCACAGTTCTTTTTTTCTGAGCCAGCTCACTGTTCTGGCCCTACAGGAAACCCAGTAAAGTAGAAGAGTGCTCCTTTCTCAAAAGCAGAGTATATTTCTTGTAGGTGAGCTAGTGTTGTTTGTGCTTCATAAATGGAATTGAATCACATGAAGTTTCTGGTCCTAGCATCAAGAGTTGTTGCCTGGTAAGGAGAGTCACTAGTTCGTTCGATTGCCATACACAGTGCATATAGCACTGGTGTATCTTTCCAGCAAGGACAGTGTTTTGGAGGGAAGAGAAGCTACTGTTCTTGTCAGTTTCCTAAGCAGACTTGAACTAGATATGGCCCGTGTGTGTAGGAAGCACAGTTCTTTGTTCTGAGCAAGCTCGCTGTCCTGGCCCTATAGGAAACACAGTAGAGTAGAAGAGTGCTCCTTTCTCAAATGCAGAGTGTGTTTCTTGTAGGGCGAGCTAGTGTTGCTTTCCCCTTCATAAACGGAGTTGAATCACATGCAGGTTCTGGTTCTAGCAGCAAGAGTTGTATTTTTTTTTAAGGAGATTCACTAGTGAGCTCCCATTGCCATACACAGTGCAAATAGCACTCGTGTGTGTTCACAGCATGTTCACTGTATTCGACAGAAGAGAAGCTACTGTTCTTGTCAGTTTCCTAAGCAGTGTTGAACTAGATATGGCCCGTGTGCCCTGGGATGTTCTGTATGGCAAATGTGTTGGTAATTAGTCAATAAATAAAACTCTCTTTGGCCATTGGCTAGGCAGAAATTGTAGGCGGGACAAGGAGGAGAATAAAGCTGGCAAGTGGAAGGCTGATTCACAGAGACAATGCCAGCCACAAGGATGACAAACAGCATGTGAAGATTCCGGTAAGCCATGAGCCATGTGGCAAGGTATAGATTAATGGAAATGGATTAATTTAACCTGTAAGAACAGTTAGCAAGAAGCCTGACAGGGCCATACATTTTGTAACCAATTTAAGTCTCTGTGTTTACTTGGTCGGGTTTGAGCGGCTGTGGTACTGGCAGTAGAAAGAGATTTGTCCTGACTGTGGGACAAGAAAAACACTCTAGCTACACCTGTGTGTAGGAAGCACAGTTCTTTTGTTCTGAGCAAGCTCACGTCTCTGTCTTTCTAGGAAACACAGTAGAGTAGAAGAGTACTCCTTTTTCAAAAACAGAGTGTGTTTCTTGTAAGGCGAGCTAGTGTTGCTTTCCGCTTCATAAACGGAGTTGAATCACATGCAGTTTTTGGACCTACCGGCAAGAGTTGTTTGCTGGTAAGGAGAGTCACTAGTGGGCTTCCATTGCCATACACAATGAAAATAGCACTCGCGTCTGTTCCCAGCAAAGGCAGTGTATTGGAGGGAAGAGAAGCTACTTTTCATGTCAGTTTCCTATGCAAGATGAACTAGATATGGCCCGTGTGTGTAGGAAGCACAGTTCTTTGTTCTGAGCAAGCTCACTGTTCTGGCCCTCTAGGAAACACAGTAGAGTAGAAGACTGCTCCTTTCTCAAAAACAGAGGGTGTTTCTTGTAATGCAAGCTGGTGTTGCTTTCCCCTTCATAAAAGCAGTTGAATCACATGCAGTTTCTGGTCCTCGCAGCAAGAGATGCTTTCTTGTATGGAGATTCACTAGTGAGCTCCCATTGCCATACACAGTGGAAATCGCACTCGCATCTGTTCACAGCAAGTTCAGTGTATTGGACAGAAGAGAAGCTACTGTTCTTGTCAGTTTCTTAAGCAGAGTTGAACTAGATATGGCCCGTGTGCTGTGGGATGTTCTGTATGGCAAATGTGTTGGTAATTAGTCAATAAATAAAACTCTCTTTGGCCATTCGCTGGGCAGGAAGAGTAGGCGGGACAAGGAGGAGAATAAAGCTGGCAAGTGGAAGGCTGAGTCACAGAGACACTGCCAGCCGACAGGATGACAAACAGCATGTGAAGATGCCGGAAAGGAAGAGCCATGTGGCAAGGTAAAGATTAATGGAAATGGATTAATTTAAGCTGTAAGAACAGTTAGCAAGAAGCCTGACACGGTCATACAGTTTGTAATCAGTATAAGTCTCTGTGTTTACTTGGTCGGGTTTGATCGTCTGTGGGATTGGCAGGTGAAAGTGATTTGTCCTGACTGTGGGACAGGAAAAAAACTCTAGCTACACCTGTGTGTAGGAAGCACAGTTCTTTTGTTCTGAGCAAGCTCACTGTTCTGGCCCTCTAGGAAACACAGTAGAGTAGAAGAGTGCTCCATTTTCAAATGCAGAGTGTGTTTCTTGTAAGGCTAGCTAGTGTTGCTTTCCCCTTCATAAGCGGAGTTGAATCACATGCAGTTTCTTGTCCTAGCAACAAGACTTGTTTTCTGGCAGGGAGAGTAAAGACTGCGCTCCCAAGACATACACAGTCCAAAAAGCAATCACGTCTGTTTCCAGCAAGGACAGTGTATTGGAGGGAAGAGAAGTTACTGTTATTGTCAGTTTCCTAAGCAGAGTTTAACTAGATATGGCCCGTGTGTGTAGGAAGCACAGATTTTTGTTCTGTGCAAGCTCACTGCTCTGGCCCTATAGGAAACACAGTAGAGTAGAAGAGTGCTCCTTTCTCAAAAGCAGAGTGTGTTTCCTGTAAGGGGAGCTATGCTTGCTTTCCCGTTCATAAATTGAATTGAATGACTTGCAGGTTCTGTTTCTAGCAGCAAGAGTTGGTTTCTGGAAAGGAGTGTCACCAGTGTGCTCCCATTGCCATACACAGTGCAAATAGCACTCGTATCTCTTCCCAGCAAGGACATTGTATTGGATGGAAGAGAAGCTACTGTTCTTGTCAGTTTCCTAAGCAGAATTGAACTAGATATGGCCCGTGTGTGTAGGAAGCACAGTTCTTTTGTTCTGAGGAAACTCACTGTTCTGGCCCTTTGGAAACCCAGTAGAGTAGAAGAGTGCTCCTTTCTCAAAAGCAGAGTGTGTTTCTTGTAAGGCGAGCTAGTCCTGCTTTCCCCTTCATAAACGGAGTTGAATCACATGCAGGTTCTGGTCCTAGCAGCAAGCGTTGTTTTCTTTTAAGGAGATTCACTAGTGAGCTCCCATTGCCATACACAGTGCAAATAGCACTCGCGTGTGTTCACAGCATGTTCACTGTATTCGACAAAAGAGAAGCTACTGTTCTTGTCAGTTTCCTAAGCAGTGTTGAACTAGATATGGCCCATGTCATCTGGGATGTTATGTATGGCAAATGTGTTGGTAATAGTCAATAAATAAAGCTCTGTTTGGCCATTTACTAGGCAGGAATTGTAGGCTCGACAAGGAGGAGAATAAAGCTGGCAAGTGCAAGGATGATTCACAGAGACACTGCCAGCCACAAGGATGACAAACAGCATGTGAAGATTCTGGTAAGCCACGAGCAATGTAGCAAGGTATAGATTAATGAAAATGGATTAATTTAAGCTGTAAGAACAGTGAGCAAGAAGCCTGACACGGCCATACAGTTTGTAACCAATTTAAGTCTCTGTGTTTACTTGGTCGGGTTTGAGCGGCTGTGGGACTGGCAGGTGAAAGAGATATGTCCTGACTGTGGGACAGGAAAAAAACTCTAGCTACACCTGTGTGTAGGAAGCAGAGTTCTTTTGTTCTGAGCAATCTCACTGTTCTGTCCCTAAAGGAAACACAGTAGAGTAGAAGAGTGCTCCTTTCTCAAAAGCAGAGTGTGTTTCTTGGAAGGCGAGCTAGTGTTGCTTTCCCCTTCATAAACAGAGTTGAATCACATGCAGTTTCAGGTCCAAGCAGCAAGAGTTATTTTCTTGTAAGGAGAGTCACCAGTGCGCTCCCATTTCCATACACAGTGAAAATAGCACTCGCGTCTGTTCCCAGCAAGGACAGTGTATTGGAGGGAAGTGAAGCTACTTTTCATGTCAGTTTCCTGTGCAGAGATGAACTAGATAGGGACCGTGTGTGTAGGAAGCACAGTTCTTTTGTTCTGAACAATCTCACTGTTCTTGCCATAAAGGAAACACAGTAGAGTAGAAGAGTGCTGCTTTCTCAAAAGCAGAGTGTGTTTCATTTAAGGCGAGCTATTCTTGCTTTCCCCTATAAACAGAGTTGAATCACATGCAGTTTGTGGTCCAAGCAGCAAGAGTTATTTTCTTGTAAGGAGAGTCACCAGTGCGCTCCCATTTCCATACGCACTGCAAAAAACACTAGCATTTGTTCCCAGCAAGGACAGTGTATTGGACGGAAGAGATGCTACTGTTCTGGTCAGTTTCCTAAGCAAAGTTGAACTAGATATGGCCTGTGTGTAGGACGCACAGTTCTTTTGTTCTGAGCATGCTCACTGTTCTGTCCCTAAAGGAAACACAGTAGAGTAGAAGTGTGCTCCTTTCTCAAAAGCAGAGTGTGTTTCTTGTAAGGCGAGCTAGTGTTGCTTTCCCCTTCCTAAAAGCAGTTGAATCACATGCAGTTTCTGGTCCCAGCAACAAGAGTTGTTTTCTTTTAAGGAGATTCACTAGTGAGCTCCCATTGCCATACACAGTGCAAATAGAACTCACGAATGTTCACAGCAAGTTCACTGTATTGGACAGAAGTGAAGCTACTGTTCTTGTCAGTTTCCTAAGCACAGTTGAAATAGATATGGCCCGTGTGCACTGGGATGTTCTGTATGGCAAATGTGTTGGTAAATACTCAATAAATAAAACTGTCTTTGGCCATTGGCTAGGCAGGAAGTGTAGGCGGGACAAGGAGGAGAATACAGCTGGCAAGTGGAAGGCTTAGTCACACAGACACTGCCAGCCGCCAGGATGAAAAACAGCATGTGAAGATGTTGGGAAGACAGGAGCCATGTGGCAAGGTATAGATTAATGGAAATGGATTAATTTAAGCTGTAAGAACAGTTAGCAAGAAGCCTGAAACGGCCATACATTTTGTAAACATTATAAGTCTCTGTGTTTACTTGGTCGGGTTTGAGCAGCTGTGGGACTGGCAGGTGAAAGAGATTTGTCCTGACTGTGGGATAGGAAAAAACCTCTAGCTACACCTGTGTGTAGGAAGCACAGTTCTTTTGTTCTGAGCAAGCTCACTATTCTGTCCCTCTAGGAAACACAGTATAGTAGAAGAGTGCTCCATTTTCAAAAGCAGATTGTGTTTCTTGTAAGGTGAGCTAGTGTTGTTTTTCCCTTCATAAACGGAGTTGAATCACATGCAGTTTCTGGTCTTAGCAGCAAGAGTTGTTTTCTGGTAAGGAGAGTCATTAGTGCGCTCCCATTGCCATACACATTGCAAATAGAACTCGTGTCTGTTACCAGCAAGGACAGTGTATTGGAGGGGAGAGAAGCTACTGTTCTTGTCAGTTTCCTAAGCAGAGTTGAACTAGATATGACCCGTGTGCTGTGGGATGTTATGTATGGCAAATGTGTTGGTAATTAGTCAATAAATAAAACTGTCTTTGGCCATTCGCTGGGCAGGAACTGTTGGCGGGACAAGGTGGAGAATAAAGCTGGCAAGTGGAAGGCTGAGTCACAGAGACACTGGCAGCCCACAGGATGACAAACAGCATGTGAAGATGCCGGAAAGGAAGAGCCATGTGGCAAGGTAAAGATTAATGGAAATGGATTAATTTAAGCTGTAAGAACAGTTAGCAAGAAGCCTGACACGGTCATAGAGTTTGTAATCAGTATAAGTCTCTGTGTTTACTTGGTCGGGTTTGAGCATCTGTGGGATTGGCAGGTGAAAGTGATTTGTCCTGACTGTGGGACAGGAAAAAAACTCTAGCTACACCTGTGTGTAGGAAGCACAGTTCTTTTGTTCTGAGCAAGCTCACTGTTCTGGCCCTCTAGGAAACACAGTAGAGTAGAAGAGTGCTCCATTTTCAAATGCAGCGTGTGTTTCTTGTAAGGCGAGCTAGTGTTGCTTTCCCCTTCATAAACGGAGTTGAATCACATGCAGTATTTGGACATACCGCAAGAGTTGTTTGCTGGTAAGGAGAGTCACTAGTGCGCTCTCATTCCCATACACAATGAAAATAGCACTCGCGTCTGTTCCCAGCAAGGACAGTGTATTGGAGGGAAGAGAAGCTACTGTTCTTGTCAGTTTCCTAAGCAGAGTTTAACTAGATATGGCCCGTGTGTGTAGGAATACAGTTCTTTTGTTCTGAGCAAGCTCACTGTTCTGGCTGTATAGGAAACACAGTAGAGTAGAAGAGTGCTCCTTTCCCAAATGCAGAGTGTGTTTCTTGTAAGGCGAGCTACAGTTGCTTTCCCGTTCATAAACGGATTTGAATCACATGTAGTTTCTGGTACTAGCAGCAAGAGTTGTTTTCTGGTAAGGAGAGTTCCTAGTGCACTCCCATTGCCATACACAGTGAAAATAGCAATCGTGTCTGTTCCCAGCAAGGACAGTTTATTGGAGGGAAGAGAAGCTACTGTTCTTGTCAGTTTCCTAAGCAGAGTTTAACTAGATATGGCCCGTGTGTGTAGGAATACAGTTCTTTTGTTCTGAGCTAGCTCACTGTTCTGGCTGTATAGGAAACACAGTAGAGTAGAAGAGTGCTCCTTTCCCAAATGCAGAGTGTGTTTCTTGTAAGGCGAGCTAGTGCTGCTTTCCCCTTCATAAACAGTGTTGAATCACATGCAGTTTCTGGTCCTAGCAGCAAGAGTTACTTTTGGTAAGGAGATTCACTAGTGGGCTCCCATTGCCATACACAGTGCAAATAGCACTCGTGTCTGTTCCCAGCACGTTCAGTATATTGGAGGGTAGAGAAGCTATTGTTCTTGTAAATTTCTTAATCAGAGTTGAAGAAGACAGGGCACGTGTGTGTAGGAGGCACAGTTCTTTTGTTCTGAGCAAGCTCACTGATCTGGCCCTATAGGAAGCACAAGAGTAGAAGAGTTCTCCTCTTTCAAAAGCAGAGTGTGTTTCTTGTAATGTGAGATAGTGTTGCTTTCCCCTTCATAAACGGAGTTGAATCATATTCAGTTTCTGGTCCTAGCAGCAAGAGTTGTTTTCTGGTAAGGAGAGTCACTAGTGTGTTATATTTGCCATTCACAGTGCAAATAGCACTCGCGTCTGTTCCCAGCATGTACATTATATTGGAGTGAAGAGAAGCTTCTGTTCTTGTCAGTTTCCTAAACAGAGTTGAACTAGATATGGCCCGTGTGCTCTGGGATGTTCTGTATGGCAAAGGTGTTGTTAATTAGTCAATAAATAAAACTCTTTTGGCCATTGGCTAGGCAGGAAGTGTAGGCGGGACAAGGAGGAGAATAAAGCTGTCAAGTGGAAGGCTGAGTCACAGAGAAACTGCCAGCCGCCAGGATGAGAAACAGCATGTGAAGATTCCGGTAAGCCATGAGCCATGTGGAAAGGTATAGATTCATGGAAATGGATTAATTTAAGCTGTAAGAACAGTGAGCAAGAAGCCTGCCACTGCCATACAGTTTGTAAACAATATAAGTCTCTGTGTTTACTTGGTCGGGTTTGAGCAGCTGTGGGACTGGCAGGTGAATGAATTCCTTCCTGACTGTGGGACAGGCAGGAAAACTCTAGCTACACCTGTGTGTAGGAAGCACAGTTCTTTTGTTCTGAGCAAGCTCACTGTACTGGCCCTGTAGGAAACACGGTAGAGTAGAAGAGTGCTCCTTTCTCAAAAGCCAAGTGTATTTCTTTTAAGGAGAGCTAGTGTTGCTTTCCCTTCATAAACGGAGTTGAATCACATGCAGTCTCTTGTCCTAGCAGCAAGAGTTGTTTTCTGGTAAGAAGAGTCACTAGTGCGCTCTCATTGCCATACACAGTGCAAATAGCACTCGCGTTTGTTCCCTGCAAGGACAGTGTATTGAAGGGAAGAGAAGCTACTGTTCTTGTCAGTTTCCTAAGCAGAGTTGAACTAGATATGGCCCGTGCGTGTAGGAAGCACAGTTCTTTTGTTCTGAGCAAGCACAATGTTCTGGCCGTATAGGAAACACAGTAGAGTAGAAGAGTGCTCCTTTATCCAAAGAAGAGTGTGTTTTTTGTAAGGCAAGCTAGTGTTGCTTTCCACGTCACAAACGGAGTTGAATCACATGCAGTTTCTGGTCCTAGCAGCAAGAGTTGTTTTCTGTTAAGGAGTGTCACTAGTGTGCTCCCATTGCCATACACAGTGCAAAAAGAACTCGCGTCTGTTACCAGCAAGGACAGTGTATTGGAGGGGAGAGAAGCTACTGTTCTTGTCAGTTTCCTAAGCAGAGTTGAACTAGATATGACCCGTGTGCTGTGGGATGTTCTGTATGGCAAATGTGTTGGTAATTAGTCAATAAATAAAACTGTCTTTCGCCATTCGATGGGCAGGAAGTGTAGGCGGGACAAGGAGGAGAATAAAGCTGGCAAGTGGAAGGCTGAATCACAGAGACACTGCCAGCCGACAGGATGACAAACAGCATGTGAAGATGCCGGAAAGGAAGAGCCATGTGGCAAGGTAAAGATTAATGGAAATGGATTAATTTAAGCTGTAAGAACAGTTAGCAAGAAGCCTGACACGGTCATACAGTTTGTAATCAGTATAAGTCTCTGTGTTTACTTGGTCGGGTTTGATCGTCTGTGGGATTGGCAGGTGAAAGTGATTTGTCCTGACTGTGGGACAGGAAAAAAACTCTAGCTACACCTGTGTGTAGGAAGCACAGTTCTTTTGTTCTGAGCAAGCTCACTGTTCTGGCCCTCTAGGAAACAGAGTAGAGTAGAAGAGTGCTCCATTTTCAAATGCAGAGTGTGTTTCTTGTAAGGCTAGCTAGTGTTGCTTTCCCCTTCAAAAGCGGAGTTGAATCACATGCAGTTTCTGGTCCTAGCAACAAGACTTGTTTTCTGGCAGGGACAGTAAAGACTGTGCTCCCAAGACATACACAGTCCAAAAAGCAATCACGTCTGTTTCCAGCAAGGACAGTGTATTGGAGGGAAGAGAATTTACTGTTTTTGTCAGTTTCCTAAGCAGAGTTGAACTAGATGGCCCGTGTGTGTAGGAAGCACAGATTTTTGTTCTGTGCAAGCTCACTGCTCTGGCCCTATAGGAAACACAGTAGAGTAGAAGAGTGCTCCTTTCTCAAAAGCAGAGTGTGTTTCCTATAAGGGGAGCTATGCTTGCTTTCCCGTTCATAAATTGAATTGAATGACTTGCAGGTTCTGTTTCTAGCAGCAAGAGTTGGTTTCTGGAAAGGAGTGTCACCAGTGTGCTCCCATTGCCATACACAGTGCAAATAGCACTCGTATCTCTTCCCAGCAAGGACATTGTATTGGATGGAAGAGAAGCTACTGTTCTTGTCAGTTTCCTAAGCAGACTTGAACTAGATATGGCCCGTGTGTGTAGGAAGCACAGTTCTTTTGTTCTGAGGAAACTCACTGTTCTGGCCCTTTGGAAACCCAGTAGAGTAGAAGAGTGCTCCTTTCTCAAAAGCAGAGCTTGTTTCTTGTAAGGCGAGCTAGTCCTGCTTTCCCCTTCATAAACGGAGTTGAATCACATGCAGGTTCTGGTCCTAGCAGCAAGCGTTGTTTTCTTTTAAGGAGATTCACTAGTGAGCTCCCATTGCCATACACAGTGCAAATAGCACTCGCGTGTGTTCACAGCATGTTCACTGTATTCGACAAAAGAGAAGCTACTGTTCTTGTCAGTTTCCTAAGCAGTGTTGAACTAGATATGGCCCATGTCATCTGGGATGTTATGTATGGCAAATGTGTTGGTAATTAGTCAATAAATAAAGCTCTGTTTGGCCATTTATTAGGCAGGAATTGTAGGCTCGACAAGGAGGAGAATAAAGCTGGCAAGTGCAAGGCTGATTCACAGAGACACTGCCAGCCACAAGGATGACAAACAGCATGTGAAGATTCTGGTAAGCCACGAGCAATGTAGCAAGGTATAGATTAATGAAAATGGATTAATTTAAGCTGTAAGAACAGTGAGCAAGAAGCCTGACACGGCCATACAGTTTGTAACCAATATAAGTCTCTGTGTTTACTTGGTCGGGTTTGAGCGGCTGTGGGACTGGCAGGTGAAAGAGATATGCCCTGACTGTGGGACAGGAAAAAAACTCTAGCTACACCTGTGTGTAGGAAGCAGAGTTCTTTTGTTCTGAGCAATCTCACTGTTCTGTCCCTAAAGGAAACACAGTAGAGTAGAAGAGTGCTCCTTTCTCAAAAGCAGAGTGTGTTTCTTGTAAGGCGAGCTAGTGTTGCTTTCCCCTTCATAAACAGAGTTGAATCACATGCAGTTTCAGGTCCAAGCAGCAAGAGTTATTTTCTTGTAAGGAGAGTCACCAGTGCGCTCCCATTTCCATACACAGTGAAAATAGCACTCGTGTCTGTTCCCAGCAAGGACAGTGTATTGGAGGGAAGTGAAGCTACTTTTCATGTCAGTTACCTGTGCAGAGATGAACTAGATAGGGACTGTGTGTGTAGGAAGCACAGTTCTTTTGTTCTGAACAAACTCACTGTTCTTGCCATAAAGGAAACACAGTAGAGTAGAAGAGTGCTGCTTTCTCAAAAGCAGAGTGTGTTTCATTTAAGGCGAGCTATTCTTGCTTTCCCCTATAAACAGAGTTGAATCACATGCAGTTTGTGGTCCAAGCAGCAAGAGTTATTTTCTTGTAAGGAGAGTCACCAGTGCGCTCCCATTTCCATACGCACTGCAAAAAACACTAGCATTTGGCCGGGCGGTGGTGGCGCACGCCTTTAATCCCAGCACTCGGGAGGCAGAGCCAGGCGGATCTCTGTGAGTTCGAGGCCAGCCTGGACTACCAAGTGAGTTCCAGGAAAGGCGCAAAGCTACACAGAGAAACCCTGTCTCGAAAAACCAAAAAAAAAAAAAAAAAAAACACTAGCATTTGTTCCCAGCAAGGACAGTGTATTGGACGGAAGAGATGCTACTGTTCTGGTCAGTTTCCTAAGCAAAGTTGAACTAGATATGGCCTGTGTGTAGGACACACAGTTCTTTTGTTCTGAGCATGCTCACTGTTCTGCCCCTAAAGGAAACACAGTAGAGTAGAAGTGTGCTCCTTTCTCAAAAGCAGAGTGTGTTTCTTGTAAGGCGAGCTAGTGTTGCTTTCCCCTTCCTAAAAGCAGTTGAATCACATGCAGTTTCTGGTCCCAGCAGCAAGAGTTGTTTTCTTTTAAGGAGATTCACTAGTGAGCTCCCATTGCCATACACAGTGCAATTAGAACTCACGAATGTTCACAGCAAGTTCACTGTATTGGACAGAAGTGAAGCTACTGTTCTTGTCAGTTTCTTAAGCACAGTTGAAATAGATATGGCCAATGTGCTCTGGGATGTTCTGTATGGCAAATGTGTTGGTAAATACTCAATAAATAAAACTGTCTTTGGCCACTGGCTAGGCAGGAAGTGTAGGCGGGACAAGGAGGAGAATAAAGCTGGCAAGTGGAAGGCTTAGTCACACAGACACTGCCAGCCGCCAGGATGACAAACAGCATGTGAAGATGTTGGGAAGACAGGAGCCATGTGGCAAGGTATAGATTAATGGAAATGGATTAATTTAAGCTGTAAGAACAGTTAGCAAGAAGCCTGAAACGGCCATACATTTTGTAAACAATATAAGTCTCTGTGTTTACTTGGTCGGGTTTGAGCAGCTGTGGGACTGGCAGGTGAAAGAGATTTGTCCTGACTGTGGGACAGGAAAAAACCTCTAGCTACACCTGTGTGTAGGAAGCACAGTTCTTTTGTTCTGAGCAAGCTCACTATTCTGTCCCTCTAGGAAACACAGTATAGTAGAAGAGTGCTCCATTTTCAAAAGCAGATTGTGTTTCTTGTAAGGTGAGCTAGTGTTGCTTTTCCCTTCATAAACGGAGTTGAATCACATGCAGTTTCTGGACCTAACAGCAAGAGTTGTTTTCTGGTAAGGAGAGTCATTAGTGCGCTCCCATTGCCATACACATTGCAAATAGAACTCGCGTCTGTTACCAGCAAGGACAGTGTATTGGAGGGGAGAGAAGCTACTGTTCTTGTCAGTTTCCTAAGCAGAGTTGAACTAGATATGACCCGTGTGCTGTGGGATGTTCTGTATGGCAAATATGTTGGTAATTAGTCAATAAATAAAACTGTCTTTGGCAATTCGCTGGGCAGGAACTGTTGGCGGGACAAGGTGGAGAATAAAGCTGGCAAGTGGAAGGCTGAGTCACAGAGACACTGCCAGCCCACAGGATGACAAAGAGCGTGTGAAGATGCCCGGAAAGGAAGAGCCATGTGGCAAGGTAAAGATTAATGGAAATGGATTAATTTAAGCTGTAAGAACAGTTAGCAAGAAGCCTGACACGGTCATAGAGTTTGTAATCAGTATAAGGCTCTGTGTTTACTTGGTCGGGTTTGAGCATCTGTGGGATTGGCAGGTGAAAGTGATTTGTCCTGACTGTGGGACAGGAAAAAAACTCTAGCTACACCTGTGTGTAGGAAGCACAGTTCTTTTGTTCTGAGCAAGCTCACTGTTCTGGCCCTCTAGGAAACACAGTAGAGTAGAAGAGTGCTCCATTTTCAAATGCAGAGTGTGTTTCTTGTAAGGCGAGCTAGTGTTGCTTTCCCCTTCATAAACGGAGTTGAATCACATGCAGTATTTGGACATACCGCAAGAGTTGTTTTCTGGTAAGGAGAGTCACTAGTGTGCTCACATTGCCATACATAGTGCAAATAGCACTTGCGTCTGTTCCCAGCAAGGACAGTGTATTGGGACGGAAGAGAAGCTTCTGTTCTTGTCAGTTTCCTAAGCAATGTTGAACTAGATATGGCACGTTTGTGTAGAAAGCACAGTTCTTTTGTTCTGAGGAAGCACACTGTTCTGGCCCTAAAGGAAACACAGTAGAGTAGAAGAGTGCACCTTTATCAAAAGCAGAGTGTGTTTCTTGTAAGGCGAGCTAGTGTTGCTTTCCCCTTAATTAAAGGAGTTGAATCACATGCAGTTTCTGGTCCTAGCAGCAAGAGTTGTTTTCTGGTAACGAGATTCACGAGTGAACTCCCATTGCCATACACAGTGGAGATAGCACTGGCCTCTGTTCACAGAAAGTTCAATGTGTTGGACAGAAGAGAAGCTACTGTTCTTGTCAGTTTCCTAAGCAGAGTTGAACTAGATATGGCCCGTGTGCTGTGGGATGTGCTGTTTGGCAAATGTGTTGGTAATAAGTCAATAAATAAAACTCTGTTTGTGGATTGTCTAGGCAGGAAGTGTAGGCGGCACTAGGAGGAGAATAAACCTGGCAAGTGGAAGGCTGGGTCACAGAGACACTGCCAGCCGCCAGGATGACAAACAACATGTGAAGATTCTGGTAAGCCACGAGCCATGTGGCAAGGTATAGACTAATGGAAATGGATTCATTTAAGCTGTAAGTACTGTTAGCAAGAAGCCAGCCATGGCCATACATTTTTGTAACCAATATAAGTCTCTGTGTTTACTTGGTCGCGTTTGAGCGGCTGTGGGACTGGCAGGTGAAAGAGATTTGTCCTCACTGTGGGACAGGCAGGAAAACTCTAGCTACACCTGTGTGTAGGAAGCACAGTTCTTTTGTTCTGAACAAGCTCAATGTTCTGGCCATATAGGAAACACAGTAGAGTAGAAGAGTGCTCCATTTTAAAAAGCAGAGTGTGTTTCTTGTAAGGCGAGCTTGTGTTCCTTTCCCCTTCATTAATGGAGTTGAATCACATGCAGTTTTTGGACCTACCAGCAAGAGTTGTTTTCTGGTAACGAGCGTCACTAGTGTGCTCCCACTAACATACACAGTGCAAATAGCACTCGCATCTGTTCCCAGCAAGGACAGTGTATTGGAGGGAAGAGAAGCTACTGTTCTTGTTAGTTTCCTATTCAGAGTTGAACTAGATATGGCCTGTGTATGTAGGTAGCACAGTTCTTTTGTTGTGAGCATGCTCACTGTTCTTGCCCTATAGGAAACACAGTAGGGTAGAAGACTGCTCCTTTCTCAAAAGCAGAGCGTGTTTCTTGTTAGGCGAGCTAGTGTTGCTTTCCCCTTCATAAACGGAGTTGAATCACATGCAGTTTCTGGTCCTAGCAGCAAGAGTTTTTTTCTGGTAAGGACAGTCACTAGTGTGCTCCCTTTGCGATACACAGTGCAAATAGCACTCGTGTCTGTTCCCAGCAAGGACAGTGTATTGGAAAGAAGAGAAGCTACTGTTCTTGTCAGTTTCCTAAGAAAAGTTTAACTAGATATGGCGTGTACTTTGGAAGCACAATTCTTTTGTTCTGAGGAAGCTCACTCTTCTGGCCCTTATGGAAACACAATAGAGTAGAAGAGTGCTCATTTCTCAAAAGCCGAGTGTGTTTCTTGTAAGGCGAGCTAGTGTTGCTTTCCCCTTCATAAAGGGAGTTGAATCCCGTTCAGTTTCTGGTCCTAGCAGCAAGAGTTGTTTTCTGGTAAGGAGATTTACTAGTGAGCTCCCATTGCCATACACAGTACAAATAGCACTAGCGCCTGTTCACAGCAAGTTCAGTGTTTTGGACATCATAAAGCTACTGTTCTTGTCAGTTTCCTAAGCAGAGTTGAACTAGATATGGCCCGTGTGCTGTGGGATGTTCTGTATGGCAAATGTATTGGTAATTAGTCAATAAATAAAACTCTTTTTGGCCATTGGCTATGCAGGAAGTGTAGGCGGGACAAGTAGGGGAATAAAGCTGGCAAGTGGAAGGCTGAGTCACAGAGACACTCCCAGCTGCCAGGATGACAAACAGCATGTGATGATGCCGGTAAGCCACGAGCCATGTCGCAAGGCATAGATTAATAAAATGGATTAATTTAAGCTGTAAGAACAGTTAACAGGCAGCCTGCCACGGCCATACAGTTTGTAACCAATATAAGTCAATGTGTTTACTTAGTCGGGTTTGTGCAGCTAAGGGACTGACAGGTGAAAGAGATTTATCTTGACTGTGGTACAGACAGGAAAACTCTAGCTACACCTGTGTGTAGTTAGCCCAGCTCTTTGTTCTCAGCAAGCTCACTGTTCTGGCACTATAGGAAGCACAGTAGAGTAGAAGAGGGCTCCTTTCTCAAAAGCAGAGTGTGTTTCTCGTAAGGCTAGCTAGTGTTGCTTTCCCCTTCAGAAACGGAGTTGAATCACATGCAGTTTCTGGTCCTAGCAGCAAGAGTTGTTTTCTATTAGGGATTGTCACTAGTGCGCTCCCATTGTCATACACAGTGTAAATTGCACTCGCGTCTGTTCCCAGCAAGGACAGTGTATTGGAGGGAAGAGAAGCTACTGTTCTTGTCAGGTTCCTACGCAGAGTGGAAGTAGATATGTCCCGTGTGTGTAGGAAGAACAGTTCTTTTGCTCTGAGCAAGCTCACTGTTCGGGACCTATAGGAAACACAGTAGAGTAGAAGAGTGCTCCGTTCTCAAAAGCTGAGTGTGTTTCTTGCAATGCCAGCAAGGGTTTGTTTCCCCTTCATAAACGTAGTAGAATCACATGCAGTTTCTGGTCCTAGCAGCAAGAGTTGTTTTCTGGTAAGAAGAGTCACAAGTGCCCTCCCATTGCCATACACAGTGCAAATAGCACTCGCGTCTGTTCCCAGCAAGTACAGTCTATTGGAGGTAAGAGAAGATACTGTTCTTGTCAGTTTCCTAAGTAGAGTTGAAATAAATATGTCCATGTGTGTAGGAATCACAGTTCTTTTGTTATTAGCAAGCTCATTTTCCGGCCCTATAGGAAACACAGTGGAGTAGATGAGTGCTCCTTTCTCAAAAGCCGAGTGTGTCTTGTAAGGCTAGCTAGTGTTTGTTTCACCTTCATAAACAGAGTTGAATCACATGCACTTTCTGTTCCTAGCAGGAAGAGTTGTTTTCTGGTAAGGAGATTCACTTGTGTGCTCCCATTGCCATACACAGTGCAAACAGCCCTCACGTCTGTCCCAGCATGTACAGTGTAGTGGAGGGAAGAGAAGTGACTGTTCTTGTCATTTTCCTATGCAGAGTTGAAATATATATGGCCCGTGTGTTTAGGAAGCACAGTTATTTTGTTCTGAGCAAGCTCACAGTTCTTCCCCTGTAGGAAACACAGTAGAGTAGAATAATGCTTCTTTCTCATAGGTGGAGTGTGTTTCTTGTAAGGCGAGCTAGTGTTTGTTTCCCCTTCATAAACAGAGTCGAATCATATGCAGTTTCTGGTCCTAACAGCAAGAGTTGTTTTCTGATAAGGAGAGTCACTAGTGCACTCCCATTGTATTACACAGTACAAACAGCACTCGCGTCTGTTCCCAGCATGTACAGGGTATGGAGGGAAGAGAACATACTGTTCATGTCAGTTTGTAAGCAGAGTTGAACTAGATACGACCCATGGGTGTAGGAAGCACAGTTCTTTTGTTTTGAGCAAGCTCACTGTTCTGGCCCTATAGGAAACACAGTAGAGTAGAAGAGCGCTTTTTCTCAGTAGTCGAGGCTGTTTCTTGTAAGGAGAGCTAGTGTTTGTTTCCCCTTCATAAACTGAGTAGATTCACATGCAGGTTCTGTTTCTAGCAGCAATAGTTTTGTTCTGGTAAAGAGAGTAACTAATATGCTCCCAATGCCATACACAGTGAAAATAGCACTCGCGTCTGTTCCCAGCAAGGACAGTGTATTGGAGGGAAGAGAAGATACCGTTCTTGTCAGTTTCCTAAGAAGAGTTGAACTAGATGTGGCCCATGTGTGTAGGAACACAGTTCTTTTGTTCTGAGCAAGCTCACATTCTGGCCCTATAGGAAACACAGTAGATTAGTAGAGTGCTCCTTTCTCAAAGCCGAGTGTGTTTCTTTTAAATCGAGCTAGTGTTAGTTTCCCTTCATAAACGGAGTTGAATCACATGCAGTTTCTGGTCTTAGCAAGAAGAGTTTTTTTCTGGTAAGGAGAGCCATAGTGTGTTCCCATTGCCTTACACAGTGCAAATAGCACTCGTGTCTGTTCCCAGCAAGTACAGTGTATTGGACCGAGGAGAAGATACGGTTCTTGTCAGTTTCCTAAGCAAAGTTGAACTAGACATGGCCCATGTGTGTAGGAAGCACAGTTCTTTTGTTCTGAGCAAGCTCACGGTTCTGGCCCAAAAGAAACACAATAGAGAAGAGGAGTGCTCCTTTCTCAAAAGCAGAGTGTGTTTCTTGTAAGGCGAGCTAGTGTTTGTTTCCCCTTCATAAACAGAGTTGAATCACATGCAGTTTCTGGTCCTAGCAGCAAGAGTTTTTTTCTGGTAAGGAGAGTCACCACTGCGTTCCAATGGCCACACACAGTGCAAATAGCCCTCACGTCTGTTCGAAGGAAGTACAGTGTATTGTAGGGAAGAGAAGATACTGTTCTTGTCAGTTTCCTAAGCAGAGTTGAACTACATATGGTCCATGTGTGTAGGAAGCACAGTACTTTTGTTCTGAGCAAGCTCACAGTTCTGGCCCTTTGGAAACCCAGTGGAGTAGAAGAGTGCTCCTTTCTCAGAAGCCATGTTTGTTTTTTGTAAGGCGAGCTAGTGTTTGTTTACCCTTCATAAATGGAGTTGAATCACATGCAGTTTCTGGTCCTAGCAGCAAGAGTTGTTTTCTGTTAAGGAGTGTCACTGGTACGCTCCCATTGCCATACACAGTGCAATTAGCACACCCGTTTGTTCCCAGCAAGGACAGTTTATTGGGGAATTGAAGCTACTGTTCTTTTCGGTTCCTAAGCAGAGTTGAACTAGATATGGCCCGTGTGTGTAGGAAGCACAGTTCTTTTGTTCTGAGCAAATTCACTGTTCTGGCAATAAAGGAAACACAATAGAGTAGAAGAGTGCTCCTTTCTCAAAAGCAGAGTGTGTTTCTTGTGATCGGGCTAGTGTTGCTTTCTACTTCATAAACGGAGTTTAATCACATGCAGTTTCTGGTCCTAGCAGCAAGAGTTGTTTTCTGGTAAGGAGAGTCACTATTGCCCTCCCATTGCAATATACAGTGCAAATAGCCCTTGTGATAGTTCCCAGGAAGTACAGTGTATTGGACAGAAGTGAAGCTACTGTTCTTGTCAGTGTCCTAAGCAGAGTTGAACTACATATGGCCCGTGTGAGTTGGAAGCACAGTTCTTTTTTTCTGAGCAAGCTCATTGTTCAGGGCCTATAGGATACGCAGTAGAGTAGAAGAGTGCTCCTTTATCAAAAACAGAGTGTGTTCCTTGTAAGGCGAGCAAGTGTTGCTTTCCCCTTCATAAATGAAGTTGAATCACATGCATTTACTTGTCCTAGCAGCAAGAGTTGTTTTCTGGTAAGGAGAGTCACTACTAGGCCTCCAATTCCATACACAGTGCAAATAACACTCGTGTCTCTTTTCTGCAATTACAGTATATTGGACGGAAGAGAAGCTAGTATTCTTGTCAGTTTTCTAAGCAGAGTGGAACTAGATATGGGCCATCTGTTTAGGAAGCACAGTTTTTTTTTCTGAGCAAGCTCACTGTTCTGGCCGTATAGGAAACACAGTAGCCTAGAAATGTGCCCCTTTCTCAAAAGCAGAGTGTGTTTCTTGTAAGGCGAGCTAGTGTTGCGTTCCGCTTCACAAACGGAGTTGAATCACATGCAGTTTCTGTTCCTAGCAGCAATAGTTGTTTTCTGGTAAGGAGAGTCACTTTTGTGGACCTATTGTCTTACACAGTGCAAATAGAACTCCTGTCTATTCCCAGCAAGTACAGTGTATTGGATGGAAGAGAAGCTACTGTTCTTGTCAGTTTCCTAAGCAGAGTTGAAATAGATACGGCCTGTGAGTGTAGGAAGCACAGTTATTTTGTTCTGAGCAATCTCACTGTTCTGCCCGTATAGGAAACACAGTAGAGTAGAAGAGTGCTCCTTTTTCAAAAGCAGAGTGTATTTCTTTAAGGCAAGCTAGTGTTGCTATCTCTTCATAAACGGAACTGAATCACATGCATTTTCTAGTCCTAGCAGCAAGAGTTGTTTTCTGTTAAGAAGTGTCACTAGTGTGCCTCCATTGCCATACATGGTGCAAATAGCTCTTGCGTCTATTCCCAGCAATTATAGTGTATTGGACAGAAGAGAAGTTACTGTTCTGGTCACTTTTCTAAGCAGAGTTGAACTACATATGGACCGTGTGAGTAGGAAGCACATTTCTTTTGTTCTGAGCACGCTCACTGTTCAGAGCCTATAGGATATGCAGTAGAGTACAAGAGTGCTCCTTTCTCAAAAGCAGAGTGTGTTTCTTGTAAGGCGAGCAAGTGTTGCTTTCCCGTTCATAAACGGAGTTGAATCACATGCAGTTTCTGGTCCTAGCAGGAAGTGTTTTTTTTCTGGAAAGTAGAGTCACTAGTGTGTTCCCATTGTCATATACAGTACAAATAGCCTTCATGTCTGTTCACAGCAAGTACAATGTATTGGATGGAAGAGAAGCTACTGTTCTTGTCAGTTTCCTAAGCAGAGTTGAACTATGTATGGACCGTGTGTGTAGGAAGCACAGTTCTTTGTTGTGAGCAAACTCACTGTTCTTGTCCTAAAGGAAACACAGTAGAGTAGAAGAGTGCTCCTTTCTCAAAAGCAGATTGTGCTTCTTGTAAGGTGAGCTAGTGTTGCTTTGTCCTTCATAAACGGAGTTGAATCACATGCATTTTCTGGTCCTAGCAACAAGAGTTTTTTTCTGGTAAGGAGAGTCACTACTAGGCTCCCATTTCCATACACAGTGCAAAAAGCACTCGTGTCTGTTTTCAGCAATTACAGTATATTGGACAGAGGAGAATCTACTGTTCTTGTCAGTTTTCTAAGCAGAGTTGAACTAGATATGGCCTGTCTGTTTAGGAAGCACAGTTCTTTTGTTCTGAGCAAGCTCACTGTTCTGGCCCTATAGGAAACACAGCAGAGTATAAGAGTGCGCCTTTGTCAAAAGCACAGTGTGTTTCTTGTAAGGCGAACTAGTGTTCATTTCCCATTAATAACCTGAATTGAATCACATGCAGTTTCTGGTCCTAGCAGCAAGAGTTGTTTTCTGGTAAGTAGAGTCACTTGTGTGCTCCCATTGTCAAACACAGTGCAAATAGCACTCGCGACTGTTCCCAGCAATTACAGTGTATCGGACTGAAGAGAAACTACAGCTATTGTCAGTTTCCTAAGAAGAGTTGAATTAGATATAGCCCATGTGTTTAGGAAGCACAGTTCTTTTGTTCTGAACTAGGTCACTGTTCTTTCCCTATAGGAAACACAGTAGAGTAGAAGAGTGCTCCTTTGTCAAAAGCAGAGTGTGTTTCTGGAAAGGCAGTCTAGTGTTGCTTCCTCCTTCATAAACGGAGTTAAATCCCATGCAGTTACTGGTTCTAGCAGCAAGAGTTGCTTTCTGGAAAATAGAGTCACTAGTGGGCTCCCATTGTAATACACATACTAATAGCAATCACGTCGGTTCTCAGCAATTACAGGGTATTGGAAAGAAAAGAAGCTACTGTTCTTGTCAGTTTCCTAAGCAGAGTTGAACTGTATATGGCCCATGTTTGTAGGCAGCACAGTTCTTTTCTTCTGAGCAAGCTCACTGTTCTGGCCATATAGGAAACACAGTAGAGTAGACTAGTGTGCCTTTCTCAAAATCAGAGTGTGTTTCTTGTAAGGCGAGCTAGTGTTGCTTTCTCCTTCGTAAATGGAGTTGATTCACATACAATTTCTGGCCCTAGCACAAAGAGTTGCTTTCTGGTATGGAGAGTCACTAGTGCGCTCCCATTCCCATACTCAGAGCAAATAGCACTCGCATCTGTTCCCAACTAGTGCAGCGTATTTCAGAAGAGAAGCTACTGTTCTTGTCAGTTTTCTAAGCAGAGTTGAACTAGGTATGTCCCGTGTGTGTAGGATGCACAGTTCTTTTGTTCTGAGCAAGCTCACTGTTCTGGCCATTTGGAAACTCAGTAGAGTAGAAGAGTGCTCCTTTCTCAATATCAGAGTGTGTTTCTTGAAAGGCAAGCTAGTTTTGCTTTCCCCTTCATAAAGGGAGTTGAATCACATGCAGTTTTTGGACCTAGCAGCAAGAGATGTTTTCTCATAAGGAGAGTCCCTAGTGCGCTCCCATTGCCATGCACAGTGAAAATAGCACTCGTATCTGTTCCCAGCAAGGACAGTGTATTGGAGGGAAGAGAAGCTTCTGTTCTTGTGAGTTTCCTAAGCAGAGTTGAACTAAATATGGCCCGAGTGTGCAGGAAGCTAAGTTCTTTTGTTCTGAGCAAGCTCACTGTTCTGGCCCTATAGGAAACCCAGTAGAGTAGAAGAGTGCTCCTTTCTCAAAAGCAGAGTGTATCATGTAAGGCGATCTAGTGTTGTTTTCCCCCTCATGAATGGAGTTGAATCCCATGCAGATTCTGTTCCTAGCAGCAAGAGTTGTTTTCTGGTAAGGAGAGATACTAGTGCGCTCCCATTACCAAACACAGTGCTAATAGCACTCGCATCTGTTCCCAGGAAGGACAGTATATTGTCCAGGAAAGAAGCTACTGTTCTTCTCAGTATCCTAAGCAGAGTTGAACTAGATATGGCCCGTGTGTGGGAGGCACAGTTTTTTTTTCTGAGCCAGCTCACTGTTCTGGGCCTACAGGAAACCTAGTAGAGTAGAAGAGTGCTCCTTTCTCAAAAGCAGAGTATATTTCTTGTAGGTGAGCTAGTGTTGCTTTGCGCTTCATAAATGGAATTGAATCACATGAAGTTTCTGGTTCTAGCAGCAAGTGTTGTTTTCTGGTAAGGAGAGACACTAGTTCGTTACCATTGCCATACACAGTGCAAATAGCACTGGTGTCTCTTCCCAGCAAAGACAGTGTTTTGGAGGGAAGAGAATCTCCTTTTCTTGTCACTTTCCTAACCAGAGTTGAACTAGATATTGCCCATGTGTGGAGGAAGCACAGTACTTTTGTTCTGAGCAAATTCACTCTTCTGGCCCTATAGGAAAAACAGTAGAGTAGAATAGAGCTCCTTTCTCAAAAGCAAAGTGTGTTTCTTGTAAGGCGAGCTAGTGTTGCATTCCCCTTCATAAACGGAGGTGAATCACATGAAGTTTCTGGTCGTAACGGCAAGAATTGTTTTCTGGTAAGGAGATTCAATAGTGTGCTTCCATTGCCATACACAGTGCAAATAGCACTCACGTCAGTTCCCAGCAAGGACAGTGTATTGGAGGGAAGAGAAGCTGCTGTTCTTGTGAGTTTCCTAAGCAGAGTTGAACTAGAAAAGGCCTGTGTGTGTAGGAAGCAGAGTTCTTTTTTTCTGAGCAAGCTCACTGTTCTGGCCTTATAGGAAACCCAGTAGAGTATAAGAGTGCTCCTTTCTCCAAAGAAGAGTGTGTTTCTTTTAAGGCGAGCTAGTGTTGCTTTCCCCTTCATAAACAGATTTGAATCACATCTAGTTTCTGGTCCTAGTAGCAAGAGTTGTTTTCTGGAAAGGAGAGTCCCTAGTGCGCTCCCATTGGCATAGACAGTGCAAATACACTCGCGTATGTTTCCAGCAAGGACAGTGTATTGGAGGGAAGAGAAGCTACTGTTCTTGTCAGTTTCCTAAGCAGAGTTGAACTAGATAAGGTCCGTGTGTGTAGGAAGCACAGTACTTTTGTTCTGAGTAAGCTCACTGTTCTGGCCCCTGGAAACCCAGTAGAGTAGAAGAGTGCTCCTTTCTCAATATCAGAGTGTGTTTTTTGAAAGGCGAGCTAGTTTTGGTTTCCCCTTCATAAATGGAGTTGAATCACATGCAGTTTCTGGACCTAGCAGCAAGAAATGTTTTCTCATAAGGAGAGTCCCTAGTGCGCTCCCATTGCCATACACAGTGAAAATAGCACTCGTTTCTGTTCCCAGCAAGGACAGTGTATTGGAGGGAAGAGAAGCTACTGTTCTTGTCAGTTTCCTAAGCAAAGTTCAACTAGATATGGACCTTCTGTGTGAGGCACAGTTCTTTTTTTCTGAGCCAGCTCACTGTTCTGGCCCTACAGGAAACCTAGTAGAGTAGAAGAGTGCTCCTTTCTCAAAAGCAGAGTATATTACTTGTAGGTGTGCTAGTGTTGCTTTGTGCTTCATAAATGGAATTGAATCATATGAAGTTTCTGGTCCTAGCAGCAAGAGTTGTTTTCTGGTAAGGAGAGACACTAGTTCGTTTCCATTGCCATACACAGTGCAAATAGCACTGGTGTCTCTTCCCAGCAAGTACAGTGTTTTGGAGGGAAGAGAAGCTCCTGTTCTTTTCTGTTTCTTAAGGAGAGTTTAACTAGATATGGACCATGTGTGTAGGAAGAACAGTTCTTTGTGCTGAGCAAGCTCGCTGACTTGGCCCTATAGGAAACACAGTAGAGTAGAACAGTGCTCCTTTCTCAAATGCAGAGTGTGTTTCTTGTAATGAGAGCTAGTGTTGCTTTCCCCTTCATAAACAGAGATGAATCTCATGCAGTGTTTGGACCTAGCAGCAACAGTTGTTTTCTGGTAAGGAGAGTCACTAGTGTGCTCCCATAGCCATACACATTGCAAATAGCACTCGCGTCTGTTACCAGCAAGGAGAGTGTATTGGAGGGGAGAGAAGCTACTATTCTTGTCAGTTTCCTAAGCAGAGTTGAACAAGATATGGCCCGTGTGTGTAGGAAGCACAATTCTTTTGTTCTGAGGAAGCTCACTGTTCTGGCCTTAAAGGAAACACAGTAGAGTAGAAGAGTGCTCCTTTCTCAAAAGCAGAGTGTGTTTCTTGTATGGCGAGCTAGTGTTGCTTTACCCTTCATAAAAGCAGTTGAATCACATGCAGTTTCTGGTCCTAGCAGCAAGAGATGTTTTCTTTTAAGGAGATTAATTAGTGAGCTCCCATTGCCATACACAGTGCAAATAGCACTCGAGTCTGTTCACAGCAATTTCACTGTATTGGACAGAAGAGAAGCTTCTGTTCTTGTCAGTTTCCTAAGCAGAGTTGAACTACATATGACCCGTGTGCTGTGGAATGATCTGTGTGGCAAATGTGTTTGTAATTAGTCAATAAATAAAACTCTCTTTGGCCATTGGCTAGGCAGGAAGTGTAGGTGGGACAAGGAATAGAATAAAGCTGGCAAGTGGAAGGCTGAGTCACAGAGACACTGCCAGCTGACAGGATGACAAAAAGCATGTGAAGATGCCGGTAAGCCACGAGCCTGTGGCAAGGTATAGATTAATGGAAATGGATTAATTTAAGCTGTAAGAACAGTTAGCAAGAAGCCTGCCATGGCCATACAGTTTGTAATCAATATAAGTCTCTCTGTTTAGTTGGTCGGGTTTGAGCGGCTGTGGGACTGGAAGGTGAAAGAGATTTTTCCTGACTGTGGGCCAGGCAGGAAAACTCTAGCTACACCTGTGTGTAGGAAGCACAGTTCTTTTGTTCTGTCCAAGCTCACTGCTCTGGCCCTTTAGGAAACACAGTAGTGTAGAAGAGTGCTCCTTTCTCACTAGCAGAGTGTGTTTCCTGTAAGGAGAGCTATTCTCTCTTTCCCCTTCATAAACGGAATTGAATGAATTGCAGGTTCTGTTCCTAGCAGCAAGAGTTGTTTTCTGGAAAGGAAAGTCACCTGTGCGCTCCCATTGCCATACACAGTGCAAATACCACTCGTATCTGTTCCCAGCCAGGACATTGTATTGGATGCAAGAAAAGCTACTGTTCTTGTCAGTTTCCTAAGCAGAGTTGAACTAGATATGGCCCTTGTGTGTAGGAAGCACAGTACTTTTGTTCTGAGCAAGCTCACTGTTCTGGCCATTTGGAAACCTAGTAGAGTAGAAGAGTGCTCCTTTCTCAATAGCAGAGTGTGCTTCTTGTAAGGCGAGCTAGTGTTGCTTTCCCCTTCATAAATGAAGTTGAAACACATGCAGTTTCTGGTCCTAGCTTCAATAGTTGTTTTCTGTTAAGGAGAGACACTAGTGTGCTCCTATTGCCATACCCATTGCAAATAGCACTCGCGTCTGTTCCCAGGAAGGACAGTGTATTGGAGGGAAGAGAAGCTACAGTTCTTGTCAGTTTCCTAAGCAGAGTTGAACTGGATATGGCCCATGTGTGTAGGAAGCACAGTTCTTTGTTCTGATCAAGCTCACTGTTCTGGCCCTATAGGAAACCCAGTAGAGTAGAAGAGTGCTCCTTTCTCAAAGCAGAGTGCGTTTCTTGTAAGACGAGCTATTCTTGCTATCCCCTTCATAAACGGAGTTGAATCACATGCATTTTCTGGTCATAGCAGCAAGAGTTGTTTTCTGGTAAGGAGAGTCACTAGTGCACTCCCATTATCATAAACAGTACAAATAGCACAGGCGTCTGTTCCCAGCAAGGACAATGTTAGGGAGGGAAGAGAAGGTACTGT
The DNA here is from genome assembly GCF_007827085.1 of Peromyscus californicus insignis. Lineage (NCBI taxonomy): Eukaryota > Metazoa > Chordata > Mammalia > Rodentia > Cricetidae > Peromyscus > Peromyscus californicus. The sequence goes on along the minus strand of NW_026294447.1, from coordinate 165,046 downwards.
TCTTGTCAGTTTCCTAAGCAGAGTTGAACTAGATGGCCCATGTGTGTAGGAAGCACAGTTCTTTTGTTCTGAGAAAGCTCACTGTTCTGGCCTTATAGGAAACCCAATAGAGTAGAAGAATGCTCCTTTCTTTAAAGCAAAGTGTGTGTCTTGTAAGGCGAGCTAGTGTTGCTTTCCCATTCATAAATGGAGTTGAATCACATGCACTTTCTGGTCCTAGCAGCAAGAGTTCTTTTCTGGTAAGGAGAGTCACTATTGTGCTCCCATTGCCATACACAGTGCAAATAGCACTCGCGTCTCTTCCCAGCAAGGACAGTGTATTGGAGGGAAGAAAAGCTACTGTTCTTGTAAGTTTCCTAAGCAGACTTGAACTAGATATGGCCCGTGTGTGTAGGAAGCACATTTCTTTTTTTCTGAGCAAACTCACTGTTCTGGCCCTATAGGAAACCCAGTAGAGTAGAAGAGTGCTCCTTTCAGAATAGCAGAGTGTGTTTTTTGTAAGGTGAGCTAGTGTTCCTTTCCCCTTCATTAACGGAGTTGAAACACATGCAGATTCTGGTCCTAGCAGCAATAGTTGTTTTCTGGTAAGGAGAGTCAATAGTGCGCTACCATTTCCAAACAAAGTGCTAATAGCATTCGCGTCTGTTCCCAGCAAGGACAGTTTATTGGACGGAAGAGAAGCTACTGTTCTGGTCAGTTTCCTAAGCAGAGTTGAATTAGATAAGGCCCTTGTGTAGGAAGCACAGTTCTTTTGTTCTGAGCAAGCTCACTGTTGTGGCCCTATAGGAAACAGTAGAGAAGAAGAGTGTTCCTTTCTCCAAAGCAGAGTGTGTTTCTTGTAAGACGAGCTAGTGTTGCTTTCCCCTTCATAAACGGAGTTGAATCACATGCAGGTTCTGGTCCTAGCAGGAAGAGATATTTTCTGTAAGGAGAATTACTAGTGTGCTCCCTTTGCCATACACAGTGCAAGTAGAACTCGCGTCTGTTCCCAGCAAGTACAGTTTATTGGAGGTAAGAGAAACTACTGTTTTTGTCAATTTCCTTAGCGGAGTTGAACTACGTATGGCCTGTGTGTAGCAAGCACATTTCTTTTGTTCTGAGCAGGCTAACAGTTCTGGCCCTATAGGAAACACAGTAGAGTAGAAGAGTGCTCCTTTCTCAAAAGAAGAGTGTGTTTCTTGTAAGGAGAGCTAGTATTGCTTTCCCCCTTCATAAACGCAGTTGAATCACATACAGTCTCTGGTCCTAGCAGCATGAGTTGATTTCTGGTAAGGAGAGTCACTTGTGTATTCCCATTGCCATACAAAGTGCAAATAGCCCTCAAGTCTGTTCCCAGCAAGTACAGTGTATTGGACGGAATAGAAGCTACTGTTTTTGTCAGTTTCCTAAGCAGAGTTGAAGTAGATATGGCCCCTGTGTGTAGGAAGCACAGTGCTTTTGTTCTGAACATGCTCACTGTTCTGGCCCCATAGGAAACCCAGTAGAGTAGAAGAGTGGGCCTTTCTCAAGAGAGATTGCGTTGCTTATAAGGCATGCTAGTGCTGCCTTCCCCTTCATAAATGGTGTGGAATCACATGCAGTTTCTGGTCCTAGCAACAAGAGATTTTTTCTGGTAAGGAGAGTCACCAGTGCGCTCCAATTGCCATACACAGTGCAAATAGCACTCGTGTCTGTTCCCAGCAAATACAACGTTTTGGACGGAAGAGAAGGTACTGTTCCTTTCAGTTTCCTAAGCAGAGTTGAACTAAATATGGCATGTTTGTGTTGGAAGCACAATTCTTTTTTTCTGAGCAAGTTCACTGGTCTGGCCCTATAATAAACACAACAGAGTAGATGAGTGCGCGTTTCTTAAAAGCAGAGTGTGTTTCTTGTAAGGCGAGCTAGTGTTGCTTTCCCCTTCATAAACGGAGTTGAATCCCATGCAGTTTCAGGTCCCAGCAGAAAGAGATGTTTTCTGGTAAGGAGAGTCACTAGTGTGATCCCATTGCCAAACATAGTTCAAAGAGCACTCGCGTCTGTTCCCAGCTAATACAGTGCATTGGTCAGAAGAGAGGCTACAGTTCTTGTCAGTTTCCTAAGCAGATTTCACTGAGATATCACCCCTGTGTATAGGAAACACAGTTGTTTTGTTGTGAGCGAGCTCACTGTTCTGGCCCTATAGGAAACACAGTAGAGAGGAAGAGTATTCCTTTCTCAAAAGCAGAGGGTGTTTCTTGTAAGGCCATCTAGTGTTGCTCTCCCATTCATAAACGGAGTTGAATCACATGCAGTTTCTGATCATAGCAGCAAAGGTTGTTTTCCTATAAGGAGAGTCACTAGTGTGCTCCCATTGCCATACAGAGTTCAAATCGCACTCACGTCTATTCCCAGCTAGTGCAGTGTATTGGTCGGAAGAGAAGCCACTGTTCTTGTCAGTTTCATAAGCAGAGTTGACCTAGATATCCCGTGTGTGTGCAAGAAGCACAGTTTTGGTTCTGAGCAAGCTCAGTGTTCTGGCCCTTTAGGAAACACAGTACTGTAGAAGAGTGCTCCTTTCTCAAAAGCAGAGTGTGTTTCTTGTATGGCGAGATAGTGTTGCTTTCCCCTTCATAAACGGAGTTGAATCACATGCAGTTTCTGGTCCTAACAGCAAGAGTTGTTTTCAGGTAAGGAGAGTCACTAGTGCGCTCCCATGCCATGCAGAGTGCAAATAGCGCATGCGTCTGTTCCCAGCAATGACAGCGTATTGGAGGGAAGAGAAGGTACTGTTTTTTTGTGTTTCTGAAGCAGAGTTTAACTAGATTTGGCCCGTGTGTGTAGGAAGCACAGTTCTTTTGTTCTGAGCAAGCTCACTGTTGTGGCCCTATAGGAAACAGTAGAGAAGAAGAGTGTTACTTTCTCCAAAGCAGAGTGTGTTTCTTGTAAGGCGAGCTAGTGTTGCTTTCCCCTTCATAAACTGAGTTGAATCACATGCAGTTTCTGGTCCTAGCAGCAAGAGATGTTTTCTGTAAAGAGATTTACTAGTGTGCTCCCTTTGCCATACACAGTGCAAGTAGAACTCGCATCTGTTCCCAGCAAGTACAGTTTATTGGAGGGAAGAGAAACTACTGTTTTTGTCAGTTTCCTTAGCGGAGTTGAACTACATATGGCCCATGTGTTGGGAAGTACATTTCTTTTGTTCTGAGCAGGCTAACTGTTCTGGCCCTATAGGAAACACACTAGAGTAGAAGAGTGCTCCTTTCTCAAAAGCAGAGTGTGTTTCTTGTAAGGAGAGCTAGTATTGCTTTCCCCCTTCATGAACGCAGTTGAATCACATACAGTCTCTGGTCCTAGCAGCATGAGTTGTTTTCTGGTAAGGAGAGTCACTTGTGTATTCCCATTGCCATACAAAGTGCAAATAGCCCTCAAGTCTGTTCCCAGCAATACAGTGTATTGGACGGAATAGAAGCTACTGTTCTTGTCAGTTTCCTAAGCAGAGTTGAAGTAGATATGGCCCCTGTGTGTAGGAAGCACAGTGCTTTTGTTCTGAACATGCTCACTGTTCTGGCCCCATAGGAAACCCAGTAGAGTAGAAGAGTGCGCCTTTCTCAAGAGAGATTGCGTTGCTTGTAAGGCATGCTAGTGCTACCTTCCCCTTCATAAATGGTGTGGAATCACATGCAGTTTCTGGTCCTAACAACAAGAGATGTTTTCTGGTAAGGAGAGTCACTAGTGTGCTCCCATTGCCATACACAGTGCAAATAGCACTCGTGTCTGTTCCCAGCAAATACAACGTTTTGGACGGAAGAGAAGGTACTGTTCCTTTCAATTTCCTAAGCAGAGTTGAACTAAATATGGCATGTTCGTGTAGGAAGCACAATTCTTTTTTTCTGAGCAAGCTCACTGCTCTAGCCCTATAATAAACACAACAGAGTAGAAGAGTGCGCGTTTCTTAAAAGCAGAGTGTGTTTCTTGTAAGGCAAGCTAGTGTTGCTTTCCCCTTCATAAACGGAGTTGAATCACATGCAGTTTCTGGGCCTAGCAGCAAGAGATGTTTTCTGGTAAGGAGAGTCACTATGTGATCCTATTGCCATACATAGTTCAAAGAGCACTCGCGTCTGTTCCCAGCTAATACAGTGCATTGGTCAGAAGAGAGGCTACAGTTCTTGTCAGTTTCCTAAGCAGAGTTCACTGAGATATCACCCATGTGTGTAGGAAACACAGTTGTTTTGTTGTGAGCGAGCTCACTGTTCTGGCCCTATAGGAAACACAGTAGAGAGGAAGAGTAATCCTTTCTCAAAAGCAGAGTGTGTTTCTTGTAAGGCCATCTAGTGTTGCTTTCCCATTCATCAACAGAGTTGAATCACATGCAGTTTCTGGTCCTAGCAGCAAGAGTTGTTTTTTGGTATGGAGAGTCTCTATTGTGCTAGCATTGAAATAAAGAGTGCAAGTAGCACTCGCGTCTGTTGCCAGCAAGTAGAGTGTAATGGACGGAAGAGAAGCTACTGTTCTGATCAGTTTCCTAAGCAGAGTTGAATTAGATAAGGCCCTTGTGTAGGAAGCACAGTTCTTTTGTTCTGAGCAAGCTCACTGTTCTGGCCCTTATGGAAACACTGTAGAGTAGAAGAGTGCTCCTTTCTCACAAGCAGAGTGTGTTTCTTGTAAGACAAGCTAGTGTGTCTTTCCCCTTAATAAACAGAGTTGAATCACATCCAGTTTCTGATCCTAGCAGAAAGAGTTGTTTTCTGGTAAGGAGAGTCAGTAGTGCTCTCCCATTGCCCTACACACTGCATATAGCACTCGCGTCTGTTCCGAGCAAGTACAGTGTATTGGATGAAGAGAAGCTAATGTTCTTGTCAGTTTCTTAAGCAGAGTTGAACGAGATATGGCCCGTGTGTGTAGGAAGCACAGTTCTTTTGTTCTGAGCAAGCTCACTGTTGTGGCCGTATAGGAAACACAGTAGAATAGAAGAGTGCTCCTGTCTCCTAAGCAGAGTGTGTTTCTTGTAAGGCGAGCTAGTGTTGCTTTCCCCTTCATAAACCGAGTTAAACCACATGCAGTTTCTGTTCCTAGCAGCAAGAGTTGTTTTCTAGTAAGGAGTGTCACTAGTGTGCTCCCTTTGAAATACACAGTGCAAATAGCACTTGTGTCCGTTCCCAGCAATGGCAGTGTATTGGAGGGAAGAGAAGCTACTGTTTTTGTCAGTTTCCTAATCAGAGTTGAACTAGATATGTCCCATGTGTGTAGGAAGCACAGTTCTTTTGTTCTGAGCAAGCTCACTGTTGTGGCCCTATAGGAAACACAGTAGAGTAGAGGAGTGCTCCTTTCTCCAAAGCAGAGTGTGTTTCTTGTAAGGCGAGCTAATGTTGCTTTCACCTTCATAAACATAGTTGAATCTCAAGCAGTTTCTGGTTCTAGCAACAAGAGTTGTTTTCTGGTAAATAGAGTCACTAGTGTTCTCCCATTGCCATACACAATGCAAATAGCACTCGCATCTGTTCTCAGCAAGGACAGTGTATTGGAGGGAAGAGAAGCTACTCTTCTTGTTAGTTTCCTAAGCTGAGTTGAGCTAGATATGGCCCGTGTGTATAGGACGCTCAGTTCTTTTTGTCTGAGCAAGCTCACTGTTGTGCCACTATAGGAAACACGGTAGAGTAGAAGAGTGCTCCTTTGTCAAAAGCAGAGTGTGTTTCTTGTAAGGCAAGCTAGTGTTGCTTTCCCCTTCATAAACGGAGTTGAATCACATTCAGTTTCTGGTCCTAGCTGCAAGAGTTGTTTTCTATTAAGGAAAGTCATTAGTGTGCTCCCATTGCCCTACCCAGTGCAAATAGCACTCGTGTCTGTTCCCAGCAAGTTCAGTGTATTGGATGGAAGAGAAGGTCCTGTTTTTGTCAGTTTCCTAAGGGGAGTTGAACTAGATATGGCCCATGTATGATGATATTTTATTTGTATTAAAATGTTATTTGTATGTTAATAAATAAAGTTGCCCGGGGGTCAAAGCTATTAGCAAGCCATAGGAAAGCAAGGCAGTGGTAGTGTATGCTTGTAATTCCAGCACTTGTTAGGCAGAGCTGGGTAAGTCTCTGTGTGTTCAGGGATACAGCCATTATTGGATACACATGCCTTTAATCTTAACACCAATCATGGAAAACCTGGAGGCCTATACAGACAGGCTGTGAGGAGGCAGTCATGTGGTTGTGTTTACAACCAATGAGAAGGCAGGACAGGAACTCTATATAAAGACTTTAACACAGGGGTAGCTCTGGTTCGGAAAGGTAGGACCACCGCAGGAGGAAGGGTAAGGTTTTAGCTCTTAGCTCTGACCTCTTGGCTTTCTTCTTTGCATTGGTTCTGTGTTTCTTATTTAATAAGAAGGTTGGATACATCTTCATTTGGCGCCCAACGTGACAAGAATTCATTAAAAACCGCTTGGCTTGGCTTGGCGGCAGGTCCGTTTTCCGGCCTGGGCGGCCTGGCTGCCTAGCTTGGGCCTGAATGACCCACAGCTGGAGCTACTTGCAACTGCTACAAACAACTCAGGCCTGCCCTGCTGAATAGGACACCTGCCTGTAAAGCCAAGGCTTGACTCGGCACAATCGGTTATGCTTTCTGTCTCTCTCTCTCTCTCTCTCTCTCTCTCTCTCTCTCTCTCTCTCTCTCGCTCTCGCTCTCGCTCTTGCTGGATTCACACCTCGAACACCAGGTTGCTGCGAAATTCCCTGGGATTCTACTGTTCTACCCAGATTTGGTAAGTCAACTAACATATGTATTTAAAAGAGAATTTTTTTCTACATTAAAAAAATGGGCTTTATGTGTACATTGGGAGAAATTTGGGCTTTGTTTGAAATTTTAGGCACTCTGACAATGGAACAACTATATGAAAAGATTAATATTGATCGAATTATTCAGTTTATTACTTTTCTTATCCCCATTTTACTATTTAAAATGATCATCAACTTAAGTGCCAGGATAACAGTCTTAGAAAAACTTGTTAAACCGGTAAAAATGAATTATAGAGAAATTCAAATTCAGACAGAAGAAATAAATAGTGAAGTTGTTTCAAAATTGGATCATAAGGTTACAGTAAGAAGCCAGTTTTCACACAATCACCCTTAATTTATCCAGTAGCCATACAGCAGCTACCTGAGGAAGAGAATGAGCAAAATACTTGGGTTCCAGTTGAAATGTTAGACTTACGAAGATTTAAGGAGCCAATAGCATCTTATGGCATGCACTCCCCATATGTAAAGCAAATGTTAAATACCTGGTCAACTTGTAATAGGATTCTACCAAAGGACTGGCGGGAATTGGCACAGGCTGTTCTTGAACCCGGACAAAATCTCCAGTGGAAAATGTGGTTCAGTAATGAGGCTAAAAATATAGAAAGACAATGGAGGGATAGCGGAATACAAGTCTGCCAGGATCAGCTTATTGGAGAAGGCCAATATGCTTCAGTAGAAACACAATGTTCATATGATGTCCAAACCCTAGTTCTATGTTGAACGGCAGCTTTGAATGCATGGGACAGAGTTGAAGAACCAGGAAAAAAAACTGAGTCATTTACAAAGGTTATACAGGGCCCCAAAGAATCTTTCACAGATTTCTTACAAAGATTGACTTCAGCAGTACAAAAAATGGTCCCGATTTCAGAGGCTAGTCAGATAATAATTGAATCTTTAGCCTTTGAGAATGCAAATGCAGCGTGCAAAAGAATAATCAGGCCGTTAAAGGCAAGATCTGCACCTTTGGAAGATTGGATTAGAGATACAGTTAATGTAGAGGCTTATGACCATGATGATATGTGGGTAGGAAAAGCAATTTCAAAAGGTTTGAGCAATGTTAGTTGTTTTGGATGTGGAAAGCAAGGACATTTGAAAAGGGATTGTAAACAGGTCATTCCTAGAAATAATGTTTCTTCAAGGAACACTGGCAACAGAATGCCCCTTCCTTCTGGAGTATGCAGAAGGTGTGGTAAGGGAAAACACTGGACCAACGAATGTAGATCAACAAGGGACAGACAGGGTAACCCTCTGCCTCGAGCTTCGGGAAACTCCCAGAGGGGCCTCAGGCAGGCCCCCACAGTAAATCCAGGTCAAACCTTTCCTGCAGTTGTAGAGGAAACCCCTACTCAAAGCAACTAAATAACCAAATGTCTATTGGAATAAATCATGTTAGTCGAGATGATGAAACAGAGAAAATAGGAAATACAGGAAAAAAACATAAAGAAAATTTTTTGGCAGACTTCTATTAATGAACAAAGACCAAAACTAACAATAAAAATAAATGGTGTTTTGTTGTCTGGTCTGGTAGACACAGGTGCTGACATTACCATAATTGCACCAGAATTTTGGCATCCAACTTGGCCTCTTCAGGAGGTAAACATTCAACTCTTAGGAATTGGGACATTATCTAGAGTGAAACAAAGTGTAAGATGTCTTGAATGTATAGGTCCAGAAGCACAGAAAGGAAAATTAAAACCATATATGGCTAACATAGCTATGAACCTGTGGGGTCGAGACTTGTTACAGCAATGGAATACTCAGATTAATATCCCTCCAATCTCAGAAACAAATCATAAATTAGTAAATGTTTCTGAGAGAAATATTAAAGATATTATTCTAATGAGTGCTCACCAGCCATCCATGTCATACAAGAACAGGGCAGAACAACTGATAATCTTCCCAAAACACTAACAGCTCTACCTTTAGAATGGTCAACAGACAAGCCTGTATGGGTTCAGCAATGGCCTTTAACAACAGAGAAACTCCAGGCTTTACAAGAGCTGGTGGAAGAACGGTTAAATGCTCATCATATTGAAGAATCAACCAGCCCTTGGAATTCTCCTGTATTTGTTATAAAAAAAAATCTGGTAAATGGAGAATGGTAACAGACCTTAGAGCAATTAACAAAGTAATTCAGCCAATGGGCTCTTTACAATCTGGAATTCCTTTGCCTACTCTGTTACCAAAAGGATGGCCTCTCATAGTTATTGATTTAAAAGACTGTTTCTTTTCCATACCCTTACAAGAAAAAGACAGAGAAAGATTTGCTTTCACAGTGCCTACTTATAATAATTCTCAACCGGTTAAAAGATTTCAATGGAGGGTTCTCTCACAGGGAATGTTGAATAGCCCAACTTTGTGCCAATAGTTTGTAAAACAGCCATTAGAAGTGATACGTAAAAAATTTCCTAAATCTATAATTTATCATTATATGGATGACATTTTATTAGCTGATTCAAATGCAGATACTTTAGAAAGAATGTTTGAAAAAGTAAAGAAAATTTTGGCTTGCTGGGGATTACAAATTGCTTCAGAAAAGTTACAAAGAGGAGATTCTATTAATTATTTAGGATACAAAATAGAACTTCAAAAAATTAGACCTCAAAAGGTGCAAATTAGGAGAGATTGACTACAGACTCTTAATGACTTTCAAAGATTATTTGGAGACATTTCTCATCTAAGAACTATTGTTGGGGTAAAAAATGATGAACTGAATAATTTGTATAAAACCTTAGAAGGTGATAAGGACTTAAATAGTCCAAGAGAATTATCACCTGAAGCTGAGAAAGAATTGGCCTTGGTAGAAAAGAAAGTACATGAAGGGCATGTAGATCGTATTGATCCAAAGCTGGATTGCATTTTGGTTATTTTACCTTCTAGGCATTCCCCAACAGGAATATTAATGCAAAGGGAAGATATTATATTGGAGAGGATATTTTTAATAAATAAACCAAATAAAAAATTAAACACTTATGTGGAAAAAATCTCTGACTTGATTTGGAAAGGAAAATTGAGACTTCATCAATTAGCAGGAATAGACCCAGTAGAAATTGTCGTACCTTTAACTAAGGAGGACATTGAAAAATTATGGATAGAAAATGAAGCTTGGCAAAAAGCTTGTAGTAATTTTTTGGGAGAAATTAACAGCAAATATCTCAAAAGCAATAGAATTGATCTTATAAAGAGAGCTGATTGGATCTTGCCTCGAATTGTGAGGAAAAAACCCATAACTGGAGTTTGTACATTTTATACAAATGCCAACAAACAAGGAAAGGCAGGTTACAAATCAGAAAATTTAAGTAAAGTGGTTCAAAGTCCTTATAATTCAGTTCAAAAATCAGAATTGTATGCTATTCTGTTGGTATTAATGGATTTTTCAGAACCTCTCAATATAGTAACTGACTCTCAGTATGCTGAAAGAGTAGTATTACATATTGAGACTGCAGAACTTATCCACGATGCTTCAGAATTAACTTCATTATTTATTCAATTACAAGATACAATCAGAAAAAGGAGTCATCCTTTATATATAACTCACATCTGATCCCATACTGGTCTGCCAGGCCCTCTAGCACAAGGCAATGATGAGATTGATAAATTATTGATAGGAAATGTGCTGGAGGCCTCAGAATTTCATAAAAAACATCATGTAAATAGTAAAGGCTTAAAAAAGGATTTTTCCATAACCTGGCAACAAACCAAAGAAATAGTAAAGAAATGTCCTACTTGTTCCTTCTACAATCAAACACCATTACCAGCAGGATGTAACCCAAAGGGTACTCAGAGGAATGAAATCTGGCAGATGGACATGTTTCACTTTGCAGAATTTGGAAAACTGAAATATGTACACCACACTATCGATACTTATTCAGGATTTCAATGGGCAACTGCTTTGAGTTCTGAAAAAGCTGATTCTGTAATCACTCATTTGCTAGAAGTTATGGCCATTATGGGTATACCTGCACAAATCAAAACTGATAATTCTCCATCATATGTCTCTGTTAAAATGAAACAGTTTTTTGCTTATTATAAACCATGTTACAGGTATACCACATAATCCTACAGGTCAAGCAGTTATAGAAAGATCAAACAGAACTCTAAAGGATATGCTAAATAAACAAAAAGGAGTAACAAAAACCCCCAGAAATAGACTACATAATGCTCTATTAACTTTGAATTTTCTCAGTGCCAATGAGAAAGGAACAACAGCTGCAGAGAGACATTGGATAATAGAAAAAACTACAGAATTAAATCAACCTATATACTTTAAGGATGTGCTGACCTCAGAATGGAAACCAGGATATGTGTTACATTGGGGATGAGGTTTTGCTTTTGCTTCTACAGGAGAAGATAAGCTGTGGGTACCATCAAAATTGATAAAGGTTCGATTTGAACAAGAGAGACCTCTTAATTAGAGGAGGTGATAGTTCATCAACTATCGTAAACATCCAATTTAAACTAACTTACACCAGTAACACATGCCTTTTCATTTAATCAGTTAACTTGTCAAAAAGGAACATCCCCAAAAAACCTTGGGGAAAGGTTTTTGTTTTTGTCTTTTAGGAGAATGAAGGTTAAGGAATTTGAAGAACACTGGACAAATGAGACAACTGAAGAAAAGGGACAAATCATCTATCCTAAGAAAAAGAGTGAAATGGCGTATGGGTATGTTGTCTGAAAAAATGTTATGTCTTTCTAAATGTTTGTTTCTGCTTTTCTTTAAAGATTTAACACTATTTAATTTCTACTAGTCCCAGTTCAATTAAAATTTAAAGCTGACTTTGGAGTTGGAGAATGGCTCTCTCCTTCTTTAAACTCAAGCATGTTGTTAAAAGGAAAATGCAAACTCCCTGTATCATGCCAGAAGAAAAGAGCCATCTTCTGCTATGGGGCAGGAGAAAAGCCAAATTAATTAAGGGACTATTCTATTACGAATCTCAACTCTTTGATTCTATTCTGATTCTTTAAACTTTTCTTAAAGTATGAATTTTATGTCAAAATTTACAAGATCAATATATATAGATATATATACATTTTAAACTTTCTTAAGATATAAATGGTCATATAGAGTACTAACTAATTCTAAAAAGTCGCATATATAGTCTTTGTGTTCGAGTCTCTTATCAGTTTTTTGCAGGAAATCACAGTTAGGCCTAACATCAACTGAAGTCTCCAGGAAGAAGATGGGGCCCCACAACAACAACAATTCCATGTGGACAATAATAACATCACTAAGCTGACAAACATCATCTACAGATCAGCTTTGAACTACAAAGTACTCAGAGCAATTTTGAGAGAGCTAGCTGAGATGATCCAGTCTCAAAGACTACTTGAATAAGGATTTGAGATAAACCCTGAATTTTGGCATTATACACAGACTGGATAATGAAGGATATATTTACCTTTCCTAGAATTTGACAATTAACCTAAAATTTTTCTTTCAGGATAAAGATACCTTCTCCCATACCCAGCAGGAAGCAATTTCAAGAATATGACGCCCACATTCCCAAAGAGGTGGTGTGGGACAGTTGGTTTTTTTGGTCTTTTAATGGGTTTTGGGTCTAGGATAATTTTCATTGATTAGTGGGGTTGGTTACAAGTTGTTGTCAAGGGTTAGGAAAAAGGCTAAGCAAAGGAGATTAGATTTAAGGTTCTTATTAAAAAAAAGAAAGAAGCCGGGCGGTGGTGGCGCACACCTTTAATCCCAGCACTCGGGAGGCAGAGGCAGGCGGATCTCTGTGAGTTCGAGGCCAACCTGTTCTACAGAGCGAGATCCAGGAAAGGCGCAAAGCTACACAGAGAAACCCTGTCTCGAAAAACCAAAAAAAAAAAAAAAAAGAAAAGAAAAATGTAAATACTTTACATTGGATTGGATTGTTTTGTATTGTATACAAATTATATATATTGAAATTGATATTGTTAGAAAATGTTATATATATTTTTCTAATTGTACCGTTCATCTAACAATGTAATGCAATTTTCTGATCCTTGAATGTTATTACCAACTATTAGGATATAAAGAAATGAAAGTTAGTAGTTAGACATTATAATAGAACTTGTTATATTAGGTATGTTTTCAAGATTGAGTAGATATATTTTAGATAGACAGGTTATCTTCACACCCTTCAGAGATCTACAGAATATGGCATTTAAAATGTTTTAATAGCTTAGAAAATGTTTCTTTTTTGTTATGACTATGAGACATGTCGGCTCCTGGCAGTACCAATCTACTTCAGAGAAAATATGGGCATTGAAGAAACTGCATATGGAGTTAACTTTCATTGTGGCAGAAGTTAGCCACTGGACAACGAAGTATCCTCGAATCAACAGAACAAAATGGACAGACAGGACATAAAACAAAGGATTACTGATTCTTGCCAAAACAAGTGTGGTTATGGCTTTATCAAAAGGCATCTTCAGAGGCCAGGACAATGTGGCACCATCCCTGAAGTGGCCTTCACAATTCGGAAAAGGTACAGTGCCCTTTTCTTCGAAGGCAGCTGAACAGGCAGTGGGCCGATGGCCTCTGATGTGCAATGGAACAGCAGCTGAAACAGTTATTCTTGAAGAGTAACTAAGCTCACGCCTCTCAATAGTAGACTGGCATTTGATAGAGGGATATGGAGAAGAATGGGATGCTGAGATGAAGCCATATATACACAGCCAAGAAGAATGGACAGCTGAATTAAAAAACCATCAACAATTTCCAGAATTTAAAATCCTGAATCATGACATGACACTAGTGGAATTCAGGTGTTTCTGGTACATGGACTACTCTCACTCAGTGTGAGGTTGAACTGTTGACCTTGTGTACATCCTACTTCACAAATGAGTCTGTCAGATATGCTAAGCCTATAGGCTGAAGAAGATGCCCCAGCACTTCGGAGAAACCTCAGGTGACTGTCCAGACAGCGGGCTGTTTCTGTCAACTCAAAAATTTTTTGGAAGTTGCTTGCATGCACTTCCTGTTTTTATTTTGTTAGCTAATATTATTTCCTTTTGGGTCTCTGAGGGAGTTGAAAATTAGTTAGTTATAGTTGAAGGTTAGTTAGTTAGAGTTGAAGATTAATTAGGATACATTTTGGACATACCAAAATAGGATAGATAATGAAATTATTTTATCTGAATTTCTCAAATACAAATGGACTAGACATTATTTAAGTATTTATTACTTGTATATATTGTATATAGTTATTGTACTTTTGTATATAGTTTTTCTTATATTAGTTATAAGCTTTTTCTTTTTTTCCATTTTATTAAAATAGAAAAGGGGAAATATGGTGATATTTTATTTGTATTAAAATGTTATTTGTATGTTAATAAATAAAGTTGCCCAGGGGTCAGAGCTATTAGCAAGCCATAGGAAAGCAGGGCAGTGGTAGTGTACGCTTGTAATTCCAGCACTTGCTAGGCAGAGCTGGGTAAGTCTCTGTGTGTTCAGGGATACAGCCATTATTGGATACACATGCCTTTAATCTTAACACCAATCATGGAAAACCTGGAGGCCTATAAAGACAGGCTGTGAGGAGACGGTCATGTGGTAGGGTTCACAAAAAATGAGAAGGCAGGAGAGGAAATCTATATAAAGACTTTAACACAGGGGTAGCTCTGGATCGGAAAGGTAGGACAACCAAAGGAGGAAGGGTAAAGTTTTAGCTCTTAGCTCTGACCTCTTGGCTTTCTTCTTTGCATTGGTTCTGTGTTTCTTATTTAATAAGAAGGTTGGATACATCTACACCCGTGGGTGTAGGAAGCACAGTTCTTTTGTTCTGAGCAACCTCACTGATGTGGCCCTATAGGAAACACATTAGAGTAGAAGTGTGCTCCTGTCTCAAAAGCAGAGTGTGTTTCTTGTAAGGTGAGGTAGTGTTGCTTTCCCTTCATAAACTGAGTTGAATAACATGCTGTTTCTGGTCCTAGCAGCAAGAGTTGTCTTCTGGTAGGGAGAGTAACTAGTGTGTTCCCATTGCCACACACAGTGCAAATAGCGCTCGAGGCTGTTCCCAGCAGGTACAGTATATTGGAGGGAAGAGAAGCTACTGTTTTTGTCAGTTTCCTAAGCGGAGTTGAACTAGATATGGCCGGTGTGTAGGAAGCACAGTTCTTTTATTCTGAGCAAGTTCAATTTTCTGGCCCTATAGGAAACACAGTAGAGTAGAAGGGTACTCCTTTTTCAAAAGCAGAGTGTGTTTCTTGTAAGGCGAGCTAGTGTGGCTTTCCACTTCATAAACGGAGTTGAATCACATGCAGTTTCTGGTCCTAGCAGCAAGAGTTGTTTTCTGGTAAGGAGAGTCACTTGTGTCCTCCCATTGCCATACACAGTACAAATACCACTCGCGTCAGTTCCCAGCAAGGACAGTGTATTGGAGGGAAGAGAAGTTACTGTTTTTTTCAGATTCCTATGCAGAGTTTAACTAGATATGGCCCATGTGTGTAGGAAGCACAGTTCTTTTGTTCTGAGCAAGCTCACTGTTGGGGCCCTATAGGAAACAGTAGAGAAGATGAGTGCTCCTTGCTCAAAAGCAGAGTGTGTTTCTTGTAAGGCGAGCTAGTGTTGCTTTCCCCTTCATAAACGGAGTGGAATCACATGCAGTTTCTGGTCCTAGCAGCAAGAGATGTTTTCTGGTAAGGAGAGTCACTATTGTGCTCCCATTGCCATACACAGTGCAAATAGCACTCACGTCTGTTCCCAGCAAGGACAGTGTATTGGAGGGAAGAGAAGCTACTGTTTTTGTCAGTTTCCTATGCAGAGTTGAACTAGATATGGCCCGTGTGTGTAGGAAGTACAGTTCTTTTGTTCTGAGCAAGGTCACTTTTCTGGCCATAAATGAAACACAGTAGAGAATATGAGTGCTCCTTTCTTAAAAGCAGAGTGTGTTTCTTGTAAGGCAAGATAGTGTTTCTTTCCCACTCAGAAACTGAGTTGAATCACATGCAGTTTCTGGTCCTAGCAACAAGAGTTGTTTTCTTGTAAGGAGAGACACTAGTGTGCTCCCATTGCCATACACTGTGCAAATAGCACTCGCGTCTGTTCCCAGCAAGGACAGTGTATTGGAGGGAAGAGAAGCAACTGTCCTTGTCAGTTTCCTAAACAGAGTTGAACTAGATATGGCCTGTGTGTGTAGGAAGCACAGTTCTTTTGTTCTGATCAAGCTCGCTGATATGTCCCTATAGGAAACACAGTAGAGTAGATGAGTGCTCCTTTCTCAAAAGCAGAGTGTGTTTCTTGTAAGGTGAGCTAGTGTTGCTTTCCCCTTCATAAACGGAGTTGAATCACATGCAGTTTCTGGTCCTAGCAGCAAGAGTTGTTTTCTACTAAGGAGAGTCACTAGTGTGCTCCCATTGCCATACACAGTGTAAATAGCACTCGCCTCTATACCAAGCCAGGACAGTGTATTGGAGGGAATTCAAGCTACTGTTCTTGTCAGTTTCCTAAGTGGAGTTGAATTAGATATGGCCAGTTTGAGTTGGAAGCTCAGTTCTTTTGTTCTGAGCAAGCTCACTGTTCTGGCCCTATAGGAAACTCAGTAGAGTAGAAGAGTGCTCCTTTCTCAAAAGCAGAGTGGGTTTCTTGTAAGGTGAGCTAGCGTTGCTTTCCCCTTCATAAACGGAGTTGAAACACATGCAGTTTCTGTTCCTAGCAGCAAGAGTTGTTTTCTCGTAAGGAGAGTCACTAGTGTGCTCCCATTGCCATACACAGTGCAAATAGCACTCACGTTTGTTCCCAGCAAGTACAGTGTATTGGAGGGAAGAGAAGCTACTGTTTTTGTCCGTTTACTAGGCAGAGTTGAACTAGACATGGCCCGTGTGTGTTGGAAGCACAGTTCTTTTGTTCTGAGCAAGCTCACTGTTCTGGCCCTATAGGAAACCCAGTAGAGTAGAAGAGTGCTCCTTTCTCAACAGCAGAGTGTGTTTCTTGTAAGGCGAGCTAGTGTTGCTTTCCCCTTCATAAACCGAGTTGAATCACATGCCCTTTCTTCTCCTAGCAGCCAGAGATGTTTTCTATAAGGAGAGTTGCCACACCCACGATGGTGTCGCCCGCGTGACAAATGCCTTGGGTGAGGTGGTTACATGGGAAAGGGGGGCTCGCGGCCCTCGGGTCTATGCCCCCGGCGACCCCTTATCAATCTGCCCGAATCATGGTGCCAGGCTACATGGAACCACGCAAAATCTGCTTGCAGAGGCTGGCTGGCATTCTGCTTTTTTCTCTTTGCAGCTGTGACTATTGCTGTTTCCTTGTGTATTGATTTCAGGGAGTTAGCTCTCAATGTTTCTGATGTGCCCCATAAAGAGAATAATGATTCCTCAAAAGTGGCTTCAATACCCCCACCTATAATTCAAGCTTTTAGGCAAACAGTTAAAGAGGGTCCTAGAAGTTTGGGGGAATTTATGATTGATTTAGAGCAAAAAGAACTCATGACTCAGAGGGATAAAGATTTTACTGAGGAGAGATGAAAGTAAAAGTCCAGGAACTCATAAGCAATCCACACGCCCAGCCAACAGCAGCTGCAAGGAAGCAGTTACAGGAACTAACCAGTCCTACAAGAATTATCAAGGGACAAATAGAGTTTCTCATCAAGGGTCAGTGGTGGCAGCCCCCTAACATTAATCCTAGATATAATAATTATTTGGAACCATTGCCCTTTACGGGAGCTTATGATAAACATGGGAACCAATGGGTGAATCATAATAGTATGAAAACAGAATGGCATAAGTTACAGTTCATGGAAAGAATAGCTAGGTCCCAACCCCCCTGGTGCCTTCTCACCTGCAAGAAAAGGTTAAATATTTTCACACAAATGAAACGATGATTAGAACGATGGTGGGAAGGGTTTACTTTTGATACAAAACAAAGGTCTAATAACTACTTAGAAGGAAAAAATTCAGATAGTGCTGTAATGTTCTCTGGATGAGGAATCACTATAGAGGTAATAGCACCTGTACTCATGAGATCTATTAATCATTCCGAGAAAATTGTGTGACCACATTGTTGATTCTATGTCTATTGCCCCACTGGCTGATTGCCTTGTTTTCTTCAAATGATTGTATAAAAAACACTGCTTGATCTGAGTAAAATTGCAGCAGTTCACAGCATACTCTGGTGTCTGTGTCTGTCTGTCATTCGCCGAATCCCACTTATCCTGAGTACCTTCAACCTGTTCTCCCTCGGTCTGGTGTTCCTACTGAGACCCAGTCCGCAGCAGGTGGTGCTCCGAACAGGGACATGAAGGACAGGTAATTTTCTCTCTTCTTTCTCTCTTTTCATAAGTAGGGATCGGCTCCTGTCAGGGTTCTGCAGTCCCACCGGTAAACGCTCACCGGTTAAGCACAGGTAATCCAGAAGGTAAGCATGGGGCACCACCTCTCAAAGGAGGACAAATTATTTGCATCTGTTATAAGACATATGTTGGTAGAAAAGGGCTTGAAGGTAACACCAGAGGCCTTGGCAGAATTCCTTAAACTCGTGAAGGAATTGTGTCCCTGGCTCACAGAGGATGGCAGCCTGACACTGACGGAATGGAGGAAGGTAGGGAAGGCTATGCACAGATATACAAAAGAAAAGGGAAAAGAACGCCTCAGTCTCAGTCTGCTTTGCCTCGTGATGTCTTGGAGGCTATTACTAGCAATGCAGTCGCTGCTTGGCGTCGCATTCTGCCTCCTGGGACAAAGAGCATGGTGTTATCAGGGATTATACAAGGGAATGAAGAAACATATCAAGCCTTCATCTCTAGATTTGAGGAAGCAATATATAGAATGCTTTCCCCCTTCAGAGGGGATGGACATGCTTCTGAAACAGTTAGCCTGAGAAAATGCCAATACTCGTTGTAAAGACTTAATTAGGCCCGTCAGGAAGACAGGCTCATTACAGGATTATATAAAAGCATGCATGGATGCCTCACCAGCCGTATTGCAAGGAATGGCCTACGCTGCAGCAATGAAAGGACAACGATTTAGCGCCAATGTTAAGAAAATAAGTAGCGGAGGGGCTGATAGCTCCCCGACCTGTTATAAGTGTGGAAAATCAGGGCATATGCAAAAGGAATGCCCAAATGCTGAGAATAGAGGAGGAAGAGCTCCTTCTGGCATTTGCCCACGATGCAAAAAAGGAAAGCATTGGAGAAATGAATGCAAGTCAAGGTTCACTAAGGAGGGAGTTCCCCTCAAGCCTGACAGTCAGACAAAAAACTAGCTTCGGTGCTCCCCCTTAGCCCCGAGAAAGAAAAGGGGAATGTCCAAAAGGAAGTACAGTTAACACCAGGGCTAAACCCTGCTGCGCCAGAATTCACTGTCCATAACCTGCCTAGAGCTACTCCAGAGAGTGCTGGATTAGATATATCATGTCCTCAGGACTTGCTCCTCTCCCTGTGGGATGGGGTAACAGTCATAGATACAAAAATTACAGGAAGCCTGCCACCACAAATGGTAGGATTAATTTTGGGGAGAAGCTCTAATACTGCTACCAGCTTTGAAGTACTCCCTGGAGTGCTAGATGCAGATACCTTAGGTACAATAAAGGTGATGATCAGGCCTTTAAAAGAAACCATTCAATTACACAAGGGACAGAGAATCGCACAGGTTGTTCTACTCCCCTACATAAAAATGCCTAACCCTATTATGAAAAGCCATAGGGGTTCAGGACAGTTTGGCTCTTCAGACTCCGTAGAAGGAGTCAATTGGGTACAAGAATTAGGGCAACGACCCTTTAAGACAATCATCCTGGATGGCAGGAGCTTCCAAGGACTCTTGGACACAAGTGCTGACAGGACCTGCATAGCAGGAAAGGATTGGCCTTCTTCTTGGCCAACACACAGAACAGGATCCTCCCTTATGGGAATAGGGATGGCTTCCGGAGTAATGCAGAGTTCAAAGCTTTTTAAATGGCAAACAGACAGTAAAGAAGGGTTTATACAACCTTATATGCTACCCTCTCTACCATTTACCCTATGGGGAAGAGACTTAATGGAGTCACTTGATGTGCATTTAGTAACAGGAAGTTCTGAGCTGGAGCAGCATTTTACATAGGGGCCACTGCAAAGGATCTCTATGCAGTGGAATACTCCTGTATTTGTCATAAAAAAGAAATCAGGAAAATGGAGACTACTACAAGATTTAAGAGCAGTAAATGCTACAATGGAGGATATGGGGGCCCTACAACCAGGACTCGCATCCCCTGTGGCCATACCAAAGGACTGGCACATTATAGTCATTGATCTACAAGATTGCTTTTTTACAATAAGATTACAGCCTCAGGATTGCCCTAGATTTGCCTTTAGCATACCCTCAGTTAATTTTAAGAGACCCTATAGACGGTTTCATTGGAATGTATTACCCCAAGGAATGAAGAACAGTCCTTCATTATGTCAAAAATTGGTGGATATGGCCCTTTTACCAATAAGAAAAACTTTTCCCTCTGCACATATTATTCATTATATGGATGATATATTATTGGCTCATGAAAATAAAGATACAACAGAGAAAATTCTCAAAGAGACAATTAGTAGTCTAACAGCTTATGGCCTTGTCGTGGCTCCAGAAAAAATTCAGAAAAATAGGCCACTTAGATATCTGGGACAATGGATAGGGGATAATTATATAACAACCCAAAAGGCATCTATCAGAGTAGATAAATTAAAGACCCTCAATGATTTTCAAAAATTGTTGGGAAATATAAATTGGGTAAGAAAATATTTAAATGTCACAACAGGTCAATTAAACCCCCTGTATCAAATATTATATGGAGAAGCTCACCCAAGGTCAATAAGACACTTAACTCCTGAAGCCTTGCAGGTTTTAAAACATATAGAGCAGGCTTTAGAAAGAGCTAAAGTACATCAAGTAGACTATTTGATTCCATGATATTTAATTGTTTTTGCCACAGATTATACTCCAACAGCTTGCCTATGGCAGGGAGGTGTATTGGAGTGGCTACACCTACCACACACACATAAGAAGGTACTTATATCTTGTCCCTCTCTTTGTGCACAACTTATATAAAAGGGCAGAATTAGGTCTAGAGAATTGTTTGGCAAGGAACTGGCCTTTGTAATTATACCCTATAATAAAGAACAATTAGAGCTCTTATTACAAGAATCAGAAGATTGGTGTCTCTCCTTAATGGGATACCAAGGACAAATCACCTTTCATTACCCCAAAGACCCTCTTATTGAATTCATAAAAGAAGTTCCTCTTATATTTCCAAAGATATGTGTTTCTCAACCCCTAACAGAGGGTATTGTGGTTTTTACAGATGGGTCAGCAAATGGGAGGTCTGCGGTATACTCGGAAGGGGAGGAACCTTTAATAGAAATTGTACCGCAGATAACAGCCCAGCAAGCAGAAATACGTGCAGTTCTGCTTGCACTTAGACATTTTCCCCAGACCCTTAACCTTTATACAGATTCAAAATATGTGGTTAATTTATTTCCTGCCATAGAAACAGCGAGTTTAACAGGTTCTTCTACTATTAAGCCTCTGCTTAAGGAATTGCAAGCTCTGTTATGGCAAAGAACAGAGAAACTTTTCATAGGACATATTCGGGGTCATACAGGGTTACCAGGACCCCTGAGCCATGGTAATCACATGGCTGACTTATTAACTAGAATTAATCTCCTTACAGTACAGGAGGCACAAGAAAGTCATGCTCTGCATCATCAGAATGCTAATGCATTAAAACAAGCTTTTCAGATAAGTAGAGAACAAGCTAGACATATAGTTAAGGAGTGTGCCCATTGCCCTCCGCAAAATCAGAGTTTAAAGATGGGAGTCAATCCTAGGGGATTGAAGCCTCTTGCATTATGGCAGATGGACGTAACCCATATTCCTTCCTTTGGGAAGATGAAGTATGTTCATGTAACAGTGGATACATTCTCTCATTTTATCCATGCGTCTGCCAGATCAGGAAAGCAGTAAAGGATGTGATTCAGCATCTGGTACAATGTTTCATGATCATGGGGAAACCCATGCATATCAAAACTGATAATGGACCTGCCTACACCTCAAAATCTTTTGAGGTATTTTTAGCACAATGGGGGATTAGTCACACGACAGGAATTCCCTATAACCCACAAGGACAGGCCATCATAGAAAGAACTCATCAGACATTAAAATTACAAGTAGAAAGATTACAGAATGCTAACTCATATATGTCCCCCCATCATGTTTTAAGTCATTCTCTGTTTGTATTAAACCATTTGAACATGGACTCAAATAATAATTCCTCTGCTCTTAAGCATTGGGCAGTAAAAGAGACAGCATCATCATTGCCACAAGTACTATGGAGAGACTTGCTTTTGGGATCCTGGAAAGGACCCGACCCTCTGATAACTTCGGGGTGAGGGTATGCTTGTATCTTTCCACAGGATGCGTAATCACCCATATGGATTCCAGACAGACTCATCAGGCCGGCGCCGCAGAAAACTGCAAAAGCGAAAGGAAAAGTTAGCGACGGCCTGGCTCATTCAGGAAATGAAGAAGCTGACCCTGAAGCGGCAGAAGCTTCCAACATGGACCCAGCTAAAACATCTGGCGAAGGAAGCAAAAGCACTTGCCTCACAACAATGTTCTAACCCTCCTTTAGAAATGCTATTTGTAGCCATGTTGCCCTTGATTGCTGTTGGGCCTACTACGGCCTCTACCAGTCCTTCTACCTATTGGGCTTATGTTCCTCGTCCTCCCCTTTTACATGTAGTGGGGTGGTTGGATGATGAGACTTATAAGGTATTGAGCAATCAGACGGAGATCATCGGGGGTTTCCAAGAATCAGATGAAAGGGCAAGTGCTTCCTCATTTATAAACTTTGCAGGAAGCTCAGATTCATTACCAATTTGCTTCGCCCTGGAAGGAGTAGCTCCTCCCGGGTATCTCTCTACCAGCTACAGAACCATTTTAACTGATGCCCCCAGCTCTACCGGTAAGAAAGGAGATCCTAGATGGATCTGGGAGACTCAACTGCTTAGTCTGGGACTTCCCACTATGAATGAAACTTTTAAGTCTGTCAATTTTATGCCTCTTGATTCCTGTATTACTAAGTATCGGGATAAGAATCAATTTTGGGATGATGGTGTTACCGCCTTTCCTACTTGGTTGCGTTGTGGGTTTCCTCACGCAGCCTCCTCCTACAATCCTTTACTGTCTAAATTACTTATTTGGGATTTTTCTGCCTCTTCTGGAGAAAAAAAGTATAAAGATTATATCTCAAAAAATAAAGATAAGTTCCATAATTATACATTTATGGGTCATGGAGAGAAAATCACTAGGTGGTTTTCACCTGGGTATGTTGAGCCAGTGTGGGTCGCTAGAACCCCCTCCAGAAACATGAGAAAACATCCAGACTTGTTTCGGCTTGTTGCCGCTTCAGGCCCAGTGTCTCAAAAAAGACCCAAAGAAACTACCCCATCTCCCATTGTGGTTAGAGCATGTATTTCCTATCCTTTTGCTCTGCTACTAGGCTCTGCTGCCCATGTAAATATCTCTGCTCTTGGGTCTAACTCATATCATGTAACTTGCTTTAGATGCATTATCACTAATTGTATTTCACCAAGGGAAAGACAAAAAATGCAGATTATGATGATTGCGAAAACACCACCTTTTATAATGATGCCCGTGCAATTACGTAACATGACTTGGTATGATAATTCAGCTTTACAGGTACTTAGACAGCTTCATGAATTAATAAGGCCAAAAAGATTTGTTGCAGCGCTGATATTAGGGATAACAGCATTAATATCTATTATTACTACTTTTGGCATTGCCACCACCGCCCTGGTTCAAGAGATTCATACAGCTCAATTTGTAAATGATTTAAATAAGAATATTTCCTTTGCATTATCTGAACAAGAAATTATTGATAAGAAATTAGAGGCAAAAAGTAATATATTAGAGGAAGTAGTGTTAGTCTTAGGACAAGATGTGGCCAATATTAAGAAACTTATGGAAACTAGATGTCATCAAGAATACAAAGCTATTTGTGTGACTCTGCTTCCCTACAATTCCTCTGAGAATTGGGATAAAGCATCATTTGTTAGGGGTATGGAAGGATTCTTCCATTACTCATGATTTAGAGGCTATTCAAAAAGACATATCGGTCATGAGCCAAGCTCATATACAAGCTGGCTCAATAAATGCCTTAGCACAAGGATTACAAGAAGACCTTAAGGCCATGAATCCCTTAGATTGGATGCAATATTTTATTTTCATAGGTATTCTTGCCTTAATTGTAGTTTGTGTTATTGTGATTTTCCTTGTATTTTCAGGAAAATAACCAGATCTCTGGGCAGTGTACGTGAGGACCTGTATGCCTTCCACCTTAAAAACAAAAAAGGGGCAACTGCCACACCCACGATGATGTCACCCGCGTGACAAATGCCTTGGATGAGGTGGTTACATGGGAAAGGGGGGCTCGTGGCCCTCGGGTCTATGCCCCCGGCGACACCTTATCAATCTGCCTGAATCATGGTGCCAGGCTACATGGAACCACGCAAAATCTGCTTGCAGAGGCTGGCTGGCATTCTGCTTTTTTCTCTTTGCAGCTGTGACTATTGCTGTTTCCTTGTGTACTGATTTCAGGGAGTTAGCTCTCAATGTTTCTGATGTGCCCCATAAAGAGAATAATGATTCCTCAAAAGTGGCCTCAATACCACCACCTATAATTCAAGCTTTTAGGCAAACAGTTAAAGAGGGTCCTAGAAGTTTGGGGGAATTTATGAATGATTTAGAGCAAAAGGAACTCATGACTCAGAGGGACAAAGATTTTACCGAGGAGAGATGAAAGTAAAAGTCCAGGAACTCATAAGCAATCCACACGCCCAGCCAACAGCAGCTGCAAGGAAGCAGTTACAGGAACTAACCAGTCCTACAAGAATTATCAAGGGACAAATAGAGTTTCTCATCAAGGGTCAGTGGTGGCAGCCCCCTAACATTAATCCTAGATATAATAATTATTTGGAACCATTGCCCTTTACGGGAGCTTATGATAAACATGGGAACCAATGGGTGAATCATAATAGTATGAAAACAGAATGGCATAAGTTACAGTTCATGGAAAGAATAGCTAGGTCCCAACCCCCCTGGTGCCTTCTCACCTGCAAGAAAAGGTTAAATATTTTCACACAAATGAAACGATGATTAGAACGATGGTGGGAAGGGTTTACTTTTGATACAAAACAGAGGTCTAATAACTATGTAGAAGGAAAAAATTCAGATAGTGCTGTAATGTTCTCTGGATGAGGAATCACTATAGAGGTAATAGCACCTGTACTCATGAGATCTATTAATCATTCTGAGAAAATTGTGTGACCACATTGTTGATTCTATGTCTATTGCCCCACTGGCCGATTGCCTTGTTTTCTTCAAATGATTGTATAAAAAACACTGCTTGATCTGAGTAAAATTGCAGCAGTTCACAGCTTACTTGGTGTCTGTGTCTGTCTGTCATTCGCCGAATCCCACTTATCCTGAGTACCTTCAACCTGTTCTCCCTCGGTCTGGTGTTCCTACAGAGACCCAGTCCGCGACAGAGTCACTAGTGTGCTACCATTGCCATACACAGTGCAAATAGCACTCGCGTCTGTTCTCAGCAAGGACAGTGTATTGGAAGGAAGAGAAGATACAGTTCTTGTCAGGTTTCTAAGCAGAGTTGAACTAGATATGGCCCGTGTGTGTAGGAAGCACAGTAATTTGTTCTGAGCAAGCTCACTGTTCTGGCCCTATAGGAAACCCAGTAGAGTAGAAGAGTGCTCCTTTCTCAAATGCAGAGTGTGTTTCTTGTAAGGTGAGCTAGTGTAGCTTTCCCCTTCATTAACGGAGTTGAATGACATACAGTTTCTGGTCCTAGCAGCAAGAGTTGTTTTCTGGTAAGGAGAGTCACTAGTGGGCTCCAATTACCATACACAGTTCAAATAGCATTCGCGTCTGTTCCCAGGAAGGACAGTGAATTGGAGGGAAGAGAAGCTACTGTTCTTGTCAGTTTCAAAAGTAGAGTTGAACTAGATATGGCCCGTGTGTGTAGGAAGCACAGTTCTTTTGTTCTGAGCAAGCTCACTGTTCTGGCCTTATAGGAAACACAGTACAGTAGAAGAGTGCTCCTTTCTCAAAAGCAGAATGTGTTTATTGTAAGGTGAGCAAGTGTTGCTTTCCCCTTCATAAACGCAGTCGAATCACATGCAGTTTCTGGTCCTAGTTGCAAGAGTTGTTTTCTGTTAAGGAGAGGCACTAGTGGGCTCCCATTGCCATACACAGTGCAAATAGCACTCGCGTCTGTTCCTAGCATGGACAGTGTATTGGAAGTTAGAGAAGCTACAGATCTTTTCAGTTTCCTAAGCAGAGTTGAACTAGATATGGACCGTGTTTTTGGGAAGCACAGTTCTTTTGTTCTGAGCAAGCTCACTGTTCTGGCCCTATAGGAAACCCAGTAGAGTAGAAGAGTGTTCCTTTCTCAAAAGCAGAGTGTGTATCTTGTAAGGCGAAATAGTGTTACTTTCCCCTTCATAAACGGAGTTGAATCACATGCAGTTTCTGGCCCTAGCAGCAAGACTTGTTTTCTGGTTAAGAGACTCACTAGTGCGCTCCCATTGCCATACACAGTGCAAATAGCACTCGCGTCTGTTCCCAGCAAGGACAGTGTATTGGAGGGAAGAGAATCTACTTTTCTTGTCAGTTTCCTAAGCAGAGTTGAATTAGATTTGGCCCGTGTGAAAGAAGCACAGTTCTTTGGTTCTGAGCAAGCTCACTGTTCTGGCCCTATAGGAAACACAGTAGAGTGCTCCTTTCTCAAATGCAGAGTGTATTTCTTGTAAGGCAAAATTGTGTTGCTTTCCCGTTCATAAACGGAGTGGAATCACATGCAGTTTCTGGTACTAGCATCAAGAGTTATTTTCTGGTAAGGAGAGTCACTAAGGTGATCCCATTGCCATACAGAGTGCAAATAGCACTCTCTTCTGTTCCCAGCACTGACAGTGTATTGGAGGGAAGAGAAGTACTGTTCTTGTCAGTTTCCTAAGCAGAGTTGAACTAGATATGGCCCGTGTGTGTAGGATGCAGAGTTCTTTTGTTCTGAGCAAGCTTACTGTTCTGGCCCTATAGGAAACCCAGTACAGTAGAAGAGTGCTCCTTTCTTAAAAGCAGAATGTGTTCCTTGTAAGGTGAGCTAGTGTTGCTTTCCCCTTCACAAACGGCATTGAGCTAGTGTTGCTTTCCCCATCATAAACGAAGTTGAATCACATGCAGTTTCTGGTCATAGCAGCAAGAGTTGTTATCTGGTAAGGAGATTCACTAGTGAACTCCCATTGCCATACACAGTGCAAATAGCACTCACGTCTGTTCACAGCCAGTTCAGTGTATTGGACAGAAGAGAAGCTACTGTTCTTGTCAGTTTCCTAACCAGAGTTGAACTAGGTATGACCCGTGAGGTGTGGGATGTTCTGTATGGCAAATGTGTTGGTAAATAGTCAATAAATAAATCTCTGTTTGGCCATTTGCTAGGCAGGAAGTGTAGGCGGAACAAGGAGGAAAATAAAGCTGGCAAGTGGTAGGCTGAGTCGCAGAGACACTGCCAGCTGACAGGATGACAAAAAGCATGTAAAGTTGCCGGTAAGCCACGAGCCTGTGGCAAGGTATAGATTAATGGAAATGGATTAATTTAAGCTGTAAGAACAGTTAGCAAGAAGCCTGACACGGCCATACAGTTTGTAACCAATATAAGTCTCTGTGTTTACTTGGTCGGGTTTGAGCGGCTGTGGGACTGAAAGGTGAAAGAGATTTGTCCTGACTGTGGGACAGGCAGGAAAACTCTAGCTACACCTGTGTGTAGGAAGCACAGTTCTTTTGTTCTGAGCAAGATCACTGTTCTGGCCCTGTAGGAAATCCTGTAGGGTAGAAGAGTACTCCTTTCTCAAAAGCAGAGTGTGTTTCTTGTAAGGCAAGCTAGTGTTGCTTTCCCCTTCATAAACGGAGTTGAATCACATGCAGTTTCTGGTCCTAGGAGCAAGAGGTGTTTACTGGTAAGGAGAGTAACTAGTGCCCTCCCATAGCCATACACATTGCAAATAGCACTCGCGTCTGTTACCAGCAAGGAGAGTGTATTGGAGGGGAGAGAAGATACTATTCTTGTCAGTTTCCTAAGCAGAGTTGAACAAGATATGGCCCGTGTGTGTAAGAAGCACAATTCTTTTGTTCTGAGGAAGCTCACTGTTCTGGCCCTAAAGGAAACACAGTAGAGTAGAAGAGTGCTCCTTTCTCAAAAACAGATTGTGTTTCTTGTATGGCGAGAGAGTGTTGCTTTCTCACTCATAAAAGCAGTTGAATCTCTTGCAGTTTCTGGTCCTAGCAGCAAGAGATGTTTTCTTTTAAGGAGATTAACTAGTGAGCTCCCATTGCCATACACAGTGCAAATAGCACTCACGTATGTTCACAGCAAGTTCACTGTATTGGACAGAAGAGAAGCTACTGTTCTTGTCAGTTTCCTAAGCAGAGTTGAACTAGATATGGCCCGTGTGTTCTGGGATGTTCTGTATGGCAAATGTGTTGGTAATTAGCAATAAATAAAACTCTCATTGGCCATTAGCTAGGCAGGAAGTGTAGGCGGGCAAGGGGGAGAATAAAGCTGGCAAGTTGAAGGCTGAGTCACAGAGACACTGTCAGCCGACAGGATGACAATCAGCATGTGAAGATACCGGTAAACAAGAGCCACGTGGCAAGGTAAAGATGAATGGAAATGGATTAATTTAAGCTGTAAGAACAGTTAGCAAGAAGCCTGACACAGCCATACATTTTGTAACCATTAAAAGTCTCTGTTTACTTGGTGGGTTTTGAACGGCTGTGGGACTGGCAGGTGAAAGAGATTTGTCCTGACTGCGGGAAAGGAAAGAAACTCTAGCTACACCTGTGTGTAGGAAGCACAGTTCTTTTGTTCTGAGCAAACTCACTGTTCTGGCCCTCTAGGAAACACAGTAGAGTAGAAGAGTGCTCCATTTTCAAATGCAGAGTGTGTTTCTTGTAAGTCGAGCTAGTGTTGTTTTCCCCTTAATAAACGGAGTTGAATCACATGCAGGTTTTGGACCTACCAGCAAGAGATGTTTTCTGGTAAGGAGAGTAACGAGTGCGCTCCCATTGCCATACACAGTGCAAATAGCACTCGCATATGTTCCTAGCAAGGCCAGTGTATTGGAGGGAACAGAAGTTCCAGTTCTTGTCAGTTTCCTAAGCAGAGTTGAACTAGATATGGCCCATGTGTGTAGGAAGCACAGTTCTTTGTTCTGAGGAAGCTCAGTGTTCTGTCACGCTAGGAAACACAGTAGAGTAGATGAGTGCTCCTTTCTCAATGCAGAGTGTGTTTCTTGTAAGGCGAGCTAGTGTTGCTTTCCCCTTCATAAACGGAGTTGAATCACAGGCAGTTTCTGGTCCTAGCAACAAGACATGTTTTCTGGTAAGGAGAGTCAATAGTGTGCTCCCATTGACATACACAGGGCAAAACCAATCACCTCTGTATCCAGCAAGGACAGTGTATTGGAGGGAAGAGAAGCTACTGTTCTTGTCAGTTTCCTAAGCAGAGTTGAAGTAGATATGGCCCGTGTGTGTAGGAAGCACAGTTCTTTTGTTCTGAGCAAGCTCACTCTTCTGGCCCTATAGGAAACCCAGTAGAGTAGAAGATTGCTCCTTTCTCAAAAGCAGAGTGTATCATGTAAGGCGATCTAGTGTTGCTTTCCCCATCATGAATGGAGTTGAATCCCATGCAGATTCTGGTCCTAGCAGCATGAGTTGTTTTCTGGTAAGGAGAGTCACTAGTGTGCTCCCATTACCAAACACAGTGCTAATAGCACTCGCGTCTGTTCTCAGGAAGGACAGTATATTGGCAATAAGAGAAGCTACTGTTCATCTCAGTTTCCTAAGCAGAGTTGAACTAGATATGGCCCATGTGTGGGAGGCACAGTTCTTTTTTTCTGAGCCAGCTCACTGTTCTGGCCCTACAGGAAACCTAGTAGAGTTGAAGAGTGCTCCTTTCTCAAAAGCAGAGTATATTTCTTGTAGGTGAGCTAGTTTTGCTTTGTGCTTCATAAATGGAATTGAATCACATGAAGTTTCTGGTCCTAGCAGCAAGAGTTGTTTTCTTTTAAGGAGATTCCTAGTGAGCTCCCATTGCCATACACAGTGAAAATAGCACTCGTGTCTGTTAACAGCATGTTCACTGTATTGGACAGAAGAGAAGCTACAGGTCTAGTCAGTTTCCTAAGCAGAGTTGAAATAGATATGGCCCATGTGCTGTGGGATGATCTGTATGGCAAATGTGTTAGTAATTAGTCAATAAACAAAACTCTGTTTGTCAATTGGCTAGGCAGAAGGGTAGGCGGGAGAAGGAGGAGAATAAAGCTGGCAAGTGGAAGGCTAAGTCACAGATTCATAGCCAGCCGCCAGGATGAAAAACAGCATGTGAAGATGCCGGTAAGCCACGAGCCATGTGGCAAGGTATAGATTAATGGAAATGGATTAATGTAAGCTGTAAGAACAGTTAGCAAGAAGCCTGCCACAGCCATATAGTTTGTAACCAATGTAAGTCTCTGTGTTTACTTGGTCGGGTTTGAGCGGCTGTGGGACTGGCAGGTGAAAGTGATTTGTCCTGACTGTGGGACAGGAAAAAACTCTAGCTACACTTGTGTGTAGGAAGCACAGTTCTTTTGTTCTGAGCAAGGTCACTGTTCTGTCACTCTAGGAAACACAGTAGAGTAGAAGAGTGCTCCTTTCTCCAAATCAGAGTGTGTTTCTTGTAAGGCGAGCTACTGTTGCTTTCCCCTTCATAAACGGAGTTGAATCACATGCAGTGTTTGGACTTAGCAGCAAGAGTTGTTTTCTGGTAAGGAGAGTCACTAGTGTGCTCCCATAGCCATACACATTGCAAATAGCACACGCGTCTGTTACCAGCAAGGAGAGTGTACTGGAGGGGAGAGAAGATACTATTCTTGTCAGTTTCCTAAGCAGAGTTGAACAAGATCTGGCCCGTGTGTGTAAGAAGCACAGTTCTTTTGTTCTGAGGAAGCTCACTGTTCTGGCCCTAAAGGAAACACAGTAGAGTAGAAGAGTGCTCCTTTCTCAAAAGCAGAGTGTGTTTCTTGTATGGCGAGATAGTGTTCCTTTCCCCTTCATAAAAGCAGTTGAATCTCATGCAGTTTCTGGTCCTAGCAGCAAGAGATGTTTTCTTTTAAGGAAATTAACTAGTGAGATCCCATTGCCATACACAGTGCAAATAGCACTCACGTCTGTTCACAGCAAGTTCACTGTATTGGACAGAAGTGAATCTACAGTTCTTGTCAGTTTCCTAAGCAGAGTTGAACTAGATATGGCCCGTGTGCTCTGGGATGTTCTGTATGGCAAATGTGTTGGTAATTAGTCAATAAATAAAACTCTCTTTGGCCATTGGCTAGGCAGGAAGTGTAGGCGGGACAAGGGGGAGAATAAAGCTGACAAGTTGAAGGCTGAGTCACAGAGTCACTGTCAGCCGACAGGATGACAATCAGCATGTGAAGATACCGGTAAGCAAGAGCCACGTGGCAAGGTAAAGATTAATGGAAATGGATTAATTTAAGCTGTAAGAACAGTTAGCAAGAAGCCTGACACGGCCATACAATTTGTAACCAGTATAAGTCTCTGTGTTTACTTGGTGGGGTTTGAACGGCTGTGGGACTGGCAGGTGAATGAGATTTGTCCTGACTGTGGTACAGAAAAGAAACTCTAGCTACACCTGTGTGTCGTAAGCACAGTTCTTTTGTTCTGAGCAAGCTCACTGTTCTGGCCCTATAGGAAACCCAGTAGAGTAGAAGAGTGCTCCTTTCTCAAAAGCACAGTGTATCTTGTAAGGTGATCTAGTGTTGCTTTCCCCCTCATGAATGGAGTTGAATCCCATGCAGATTCTGGAGCTAGCAGCAAGAGTTGTTTTCTGATAAGAAGAGTCACTAGTGGGCTCCCATTTCCAAAAACAGTACTAATAGCACTCGCGTCTGTTCCCAGCAAGGACAGTGTATTGGCAGGAAGAGAAGCTACTGTTCTAGTCAGTTTCCTAAGCAGAGTTCAACTAGATATGGACCGTGTGTGTAGGAAGCACAGTTATTTTTCTCTGAGTCAGCTCACTGTTCTGGCCCTACAGGAAACCCAGTAGAGTAGAAGAGTGCTCCTTTCTCAAAACAGAGTATATTTCTTGTAGGTGACCTAGTGTTGCTTTGCACTTCGTAAATGGACATGAATCACAAGAAGTTTCTGGTCCTAGCAGCAAGAGTTGTTTTATGGTAAAGAGAGTCACTAGTGCGTTCCCATTGCCATAAGCTGTGCAAATAGCACTGGTGTCTGTTCCCAGCTATGACAGTGTATTGGAGGGAAGAGAAGCTCCTGTTCTTGTCTGTTTCCTAAGGAGAGTTGAACTAGATATGGACCATGTGTTTAGGAAGCACAGTTCTTTGTTCTGAGCAAGCTCACTGTCCTGGCCCTATAGGAAACACAGTAGAGTACAAGAGTTCTCCTTTCTCAAAAGCAGAGTGTGTTTTATGTAAGGCGAGATATTCTTTCTTTCCCCTTCATAAACGGAATAGAATGACTAGCAGGTTCTGTTCCTAGCAGCAAGAGTTGTTTTCTGGAAAGGAGAGTCACCTGTGTGCTCCCATTGACATAAACAGTGAAAATAGCACTCTTATCTGTTCCCAACAAGGACATTGTATTGGATGGAAGAGAAGCTACTGTTCTTGTCAGTTTCCTAAGCAAAGTTGAACTAGATATGGCGCGTGTGTGTAGGAATCACAGTTCTTATGTTCTGAGGAAGCTCACTGTTCGGGTCCTAAAGGAAACACAGTAGAGTAGAAGAGTGCTCCTTTCTCAAAAGCACAGTTTGTTTCTTGTAAGGCGAGCTAGTGTTGCTTTCCCTTCATAAACGTAGTTGAATCACATGCAGTTTCTGGTCCTAGCAGCAAGAGATATTTTATGGTACGGAGAGTCACTAGTGTGCTCCCATTGCCATACACCATGCAAACAGCACTGGGGTCTTTTCCCAGCAAGGACAGATATTGGAGGGAAGAGAAGCTACTGTTCTTGTCAGTTTCCAAGCAGAGCTGAACTAGAAATATCCCATGACTGTAGGAAGCACAGTTGTTTTTTTCTGAGCAAGCTCACTGTTCTGGCCCCTTAGGAAACCCAGTAGAGTAGTAGAGTGCTCCTTTTCAAAAGCAGAGTGTGTTTGTTGTATGGTGAGCTAGTGTTGCTTTCCCCTTCATAAAAGCAGTTGAATCACATGCAGTTTCTCGTCCTAGCATCAAGAGATGTTTTCTTTTAAGGAGATTAACTAGTGAGCTCCCATTGCCATACACAGTGCAAATAGCACTTGCGTCTGTTCACAGCAAGTTCACTGTATTGGACAGAAGAGAAGCTAGTGTTCTTGTCAGTTTCCTAAGCAGATTTGAACTAGATATGGTTCGGTGTGCTGTGGGATGTTTTGTATGGCAAATGTGTTGGTAATTAGTCAATAAATAAAACTGTAATTGGCCATTGGCTAGGCAGGATGTGTAGGCGGGACAAGGAGGAGAATAAAGTTGACAAGTAGAAGGCTGAGTCACAGAGACACTGCCAGTCCACAGGATGACAAACAGCATGCAAAGATGCTGGTAAGAAAGAGCCATGTGGCAAGGTAAAGATTAATGGAAATGGATTAATTTAAACTGTAAGAACAGTTAGCAAGAAGCCTGACACGGCTATACACTTTGTAATCAGTATAAGTCCCTGTGTTTACTTGGTCAGGTTTGAGCGTCTGTGGGATTGGCAGGTGAAGGAGATTTGTCCTGACTGTGGGACAGGAAAAAAACTCTAGCTACACCTGTGTGTAGGAAGCACAGTTCTTTTGTTCTGAGCAAGCTCACTGTTCTGGCCCTCTAGGAAACACAGTAGAGTAGAAGAGTGCTCCATTTTCAAATGCAGAGTGTGTTTCTTGTAAGACGAGCTAGTGTTGCTTTCCCCTTCATAAACGGAGTTGGATCACGAGCAAGTTTTGGACCTACCAGCAAGATTTGTTTTCTGGTAAGGAGAGTCACTAGTGGGCTCCCATTGCCATACACAGTTCAAATAGCACTCAGGTCTGTTCCCAGCAAGGACAGTGTATTGGAGGGAAGGAATCTACTGTTCTTGTCAGTTTCCTAAGCAGAGTTGAAGTAGATATGGCCCGTGTGTGTAGGAAGCACAGTTCTTTTGTTCTGAGCAAGCTCACTGTTCTGGCCCTATAGAAAACCCAGTAGAGTAGAAGAGTGCTCCTTTCTCAAAAGCAGAGTGTTTCTTGTAAGGCGATCTAGTGTTGCTTTCCCCCTCCTGAGTGGTGTTGAATCCCATGCAGATTCTGGTGCTAGCAGCAAGAGTTGTTTTCTGGTAAGGAGAGTCACTAGTGCGATCCCATTACCAAAAACAGTACTAATAGCACTCGCGTCTGTTCCCAGCTAGGACAGTGTATTGGCAGGAAGAGAAGCTGCTGTTCTTGTCAGTGTCCTAAGCAGAGTTCAACTAGATATGGACCGTGTGTGTAGGAAGGACAGTTCTTTTGTTCTGAGCAAGCTCACTGTTCTGTCCCTC
Source organism: Peromyscus californicus insignis (assembly GCF_007827085.1). NCBI lineage: Eukaryota > Metazoa > Chordata > Mammalia > Rodentia > Cricetidae > Peromyscus > Peromyscus californicus. Next base: position 130,724 of record NW_026294447.1, on the reverse strand, counting down.
TAGGAAACACAGTAGAGTAGAAGAGTACTCCTTTTTCAAAAACAGAGTGTGTTTCTTGTAAGGCAAGCTAGTGTTGTTTCCCCTTCATAAACAGAGCTGAATCACATACAGTTTTTAGACCTACCAGAAAGAGTTGTTTTCTGGTAAGGAGAGTCACTAGTGCGCTCCCATTTCCATACACAGTACAAATAGCACTCGCGTCTCCTCGCAGCAAGGACAGTGTATTGGAGGGAAGAGCAGCTACTCTTCTTGTCAGTTTCCTATACAGAGTTGAACTAGATATGGCCCGTGTGTGTAGGAACCACAGTTCTTTTGTTCTGTGCAAACTCACTCTTCTTGCCCTAAATGAAATACAGTAGTGTAGAAGAGTGCTCCTTTCTCAAAAGCAGAGTGTGTTTCTTTTAAGGTGAGCTAGTGTTGCTTTCCCCTTCATAAAGTGAGTTGAATCACATGCATTTTCTGGTCCTAGCATCAAGACTCTTTTTCTGGTAAGGAGAGTCACTAGTGCGCTCCCATTGCTGTACACAGTGCAAATAGCACTCGCATCCTTTCAGAGCAAGTTCATGTATTGGACAGAAGAGAAGCTACTGTTCTTGTCAGTTTCCTAAGCAGAGGTAAAATAGATATGGCCCGTGTGCTCTGGGATATTCTGTATTGCAAATGTGTTGGTAATTCGTCAATAAATAAAACTCTGTTTGGCAATTGGCTAGGCATGGAAGTTTAGGCGGGAAAAGGATAAGATAAAGCTGACAATTGGAAGGCTGAGTCACAGAGACACTGCCAGGCGCCAGGATGACAAACAGCATGTGAAGATGCCAGTAAGCCCCATTCCATGTGGCAAGGGATATATTAATGGAAATGGATTAAATTAAGCTGTAAGAACAGTTAGCATGAAGCCTGACACGGCCATACAATTTGTAACCAATATAAGTCTCTGTGTTTACTTGGTCGTTTTTGAACGGCTGTGGGACTGGCAGATGAGGAGGTTTGTCCTGACTTTGGGTCAGGAAAAACTCTATCTACACCTGTGTGTAGGATGCACAGTTCTTTTGTTCTGAGCAAGCTCACTATTCTGATCCTCTAGGAAACACAGTAAAGTAGAAGAGGGCTCCATTTTCAAAAGCAGAGTGTGTTTTCTGTAAGCTGGTGCTAGTGTTGCTTTTCCCTTCATAAATGGAGATGAATCACATGCAGTTTCTGGTCCTAGCAGCAAGAGTTGTTTTCTGGTAAGGAGAGTCACTAGTGTGCACCCATTTCCAAACACAGTGCTAAAAGCATTCGCATCTGTTCCCAGCAAGACAGTGTATTGGAGGGATGAGAAGCTACTGTTCTTGTCAGTTTCCTAGGCAGAGTTGAACTAGATAAGGCCCGTGTGTGAAGGAAGCTCAGTTCTTTATTTCTGAGCCATCTCAATGTTCCAGCCCTACAGGAAAACCAGTAGAGCAGACGAGTGCTCCTTTCTCAAAAGCAGAGTGTGTTTCTTGTAAGGTGAGCTAGTGTTGCTTTCCCCTTCATGAAGGGAGTTGAATCACATGCAGTTTCTGGTCCTAGCAGCAAGAGTTGTTTTCTGGTAAGGAGAGTTACTAGTGCGCTCCCATTGCCAAACACAGTGCAAATAGCTCTCGCTTTTATTCCCATCAACGACAGTGTATTGGAGGAAAGAGAAGCTACTGTTCTTGTCCATTTCCTAAGCAGAGTTGAACTAGATATGGCCCGTGTGTGTAGGGAACACAGTTCTTTTGTTCTGTGCAAGCTCACTGCTCTGGCACTATAGGAAACCCAGTAGAGTAGCAGAGTGCTCCTTTGTCAAAAGCAGAGTGCGTTTCTTGTAAACTCGAGCTATTCTTTCTATTCCCTTCATAAACGGAGTTGAATCACATGCAGGTTCTGGTCCTAGCTGCAAGAGTTGTGTTCTGGTAAAGAGAGTCACAAATATGCTCCCATTGCCATACACAGTGAAAAAAGCACTCGTGTCTGTTCCCATGAAGGACAGTGTATTGGAGGGAAGAAAGGATACCGTTCTTGTCAGGTTCCTAAGAAGAGTTGAACTAGATATGGCCCATATGTGTAGGAAGCACAGTTTTTTGTTCTGAGCAAGCTCATGTTCTGGCCGTATAGGAAAAACAGTAGAGTAGTAGAGTGCTCCTTTCTCAAAGCCGAGTGTGTTTCTTTTAAGGCGAGCTAGTTTTTGTTTCCCTTCATAAACGGAGTTGAATCACATGCAGTTTCTGGTCCTAGCAGAAAAGGTTTTTTCTGGTAAGGAGAGCCACTAGTGTATTCCCATTGCCATACACAGTGCAAATAGCACTCGTGTCTGTTCCCAGCAAGTACAGTGTATTGGAGGGAGGAGAAGATACAGTTCTTCTCAGTTTCCTAAGCAGAGTTGAACTAGACATGGCCCATGTGTGTAGGAAGCACAGTTCTTTTGTTTTGAGCAAGCTCACTGTTCTGGCCTAAAAGAAACACAGTAGAGAAGAAGAGTGCTCCTTTCTCAAAAACACAGTGTGTTTCTTATAAGGCGAGCTAGTGTTTGTTTCCCCTTCAAATACAGAGTTGAATCACATGCAGTTTCTGGTCCTAGCAACAAGAGTTGTTTTCTTGTAAGGAGGGTCACTAGTGTGCTCCCATTTCCATACACAGTGCAAATAGAACTCGCTTCTGTTCCCAGCAAGTACAGTGCATTGCAGAGGGAAGAGAATATACTGTTCTTCTCAGTTTCCTATGCAGAGTTGAACTAGATATGGCCCATGTGTGTAGGAAGCACATATTTTGTTTAGAGAAAGCTCAGTGTTCTGGACCTATAGGAAACACAATAGAGAAGAAGAGAGCTCCTTTATCAAAAGCCGAGTGTGTTTTTTGTAAGGTGAGCTAGTATTTGTTTCCCCTTCATAAACGGAGTTGAATCACGTGCAGTTTCTGGTCCTAGCAGAAGAGTTTTTTTCTGGTAAGGAGAGTCACTAGTGTGTTCCCATTGCCATACACAGTGCAAATAGAACTCGCGTCTGTTCCCAGCAAGTACAGTATATTGGAGGGAGGAGAAGATACAGTTCTTCTGAGTTTCCTAAGCAGAGTTGAACTAGACATGGCCCATGTGTGTAGGAAGCACAGTTCTTTTGTTCTGAGCAAGCTCACTGTTCTGGCCCAAAAGGAGCACAGTAGAGTAGAAGACTGCTCCTTTCTCAAAAACCCAGTGTGTTTCTTATAAGGCGAGCTAGTGTTGTTTCCCCATCATACACGGAGTTGAATCACATGCAGTTTCTGGTCCTAGCTTCAAGAGTTGTGTTCTGGTAAGGAGAGTCACTAGTGTGCTCCCATTGCCATACATAGTGCAAATAACTCTCGCCTCTGTTCCCAGCAAGCACAGTGTATTGGAGGGGAGAGAAACTACTGTTCCTGTGAGTTTCCTAAGCAGAGTTGAACTAGATATGGCCCGTGTGTGTAGGAAGGACAGTTCTTTTGTTCTGAGGAAACTCACTGTTCTGGCAATAAAGGAAACACAGTAGAGTAGAAGAGTGCTCCTTTCTCAAAAGCAGAGTGTGTTTCTTGTAAGGCGAGCTAGTGTTGCTTTCCCCTTCATTAAAGGAGTTGAATCACATGCAGTTTCTGGTCCTAGCATCAATAGTTGTTTTCTGGTAAGGAGAGTTACTAGTGTGCTCCCATTGCAATACACAGTGCAAATAGCACCCGTGTCTGTTCCAAGCAAGGACCGTGTATTGGAGGGAAGAGAAGCTACTGTTCTTGTCAGTTTCTAAAGCAAAGTTGAACTAGATATGGCCCATATGTTGGAAGCACAGTTCTTTTGTTCTGAGTTAGCTCACTCTTCTGGCACTTAAGGAAACACAGTCGGCCCTATAGGAAACACAGTAGAGTAGAAGAGTGCTCCTTTCTCAAATGCAGAGTGTGTTTTTTGTAAGCGGAGCTAGTGTTGCTTTCCCCTTCATAAACGGAGTTGAATCACATGCAGTCTCTGGTCCTAACAGCAAGAGTTTTTTTCTGTTAAGGAGTGTCACTAGTGCGCTCCCATTGCCAAACACAGTGCAAATAGCACACTCGTTTGTTCCCAGCAAGGCCAGTGTATTGGGGAATTGAAGCTACTGTTCTTGTCGGTTCCTAAGTAGAGTTGAACTAGATATGGCCCGTGTGTGTAGGAAGCACAGTTCTTTTGTTCTGAGACAATTCACTGTTCTGGCAATAAAGGAAACACAGTAGAGTAGAAGAGTGCTCCTTTCTCAAAAGCAGAGTGTGTTTCTTGTAAGGCGAGCTAGTGTTGCTTTCCCCTTCATAAAAGCAGTTGAATCACATGCAGTTTCTGGTCCTAGCAGCAAGAGATGTTTTCTTTTAAGGAGATTAACTAGTGAGCTCCCATTGACATACACAGTGCAAATAGCACTCACGTCTGTTCACAGCAAGTTCACTGTATTGGACAGAAGAGAATCTACTGTTCTTGTCAGTTTCCTAAGCAGATTTGAAATATATATGCCCGTGTGCTGTGGGATGTTCTGTATGGCAAATGTGTTGCTAATTAGTCAATAAATAAAACTCTCTTTGGCCATTGGCTAGGCAGGAAGTGTATGCGGGAAAAGGAGGAGAATAAAGCTGGCAAGTGTAAGGCTGAGTCACAGAGAGACTGCCCGCCGCCATGATGACAAACAGCATGTGACGATGCCGGTAAGACACAGCCATGTGGCAAGGTATAGAATAATGGAAATGGATTAATTTAAGCTGTAAGAACAGTTAGCAAGAAGCCTGACACGGCCATACAGTTTGTAACCAATATAAGTCTCTGTGTTTACTTGGTCGGGTTTGAACGGCTGTGGGACTGGCAGGTGAGGAGGTTTGTCCTGACTGTGGGACAGGAAAAATCTCCATGTACACCTGTGTGTAGGAAGCACAGTTCTTTTGTTCTGAGCAAGCTCACTGTTCTGTCCCTCTAGGAAACACAGTAGAGTAGAAGAGTGCTCCATTTTCAAAAACAGACTATGTTTCTTGTAAGGTGACCTAGTGTTGCTTTCCCATTCATAAACGGAGTTGAATCACATGCAGTTTTTGGACCTAGCAGCAAGAGTTTTTTTCTGGTAAGGAGAGTCACTAGTGCGCTCGCATTGACATACACAGTGCAAATAGCACTCGCGTCTGATCCCAGGAAGGACAGTGTATTGGAGGGACGAGAAGCTACTTATCATGTCAGTTTCCTATGCAGAGTTGAAGTAGATATGGCCCGTGTGTGTAGGATGCACAGTTCTTTTGTTCTGAGCAAACTCACTGTTCTTGCCTAAAGGAAACACAGTAGAGTAGAAGAGTGCTCCTTTCTCAAAAGCAGAGTGTGTTTCTTGTAAGGCGAGCTATTCTTGCTTTCCCCTTCATAAACGGAGTTGAATCACATGCAGGTTCTGGTCCTAGAAGCAAGAGTTATTTTCTTGTAAGGAGAGTCACTACTGCGCTCCCATTTCCATACACAGTGCAAATAGCACTCGCATTTGTTCCCAGCAAGGACAGTGTATTGGACGGAAGAGATGCTACTGATCTTTTCAGTTTCCTAAGCAAAGTTGAACTAGATATGAACTGTGTGTAGGAAGCACAGTTCTTTTGTTCTGAGGAAGCTCAGTGTTCTGTCCCTAAAGGAAACACAGTAGAGTAGAAGAGTGCTCCTTTCTCAAAAGCAGAGTGTGTTTCTTGTAAGGCGAGCTAGTGTTGCTTTCCCCTTCATAAAAGCAGTTGAATCACATGCAGTTTTTGGTCTTAGCAGCAAGACTCTTTTTCTGGTAAGGAGAGTCACTAGTGCGCTCCCATTGCCATACACAGTGCCAATAGCACTCACGTCTGTTCTCAGCAAGGAGAGTATATTGGAGGGAAGAGAAGCTACTTCTTGTCAGTTTTCTAAGCAGATGTGGCCCGGGTGTAGGAAGCACAGTTCTTTTGTTCTGAGCAAGCTCACTGCTCTGGCCCTTTAGGAAACCCAGTAGAGTAGAAGAGTGCTCTTTTCTCAAAAGCAGAGTGTGTTTCTTGTAAGGCAAGCTAGTGTTACATTCCCCTTCATAAGCATAGTTGATTCACATGCAGTTTCTGGTCCTAGCAGCAAGAGTTGTTTTCTGTTAAGGAGAGTCCCTACTATGCTCCCATTGCCATACTTGCGTCTGTTCCCAGCAAGGACAGTGTTTTGGAGGGAAGAGTAGCTACTGTTCTTGTCAGTGTCCAAGCAGGGTTGAACTACAAGTGTCCCATGTGTGTAGGAAGCACAGTTTTTTTGTTCTGAGCAAGATCACTGTTCTGGCCCTATATGAAACCCAGTAGAGTATTAGAGTGCTCCTTTCTCAAAAGCAGAGTGTGTTTCTTGTAAGGAGAGCTAGTGTTGTTTTCCCCTTCATAAAAGGAGTTGAATCACATGCAATTTCCGGTCCTAGAGCAAGAGTTGTTTTCTGGTAAGGAGAGTCACTAGGGCGCTCCCATTGCCAAACACAGTGCAAAAATTTTCGCGTCTGTTCCCAGGAAGGAGAGTGTACTGGAGGGAAGAGAAGCTACTGTCCTTGTCAGTTTCCTAAGCAGAGTTGAAATAGAAATGGCACTAGTGTGTAGGAAGCACAGTTCTTTAGTTCTGAGCAATCACAATGTTCTGGACCTATAGGAAACACAGTAGAGTAGAAGAGTGCTCCTTTCTCAAAAGCAGAGTGTGTTTTTTGTCAGGCGAGCTAGTGTTGTTTTCCCCTTCATAAACGGAGTTGAATCACATGCAGTTTCTGGTCCTAGCAGCAAGACATATTTTCTGTTAAGGAGATTCACTAGTGAGCTCCCATTGCCATACACAGTGCAAATAGCACTCGTGTGTGTTCACTGCAAGTTCAGTGTATATTGGACAGAATAGAAGCTACTGTTCTTATCAGTTTCCTAAGCAGAGTTGAACTAGATATGGCCCGTGTCTGTAGGAAGCACAGTTCTTTTGTTCTGGGAAAGCTGACTGTTCTTTCTCTATTGGAAATACAGTAGAGTAGAAGAGTGCTGTTTTCTCAAAAGCAGAGTGTGTTTCTTGTAACGCGAGCTAGAGTTCAATTCGCTTTCATAAAAGGAGTTGAATCAATTGCAGTTTCTGGTATAAGCAGCAAGAGTTGTTTTCAGGTAAGGAGAGTCTCTATTGTGATCAATTGTCCATACACAGTGCAACTAGCACTCGCAAATGTTCTCAGCAAATACAATGTATTTCACACAAGAGAAGCTACTGTTCATGTCAGTTTCCTAAAAGAATTGAACTAGATATGGCCCGTGTGTGTAGGAAGCACAGTTCTTTGGTTCTGAGCAAGCTGACTGTTCTGGCTCTATAGGAAAAACACTAGAGTAGAAGAGTGCTGCTTTCTCAAAAGCAGAGTGTGTTTCTTGTAAGGCGAGCTAGAGTTGAATTCCCTTTCATAAACGGAGATGAATCACGTGCAGTTTCTGGTCCTAGCAGCAAGAGTTGTTTTCTGGGAAGGAGAGTCACTATTGTGCTCAATTTACCGTACACAGTGCAAATAGCACTCGCGTCTGTTCCCAGCAAGTGCAGTGTATTGGACGCAAGAGAAACTACTGTTCTTGTCAGTTTCCTAAGCAGAGATGAACTAGATATGGCCCTTGTGTGCAGGAAGCACAGTTCTTTAGTTCTGAGCAAGCTGACTGTTCTGGCTCTATAGGAAGCTCAGTAGAGTAGAAGAGTTCTGCTTTCTCAAAAGCAGAGTATATTTCTTGTAAGGCCAGTTAGAGTTGATTTCCCTTTCATAAACAGAGTTGAATCACATGCAGATTCTTCTTCCTAGCAGCAAGAGTTGTTTTTTGGTAAAGAGAGACACTATTGTGCTCAATTGGCCATACACAGTGTAAATAGCCCTCGCCTCTATTCCCAGCAAGTGCAGTGTATTGGACGCAAGAGAAGCTACTGTTCTTGTCAGTTTCCTAAGCAGAGTTGAACTAGATATGGCCCGTGTGTGTAGGAAGCACAGTTCTTTTGTTCTGAGCAAGCTGACTGTTCTTTCTCTATAGGAAACACAGTAGAGTGGAAGAGTGCTGCTTTCTCAAAAGCAGAGTGTGTTTCTTGTAAGGCGAGCTAGAGTTGAATTTCCTTTCATAAACGGAGTTGAATCACATGCAGTTTCTGGTCCTAGCAGCAAGAGATCTTTTCTGGTAAGGAGAGTCACTATTGTGCTCCAAAGGCCATACACAGTGCAAATAGCACTAGCGTCTGTTCCCACCAAGTGTATTGTATTGGAAGCAAGAGAAATTAGTGTTCTTGTCAGTTTCCTAAGCAGAGATGAACTAGATATGGCCCTTGTGTGTCGGAAGCACAGTTCTTTAGTTCTGAGTAAGCTGACTGTTCTGGCTCTATAGGAAGCTCAGTAGAGTAGAAGAGTGTTGCTTCTCAAAAGCAGAGTATATTTCTTGTAAGGCCAGCTAGAGTTGATTTCCGTTTCATAAACGGAGTTGAATCACCTGCAGATTCTTCTTCCTAGCAGCAAGAGTTGTTTTTTGGTAAGGAGAGACACTATTGTGCTCATATGGCCATACACAGTGTAAATAGCCCTCGCGTCTGTTCCCAGCAAGTGCAGTGTATTGGACGCAAGAGAAGCTACTGTTCTTGTCAGTTTCCTAAGCAGAGTTGAACAGGATATGGCCCGTGTGTGTAGGAAGCACAGTTCTTTGGTTCTGAGCAAGCTGACTGTTCTGGCTCTATAGGAAACACAGTAGAGTAGAAGAGTGCTGTTTTCTCAAAAGCAGAGTGTGTTTCTTGTAAGGCGAGCTAGAGTTCAATTCGCTTTCATAAAAGGAGTTGAATCACATGCAGTTTCTGGTCCTAGCACGAAGAGTTGTTTTCTGTTAAGGAGAGTCACTATTGTGCTCAATAGGCCATACACAGTGCAAAGAGCACTCGAGTCTGTTCCCAGCAAGTGCAGTGAATTGGACGCAAGAGAAGCTACTGTTCTTCTCAGTTTCCTAAGCAGAGTTGAACTAGATATGGCCCGTGTGTGTGGGAAGCACAGTTCTTTGGTTCTGAGCCAGCTGACTCTTCTGGCTCTATAGGAAGCTCAGTAGAGTAGAAGAGTGCTGCTTTCTCAAAAGCAGAGTGTGTTTCTTTTAAGGCGAGCTAGAGTTGAATTCCCTTTCCTAAAGGAGTTGAATCACATGCAGTTTCTGGTCCTAGCAGCAAGACTTGTTTTCTGGTAATGAGAGTCACAATTGTGCTCCTAAAGTGAAAATAGAGCTAGAGTTGAATTTCCTTTCATAAACGGAGTTGAATCACATGCAGTTTCTGGTCCTAAAAACAAGAGTTGTTATCTGGTAAGGAGAGTCACTATTGTGCTCCAATGGCCATACACAGTGCAAATAGCACTCGCGTCTGTTCCCACCAAGTGTATTGTATTGGACGCAAGAGAAATTAGTGTTCTTGTCAGTTTCCTAAGCAGAGATGAACTAGATATGGCCCTTGTGTGTAGGAAGCACAGTTCTTTAGTTCTGAGCAAGCTGACTGTTCTGGCTCTATAGGAAGCTCAGTAGAGTAGAAGAGTGCTGCTTTCTCAAAAGCAGAGTATATTTCTAGTAAGGCCATCTAGAGTTGATTTCCGTTTCATAAACGGAGTTGAATCACCTGAAGATTCTTCTTCCTAGCAGCACGATTTGTTTTTTGGTGAGGAGAGACACTATTGTGCTCAATTGGCCATACACAGTTTAAATAGCCCTCGCGTCTGTTCCCAGCAAGTGCAGTGTATTGGACGCAAGAGAAGCTACTGTTCTTGTCAGTTTCCTAAGCAGAGTTGAACTAGATACGGCCCGTGTGTGTAGGAAGCACAGTTATTTTGTTCTGAGCAAGCTGACTGTTCTTTCTCTATAGGAAAGAGAGTAGAGTAGAAGAGTGCTGCTTTCTCAAAAGCAGAGTGTGTTTCTTGAAAGGCAAGCTAGAGTTGATTTCCCTTTCATAAACGGAGTTGAATCACATGCAGTTTCTGGTCCTAGCAGCAAGAGTTGTTTTCTGGTAAGGAGAGTCACTATTGTGCTCAATTGGCCATACACAGTGCAAATAGCACTCGCGTCTGCTCCCAGGAAGTGCAGTGTATTGGACAAAAAAGAAGCTACTGTTCTTATCAGTTTCCTAAGCAGAGTTGAACTAGATATGGCCCGTGTCTGTAGGAAGCACAGTTCTTTTGTTCTGGGAAAGCTGACTGTTCTTTCTCTATTGGAAATACAGTAGAGTAGAAGAGTGCTGTTTTCTCAAATGCAGAGTGTGTTTCTTGTAACGCGAGCTAGAGTTCAATTCGCTTTCATAAAAGGAGTTGAATCAATTGCAGTTTCTGGTATAAGCATCAAGAGTTGTTTTCAGGTAAGGAGAGTCTCTATTGTGATCAATTGTCCATACACAGTGCAACTAGCACTCACGAATGTTCTCAGCAAATACAATGTATTTCACACAAGAGAAGCTACTGTTCATGTCAGTTTCCTAAAAGAATTGAACTAGATATGGCCCGTGTGTGTAGGAAGCACAGTTCTTTGGTTCTGAGCAAGCTGACTGTTCTGGCTGTATAGGAAACACAGTAGAGTAGAAGAGTGCTGCTTTCTCAAAAGCAGAGTGTGTTTCTTGTAAGGCGAGCTAGAGTTGAATTCCCTTTCATAAACGGAGATGAATCACGTGCAGTTTCTGGTCCTAGCAGCAAGAGTTGTTTTCTGTTAAGGAGAGTCCCTACTATGCTCCCATTGCCATACTTGCGTCTGTTCCCAGCAAGGACAGTGTTTTGGAGGGAAGAGTAGCTACTGTTCTTGTCAGTGTCCAAGCAGGGTTGAACTACAAGTGTCCCATGTGTGTAGGAAGCACAGTTTTTTTGTTCTGAGCAAGATCACTGTTCTGGCCCTATATGAAACCCAGTAGAGTATTAGAGTGCTCCTTTCTCAAAAGCAGAGTGTGTTTCTTGTAAGGAGAGCTAGTGTTGTTTTCCCCTTCATAAAAGGAGTTGAATCACATGCAATTTCCGGTCCTAGAGCAAGAGTTGTTTTCTGGTAAGGAGAGTCACTAGGGCGCTCCCATTGCCAAACACAGTGCAAAAATTTTCGCGTCTGTTCCCAGGAAGGAGAGTGTACTGGAGGGAAGAGAAGCTACTGTCCTTGTCAGTTTCCTAAGCAGAGTTGAAATAGAAATGGCACTAGTGTGTAGGAAGCACAGTTCTTTAGTTCTGAGCAATCACAATGTTCTGGACCTATAGGAAACACAGTAGAGTAGAAGAGTGCTCCTTTCTCAAAAGCAGAGTGTGTTTTTTGTCAGGCGAGCTAGTGTTGTTTTCCCCTTCATAAACGGAGTTGAATCACATGCAGTTTCTGGTCCTAGCAGCAAGACATATTTTCTGTTAAGGAGATTCACTAGTGAGCTCCCATTGCCATACACAGTGCAAATAGCACTCGTGTGTGTTCACTGCAAGTTCAGTGTATATTGGACAGAATAGAAGCTACTGTTCTTATCAGTTTCCTAAGCAGAGTTGAACTAGATATGGCCCGTGTCTGTAGGAAGCACAGTTCTTTTGTTCTGGGAAAGCTGACTGTTCTTTCTCTATTGGAAATACAGTAGAGTAGAAGAGTGCTGTTTTCTCAAAAGCAGAGTGTGTTTCTTGTAACGCGAGCTAGAGTTCAATTCGCTTTCATAAAAGGAGTTGAATCAATTGCAGTTTCTGGTATAAGCAGCAAGAGTTGTTTTCAGGTAAGGAGAGTCTCTATTGTGATCAATTGTCCATACACAGTGCAACTAGCACTCGCAAATGTTCTCAGCAAATACAATGTATTTCACACAAGAGAAGCTACTGTTCATGTCAGTTTCCTAAAAGAATTGAACTAGATATGGCCCGTGTGTGTAGGAAGCACAGTTCTTTGGTTCTGAGCAAGCTGACTGTTCTGGCTCTATAGGAAAAACACTAGAGTAGAAGAGTGCTGCTTTCTCAAAAGCAGAGTGTGTTTCTTGTAAGGCGAGCTAGAGTTGAATTCCCTTTCATAAACGGAGATGAATCACGTGCAGTTTCTGGTCCTAGCAGCAAGAGTTGTTTTCTGGGAAGGAGAGTCACTATTGTGCTCAATTTACCGTACACAGTGCAAATAGCACTCGCGTCTGTTCCCAGCAAGTGCAGTGTATTGGACGCAAGAGAAACTACTGTTCTTGTCAGTTTCCTAAGCAGAGATGAACTAGATATGGCCCTTGTGTGCAGGAAGCACAGTTCTTTAGTTCTGAGCAAGCTGACTGTTCTGGCTCTATAGGAAGCTCAGTAGAGTAGAAGAGTTCTGCTTTCTCAAAAGCAGAGTATATTTCTTGTAAGGCCAGTTAGAGTTGATTTCCCTTTCATAAACAGAGTTGAATCACATGCAGATTCTTCTTCCTAGCAGCAAGAGTTGTTTTTTGGTAAAGAGAGACACTATTGTGCTCAATTGGCCATACACAGTGTAAATAGCCCTCGCCTCTATTCCCAGCAAGTGCAGTGTATTGGACGCAAGAGAAGCTACTGTTCTTGTCAGTTTCCTAAGCAGAGTTGAACTAGATATGGCCCGTGTGTGTAGGAAGCACAGTTCTTTTGTTCTGAGCAAGCTGACTGTTCTTTCTCTATAGGAAACACAGTAGAGTGGAAGAGTGCTGCTTTCTCAAAAGCAGAGTGTGTTTCTTGTAAGGCGAGCTAGAGTTGAATTTCCTTTCATAAACGGAGTTGAATCACATGCAGTTTCTGGTCCTAGCAGCAAGAGATCTTTTCTGGTAAGGAGAGTCACTATTGTGCTCCAAAGGCCATACACAGTGCAAATAGCACTAGCGTCTGTTCCCACCAAGTGTATTGTATTGGAAGCAAGAGAAATTAGTGTTCTTGTCAGTTTCCTAAGCAGAGATGAACTAGATATGGCCCTTGTGTGTCGGAAGCACAGTTCTTTAGTTCTGAGTAAGCTGACTGTTCTGGCTCTATAGGAAGCTCAGTAGAGTAGAAGAGTGTTGCTTCTCAAAAGCAGAGTATATTTCTTGTAAGGCCAGCTAGAGTTGATTTCCGTTTCATAAACGGAGTTGAATCACCTGCAGATTCTTCTTCCTAGCAGCAAGAGTTGTTTTTTGGTAAGGAGAGACACTATTGTGCTCATATGGCCATACACAGTGTAAATAGCCCTCGCGTCTGTTCCCAGCAAGTGCAGTGTATTGGACGCAAGAGAAGCTACTGTTCTTGTCAGTTTCCTAAGCAGAGTTGAACAGGATATGGCCCGTGTGTGTAGGAAGCACAGTTCTTTGGTTCTGAGCAAGCTGACTGTTCTGGCTCTATAGGAAACACAGTAGAGTAGAAGAGTGCTGTTTTCTCAAAAGCAGAGTGTGTTTCTTGTAAGGCGAGCTAGAGTTCAATTCGCTTTCATAAAAGGAGTTGAATCACATGCAGTTTCTGGTCCTAGCACGAAGAGTTGTTTTCTGTTAAGGAGAGTCACTATTGTGCTCAATAGGCCATACACAGTGCAAAGAGCACTCGAGTCTGTTCCCAGCAAGTGCAGTGAATTGGACGCAAGAGAAGCTACTGTTCTTCTCAGTTTCCTAAGCAGAGTTGAACTAGATATGGCCCGTGTGTGTGGGAAGCACAGTTCTTTGGTTCTGAGCCAGCTGACTCTTCTGGCTCTATAGGAAGCTCAGTAGAGTAGAAGAGTGCTGCTTTCTCAAAAGCAGAGTGTGTTTCTTTTAAGGCGAGCTAGAGTTGAATTCCCTTTCCTAAAGGAGTTGAATCACATGCAGTTTCTGGTCCTAGCAGCAAGACTTGTTTTCTGGTAATGAGAGTCACAATTGTGCTCCTAAAGTGAAAATAGAGCTAGAGTTGAATTTCCTTTCATAAACGGAGTTGAATCACATGCAGTTTCTGGTCCTAAAAACAAGAGTTGTTATCTGGTAAGGAGAGTCACTATTGTGCTCCAATGGCCATACACAGTGCAAATAGCACTCGCGTCTGTTCCCACCAAGTGTATTGTATTGGACGCAAGAGAAATTAGTGTTCTTGTCAGTTTCCTAAGCAGAGATGAACTAGATATGGCCCTTGTGTGTAGGAAGCACAGTTCTTTAGTTCTGAGCAAGCTGACTGTTCTGGCTCTATAGGAAGCTCAGTAGAGTAGAAGAGTGCTGCTTTCTCAAAAGCAGAGTATATTTCTAGTAAGGCCATCTAGAGTTGATTTCCGTTTCATAAACGGAGTTGAATCACCTGAAGATTCTTCTTCCTAGCAGCACGATTTGTTTTTTGGTGAGGAGAGACACTATTGTGCTCAATTGGCCATACACAGTTTAAATAGCCCTCGCGTCTGTTCCCAGCAAGTGCAGTGTATTGGACGCAAGAGAAGCTACTGTTCTTGTCAGTTTCCTAAGCAGAGTTGAACTAGATACGGCCCGTGTGTGTAGGAAGCACAGTTATTTTGTTCTGAGCAAGCTGACTGTTCTTTCTCTATAGGAAAGAGAGTAGAGTAGAAGAGTGCTGCTTTCTCAAAAGCAGAGTGTGTTTCTTGAAAGGCAAGCTAGAGTTGATTTCCCTTTCATAAACGGAGTTGAATCACATGCAGTTTCTGGTCCTAGCAGCAAGAGTTGTTTTCTGGTAAGGAGAGTCACTATTGTGCTCAATTGGCCATACACAGTGCAAATAGCACTCGCGTCTGCTCCCAGGAAGTGCAGTGTATTGGACAAAAAAGAAGCTACTGTTCTTATCAGTTTCCTAAGCAGAGTTGAACTAGATATGGCCCGTGTCTGTAGGAAGCACAGTTCTTTTGTTCTGGGAAAGCTGACTGTTCTTTCTCTATTGGAAATACAGTAGAGTAGAAGAGTGCTGTTTTCTCAAATGCAGAGTGTGTTTCTTGTAACGCGAGCTAGAGTTCAATTCGCTTTCATAAAAGGAGTTGAATCAATTGCAGTTTCTGGTATAAGCATCAAGAGTTGTTTTCAGGTAAGGAGAGTCTCTATTGTGATCAATTGTCCATACACAGTGCAACTAGCACTCACGAATGTTCTCAGCAAATACAATGTATTTCACACAAGAGAAGCTACTGTTCATGTCAGTTTCCTAAAAGAATTGAACTAGATATGGCCCGTGTGTGTAGGAAGCACAGTTCTTTGGTTCTGAGCAAGCTGACTGTTCTGGCTGTATAGGAAACACAGTAGAGTAGAAGAGTGCTGCTTTCTCAAAAGCAGAGTGTGTTTCTTGTAAGGCGAGCTAGAGTTGAATTCCCTTTCATAAACGGAGATGAATCACGTGCAGTTTCTGGTCCTAGCAGCAAGAGTTGTTTTCTGGGAAGGAGAGTCACTATTGTGCTCAATTTACCGTACACTGTGCAAATAGCACTCGCGTCTGTTCCCAGCAAGTGCAGTGTATTGGACGCAAGAGAAACTACTGTTCTTGTCAGTTTCCAAAGCAGAGATGAACTAGATATGGCCCTTGTGTGTAGGAAGCACAGTTCTTTAGTTCTGAGCAAGCTGACTATTCTGGCTCTATAGGAAGCTCAGTAGAGTAGAAGAGTGCTGCTTTCTCAAAAGCAGAGTATATTTCTTGTAAGGCCAGCTAGAGTTGATTTCCCTTTCATAAACAGAGTTGAATCACATGCAGATTCTTCTTCCTAGCAGCAAGAGTTGTTTTTTGGTAAAGAGAGACACTATTGTGCTCAATTGGCCATACACAGTGTAAATAGCCCTGGCCTCTATTCCCAGCAAGTGCAGTGTATTGGACGCAAGAGAAGCTACTGTTCTTGTCAGTTTCCTAAGCAGAGTTGAACTAGATATGGCCCGTTTTTGTAGGAAGCACAGTTCTTTTGTTCTGAGCAAGCTGACTGTTCTTTCTCTATAGGAAACACAATAGAGTGGAAGAGTGCTGCTTTCTCGAAAGCAGAGTGTGTTTCTTGTAAGGCGAGCTAGTGTTGAATTTCCTTTCATAAACGGAGTTGAATCACATGCAGTTTCTGGTCCTAGCAGCAAGAGTTCTTTTCTGGTAAGGAGAGTCACTATTGTGCTCCAATGGCCATACACAGTGCAAATAGCACTAGCGTCTGTTCCCACCAAGTGTATTGTATTGGAAGCAAGAGAAATTAGTGTTCTTGTCAGTTTCCTAAGCAGAGATGAACTAGATATGGCCCTTGTGTGTTGGAAGCACAGTTCTTTAGTTCTGAGCAAGCTGACTGTTCTGGCTCTATAGGAAGCTCAGTAGAGTAGAAGAGTGCTGCTTCTCAAAAGCAGAGTATATTTCTTTTAAGGCCAGCTAGAGTTGATTTCGGTTTCATAAACGGAGTTGAATCACCTGCAGATTCTTCTTCCTAGCAGCAAGAGTTGTTTTTTGGTAAGGAGAGACACTATTGTGCTCATATGGCCATACACAGTGTAAATAGCCCTCGCGTCTTTTCCCAGCATGTGCAGTGTATTGGACGCAAGAGAAGCTACTGTTCTTGTCAGTTTCCTAAGCAGAGTTGAACTAGATATGGCCCGTGTGTGTAGGAAGCACAGTTATTTTGTTCTGAGCAAGCTGACTGTTCTTTCTCTATAGGAAACAGAGTAGAGTAGAAGAGTGCTGCTTCCTCAAAAGCAGAGTGTGTTTCTTGTAAGGGAAGCTAGAGTTGATTTCCCTTTCATAAACGGAGTTGAATCACATGCAGTTTCTGATCCTAGCACGAAGAGTTGTTTTCTGTTAAGGAGAGTCACTATTGTGCTCAATTGGCCATACACAGTGCAAATAGCACTCGCGTCGGCTCCCAGCCAGTGCAGTGTATTGGACGCAAGAGAAGCTACTGTTCTTCTCACGTTCCTAAGCAGAGTTGAACTAGATATGGCCCGTGTCTGTAGGAAGCACAGCTCTTTTGTTCTGAGCAAGCTGACTGTTCTTTCTCAGTTTGAAACACAGTAGAGTAGAAGAGTGCTGTTTTCTCAAAAGCAGAGTGTGTTTCTTGTAAGGCGAGCTAGAGTTCAATTCGCTTTCATAAAAGGAGTTGAATCAATTGCAGTTTCTGGTCCTAGCAGCAAGAGTTGTTTTCTGGTAAGGAGAGTCACTATTGTGCTCAATTGGCCATACACAGTGCAAATACCACTCGCGTCTGTTCCCAGCAATTGCAGTGTATTTGAGGCAAGAGAAGCTACTGTTCTTGTCAGTTTCCTAAGCAGAGTTGAACTAGATATGGTCCGTGTGTGTAGGAAGCACAGTTCTTTGGTTCTGAGCAAGCTGACTGTTCTGGCTCTATAGGAAACACAGTAGAGTAGAAGAGTGCTGCTTTCTCAAAAGCAGAGTGTGTTTCTTGTAAGGCGAGCTAGAGTTGAATTCCCTTTCCAAAAGGAGTTGAATCACATGCAGTCTGGTCCTAAAAGCAAGAGTTGTTATCTGGTAAGGAGAGTCACTATTGTGCTCAATAGGCCATACACAGTGCAAAGAGCACTTGAGTCTGTTCCCAGCAAGTGCATGGTATTGGACGCAAGAGAAGATACTGTTCTTCTCAGTTTCCTAAGGAGAGTTGAACTAGATATGGCCCGTGTGTGTGGGAAGCACAGTTCTTTTGTTCTGAGCCAGCTGACTCTTCTGGCTCTATAGAAGCTCAGTAGAGTAGAAGAGTGCTGCTTTCTCAAAAGCAGAGTGTGTTTCTTTTAAGGCGAGCTAGAGTTGAATTCCCTTTCCTAAAGGAGATGAATCACATGCAGTTTTTGGTCCTAGCAGCAAGACTTGTTTTCTGGTAATGAGAGTCACAATTGTGCTCCTAAAGTGAAAATAGAGCTAGAGTTGAATTTCCTTTCATAAACGGAGTTGAATCACATGCAGTTTCTGGTCCTAGCAGCAAGAGTTCTTTTCTGGTAAGGAGAGTCACTACTGTGCTCCAAAGGCCATACACACTGCAAATAGCACTCGCGTCTGTTCCCAGCAAGTGTATTGTATTGGACGCAAGAGAAACTACTGTTCTTGTCAGTTTCCTACGCAGAGTTGACTTAGATATGGCCCTTGTGTGTAGGAAGCACAGTTCTTTAGTTCTGAGCAAGCTGACTGTTCTGGCTATATAGGAAACAGTAGAGTAGAAGAGTGCTGCTTTCTCAAAAGCAGAGTATGTTTCTTGTAAGGCGAGCTAGAGTTGAATTCCCTTTCATAAACGGAGTTGAATAACATGCAGTTTCTGGTCCTAGCAGCAAGAGTTGTTTTCTAGTAAGGAGAGTCACTATTGTGCTCAATAGGCCATAAACAGTGCAAATAGCACTCCTGTCTGTTCCCTGCAAGGGCATTGTATTGGACGCAAGAGAAGCGACTGTTGTTTTCAGTTTCCTAAGCAGAGTAGAACTAGATATGACCCTTGTGTGTAGGAAGCACAGTTTTTTGGTTCTGAGCAAGCTGACTGTTCTGTCTCTATAGGAAACACAGTAGAGTAGAAGAGTGCTGCTTCCTCAAAAGCAGAGTGAGTTTCTTGTAAGGCGAGCTAGAGTTGAATATCCTTTCATAAACGGAGTTGAATCACATGCAGTTTCTTTCTGGTCCTAGCAGCAAGAGTTGTTTTCTAGTAAGGATAGTCACTATTGTGCTCAATAGGCAATAAACAGTGCAAATAGCTCTCGCGTCTGTTCCCAGCAAGTGCAGTGTATTGGACACAAGAGAAGCTACTGTTCTTGTCAATTTCCTAAGCAGAGTTGAACTAGATATGGCCCGTGTTTGTAGGAAGCACAGTTCTTTGGTTCTGAGCAAGCTGACTGTTCTGGCTCTCTAGGAAACACAGTAGAGTAGAAGAGTGCTGCTTTCTCAAAAGCAGAGTGTGTTTCTTGTAGGCCAGTTAGATTTGAATTCCCTGTCATAAACGGAGTTGAATCACATGCAGTTTCGGGTCCTAGCAGCAAGAATTGTTTTCTAGTAAGGAGAGTCACTATTGTGCTCAATAGGCCATAAACAGTGCAAATAGCACTCGTGTCTGTTCCCAGCAAGGGCAGCGTATTGGACGCAAGATAAGCGAGTGTTCTTTTCAGTTTCTTAAGCAGAGTTGAACTGGATATGACCCGTGTGTGTAGGAAGCACAGTTTTTTGATTCTGAGCAAGCTGACTGTTCTGGCTCTTTAGGAAACACAGTAGAGTAGAAGAGTGCTGCTTTCTCAAAAGCAGCGTGTGTTTCATGTAAGGCGAGCTAGAGTTGAAATCTCTTTCAATAACGGAGTTGAATCACATGCAGTTTCTGGTCCTTAAAGCAAGAGTTGTTTTCTGGTAAGGAGAGTCTCTATTGTGCTCAATTGGACATACACAGTGCAAATAGCACTCGCGAATGTTCCCAGCAAGTACAATGTATTTCACACAAGAGAAGCTACTGTTCATGTCAGTTTCCTAAAAGAATTTAACTAGATATGGCCCGTGTGTGTAGGAAGCACAGTTCTTTGGTTCTGAGCAAGCTGACTGTTCTGTCTCTATAGGAAACACAGTAGAGTAGAAGAGTGCTGCTTTCTCAAAAGCAGAGTGTATTTCTTGTAAGGCAAGCTAGAGTTGATTTCCCTTTCATAAACGGAGTTGAACCACATGGTGTTTCTGGTCCTAGCAGCAAGAGTTGTTTTCTGGTAAGGGGAGTCACTATTGTGCTCATTTAGCCATACCCAGTGCAAATAGCACTCGCGTCTGTTCCCAGGAAGTGCAGTGTATTGGACGCAAGAGAAACTAATGTTCTTGTCAGTTTCCTAAGCAGAGTTGAACTAGTTATGACCCTTGTGTGTAGGAAGCACAGTTCTTTGGTTCTGAGCAAGCTGACTGTTCTGGCTCTATAGGAAACACAGTAGAGTAGAAGAGTGCTGCTTTCTCAAAAGCAGAGTGAGTTTCTTGTAAGGCGAGCTAGAGTTGAATTCCCTTTCATAAACGGAGTTGAATCACATACAGTTTCTGGTCCTAGCAGCAAGAGTTGTTTTCAGGTAAGGGGAATCACTACTGTGCTCAATTGGCCATACACAGTGCAAATAGCACACGATTCTGTTCTCAGCAAGTGCAGTGTATTGGACGCAAGAGAAACTACTATTCTTGTCATTTTCCTAAGCAGAGTTGAAGAAGATATGGCCCTTTTGTGTAGGAAGCACAGTTCTTTGGTTCTGAGCAAGTTGACTGTTCTGGCTCTATAGGAATCACAGCAGAGAAGAAGAGTGCTGCTTTCTCTAAAGCAGAGTGTGTTTCTTGTAAGGCGATCTAGAGTTGATTTCCCTTTCATAAACGGAGTTGAATCACATGCAGTTTCTGGTCCTAGCAGCAAAAGTTGTTTTCTGGTAAGGAGTGTCACTATTGTGCTCATCCAGGGCAAATAGAGCTAGAGTTGAATTCCCTTTCATAAATGGAGTTGAATCACATGCAGTTTCTGGTCCTAGCAGCAAAAGTTGTTTTCTGGTAAGGAGTGTCACTATTGTGCTCATCCAGGGCAAATAGAGCTAGAGTTGAATTCCCTTTCATAAACGGAGTTGAATCACATGGAGTTTCTGGTCCTAGCAGCAAGAGTTGTTTTCTGGTAAGGGGAGTCACTATTGTGCTCATTTGGCCATACCCAGTGCAAATAGCACTCGCGTCTGTTCCCAGCAAGTGCAGTGTATTGGACGCAAGAGAAACTAGTGTTCTTTTCAGTTTCCTAAGCAGAGTTGAACTAGTTATGGCCCTTGTGTGTAGGAAGCACAGTTCTTTGGTTCTGAGCAAGCTGACTGTTCTGGCTCTATAGGAAACACAGTAGAGTAGAAGAGTGCTGTTTCTCAA
Organism: Peromyscus californicus insignis; assembly: GCF_007827085.1. Taxonomy (NCBI): domain Eukaryota; kingdom Metazoa; phylum Chordata; class Mammalia; order Rodentia; family Cricetidae; genus Peromyscus; species Peromyscus californicus. The sequence continues at coordinate 110,043 of NW_026294447.1, read as the reverse complement.
AAGCAGAGTGAGTTTCTTGTAAGGCGAGCTACAGTTGAATTCCCTTTCATAAACGGAGTTGAATCACATGCAGTTTCTGGTCCTAGCAGCAAGAGTTGTTTTCTGGTAAGGAGAGTCACTATTGTGCTCAATTGGCCATACACAGTGCAAATAGCACTCGCGTCTGCTCCAAACAAGTGCAGTGTATTGGACGCAAGAGAAATTACTGTTCTTGTCAGTTTCCTATGCAGAGTTGACTTAGATATGGCCCTTGTGTGTAGGAAGCAAAGTTCTTTAGTTCAGAGCAAGCTGACTGTTCTGGCTATATAGGAAACAGTAGAGTAGAAGAGTGCTGCTTTCTCAAAAGCAGAGTGTATTTCTTGTAAGGCGAGCTAGAGTTGAATTCCCTTTCATAAACGGAGTTGAATCACATGCAGTTTCTCTTCCTAGCAGCAAGAGTTGTTTTCTAGTAAGGAGAGTCACTATTGTGCTCAATAGGCCGTAAACAGTGCAAATAGCACTCCTGTCTGTTCCCAGCAAGGGCATTGTATTGGACGCAAGAGAAGCGACTGTTCTTTTCAGTTTCCTAAGCAGAGTTGAACTAGATATGACCCGTGTGTGTAGGAAGCACAGTTTTTTGGTTCTGAGCAAGCTGACTCTTCTGGCTCTATAGGAAACACAGTAGAGTAGAAGTGTGCTGATTTCTCAAAAGCAGAGTGTGTTTCTTGTAAGCCGAGCTAGAGTTTCATAAACGGAGTTGAATCACATGCAGTTCCTGGTCCTAGCAGCAAGAGTTGTTTTCTGGTAAGGAGATTCACTATTGTGATCAATTGGCCATACAGTGCAAATAGCACTCGCGTCTGCTCCCAGCAAGTGCAGTGTAGTGGACGCAAGAGAAACTACTGTTCTTGTCAGCTTCCTAAGCAGAGTTGAATAAAATTTGGACCTTTTGTGTAGGAAGCACAGTTCTTTAGTTCTGAGCAAGCTGACTGTTCTGGCTATATAGGAAACAGTAGAGTAGAAGAGTGCTGCTTTCTCAAAAGCAGAGTGTGTTTCTTGTAAGGCGAGCTAGACTTGAATTCCCTTTCATAAACGGAGTTGAATAACATGCAGTTTCTGGTCCTAGCAGCAAAAGTTTTTTTCTGGTAAGGAGTGTCGCTATTGTGCTCATCCAGGGCAAATAGAGCTAGAGTTGAATTCCCTTTCATAAATGGAGTTGAATCACATGCAGTTTCTGGTCCTAGCCGCAAAAGATGTTTTCTGGTAAGGAATGTCATTATTGTGCTCATCCAGGGCAAATAGAGCTAGAGTTGAATTCCCTTTCATAAACGGAGTTGAATCACATGGAGTTTCTGGTCCTAGCAGCAAGATTTGTTTTCTGGTAAGGGTTGTCACTATTGTGCTCATTTGGCCATACCCAGTGCAAATAGCACTCGCGTCTGTTCCCAGCAAGTGCAGTGTATTGGACGCAAGAGAAACTAGTGTTCTTGTCAGTTTCCTAAGCAGAGTTGAAGTAGTTATGGCCCTTATGTGTAGGAAGCACAGTTCTTTGGTTCTGAGCAAGCTGACTGTTCTGGCTCTGTAGGAAACACAGTAGAGTAGAAGAGTGCTGCTTTCTCAAAAGCAGAGTGAGTTTCTTGAAAGGCGAGCTAGAGTTGAATATCCTTTCATAAACGGAGTAGAATCACATGCAGTTTCTTTCTGGTCCAAGCAGCAAGAGTTGTTTTCAGGTAAGGGGAATCACTACTGTGCTCAATTGGCCATACACAGTGTAAATAGCCCTCGCGTCTGTTCCCAGCAAGTGCAGTGTATTGGACACAAAGAAGCTACTGTTCTTGTCTGTTTCTTAAGCAGAGTTGAACTAGATATGGCCCATGTGTGTAGGAAGCACAGTTCTTTGGTTCTGAGCAAGCTGAATGTTCTGGCTCTATAGGAAACACAGTAGAGTAGAAGAGTGCTGCTTTCTCAAATGCAGAGTGTGTTTCTTGTAGGGCGAGCTAGAATTGAATTCCCTTTCATAAACGGAGTTGAATCACATGCAGTTTCGGGTCCTAGCAGCAAGAATTGTTTTCTAGTAAGGAGAGTCACTATTGTGCTCAATAGGCGATAAACAGTGCAAATAGCACTCGTGTCTGTTCCCAGCAAGGGCAGTGCATTAGACGCAAGAGAAGCGACTGTTCTTTTCAGTTTCCTAAGCAGAGTTGAACTAGATATGACCCTTGTGTGTAGGAAGCACAGTTCTTTGGTTCTGAGCAAGCTGACTGTTCTGGCTCTCTAGGAAACACAGTAGAGTAGAAGAGTGCTGCTTTCTCAAAAGCAGAGTGTGTTTCTTGTAGGGCGAGCTAGATTTGAATTCCTTTTCATAAACGGAGTTGAATCACATGCAGTTTCGGGTCCTAGCAGCAAGAATTGTTTTCTAGTAAGGAGAGTCACTATTGTGCTCAATAGGCCATAAACAGTGCAAATAGCACTCGTGTCTATTCCCAGCAAGGGCAGTGTATTGGACGCAAGAGAAGCGACTGTTCTTTTCAGTTTCCTAAGCAGAGTTGAACTGGATATGACCCGTGTGTGTAGGAAGCACAGTTTTTTGGTTCTGAGCAAGCTGACTGTTCTGGCTCTATAGGAAACACAGTAGAGTAGAAGAGTGCTGCTTTCTCAAAAGCAGCGTGTGTTTCATGTAAGGCGAGCTAGAGTTGAAATCTCTTTCAATAAGGGAGTTGAGTCACATGCAGTTTCTGGTCCTAAAAGCAAGAGTTGTTTTCTGGTAAGGAGAGTCTCTATTGTGCTCAATTGTCCATACACAGTGCAAATAGCACTCGCGAATGTTCCCAGCAAGTGCAATGTATTTCCCACAAGAGAAGCTACTGTTCATGTCAGTTTCCTAAAAGAATTGAACTAGATATGGCCCTTGTGTGTAGGAAGCACATTTCTTTTGTTCTGAGCAAGCTGACTGTTCTGTCTCTATAGGAAACACAGTAGAGTAGAAGAGTGCTGCTTTCTCAAAAGCAGAGTGTGTTTCTTATAAGGCATGCTAGAGTTGATTTCCCTTTCATAAACGGAGTTGAACCACATGCAGTTTCTGGTCCTAGCAGCAAGAGTTGTTTTCTGGTAAGGGGAGTCACTATTGTGCTCATTTAGCCATACCCAGTGTAAATAGCACTCGCGTCTGTTCCCAGCAAGTGCAGTGTATTGGACGCAAGAGAAACTACTGTTCTTGTCAGTTTCCTAAGCAGAGTTGAACTAGTTATGACCCTTGTGTGTAGGAAGCACAGTTCTTTGGTTCTGAGCAAGCTGAGTGTTCTGGCTCTATAGGAAACACAGTAGAGTAGAAGAGTGCTGCTTTCTCAAAAGCAGAGTGAGTTTCTTGTAAGGTGAGCTAGAGTTGAATTCCCTTTCATAAACGGAGTTGAATCACATTCAGTTTCTTTCTGGTCCTAGCAGCAAGAGTTGTATTCAGGTAAGGGGAGTCACTACTGTGCTCAATTGGCCATACACAGTGCAAATAGCACACGATTCTGTTCTCAGCAAGTGCAGTGCATTGGACACAAGAGGAACTACTATTCTTGTCAGTTTCCTAAGCAGAGTTGAAGTAGATATAGCCCTTTTGTGTAGGAAGCACAGTTCTTTGGTTCTCAGCAAGTTGACTGTTCTGGCTCTATAGGAATCACAGTAGAGAAGAAGAGTGCTGCTTTCTCAAAAGGAGAGTGTGTTTCTTTTAAGGCGAGCTAGAGTTGATTTCCCTTTCATAAACGGAGTTGAATCACATGCAGTTTCTGGTCCTAGCAGCAAAAGTTGTTTTCTGGTAAGGAGTGTCACTATTGTGCTCATCCAGGGCAAATAGAGCTAGAGTTGAATTCCCTTTCATAAACGGAGTTGAATCACATGGAGTTTCTGGTCCTAGCAGCAAGAGTTGTTTTCTGGTAAGGGGAGTCACTATTGTGCTCATTTGGCCATACCCAGTGCAAATAGCACTCGCGTCTGTTCCCAGCAAGTGCAGTGTATTGGACGCAAGAGAAACTAGTCTTCTTTTCAGTTTCCTAAGCAGAGTTGAACTAGTTATGGCCCTTGTGTGTAGGAAGCACAGTTCTTTGGTTCTGAGCAAGCTGACTGTTCTGGCTCTATAGGAATCACAGTAGAGTAGAAGAGTGCTGCTTTCTCAAAAGCACAGTGAGTTTCTTGTAAGGCGAGCTACAGTTGAATTCCCTTTCATAAACGGAGTTGAATCACATGCAGTTTCTGGTCCTAGCAGCAAGAGTTGTTTTCTGGTAAGGAGATTCACTATTGTGCTCAATTGGCCATACACAGTGCAAATAGCACTCGCGTCTGCTCCAAACAAGTGCAGTGTATTGGACGTAAGAGAAATTACTGTTCTGTCAGTTTCCTATGCAGAGTTGACTTAGATATGGCCCTTGTGTGTAGGAAGCACAGTTCTTTAGTTCAGAGCAAGCTGACTGTTCTGGCTATATAGGAAACAGTAGAGTAGAAGAGTGCTGCTTTCTCAAAAGCAGAGTGTCTTTCTTGTAAGGCGAGCTAGAGTTGAATTCCCTTTCATAAATGGAGTTGAATCACATGCAGTTTCTGGTCCTAGCAGCAAATGTTGTTTTCTGGTAAGGAGTGTCACTATTGTGCTCATCCAGGGTAAATAGAGCTAGAGTTGAATTCCCTTTCCAAAAGGAGTTGAATCACATGCAGTTTCTGTTCCTAGCAGCAAGAGTTGTTTTCTAGTAAGGAGAGTCACTATTGTGCTCAATAGGCCATAAACAGTGCAAATAGCACTCCTGTCTGTTCCCAGCAAGGGCATTGTATTGGACGCAAGAGAAGCGACTGTTCTTTTCAGTTTCCTAAGCAGAGTTGAACTAGATATGACCCGTGTGTGTAGGAAGCACAGTTTTTTGGTTCTGAGCAAGCTGACTGTTCTGGATCTATAGGAAACACAATAGAGTAGAAGTGTGCTGATTTCTCAAAAGCAGAGTGTGTTTCTTGTAAGCCGAGCTAGAGTTTCATAAACGGAGTTGAATCACATGCAGTTTCTGGTCCTAGCAGGAAGAGTTGTTTTCTGGTAAGGAGAATCACTATTGTGCTCAATTGGCCATACAGTGCAAATAGCACTCGCGTCTGCTCCCAGCAAGTGCAGTGTACTGGACGCAAGAGAAACTACTGTTCTTGTCAGCTTCCTAAGCAGAGTTGAATAAAATTTGGACCTTTTGTGTAGGAAGCACAGTTCTTTAGTTCTGAGCAAGCTGACTGTTCTGGCTATATAGGAAACAGTAGAGTAGAAGAGTGCTGCTTTCTCAAAAGCAGAGTGTGTTTCTTGTAAGGCGAGCTAGACTTGAATTCCCTTTCATAAATGGAGTTGAATAATATGCAGTTTCTGGTCCTAGCAGCAAAAGTTTTTTTCTGGTAAGGAGTGTCACTATTGTGCTCATCCAGGGAAAATAGAGCTAGAGTTGAATTCCCTTTCATAAATGGAGTTGAATCACATGCAGTTTCTGGTCCTAGCCGCAAAAGATGTTTTCTGGTAAGGAGTGTCACTATTGTGCTCATCCAGGGCAAATAGAGCTAGAGTTGAATTCCCTTTCATAAACGGAGTTGAATCACATGGAGTTTCTGGTCCTAGCAGCAAGATTTGTTTTCTGGTAAGGGTTGTCACTATTGTGCTCATTTGGCCATACCCAGTGCAAATAGCACTCGCGTCTGTTCCCAGCAAGTGCAGTGTATTGGACGCAAGAGAAACTAGTGTTCTTGTCAGTTTCCTAAGCAGAGTTGAAGTAGTTATGGCCCTTATATGTAGGAAGCACAGTTCTTTGGTTCTGAGCAAGCTGACAGTTCTGGCTCTCTAGGAAAAACAGTAGAGTAGAAGAGTGCTGCTTTCTCAAAAGCAGAGTCTGTTTCTTGTAGGGCGTGTTAGAGTTGAATTCCCTTTCATAAACGGAGTTGAATCACATGCAGTTTCGGGTCCTAGCAGCAAGAATTGTTTTCTAGTAAGGAGAGTCACTATTGTGCTCAATAGGCGATAAACAGTGCAAATAGCACTCGTGTCTGTTCCCAGCAAGGGCAGTGTATTGGACGCAAGAGAAGCGACTGTTCTTTTCAGTTTCCTAAGCAGAGTTGAACTGGATATGACCCGTGTGTGTAGGAAGCACAGTTCTTTGGTTCTGAGCAAGCTGACTGTTGTGGCTCTATAGGAAACACAGTAGAGTAGAAGAGTGCTGCTTTCTCAAAAGCAGAGTGTGTTTCTTGTAGGGCGAGCTAGATTTGAATTCCCTTTCATAAACGGAGTTGAATCACATGCATTTTCGGGTCCTAGCAGCAAGAATTGTTCTCTAGTAAGGAGATTCACTATTGTGCTCAATCTGCCATAAACAGTGCAAATAGCACTCGTGTCTGTTCCCAGCAAGGGCAGTGTATTGGACGCAAGAGAAGCGACTGTTCTTTTCAGTTTCCTAAGAAGAGTTGAACTGGATATGACCCGTGTGTGTAGGAAGCACAGTTTTTTGGTTCTGAGCAAGCTGACTGTTCTGGCTCTATAGGAAACACAGTATTGTAGAAGAGTGCTGCTTTCTCAAAAGCAGCGTGTGTTTCATGTAAGGCGAGCTAGAGTTGAAATCTCTTTCAATAAGGGAGTTGAATCACATGCAGTTTCTGGTCCTAAAAGCATGAGTTGTTTTCTTGTAAGGAGAGTCTCTATTGTGCTCAATTGTCCATACACAGTGCAAATAGCACTCGCGAATATTCCCAGCAAGTACAATGTATTTCACACAAGAGAAGCTACTGTTCATGTCAGTTTCCTAAAAGAATTGAACTAGATATGGCCCGTGTGTGTAGGAAGCACAGTTCTTTGATTCTGAGCAAGCTGACTGTTCTGGCTCTATAGGAAACACAGTAGAGTAGAAGAGTGCTGCTTTCTCAAAAGCAGAGTGTGTTTCTTGTAAGGCAAACTAGAGTTGATTTCCCTTTCATAAACGGAGTTGAACCACATGCAGTTTTTGGTCCTAGCAGAAAGAGTTGTTTTCTGGTAAGGGGAGTCACTTTTGTGCTCATTTAGCCATACCCAGTGCAAATAGCACTCGCGTCTGTTCCCAGCAAGTGCATTGTATTGGACGCAAGAAAAACTAATGTTCTTGTCAGTTTCCTAAGCTGAGTTGAACCACATAGGGCCCGTTTGTGTAGGAAGAACAGTTTTTTGTTCTGAGCAAGCTGACTGTTCTGGCTGTATAGGAAACACAGTAGAGTAGAAGTGTGCTGCTTTCTCAAAAGCAGAGTGTGTTTGTTGTAAGGCGAGCTAGAGTTGATTTCCCTTTCATAAACGGAGTTGAATCACATGCAGGTTCTGGTCCTAGCATCAAAAGTTGTTTTCTGGTAAGGAGTGTCACTATTGTGCTCATCCAGGGCAAATAGAGCTAGAGTTGAATTCCCTTTCATAAACGGAGTTGAATCACATGGAGTTTCTGGTCCTAGCATCAAGAGTTGTTTTCTGGTAAGGGGAGTCACTATTGTGCTCATTTGGCCATACCCAGTGCAAATAGCACTCGCGTCTGTTCCCAGCAAGTGCAGTGTATTAGACGCAAGAGAAACTAGTGTATTTGTCAGTTTCCTAAGCAGAGTTGAACTAGTGATGGCCCTTGTGTGTAGGAAGCACAGTTCTTTGATTCTGAGCAAGCTGACTGTTCTGGCTCTATAGGAAACACAGTAGAGTAGAAGATTGCTCCTTTCTCAAAAGCAGAGGTTTTTCTTGTAAGGTCAGCTAGAGTTGATTTCCGTTTCATAAACGGAGTTGAATCACATGCAGATTCTTCTTCCTAGCAGCAAGAGTTGTTTTTTGGTAAGGGGAATCACTACTGTGCTCAATAGGCCATACACAGTGCAAATAGCACACAATTCTGTTCTCAGCAAGTGCAGTGTATTGGACGCAAGAGAAACTACTATTCTTGTCAGTTTCCTAAGCAGAGTTGAAGTAGATATGGCCCTTTTGAGTAGGAAGCAAAGTTCTTTGGTTCTGAGCAAGTTGACTGTTCTGGCTCTATAGGAATCACAGTAGAGAAGATGAGTGCTGCTTTCTCAAAAACAGAGTGTGTTTCTTGTAAGGCGAGCTACAGTTCATTTCCCTTTCATAAACGGAGTTGAATCACATGCAGTTTCTTGTCCTAGCAGCAAAAGTTGTTTTCTGGTAAGGAGTGTCACTATTGTGCTCATCCAGGGCAAATAGAGCTAGAGTTGAATTCCCTTTCATAAATGGAGTTGAATCACATGAAGTTTCTGGTCCTAGCAGCAAGAGTTGTTTTCTGGTAAGGGGAGTCACTATTGTGCTCATTGGCCATACCCAGTGCAAATAGCACTCGCGTCTGTTCCCAGCAAGTGCAGTGTATTGGACGCAAGAGAAACTAGTGTTCTTTTCAGTTTCCTAAGCAGAGTTGAACTAGTTATGGCTCTTGTGTGTAGGAAGCACAGTTCTTTGGTTCTGAGCAAGCTGACTGTTCTGGCTCTATAGGAAACACAGTAGAGTAGAAGAGTGCTGCTTCCTCAAAAGCAGAGTGAGTTTCTTGTAAGGCGAGCTAGAGTTGAATATCCTTTCATAAACGGAGTTGAATCACATGCAGATTCTGTTTCTAGCAGCAAGAGTTGTTTTCTGGTAAGGGCAGTCACTATTGTGCTCATTTGGCCATACCCAGTGCAAATAGCACTCGCGTCTGTTCCCAGCAAGTGCAGGGTATTGGACGCAAGAGAAACTAGTGTTCTTGTCAGTTTCCTAAGCAGAGTTGAACTGGATATGTCCCGTTTGTGTAGGAAGCACAGTTTTTTGGTTCTGAGCAAGCTGACTGTTCTGGCTCTATAGGAAACACAGTAGAGTAGAAGAGTGCTGCTTTCTCAAAAGCAGCGTGTGTTTCCTGTAAGGGGAGCTAGAGTTGAAATCTCTTTCAATAAGGGATTTGAATCACATGCAGTTTCTGGTCCTAAAAGCAAGAGTTGTTTTCTGGTAAGGGGAGTCTCTATTGTGCTCAATTGTCCATACACAGTGCAAATAGCACTCGCGAATGTTCCCAGCAAGTACAATGTATTTCACACAAGAGAAGCTGCTGTTCATGTCAGTTTCCTAAGCAGAGTTGAAATAGATATGGCCCGTGTGTGTAGGAAGCACTGTTCTTTTGTTCTGAGCAAGCTGACTGTTGTGGCTCTATAGGAAACACTGTAGAGTAGAAGAATGCTGTTTTCTCAAAAGCAGAGTGTGTTTCTTGTAAGGCAAGCTAGAGTTGAATTCCCTAACATAAACGGAGTTGAATCACTTGCAGTTTCTGGTCCAAGCAGCCAGAGTTGTTTTCTGGTAAGGAGAGTCACTATTGTGCTCAATAGCAATACACAGTGCAAACAGCACTCGCGTCTGTTCCCAGCAAGAGCAGTGTATTGGACGCAAGAGAAGCTTCTGTTCTTGTCCGTTTCCTAAGCTGAGTTGAACTACATAGGGCCCGTTTGTGTAGGAAGCAGAGCTCTTTGGTTCTGAGCAAGCGGACTGTTCTGGCTCTATAGGAAACACAGAAGAGTAGAAGTGTTCTGCTTTCTCAAAAGCAGAGTGTGTTTCTTGTAAGGCCAGCTAGAGTTGATTTCCCTTTCATAAACGGAGTTGAATCACATGCAGTTTCTGGTCCTAGCAGCAAAAGTTGTTTTCTGGTAAGGAGTGTCACTATTGTGCTCATCCAGGGCAAATAGAGCTAGAGTTGAATTCCCTTTCATAAACGGAGTTGAATCACATGGAGTTTCTGGTCCTAGCAGCAAGAGTTGTTTTCTGGTAAGGGGAGTCACTATTGTGCTCATTTGGCCATACCCAGTGCAAATAGCACTCGCGTCTGTTCCCAGCAAGTGCAGTATATTGGACGCAAGAGAAACTAGTGTTCTTGTCAGTTTCCTAAGCAGAGTTGAACTAGTTATGGCCCTTGTGTGTAGGAAGCACAGTTCTTTGATTCTGAGCAAGCTGACTGTTCTGGCTCTATAGGAATCACAGTAGAGTAGAAGATTGCTCCTTTCTCAAAAGCAGAGGTTTTTCTTCTAAGGCCACCTAGAGTTGATTTCCGTTTCATAAACGGAGTTGAATCACATGCAGATTCTTCTTCCTAGCAGCAAGAGTTGTTTTATGGTAAGGGGAATCACTTCTGTGCTCAATAGGCCATACACAGTGCAAATAGCACACAATTCTGTTCTCAGCAAGTGCAGTGTATTGGACGCATAAGAAACTACTATTCTTGTCAGTTTCCTAAGCAGAGTTGAAATAGATATGGCCCTTTTGTGTAGGAAGCACAGTTCTTTTGTTCTGAGCAAGCTGACTGTTCTGGCTCTATAGGAATCACAGTAGAGAAGATGAGTGCTGCTTTCTCAAAAACAGAGTGTGTTTCTTGTAAGGCGAGCTAGAGTTCATTTCCCTTTCATAAACGGAGTTGAATCACATGCAGTTTCTGGTCCTAGCAGCAAAAGTTGTTTTCTGGTAAGGAGTGTCACTATTGTGCTCATCCAGGGCAAATAGAGCTAGAGTTGAATTCCCTTTCATAAATGGAGTTGAATTACATGCAGTTTCTGGTCCTAGCAGCAAAAGTTGTTTTCTGGTAAGGAGTGTCACTATTGTGCTCATCCAGGGCAAATAGAGCTAGAGTTGAATTCCCTTTCATAAACGGAGTTGAATCACATGGAGTTTCTGGTCCTAGCAGCAAGAGTTGTTTTCTGGTAAGGGGAGTCACTATTGTGCTCATTTGGCCATACCCAGTGCAAATAGCACTCGCGTCTGTTCCCAGCAAGTGCAGTGTATTGGACGCAAGAGAAACTAGTGTTCTTTTCAGTTTCCTAAGCAGAGTTGAACTAGTTATGGCCCTTGTGTGTAGGAAGCACAGTTCTTTGGTTCTGAGCAAGCTGACTGTTCTGGCTCTATAGGAAACACAGTAGAGTAGAAGAGTGCTGTTTCTCAAAAGCAGAGTGAGTTTCTTGTAAGGCGAGCTACAGTTGAATTCCCTTTCATAAACGGAGTTGAATCACATGCAGTTTCTGGTCCTAGCAGCAAGAGTTGTTTTCTGGTAAGGAGAGTCACTATTGTGCTCAATTGGCCATACACAGTGCAAATAGCACTCGCGTCTGCTCCAAACAAGTGCAGTGTATTGGACGCAAGAGAAATTACTGTTCTTTTCAGTTTCCTATGCAGAGTTGACTTAGATATGGCCCTTGTGTGTAGGAAGCAAAGTTCTTTAGTTCAGAGCAAGCTGACTGTTCTGGCTATATAGGAAACAGTAGAGTAGAAGAGTGCTGCTTTCTCAAAAGCAGAGTGTATTTCTTGTAAGGCGAGCTAGAGTTGAATTCCCTTTCATAAACGGAGTTGAATCACATGCAGTTTCTCTTCCTAGCAGCAAGAGTTGTTTTCTAGTAAGGAGAGTCACTATTGTGCTCAATAGGCCGTAAACAGTGCAAATAGCACTCCTGTCTGTTCCCAGCAAGGGCATTGTATTGGACGCAAGAGAAGCGACTGTTCTTTTCAGTTTCCTAAGCAGAGTTGAACTAGATATGACCCGTGTGTGTAGGAAGCACAGTTTTTTGGTTCTGAGCAAGCTGACTCTTCTGGCTCTATAGGAAACACAGTAGAGTAGAAGTGTGCTGATTTCTCAAAAGCAGAGTGTGTTTCTTGTAAGCCGAGCTAGAGTTTCATAAACGGAGTTGAATCACATGCAGTTCCTGGTCCTAGCAGCAAGAGTTGTTTTCTGGTAAGGAGATTCACTATTGTAATCAATTGGCCATACAGTGCAAATAGCACTCGCGTCTGCTCCCAGCAAGTGCAGTGTACTGGACGCAAGAGAAACTACTGTTCTTGTCAGCTTCCTAAGCAGAGTTGAATAAAATTTGGACCTTTTGTGTAGGAAGCACAGTTCTTTAGTTCTGAGCAAGCTGACTGTTCTGGCTATATAGGAAACAGTAGAGTAGAAGAGTGCTGCTTTCTCAAAAGCAGAGTGTGTTTCTTGTAAGGCGAGCTAGACTTGAATTCCCTTTCATAAACGGAGTTGAATAACATGCAGTTTCTGGTCCTAGCAGCAAAAGTTTTTTTCTGGTAAGGAGTGTCGCTATTGTGCTCATCCAGGGCAAATAGAGCTAGAGTTGAATTCCCTTTCATAAATGGAGTTGAATCACATGCAGTTTCTGGTCCTAGCCGCAAAAGATGTTTTCTGGTAAGGAATGTCACTATTGTGCTCATCCAGGGCAAATAGAGCTAGAGTTGAATTCCCTTTCATAAACGGAGTTGAATCACATGGAGTTTCTGGTCCTAGCAGCAAGATTTGTTTTCTGGTAAGGGTTGTCACTATTGTGCTCATTTGGCCATACCCAGTGCAAATAGCACTCGCGTCTGTTCCCAGCAAGTGCAGTGTATTGGACGCAAGAGAAACTAGTGTTCTTGTCAGTTTCCTAAGCAGAGTTGAAGTAGTTATGGCCCTTATGTGTAGGAAGCACAGTTCTTTGGTTCTGAGCAAGCTGACTGTTCTGGCTCTGTAGGAAACACAGTAGAGTAGAAGAGTGCTGCTTTCTCAAAAGCAGAGTGAGTTTCTTGAAAGGCGAGCTAGAGTTGAATATCCTTTCATAAACGGAGTAGAATCACATGCAGTTTCTTTCTGGTCTAAGCAGCAAGAGTTGTTTTCAGGTAAGGGGAATCACTACTGTGCTCAATTGGCCATACACAGTGTAAATAGCCCTCGCGTGTGTTCCCAGCAAGTGCAGTGTATTGGACACAAAGAAGCTACTGTTCTTGTCTGTTTCTTAAGCAGAGTTGAACTAGATATGGCCCGTGTGTGTAGGAAGCACAGTTCTTTGGTTCTGAGCAAGCTGAATGTTCTGGCTCTATAGGAAACACAGTAGAGTAGAAGAGTGCTGCTTTCTCAAATGCAGAGTGTGTTTCTTGTAGGGCGAGCTAGAATTGAATTCCCTTTCATAAACGGAGTTGAATCACATGCAGTTTCGGGTCCTAGCAGCAAGAATTGTTTTCTAGTAAGGAGAGTCACTATTGTGCTCAATAGGCGATAAACAGTGCAAATAGCACTCGTGTCTGTTCCCAGCAAGGGCAGTGCATTAGACGCAAGAGAAGCGACTGTTCTTTTCAGTTTCCTAAGCAGAGTTGAACTAGATATGACCCTTGTGTGTAGGAAGCACAGTTCTTTGGTTCTGAGCAAGCTGACTGTTCTGGCTCTCTAGGAAACACAGTAGAGTAGAAGAGTGCTGCTTTCTCAAAAGCAGAGTGTGTTTCTTGTAGGGCGAGCTAGATTTGAATTCCTTTTCATAAACGGAGTTGAATCACATGCAGTTTCGGGTCCTAGCAGCAAGAATTGTTTTCTAGTAAGGAGAGTCACTATTGTGCTCAATAGGCCATAAACAGTGCAAATAGCACTCGTGTCTATTCCCAGCAAGGGCAGTGTATTGGACGCAAGAGAAGCGACTGTTCTTTTCAGTTTCCTAAGCAGAGTTGAACTGGATATGACCCGTGTGTGTAGGAAGCACAGTTTTTTGGTTCTGAGCAAGCTGACTGTTCTGGCTCTATAGGAAACACAGTAGAGTAGAAGAGTGCTGCTTTCTCAAAAGCAGCGTGTGTTTCATGTAAGGCGAGCTAGAGTTGAAATCTCTTTCAATAAGGGAGTTGAGTCACATGCAGTTTCTGGTCCTAAAAGCAAGAGTTGTTTTCTGGTAAGGAGAGTCTCTATTGTGCTCAATTGTCCATACACAGTGCAAATAGCACTCGCGAATGTTCCCAGCAAGTGCAATGTATTTCCCACAAGAGAAGCTACTGTTCATGTCAGTTTCCTAAAAGAATTGAACTAGATATGGCCCTTGTGTGTAGGAAGCACATTTCTTTTGTTCTGAGCAAGCTGACTGTTCTGTCTCTATAGGAAACACAGTAGAGTAGAAGAGTGCTGCTTTCTCAAAAGCAGAGTGTGTTTCTTATAAGGCATGCTAGAGTTGATTTCCCTTTCATAAACGGAGTTGAACCACATGCAGTTTCTGGTCCTAGCAGCAAGAGTTGTTTTCTGGTAAGGGGAGTCACTATTGTGCTCATTTAGCCATACCCAGTGTAAATAGCACTCGCGTCTGTTCCCAGCATGTGCAGTGTATTGGACGCAAGAGAAACTACTGTTCTTGTCAGTTTCCTAAGCAGAGTTGAACTAGTTATGGCCCTTGTGTGTAGGAAGCACAGTTCTTTGGTTCTGAGCAAGCTGAGTGTTCTGGCTCTATAGGAAACACAGTAGAGTAGAAGAGTGCTGCTTTCTCAAAAGCAGAGTGAGTTTATTGTAAGGTGAGCTAGAGTTGAATTCCCTTTCATAAACGGAGTTGAATCACATTCAGTTTCTTTCTGGTCCTAGCGGCAAGAGTTGTATTCAGGTAAGGGGAGTCACTACTGTGCTCAATTGGCCATACACAGTGCAAATAGCACACGATTCTGTTCTCAGCAAGTGCAGTGTATTGGACACAAGAGGAACTACTATTCTTGTCAGTTTCCTAAGCAGAGTTGAAGTAGATATAGCCCTTTTGTGTAGGAAGCACAGTTCTTTGGTTCTCAGCAAGTTGACTGTTCTGGCTCTATAGGAATCACAGTAGAGAAGAAGAGTGCTGCTTTCTCAAAAGCAGAGTGTGTTTCTTGTAAGGCGAGCTAGAGTTGATTTCCCTTTCATAAACGGAGTTGAATCACATGCATTTTCGGGTCCTAGTAGCAAGAATTGTTCTCTAGTAAGGAGATTCACTATTGTGCTCAATCTGCCATAAACAGTGCAAATAGCACTCGTGTCTGTTCCCAGCAAGGGCAGTGTATTGGACGCAAGAGAAGCGACTGTTCTTTTCAGTTTCCTAAGCAGAGTTGAACTGGATATGCCCCGTGTGTGTAGGAAGCACAGTTTTTTGGTTCTGAGCAAGCTGACTGTTCTGGCTATATAGGAGGAAACAGTAGAGTAGAAGAGTGCTGCTTTCTCAAAAGCAGAGTGTGTTTCTTATAAGGCGAGCTAGACTTGAATTCCCTTTCATAAACGGAGTTGAATAATATGCAGTTTCTGGTCCTAGCAGCAAAAGTTTTTTCTGGTAAGGAGTGTCACTATTGTGCTCATCCAGGGCAAATAGAGCTAGAGTTGAATTCCCTTTCATAAATGGAGTTGAATCACATGCAGTTTCTGGTCCTAGCCGCAAAAGATGTTTTCTGGTAAGGAGTGTCACTATTGTGCTCATCCAGGGCAAATAGAGCTAGAGTTGAATTCCCTTTCATAAACGGAGTTGAATCACATGGAGTTTCTGGTCCTAGCAGCAAGATTTGTTTTCTGGTAAGGGTTGTCACTATTGTGCTCATTTGGCCATACCCAGTGCAAATAGCACTCGCGTCTGTTCCCAGCAAGTGCAGTGTATTGGACGCAAGAGAAACTAGTGTTCTTGTCAGTTTCCTAAGCAGAGTTGAACGAGTTATGGCCCTTATGTGTAGGAAGCACAGTTCTTTGGTTCTGAGCAAGCTGACTGTTCTGGCTCTCTAGGAAACACAGTAGAGTAGAAGAGTGCTGCTTTTTCAAAAGCAGAGTGTGTTTCTTGTAGGGCGAGCTAGATTTGAATTCCTTTTCATAAACGGAGTTGAATCACATGCAGTTTCGGGTCCTAGCAGCAAGAATTGTTTTCTAGTAAGGAGAGTCACTATTGTGCTCAATCTGTCATAAACAGTGCAAATAGCACTCGTGTCTGTTCCCAGCAAGGGCAGTGTATTGGACGCAAGAGAAGCGACTGTTCTTTTCAGTTTCCAAAGCAGAGTTGAACTGGATATGACCCGTGTGTGTAGGAAGCACAGTTTTTTGGTTCTGAGCAAGCTGACTGTTCTGGCTCTATAGGAAACACAGTAGAGTAGAAGAGTGCTGCTTTCTCAAAAGCAGAGTGTGTTTCATGTAAGGCGAGCTAGAGTTGAAATCTGTTTCAATAAGGGAGTTGAATCACATGCAGTTTCTGGTCCTAAAAGCAAGAGTTGTTTTCTGGTAAGGAGAGTCTCTATTGTGCTCAATTGTCCATACACAGTGCAAATAGCACTCGCGAATGTTCCCAGCAATGCAATGTATTTCCCACAAGAGAAGCTACTGTTCATGTCAGTTTCCTAAAAGAATTGAACTAGATATGGCCCTTGTGTGTAGGAAGCACAGTTCTTTGGTTCTGAGCAAGCTGACTGTTCTGTCTCTATAGGAAACACAGTAGAGTAGAAGAGTGCTGCTTTCTCAAAAGCAGAGTGTGTTTCTTGTAGGGCGAGCTAGATTTGAATTCCCTTTAATAAACGGAGTTGAATCACATCCAGTTTCGGGTCCTAGCAGCAAGAATTGTTTTCTAGTAAGGAGAGTCACTATTGTGCTCAATATGCCATAAACAGTGGAAATAGCACTCATGTCTGTTCCCAGCAAGGGCAGTGTATTGGACGCAAGAGAAGCGACTGTTCTTTTCAGTTTCCTAAGCAGAGTTGAACTGGATATGACCCGTGTGTGTAGGAAGCACAGTTTTTTGGTTCTGAGCAAGCGGACTGTTCTGGCTCTATGGGAAACACAGTAGAGTACAAGAGTACTGCTTTCTCAAAAGCAGCGGGTGTTTCATGTAAGGCGAGCTAGAGTTGAAATCTCTTTCAATAAGGGAGTTGAATCACATGCAGTTTCTGGTCCTAAAAGCAAGAGTTGTTTTCTGGTAAGGGGAGTCACTATTGTGCTCATTTAGCCATACCAAGTGCAAATAGCACTCGCGTCTTTTCCCAGCAACTGCAGTGTATTGGACGCAAGAGAAACTAATGTTCTTGTCAGTTTCCTAAGCATAGTTGAACTAGTTATGGCCCTTGTGTGTTGGAAGCGCAGTTCTTTGGTTCTGAGCAAGCTGACTGTTTTGGCTCTATAGGAAACACAGTAGAGTAGAAGAGTGCTGCTTTCTCAAAAGCAGAGTGACTTTCTTGTAAGGCGAGCTAGAGTTGATTTCCCTTTCATAAATGGAGTTGAATCACATGCAGTTTGTGGTTCTAGCAGCAAAAGTTGTTTTCTGGTAAGGAGTGTCACTATTGTGCTCATCCAGGCAAATAGAGCTAGAGTTGAATTCCCTTTCATAAATGGAGTTGAATCACATGCAGTTTCTGGTCCTAGCAGCAAAAGTTGTTTTCTGGTAAGGAGTGTCACTATTGTTCTCATCCATGGCAAATAGAGCTAGAGTTGAATTCCCTTTCATAAACGGAGTTGAATCACATGGAGTTTCTGGATCTAGCAGCAAGAGTTGTTTTCTGGTAAGGGGAGTCACTATTGTGCTCATTTGGCCTTACCAGTGCAAATAGCACTCACGTCTGTTCCCAGCAAGTGCAGTGTATTTTACGCAAGAGAAACTAATGTTCTTGTCAGTTTCCTAAGCAGAGTTGAACTTGTTATGGCCCTTTTGTGTAGGAAGCACAGTTCTTTGGTTCTGAGCAAGCTGTCTGTTCTGGCTCTATAGGAAACACAGTAGAGTAGAAGAGTGCTGCTTTCTCAAAAGCAGAGTGAATTTCTTGTAAGGCGAGCTAGAGTTGAATTCCCTTTCATAAACGGAGTTGAATCACATGCAGTTTCTTTCTGGTCCTAGCAGCAAGAGTTGTATTCAGGTAAGGGGAATCACTACTGTGCTCAATTGGCCATACACAGTGTAAATAGCTCTCGCGTCTGTTCCCAGCAAGTGCAGTGTATTGGACACAAGAGAAGCTACTGTTCTTGTCAGTTTCCTAAGCAGAGATGAACTAGATATGGCCCGTGTGTGTAGGAAGCACAGTTCTTTGGTTCTGAGCAAGCTGACTGTTCTGGCTCTCTAGGAAACACAGGAGAGTAGAAGAGTGCTGCTTTCTCAAAAGTAGAGTGTGTTTCTTGTAGGGCGAGCTAGATTTGAATTCCCTTTAATAAACGGAGTTGAATCACATCCAGTTTCGGGTCCTAGCAGCAAGAATTGTTTTCTAGTAAGGAGAGTCACTATTGTGCTCAATATGCCATAAACAGTGGAAATAGCACTCATGTCTGTTCCCAGCAAGGGCAGTGTATTGGACGCAAGAGAAGCGACTGTTCTTTTCAGTTTCCTAAGCAGAGTTGAACTGGATATGACCCGTGTGTGTAGGAAGCACAGTTTTTTGGTTCTGAGCAAGCGGACTGTTCTGGCTCTATGGGAAACACAGTAGAGTACAAGAGTACTGCTTTCTCAAAAGCAGCGTGTGTTTCATGTAAGGCGAGCTAGAGTTGAAATCTCTTTCAATAAGGGAGTTGAATCACATGCAGTTTCTGGTCCTAAAAGCAAGAGTTGTTTTCTGGTAAGGGGAGTCACTATTGTGCTCATTTAGCCATACCAAGTGCAAATAGCACTCGCGTCTTTTCCCAGCAAGTGCAGTGTATTGGACGCAAGAGAAACTAATGTTCTTGTCAGTTTCCTAAGCATAGTTGAACTAGTTATGGCCCTTGTGTGTTGGAAGCGCAGTTCTTTGGTTCTGAGCAAGCTGACTGTTTTGGCTCTATAGGAAACACAGTAGAGTAGAAGAGTGCTGCTTTCTCAAAAGCAGAGTGACTTTCTTGTAAGGCGAGCTAGAGTTGAATTCCCTTTCATAAACGGAGTTGAATCACATGCAGTTTCTGGTCCTAGCAGCAAGAGTTGTTTTCCAATAAGGGGAATCACTACTGTGCTCAATTGGCCATACACAGTGCAAATAGCACTCGATTCTGTTCTCAGCAAGTGCAGTGTATTGGACGCAAGAGAAACTACTATTCTTGTCAGATTACTAAGCAGAGTTGAAGTAGATATGGCCCTTTTGTGTAGGAAGCACAGTTCTTTGGTTCTGAGCATGTTGACTGTTCTGGCTCTATAGGAATCACAGTAGAGAAGAAGAGTGCTGCTTTCTCAAAAGTAGAGTGTGTTTCTTGTAAGGCGAGCTGGAGTTGAATTCCCTTTCATAAATGGATTTGAATCACATGCAGTTTCTGGTCCTAGCAGCAAAAGTTGTTTTCTGGCAAGGATTGTCACTATTGTGCTCATCTAGGGCAAATAGAACTAGAGTTGAATTCCTTTTCATAAACGGAGTTGAATCACATGCAGTTTCTGGTCCTAGCAGCAAGAGTTGTTTTCCAATAAGGGGAATCACTACTGTGCTCAATTGGCCATACACAGTGCAAATAGCACTCGATTCTGTTCTCAGCAAGTGCAGTGTATTGGACGCAAGAGAAACTACTGTTATTGTCAGTTTCCTAAGCAGAGTTGAAATAGAAATGGCCGTGTGTGTAGGAAGCAGAGTTCTTTTGTTCTGAGCAAGCTGACTGTTGTGGCTCTATAGGAAACACACTAGAGTAGAAGAGTGAGCAAGCTGACTGTTGTGGCTCTATAGGAAACACAGTAGAGTAGAAGAGTGCTGCTTTCTCAGAAGCAGAGTGTGTTTCTTGTAAGGCCAGCTAGAGTTGAATTCCCTTCCATAAACGGAGTTGGTCACATGCAGTTTCTGTTTCTAGCAGCAAGAGTTGTTTTCTGGTAAGAGGACTCACTATTGTGCTTAATTGGCCATACACAGTGCAAATAGTACTCACGTCTGTTCCCAGCAAGTGCAGTGTATTGGACGCAAGAGAAGCTACTGTTCTTGTCAGTTTCCTAAGCAGAGTTGAACTAGATATGGCCGTGTGTGTAGGAAGCACAGTTCTTTTGTTCTGAGCAAGCTGACTGTTGTGGCTCTATAGGAAACACATTAGAGTAGAAGAGTAGCGCTTTCTCTAAAGCAGAGTGTGTTTCTTGTAAGGCCAGCTAGGCTGGTATTCCCTTCCATAAACGGAGTTGAATCACATGCAGTTTCTGTTCCTAGCAGCAAGAGTTGTTTTCTGGTAAGAGGACTCACTATTGTGCTCAAAAGGCCATACACAGTGCAAATAGTACTCGGGTCTGTTCCCAGCAAGTGCAGTGTATTGGACGCAAGAAAAACTCCTGTTCTTGTCACTTTCCTAAGCAGAGTTGAAAGAGATATGGCCCGTGTGTGTAGGAAGAACAGTTCTTTTGTTCTGAGCAAGCTGACTGTTGTGGCTCTATAGGAAACACAGTAGAGTAGAAGAGTGCTGCTTTCTCTAAAGCAGAGTGTGTTTCTTGTAAGGCGAGCTAGAGCTGAATTCCCTTTCATAAACGGAGTTGAATCACATGGAGGTTCTGCTCCTAGCAGCAAGAGTTGTTTTCTGGTAAGGAGAGTCACTATTGTGTTCAAATGGCCATACACAGTGCAAATAGCACTCCCGTCTGTTCAACAGCAAGTGCAGTGTATTGGACGCAAGAGAAGCTACTGTTCTTGTCAGTTTCCTAAGCAGAGTTGAACTAGATATGGCCCGTGTGTGTAGGAAGCACAGTTCTTTTGTTCTGAGCAAGCTGACTGTTGTGGCTCTATAGGAAACACAGTAGAGTAGAAGAGTGCTGCTTTCTCAAAAGCAGAGTGTGTTTCTTGTAAGGCCAGCTAGACTGGTATTCCCTTCCATAAACTGAGTTGAATCACATGCAGTTTCTGTTTCTAGCAGCAAGAGTTGTTTTCTGGTAAGAGGACTCACTATTGTGCTCAATTGGCCATACACAGTGCAAATAGCACTCGCGTCTGTTCCCAGCAAGTGCAGTGTATTGGACGCAAGAGAAGCTACTGCTCTTGTCAGTTTCCTGAGCAGAGTTGAAATAGATATGGCTCGTGTGTGTAGGAAGCACAGTTCTTTTGTTCTGAGCAAGCTGTCTGTTGTGGCTCTATAGGAAACACATTAGAGTAGAAGAGTATCGCTTTCTCTAAAGCAGAGTGTGTTTCTTGTAAGGCGAGCTAGAGTTGAATTCCCTTTCATAAACGGAGTTAAATCACATGTAGTTTCTGGTCCTAGCAACAAGAGTTGTTTTCTGCTGAGAGTCACTATTGTGCTCAATTGGCAATACACAGTGCAAATAGCACTCACGTCTGTTCCCAGCAAGGACAGTGTATTAGTCGAAAGAGAAGCTTCTCTTCTTCTCATTTTCCTAAGCAGAGTTGAAATAGATATGGCCCGTGTGTGTAGGAAGCACAGTTCTTTTGTTCTGAGCAAGCTGACTCTTCTGGCTCTATAGGAAACACAGTAGAGTAGAAGAGTGCTGCTTTCACAAAAGCAGAGTGTGTTTCTTTTAAGGCCAGCTAGAGTTGAATTCCCTTCCATAATCGGAGTTGAATCACATGCAGTTTCTGTTTCTAGCAGCAAGAGTTGTTTTCTGGTAAGAGGACTCACTATTGTGTTCAATTGGCCATACACAGTGCAATTAGCACTCACGTCTGTTCCCAGCAAGTGCAGTGTATTGGACCCAAGAGAAACTACTGTTCTTGTCAGTTTCCTAAGCAGAGGTGAACTAGATATGGCCCGTGTGTGTAGGAAGCACTGTTCTTTTGTTCTGAGCAAGCTGACTCTTCTGGCTCTATTGGAAACACTGTAGAGTAGAAGAGTGCTGCTTTCTCAAAAGCAGAGTGTGTTTCTTGTAAGGCGAGCTAGAGTTGAATTCCTTTTCATAAACGGATTTGAATCACATGCAGTTTCTGGTCCTAGCAGCAAGAGTTGTTTTCTGCTAAGGAGAGTCACTATTGTGCTCAATTGGCCATACACAGTGCAAATAGCACTCGCGTCTGTTCCCAGCAAGTGCAGTGTATTGGGCCCAAGAGAAGCTACTGTTCTTCTCATTGACCTAAGCAGAGTTGAAATACATATGGCCCGTGTGTGTAGGAAGCACAGTTCTTTTGTTCTGAGCAAGCTGACTGTTGTGGTTCTATATGAAACACCTTAGAGTAGAAGAGTATCGCTTTCTCTAAAGCAGAGTGTGTTTCTTTTAAGGCGAGCTAGAGTTGAATTCCCTAACATAAACGGAGTTGAATCACTTACAGTTTCTGGTCCTAGCAGCAAGAGTTGTTTTCTGGTAAGGAGAGTCACTATTGTGCTCAATTGGCCATACACAGTGCAAATAGCACTCGCGTCTGTTCCCAGCAATTGCAGTGTATTGGAAGCAAGAGAAACTCCTGTTCTTGTCAGTTTCCTAAGTAGAGTGGAAATAGATATGGCCCGTGTGTGTAGGAAGCACAGTTCTTTTGTTCTGAGCAAGCTGACTGTTGTGGCTCTATAGGAAACAAGGTAGAGTAGAAGAGTATCGCTTTCTCTAAAGCAGAGTGTGTTTCTTGTAAGGCGAGCTAGAGTTGAATTCCCTTTCATAAACGGAGTTGAATCACATGGAGATTCTGCTCCTAGCAGCAAGAGTTTTTTTCTGGTAAGGAGAGTCACTATTGTGTTCAATTGTACATACACAGTGCAAATAGCACTCGCGTCTGTTCCCAGCAAGTGCAGTGTATTGGACGCAAGAGAAGCTACTGTTCTTGTCAGTTTCCTAAGCAGAGTTGAACTAGATATGGCCGTGTGTGTAGGAAGCACAGTTCTTTTGTTCTGAGCAAGCTGACTGTTGTGGCTCTATAGGAAACACAGTAGAGTAGAAGAGTGCTGCTTTCTCTAAAGCAGAGTGTGTTTCTTGTAAGGCGAGCTAGAGCTGAATTCCCTTTCATAAACGGAGTTGAATCACATGGAGGTTCTGCTCCTAGCAGCAAGAGTTGTTTTCTGGTAAGGAGAGTCACTATTGTGTTCAAATGGCCATACACAGTGCAAATAGCACTCCCGTCTGTTCAACAGCAAGTGCAGTGTATTGGACGCAAGAGAAGCTACTGTTCTTGTCAGTTTCCTAAGCAGAGTTGAACTAGATATGGCCCGTGTGTGTAGGAAGCACAGTTCTTTTGTTCTGAGCAAGCTGACTGTTGTGGCTCTATAGGAAACACAGTAGAGTAGAAGAGTGCTGCTTTCTCAAAAGCAGAGTGTGTTTCTTGTAAGGCCAGCTAGACTGGTATTCCCTTCCATAAACTGAGTTGAATCACATGCAGTTTCTGTTTCTAGCACCAAGAGTTGTTTTCTGGTAAGAGGACTCACTATTGTGCTCAATTGGCCATACACAGTGCAAATAGCACTCGCGTCTGTTCCCAGCAAGTGCAGTGTATTGGACGCAAGAGAAGCTACTGCTCTTGTCAGTTTCCTGAGCAGAGTTGAAATAGATATGGCTCGTGTGTGTAGGAAGCACAGTTCTTTTGTTCTGAGCAAGCTGATTGTTGTGGCTCTATAGGAAACACATTAGAGTAGAAGAGTATCGCTTTCTCTAAAGCAGAGTGTGTTTCTTGTAAGGCGAGCTAGAGTTGAATTCCCTTTCATAAACGGAGTTAAATCACATGTAGTTTCTGGTCCTAGCAACAAGAGTTGTTTTCTGCTGAGAGTCACTATTGTGCTCAATTGGCAATACACAGTGCAAATAGCACTCGTGTCTGTTCCCAGCAAGGACAGTGTATTAGTCGAAAGAGAAGCTTCTCTTCTTCTCATTTTCCTAAGCAGAGTTGAAATAGATATGGCCCGTGTGTGTAGGAAGCACAGTTCTTTTGTTCTGAGCAAGCTGACTGTTGTGGTTCTATATGAAACACCTTAGAGTAGAAGAGTATCGCTTTCTCTAAAGCAGAGTGTGTTTCTTGTAAGGCGAGCTAGAGTTGAATTCCCTAACATAAACGGAGTTGAATCACTTACAGTTTCTGGTCCTAGCAGCAAGAGTTGTTTTCTGGTAAGGAGAGTCACTATTGTGCTCAATTGGCCATACACAGTGCAAATAGCACTCGCGTCTGTTCCCAGCAATTGCAGTGTATTGGAAGCAAGAGAAACTCCTGTTCTTGTCAGTTTCCTAAGTAGAGTGGAAATAGATATGGCCCGTGTGTGTAGGAAGCACAGTTCTTTTGTTCTGAGCAAGCTGACTGTTGTGGCTCTATAGGAAACACAGTAGAGTAGAAGAGTGCTGCTTTCTCTAAAGCAGAGTGTGTTTCTTGTAAGGCGAGCTAGAGTTGAATTCCCTTTCATAAACGGAGTTGAATCACATGGAGATTCTGCTCCTAGCAGCAAGAGTTTTTTTCTGGTAAGGAGAGTCACTATTGTGTTCAATTGTACATACACAGTGCAAATAGCACTCGCGTCTGTTCCCAGCAAGTGCAGTGTATTGGACGCAAGAGAAACTACTGTTCTTGTCAGTTTCCTAAGCAGAGTTGAACTAGAAATGGCCGTGTGTGTAGGAAGCAGAGTTCTTTTATTCTGAGCAAGCTGACTGTTGTGGCTCTATAGGAAACACACTAGAGTCGAAGAGTGAGCAAGATGACTGTTGTGGCTCTATAGGAAACACAGTAGAGTAGAAGAGTGCTGCTTTCTCAAAAGCAGAGTGTGTTTCTTGTAAGGCCAGCTAGAGTTGAATTCCCTTCCATAAACGGAGTTGAATCACATGCAGTTTCTGTTTCTAGCAGCAAGAGTTGTTTTCTGGTAAGAGGACTCACTATTGTGCTTAATTGGCCATACACAGTGCAAATAGCACTCACGTCTGTTCCCAGCAAGTGCAGTGTATTGGACACAAGAGAAGCTACTGTTCTTGTCAGTTTCCTAAGCAGAGTTGAACTAGATATGGCCGTGTGTGTAGGAAGCACAGTTCTTTTGTTCTGAGCAAGCTGACTGTTGTGGCTCTATAGGAAACACATTAGAGTAGAAGAGTATCGCTTTCTCTAAAGCAGAGTGTGTTTCTTGTAAGGCGAGCTAGAGTTGAATTCCCTTTCATAAACGGAGCTGAATCACATGCAGTTTCTGGTCCTAGCAGCAAGAGTTGTTTTCTTCAAAGGAGAGTCACTATTGTGCTCAATTGGCCATACACAGTGCAAATAGCACTCGCGTCTGTTCCCAGCAAGTACAGTGTATTGGACGCAGGAGAAGCTACTGTTCTTCTCATTTTCCTAAGCAGAGTTGAAATAGATATGGCCGGTGTGTGTAGGAAGCAAAGTTCTTTGTTCTGAGCAAGCTGACTGTTGTGGCTCTATAGGAAACACAGTAGAGTAGAAGAGTATCGCTTTCTCTAAAGCAGAGTGTGTTTCTTGTAAGGCCAGCTAGAGTTGAATTCCGTAACATAAACGGAGTTGAATCACTTGCAGTTTCTGGTCCTAGCAGCAAGAGTTGTTTTCTGGTAAGGAGAGTCACTATTGTGCTCAATTGGCCATACACAGTGCAAATAGCACTCGTGTCTGTTCCCAGCAAGTGCAGTGTATTGGACGCAAGAGAGCCTACTGTTCTTGTCCGTTTCCTAATCTGAGTTGAACTACATATGGCCCGTGTGTGTAGGAAGCACAGTTCTTTTGTTCTGAGCAAGCTGACTGTTGTGGCTCTATAGGAAACACATTAGAGTAGAAGAGTATCGCTTTCTCTAAAGCAGAGTGTGTTTCTTGTAAGGCGAGCTAGAGTTGAATTCCCTTTCATAAACGGAGTTAAATCACATGTAGCTTCTGGTCCTAGCAACAAGAGTTGTTTTCTGCTGAGAGTCACTATTGTGCTCAATTGGCAATACACAGTACAAATAGCACTCGCGTCTGTTCCCAGCAAGGACAGTGTATTAGACGAAAGTGAAGCTTCTCTTCTTCTCATTTTCCTAAGCAGAGTTGAAATAAATATGGCCCGTGTGTGTAGGAAGCACAGTTCTTTTGTTCTGAGCAAGCTGACTGTTGTGGCTCTATAGGAAACACAGTAGAGTAGAAGAGTGCTGCATTCACAAAAGCAGAGTGTGTTTCTTTTAAGGCCAACTAGAGTTGAATTCCCTTCCATAATCGGAGTTGAATCACATGCAGTTTCTGTTTCTAGCAGCAAGAGTTGTTTTCTGGTAAGAGGACTCACTATTGTGTTCAATTGGCCATACACAGTGCAAATAGCACTCACGTCTGTGCCCAGCAAGTGCAGCGTATTGGACCCAAGAGAAACTACTGTTCTTGTCAGTTTCCTAAGCAGAGGTGAACTAGATATGGCCCGTGTTTGTAGGAAGCACTGTTCTTTTGTTCTGAGCAAGCTGACTCTTCTGGCTCTATTGGAAACACTGTAGAGTAGAAGAGTGCTGTTTTCTCAAAAGCAGAGTGTGTTTCTTGTAAGGCGAGCTAGAGTTGAATTCCTTTTCATAAACGGAGTTGAATCACATGCAGTTTCTGGTCATAGCAGCAAGAGTTGTTTTCTGCTAAGGAGAGTCACTATTGTGCTCAATTGGCCATACACAGTACAAATAGCACTCGCGTCTGTTCCCAGCAAGTGCAGTGTATTGGGCCCAAGAGAAGCTACTGTTCTTCTCATTTTCCTAAGCAGAGTTGAAATAGATATGGCCCGTGTGTGTAGGAAGCACAGTTCTTTTGTTCTGAGCAAGCTGACTGTTGTGGTTCTATATGAAACACCTTAGAGTAGAAGAGTATCGCTTTCTCTAAAGCAGAGTGTGTTTCTTTTAAGGCGAGCTAGAGTTGAATTCCCTAACATAAACGGAGTTGAATCACTTACAGTTTCTGGTCCTAGCAGCAAGAGTTGTTTTCTGGTAAGGAGAGTCACTATTGTGCTCAATTGGCCATACACAGTGCAAATAGCACTCGCGTCTGTTCCCAGCAAGTGCAGTGTATTGGAAGCAAGAGAAACTCCTGTTCTTGTCAGTTTCCTAAGTAGAGTGGAAATAGATATGGCCCGTGTGTGTAGGAAGCACAGTTCTTTTGTTCGGAGCAAGCTGACTGTTGTGGCTCTATAGGAAACAAGGTAGAGTAGAAGACTGCTGCTTTCTCTAAAGCAGAGTGTGTTTCTTGTAAGGCGAGCTAGAGTTGAATTCCCTTTCATAAACGGAGTTGAATCACATGGAGATTCTGCTCCTAGCAGCAAGAGTTTTTTTCTGGTAAGGAGAGTCACTATTGTGTTCAATTGTACATACACAGTGCAAATAGCACTCGCGTCTGTTCCCAGCAAGTGCAGTGTATTGGACGCAAGAGAAACTACTGTTATTGTCAGTTTCCTAAGCAGAGTTGAACTAGAAATGGCCGTGTGTGTAGGAAGCAGAGTTCTTTTGTTCTGAGCAAGCTGACTGTTGTGGCTCTATAGGAAACACACTAGAGAAGAAGAGTGAGCAAGCTGACTGTTGTGGCTCTATAGGAAACACAGTAGAGTAGAAGAGTGCTGCTTTCTCAGAAGCAGAGTGTGTTTCTTGTAAGGCCAGCAGAATGGTATTCCCTTCCATAAACGGAGTTGGTCACATGCAGTTTCTGTTTCTAGCAGCAAGAGTTGTTTTCTGGTAAGAGGACTCACTATTGTGCTTAATTGGCCAAACACAGTGCAAATAGCACTCACGTCTGTTCCCAGCAAGATACCAAGATACACTGGTATTGGACGCAAGAGAAGCTACTGTTCTTGTCAGTTTCCTAAGCAGAGTTGAACTAGATATGGCCGTGTGTGTAGGAAGCACAGTTCTTTAGTTCTGAGCAAGCTGACTGTTGTGGCTCTATAGGAAACACATTAGAGTAGAAGAGTATCGCTTTCTCTAAAGCAGAGTGTGTTTCTTGTAAGGCGAGCTAGAGTTGAATTCCCTTTCATAAACGGAGCTGAATCACATGCAGTTTCTGGTCCTAGCACCAAGAGTTGTTTTCTTCAAAGGAGAGTCACTATTGTGCTCAATTGGCCATACACAGTGCAAATAGCACTCGCGTCTGTTCCCAGCAAGTGCAGTGTATTGGACGCAAGAGAAGCTACTGTTCTTGTCAGTTTCCTAAGCAGAGTTGAACTAGATATGGCCGTGTGTGTAGGAAGCACAGTTCTTTTGTTCTGAGCAAGCTGACTGTTGTGGCTCTATAGGAAACACAGTAGAGTAGAAGAGTGCTGCTTTCTCTAAAGCAGAGTGTGTTTCTTGTAAGGCGAGCTAGAGCTGAATTCCCTTTCATAAACGGAGTTGAATCACATGGAGGTTCTGCTCCTAGCAGCAAGAGTTGTTTTCTGGTAAGGAGAGTCACTATTGTGTTCAAATGGCCATACACAGTGCAAATAGCACTCCCGTCTGTTCAACAGCAAGTGCAGTGTATTGGACGCAAGAGAAGCTACTGTTCTTGTCAGTTTCCTAAGCAGAGTTGAACTAGATATGGCCCGTGTGTGTAGGAAGCACAGTTCTTTTGTTCTGAGCAAGCTGACTGTTGTGGCTCTATAGGAAACACAGTAGAGTAGAAGAGTGCTGCTTTCTCAAAAGCAGAGTGTGTTTCTTGTAAGGCCAGCTAGACTGGTATTCCCTTCCATAAACTGAGTTGAATCACATGCAGTTTCTGTTTCTAGCACCAAGAGTTGTTTTCTGGTAAGAGGACTCACTATTGTGCTCAATTGGCCATACACAGTGCAAATAGCACTCGCGTCTGTTCCCAGCAAGTGCAGTGTATTGGACGCAAGAGAAGCTACTGCTCTTGTCAGTTTCCTGAGCAGAGTTGAAATAGATATGGCTCGTGTGTGTAGGAAGCACAGTTCTTTTGTTCTGAGCAAGCTGATTGTTGTGGCTCTATAGGAAACACATTAGAGTAGAAGAGTATCGCTTTCTCTAAAGCAGAGTGTGTTTCTTGTAAGGCGAGCTAGAGTTGAATTCCCTTTCATAAACGGAGTTAAATCACATGTAGTTTCTGGTCCTAGCAACAAGAGTTGTTTTCTGGTAAGGAGAGTCACTATTGTGCTCAATTGGCCATACACAGTGCAAATAGCACTCGCGTCTGTTCCCAGCAATTGCAGTGTATTGGAAGCAAGAGAAACTCCTGTTCTTGTCAGTTTCCTAAGTAGAGTGGAAATAGATATGGCCCGTGTGTGTAGGAAGCACAGTTCTTTTGTTCTGAGCAAGCTGACTGTTGTGGCTCTATAGGAAACACAGTAGAGTAGAAGAGTGCTGCTTTCTCTAAAGCAGAGTGTGTTTCTTGTAAGGCGAGCTAGAGTTGAATTCCCTTTCATAAACGGAGTTGAATCACATGGAGATTCTGCTCCTAGCAGCAAGAGTTTTTTTCTGGTAAGGAGAGTCACTATTGTGTTCAATTGTACATACACAGTGCAAATAGCACTCGCGTCTGTTCCCAGCAAGTGCAGTGTATTGGACGCAAGAGAAACTACTGTTCTTGTCAGTTTCCTAAGCAGAGTTGAACTAGAAATGGCCGTGTGTGTAGGAAGCAGAGTTCTTTTATTCTGAGCAAGCTGACTGTTGTGGCTCTATAGGAAACACACTAGAGTCGAAGAGTGAGCAAGATGACTGTTGTGGCTCTATAGGAAACACAGTAGAGTAGAAGAGTGCTGCTTTCTCAAAAGCAGAGTGTGTTTCTTGTAAGGCCAGCTAGAGTTGAATTCCCTTCCATAAACGGAGTTGAATCACATGCAGTTTCTGTTTCTAGCAGCAAGAGTTGTTTTCTGGTAAGAGGACTCACTATTGTGCTTAATTGGCCATACACAGTGCAAATAGCACTCACGTCTGTTCCCAGCAAGTGCAGTGTATTGGACACAAGAGAAGCTACTGTTCTTGTCAGTTTCCTAAGCAGAGTTGAACTAGATATGGCCGTGTGTGTAGGAAGCACAGTTCTTTTGTTCTGAGCAAGCTGACTGTTGTGGCTCTATAGGAAACACATTAGAGTAGAAGAGTATCGCTTTCTCTAAAGCAGAGTGTGTTTCTTGTAAGGCGAGCTAGAGTTGAATTCCCTTTCATAAACGGAGCTGAATCACATGCAGTTTCTGGTCCTAGCAGCAAGAGTTGTTTTCTTCAAAGGAGAGTCACTATTGTGCTCAATTGGCCATACACAGTGCAAATAGCACTCGCGTCTGTTCCCAGCAAGTACAGTGTATTGGACGCAGGAGAAGCTACTGTTCTTCTCATTTTCCTAAGCAGAGTTGAAATAGATATGGCCGGTGTGTGTAGGAAGCAAAGTTCTTTGTTCTGAGCAAGCTGACTGTTGTGGCTCTATAGGAAACACAGTAGAGTAGAAGAGTATCGCTTTCTCTAAAGCAGAGTGTGTTTCTTGTAAGGCCAGCTAGAGTTGAATTCCGTAACATAAACGGAGTTGAATCACTTGCAGTTTCTGGTCCTAGCAGCAAGAGTTGTTTTCTGGTAAGGAGAGTCACTATTGTGCTCAATTGGCCATACACAGTGCAAATAGCACTCGTGTCTGTTCCCAGCAAGTGCAGTGTATTGGACGCAAGAGAGCCTACTGTTCTTGTCCGTTTCCTAATCTGAGTTGAACTACATATGGCCCGTGTGTGTAGGAAGCACAGTTCTTTTGTTCTGAGCAAGCTGACTGTTGTGGCTCTATAGGAAACACATTAGAGTAGAAGAGTATCGCTTTCTCTAAAGCAGAGTGTGTTTCTTGTAAGGCGAGCTAGAGTTGAATTCCCTTTCATAAACGGAGTTAAATCACATGTAGCTTCTGGTCCTAGCAACAAGAGTTGTTTTCTGCTGAGAGTCACTATTGTGCTCAATTGGCAATACACAGTACAAATAGCACTCGCGTCTGTTCCCAGCAAGGACAGTGTATTAGACGAAAGTGAAGCTTCTCTTCTTCTCATTTTCCTAAGCAGAGTTGAAATAAATATGGCCCGTGTGTGTAGGAAGCACAGTTCTTTTGTTCTGAGCAAGCTGACTGTTGTGGCTCTATAGGAAACACAGTAGAGTAGAAGAGTGCTGCATTCACAAAAGCAGAGTGTGTTTCTTTTAAGGCCAACTAGAGTTGAATTCCCTTCCATAATCGGAGTTGAATCACATGCAGTTTCTGTTTCTAGCAGCAAGAGTTGTTTTCTGGTAAGAGGACTCACTATTGTGTTCAATTGGCCATACACAGTGCAAATAGCACTCACGTCTGTTCCCAGCAAGTGCAGCGTATTGGACCCAAGAGAAACTACTGTTCTTGTCAGTTTCCTAAGCAGAGGTGAACTAGATATGGCCCGTGTTTGTAGGAAGCACTGTTCTTTTGTTCTGAGCAAGCTGACTCTTCTGGCTCTATTGGAAACACTGTAGAGTAGAAGAGTGCTGTTTTCTCAAAAGCAGAGTGTGTTTCTTGTAAGGCGAGCTAGAGTTGAATTCCTTTTCATAAACGGAGTTGAATCACATGCAGTTTCTGGTCATAGCAGCAAGAGTTGTTTTCTGCTAAGGAGAGTCACTATTGTGCTCAATTGGCCATACACAGTACAAATAGCACTCGCGTCTGTTCCCAGCAAGTGCAGTGTATTGGGCCCAAGAGAAGCTACTGTTCTTCTCATTTTCCTAAGCAGAGTTGAAATAGATATGGCCCGTGTGTGTAGGAAGCACAGTTCTTTTGTTCTGAGCAAGCTGACTGTTGTGGTTCTATATGAAACACCTTAGAGTAGAAGAGTATCGCTTTCTCTAAAGCAGAGTGTGTTTCTTTTAAGGCGAGCTAGAGTTGAATTCCCTAACATAAACGGAGTTGAATCACTTACAGTTTCTGGTCCTAGCAGCAAGAGTTGTTTTCTGGTAAGGAGAGTCACTATTGTGCTCAATTGGCCATACACAGTGCAAATAGCACTCGCGTCTGTTCCCAGCAAGTGCAGTGTATTGGAAGCAAGAGAAACTCCTGTTCTTGTCAGTTTCCTAAGTAGAGTGGAAATAGATATGGCCCGTGTGTGTAGGAAGCACAGTTCTTTTGTTCGGAGCAAGCTGACTGTTGTGGCTCTATAGGAAACAAGGTAGAGTAGAAGACTGCTGCTTTCTCTAAAGCAGAGTGTGTTTCTTGTAAGGCGAGCTAGAGTTGAATTCCCTTTCATAAACGGAGTTGAATCACATGGAGATTCTGCTCCTAGCAGCAAGAGTTTTTTTCTGGTAAGGAGAGTCACTATTGTGTTCAATTGTACATACACAGTGCAAATAGCACTCGCGTCTGTTCCCAGCAAGTGCAGTGTATTGGACGCAAGAGAAACTACTGTTATTGTCAGTTTCCTAAGCAGAGTTGAACTAGAAATGGCCGTGTGTGTAGGAAGCAGAGTTCTTTTGTTCTGAGCAAGCTGACTGTTGTGGCTCTATAGGAAACACACTAGAGAAGAAGAGTGAGCAAGCTGACTGTTGTGGCTCTATAGGAAACACAGTAGAGTAGAAGAGTGCTGCTTTCTCAGAAGCAGAGTGTGTTTCTTGTAAGGCCAGCAGAATGGTATTCCCTTCCATAAACGGAGTTGGTCACATGCAGTTTCTGTTTCTAGCAGCAAGAGTTGTTTTCTGGTAAGAGGACTCACTATTGTGCTTAATTGGCCATACACAGTGCAAATAGCACTCACGTCTGTTCCCAGCAAGATACCAAGATACACTGGTATTGGACGCAAGAGAAGCTACTGTTCTTGTCAGTTTCCTAAGCAGAGTTGAACTAGATATGGCCGTGTGTGTAGGAAGCACAGTTCTTTAGTTCTGAGCAAGCT
Source organism: Peromyscus californicus insignis (assembly GCF_007827085.1). Classification (NCBI taxonomy): domain Eukaryota; kingdom Metazoa; phylum Chordata; class Mammalia; order Rodentia; family Cricetidae; genus Peromyscus; species Peromyscus californicus. Next base: position 77,755 of record NW_026294447.1, on the reverse strand, counting down.
GACTGTTGTGGCTCTATAGGAAACACATTAGAGTAGAAGAGTATCGCTTTCTCTAAAGCAGAGTGTGTTTCTTGTAAGGCGAGCTAGAGTTGAATTCCCTTTCATAAACGGAGCTGAATCACATGCAGTTTCTGGTCCTAGCACCAAGAGTTGTTTTCTTCAAAGGAGAGTCACTATTGTGCTCAATTGGCCATACACAGTGCAAATAGCACTCGCGTCTGTTCCCAGCAAGTGCAGTGTATTGGACGCAGGAGAAGCTACTGTTCTTCTCATTTTCCTAAGCAGAGTTGAAATAGATATGGCCGGTGTGTGTAGGAAGCAAAGTTCTTTGTTCTGAGCAAGCTGACTGTTGTGGCTCTATAGGAAACAAGGTAGAGTAGAAGACTGCTGCTTTCTCTAAAGCAGAGTGTGTTTCTTGTAAGGCGAGCTAGAGTTGAATTCCCTTTCATAAACGGAGTTGAATCACATGGAGATTCTGCTCCTAGCAGCAAGAGTTTTTTTCTGGTAAGGAGAGTCACTATTGTGTTCAATTGTACATACACAGTGCAAATAGCACTCGCGTCTGTTCCCAGCAAGTGCAGTGTATTGGACGCAAGAGAAGCTACTGTTCTTGTCAGTTTCCTAAGCAGAGTTGAACTAGATATGGCCGTGTGTGTAGGAAGCACAGTTCTTTTGTTCTGAGCAAGCTGACTGTTGTGGCTCTATAGGAAACACATTAGAGTAGAAGAGTATCGCTTTCTCTAAAGCAGAGTGTGTTTCTTGTAAGGCCAGCTAGGCTGGTATTCCCTTCCATAAACGGAGTTGAATCACATGCAGTTTCTGTTCCTAGCAGCAAGAGTTGTTTTCTGGTAAGAGGACTCACTATTGTGCTCAAAAGGCCATACACAGTGCAAATAGTACTCGGGTCTGTTCCCAGCAAGTGCAGTGTATTGGACGCAAGAAAAACTCCTGTTCTTGTCACTTTCCTAAGCAGAGTTGAAATAGATATGGCCCGTGTGTGTAGGAAGAACAGTTCTTTTGTTCTGAGCAAGCTGACTGTTGTGGCTCTATAGGAAACACAGTAGAGTAGAAGAGTGCTGCTTTCTCTAAAGCAGAGTGTGTTTCTTGTAAGGCGAGCTAGAGCTGAATTCCCTTTCATAAACGGAGTTGAATCACATGGAGGTTCTGCTCCTAGCAGCAAGAGTTGTTTTCTGGTAAGGAGAGTCACTATTGTGTTCAAATGGCCATACACAGTGCAAATAGCACTCCCGTCTGTTCAACAGCAAGTGCAGTGTATTGGACGCAAGAGAAGCTACTGTTCTTGTCAGTTTCCTAAGCAGAGTTGAACTAGATATGGCCCGTGTGTGTAGGAAGCACAGTTCTTTTGTTCTGAGCAAGCTGACTGTTGTGGCTCTATAGGAAACACAGTAGAGTAGAAGAGTGCTGCTTTCTCAAAAGCAGAGTGTGTTTCTTGTAAGGCCAGCTAGACTGGTATTCCCTTCCATAAACTGAGTTGAATCACATGCAGTTTCTGTTTCTAGCACCAAGAGTTGTTTTCTGGTAAGAGGACTCACTATTGTGCTCAATTGGCCATACACAGTGCAAATAGCACTCGCGTCTGTTCCCAGCAAGTGCAGTGTATTGGACGCAAGAGAAGCTACTGCTCTTGTCAGTTTCCTGAGCAGAGTTGAAATAGATATGGCTCGTGTGTGTAGGAAGCACAGTTCTTTTGTTCTGAGCAAGCTGATTGTTGTGGCTCTATAGGAAACACATTAGAGTAGAAGAGTATCGCTTTCTCTAAAGCAGAGTGTGTTTCTTGTAAGGCGAGCTAGAGTTGAATTCCCTTTCATAAACGGAGTTAAATCACATGTAGTTTCTGGTCCTAGCAACAAGAGTTGTTTTCTGCTGAGAGTCACTATTGTGCTCAATTGGCAATACACAGTGCAAATAGCACTCGTGTCTGTTCCCAGCAAGGACAGTGTATTAGTCGAAAGAGAAGCTTCTCTTCTTCTCATTTTCCTAAGCAGAGTTGAAATAGATATGGCCCGTGTGTGTAGGAAGCACAGTTCTTTTGTTCTGAGCAAGCTGACTGTTGTGGTTCTATATGAAACACCTTAGAGTAGAAGAGTATCGCTTTCTCTAAAGCAGAGTGTGTTTCTTGTAAGGCGAGCTAGAGTTGAATTCCCTAACATAAACGGAGTTGAATCACTTACAGTTTCTGGTCCTAGCAGCAAGAGTTGTTTTCTGGTAAGGAGAGTCACTATTGTGCTCAATTGGCCATACACAGTGCAAATAGCACTCGCGTCTGTTCCCAGCAATTGCAGTGTATTGGAAGCAAGAGAAACTCCTGTTCTTGTCAGTTTCCTAAGCAGAGTGGAAATAGATATGGCCCGTGTGTGTAGGAAGCACAGTTCTTTTGTTCTGAGCAAGCTGACTGTTGTGGCTCTATAGGAAACACAGTAGAGTAGAAGAGTGCTGCTTTCTCTAAAGCAGAGTGTGTTTCTTGTAAGGCGAGCTAGAGTTGAATTCCCTTTCATAAACGGAGTTGAATCACATGGAGATTCTGCTCCTAGCAGCAAGAGTTTTTTTCTGGTAAGGAGAGTCACTATTGTGTTCAATTGTACATACACAGTGCAAATAGCACTCGCGTCTGTTCCCAGCAAGTGCAGTGTATTGGACGCAAGAGAAACTACTGTTCTTGTCAGTTTCCTAAGCAGAGTTGAACTAGAAATGGCCGTGTGTGTAGGAAGCAGAGTTCTTTTATTCTGAGCAAGCTGACTGTTGTGGCTCTATAGGAAACACACTAGAGTCGAAGAGTGAGCAAGATGACTGTTGTGGCTCTATAGGAAACACAGTAGAGTAGAAGAGTGCTGCTTTCTCAAAAGCAGAGTGTGTTTCTTGTAAGGCCAGCTAGAGTTGAATTCCCTTCCATAAACGGAGTTGAATCACATGCAGTTTCTGTTTCTAGCAGCAAGAGTTGTTTTCTGGTAAGAGGACTCACTATTGTGCTTAATTGGCCATACACAGTGCAAATAGCACTCACGTCTGTTCCCAGCAAGTGCAGTGTATTGGACACAAGAGAAGCTACTGTTCTTGTCAGTTTCCTAAGCAGAGTTGAACTAGATATGGCCGTGTGTGTAGGAAGCACAGTTCTTTTGTTCTGAGCAAGCTGACTGTTGTGGCTCTATAGGAAACACATTAGAGTAGAAGAGTATCGCTTTCTCTAAAGCAGAGTGTGTTTCTTGTAAGGCCAGCTAGAGTTGAATTCCGTAACATAAACGGAGTTGAATCACTTGCAGTTTCTGGTCCTAGCAGCAAGAGTTGTTTTCTGGTAAGGAGAGTCACTATTGTGCTCAATTGGCCATACACAGTGCAAATAGCACTCGTGTCTGTTCCCAGCAAGTGCAGTGTATTGGACGCAAGAGAGCCTACTGTTCTTGTCCGTTTCCTAATCTGAGTTGAACTACATATGGCCCGTGTGTGTAGGAAGCACAGTTCTTTTGTTCTGAGCAAGCTGACTGTTGTGGCTCTATAGGAAACACATTAGAGTAGAAGAGTATCGCTTTCTCTAAAGCAGAGTGTGTTTCTTGTAAGGCGAGCTAGAGTTGAATTCCCTTTCATAAACGGAGTTAAATCACATGTAGCTTCTGGTCCTAGCAACAAGAGTTGTTTTCTGCTGAGAGTCACTATTGTGCTCAATTGGCAATACACAGTACAAATAGCACTCGCGTCTGTTCCCAGCAAGGACAGTGTATTAGACGAAAGTGAAGCTTCTCTTCTTCTCATTTTCCTAAGCAGAGTTGAAATAAATATGGCCCGTGTGTGTAGGAAGCACAGTTCTTTTGTTCTGAGCAAGCTGACTGTTGTGGCTCTATAGGAAACACAGTAGAGTAGAAGAGTGCTGCATTCACAAAAGCAGAGTGTGTTTCTTTTAAGGCCAACTAGAGTTGAATTCCCTTCCATAATCGGAGTTGAATCACATGCAGTTTCTGTTTCTAGCAGCAAGAGTTGTTTTCTGGTAAGAGGACTCACTATTGTGTTCAATTGGCCATACACAGTGCAAATAGCACTCACGTCTGTTCCCAGCAAGTGCAGCGTATTGGACCCAAGAGAAACTACTGTTCTTGTCAGTTTCCTAAGCAGAGGTGAACTAGATATGGCCCGTGTTTGTAGGAAGCACTGTTCTTTTGTTCTGAGCAAGCTGACTCTTCTGGCTCTATTGGAAACACTGTAGAGTAGAAGAGTGCTGTTTTCTCAAAAGCAGAGTGTGTTTCTTGTAAGGCGAGCTAGAGTTGAATTCCTTTTCATAAACGGAGTTGAATCACATGCAGTTTCTGGTCATAGCAGCAAGAGTTGTTTTCTGCTAAGGAGAGTCACTATTGTGCTCAATTGGCCATACACAGTACAAATAGCACTCGCGTCTGTTCCCAGCAAGTGCAGTGTATTGGGCCCAAGAGAAGCTACTGTTCTTCTCATTTTCCTAAGCAGAGTTGAAATAGATATGGCCCGTGTGTGTAGGAAGCACAGTTCTTTTGTTCTGAGCAAGCTGACTGTTGTGGTTCTATATGAAACACCTTAGAGTAGAAGAGTATCGCTTTCTCTAAAGCAGAGTGTGTTTCTTGTAAGGCGAGCTAGAGTTGAATTCCCTAACATAAACGGAGTTGAATCACTTACAGTTTCTGGTCCTAGCAGCAAGAGTTGTTTTCTGGTAAGGAGAGTCACTATTGTGCTCAATTGGCCATACACAGTGCAAATAGCACTCGCGTCTGTTCCCAGCAAGTGCAGTGTATTGGAAGCAAGAGAAACTCCTGTTCTTGTCAGTTTCCTAAGTAGAGTGGAAATAGATATGGCCCGTGTGTGTAGGAAGCACAGTTCTTTTGTTCGGAGCAAGCTGACTGTTGTGGCTCTATAGGAAACAAGGTAGAGTAGAAGACTGCTGCTTTCTCTAAAGCAGAGTGTGTTTCTTGTAAGGCGAGCTAGAGTTGAATTCCCTTTCATAAACGGAGTTGAATCACATGGAGATTCTGCTCCTAGCAGCAAGAGTTTTTTTCTGGTAAGGAGAGTCACTATTGTGTTCAATTGTACATACACAGTGCAAATAGCACTCGCGTCTGTTCCCAGCAAGTGCAGTGTATTGGACGCAAGAGAAACTACTGTTATTGTCAGTTTCCTAAGCAGAGTTGAACTAGAAATGGCCGTGTGTGTAGGAAGCAGAGTTCTTTTGTTCTGAGCAAGCTGACTGTTGTGGCTCTATAGGAAACACACTAGAGTAGAAGAGTGAGCAAGCTGACTGTTGTGGCTCTATAGGAAACACAGTAGAGTAGAAGAGTGCTGCATTCTCAGAAGCAGAGTGTGTTTCTTGTAAGGCCAGCAGAATGGTATTCCCTTCCATAAACGGAGTTGGTCACATGCAGTTTCTGTTTCTAGCAGCAAGAGTTGTTTTCTGGTAAGAGGACTCACTATTGTGCTTAATTGGCCATACACAGTGCAAATAGCACTCACGTCTGTTCCCAGCAAGATACCAAGATACACTGGTATTGGACGCAAGAGAAGCTACTGTTCTTGTCAGTTTCCTAAGCAGAGTTGAACTAGATATGGCCGTGTGTGTAGGAAGCACAGTTCTTTAGTTCTGAGCAAGCTGACTGTTGTGGCTCTATAGGAAACACATTAGAGTAGAAGAGTATCGCTTTCTCTAAAGCAGAGTGTGTTTCTTGTAAGGCGAGCTAGAGTTAAATTCCCTTTCATAAACGGAGCTGAATCACATGCAGTTTCTGGTCCTAGCAGCAAGAGTTGTTTTTTTCAAAGGAGAGTCACTATTGTGCTCAATTGGCCATACACAGTGCAAATAGCACTCGCGTCTGTTCCCAGCAAGTGCAGTGTATTGGACGCAGGAGAAGCTACTGTTCTTCTCATTTTCCTAAGCAGAGTTGAAATAGATATGGCCGGTGTGTGTAGGAAGCAAAGTTCTTTGTTCTGAGCAAGCTGACTGTTGTGGCTCTATAGGAAACACAGTAGAGTAGAAGAGTATCGCTTTCTCAAAAGCAGAGTGTGTTTCTTGTAAGGCGAGCTAGAGTTGAATTCCCTAACATAAACGGAGTTGAATCACTTGCAGTTTCTGGTCCTAGCAGCAAGCGTTGTTTTTTGGTAAGGAGAGTCACTATTGTGCTCAATTGGCCATACACAGTGCAAATAGCACTCGTGTCTGTTCCCAGCAAGTGCAGTGTATTGGACGCAAGAGAGCAAACTGTTCTTGTCCGTTTCCTAAGCTGAGTTGAACTACATATGGCCCGTGTGTGTAGGAAGCACAGTTCTTTTGTTCTGAGCAAGCTGACTGTTCTGGCTCTATAGGAAACACAGTAGAGTAGAAGAGTGCTGCTTTCTCAAAAGCAGAGTGTGTTTCTTGTAAGGCCAGCTAGAATGGTATTCCCTTCCATAAACGGAGTTGAATCACATGCAGTTTCTGTTTCTAGCAGCAAGAGTTGTTTTCTGGTAAGAGGACTCACTATTGTGCTCAATTGGCCATACACAGTGCAAATAGCACTCGCGTCTGTTCCCAGCAAGTGCAGTATATTGGACGCAAGAGAAGCTACTGCTCTTGTCAGTTTCCTGAGAAGAGTTGAAATAGATATGGCTCGTGTGTGTAGGAAGCACAGTTCTTTTGTTCTGAGCAAGCTGATTGTTGTGGCTCTATAGGAAACACATTAGAGTAGAAGATTATCGCTTTCTCTAAAGCAGAGTGTGTTTCTTGTAAGGCGAGGTAGAGTTGAATTCCCTTTCATAAACGGAGTTAAATCACATGTAGTTTCTGGTCCTAGCAACAAGAGTTGTTTTCTGCTGAGAGTCACTATTGTGCTCAATTGGCAATACACAGTGCAAATAGCTCTCGCGTCTGTTCCCAGCAAGGACAGTGTATTAGACGAAAGAGAAGCTTCTCTTCTTCTCATTTTCCTATGCAGAGTTGAAATAGATATGGCCCGTGTGTGTAGGAAGCACAGTTCTTTTGTTCTGAGCAAGCTGACTCTTGTGGCTCTATAGGAAACACAGTAGATTAGAAGAGTGCTGCTTTCTCAAAAGCAGAGTGTGTTTCCTGTAAGGCCAGCTAGAGTTGAATTCCCTTCCATAATCGGAGTTGAATCACATGCAGTTTCTGTTTCTAGCAGCAAGAGTTGTTTTCTGGTAAGAGGACTCACTATTGTGCTCAATTGGCCATACACAGTGCAAATAGCACTCACGTCTGTTCCCATCAAGTGCAGAGTATTGGACGCAAGAGAAACTACTGTCCTTGTCAGTTTCCTAAGCAGAGTTGAAGTAGATATGGCCCGTGTGTGTAGGAAGCATAGTTCTTTTGTTCTGTAACAAGCTGACTGTTGTGGCTCTATAGGAAACACATTAGAGTAGAAGAGTATCGCTTTCTCTAAAGCAGAGTGTGTTTCTTGTAAGGCAAGCTAGAGTTGAATTCCCTAACATAAACGGAGTTGAATCACTTGCAGTTTCTGGTCCTAGCAGCAAGAGTTGTTTTCTGGTAAGGAGAGTCACTATTGTGCTCAATTGGCCATACACAGTGCAAATAGCACTCGTGTCTTTTCCCAGCAAGGTCAGTGTATTGGACACAAGAGAAGCTAGTGTTCTTGTCCGTTTCCTAAGCTGAGTTGAACTACAAATGGCCCGTGTGTGTAGGAATCACAGTTCTTTGGTTCTGAGCAAGCTGACTGTTCTGGCTCTATAGGAAACACAGTAGAGTAGAAGAGTGCTGCTTTCTCAAAAGCAGAGTGTGTTTCTTGTAAGGCCAGCTAGATTGGTATTCCCTTCCATAAACGGAGTTGAATCACATGCAGTTTCTGTTTCTAGCAGCAAGAATTGTTTTCTGGTAAGAGGACTCACTATTGTGCTCAATTGGCCATACACAGTGCAAATAGCACTCGCGTCTATTCCCAGTAAGTGCAGTGTATTGGACGCAAGAGAAACTACTGTCCTTGTCAGTATCCTAAGCAGAGTTGAGCTAGATATGGCCCGTGTGTGTAGGAAGCACTGTTCTTTTGTTCTGAGCAAGCTGACTGTTCTGGCTCTATAGGAAACACATTAGAGTAGAAGAGTATCGCTTTCTCTAAAGCAGAGTGTGTTTCTTGTAAGGCGAGCTAGAGTTGAATTCCCTTTCATAAACGAAGCTGAATCACATGCAGTTTCTGGTCCTAGCAGCAAGAGTTGTTTTATGCAAAGGAGAGTCACTATTGTGCTCAATTGGCCATACACAGTGCAAATAGCACTCGCGTCTGTTCCCAGCAAGTGCAGTGTATTGGACGGAGGAGAAGCTACTGTTCTTCTCATTTTCCGAAGCAGAGTTGAAATAGATATGGCCGGTGTGTGTAGGAAGCAAAGTTCTTTTGTTCTGAGCAAGCTGACTGTTGTGGCTCTATAGGAAACACAGTAGAGTAGAAGAGTGCTGCTTTCTCAAAATCAGAGTGTGTTTCTTGTAAGGCCAGCTAGATTGGTATTCCCTTCCATAAACGGAGTTGAATCACATGCAGTTTCTGTTTCTAGCAGCAAGAATTGTTTTCTGGTAAGAGGACTCACTATTGTGCTCAATTGGCCATACACAGTGCAAATAGCACTCGCGTCTCTTCCCAGTAAGTGCAGTGTATTGGAAGCAAAAGAAACTACTGTCCTTGTCAGTTTCCTAAGCAGAGTTGAACTAGATATGGCCCGTGTGTGTAGGAAGCACTGCTCTTTTGTTCTGAGCAAGCTGACTGTTCTGGCTCTATAGGAAACACTGTAGAGTAGAAGAGTGCTGTTTTCTCAAAAGCAGAGTGGGTTTCTTGTAAGGCAAGCTAGATTTGAATTCCCTAACATAAACGGAGTTGAATCACTTGCAGTTTCTGGTCCTAGCAGCAAGAGTTGTTTTCTGGTAAGGAGAGTCACTATTGTGCTCAATTGGCCATACACAGTGCAAATAGCACTCACGTCTGTTCCCAGCACGTGCAGTGTATTGGACGCAAGAGAAACTACTGTTCTTGTCAGTTTCCTAAGCAGAGTTGAACTAGATATGGCCCGTGTGTGTAGGAAGCACAGTTCTTTGTTCTGAGCAAGCTGACTGTTGTGGCTCTATAGGAAACACATTAGAGTAGAAGAGTATCGCTTTCTCTAAAGCAGAGTGTGTTTCTTGTAAGGCGAGCTAGAGTTGAATTCCCTTTCATAAACGGAGCTGAATCACATGAAGTTTCTGGTCCTAGCAGCAAGAGTTGTTTTCTGCAAAGGAGAGTCACTAATGTGCTCAATTGGCCATACACAGTGCAAATAGCACTCCGCGTCTGTTCCCAGCAAGTGCAGTGTATTGGACGCACGAGAAGCTACTGTTCTTCTCATTTTCCTAAGCAGAGTTGAAATAGATATGGCCGGTGTGTGTAGGAAGGAAAGTTCTTTTTTTCTGAGCAAGCTGACTGTTGTGGCTCTATAGGAAACACAGTAGGAGTAGAAGAGTATCGCTTTCTCTAAAGCAAGAGTGTTTTTCTTGTAAGGCGAGCTAGAGTTGAATTCCCTAACATAAACGGAGTTGAATCACTTGCAGTTTCTGGTCCTAGCAGCAAGAGTTGTTTTCTGGTAAGGAGAGTCACTATTGTGCTCAATTGGCCATACACAATGCAAATAGCACTCGTGTCTGTTCCCAGCAAGTGCAGTGTATTGGACGCAAGAGAGCCTACTGTTCTTGTCCGTTTCCTAAGCTGAGTTGAACTCCATATGGCCCGTGTGTGTAGGAAGCACAGTTCTTTTGTTCTGAGCAACCTGACTGTTCTGGCTCTATAGGAAACAGAGTAGAGTAGAAGAGTGCTGCTTTCTCAAAAGCAGAGTGTGTTTCTTGTAAGGCCAGCTAGATTGGTATTCCCTTCCATAAACGGAGTTGAATCACATGCAGTTTCTGTTTCTAGCAGCAAGAATTGTTTTCTGGTAAGAGGACTCACTATTGTGCTCAATTGGCCATACACAGTGCAAATTAGCACTCGCGTCTGTTCCCAGTAAGTGCAGTGTATTGGACACAAGAGAAACTACTGTCCTTGTCAGTTTCCTAAGCAGTCACTATTGTGCTCAATTGGCCATACACAGTGCAAACAGCACTCACGTCTGTTCCCAGCAAGTGCAGTGTATTGGACGCAAGAGAAGCTTCTGTTGTTCTCCGTTTCCTAAGCTGAGTTGAACTACATATGGCCCGTGTGTGTAGGAAGCACAGTTCTTTGGTTCTGAGCAAGCTGACTGTTCTGGCTCTCTAGGAAACTCAGTAGAGTAGAAGAGTGCTGCTTTCTCAAAAGCAGAGTGTGTTTCTTGTAAGGCAAGCTAGAGTTGAATTCCCTTCAAAACGGAGTTGAATCACATGCAGTTTCTGGTCCTAGCAGCAAGAGTTGTTTTCTGGTAAGGAGAGTCACTATTGTGCTCAATTGGCCATACACAGTGCAAATAGCACTCGCGTGTGTTCCCAGCAAGTGCAGTGTATTGGACGCAAGAGAAGCTACTGTTCTTGTCAGTTTCCTAAGCAGAGTTGAAATAGATATGGCCCGTGTGTGTAGGAAGCACATTTCTTTGGATCTGACCAAGCTGACTGTTGTGGCTCCATAGGAAACACATTAGAGTAGAAGAGTATCGCTTTCTCTAAAGCAGAGTGTGGTTCTTGTAAGGCGAGCTACAGTTGAATTCCCTTTCATAAACGGAGTTGAATCACATGGAGATTCTGCTCCTAGCAGCAAGAGTTGTTTTCTGGTAAGGAGAGTCACTAATTTGCTCAATTGGCCATACACAGTGCAAATAGTACTCGTGTCTGTTCTCAGTAAGTGCAGTGTATTGGACGCAAGAGAAGCTACTGTTCTTGTCAGTTTCCTAAGCAGAGTTGAACTAGATATGGCCCGTGTCGGTAGGAAGCATTGTTCTTTTGTTCTGAGCAAGCTGACTGTTGTGGCTCTATAGGAAACACAGTAGAGTAGATGAGTATCGCTTTCTCTAAAGCAGAGTGTGTTTCTTGTAAGGCGAGCTAGAGTTGAATTCCCTAACATAAACGGAGTTGAATCACTTGCAGTTTCTGGTCCTAGCAGCAAGAGTTGCTTTCTGGTAAGGAGAGTCACTATTGTGCTCAATTGGCCATACACAGTGCAAATAGCCTTCTCGTCTGTTCCCAGCAAGTGCAGTGTATTGGATGCAAGAGAAGCTAGTGTTCTTGTCCGTTTCCTAAGCTGAGTTGCACTACATATGGCCCGTGTGTGTAGGAAGCACAGTTCTTTGGTTCTGAGCAAGCTGACTGTTTTGGCTCTATAGGAAACACAGTAGAGTAGAAGAGTGCTGCTTTCTCAAAAGCAGAGTGTGTTTCTTGTAAGGCCAGCGAGACTGGTCTTCCCTTCCATAAACGGAGTTGAATCACATGCAGTTTCTGTTTCTAGCAGCAAGAGTTGTTTTCTGGTAAGAGGACTCACTATTGTGCTCAATTGGCCATACACAGTGCAAATAGCACTCGCGTCTGTTCCCAGCAAGTGCAGTGTATTGCACGCAGGAGAAGCTACTGTTCTTCTCATTTTCCTAAGCAGAGTTGAAATAGATATGGCCGGTGTGTGTAGGAAGCAAAGTTCTTTTGTTCTGAGCAAGCTGACTGTTGTGGCTCTATAGGAAACACATTAGAGTAGAAGAGTATCGCTTTCTCTAAAGCAGAGTGTGTTTCTTGTAAGGCAAGCTAGAGTTGAATTTCCTAACATAAACGGAGTTGAATCACTTGCAATTTCTGGTCCTAGCAGCAAGAGTTGTTTTTTGGTAAGGAGAGTCACTATTGTGCTCAATTGGCCATACACAGTGCAAACAGCACTCACGTCTGTTCCCAGCAAGTGCAGTGTATTGGACGCAAGAGAAGATTCTGTTGTTGTCCGTTTCCTAAGCTGAGTTGAACTACATATGGCCCGTGTGTGTAGGAAGCACAGTTGTTTGGTTCTGAGCAAGCTGACTGTTCTGGCTCTATAGGAAACTCAGTAGAGTAGAAGAGTGCTGCTTTCTCAAAAGCAGAGTGTGTTTCTTGTAAGGCCAGCTAGAGTTGAATTCCCTTCCATAAACGGAGTTGAATCACATGCAGTTTCTGTTTCTAGCAGCAAGAGTTGTTTTCTGGTAAGAGCACTCACTATTGTGCTAAATTGGCCATACACAGAGCAAATAGCATACACGTCTGTTCGCAGCACGAGCAGTGTATTGGACGCAAGAGAAACTACTGTTCTTGTCAGTTTCCTAAGCAGATTTGAACTAGATATGGCCCGTGTGTGTAGGAAGCACTGTTCTTTTGTTCTGAGCAAACTGACTGTTGTGGCTCTATAGGAAACACATTAGAGTAGAAGAGTATCACTTTCTCTAAAGCAGAGTGTGTTTCTTGTAAGGCGAGCTAGAGTTGAATTACCTTTCATAAACGGAGCTGAATCACATGCAGTTTCTGGTCCTAGCAGCAAGAGTTGTTTTCTGGTAAGGAGAGTCACTATTGTGCTCAATTGGCCATACACAGTGCAAATAGCACTCGCGTCTGTTCCCAGCAAGTGCAGTGTATTGGACGCAGGAGAAGCTACTGTTCTTCTCATTTTCCTAAGCAGAATTGAAATAGATATGGCCCGTGTGTGTAGGAAGCACTGTTCTTTTGTTCTGAGCAAGCTCACTGTTCTGGCTCTATAGGAAACACTGTAGAGTAAAAGAGTGCTGTTTTCTCAAAAGCAGAGTGTGTTTCTTGTAAGGCAAGCTAGAGTTGAGTTCCCTAACATAAACGGAGTTGAATCACTTGCAGTTTCTGGTCCTAGCAGCAAGAGTTGTTTTCTGGTAAGGAGAGTCTCTATTGTGCTCAATTGGCAATACACAGTGCAAATAGCACTCGCGTCTGTTCCCAGCAAGTGCAGTGTATTGGACGGAAGAGAGCCTACTGTTCTTGTCCGTTTCCTAAGCTGAGCTGCACTACATATGGCCCGTGTGTGTAGGAAGCACAGTTCTTTGGTTCTGAGCAAGCTGACTGTTTTGGCTCTATAGGAAACACAGTAGAGTAGATGAGTGCTGCTTTCTCAAAAACAGAGTGTGTTTCTTGTAAGGCCAGCTAGAGTTGAATTCCCTTCCATAATCGGAGTTGAATCACATGCAGTTTCTGTTTCTAGCAGCAAGAGTTGTTTTCTGGTAAGAGGACTCACTATTGTGCTCAATTGGCCATACACAGTGCAAATAGCACTCGCGTGTGTTCCCAGCAAGTGCCGAGGATTGGACGCAAGAGAAGCTACTGTTCTTGTCAGTTTCCTAAGCAGAGTTGAAATAGATATGGCCCGTGTGTGTAGGAAGCACATTTCTTTGGATCTGACCAAGCTGACTGTTGTGGCTCCATAGGAAACACATTAGAGTAGAAGAGTATCGCTTTCTCTAAAGCAGAGTGTGTTTCTTGTAAGGCCAGCTAGACTGGTATTCCCTTCCATAAACGGAGTTGAATCACATGCAGTTTCTGTTTCTAGCAGCAAGAGTTGTTTTCTGGTAAGAGGACTCACTATTGTGCTCAATTGGCCATACACAGTGCAAATAGCACTCGTGTCTGTTCCCAACAAGTGCAGTGTATTTTACGCAAGAAAAACTCCTGATCTTGTCATTTTCCTAAGCAGAGTTGAAATAGATATGGCCCGTGTGTGTAGGAAGCACAGTTCTTTTGTTCTGAGTAAGCTGACTGTTATGGCTCTATAGGAAACACAGTAGATTAGAAGAGTGCTGCTTTCTCGAAAGGAGAGTGTGTTTCCTGTAAGGCCAGCTAGAGTAGAATTCCCTTCAATAATCGGAGTTGAATCACATGCAGTTTCTGTTTCTAGCAGCAAGAGTTGTTTTCTGGTTAGAGGACTCACTATTGTGCTCAATTGGCCATACACAGTGCAAATAGCACTCACGTCTGTTCCCAGCAAGTGCAGTGTATTGGACGCAAGAGAAACTACTGTCCTTGTCAGTTTCCTAAGCAGAGTTGAACTAGATATGGCCCGTGTGTGTAGGAAGCATAGTTCTTTTATTCTGTAACAAGCTGACTGTTGTGGCTATATAGGAAACACAGTAGAGTAGAAGAGTGCTGCTTTCTCAAAAGCAGAGTGTGTTTCTTGTAAGGCCAGCTAGATTGGTATTCCCTTCCATAAACGGAGTTGAATCACATGCAGTTTCTGGTCCTAGCAGCAAGAGTTGTTTTCTGGTAAGGAGAGTCACTATTTTGCTCAATTGGCCATACACAGTGCAAATAGCACTCGCGTCTGTTCCCAGTAAGTGCAGTGTATTGGACGCAAGAGAAGCTAGTGTTGTTGTCAGTTTCCTAAGCAGAGCTGTTCTAGATATGGCTCGTGTGTGTCGGAAGCACAGTTCTTTTGTTCTGAGCAAGCTGACTGTTGTGGCTCTATAGGAAACACATTAGAGTAGAAGAGTATCGCTTTCTCTAAAGCAGAGTGTGGTTCTTGTAAGGCGAGCTAGAGTTGAATTCCCTTTCATAAACGGAGTTCAATCACTAGTAGTTTCTGGTCCTAGCAACAAGAGTTGTTTTCTGCAAAGGAGAGTCACTATTGTGCTCAAATGGCAATACACAGTGCAAATAGCACTCGCGTCTATTCCCAGAAAGTACAGTGTATTGGACGCAAGAGAAGCTACTGTTCTTCTCATTTTCCTAAGCACAGTTGAAATAGATATGGCCCGTGTGTGTAGGAAGCACAGTTGTTTTGTTCTGAGCAAGCTCACTGTTCTGGTTCTATAGGAAACTCTGTAGAGTAAAAGAGTGCTGTTTTCTCAAAAGCAGAGTGTGTTTCTTGTAAAGCAAGCTAGAGTTGAATTCCCTAACATAAACGGAGTTGAATCACTTGCAGTTTCTGGTCCTAGCAGCAAGAGTTGTTTTTTGGTAAGGAGAGTCACTATTGTGCTCAATTGGCCATACACAGTGCAAACAGCACTCACGTCTGTTCCCAGCAAGTGCAGTGTATTGGACGCAAGAGAAGCTTCTGTTGTTGTCCGTTTCCTAAGCTGAGTTGAACTACATATGGCCCGTGTATGTTGGAAGCACAGTTCTTTGGTTCTGAGCAAGCTGACTGTTCTGGCTATATAGGAAACTCAGTAGAGTAGAAGAGTGCTGCTTTCTCAAAAGCAGAGTGTGTTTCTTGTAAGGCAAGCTAGAGTTGAATTCCTTTTCAAAACGGAGTTGAATCACATGCAGTTTCTGGTCCTAGCAGCAAGAGTTGTTTTCTGGTAAGGAGAGTCACTATTGTGCTCAATTGGCCATACACAGTGCAAATAGCACTCGCGTGTGTTCCCAGCAAGTGCAGTGGATTGGACGCAAGAGAAGCTACTGTTCTTGTCAGTTTCCTAAGCAGAGTTGAAATAGATATGGCCCGTGTGTGTAGGAAGCACATTTCTTTGGATCTGACCAAGCTGACTGTTGTGGCTCCATAGGAAACACATTAGAGTAGAAGAGTATCGCTTTCTCTAAAGCAGAGTGTGTTTCTTGTAAGGCCAGCTAGAATGGTATTTCCTTCCATAAACGGAGTTGAATCACATGCAGTTTCTGTTTCTAGCAGCAAGAGTTGTTTTCTGGTAAGAGGACTCACTATTGTGCTCAATTGGCCATACACAGTGCAAATAGCACTCGTGTCTGTCCCCAACAAGTGCAGTGTATTTTACGCAAGAAAAACTCCTGATCTTGTCATTTTCCTAAGCAGAGTTGAAATAGATATGGCCCGTGTGTGTAGGAAGCACAGTTCTTTTGTTCTGAGCAAGCTGACTGTTGTGGATCTATAGGAAACACAGTAGATTAGAAGAGTGCTGCTTTATCGAAAGGAGAGTGTGTTTCCTGTAAGGCCAGCTAGAGTTGAATTCCCTTCCATAATCGGAGTTGAATCACATGCAGTTTCTGTTTCTAGCAGCAAGAGTTGTTTTCTGGTAAGAGGACTCACTATTGTGCTCAATTGGCCATACACAGTGCAAATAGCACTCACGTCTGTTCCCAGCAAGTGCAGTGTATTGGACGCAAGAGAAACTACTGTCCTTGTCAGTTTCCTCAGCAGAGTTGAACTAGATATGGCCCGTGTCTGTAGGAAGCATAGTTCTTTAGTTCTGAGCAAGCTGACTGTTGTGGCTCTATAGGAAACACAGTAGAGTAGAAGAGTATCACTTTCTCTAAAGCAGAGTGTGTTTCTTGTAAGGCGAGCTAGAGTTGAATTCCCTAACATAAACGGAGTTGAATCACTTGCAGTTTCTGGTCCTAGCAGCAAGAGTTGCTTTCTGGTAAGGAGAGTCACTATTGTGCTCAATTGGCCATACACAGTGCAAATAGCACTCGCGTGTGTTCCCAGCAAGTGGAGTGTATTGGACGCAAGAGAAGCTACTGTTCTTGTCAGTTTCCTAAGCAGAGTTGAAATTGATATGGCCCGTGTGTGTAGGAAGCACAGTTCTTTTGTTCAGAGCAAGCTGACTGTTGTGGCTCTATAGGAAACACAGTAGAGTAGAAGAGTGCTGCTTTCTCAAAAGCAGAGTGTGTTTCTTGTAAGGCGATCTAGAGTTAAATTCCCTTTCATAATCGGAGTTGAATCACATGCAGTTTCTGTTTCTAGCAGCAAGAGTTGTTTTCTGGTAAGAGGACTCACTATTGTGCTCAATTGGCCATACATAGTGCAAATAGCACTCACGTCTGTTCCCAGCAAGTGCAGTGTATTGGACGCAAGAGAAACTACTGTCCTTGTCAGTTTCCTAAGCAGAGTTGAACTAGATATGGCCCGTGTGTGTAGGAAGCACTGTTCTTTTGTTCTGAGCAAGCTGACTGTTCTGGTTCTATTGGAAACTCAGTAGAGTAAAAGAGTGCTGTTTTCTCAAAAGCAGAGTGTGTTTCTTGTAAGGCAAGCTAGAGTTGAGTTCCCTAACATAAACGGAGTTGAATCACTTGCAGTTTCTGGTCCTAGCAGCAAGGGTTGTTTTTTGGTAAGGAGAGTCACTATGGTGCTCAATTGGACATACACAGTGCAAGCAGCACACACGTCTGTTCCCAGCAAGTGCAGTGGATTGGACGCAAGAGAAGCTACTGTTCTTGTCAGTTTCCTAAGCAGAGTTGAAATAGATATGGCCCGTGTGTGTAGGAAGCACATTCCTTTGGATCTGACCAAGCTGACTGTTTTGGCTCCATAGGAAACACATTAGAGTAGAAGAGTATCGCTTTCTCTAAAGCAGAGTGTGTTTCTTGTAAGGCCAGCTAGACTGGTATTCCCTTCCATAAACGGAGTTGAATCACATGCAGTTTCTGTTTCTAGCAGCAAGAGTTGTTTTCTGGTAAGAGGACTCACTATTGTGCTCAATTGGCCATACACAGTGCAAATAGCACTCGTGTCTGTTCCCAACAAGTGCAGTGTATTTTACGCAAGAAAAACTCCTGATCTTGTCATTTTCCTAAGCAGAGTTGAAATAGATATGGCCCGTGTGTGTAGGAAGCACAGTTCTTTTGTTCTGAGCAAGCTGACTGTTGTGGCTCTATAGGAAACACAGTAGATTAGAAGAGTGCTGCTTTCTCGAAAGGAGAGTGTGTTTCCTGTAAGGCCAGCTAGAGTAGAATTCCCTTCCATAATCGGAGTTGAATCACATGCAGTTTCTGTTTCTCGCAGCAAGAGTTGTTTTCTGGTAAGAGGACTCACTATTGTGCTCAATTGGCCATACACAGTGCAAATAGCACTCACGTCTGTTCCCAGCAAGTGCAGTGTATTGGACGCAAGAGAAGCTAGTGTTCTTGTCAGTTTCCTAAGCAGAGCTGTTCTATATATGGCTCGTGTGTGTCGGAAGCACAGTTCTTTTGTTCTGAGCAAGCTGACTGTTGTGGCTCTATAGGAAACACATTAGAGTAGAAGATTATCGCTTTCTCTAAAGCAGAGTGTGGTTCTTGTAAGGCGAGCTAGAGTTGAATTCCCTTTCATAAACGGAGTTGAATCACATGTAGTTTCTGGTCCTAGCAACAAGAGTTGTTTTCTGCAAAGGAGAGTCACTATTGTGCTCAAATGGCAATACACAGTGCAAATAGCACTCGCGTCTATTCCCAGAAAGTACAGTGTATTGGACGCAAGAGAAGCTACTGTTCTTCTCATTTTCCTAAGCAGAGTTGAAATAGATATGGCCCGTGTGTGTAGGAAGCACAGTTCTTTTGTTCTGAGCAAGCTCACTGTTCTGGCTCTATAGGAAACACTGTAGAGTAAAAGAGTGCTGTTTTCTCAAAAGCAGAGTTTGTTTCTTGTAAAGCAAGCTAGAGTTGAATTCCCTAACATAAACGGAGTTGAATCACTTGCAGTTTCTGGTCCTAGCAGCAAGAGTTGTTTTCTGGTAAGGAGAGTCACTATTGTGCTCAATTGGCCATACACAGTGCAAATAGCACTCTCGTCTGTTCCCAGCAAGTGCAGTGTATTGGACGCAAGAGAAGCTTCTGTTGTTGTCCGTTTCCTAAGCTGAGTTGAACTACATATGGCCCGTGTGTGTAGGAAGCACAGTTCTTTGGTTCTGAGCAAGCTGACTGTTCTGGCTCTATAGGAAACTCAGTAGAGCAGAAGAGTGCTGCTTTCTCAAAAGCAGAGTGTGTTTCTTGTAAGGCTAGCTACAGTTGAATTCCCTTTCATAAATGGAGTTGAATCACATGGAGATTCTGCTCCTAGCAGCAAGAGTTGTTTTCTGGTAAGGAGAGTCACTATTGTGCTCAATTGGCCATACACAGTGCAAATAGTACTCGTGTCTGTTCTGAGTAAGTGCAGTGTATTGGACGCAAGAGAAGCTACTGTTCTTGTCAGTTTCCCAAGCAGAGTTGAACTAGATATGGCCCGTGTCTGTAGGAAGCATAGTTCTTTTGTTCTGAGCAAGCTGACTGTTGTGGCTCTATAGGAAACACAGTAGAGAAGAAGAGTATCGCTTTCTCTAAAGCAGAGTGTGTTTCTTGTAAGACGAGCTAGAGTTGAATTCCCTAACATAAACGGAGTTGAATCACTTGCAGTTTCTGGTCCTAGCAGCAAGGGTTGCTTTCTGGTAAGGAGAGTCACTATTGTGCTCAATTGGCCATACACAGTGCAAATAGCACTCGCGTCTGTTCCCAGCAAGTGCAGTGTATTGGACGCAAGAGAAGCTACTGTTTATGTCCATTTCCTAAGCTGAGTTGAACTACATATGGCCCGTGTGTGTAGGAAGCACAGTTCTTTGGTTCTGAGCAAGCTGACTGTTCTGGCTCTATAGGAAACACAGTAGAGTAGAAGAGTGCTGCTTTCTCAAAAGCAGAGTGTGTTTCTTGTAAGGCCAGCTAGATTGGTATTCCCTTCCATAAACGGAGTTGAATCACATACAGTTTCTGGTCCTAGCAGCAAGAGTTGTTTTCTGGTAAGGAGAGTAACTATTGTGCTCAATTGGCCATACACAGTGCAAATAGCACTCGCGTCTGTTCCCAGCAAGTGCAGTGTATTGGACGCAAGAGAAGCTACTGTTCGTGTCAGTTTCCTAAGCAGAGTTGAAATAGATATGGCCCGTGTGTGTAGGAAGCACAGTTCTTTGGATCTGAGCAGGCTGACTGTTCTGGCTCTATAGGAAACACATTAGAGTAGAAGAGTATCGCTTTCTCTAAAGCAGAGTGTGTTTCTTGAAAGGCGAGCTACAGTTGAATTCCCTTTCATAAACGGAGTTGAATCACATGGAGATTCTGCTCCTAGCAGCAAGAGTTGTTT
Organism: Peromyscus californicus insignis; assembly: GCF_007827085.1. Classification (NCBI taxonomy): domain Eukaryota; kingdom Metazoa; phylum Chordata; class Mammalia; order Rodentia; family Cricetidae; genus Peromyscus; species Peromyscus californicus. Next base: position 58,067 of record NW_026294447.1, on the reverse strand, counting down.
TCTGGTAAGGAGAGTCAATATTGTGCTCAATTGGCCATACACAGTGCAAATAGCTCTCGCGTCTGTTCCCAGCAAGTGCAGTGTATTGGACGCAGGAGAAGCTACTGTTTATGTCCATTTCCTAAGCAGAGTTGAACTAGATATGGCCCGTGTCTGTAGGAAGCATAGTTCTTTTGTTCTGAGCAAGCTGACTGTTGTGGCTCTATAGGAAACACAGTAGAGTAGAAGAGTGCTGCTTTCTCAAAAGCAGAGTGTGTTTCTTGTAAGGCGAGCTAGAGTTGAATTCCCTTTCATAAACGGAGCTGAATCACATGCAGTTTCTGGTCCTTGCAACAAGAGTTTTTTCTGCAAAGGAGAGTCACTATTGTGCTCAATTGGCCATACACAGTGCAAATAGCTCTCGCGTCTGTTCCCAGCAAGTGCAGTGTATTGGACGCAGGAGAAGCTTCTGTTCTTCTCATTTTCCTAAGCAGAGTTGAAATAGATATGGCCGGTGTGTGTAGGAAGCAAAGTTCTTTTGTTCTGAGCAAGCTGACTGTTGTGGCTCTATAGGAAACACAGTAGAGTAGAAGAGTATCGCTTTCTCTAAAGCAGAGTGTGGTTCTTGTAAGGCGAGCTAGAGTTGAATTCCCTAACATAAACGGAGTTGAATCACTTGCAGTTTCTGGTCCTAGCAGCATGACTTGTTTTCTGGTAAGGAGAGTCTCTATTGTGCTCAATTGGCAATACACAGTGCAAATAGCACTTGCGTCTGTTCCCAGCAAGTGCAGTGTATTGGACGCAAGAGAGCCTACTGTTCTTGTCCGTTTCCTAAGCTGAGTTGAACTACATATGGCCCGTGTGTGTAGGAAGCACAGTTCTTTGGTTCTGAGCAAGCTGATTGTTTTGGCTCTATAGGAAACACAGTAGAATAGAAGAGTGCTGCTTTCTCAAAAGCAGAGTGTGTTTCTTGTAAGGCCAGCTAGACTGGTATTCCCTTCCATAAACGGAGTTGAATCACATGCAGTTTCTGTTTCTAGCAGCAAGAGTTGTTTTATGGTAAGAGGACTCACTATTGTGCTCAATTGGCCATACACAGTGCAAATAGCACTCGCGTCTGTTCCCAGCAAGTGCTGTGTATTGGACGTAAGAAAAACTCCTGATCTTTTCATTTTCCTAAGCAGAGTTGAAATAGATATGTCCCATGTGTGTAGGAAGCACTGTTCTTTTGTTCTGAGCAAGCTCACTGTTCTGGCTCTATAGGAAACACTGTAGAGTAGAAGAGTGCTGTTTTCTCAAAAGCAGAGTGTGTTTCTTGGAAGGCGAGCTAGAATTGAATTCCCTAACATAAACGGAGTTGAATCACTTGCAGTTTCTGGTCCTAGCAGCAAGAGTTGTTTTTTGGTAAGGAGAGTCACTATTGTGCTCAATTGGCCATACACAGTGCAAACAGCACTCACGTCTGTTGCCAGCAAGTGCAGTGTATTGGACGCAAGAGAAGCTTCTGTTGTTGTCCGTTTCCTAAGCTCAGTTGAACTACTTATGGCCCGTGTGTGTAGGAAGCACAGTTCTTTGGTTCTGAGTAAGCTGACTGTTCTGGCTCTATAGGAAACTCAGTAGAGTAGAAGAGTGCTGCTTTCTCAAAAGCAGAGTGTGTTTCTTGTAAGGCAAGCTAGAGTTGAATTCCTTTTCAAAACGGAGTTGAATCACATGCAATTTCTGGTCCTAGCAGCAAGAGTTGTTTTCTGGTAAGGAGAGTCACTATTGTGCTCAATTGACCATACACAGTGCAAATAGCACTCGCGTGTGTTCCCAGCAAGTGCAGTGTAATGGACGCAAGAGAAGCTACTGTTCTTGTCAGTTTCCTAAGCAGAGTTGAAATAGATATGGCCCGTGTGTGTAGGAAGCACAGTTCTTTAGTTCTGAGCAAGCTGACTGTTCTGGCTCTATAGGAAACACATTAGAGTAGAAGAGTATCGCTTTCTCTAAAGCAGAGTGTGGTTCTTGTAAGGCGAGCTAGAGTTGAATTCCCTTTCATAGACGGAGTTGAATCACATGTAGTTTCTGGTCCTAGCAACAAGAGTTGTTTTCTCCTAAGGAGAGTCACTATTGTGCTCAAATGGCAATACAAAGTGCAAATAGCACTCGCGTCTGTTCCCATCAAGTACAGTGTATTGGACGCAAGAGAAGCTACTGTTTTTGTCAGTTTCCTAAGCAGAGTTGAACTAGATATGGCCCGTGTCTTAGGAAGCATAGTTCTTTTGTTCTGAGCAAGCTGACTGTTGTGGCTCTATAGAAAACACAGTAGAGTAGAAGAGTATCACTTTCTCTAAAGCAGAGTGTGTTTCTTGTAAGGCGAGCTAGAGTTGAATTCCCTAACATAAACGGAGTTGAATCACTTGCAGTTTCTGGTCCTAGCAGCAAGAGTTGCTTTCTGGTAAGGAGAGTCACTATTGTGCTCAATTGGCCATACACGGCGCAAATAGCACTCGCGTGTGTTCCCAGCAAGTGGAGTGTATTGGACGCAAGAGAAGCTACTGTTCTTGTCAGTTTCCTAAGCAGAGTTGAAATTGATATGGCCCGTGTGTGTATTAAGCACAGTTCTTTGGATCTGAGCAAGCTGACTGTTGTGGCTCTATAGGAAACACATTAGAGTAGAAGAGTATCGCTTTCTCTAAAGCAGAGTGTGGTTCTTGTAAGGCGAGCTAGAGTTGAATTCCCTTTCATAAACGGAGTTGAATCACATGTAGTTTCTGGTCCTAGCAACAAGAGTTGTTTTCTCCTAAGGAGAGTCACTATTGTGCTCAAATGGCAATACACAGTGCAAATAGCACTCGCGTCTGTTCCCAGCAAGTACAGTGTATTGGACGCAAGAGAAGCTACTGTTCTTCTCATTTTCCTAAGCAGAGTTGAAATAGATATGACCCGTGTGTGTAGGAAGCACAGTTCTTTTGTTCAGAGCAAGCTGACTGTTGTGGCTCTATAGGAAACACAGTAGAGTAGAAGAGTGCTGCTTTCTCAAAAACAGAGTGTGTTTCTTGTAAGGCGAGCTAGAGTTGAATTCCCTTTCAAAATCGGAGTTGAATCACATGCAGTTTCTGTTTCTAGCAGCAAGAGTTGTTTTCTGGTAAGAGGACTCACTATTGTGCTCAATTGGCCATACATAGTGCAAATAGCACTCACGTCTGTTCCCAGCAAGTGCAGTGTATTGGACGCAAGAGAAACTGCTGTCCTTGTCAGTTTCCTAAGCAGAGTTGAACTAGATATGGCCCGTGTGTGTAGGAAGCATAGTTCTTTGGTTCTGAACAAGCCGACTGTTGTGGCTCTATAGGAAACACATTAGAGTAGAAGAGTATCGTTTTCTCTAAAGCAGAGTGTGTTTCTTGTAAGGCGAGCTAGAGTTGAATTCCCTTCCATAAACGGAGTTGAATCACTTGCAGTTTCTGGTCCTAGCAGCAAGAGTTGTTTTCTGGTAAGGAGAGTCACTATTGTGCTCAATTGGCCATACACAGTGCAAATAGCACTCTCGTCTGTTCCCAGCAAGTGCAGTGTATTGGACGCAAGAGAAGCTACTGTTCTTCTCATTTTCCTAAGCAGAGTTGAAATAGATATGGGCGGTGTGTGTAGGAAGCAAAGTTCTTTTGTTCTGAGCAAGCTCACTGTTGTGGCTCTATAGGAAACACAGTAGGGTAGAAGAGTATCGCTTTCTCTAAAGCAGAGTGTGGTTCTTGTAAGGCGAGCTAGAGTTGAATTCCCTAACATAAACGGAGTTGAATCACTTGCAGTTTCTGGTCCTAGCAGCAAGACTTGTTTTCTGGTAAGGAGAGTCTCTATTGTGCTCAATTGGCAATACACAGTGCAAATAGCATTCGCGTCTGTTCCCAGCAAGTGCAGTGTATTGGACGCAAGAGAGCCTACTGTTCTTGTCCGTTTCCTAAGCTGAGTTGAACTACATATGGCCCGTGTATGTAGGAAGCACAGTTCATTGGTTCTGAGCAAGCTGACTGTTTTGGCTCTATAGGAAACACAGTAGAGTATAAGAGTGCTGCTTTCTCAAAAGCAGAGTGTGTTTCTTGTAAGGCCAGCTAGACTGGTATTCCCTTCCATAAACGGAGTTGAATCACATGCAGTTTCTGTTTCTAGCAGCAAGAGTTGTTTTCTGGTAAGAGGACTCACTATTGTGCTCAATTGGCCATACACAGTGCAAATAGCACTCGCGTCTGTTCCCAGCAAGTGCAGTGTATTTTACGCAAGAAAAACTCCTGATCTTGTCATTTTCCTAAGCAGAGTTGAAATAGATATGGCCCATGTGTGTAGGAAGCACTGTTCTTTTGTTCTGAGCAAGCTCACTGTTCTGGCTCTATAAGAAACACTGTAGAGTAAAAGAGTGCTGTTTTCTCAAAAGCAGAGTGTGTTTCTTGTAAGGCTAGCTAGAGTTGAATTCCCTAACATAAACGGAGTTGAATCACTTGCAGTTTCTGGTCCTAGCAGCAAGAGTTGTTTTTTGGTAAGGAGAGTCACTATTGTGCTCAATTGGCCATACACAGTGCAAGCAACACTCACGTCTGTTCCCAGCAAGTGCAGTGTATTGGACGCAAGAGAAGCTTCTGTTGTTGTCCGTTTCCTAAGCTGAGTAGAACTACATATGGCCCGTGTGTGTAGGAAGTACAATTCTTTGGTTCTGAGCAAGCTGACTGTTCTGGCTCTATGGGAAACTCAGTAGAGTAGAAGAGTGCTGCTTTCTCAAAAGCAGAGTGTGTTTCTTGTAAGGCAAGCTAGAGTTGAATTCCTTTTCAAAATCTAGTTGAATCACATGCAGTTTCTCGTCCTAGCAGCAAGAGTTGTTTTCTGGTAAGGAGAGTCACTATTGTGCTCAATTGGCCATACACAGTGCAAATAGCACTCGCGTCTGTTCCCAGTAAGTGCAGTGTATTGGACGCAAGAGAAGCTAGTGTTCTTGTCAGTTTCCTAAGCAGAGCTGTCCTAGATATGGCTCGTGTGTGTCGGAAGCACAGTTCTTTTGTTCTGAGCAAGCTGACTGTTGTGGCTCTACAGGAAACACATTACAGTAGAAGAGTATCGCTTTCTCTAAAGCAGAGTGTGGTACCTGTAAGGCGAGCTAGAGTTGAATTCCCTTTCATAAACGGAGTTGAATCACATGTAGTTTCTGGTCCTAGCAACAAGAGTTGTTTTCTGCAAAGGAGAGTCACTATTGTGCTCAAATGGCAATACACAGTGCAAATAGCACTCGCGTCTATTCCCAGAAAGTACAGTGTATTGGTCGCAAGAGAAACTACTGTTCTTCTCATTTTCCTAAGCAGAGTTGAAATAGATATGGCCCTTGTGTGTAGGAAGCACAGTTCTTTTGTTCTGAGCAAGCTGACTGTTCTGGCCGTGTGTGTAGGAAACACAGTTCTTTTTTTCTGAGCAAGCTGACTGTTCTGGCTCTATAGGAAACACTGTAGAGTAGAAGAGTGCTGTTTTCTCAAAAGCAGTGTGTGTTCTTGTAAGGCGAGCTAGAGTTGAATTCCCTTTCATAAACGGAGTTGAATCACATGTAGTTTCTGGTTCTAGCAACAAGAGTTGTTTTCTGCTAAGGAGAGTCACTATTGTGCTCAATTGGCAATACACAGTGCAAATAGCACTCGCGTCTGTTCCCAGCAAGTACAGTGTATTAGACGCAAGAGAAGCTACTGTTCTTCTCATTTTCCTAAGCAGAGTTGAAATAGATATGGCCCGTGTGTGTAGGAAGCACAGTTCTTTTGTTCTGAGCAAGCTGACTGTTGTGGCTCTATAGGAAACACAGTAGAGTAGAAGAGTGCTGCTTTCTCAAAAGCACAGTGTGTTTCTTGTAAGGCCAGCTAGAGTTGAATTCCCTTCCATAATCGGAGTTGAATCACATGCAGTTTCTGTTTCTAGCAGCAAGAGTTGTTTTCTGGTAAGAGGACTCACTATTGTGCTCAATTGGCCATACACAGTGCAAATAGCACTCACGTCTGTTCCCAGCAAGTGCAGTGTATTGGACGCAAGAGAAACTACTGTCCTTGTCAGTTTCCTAAGCAGAGTTGAACTAGATATGGCCCGTGTGTGTAGGAAGAACTGTTCTTTTGTTCTGAGCAAGCTGACTGTTGTGGCTCTATAGGAAACACTTTAGAGTAGAAGAGTGCTGTTTTCTCAAAAGCAGAGTGTGTTTATTGTAAGAGGAGCTAGAGTTGAATTACCTTCCATAAACGGAGTTGAATCACAAACAGTTTCCTGTCCTAGCAGCAAGAGTTGTTTTCTGCTAAGGAGAGTCACTATTGTGCTCAATTGGCCATACACAGTGCAAATAGCACTCGCGTCTGTTCCCAGTAAGTGCAGTGTATTGGACACAAGAGAAGCTAGTGTTCTTGTCAGTTTCCTAAGCAGAGCTGTTCTAGATATGGCTCGTGTGTGTCGGAAGCACAGTTCTTTTGTTCTGAGCAAGCTGACTGTTGTGGCTCTATAGGAAACACATTAGAGTAGAAGAGTATCGCTTTCTCTAAAGCAGAGTGTGTTTCCTGTAAGGCGAGCTAGAGTTGAATTCCCTAACATAAACGGAGGTGAATCACTTGCAGTTTCTGGTCCTAGCAGCAAGACTTGTTTTCTGGTAAGGAGAGTCACTATTGTGCTCAATTGGCCATACACAGTGCAAATAGCACTCGTGTCTGTTCCCAGCAAGTGCAGTGTATTGGACGCAAGAGAAACTCCTGTTCTTGTCAGTTTCCTAAGTAGAGTTGAAATAGATATGGCCCGTGTGTGTAGGAAGCACAGTTCTTTTGTTCTGAGCAAGCTGACTGTTGTGGCTCTATAGGAAACACAGGAGAGTAGAAGAGTGCTGCTTTCTCAAAAGCAGAGTGTGTTTCTTGTAAGGCCAGCTAGAGTTGAATTCCCTTCCATAAACGGAGTTGAATCACATGCATTTTCTGTTTCTAGCAGCAAGAGTTGTTTTCTGGTAAGAGGACTCACTATTGTGCTCAATTGGCCATACACAGTGCAAATAGCACTCACGTCTGTTCCCAGCAAGTGCAGTGTATTGGACGCAAGAGAAACTACTGTCCTTGTCAGTTTCCTAAGCAGAGTTGAAATAGATATGGCCCGTGTGTGTAGGAAGCACAGTTCTTTTGTTCAGAGCAAGCTGACTGTTTTGGCTCTATAGGAAACACATTAGAGTAGAAGAGTATCGCTTTCTCTAAAGCAGAGTGTGGTTCTTGTAAGGCGAGCTAGAGTTGAATTCCCTAACATAAACGGAGTTGAATCACTTGCAGTTTCTGGTCCTAGCAGCAAGAGTTGTTTTCTGGTAAGGAGAGTCACTATTGTGCTCAATTGGCCATACTCAGTGCAAATAGCACTCTCGTCTGTTCCCAGCAAGTGCAGTGTATTGGACGAAAGAGAAGCTACTGTTCTTGTCAGTTTCCTAAGCAGAGCTGTTCTAGATATGGCTCGTGTGTGTCGGAAGCACAGTTCTTTTGTTCTGAGCAAGCTGACTGTTGTGGCTCTATAGGAAACACAGTAGAGTAGAAGAGTGCTGCTTTCTCAAAAGCAGAGTGTGTTTCATGTAAGGCCAACTAGAGTTGAATTCCCTTCCATAATCGGAGTTGAATCACATGCAGTTTGTGTTTTTGCAGCAAGAGTTGTTATCTGGTAAGAGGACTCACTATTGTGCTCAATTGGCCATACACAGTGCAAATAGCACTCGCGTCTGTTCCCAGCAAGTGCAGTGTACTGGACGCAGGAGAAGCTACTGTTCTTCTCATTTTCCTAATCAGAGTTGAAATTGATATGGCCCGTGTGTGTAGGAAGCACAGTTCTTTGGATCTGAGCAAACTGACTGTTGTGGCTCTATAGGAAACACATTAGAGTAGAAGAGTATCGCTTTCTCTAAAGCAGAGTGTAGTTCTTGTAAGGCGAGCTAGAGTTGAATTCCCTTTCATAAACGGAGTTGAATCACATGTAGTTTCTGGTCCTAGCAACAGGAGTTGTTTTCTCCTAAGGAGAGTCACTATTGTGCTCAAATGGCAATACACAGTGCAAATAGCACTCGCGTCTGTTCCCAGCAAGTACAGTGTATTGGACGCAAGAGAAGCTACTGTTCTTCTCATTTTCCTAAGCAGAGTTGAAATAGATATGGCCCGTGTGTGTAGGAAGCACAGTTCTTTTGTTCAGAGCAAGCTGACTGTTGTGGCAATATAGGAAACACAGTAGAGTAGAAGAGTGCTGCTTTCTCAAAAGCAGAATGTGTTTCTTGTAAGGCGAGGTAGAGTTGAATTCCCTTTCATAAACGGAGCTGAATCACATGCAGTTTCTGGTCCTAGCAGCAAGAGTTGTTTTCTACAAAGGAGAGTCACTATTGTGGTCAATTGGCCATACACAGTGCAAATAGCACTCGCGTCTGTTCCCAGCATGTGCAGTTTATTGGACGCAAGAGAAACTCCTGTTCTTGTCAGTTTCCTAAGTAGAGTTGAAATAGATATGGCCCGTGTGTGTAGGAAGCACAGTTCTTTTGTTCTGAGCAAGCTGACTGTTGTGGCTCTATAGGAAACACAGTAGATTAGAAGAGTGCTGCTTTCTCGAAAGCAGAGTGTGTTTCCTGTAAGGCCTTCTAGAGTTGAATTCCCTTCCATAATCGGAGTTGAATCACATGCAGTTTCTGTTTCTAGCAGCAAGAGTTGTTTTCTGGTAAGAGGACTCACTATTGTGCTCAATTGGCCATACACAGTGCAAATAGCACTCACGTCTGTTCCCAGCAAGTGCAGTGTATTGGACGCAAGAGAAACTACTGTCCTTGTCAGTTTCCTAAGCAGAGTTGAACTAGATATGGCCATTGTGTGTAGGAAGCATAGTTCTTTTGTTCTGAACAAGCCGACTGTTGTGGCTCTATAGGAAACACATTAGAGTAGAAGAGTATCGCTTTCTTTAAAGCAGAGTGTGTTTCATGTAAGGCGAGCTAGAGTTGAATTCCCTAACATAAACGGAGTTGAATCACTTGCAGTTTCTGGTCCTAGCAGCAAGAGTTGTTTTCTCCTAAGGAGAGTCACTATTGTGCTCTATTGGCAATACACAGTGCAAATAGCACTCGCGTCTGTTCCCAGCAAGTACAGTGTATTGGACGCAGGAAAAGCTACTGTTCTTCTCATTTTCCGAAGCAGAGTTGAAATAGATATGGCCCGTGTGTGTAGGAAGCACAGTTCTTTTGTTCAGAGCAAGCTGACTGTTGTGGCTCTATAGGAAACACAGTAGAGTAGAAGAGTGCTGCTTTCTCAAAAGCAGAGTGTGTTTCTTGTAAGGCGAGCTAGAGATGAATTCCCTAACATAAACGGAGTTGAATCACTTGCAGTTTCTGTTCCTAGCAGCAAGAGTTGTTTTGTAGTAAGGAGAGTCACTATTGTGCTCAATTGTACATACACAGTGCCAATAGCACTCGCGTCTGTTCCCAGCAAGTGCAGTGTATTGGAAGCAAGAGAAACTCCTGTTCTTATCAGTTTCCAAAGCAGAGTTGTAATAGATATGGCCCGTGTGTGTAGGAAGCACAGTTCTTTGGATCTGAGCAAGCTGACTGTTGTGGCTCTATAGGAAACACATTAGAGTAGAAGATTATCGTTTTCTCTAAAGCAGAGTGTGTTTCTTGTAAGGCGAGCTAGAGATGAATTCCCTAACATAAACTGAGTTGAATCACTTGCAGTTTCTGGTCCTAGCAGCAAGAGTTGTTTTCTGCTAAGGAGAGTCAATATTGTGCTCAATTGGCCATACACAGTGCAAATAGCACTCGCGTCTGTTCCCAGCAAGTGCAGTGTATTGGACGCAAGAGAAACTACTGTTCTTGTCAGTTTCCTAAGTAGAGTTGAAATAGATATGGCCCGTGTGTGTAGGAAGCACTGTTCTTTTGTTCTGAGCAAGCTGACTGTTGTGGCTCTATAGGAAACACAGTAGAGTAGAAGAGTGCTGCTTTCTCAAAAGCAGAGTGTGTTTCTTGTAAGACCAGCTAGAGTTGAATTCCCTTACATAAACGGAGTTGAACCACATGCAGTTTCTGTTTCTTGCAGCAAGAGTTGTTTTCTGGTAAGAGGACTCACTATTGTGCTCAATTGGCCATACACAGTGCAAATAGCACTCACGTCTGTTCCCAGCAAGTGCAGTGTATTGGACGCAAGAGAAACTACTGTTCTTGTCAGTTTCCTAAGCAGAGTTGAACTAGATATGGCCCGTGTGTGTAGGAAGCACTGTTCTTTTGTTCTGAGCAAGCTGACTGTTCTGGCTCTATAGGAAACACTGTAGAGTAGAAGAGTGCTGTTTTCTCAAAATCAGAGTGTGCTTCTTGTAAGGCGAGCTAGAGTTGAATTCCCTTTCATAAACGGAGTTGAATCACATGCAGTTTCTGGTGCTATCAACAAGAGTTGTTTTCTGCTAAGGAGAGTAACTGTTGTGCTCAATTGGCCATACACAGTGCAAATAGCACTCGCGTCTGTTCCCAGCAAGTGCAGTGTATTGGGCGCAAGAGAAGCTACTGTTCTTCTCATTTTCCTAAGCAGAGTTGAAATAGATATGGCCCGTGTGTGTAGTAAGCACAGTTCTTTTGTTCTGAGCAAGCTGACTGTTGTGGCTCTATAGGAAACACATTAGAGTAGAAGAGTATCGCTGCTTCTAAAGCAGAGTGTGTTTCTTGTAAGGCGAGCTAGAGTTGAATTCCCAAACATAAACGGAGTTGAATCACTTGCAGTTTCTGGTCCTAGCAGCAAGAGTTGTTTTCTGGTAAGGAGAGTCACTATTGTGCTCAATTGGCCATACACAGTGCAAATAGCACTCGCGTCTGTTCCCAGCAAGTGCAGTGTATTGGACGCAGGAGAAGCTACTGTTCTTCTCATTTTCCTAAGCAGAGTTGAAATAGATATGGGCGGTGTGTGTAGGAAGCAAAGTTCTTTTGTTCTGAGTAAGCTGACTGTTGTGGCTCTATAGGAAACACAGTAGGGTAGAAGAGTATCGCTTTCTCTAAAGAAGAGTGTGTTTCTTGTAAGGCGAGCTAGAGTTGAATTCCCTAACATAAACGGAGTTGAATCACTTGCAGTTTCTGGTCCTAGCAGCAAGACTTGTTTTCTGGTAAGGAGAGTCTCTATTGTGCTCAATTGGCAATACACAGTGCAAATAGCACTCGCGTCTGTTCCCAGCAAGTGCAGTGTATTGGACGCAAGAGAGCCTACTGTTCTTGTCCATTTCCTAAGCTGAGTTGAACTACATATGGCCCGTGTATGTAGGAAGCACAGTTCATTGGTTCTGAGCAAGCTGACTGTTTTGGCTCTATAGGAAACACAGTAGAGTAGAAGAGTGCTGCTTTCTCAAAAGCAGAGTGTGTTTCTTGTAAGGCCAGCTAGACTGGTATTCCCTTCCATAAACGGAGTTGAATCACATGCAGTTTCTCTTTCTAGCAGCAATTGTTGTTTTCTGGTAAGAGGACTCACTATTGTGCTCAATTGGCCATACACAGTGCAAATAGCACTCGCGTCTGTTCCCAGCAAGTGCAGTGTATTTTACGCAAGAAAAACTCCTGATCTTGTCATTTTCCTAAGCAGAGTTGAAATAGATATGGCCCATGTGTGTAGGAAGCACTGTTCTTTTGTTCTGAGCAAGCTCACTGTTCTGGCTCTATAACAAACACTGTAGAGTAAAAGAGTGCTGTTTTCCCAAAAGCAGAGTGTGTTTCTTGTAAGGCAAGCTAGAGTTGAATTCCCTAACATAAACGGAGTTGAATCACTTGCAGTTTCTGGTCCTAGCAGCAAGAGTTGTTTTCTGGTAAGAAGAGTCACTATTGTGCTCAATTGGCCATACACAGTGCAAATAGCACTCGCGTCTGTTCCCAGTAAGTGCAGTGTATTGGACACAAGAGAAGCTAGTGTTCTTGTCAGTTTCCTAAGCAGAGCTGTTCTAGATATGGCTCGTGTGTGTCGGAAGCACAGTTCTTTTGTTCTGAGCAAGCTGACTGTTGTGGCTCTATAGGAAACACATTAGAGTAGAAGAGTATCGCTTTCTCTAAAGCAGAGTGTGGTACTTGTAAGGCGAGCTAGAGTTGAATTCCCTTTCATAAACGGAGTTGAATCACATGTAGTTTCTGGTCCTAGCAACAAGAGTTGTTTTCTGCAAAGGAGAGTCACTATTGTGCTCAAATGGCAATACACAGTGCAAATAGCACTCGCGTCTATTCCCAGAAAGTACAGTGTATTGGATGCTAGAGAAGCTACTGTTCTTCTCATTTTCCTAAGCAGAGTTGAAATAGATATGGCCCGTGTGTGTAGGAAGCACAGTTCTTTTGTTCTGAGCAAGCTGACTGTTCTGGCTGTATAGGAAACACTGTAGAGTAGAAGAGTGCTGTTTTCTCAAAAGCAGTGTGTGTTCTTGTAAGGCGAGCTAGAGTTGAATATCCTTTCATAAACGGAGTTGAATCACATGTAGTTTCTGGTTCTAGCAACAAGAGTTGTTTTCTGCTAAGGAGAGTCACTATTGTGCTCAATTGGCAATACACAGTGCAAATAGCACTCGCGTCTGTTAATAGCAAGTGCAGTGTATTGGATGCAAGAGAAACTACTGTCCTTGTCAGTTTCCTAAGCAGAGTTGAACTAGATATGGCCCGTGTGTGTAGGAAGAACTGTTCTTTTGTTCTGAGCAAGCTGACTGTTTTGGCTCTATAGGAAACACTTTAGAGTAGAAGAGTGCTGTTTTCTCAAAAGCAGAGTGTGTTTCTTGTAAGGCGAGCTAGAGTTGAATTCCCTTCCATAAACGGAGTTGAATCACAAACAGTTTCCTGTCCTAGCAGCAAGAGTTGTTTTCTGCTAAGGAGAGTCACTATTGTGCTCAATTGGCCATACACAGTGCAAATAGCACTCGCGTCTGTTCCCAGCAAGTGCAGTGTATTGGACGCAAGAGAAACTCCTGTTCTTGTCAGTTTCCTAAGTAGAGTTGAAATAGATATGGCCCGTGTGTGTAGGAAGCACAGTTCTTTTGTTCTGAGCAAGCTGACTGTTGTGGCTCTATAGGAAACACAGTAGAGTAGAAGAGTGCTGCTTTCTCAAAAGCAGAGTGTGTTTCGTGTAAGGTCAACTAGAGTTGAATTCCCTTCCATAATCGGAGTTGAATCACATGCAGTTTGTGTTTTTGCAGCAAGAGTTGTTATCTGGTAAGAGGACTCACTATTGTGCTCAATTGGCCATACACAGTGCAAATAGCTCTCGCGTCTGTTCCCAGCAAGTGCAGTGTACTGGACGCAGGAGAAGCTACTGTTCTTCTCATTTTCCTAATCAGAGTTGAAATTGATATGGCCCGTGTGTGTAGGAAGCACAGTTCTTTTGATCTGAGCAAGCTGACTGTTGTGGCTCTATAGGAAACACATTAGAGTAGAAGAGTATTGCTTTCTCTAAAGCAGAGTGTGGTTCTTGTAAGGCGAGCTAGAGTTGAATTCCCTTTCATAAACGGAGTTGAATCACATGTAGTTTCTGGTCCTAGCAACAAGAGTTGTTTTCTCCTAAGGAGAGTCACTGTTGTGCTCAAATGGCAATACACAGTGCAAATAGCACTCGCGTCTGTTCCCAGCAAGTACAGTGTATTGGACGCAAGAGAAGCTACTGTTCTTCTCATTTTCCTAAGCAGAGTTGAAATAGATATGGCCCGTGTGTGTAGGAAGCACAGTTCTTTTGTTCAGAGCAAGCTGACTGTTGTGGCTCTATAGGAAACACAGTAGAGTAGAAGAGTGCTGCTTTCTCAAAAGCAGAGTGTGTTTCTTGTAAGGCGAGCTAGAGTTGAATTCCCTTTCATAAACGGAGCTGAATCACATGCAGTTTCTGGTCCTAGCAGCAAGAGTTGTTTTCTGCAAAGGAGAGTCACTATTGTGGTCAATTGGCCATACACAGTGCAAATAGCACTTGCGTCTGTTCCCAGCATGTGCAGTGTATTGGACGCAAGAGAAACTCCTGTTCTTGTAAGTTTCCTAAGTAGAGTTGAAATAGATATGGCCCGTGTGTGTAGGAAGCACAGTTCTTTTGTTCTGAGCAAGCTGACTGTTGTGGCTCTATAGGAAACACAGTAGATTAGAAGAGTGCTGCTTTCTCGAAAGCAGAGTGTGTTTCCTGTAAGGCCTTCTAGAGTTGAATTCCCTTCCATAATCGGAGTTGAATCACATGCAGTTTCTGTTTCTAGCAGCAAGAGTTGTTTTCTGGTAAGAGGACTCACTATTGTGCTCAATTGGCCATACACAGTGCAAATAGCACTCACGTCTGTTCCCAGCAAGTGCAGTGTATTGGACGCAAGAGAAACTACTGTCCTTGTCAGTTTCCTAAGCAGAGTTGAACTAGATATGGCCCGTGTGTGTAGGAAGCATAGTTCTTTTGTTCTGAACAAGCCGACTGTTGTGGCTCTATAGGAAACACATTAGAGTAGAAGAGTATCGCTTTCTTTAAAGCAGAGTGTGTTTCATGTAAGGCGAGCTAGAGTTGAATTCCCTAACATAAACGGAGTTGAATCACTTGCAGTTTCTGGTCCTAGCAGCAAGAGTTGTTTTCTGGTAAGGAGAGTCACTATTGTGCTCAATTGGCCATACTCAGTGCAAATAGCACTCTCGTCTGTTCCCAGCAAGTGCAGTGTATTGGACGCAAGAGAAGCTACTGTTCTTCTCATTTTCCTAAGCAGAGTTGAAATAGATATGGCCCGTGTGTGTAGGAAGCACAGTTCTTTTGTTCAGAGCAAGCTGACTGTTGTGGCTCTATAGGAAACACAGTAGAGTAGAAGAGTGCTGCTTTCTCAAAAGCAGAGTGTGTTTCTTGTAAGGCGAGCTAGAGTTGAATTCCCTAACATAAGCGGAGTTGAATCACTTGCAGTTTCTGGTCCTAGCAGCAAGAGTTGTTTTGTAGTAAGGAGAGTCACTATTGTGCTCAATTGTACATACACAGTGCAAATAGCACTCGCGTCTGTTCCCAGCAAGTGCAGTGTATTGGAAGCAAGAGAAACTCCTGTTCTTGTCAGTTTCCTAAGCAGAGTTGAAATAGATATGGCCCGTGTGTGTAGGAAGCACAGTTCTTTGGATCTGAGCAAGCTGACTGTTGTGGCTCTATAGGAAACACATTAGAGTAGAAGATTATCGTTTTCTCTAAAGCAGAGTGTGTTTCTTGTAAGGCGAGCTAGAGATGAATTCCCTAACATAAACTGAGTTGAATCACTGGCAGTTTCTGGTCCTAGCAGCAAGAGTTGTTTTCTGCTAAGGAGAGTCACTATTGTGCTCAATTGGCCATACACAGTAAAAATAGCACTCGCGTCTGTTCCCAGCAAGTGCAGTGTATTGGACGCAAGAGAAACTACTGTTCTTGTCAGTTTCCTAAGTAGAGTTGAAATAGATATGGCCTGTGTGTGTAGGAAGCACTGTTCTTTTGTTCTGAGCAAGCGGACTGTTGTGGCTCTATAGGAAACACAGTAGAGTAGAAGAGTGCTGCTTTCTCAAAAGCAGAGTGTGTTTCTTGTAAGACCAGCTAGAGTTGAATTCCCTTACATAAACGGAGTTGAATCACATGCAGTTTCTGTTTCTTGCAGCAAGAGTTGTTTTCTGGTAAGAGGACTCACTATTGTGCTCAATTCGACATACACAGTGCAAATAGCACTCATGTCTGTTCCCAGCAAGTGCAGTGTATTGGATGCAAGAGAAACTACCGTCCTTGTGAGTCCTAAGAAGAGTTGACCTAGATATGGCCCGTGAGTGTAGGAATACAGTTCTTTTGTTCAGAGCAAGCTGACTGTTGTGGCTCTATAGGAAACACAGTAGAGTAGAAGAGTGCTGCTTTATCAAAAGCAGAGTGTGTTTCTTGTAAGGCCAGCTAGAGTTGAATTCCCTTCCATAATCGGAGTTGAATCACATGCAGTTTCTGTTTCTAGCAGCAAGAGTTTTTTTCTGGTAAGAGGACTCACTATTGTGCTCAATTGGCCATACACAGTGCAAATAGCACTCACGTCTGTTCCCAGCAAGTGCAGTGTATTGGACGCAAGAGAAACTACTGTTCTTGTCAGTTTCCTAAGCAGAGTTGAACTAGATATGGCCCGTGTGTGTAGGAAGCACTGTTCTTTTGTTCTGAGCAAGCTGACTGTTCTGGCTGTATAGGAAACACTGTAGAGTAGAAGAGTGCTGTTTTCTCAAAAGCAGAGTGTGCTTCTTGTAAGGCGAGCTAGAGTTGAATTCCCTTTCATTAACGGAGTTGAATCACATGCAGTTTCTGGTCCTAGCAACAAGAGTTGTTTTCTGCTAAGGAGAGTAACTGTTGTGTTCAATTGGCCATACACAGTGCAAATAGCACTCGCGTCTGTTCCCAGCAAGTGCAGTGTATTGGGCGCAAGAGAAGCTACTGTTCTTCTCATTTTCCTAAGCAGAGTTGAAATAGATATGGCCCGTGTGTGTAGTAAGCACAGTTCTTTTGTTCTGAGCAAGCTGACTGTTGTGGCTCTATAGTAAACACATTAGAGTAGAAGAGTATCGCTGTCTCTAAAGCAGAGTGTGTTTCTTGTAAGGCGAGCTAGAGTTGAATTCCCTAACATAAACGGAGTTGAATCACTTGCAGTTTCTGGTCCTAGCAGCAAGAGTTGTTTTCTGGTAAGGAGAGTCACTATTGTGCTCAATTGGCCATACACAGTGCAAATAGCACTCGCGTCTGTTCCCAGCAAGTGCAGTGTATTGGACGCAGGAGAAGCTACTGTTCTTCTCATTTTCCTAAGCAGAGTTGAAATAGATATGGGCGGTGTGTGTAGGAAGCAAAGTTCTTTTGTTCTGAGCAAGCTGACTGTTCTGGCTGTATAGGAAACACTGTAGAGTAGAAGAGTGCTGTTTTCTCAAAAGCAGAGTGTGCTTCTTGTAAGGCGAGCTAGAGTTGAATTCCCTTTCATTAACGGAGTTGAATCACATGCAGTTTCTGGTCCTAGCAACAAGAGTTGTTTTCTGCTAAGGAGAGTAACTGTTGTGTTCAATTGGCCATACACAGTGCAAATAGCACTCGCGTCTGTTCCCAGCAAGTGCAGTGTATTGGGCGCAAGAGAAGCTACTGTTCTTCTCATTTTCCTAAGCAGAGTTGAAATAGATATGGCCCGTGTGTGTAGTAAGCACAGTTCTTTTGTTCTGAGCAAGCTGACTGTTGTGGCTCTATAGTAAACACATTAGAGTAGAAGAGTATCGCTGTCTCTAAAGCAGAGTGTGTTTCTTGTAAGGCGAGCTAGAGTTGAATTCCCTAACATAAACGGAGTTGAATCACTTGCAGTTTCTGGTCCTAGCAGCAAGAGTTGTTTTCTGGTAAGGAGAGTCACTATTGTGCTCAATTGGCCATACACAGTGCAAATAGCACTCGCGTCTGTTCCCAGCAAGTGCAGTGTATTGGACGCAGGAGAAGCTACTGTTCTTCTCATTTTCCTAAGCAGAGTTGAAATAGATATGGGCGGTGTGTGTAGGAAGCAAAGTTCTTTTGTTCTGAGCAAGCTGACTGTTGTGGCTCTATAGGAAACACAGTAGGGTAGAAGAGTATCGCTTTCTCTAAAGCAGAGTGTGTTTCTTGGAAGGCGAGCTAGAATTGAATTCCCTAACATAAACGGAGTTGAATCACTTGCAGTTTCTGGTCCTAGCAGCAAGAATTGTTTTCTGGTAAGGAGAGTCTCTATTGTGCTCAATTGGCAATACACAGTGCAAATAGCACTCGCGTCTGTTCCCAGCAAGTGCAGTGTATTGGACGCAAGAGAGCCTACTGTTCTTGTCCGTTTCCTAAGCTGAGTTGAACTACATATGGCCCGTGTATGTAGGAAGCACAGTTCATTGGTTCTGAGCAAGCTGACTGTTTTGGCTCTATAGGAAACACAGTAGAGTAGAAGAGTGCTGCTTTCTCAAAAGCAGAGTGTGTTTCTTGTAAGGCCAGCTAGACTGGTATTCCCTTCCATAAACGGAGTTGAATCACATGCAGTTTCTGTTTCTAGCAGCAAGAGTTGTTTTCTGGTAAGAGGACTCACTATTGTGCTCAATTGGCCATACACAGTGCAAATAGCACTCGCGTCTGTTCCCAGCAAGTGCAGTGTATTTTACGCAAGAAAAACTCCTGATCTTGTCATTTTCCTAAGCAGAGTTGAAATAGATATGGCCCATGTGTGTAGGAAGCACTGTTCTTTTGTTCTGAGCAAGCTCACTGTTCTGGCTCTATAAGAAACACTGTAGAGTAAAAGAGTGCTGTTTTCTCAAAAGCAGAGTGTTTTTCTTGTAAGGCAAGCTAGAGTTGAATTCCCTAACATAAACGGAGTTGAATCACTTGCACTTTCTGGTCCTAGCAGCAAGAGTTGTTTTTTGGTAAGGAGAGTCAATATTGTGCTCAATTGGCCATGCACAGTGCAAACAACACTCACGTCTGTTCCCAGCAAGTGCAGTGTATTGGACGCAAGAGAAACTTCTGTTGTTGTCCGTTTCCTAAGGTGAGTTGAACTACATATGGCCCGTGTGTGTAGGAAGTACAATTCTTTGGTTCTGAGCAAGCTGACTGTTCTGGCTCTATGGGAAACTCAGTAGAGTAGAAGAGTGCTGCTTTCTCAAAAGCAGAGTGTGTTTCTTGTAAGGCAAGCTAGAGTTGAATTCCTTTTCAAAACGGAGTTGAATCACATGCAGTTTCTGGTCCTAGCAGCAAGAGTTGTTTTCTGGTAAGGAGAGTCACTATTGTGCTCTATTGGCCATACACAGTGCAAATAGCAGTCGCGTCTGTTCCCAGCAAGTACAGTGTATTAGACGCAAGAGAAGCTACTGTTCTTCTCATTTTCCTAAGCAGAGTTGAAATAGATATGGCCCGTGTGTGTAGGAAGCACAGTTCTTTTGTTCTGAGCAAGCTGACTGTCCTGGCCGTGTGTGTAGGAAGCACAGTTCTTTTGTTCTGAGCAAGCTGACTGTTCTGGCTCTATAGGAAACACTGTATAGTAGAAGAGTGCTGTTTTCTCAAAAGCAGTGTGTGTTCTTGTAAGGCGAGCTAGAGTTGAATTCCCTTTCATAAACGGAGTTGAATCACATGTAGTTTCTGTTTCTAGTAACAAGAGTTGTTTTCTGCTAAGGAGAGTCACTATTGTGCTCAATTGGCAATACACAGTGCAAATAGCAGTCGCGTCTGTTCCCAGCAAGTACAGTGTATTAGACGCAAGAGAAGCTACTGTTCTTCTCATTTTCCTAAGCAGAGTTGAAATAGATATGGCCCGTGTGTGTAGGAAGCACAGTTCTTTTGTTCTGAGCAAGCTGACTGTTGTGGCTCTATAGGAAACACAGTAGAGTAGAAGAGTGCTGCTTTCTCAAAAGCAGAGTGTGTTTCTTGTAAGGCCAGCTAGAGTTGAATTCCCTTCCATAATCGGAGTTGAATCACATGCAGTTTCTGTTTCTAGCAGCAAGAGTTGTTTTCTGGTAAGAGGACTCACTATTGTGCTCAATTGGCCATACACAGTGCAAATAGCACTCACGTCTGTTCCCAGCAAGTGCAGTGTATTGGACGCAAGAGAAACTACTGTCCTTGTCAGTTTCCTAAGCAGAGTTGAACTAGATATGGCCCGTGTGTGTAGGAAGAACTGTTCTTTTGTTCTGAGCAAGCTGACTGTTGTGGCTCTATAGGAAATACTTTAGAGTAGAAGAGTGCTGCTTTCTCAAAAGCAGAGTGTGTTTATTGTAAGGCCAGCTAGAGTTGAATTCCCTTCCATAATCGGAGTTGAATCACATGCATTTTCTGTTTCTCGCAGCAAGAGTTGTTTTCTGGTAAGAGGACTCACTATTGTGCTCAATTGGCCATACACAGTGCAAATAGCACTCGCGTCTGTTCCCAGCAAGTGCAGTGTATTGGACGCAAGAGAAACTACTGTCCTTGTCAGTTTCCTAAGCAGAGTTGAAATAGATATGGCCCGTGTGTGTAGGAAACACAGTTCTTTTGTTCAGAGCAAGCTGACTGTTGTGGCTCTATAGGAAACACATTAGAGTAGAAGAGTATCGCTTTCTCTAAAGCAGAGTGTGGTTCTTGTAAGGCGAGCTAGAGTTGAATTCCCTAACATAAACGGAGTTGAATCACTTGCAGTTTCTGGTCCTAGCAGCAAGAGTTGTTTTCTGGTAAGGAGAGTCACTATTGTGCTCAATTGGCCATACTCAGTGCAAATAGCACTCTCGTCTGTTCCCAGCAAGTGCAGTGTATTGGACGCAAGAGAAGCTACTGTTCTTGTCAGTTTCCTAAGCAGAGCTGTTCGAGATATGGCTCGTGTGTGTCGGAAGCACAGTTCTTTTGTTCTGAGCAAGCTGACTGTTGTGGCTCTATAGGAAACACAGTAGAGTAGAAGAGTGCTGCTTTCTCAAAAGCAGAGTGTGTTTCATGTAAGGCCAACTAGAGTTGAATTCCCTTCCATAATCGGAGTTGAATCACATGCAGTTTGTGTTTTTGCAGCAAGAGTTGTTATCTGGTAAGAGGACTCACTATTGTGCTCAATTGGCCATACACAGTGCAAATAGCACTCGCGTCTGTTCCCAGCAAGTGCAGTGTACTGGACGCAGGAGAAGCTACTGTTCTTCTCATTTTCCTAATCAGAGTTGAAATTGATATGGCCCGTGTGTGTAGGAAGCACAGTTCTTTGGATCTGAGCAAGCTGACTGTTGTGGCTCTATAGGAAACACATTAGAGTAGAAGAGTATCGCTTTCTCTAAAGCAGAGTGTGGTTCTTGTAAGGCGAGCTAGAGTTGAATTCCCTTTCATAAACGGAGTTGAATCACATGTAGTTTCTGGTCCTAGCAACAAGAGTTGTTTTCTCCTAAGGAGAGTCACTATTGTGCTCAAATGGCAATACACAGTACAAATAGCACTCGCGTCTGTTCCCAGCAAGTGCAGTGTATTGGACGCAAGAGAATCTACTGTTCTTCTCATTTTCCTAAGCAGAGTTGAAATAGATATGGCCCGTGTGTGTAGGAAGCACAGTTCTTTGGATCTGAGCAAGCTGACGGTTGTGGCTCTATAGGAAACACATTAGAGTAGAAGATTATCGTTTTCTCTAAAGCAGAGTGTGTTTCTTGTAAGGCGAGCTAGAGATGAATTCCCTAACATAAACTGAGTTGAATCACTTGCAGTTTCTGGTCCTAGCAGCAAGAGTTGTTTTCTGGTAAGAGGACTCACTATTGTGCTCAATTGGCCATACACAGTGCAAATAGCACTCATGTCGGTTCCCAGCAAGTGGAGTGTATTGGACGCAAGAGAAACTACCGTCCTTGTGAGTTTCCTAAGAAGAGTTGACCTAGATATGGCCCGTGTGTGTAGGAATACAGTTCTTTTGTTCAGAGCAAGCTGACTGTTGTGGCTCTATAGGAAACACAGTAGAGTAGAAGAGTGCTGCTTTATCAAAAGCAGAGTGTGTTTCTTGTAAGGCCAGCTAGAGTTGAATTCCCTTCCATAATCGGAGTTGAATCACATGCAGTTTCTGTTTCTAGCAGCAAGAGTTTTTTTCTGGTAAGAGGACTCACTATTGTGCTCAATTGGCCATACACAGTGCAAATAGCACTCACGTCTGTTCCCAGCAAGTGCAGTGTATTGGACGCAAGAGAAACTACTGTCCTTGTCAGTTTCCTAAGCAGAGTTGAACTAGATATGGCCCGTGTGTGTAGGAAGCATAGTTCTTTTGTTCTGAACAAGCCGACTGTTGTGGCTCTATAGGAAACACATTAGAGTAGAAGAGTATCGCTTTCTTTAAAGCAGAGTGTGTTTCATGTAAGGCGAGCTAGAGTTGAATTCCCTAACATAAACGGAGTTGAATCACTTGCAGTTTCTGGTCCTAGCAGCAAGAGTTGTTTTCTGGTAAGGAGAGTCACTATTGTGCTCAATTGGCCATACTCAGTGCAAATAGCACTCTCGTCTGTTCCCAGCAAGTGCAGTGTATTGGACGCAAGAGAAGCTACTGTTCTTGTCAGTTTCCTAAGCAGAGCTGTTCTAGATATGGCTCGTGTGTGTCGGACGCACAGTTCTTTTGTTCTGAGCAAGCTGACTGTTGTGGCTCTATAGGAAACACATTAGAGTAGAAGAGTATCGCTTTCTCTAAAGCAGAGTGTGGTTCTTGTAAGGCGAGCTAGAGTTGAATTCCCTTTCATAAACGGAGTTGAATCACATGTAGTTTCTGGTCCTAGCAACAAGAGTTGTTTTATCCTAATGAGAGTCACTATTGTGCTCAAATGGCAACACACAGTGCAAATAGCACTCGCGTCTGTTCCCAGCAAGTACAGTGTATTGGACGCAGGAAAAGCTACTGTTCTTCTCATTTTCCTAAGCAGAGTTGAAATAGATATGGCCCGTGTGTGTAGGAAGCACAGTTCTTTTGTTCAGAGCAAGCTGACTGTTGTGGCTCTATAGGAAACACAGTAGAGTAGAAGAGTGCTGCTTTCTCAAAAGCAGAGTGTGTTTCTTGTAAGGCGAGCTAGAGTTGAATTCCCTAACATAAACGGAGTTGAATCACTTGCAGTTTCTGGTCCTAGCAGCAAGAGTTGTTTTGTAGTAAGGAGAGTCACTATTGTGCTCAATTGTACATACACAGTGCAAATAGCACTCGCGTCTGTTCCCAGCAAGTGCAGTGTATTGGAAGCAAGAGAAACTCCTGTTCTTGTCAGTTTCCTAAGCAGAGTTGAAATAGATATGGCCCGTGTGTGTAGGAAGCACAGTTCTTTGGATCTGAGCAAGCTGACGGTTGTGGCTCTATAGGAAACACATTAGAGTAGAAGACTATCGTTTTCTCTAAAGCAGAGTATGTTTCTTGTAAGGCGAGCTAGAGATGAATTCCCTAACATAAACTGAGTTGAATCACTTGCAGTTTCTGGTCCTAGCAGCAAGAGTTGTTTTCTGGTAAGAGGACTCACTATTGTGCTCAATTGGCCATACACAGTGCAAATAGCACTCATGTTGGTTCCCAGCAAGTGGAGTGTATTGGACGCAAGAGAAACTACCGTCCTTGTGAGTTTCCTAAGAAGAGTTGACCTAGATATGGCCCGTGTGTGTAGGAATACAGTTCTTTTGTTCAGAGCAAGCTGACTGTTGTGGCTCTATAGGAAACACAGTAGAGTAGAAGAGTGCTGCTTTATCAAAAGCAGAGTGTGTTTCTTGTAAGGCCAGCTAGAGTTGAATTCCCTTCCATAATCGGAGTTGAATCACATGCAGTTTCTGTTTCTAGCAGCAAGAGTTTTTTCTGGTAAGAGGACTCACTATTGTGCTCAATTGGCCATACACAGTGCAAATAGCACTCATGTCTGTTCCCAGCAATTGCAGTGTATTGGACGCAAGAGAAACTACTGTTCTTGTCAGTTTCCTAAGCAGATTTGAACTAGATATGGCCCCTGTGTTAGGAAGCACTGTTCTTTTGTTCTGAGCAAGCTGACTGTTCTGGCTCTATAGGAAACACTGTAGAGTAGAAGAGTGCTGTTTTCTCAAAACCAGAGTGTTCTTCTTGTAAGGCGAGCTAGAGTTGAATTCCCTTTCATAAACGGAGTTGAATCACATGCAGTTTCTGGTCCTAGCAGCAAGAGTTGTTTTCTGGTAAGGAGAGTCACTATTGTGCTCAATTGGCCATACACAGTGCAAATAGCACTCGCGTCTGTTCCCAGTAAGTGCAGTGTATTGGACGCAAGAGAAGCTAGTGTTCTTGTCAGTTTCCTAAGCAGAGCTGTTCTAGATATGGCTCGTGTGTGTAGGAAGCACAGTTCTTTTGTTCTGAGCAAGCTGACTGTTGTGGCTCTATAGGAAACACATTAGAGTAGAAGAGTATCGCTTTCTCTAAAGCAGAGTGTGGTACTTGTAAGGCGAGCTAGAGTTGAATTCCCTTTCATAAACGGAGTTGAATCACATGTAGTTTCTGGTCCTAGCAACAAGAGTTGTTTTCTGCAAAGGAGAGTCACTATTGTCCTCAAATGGCAATACACAGTGCAAATAGCACTCGCGTCTATTCCCAGAAATTACAGTGTATTGGACGCAAGAGAAGTTACTGTTCTTCTCATTTTCCTAAGCAGAGTTGAAATAGATATGGCCCCTGTGTGTAGGAAGCACAGTTCTTTTGTTCTGAGCAAGCTCACTGTTCTGGCTCTATAGGAAACACTGTAGAGTAAAAGAGTGCTGTTTTCTCAAAAGCAGAGTGTGTTTCTTGTAAAGCAAGCTAGAGTTGAATTCCCTAACATAAACGGAGTTGAATCACTTGCAGTTTCTGGTCCTAGCAGCAAGAGTTGTTTTTTGGTAAGGAGAGTCACTATTGTGCTCAATTGGCCATACACAGTGCAAACAGCACTCACGTCTGTTCCCAGCATGTGCAGTGTATTGGACGCAAGAGAAGCTTCTGTTGTTGTCCGTTTCCTAAGCTGAGTTGAACTACATATGGCCCGTGTGTGTAGGAAGCACAGTTCTTTGGTTCTGAGCAAGCTGACTGTTCTGGCTCTATAGGTAACACAGTAGAGTAGAAGAGTATCGCTTTCTCTAAAGCAGAGTGTGTTTCTTGTAAGGCGAGCTAGAGTTGAATTCCCTAACATAAACGGAGCTGAATCACATGCAGTTTCTGGTCCTAGCAGCAAGAGTTGTTTTCTGCAAAGGAGAGTCACTATTGTGCTCAATTGGCCATACACAGTGCAAATAGTACTCGCGTCTGTTCCCAGCAAATGCAGTGTATTGGACGCAGGAGAAGCTACTGTTCTTCTCATTTTCCTAAGCAGAGTTGAAATAGATATGGCCGGTGTGTGTAGGAAGCAAAGTTCTTTTGTTCTGAGCAAGCTGACTGTTGTGGCTCTATAGGAAACACATTAGAGTAGAAGAGTATCGTTTTCTCTAAAGCAGAGTGTGTATCTTGTAAGGCGAGCTAGAGTTGAATTCCCTTTCATAATCGGAGTTGAATCACATGCAGTTTCTGTTTCTAGCAGCAAGAGTTGTTTTCTGGTAAGAGGACTCACTCTTGTGCTCAATTGGCCATACATAGTGCAAATAGCACTCACGTCTGTTCCCAGCAAGTGCAGTGTATTGGACGCAACAGAAACTACTGTCCTTGTCAGTTTCCTAAGCAGAGTTGAACTAGATATGGCCCGTGTGTGTAGGAAGCATAGTTCTTTGGTTCTGAACAAGCCGACTGTTGTGGCTCTATAGGAAACACATTAGAGTAGAAGAGTATCGTTTTCTCTAAAGCAGAGTGTGTTTCTTGTAAGGCGAGCTAGAGTTGAATTCCCTAACATAAACGGAGTTGAATCACTTGCAGTTTCTGGTCCTAGCAGCAAGAGTTGTTTTCTGGTAAGGAGAGTCACTATTGTGCTCAATTGGCCATACACAGTGCAAATAGCACTCTCGTCTGTTCCCAGCAAGTGCAGTGTATTGGACGCAAGCGAAGCTACTGTTCTTGTCAGTTTCCTAAGCAGAGCTGTTCTAGATATGGCTCGTGTGTGTCGGAAGCACAGTTCTTTTGTTCTGAGCAAGCTGACTGTTGTGGCTCTATAGGAAACACATTAGAGTAGAAGAGTATCGCTTTCTCTAAAGCAGAGTGTGGTTCTTGTAAGGCGAGCTAGAGTTGAATTCCCTAACATAAACGGAGTTGAATCACATGTAGTTTCTGGTCCTAGAAACAAGAGTTCTTTTCTCCTAAGGAGAGTCACTGTTGTGCTCAAATGGCAATACACAGTGCAAATAGCACTCGCGTCTGTTCCCAGCAAGTACAGTGTTTTGGACGCAGGAGAAGCTACTGTTCTTCTCATTTTCCTAAGCAGAGTTGAAATAGATATGGCCCGTGTGTGTAGGAAGCACAGTTCTTTTGTTCAGAGCAAGCTGACTGTTGTGGCTCTCTAGGAAACACAGTAGAGTAGAAGAGTGCTGCTTTCTAAAAAGCAGAGTGTGTTTCTTGTAAGGCGAGCTAGAGTTGAATTCCCTAACATAAACGGAGTTGAATCACTTGCAGTTTCTGGTCCTAGCAGCTAGAGTTGTTTTGTAGTAAGGAGAGTCACTATTGTGCTCAATTGGCCATACACAGTGCAAATAGCACTCGCGTCTGTTCCCAGAAAGTGCAGTGTATTGGAAGCAAGAGAAGCTACTGTTCTTGTCAGTTTCCTAAGGAGAGTTGAAATAGATATGGCCCGTGTGTGTAGGAAGCACAGTTCTTTTGTTCTGAGCAAGCTGACTGTTGTGGCTCTATAGGAAACACAGTAGAGTAGAAGAGTGCTGCTTTCTCTAAAGCAGAGTGTGTTTCTTGTAAGGCCAGCTAGAGTTGAATTCCCTTTCATAAACGGAGTTGAATCACATGCAGTTTCTGTTTCTAGCAGCAAGAGTTGTTTTCTGGTAAGAGGACTCACTATTGTGCTTAATTGGCCATACACAGTGCAAATAGCACTCACTTCTGTTCCCAGCAAGTTCAGTGTATTGGACGCAAGAGAAGCTACTGTTCTTGTCAGTTTCCTAAGCAGAGTTGAAGTAGATATGGCCGTGTGTGTAGGAAGCACAGTTCTTTTGTTCTGAGCAAGCTGACTGTTGTGGCTCTATAGGAAACACATTAGAGTAGAAGAGTATCGCTTTCTCTAAAGCAGAGTGTGGTTCTTGTAAGGCGAGCTAGAGTTGAATTCCCTTTCATAAACGGAGTTGAATCACATGTAGTTTCTGGTCCTAGAAACAAGAGTTGTTTTCTCCTAAGGAGAGTCACTATTGTGCTCAAATGGCAATACACAGTGCAAATAGCACTCGCGTCTGTTCCCAGCAAGTACAGTGTATTGGACGCAGGAGAAGCTACTGTTCTTCTCATTTTCCTAAGCAGAGTTGAAATAGATATGGCCCGTGTGTGTAGGAAGCACAGTTCTTGTGTTCAGAGCAAGCTGACTGTTGTGGCTCTATAGGAAACACAGTAGAGTAGAAGAGTGCTGCTTTCTCAAAAGCAGAGTGTGTTTCTTGTAAGGCGAGCTAGAGTTGAATTCCCTAACATAAACGGAGTTGAATCACTTGCAGTCTCTCGTCCTAGCAACAAGAGTTGTTTTCTCCTAAGGAGAGTCACTATTGTGCTCAAATGGGAATACACAGTGCAAATATCACTCGCGTCTGTTCCAAGCAAGGGCAGTGTATTGGACGCAAGAGAAACTACTGTTTTTGTCAGTTTCCTAAGGAGAGTTGAACTAGATATGGAGCTTTTGTGTAGGAAGCTCAGTTCTTTGGTTCTGAGCAAGCTGACTGTTCTGGCTCTATAGGAAACACAGTAGAGTAGAACAGTGCTGCTTTCTCAAAAGCAGAGTGTGTTTCTTTTAAGGCAAGCTAGAGTTGAATTCCATGGAGTTGAATCACATACAGTTTCTGGTCCTAGAAGCAAGAGTTGTTTTCTGGTAAGGAGATTCACTATTGTGCTCATTTGTCCATACACAGTGCAAATAGCACTCGCGTCTGTTCCCAGCAAGTGCATTGTATTGGACGCAAGAGAAACTACTGTTCTTGTCAGTTTCCTAAGCAGAGTTGAATTCGATATGGCCCTTGTGTGTAGGAAGCACAGTTCTTTAGTTCTGAGCAAGCTGACTGTTCTGGCTATATAGGAAACACAGTAGAGTAGAAGAGTGCTACTTTCTCAAAAGCAGAGTGTGTTTCTTATAAGGCAAGCTAGAGTTGAATTCCCTTTCATAAACGGATTTGAATCACATGCAGTTTCTGATCCTAGCAGCAAGAGTTGTTTTCTGGTAAGGAGAGTCACTGTTGTGCTCAGTAGGCCATAAACAGTGCAAATAGCACTCGCATCTGGTCACAGCAAGTGCAGTGTATTGGACGCAAGACAAGCGACTGTCCTTTTCAGTTTCCTAAGCAGAGTTGAATTAGATATGGCCCTTGTGTGTAGGAAGCACAGTTCTTTAGTTCTGAGCAAGCTGACTGTACTGGCTATATAGGAAACACAGTAGAGTAGAAGAGTGCTGCTTTCTCAAAAGCAGAGTGTGTTTCTTGTAAGGCAAGCTAGAGTTGAATTCCCTTTCATAAACGGAGTTGAATCACATGCAGTTTCTGGTCCTAGCACCAAGAGTTGTTTTCTGTTAAGGAGAGTCACTATTGTGCTCAACTGGCCATACACAGTGCAAATAGCACTCGCTTCTGTTCTCAGCATGTTCAGTGTATTGGACGCAAGAGAAACTACTGTTCTTGTCAGTTTCCTAAGGAGAGTTGAAGTAGATATGGAGCTTTTGTGTAGGAAGCTCAGTTCTTTGGTTCTTAGCAAGCTGACTGTTCTGGCTCTATAGGAAACACAGTAGAGTAGAAGAGTGCTGCTTTCTCAAAAGCAGAGTGTGTTTCTTGTAGGCAAGCTAGAGTTGAATTCCCTTTCATAAACAGAGTTGAATCACATGCAGTTTCTGGTCCTAGCACCAAGAGTTGTTTTCTGGTAAGGAGAGTCACTATTGTGCTCAATTGGCCATACACAGTGGAAATAGAACTCGCGTCTGTTCCAAGCAAGTGCAGTGTATTGGACGCAAGAGAAACTACTGTTTTTGTCAGTTTCCTAAGGAGAGTTGAACTAGATACGGAGCTTTTGTGTAGGAAGCACAGTTCTTTGGTTCTGAGCAAGCTGAGTGTTCTGGCTCTATAGGAAACACAGTAGAGTAGAAGAGTGCTGTTTTCTCAAAAGCAGAGTGTGTTTCTTGTAAGGGAAGCTAGAGTTGAATTCCACGGAGTTGAATCACATGCAGTTTCTGGTCCTAGAAGCAAGAGTTGTTTTCTGGTAAGGAGATTCACTATTGTGCTCATTTGTCCATACACAGTGCAAATAGCACTCGCGTCTGTTCCCAGCAAGTGCATTGTATTGGACGCAAGAGAAACTACTGTTCTTGTCAGTTTCCTAAGCAGAGTTGAATTCGATATTGCCCTTGAGTGTAGGAGCACAGTTCTTTAGTTCTGAGCAAGGTAACAGTTCTGTCTCTATAGGAAACACAGTAGAGTAGAAGAGTGCTGCTTTCTCAAAAGCAGAGTGTGTTTCTTATAAGGCAAGCTAGAGTTGAATTCCCTTTCATAAACGGATTTGTATCACATGCAGTTTCTGATCCTAGCAGCAAGAGTTGTTTTCTGGTAAGGAGAGTCACTATTGTGCTCAGTAGGCCATAAACAGTGCAAATAGCACTCGCGTCTGGTCCCAGCAAGTGCAGTGTATTGGACGCAAGAAAAGCGACTGTCCTTTTCAGTTTCCTAAGCAGAGTTGAATTAGATATGGCCCTTGTGTGTAGGAAGCACAGTTCTTTAGTTCTGATCAAGCTGACTGTTCTGGCTATATAGGAAACACAGTAGAGTAGAAGAGTGCTGCTTTCTCAAAAGCAGAGTGTGTTTCTTGTAAGGCAAGCTAGAGTTGAATTCCCTTTCATAAACGGAGTTGAATCACATGCAGTTTCTGGTCCTAGCACCAAGAGTTGTTTTCTGTTAAGGAGAGTCACTATTGTGCTCAATTGGCCATACACAGTGCAAATAGCACTCGCTTCTGTTCTCAGCATGTTCAGTGTATTGGACGCAAGAGAAACTACTGTTCTTGTCAGTTTCCTAAGGAGAGTTGAAGTAGATATGGAGCTTTTGTGTAGGAAGCACAGTTCTTTGGTTCTGAGCAAGCTGACTGTTCTGGCTCTATAGGAAACACAGTAGAGTAGAAGAGTGCTGCTTTCTCAAAAGCAGAGTGTGTTTCTTGTAAGGCGAGCCAGAGTTTAATTCCCTTTCATAAACGGAGTTGAATCACATGCAATTTCTGGTCCTAGCAGCAAGAGTTGTTTTCTGGTAAGGAGATTCACTATTGTGCTCAATTGGCCGTACACATTGCAAATAGCACTCGCGTCTGTTCCCAGCAAATGCAGTGTATTGGACGCAAGAGAAACTACTGTTCTTGTCAGTTTCCTAAGCAGAGTTGAATTAGATATGGCCCTTGTGTGTAGGAAGCACAGTTCTTTACTTCTGAGCAAGCTGACTGCTCTGGCTATATAGGAAACACAGTAGAGTAGAAGAGTGCTGCTTTCTCAAAAGCAGAGTGTGTTTCTTGTAAGGCAAGCTAGAGTTGAATTCCCTTTCATAAACGGAGTTGAATCACATGCAGTTTCTGGTCCTAGCAGCAAGAGTTGTTTTCTGGTAAGGAGAGTCACTATTGTGCTCAATTGGCCATACACAGTGCTAATAGCACTCGCTTCTGTTCTCAGCATGTGCAGTGTATTGGACGCAAGAGAAACTACTGTTCTTGTCAGTTTCCTAAGGAGAGTTGAAGTAGATATGGAGCTTTTGTGTAGGAAGCACAGTTCTTTGGTTCTGAGCAAGCTGACTGTTCTGGCTCTATAGGAAACACAGTAGAGTAGAAGAGTGCTGCTTTCTCAAAAGCAGAGTGTGTTTCTTTTAAGGCAAGCTAGAGTTGAATTCCACGGAGTTGAATCACATGCAGTTTCTGGTCCTAGTAGCAAGAGTTGTTTTCTGGTAAGGAGATTCACTATTGTGCTCATTTGTCCATACACAGTGCAAATAGCACTCGCGTCTGTTCCCAGCAATAGCATTGTATTGGACGCAAGAGAAACTACTGTTCTTGTCAGTTTCCTAAGCAGAGTTGAATTCGATATGGCCCTTGTGTGTAAGAAGCACAGTTCTTTAGTTCTGAGCAAGCTGACTGTTCTGGCTATATAGGAAATACAGTAGAGTAGAAGAGTGCTGCTTTCTCAAAAGCAGAGTGTGTTTCTTGTAAGGCGAGCTAGAGTTGATTTCCCTTTCATAAACGGAGTTGAATCACAGGCAGTTTCTGGTCCTAGCAGCAAGAGTTGTTTTCTGGTAAGGAGAGTCACTATTGTGCTCATTTGGCCATACACAGTGCAAATAGCACTCGCATCTGTACCAAGCAAGTGCATTGTATTGGACGCAAGAGAAACTACTGTTCTTGTCAGTTACCTAAGCAGAGTTGAACTAGTTATGGCCATTGTGTGTAGGAAGCTCAGTTCTTTGGTTCTGAGCAAGCTGACTGTTCTGGCTTTATAGGAAACACAGTAGAGTAGAAGAGTGCTGCTTTCTCCAAAGCAGAGTGTGTTTCTTGTAAGGCGAGCTAGAGTTGATTTCCCTTTCATAAACGGAGTTGAATCACATGCAGTTTCTGGTCCTAGCAGCAAGAGTTGTTTTCTGGTAAGGAGATTCACTATTGTGCTCATTGGCCTTACACAGTGCAAATAGCACTCGCGTCTTATCCCAGCAAATGCAGTGTATTGGACGCAAGAGAAACTACTGTTCTTGTCAGTTTCCTAAGCAGAGTTAAATTAGATATGGCCCTTGTGTGTAGGAAGCACAGTTCTTTAGTTCTGAGCAAGCTGACTGTTCTGGCTCTATAGGAAACACAGTAGAGTAGAAGAGTGCTGCTTTCTGAAAAGCAGAGTGTGTTTATTGTAAGGCAAGCTAGAGTTGAATTCCCTTTCATAAATGGAGTTGAATCACATGCAGTTTCTGGTCCTAGCACCAAGAGTTGTTTTCTGGTAAGGAGAGTCACTATTGTGCTCAATTGGCCATACACAGTGCAAATAGCACTCGCGTCTGTTCCAAGCAAGTGCAGTGTATTGGACGCAAGAGAAACTACTGTTTTTGTCAGTTTCCTAAGGAGCGTTTAACTAGATATGGAGATTTTGTGTAGGAAGCACATTTCTTTTGTTCTGAGCAAGCTGACTGTTCTGGCTCTATAGGAAACACAGTAGAGTAGAAGAGTGCTGCTTTCTCAAAAGCAGAGTGTGTTTCTTGTAAGGCGAGCCAGAGTTTAATTCCCTTTCATAAACGGAGTTGAATCACATGCAATTTCTGGTCCTAGCAGCAAGAGTTGTTTTCTGGTAAGGAGATTCCCTATTGTGCTCAATTGGCCATACACATTGCAAATAGCACTCGCGTCTGTTCCCAGCAAATTGGACGCAAGAGAAACTACTGTTCTTGTCAGTTTCCTAAGCAGAGTTGAATTAGATATGGCCCTTGTGTGTAGGAAGCACAGTTCTTTAGTTCTGAGCAAGCTGACAGTTCTGGCTATATAGGAAACAGAGTAGAGTAGAAGAGTGCTGCTTTCTCTAAAGCAGAGTGTGTTTCTTGTAAGGCGAGCTAGAGTTGATTTCCCTTTCATAAATGGAGTTGAATCACATGCAGTTTCTGGTCCTAGCAGCAAAAGTTGTTTTATGGTAAGGAGATTCACTATTGTGCTCAATTGGCCATACACAGTGCAAATAGCACTCGCGTCTTAATCCAGCAAATGCAGTGTATTGGACGCAAGAGAAACTACTGTTCTTGTCAGTTTCCTAAGCAGAGTTGAATTAGATATGGCCCTTGTGTGTAGGAAGCACAGTTCTTTAGTTCTGAGCAAGCTGACTGTTCTGGCTATATAGGAAACACAGTAGAGTAGAAGAGTGCTGCTTACTCAAAAGCAGAGTGTGTTTCTTGTAAGGCAAGCTAGAGTTGAATACCCTTTCATAAACGGAGTTGAATCGCATGCAGTTTCTGGTCCTAGCACCAAGAGTTGTTTTCTGGTAAGAAGAGTCACTATTGTGCTCATTTGGCCATACACAGTGCAAATAGCACTCGCGTCTGTACCCAGCAAGTGCATTGTATTGGACGCAAGAGAAACTACTGTTCTTGTCAGTTTCCTAAGCAGAGTTGAACTAGTTATGGCCATTGTGTGTAGGAAGCACAGTTCTTTTTTTTCGAGCAAGCTGACTGTTCTGGCTCTATAGGAAACACAGTAGAGTAGAAGAGTGCTGCTTTCTCAAAAGCAGAGTGTGTTTCTTGTAAGGCGAGCCAGAGTTTAATTCCCTTTCATAAACGGAGTTGAATCACATGCAATTTCTGGTCCTAGCAGCAAGAGTTGATTTCTGGTAAGGAGATTCACTATTGTGCTCAATTGGCCATACACATTGCAAATAGCACCCGCGTCTGTTCCCAGCATATGCAGTGTATTGGACGCAAGAGAAACTACTGTTCTTGTCAGTTTCCTAAGCAGAGTTGAATTAGATATTGCCCTTGTGTGTAGGAAGCACAGTTCTTTAGTTCTGAGCAAGTTGACAGTTCTGGCTATATAGGAAACTCAGTAGAGTAGAAGAGTGCTGCTTTCTCTAAAGCAGAGTGTGTTTCTTGTAAGGCGAGCTAGAGTTGATTTCCCTTTCATAAACGGAGTTGAATCACATGCAGTTTCTGGTCCTAGCAGCAAAAGTTGTTTTCTGGTAAGGAGATTCACTATTGTGCTCAAATGGCCATACACAGTGCAAATAGCACTCGCGTCTTATCCCAGCAAATGCAGTGTATTGGACGCAAGAGAAACTACCGTTCTTGTCAGTTTCCTAAGCAGAGTTGAATTAGATATGGCCTTTGTGTGTAGGAAGCACAGTTCTTTAGTTCTGAGCAAGCTGACTGTTCTGGCTATATAGGAAACACAGTAGGGTAGAAGAGTGCTGCTTTCTCAAAAGCAGAGTGTGTTTCTTGTAAGGCAAGCTAGAGTTGAATTCCCTTTCATAAACGGAGTTGAATCACATGCAGTTTCTGGTCCTAGCACCAAGAGTTGTTTTCTGGTAAGGAGAGTCACTATTATGCTCATTTGGCCATACACAGTGCAAATAGCACTCGCGTCTGTACCCAGCAAGTGCATTGTATTGGACGCAAGAGAAACTACTGTTCTTGTCAGTTTCCTAAGCAGAGCTGAACTAGTTATGGCCATTGTGTGTAGGAAGCACAGTTCTTTGGTTCTGAGCAAGCTGACTGTTCTGACTCTATAGCAAACAGAGTAGAGTAGAAGATTGCTGCTTTCTCAAAAGCAGAGTGTGGTTCTTGTAAGGCGAGCCAGAGTTTAATTCCCTTTCATAAACGGAGTTGAATCACATGCAATTTCTGGTCCTAGCAGCAAGAGTTGTTTTCTAGTAAGGAGATTCACTATTGTGCTCAATTGGCCATACACATTGCAAATAGCACTCGCGTCTGTTCCCAGCAAATGCAGTGTATTGGACACAAGAGAAACTACTGTTCTTGTCAGTTTCCTAAGCAGAGTTGAATT
Organism: Peromyscus californicus insignis; assembly: GCF_007827085.1. Lineage (NCBI taxonomy): Eukaryota > Metazoa > Chordata > Mammalia > Rodentia > Cricetidae > Peromyscus > Peromyscus californicus. The sequence continues at coordinate 24,071 of NW_026294447.1, read as the reverse complement.
AGATATGGCCCTTGTGTGTAGGAAGCACAGTTCTTTAGTTCTGAGCAAGCTGACTGTTCTGGCTATATAGGAATCACAGTAGAGTAGAAGAGTGCTGCTTTCTCTAAAGCAGAGTGTGTTTCTTGTAAGGCGAGCCAGAGTTTAATTCCATTTCATAAACGGAGTTGAATCACATGCAGTTTCTGGTCCTAGCAGCAAGAGTTGTTTTCTGGTAAGGAGATTCACAATTGTGCTCAATTTGCCATACACAGTGCAAATACCACTCGCGTCTTATCCCAGCAAATGCAGTGTATTGGACGCAAGAGAAACTACTGTTCTTGTCAGTTTCCTAAGCAGAGTTGTATTAGATATTGCCCTTGTGTGTAGGAAGCACAGTTCTTTAGTTCTGAGCAAGCGGACAGTTCTGGCTATATAGGAAACACAGTAGAGTAGAAGAGTGCTGCTTTCTCTAAAGCAGAGTGTGTTTCTTGTAAGGCGAGCTAGAGTTGATTTCCCTTTCATAAATGGAGTTGAATCACATGCAGTTTCTGGTCCTAGCAGCAAAAGTTGTTTTCTGGTAAGGAGATTCACTATTGTGCTCAATTGGCCATACACAGTACAAATAGCACTCGCATCTTATCCCAGCAAATGCAGTGTATTGGACGCAAGAGAAACTACTGTTCTTGTCAGTTTCCTAAGCAGAGTTGAATTAGATATGGCCCTTGTGTGTAGGAAGCACAGTTCTTTAGTTCTGAGCAAGCTGACTGTTCTGGCTATATAGGAAACACAGTAGAGTAGAAGAGTGCTGCTTTCTCAAAAGCAGAGTGTGTTTCTTGTAAGGCAAGTTAGAGTTGAATTCCCTTTCATAAACGGAGTTGAATCACATGCAGTTTCTGGTCCTAGCACCAAGAGTTGTTTTCTGGTAAGGAGAGTCACTATTGTGCTCATTTGGCCATACACAGTGCAAATAGCACTCGCGTCTGTACCCAGCAAGTGCATTGTATTGGACGCAAGAGAAACTACTCTTCTTGTCAATTTCCTAAGAAGAGTTGAACTAGTTATGGCCATTGTGTGTAGGAAGCACAGTTCTTTGGTTCTGAGCAAGCTGACTGTTCTGGCTCTATAGGAAACACAGTAGAGTAGAAGAGTGCTGCTTTCTCTAAAGCAGAGTGTGTTTCTTGTAAGGCGAGCCAGAGTTTAATTCCCTTTCATAAACGGAGTTGAATCACATGCAATTTCTGGTCCTAGCAGCAAGAGTTGTTTTCTGGTAAGGAGATTCACTATTGTGCTCAATTGGCCATACACATTGCAAATAGCACTCGCGTCTGTTCCCAGGAAATGCAGTGTATTGGACGCAAGAGAAACTACTGTTCTAGTCAGTTTCCTAAGCAGAGTTGAATTAGATATGGCCCTTGTGTGTAGGAAACACAGTTCTTTAGTTCTTAGCAAGCTGACAGTTCTGGCTATATAGGAAACAGAGTAGAGTAGAAGAGTGCTGCTTTCTCAAAAGCAGAGTGTGTTTCTTGTAAGGCGAGCTAGAGTTGATTTCCCTTTCATAAATGGAGTTGAATCACATGCAGTTTCTGGTCCTAGCAGCAAAAGTTGTTTTATGGTAAGGAGATTCACTATTGTGCTCAATTGGCCATACACAGTGCAAATAGCACTCGCGTCTTAATCCAGCAAATGCAGTATATTGGACGCAAGAGAAACTACTGTTCTTGTCAGTTTCCTAAGCAGAGTTGAATTAGATATGGCCCTTGTGTGTAGGAAGCACAGTTCTTTAGTTCTGAGCAAGCGGACTGTTCTGGCTATATAGGAAACACAGTAGAGTAGAAGAGTGCTGCTTTCTCAAAAGCAGAGTGTGTTTCTTGTAAGGCAAGCTAGAGTTGAATACCCTTTCATAAACGGAGTTGAATCGCATGCAGTTTCTGGTCCTAGCACCAAGAGTTGTTTTCTGGTAAGAAGAGTCACTATTGTGCTCATTTGGCCATACACAGTGCAAATAGCACTCGCGTCTGTACCCAGCAAGTGCATTGTATTGGACGCAAGAGAAACTACTGTTCTTGTCAGTTTCCTAAGCAGAGTTGAACTAGTTATGGCCATTGTGTGTAGGAAGCACAGTTCTTTTTTTTCGAGCAAGCTGACTGTTCTGGCTCTATAGGAAACACAGTAGAGTAGAAGAGTGCTGCTTTCTCAAAAGCAGAGTGTGTTTCTTGTAAGGCGAGCCAGAGTTTAATTCCCTTTCATAAACGGAGTTGAATCACATGCAATTTCTGGTCCTAGCAGCAAGAGTTGATTTCTGGTAAGGAGATTCACTATTGTGCTCAATTGGCCATACACATTGCAAATAGCACCCGCGTCTGTTCCCAGCATATGCAGTGTATTGGACGCAAGAGAAACTACTGTTCTTGTCAGTTTCCTAAGCAGAGTTGAATTAGATATTGCCCTTGTGTGTAGGAAGCACAGTTCTTTAGTTCTGAGCAAGTTGACAGTTCTGGCTATATAGGAAACTCAGTAGAGTAGAAGAGTGCTGCTTTCTCTAAAGCAGAGTGTGTTTCTTGTAAGGCGAGCTAGAGTTGATTTCCCTTTCATAAACGGAGTTGAATCACATGCAGTTTCTGGTCCTAGCAGCAAAAGTTGTTTTCTGGTAAGGAGATTCACTATTGTGCTCAAATGGCCATACACAGTGCAAATAGCACTCGCGTCTTATCCCAGCAAATGCAGTGTATTGGACGCAAGAGAAACTACCGTTCTTGTCAGTTTCCTAAGCAGAGTTGAATTAGATATGGCCTTTGTGTGTAGGAAGCACAGTTCTTTAGTTCTGAGCAAGCTGACTGTTCTGGCTATATAGGAAACACAGTAGAGTAGAAGAGTGCTGCTTTCTCAAAAGCAGAGTGTGTTTCTTGTAAGGCAAGCTAGAGTTGAATACCCTTTCATAAACGGAGTTGAATCGCATGCAGTTTCTGGTCCTAGCACCAAGAGTTGTTTTCTGGTAAGAAGAGTCACTATTGTGCTCATTTGGCCATACACAGTGCAAATAGCACTCGCGTCTGTACCCAGCAAGTGCATTGTATTGGACGCAAGAGAAACTACTGTTCTTGTCAGTTTCCTAAGCAGAGCTGAACTAGTTATGGCCATTGTGTGTAGGAAGCACAGTTCTTTGGTTCTGAGCAAGCTGACTGTTCTGACTCTATAGCAAACAGAGTAGAGTAGAAGATTGCTGCTTTCTCAAAAGCAGAGTGTGGTTCTTGTAAGGCGAGCCAGAGTTTAATTCCCTTTCATAAACGGAGTTGAATCACATGCAATTTCTGGTCCTAGCAGCAAGAGTTGTTTTCTAGTAAGGAGATTCACTATTGTGCTCAATTGGCCATACACATTGCAAATAGCACTCGCGTCTGTTCCCAGCAAATGCAGTGTATTGGACACAAGAGAAACTACTGTTCTTGTCAGTTTCCTAAGCAGAGTTGAATTAGATATGGCCCTTGTGTGTAGGAAGCACAGTTCTTTAGTTCTGAGCAAGCTGACTGTTCTGGCTATATAGGAATCACAGTAGAGTAGAAGAGTGCTGCTTTCTCTAAAGCAGAGTGTGTTTCTTGTAAGGCGAGCCAGAGTTTAATTCCCTTTCATAAACGGAGTTGAATCACATGCAGTTTCTGGTCCTAGCAGCAAGAGTTGTTTTCTGGTAAGGAGATTCACAATTGTGCTCAATTTGCCATACACAGTGCAAATACCACTCGCGTCTTATCCCAGCAAATGCAGTGTATTGGACGCAAGAGAAACTACTGTTCTTGTCAGTTTCCTAAGCAGAGTTGAATTAGATATGGCCCTTGTGTGTAGGAAGCACAGTTCTTTAGTTCTGAGCAAGCTGACAGTTCTGGCTATATAGGAAACACAGTAGAGTAGAAAAGTGCTGCTTTCTCTAAAGCAGAGTGTGTTTATTGTAAGGCGAGCTAGAGTTGATTTCCCTTTCATAAACGGAGTTGAATCACATGCAGTTTCTGGTCCTAGCAGCAAAAGTTGTTTTCTGTTAAGGAGATTCACTATTGTGCTCAATTGGCCATACACATTGCAAATAGCACTCGCGTCTGTTCCCAGGAAATGCAGTGTATTGGACGCAAGAGAAACTACTGTTCTAGTCAGTTTCCTAAGCAGAGTTGAATTAGACATGGCCCTTGTGTGTAGGAAACACAGTTCTTTAGTTCTGAGCAAGCTGACAGTTCTGGCTATATAGGAAACAGAGTAGAGTAGAAGAGTGCTGCTTTCTCTAAAGCAGAGTGTGTTTCTTGTAAGGCGAGCTAGAGTTGATTTCCCTTTCATAAATGGAGTTGAATCACATGCAGTTTCTGGTCCTAGCAGCAAAAGTTGTTTTATGGTAAGGAGATTCACTATTGTGCTCAATTGGCCATACACAGTGCAAATAGCACTCGCGTCTTAATCCAGCAAATGCAGTGTATTGGACGCAAGAGAAACTACTGTTCTTGTCAGTTTCCTAAGCAGAGTTGAATTAGATATGGCCCTTGTGTGTTAGAAGCACAGTTCTTTAGTTCTGAGCAAGCGGACTGTTCTGGCTATATAGGAAACACAGTAGAGTAGAAGAGTGCTGCTTTCTCAAAAGCAGAGTGTGTTTCTTGTAAGGCAAGCTAGAGTTGAATACCCTTTCATAAACGGAGTTGAATCGCATGCAGTTTCTGGTCCTAGCACCAAGAGTTGTTTTCTGGTAAGAAGAGTCACTATTGTGCTCATTTGGCCATACACAGTGCAAATAGCACTCGCGTCTGTACCCAGCAAGTGCATTGTATTGGACGCAAGAGAAACTACTGTTCTTGTCAGTTTCCTAAGCAGAGTTGAACTAGTTATGGCCATTGTGTGTAGGAAGCACAGTTCTTTTTTTTCGAGCAAGCTGACTGTTCTGGCTCTATAGGAAACACAGTAGAGTAGAAGAGTGCTGCTTTCTCAAAAGCAGAGTGTGTTTCTTGTAAGGCGAGCCAGAGTTTAATTCCCTTTCATAAACGGAGTTGAATCACATGCAATTTCTGGTCCTAGCAGCAAGAGTTGATTTCTGGTAAGGAGATTCACTATTGTGCTCAATTGGCCATACACATTGCAAATAGCACCCGCGTCTGTTCCCAGCATATGCAGTGTATTGGACGCAAGAGAAACTACTGTTCTTGTCAGTTTCCTAAGCAGAGTTGAATTAGATATTGCCCTTGTGTGTAGGAAGCACAGTTCTTTAGTTCTGAGCAAGTTGACAGTTCTGGCTATATAGGAAACTCAGTAGAGTAGAAGAGTGCTGCTTTCTCTAAAGCAGAGTGTGTTTCTTGTAAGGCGAGCTAGAGTTGATTTCCCTTTCATAAACGGAGTTGAATCACATGCAGTTTCTGGTCCTAGCAGCAAAAGTTGTTTTCTGGTAAGGAGATTCACTATTGTGCTCAAATGGCCATACACAGTGCAAATAGCACTCGCGTCTTATCCCAGCAAATGCAGTGTATTGGACGCAAGAGAAACTACCGTTCTTGTCAGTTTCCTAAGCAGAGTTGAATTAGATATGGCCTTTGTGTGTAGGAAGCACAGTTCTTTAGTTCTGAGCAAGCTGACTGTTCTGGCTATATAGGAAACACAGTAGAGTAGAAGAGTGCTGCTTTCTCAAAAGCAGAGTGTGTTTCTTGTAAGGCAAGCTAGAGTTGAATACCCTTTCATAAACGGAGTTGAATCGCATGCAGTTTCTGGTCCTAGCACCAAGAGTTGTTTTCTGGTAAGAAGAGTCACTATTGTGCTCATTTGGCCATACACAGTGCAAATAGCACTCGCGTCTGTACCCAGCAAGTGCATTGTATTGGACGCAAGAGAAACTACTGTTCTTGTCAGTTTCCTAAGCAGAGCTGAACTAGTTATGGCCATTGTGTGTAGGAAGCACAGTTCTTTGGTTCTGAGCAAGCTGACTGTTCTGACTCTATAGCAAACAGAGTAGAGTAGAAGATTGCTGCTTTCTCAAAAGCAGAGTGTGGTTCTTGTAAGGCGAGCCAGAGTTTAATTCCCTTTCATAAACGGAGTTGAATCACATGCAATTTCTGGTCCTAGCAGCAAGAGTTGTTTTCTAGTAAGGAGATTCACTATTGTGCTCAATTGGCCATACACATTGCAAATAGCACTCGCGTCTGTTCCCAGCAAATGCAGTGTATTGGACACAAGAGAAACTACTGTTCTTGTCAGTTTCCTAAGCAGAGTTGAATTAGATATGGCCCTTGTGTGTAGGAAGCACAGTTCTTTAGTTCTGAGCAAGCTGACTGTTCTGGCTATATAGGAATCACAGTAGAGTAGAAGAGTGCTGCTTTCTCTAAAGCAGAGTGTGTTTCTTGTAAGGCGAGCCAGAGTTTAATTCCCTTTCATAAACGGAGTTGAATCACATGCAGTTTCTGGTCCTAGCAGCAAGAGTTGTTTTCTGGTAAGGAGATTCACAATTGTGCTCAATTTGCCATACACAGTGCAAATACCACTCGCGTCTTATCCCAGCAAATGCAGTGTATTGGACGCAAGAGAAACTACTGTTCTTGTCAGTTTCCTAAGCAGAGTTGAATTAGATATGGCCCTTGTGTGTAGGAAGCACAGTTCTTTAGTTCTGAGCAAGCTGACAGTTCTGGCTATATAGGAAACACAGTAGAGTAGAAAAGTGCTGCTTTCTCTAAAGCAGAGTGTGTTTCTTGTAAGGCGAGCTAGAGTTGATTTCCCTTTCATAAACGGAGTTGAATCACATGCAGTTTCTGGTCCTAGCAGCAAAAGTTGTTTTCTGGTAAGGAGATTCACTATTGTGCTCAATTGGCCATACACAGTGCAAATAGCACTCGCGTCTTATCCCAGCAAATGCATTGTATTGGACGCAAGAGAAACTACTGTTCTTGTCAGTTTCCTAAGAAGAGTTGAATTAGATATGGCCCTTGTGTGTAGGAAGCACAGTTCTTTAGTTCTGAGCAAGCTGACTGTTCTGGCTATATAGGAAACACAGTAGAGTAGAAGAGTGCTGCTTTCTCAATAGCAGAGTGTGTTTCTTGTAAGGCAAGCTAGAGTTGAATTCCCTTTCATAAACGGAGTTGAATCACATGCAGTTTCTGGTCCTAGCACCAAGAGTTGTTTTCTGGTAAGGAGAGTCACTATTGTGCTCATTTGGCCATACACAGTGCAAATAGCACTCGCAATGTACCCAGCAAGTGCATTGTATTGGACGCAAGAGAAGCTACTGTTTTTGTCAGTTTCCTAAGCAGAGTTGAATTAGATATGGCCCTTGTGTGTAGGAAGCACAGTTCTTTAGTTCTGAGCAAGCTGACTGTTCTGGCTATATAGGAATCACAGTAGAGTAGAAGAGTGCTGCTTTCTCTAAAGCAGAGTGTGTTTCTTGTAAGGCGAGCCAGAGTTTAATTCCCTTTCATAAACGGAGTTGAATCACATGCAGTTTCTGGTCCTAGCAGCAAGAGTTGTTTTCTGGTAAGGAGATTCACTATTGTGCTCAATTGGCCATACACAGTGCAAATAGCACTCGCGTCTTATCCCAGCAAATGCAGTGTATTGGACGCAAGAGAAACTACTGTTCTTGTCAGTTTTCTAAGCAGAGTTGAATTAGATATGGCCTTTGTGTGTAGGAAGCACAGTTCTTTAGTTCTGAGCAAGCTGACTGTTCTGGCTATATAGGAAACACAGTAGAGTAGAAGAGTGCTGCTTTCTCAAAAGCAGAGTGTGTTTCTTGTAAGGCAAGCTGGAGTTGAATTCCCTTTCATAAACGGAGTTGAATCACATGCAGTTTCTGGTCCTAGCACCAAGAGTTGTTTTTTGGTAAGGAGAGTCACTATTGTGCTCATTTGTCCATACACAGTGCAAATAGCACTCGCGTCTGTACCCAGCAAGTGCATTTTATTGGACGCAAGAGAAACTACTGTTCTTGTCAGTTTCCTAAGCAGAGTTGAACTAGTTATGACCTTTGTGTGTAGGAAGCACAGTTCTTTGGTTCTGAGCAAGCTGACTGTTCTGACTCTATAGCAAACAGAGTAGAGTAGAAGATTGCTGCTTTCTCAAAAGCAGAGTGTGTTTCTTGTAAGGCGAGCCAGAGTTTAATTCCCTTTCATAAACGGAGTTGAATCACATGCAGTTTCTGGTCCTAGCAGCAAGAGTTGTTTTCTGGTAAGGAGATTCACAATTGTGCTCAATTTGCCATACACAGTGCAAATACCACTCGCGTCTTATCCCAGCAAATGCAGTGTATTGGACGCAAGAGAAACTACTGTTCTTGTCAGTTTCCTAAGCAGAGTTGAATTAGATATGGCCCTTGTGTGTAGGAAGCACAGTTCTTTAGTTCTGAGCAAGCTGACTGTTCTGGCTATATAGGAAACACAGTAGAGTAGAAGAGTGCTGCTTTCTCAATAGCAGAGTGTGTTTCTTGTAAGGCAAGCTAGAGTTGAATTCCCTTTCATAAACGGAGTTGAATCACATGCAGTTTCTGGTCCTAGCACCAAGAGTTGTTTTCTGGTAAGGAGAGTCACTATTGTGCTCATTTGGCCATACACAGTGCAAATAGCACTCGCAATGTACCCAGCAAGTGCATTGTATTGGACGCAAGAGAAACTACTGTTCTTGTCAGTTTCCTAAGCAGAGTTGAATTAGATATGGCCCTTGTGTGTAGGAAGCACAGTTCTTTAGTTCTGAGCAAGCTGACTGTTCTGGCTATATAGGAATCACAGTAGAGTAGAAGAGTGCTGCTTTCTCTAAAGCAGAGTGTGTTTCTTGTAAGGCGAGCCAGAGTTTAATTCCCTTTCATAAACGGAGTTGAATCACATGCAGTTTCTGGTCCTAGCAGCAAGAGTTGTTTTCTGGTAAGGAGATTCACTATTGTGCTCAATTGGCCATACACAGTGCAAATAGCACTCGCGTCTTATCCCAGCAAATGCAGTGTATTGGACGCAAGAGAAACTACTGTTCTTGTCAGTTTTCTAAGCAGAGTTGAATTAGATATGGCCTTTGTGTGTAGGAAGCACAGTTCTTTAGTTCTGAGCAAGCTGACTGTTCTGGCTATATAGGAAACACAGTAGAGTAGAAGAGTGCTGCTTTCTCAAAAGCAGAGTGTGTTTCTTGTAAGGCAAGCTAGAGTTGAATTCCCTTTCATAAACGGAGTTGAATCACATGCAGTTTCTGGTCCTAGCACCAAGAGTTGTTTTCTGGTAAGGAGAGTCACTATTGTGCTCATTTGTCCATACACAGTGCAAATAGCACTCGCGTCTGTACCCAGCAAGTGCATTTTATTGGACGCAAGAGAAACTACTGTTCTTGTCAGTTTCCTAAGCAGAGTTGAACTAGTTATGACCTTTGTGTGTAGGAAGCACAGTTCTTTGGTTCTGAGCAAGCTGACTGTTCTGACTCTATAGCAAACAGAGTAGAGTAGAAGATTGCTGCTTTCTCAAAAGCAGAGTGTGTTTCTTGTAAGGCGAGCCAGAGTTTAATTCCCTTTCATAAACGGAGTTGAATCACATGCAATTTCTGTTCCTAGCAGCAAGAGTTGTTTTCTGGTAAGGAGATTCACTATTGTGCTCAATTGGCCATACACATTGCAAATAGCACTCGCGTCTGTTCCCAGCAAATGCAGTGTATTGGACACAAGAGAAACTACTGTTCTTGTCAGTTTCCTAAGCAGAGTTGAATTAGATATGGCCCTTGTGTGTAGGAAGCACAGTTCTTTAGTTCTGAGCAAGCTGACAGTTTTGGCTATATAGGAAACAGAGTAGAGTAGAAGAGTGCTGCTTTCTCTAAAGCAGAGTGTGTTTCTTGTAAGGCGAGCTAGAGTTGATTTCCCTTTCATAAATGGAGTTGAATCACATGCAGTTTCTGGTCCTAGCAGCAAAAGTTGTTTTATGGTAAGGAGATTCACTATTGTGCTCAATTGGCCATACACAGTGCAAATAGCACTCGCGTCTTAATCCAGCAAATGCAGTGTATTGGACGCAAGAGAAACTACTGTTCTTCTCAGTTTCCTAAGCAGAGTTGAATTAGATATGACCCTTGTGTGTAGGAAGCACAGTTCTTTAGTTCTGAGCAAGCTGACTGTTCTGGCTCTATAGGAAACACAGTAGAGTAGAAGAGTGCTGCTTTCTCAAAAGAAGAGTGTGTTTCTTGTAAGGCAAGCTAGAGTTGAATTCCCTTTCATAAACGGAGTTGAATCACATGCAGTTTCTGGTCCTAGGACCAAGAGTTGTTTTCTGGTAAGGAGAGTCACTATTGTGCTCATTTGGCCATACACAGTGCAAATAGCACTCTCGTCTGTACCCAGCATTGCATTGTATTGGACGCAAGAGAAACTCCTGTTCTTGTCAGTTTCCTAAGCAGAGTTGAACTAGTTATGGCCATTGTGTGTAGGAAGCACAGTTCTTTGGTTCTGAGCAAGCTGACTGTTCTGGCTCTATAGGAAACACAGTAGAGTAGAAGAGTGCTGCTATCTCAAAAGCAGAGTGTGTTTCTTGTAAGGCGAGCCAGAGTTTAATTCCCTTTCATAAACGGAGCTGAATCACATGCAGTTTCTGGTCCTAGCAGCAAAAGTTGTTTTCTGGTAAGGAGATTCACTATTGTGCTCAATTGGCCATACACAGTGCAAATAGCACTCGCGTCTTATCCCAGCAAATGCAGTGTATTGGACGCAAGAGAAACTACTGTTCTTGTCAGTTTCCTAAGCAGAGTTGAATTAGATATGGCCCTTGTGTGTAGGAAGCACAGTTCTTTAGTTCTGAGCAAGCTGACTGTTCTGGCTATATAGGAAACACAGTAGAGTAGAAGAGTGCTGCTTTCTCAAAAGCAGAGTGTATTTCTTGTAAGGCAAGCTAGAGTTGAATTCCCTTTCATAAACGGAATTGAATCACATGAAGTTTCTGGTCCTAGCACCAAGAGTTGTTTTCTGGTAAGGAGAGTCACTATTGTGCTCAATTGGCCATACACATTGCAAATAGCACTCGCGTCTGTTCCCAGCAAATGCAGTGTATTGGACGCAAGAGAAACTACTGTTCTTGTCAGTTTCCTAAGCAGAGTTGAATTAGAAATTGCCCTTGTGTGTAGGAAGCACAGTTCTTTAGTTCTGAGCAAGCTGACAGTTCTGGCTATATAGGAAACACAGTAGAGTAGAAGAGTGCTGCTTTCTCTAAAGCAGAGTGTGTTTCTTGTAAGGCGAGCTAGAGTTGATTTCCCTTTCATAAACGGAGTTGAATCACATGCAGTTTCTGGTCCTAGCAGCAAAAGTTGTTTTCTGGTAAGGAGATTCACTATTGTGCTCAAATGGCCATACACAGTGCAAATAGCACTCGCGTCTTATCCCAGCAAATGCAGTGTATTGGACGCAAGAGAAACTACTGTTCTTGTCAGTTTCCTAAGCAGAGTTGAATTAGATATGGCCCTTGTGTGTAGGAAGCACAGTTCTTTAGTTCTGAGCAAGCTGACTGTTCTGGCTATATAGGAAACACAGTAGAGTAGAAGAGTGCTGCTTTCTCAAAAGCAGAGTGTGTTTCTTGTAAGGCAAGCTAGAGTTGAATTCCCTTTCATAAACGGAGTTGAATCACATGCAGTTTCTGGTCCTAGCACCAAGAGTTGTTTTCTGGTAAGGAGAGTCACTATTGTGCTCATTTGGCCATACACAGTGCAAATAGCACTCGCGTCTGTACCCAGCAAGTGCATTGTATTGGACGCAAGAGAAACTACTGTTCTTGTCAGTTTCCTAAGCAGAGTTGAACTAGTTATGACCTTTGTGTGTAGGAAGCACAGTTCTTTGGTTCTGAGCAAGCTGACTGTTCTGACTCTATAGCAAACAGAGTAGAGTAGAAGATTGCTGCTTTCTCAAAAGCAGAGTGTGTTTCTTGTAAGGCGAGCCAGAGTTTAATTCCCTTTCATAAACGGAGTTGAATCACATGCAATTTCTGGTCCTAGCAGCAAGAGTTGTTTTCTGGTAAGGAGATTCACTATTGTGCTCAATTGGCCATACACATTGCAAATAGCACTCGCGTCTGTTCCCAGCAAATGCAGTGTATTGGACACAAGAGAAACTACTGTTCTTGTCAGTTTCCTAAGCAGAGTTGAATTAGATATGGCCCTTGTGTGTAGGAAGCACAGTTCTTTAGTTCTGAGCAAGCTGACTGTTCTGGCTATATAGGAATCACAGTAGAGTAGAAGAGTGCTGCTTTCTCTAAAGCAGAGTGTGTTTCTTGTAAGGCGAGCCAGAGTTTAATTCCCTTTCATAAACGGAGTTGAATCACATGCAGTTTCTGGTCCTAGCAGCAAGAGTTGTTTTCTGGTAAGGAGATTCACTATTGTGCTCAATTGGCCATACACAGTGCAAATACCTCTCGCGTCTTATCCCAGCAAATGCAGTGTATTGGACGCAAGAGAAACTACTGTTCTTGTCAGTTTCCTAAGCAGAGTTGAATTAGATATGGCCCTTGTGTGTAGGAAGCACAGTTCTTTAGTTCTGAGCAAGCTGACAGTTTTGGCTATATAGGAAACAGAGTAGAGTAGAAGAGTGCTGCTTTCTCTAAAGCAGAGTGTGTTTCTTGTAAGGCGAGCTAGAGTTGATTTCCCTTTCATAAATGGAGTTGAATCACATGCAGTTTCTGGTCCTAGCAGCAAAAGTTGTTTTATGGTAAGGAGATTCACTATTGTGCTCAATTGGCCATACACAGTGCAAATAGCACTCGCGTCTTAATCCAGCAAATGCAGTGTATTGGACGCAAGAGAAACTACTGTTCTTCTCAGTTTCCTAAGCAGAGTTGAATTAGATATGACCCTTGTGTGTAGGAAGCACAGTTCTTTAGTTCTGAGCAAGCTGACTGTTCTGGCTCTATAGGAAACACAGTAGAGTAGAAGAGTGCTGCTTTCTCAAAAGAAGAGTGTGTTTCTTGTAAGGCAAGCTAGAGTTGAATTCCCTTTCATAAACGGAGTTGAATCACATGCAGTTTCTGGTCCTAGGACCAAGAGTTGTTTTCTGGTAAGGAGAGTCACTATTGTGCTCATTTGGCCATACACAGTGCAAATAGCACTCTCGTCTGTACCCAGCATTGCATTGTATTGGACGCAAGAGAAACTCCTGTTCTTGTCAGTTTCCTAAGCAGAGTTGAACTAGTTATGGCCATTGTGTGTAGGAAGCACAGTTCTTTGGTTCTGAGCAAGCTGACTGTTCTGGCTCTATAGGAAACACAGTAGAGTAGAAGAGTGCTGCTATCTCAAAAGCAGAGTGTGTTTCTTGTAAGGCGAGCCAGAGTTTAATTCCCTTTCATAAACGGAGCTGAATCACATGCAGTTTCTGGTCCTAGCAGCAAAAGTTGTTTTCTGGTAAGGAGATTCACTATTGTGCTCAATTGGCCATACACAGTGCAAATAGCACTCGCGTCTTATCCCAGCAAATGCAGTGTATTGGACGCAAGAGAAACTACTGTTCTTGTCAGTTTCCTAAGCAGAGTTGAATTAGATATGGCCCTTGTGTGTAGGAAGCACAGTTCTTTAGTTCTGAGCAAGCTGACTGTTCTGGCTATATAGGAAACACAGTAGAGTAGAAGAGTGCTGCTTTCTCAAAAGCAGAGTGTTTTTCTTGTAAGGCAAGCTAGAGTTGAATTCCCTTTCATAAACGGAATTGAATCACATGAAGTTTCTGGTCCTAGCACCAAGAGTTGTTTTCTGGTAAGGAGAGTCACTATTGTGCTCAATTGGCCATACACATTGCAAATAGCACTCGCGTCTGTTCCCAGCAAATGCAGTGTATTGGACGCAAGAGAAACTACTGTTCTTGTCAGTTTCCTAAGCAGAGTTGAATTAGAAATTGCCCTTGTGTGTAGGAAGCACAGTTCTTTAGTTCTGAGCAAGCTGACAGTTCTGGCTATATAGGAAACACAGTAGAGTAGAAGAGTGCTGCTTTCTCTAAAGCAGAGTGTGTTTCTTGTAAGGCGAGCTAGAGTTGATTTCCCTTTCATAAACGGAGTTGAATCACATGCAGTTTCTGGTCCTAGCAGCAAAAGTTGTTTTCTGGTAAGGAGATTCACTATTGTGCTCAAATGGCCATACACAGTGCAAATAGCACTCGCGTCTTATCCCAGCAAATGCAGTGTATTGGACGCAAGAGAAACTACTGTTCTTGTCAGTTTCCTAAGCAGAGTTGAATTAGATATGGCCCTTGTGTGTAGGAAGCACAGTTCTTTAGTTCTGAGCAAGCTGACTGTTCTGGCTATATAGGAAACACAGTAGAGTAGAAGAGTGCTGCTTTCTCAAAAGCAGAGTGTGTTTCTTGTAAGGCAAGCTAGAGTTGAATTCCCTTTCATAAACGGAGTTGAATCACATGCAGTTTCTGGTCCTAGCACCAAGAGTTGTTTTCTGGTAAGGAGAGTCACTATTGTGCTCATTTGGCCATACACAGTGCAAATAGCACTCGCGTCTGTACCCAGCAAGTGCATTGTATTGGACGCAAGAGAAACTACTGTTCTTGTCAGTTTCCTAAGCAGAGTTGAACTAGTTATGACCTTTGTGTGTAGGAAGCACAGTTCTTTGGTTCTGAGCAAGCTGACTGTTCTGACTCTATAGCAAACAGAGTAGAGTAGAAGATTGCTGCTTTCTCAAAAGCAGAGTGTGTTTCTTGTAAGGCGAGCCAGAGTTTAATTCCCTTTCATAAACGGAGTTGAATCACATGCAATTTCTGGTCCTAGCAGCAAGAGTTGTTTTCTGGTAAGGAGATTCACTATTGTGCTCAATTGGCCATACACATTGCAAATAGCACTCGCGTCTGTTCCCAGCAAATGCAGTGTATTGGACACAAGAGAAACTACTGTTCTTGTCAGTTTCCTAAGCAGAGTTGAATTAGATATGGCCCTTGTGTGTAGGAAGCACAGTTCTTTAGTTCTGAGCAAGCTGACTGTTCTGGCTATATAGGAATCACAGTAGAGTAGAAGAGTGCTGCTTTCTCTAAAGCAGAGTGTGTTTCTTGTAAGGCGAGCCAGAGTTTAATTCCCTTTCATAAACGGAGTTGAATCACATGCAGTTTCTGGTCCTAGCAGCAAGAGTTGTTTTCTGGTAAGGAGATTCACTATTGTGCTCAATTGGCCATACACAGTGCAAATACCTCTCGCGTCTTATCCCAGCAAATGCAGTGTATTGGACGCAAGAGAAACTACTGTTCTTGTCAGTTTCCTAAGCAGAGTTGAATTAGATATGGCCCTTGTGTGTAGGAAGCACAGTTCTTTAGTTCTGAGCAAGCTGACAGTTTTGGCTATATAGGAAACAGAGTAGAGTAGAAGAGTGCTGCTTTCTCTAAAGCAGAGTGTGTTTCTTGTAAGGCGAGCTAGAGTTGATTTCCCTTTCATAAATGGAGTTGAATCACATGCAGTTTCTGGTCCTAGCAGCAAAAGTTGTTTTATGGTAAGGAGATTCACTATTGTGCTCAATTGGCCATACACAGTGCAAATAGCACTCGCGTCTTAATCCAGCAAATGCAGTGTATTGGACGCAAGAGAAACTACTGTTCTTCTCAGTCCTAAGCAGAGTTGAATTAGATATGACCCTTGTGTGTAGGAAGCACAGTTCTTTAGTTCTGAGCAAGCTGACTGTTCTGGCTCTATAGGAAACACAGTAGAGGAGAAGAGTGCTGCTTTCTCAAAAGAAGAGTGTGTTTCTTGTAAGGCAAGCTAGAGATGAATTCCCTTTCATAAACGGAGTTGAATCACATGCAGTTTCTGGTCCTAGCACCAAGAGTTGTTTTCTGGTAAGGAGAGTCACTATTGTGCTCATTTGGCCATACACAGTGCAAATAGCACTCTCGTCTGTACCCAGCATTGCATTGTATTGGACGCAAGAGAAACTCCTGTTCTTGTCAGTTTCCTAAGCAGAGTTGAACTAGTTATGGCCATTGTGTGTAGGAAGCACAGTTCTTTGGTTCTGAGCAAGCTGACTGTTCTGGCTCTATAGGAAACACAGTAGAGTAGAAGAGTGCTGCTATCTCAAAAGCAGAGTGTGTTTCTTGTAAGGCGAGCCAGAGTTTAATTCCCTTTCATAAACGGAGCTGAATCACATGCAGTTTCTGGTCCTAGCAGCAAAAGTTGTTTTCTGGTAAGGAGATTCACTATTGTGCTCAATTGGCCATACACAGTGCAAATAGCACTCGCGTCTTATCCCAGCAAATGCAGTGTATTGGACGCAAGAGAAACTACTGTTCTTGTCAGTTTCCTAAGCAGAGTTGAATTAGATATGGCCCTTGTGTGTAGGAAGCACAGTTCTTTAGTTCTGAGCAAGCTGACTGTTCTGGCTATATAGGAAACACAGTAGAGTAGAAGAGTGCTGCTTTCTCAAAAGCAGAGTGTATTTCTTGTAAGGCAAGCTAGAGTTGAATTCCCTTTCATAAACGGAATTGAATCACATGAAGTTTCTGGTCCTAGCACCAAGAGTTGTTTTCTGGTAAGGAGAGTCACTATTGTGCTCAATTGGCCATACACATTGCAAATAGCACTCGCGTCTGTTCCCAGCAAATGCAGTGTATTGGACGCAAGAGAAACTACTGTTCTTGTCAGTTTCCTAAGCAGAGTTGAATTAGATATTGCCCTTGTGTGTAGGAAGCACAGTTCTTTAGTTCTGAGCAAGCTGACAGTTCTGGCTATATAGGAAACACAGTAGAGTAGAAGAGTGCTGCTTTCTCTAAAGCAGAGTGTGTTTCTTGTAAGGCGAGCTAGAGTTGATTTCCCTTTCATAAACGGAGTTGAATCACATGCAGTTTCTGGTCCTAGCAGCAAAACTTGTTTTCTGGTAAGGAGATTCACTATTGTGCTCAAATGGCCATACACAGTGCAAATAGCACTCGCGTCTTATCCCAGCAAATGCAGTGTATTGGACGCAAGAGAAACTACTGTTCTTGTCAGTTTCCTAAGCAGAGTTGAATTAGATATGGCCCTTGTGTGTAGGAAGCACAGTTCTTTAGTTCTGAGCAAGCTGACTGTTCTGGCTATATAGGAAACACAGTAGAGTAGAAGAGTGCTGCTTTCTCAAAAGCAGAGTGTGTTTCTTGTAAGGCAAGCTAGAGTTGAATTCCCTTTCATAAACGGAGTTGAATCACATGCAGTTTCTGGTCCTAGCACCAAGAGTTGTTTTCTGGTAAGGAGAGTCACTATTGTGCTCATTTGGCCATACACAGTGCAAATAGCACTCGCGTCTGTACCCAGCAAGTGCATTGTATTGGACGCAAGAGAAACTACTGTTCTTGTCAGTTTCCTAAGCAGAGTTGAACTAGTTATGGCCATTGTGTGTAGGAAGCACAGTTCTTTGGTTCTGAGCAAGCTGACTGTTCTGACTGTATAGCAAACAGAGTAGAGTAGAAGATTGCTGCTTTCTCAAAAGCAGAGTGTGTTTCTTGTAAGGCGAGCCAGAGTTTAATTCCCTTTCATAAACGGAGTTGAATCACATGCAATTTCTGGTCCTAGCAGCAAGAGTTGTTTTCTGGTAAGGAGATTCACTATTGTGCTCAATTGGCCATACACATTGCAAATAGCACTCGCGTCTGTTCCCAGCAAATGCAGTGTATTGGACACAAGAGAAACTACTGTTCTTGTCAGTTTCCTAAGCAGAGTTGAATTAGATATGGCCCTTGTGTGTAGGAAGCACAGTTCTTTAGTTCTGAGCAAGCTGACTGTTCTGGCTATATAGGAATCACAGTAGAGTAGAAGAGTGCTGCTTTCTCTAAAGCAGAGTGTGTTTCTTGTAAGGCGAGCCAGAGTTTAATTCCCTTTCATAAACGGAGTTGAATCACATGCAGTTTCTGGTCCTAGCAGCAAGAGTTGTTTTCTGGTAAGGAGATTCACTATTGTGCTCAATTGGCCATACACAGTGCAAATACCACTCGCGTCTTATCCCAGCAAATGCAGTGTATTGGACGCAAGAGAAACTACTGTTCTTGTCAGTTTCCTAAGCAGAGTTGAATTAGATATGGCCCTTGTGTGTAGGAAGCACAGTTCTTTAGTTCTGAGCAAGCTGACAGTTCTGGCTATATAGGAAACAGAGTAGAGTAGAAGAGTGCTGCTTTCTCTAAAGCTGAGTGTGTTTCTAGTTAGGCGAGCTAGAGTTGATTTCCCTTTCATAAATGGAGTTGAATCACATGCAGTTTCTGGTCCTAGCAGCAAAAGTTGTTTTATGGTAAGGAGATTCACTATTGTGCTCAATTGGCCATACACAGTGCAAATAGCACTCGCGTCTTAATTCAGCAAATGCAGTGTATTGGACGCAAGAGAAACTACTGTTCTTCTCAGTTTCCTAAGCAGAGTTGAATTAGATATGGCCCTTGTGTGTAGGAAGCACAGTTCTTTAGTTCTGAGCAAACTGACTGTTCTGGCTCTATAGGAAACACAGTAGAGTAGAAGAGTGCTGCTTTCTCAAAAGCAGAGTGTGTTTCTTGTAAGGCAAGCTAGAGTTGAATTCCCTTTCATAAACGGAGTTGAATCACATGCAGTTTCTGGTCCTAGCACCAAGAGTTGTTTTCTGGTAAGGAGAGTCACTATTGTGCTCATTTGGCCATACACAGTGCAAATAGCACTCTCGTCTGTACCCAGCAATGCATTGTATTGGACGCAAGAGAAACTACTGTTCTTGTCAGTTTCCTAAGCAGAGTTGAACTAGTTATGGCCATTGTGTGTAGGAAGCACAGTTCTTTGGTTCTAAGCAAGCTGACTGTTCTGGCTCTATAGGAAACACAGTAGAGTAGAAGAGTGCTGCTTTCTCAAAAGCAGAGTGTGTTTCTTGTAAGGCGAGCCAGAGTTTAATTCCCTTTCATAAACGGAGCTGAATCACATGCAGTTTCTGTTCCTAGCAGCAAAAGTTGTTTTCTGGTAAGGAGATTCACTATTGTGCTCAATTGGCCATACACAGTGCAAATAGCACTCGCGTCTTATCCCAGCAAATGCAGTGTATTGGACGCAAGAGAAACTACTGTTCTTGTCAGTTTCCTAAGCAGAGTTGATTAGATATGGCCCTTGTGTGTAGGAAGCACAGTTCTTTAGTTCTGAGCAAGCTGACTGTTCTGGCTATATAGGAAACACAGTAGAGTAGAAGAGTGCTGCTTTCTCAAAAGCAGAGTGTGTTTCTTGTAAGGCAAGCTAGAGTTGAATACCCTTTCATAAACGGAGTTGAATCGCATGCAGTTTCTGGTCCTAGCACCAAGAGTTGTTTTCTGGTAAGAAGAGTCACTATTGTGCTCATTTGGCCATACACAGTGCAAATAGCACTCGCGTCTGTACCCAGCAAGTGCATTGTATTGGACGCAAGAGAAACTACTGTTCTTGTCAGTTTCCTAAGCAGAGTTGAACTAGTTATGGCCATTGTGTGTAGGAAGCACAGTTCTTTTTTTTCGAGCAAGCTGACTGTTCTGGCTCTATAGGAAACACAGTAGAGTAGAAGAGTGCTGCTTTCTCAAAAGCAGAGTGTGTTTCTTGTAAGGCGAGCCAGAGTTTAATTCCCTTTCATAAACGGAGTTGAATCACATGCAATTTCTGGTCCTAGCAGCAAGAGTTGATTTCTGGTAAGGAGATTCACTATTGTGCTCAATTGGCCATACACATTGCAAATAGCACCCGCGTCTGTTCCCAGCATATGCAGTGTATTGGACGCAAGAGAAACTACTGTTCTTGTCAGTTTCCTAAGCAGAGTTGAATTAGATATTGCCCTTGTGTGTAGGAAGCACAGTTCTTTAGTTCTGAGCAAGTTGACAGTTCTGGCTATATAGGAAACTCAGTAGAGTAGAAGAGTGCTGCTTTCTCTAAAGCAGAGTGTGTTTCTTGTAAGGCGAGCTAGAGTTGATTTCCCTTTCATAAACGGAGTTGAATCACATGCAGTTTCTGGTCCTAGCAGCAAAAGTTGTTTTCTGGTAAGGAGATTCACTATTGTGCTCAAATGGCCATACACAGTGCAAATAGCACTCGCGTCTTATCCCAGCAAATGCAGTGTATTGGACGCAAGAGAAACTACCGTTCTTGTCAGTTTCCTAAGCAGAGTTGAATTAGATATGGCCTTTGTGTGTAGGAAGCACAGTTCTTTAGTTCTGAGCAAGCTGACTGTTCTGGCTATATAGGAAACACAGTAGAGTAGAAGAGTGCTGCTTTCTCAAAAGCAGAGTGTGTTTCTTGTAAGGCAAGCTAGAGTTGAATTCCCTTTCATAAACGGAGTTGAATCACATGCAGTTTCTGGTCCTAGCACCAAGAGTTGTTTTCTGGTAAGGAGAGTCACTATTATGCTCATTTGGCCATACACAGTGCAAATAGCACTCGCGTCTGTACCCAGCAAGTGCATTGTATTGGACGCAAGAGAAACTACTGTTCTTGTCAGTTTCCTAAGCAGAGCTGAACTAGTTATGGCCATTGTGTGTAGGAAGCACAGTTCTTTGGTTCTGAGCAAGCTGACTGTTCTGACTCTATAGCAAACAGAGTAGAGTAGAAGATTGCTGCTTTCTCAAAAGCAGAGTGTGGTTCTTGTAAGGCGAGCCAGAGTTTAATTCCCTTTCATAAACGGAGTTGAATCACATGCAATTTCTGGTCCTAGCAGCAAGAGTTGTTTTCTAGTAAGGAGATTCACTATTGTGCTCAATTGGCCATACACATTGCAAATAGCACTCGCGTCTGTTCCCAGCAAATGCAGTGTATTGGACACAAGAGAAACTACTGTTCTTGTCAGTTTCCTAAGCAGAGTTGAATTAGATATGGCCCTTGTGTGTAGGAAGCACAGTTCTTTAGTTCTGAGCAAGCTGACTGTTCTGGCTATATAGGAATCACAGTAGAGTAGAAGAGTGCTGCTTTCTCTAAAGCAGAGTGTGTTTCTTGTAAGGCGAGCCAGAGTTTAATTCCCTTTCATAAACGGAGTTGAATCACATGCAGTTTCTGGTCCTAGCAGCAAGAGTTGTTTTCTGGTAAGGAGATTCACAATTGTGCTCAATTTGCCATACACAGTGCAAATACCACTCGCGTCTTATCCCAGCAAATGCAGTGTATTGGACGCAAGAGAAACTACTGTTCTTGTCAGTTTCCTAAGCAGAGTTGTATTAGATATTGCCCTTGTGTGTAGGAAGCACAGTTCTTTAGTTCTGAGCAAGCGGACAGTTCTGGCTATATAGGAAACACAGTAGAGTAGAAGAGTGCTGCTTTCTCTAAAGCAGAGTGTGTTTCTTGTAAGGCGAGCTAGAGTTGATTTCCCTTTCATAAATGGAGTTGAATCACATGCAGTTTCTGGTCCTAGCAGCAAAAGTTGTTTTCTGGTAAGGAGATTCACTATTGTGCTCAATTGGCCATACACAGTACAAATAGCACTCGCGTCTTATCCCAGCAAATGCAGTGTATTGGACGCAAGAGAATCTACTGTTCTTGTCAGTTTCCTAAGCAGAGTTGAATTAGATATGGCCCTTGTGTGTAGGAAGCACAGTTCTTTAGTTCTGAGCAAGCTGACTGTTCTGGCTATATAGGAAACACAGTAGAGTAGAAGAGTGCTGCTTTCTCAAAAGCAGAGTGTGTTTCTTGTAAGGCAAGTTAGAGTTGAATTCCCTTTCATAAACGGAGTTGAATCACATGCAGTTTCTGGTCCTAGCACCAAGAGTTGTTTTCTGGTAAGGAGAGTCACTATTGTGCTCATTTGGCCATACACAGTGCAAATAGCACTCGCGTCTGTACCCAGCAAGTGCATTGTATTGGACGCAAGAGAAACTACTCTTCTTGTCAATTTCCTAAGAAGAGTTGAACTAGTTATGGCCATTGTGTGTAGGAAGCACAGTTCTTTGGTTCTGAGCAAGCTGACTGTTCTGGCTCTATAGGAAACACAGTAGAGTAGAAGAGTGCTGCTTTCTCTAAAGCAGAGTGTGTTTCTTGTAAGGCGAGCCAGAGTTTAATTCCCTTTCATAAACGGAGTTGAATCACATGCAATTTCTGGTCCTAGCAGCAAGAGTTGTTTTCTGGTAAGGAGATTCACTATTGTGCTCAATTGGCCATACACAGTGCAAATAGCACTCGCGTCTGTTCCCAGGAAATGCAGTGTATTGGACGCAAGAGAAACTACTGTTCTAGTCAGTTTCCTAAGCAGAGTTGAATTAGATATGGCCCTTGTGTGTAGGAAACACAGTTCTTTAGTTCTGAGCAAGCTGACAGTTCTGGCTATATAGGAAACAGAGTAGAGTAGAAGAGTGCTGCTTTCTCTAAAGCAGAGTGTGTTTCTTGTATGGCGAGCTAGAGTTGATTTCCCTTTCATAAATGGAGTTGAATCACATGCAGTTTCTGGTCCTAGCAGCAAAAGTTGTTTTATGGTAAGGAGATTCACTATTGTGCTCAATTGGCCATACACAGTGCAAATAGCACTCGCGTCTTAATCCAGCAAATGCAGTGTATTGGACGCAAGAGAAACTACTGTTCTTGTCAGTTTCCTAAGCAGAGTTGAATTAGATATGGCCCTTGTGTGTAGGAAGCACAGTTCTTTAGTTCTGAGCAAGCTGACTGTTCTGGCTATATAGGAAACACAGTAGAGTAGAAGAGTGCTGCTTTCTCAAAAGCAGAGTGTGTTTCTTGTAAGGCAAGCTAGAGTTGAATACCCTTTCATAAACGGAGTTGAATCGCATGCAGTTTCTGGTCCTAGCACCAAGAGTTGTTTTCTGGTAAGAAGAGTCACTATTGTGCTCATTTGGCCATACACAGTGCAAATAGCACTCGCGTCTGTACCCAGCAAGTGCATTGTATTGGACGCAAGAGAAACTACTGTTCTTGTCAGTTTCCTAAGCAGAGTTGAACTAGTTATGGCCATTGTGTGTAGGAAGCACAGTTCTTTTTTTTCGAGCAAGCTGACTGTTCTGGCTCTATAGGAAACACAGTAGAGTAGAAGAGTGCTGCTTTCTCAAAAGCAGAGTGTGTTTCTTGTAAGGCGAGCCAGAGTTTAATTCCCTTTCATAAACGGAGTTGAATCACATGCAATTTCTGGTCCTAGCAGCAAGAGTTGATTTCTGGTAAGGAGATTCACTATTGTGCTCAATTGGCCATACACATTGCAAATAGCACCCGCGTCTGTTCCCAGCATATGCAGTGTATTGGACGCAAGAGAAACTACTGTTCTTGTCAGTTTCCTAAGCAGAGTTGAATTAGATATTGCCCTTGTGTGTAGGAAGCACAGTTCTTTAGTTCTGAGCAAGTTGACAGTTCTGGCTATATAGGAAACTCAGTAGAGTAGAAGAGTGCTGCTTTCTCTAAAGCAGAGTGTGTTTCTTGTAAGGCGAGCTAGAGTTGATTTCCCTTTCATAAACGGAGTTGAATCACATGCAGTTTCTGGTCCTAGCAGCAAAAGTTGTTTTCTGGTAAGGAGATTCACTATTGTGCTCAAATGGCCATACACAGTGCAAATAGCACTCGCGTCTTATCCCAGCAAATGCAGTGTATTGGACGCAAGAGAAACTACCGTTCTTGTCAGTTTCCTAAGCAGAGTTGAATTAGATATGGCCTTTGTGTGTAGGAAGCACAGTTCTTTAGTTCTGAGCAAGCTGACTGTTCTGGCTATATAGGAAACACAGTAGAGTAGAAGAGTGCTGCTTTCTCAAAAGCAGAGTGTGTTTCTTGTAAGGCAAGCTAGAGTTGAATACCCTTTCATAAACGGAGTTGAATCGCATGCAGTTTCTGGTCCTAGCACCAAGAGTTGTTTTCTGGTAAGAAGAGTCACTATTGTGCTCATTTGGCCATACACAGTGCAAATAGCACTCGCGTCTGTACCCAGCAAGTGCATTGTATTGGACGCAAGAGAAACTACTGTTCTTGTCAGTTTCCTAAGCAGAGCTGAACTAGCTATGGCCATTGTGTGTAGGAAGCACAGTTCTTTGGTTCTGAGCAAGCTGACTGTTCTGACTCTATAGCAAACAGAGTAGAGTAGAAGAGTGCTGCTTTCTCAAAAGCAGAGTGTGGTTCTTGTAAGGCGAGCCAGAGTTTAATTCCCTTTCATAAACGGAGTTGAATCACATGCAATTTCTGGTCCTAGCAGCAAGAGTTGTTTTCTAGTAAGGAGATTCACTATTGTGCTCAATTGGCCATACACATTGCAAATAGCACTCGCGTCTGTTC